>NC_060076.1:96386548-97586548 GCF_922984935.1 Meles meles
CAGAAAGAATAATTATCGAGCCTTTTCTTTTTAATAGAAAGGAGTTCAAACTGTGCCTCTTTGGAGTTACATTCTTAATAGCCAAGTGCATGTAAACAGACCCAAGGTCACCCCCTGACCAGTCCTCTCTGTTCTGTCCGGTTCCCCTCTGGCCCTCGGCTGCCTCTCTCCCTCCATCTCTGCCACTGTCTGCCTACCTGAGGCTCTGTCCCCAGGTGGGTCTTGGGAAGAACTGACGGACTTCCTTCCCCACAGCTCCTGGCCTCATCATACACGGAACCCACTTAAGGAGTGACGTCCCCCTGGAGGGCAGGGACCATTTGATTTCTGTCGGCTTCTCAGGGCTCACAGTGGTAGGCACCTGCCAGGGATGGAGGTGAAGAACACAAAGGCAAACACACAGAGCCCGGGACCCTCACGGAGAGAACCCCAGCTCACAGAGAATGAAGGCCGAGGTGGGGAGAATGTGAGCGAAGGCCAGAGGTGCATCTGGTCTAGGGGGCCCAGCTGTTTGCTGTGGCCCCAGTGTTGGGGCTCAGGGGACAAGAAACAGGGCCAGACCATGAACGTCTGTGTCTCTTGCCGAGCAGCAGGACAAACTTCTGTCTGCAAAGCCCAGCAGCAGAGATGCTGAGACACATCTGTTACAGAGATAAGTGATTTCACCACATTAACAGAAAAAGGTGAAAAATACCTATTTATTTCACTGAATGCTGAAAAAGCCCTTGATAAAATTCAACAACTATTTCAGATTTTTTTTTTTTTTTTTGAAAACTAGGGTTACAGGAAATATTTCTTAATGTGAGTTCCACCCGTCACCGTGCTGGGAGGGGCAGGCTGGGGACATGGGTGGCAGGTGAAGCCGCACGGCCCCGGCACAGTTTGTGGGGTTTTGACCTCAGGTAAAGATCGGTCCCTGTGTGAGGCCCACCCACCCAGGAGACCGCCCCTGTGCTCAGTGCCCCGCCGTGAAGACACGCCGTATCCACCCCATACTGTATATCTTCTATGCTAAAAGTCAAATTTTTGTCTTTGCTCTTTGCTCCGGAAACACGCACACCTGGCCATTTCTTTCCAGGTCATCTGAAACCATCTCACTTCTGAGTTAAATAATTCTATATGATTTCATGGGTCCGTGAGGATTTCCCTTTAACACGCTGGGTCCTCACTGCAAGTCCTCTGAACCCACGAAACATCCCGGGTAGCAGCGCTGTGCACTCTGGCACCCCCAGCAGCACAGTCTGAACACCACAGAGCAGGCCCCTCTCTGCCAGCCCAGGGAGCTCGGGAAGCAGGACCTGTCCTGCTGTGACATCCCCCATGACTCCCGCCGTGACACCCAGCTGCCCACCGCTGCGACACCCACTAGGACATCCCCCATGACTCCCGCCGTGACACCCGACACCTCCAGAGCCGTGCCACCCCGTGGGGCAGTCCCTGTGCAGAGGCCCTGCATCCAAGCGAGGGGCCATGGGCTTTCTTTGCACACCCTTCAGGCGAGCCTGGTGGCTGGAAAGCCCACCTCTTCCGTGGGTTTGCACGTTCACTGCCCACGATCTCCGTTACCAGGACTTTGTTTAAAAAACACGCATTGCGCATTCCTCACAGTAAGACACAATCGAAGATAAGCTTACACCTCTCAGCAGTAAAGTGTGATCAGTAGCTTCTCTTCCCCAGAATGATTTTCTCTTAACATGAATATGACGAAATGAATGAGATAATCAGGTATTTCTGGAAATATGACATTTAGTATTTTCCAACAAGAAAGAAAATCACCGCGTCCAAAGTTATCACAACTTGTCTACCTGTGCAGTGTGTGAGGGCATGTTGTGTGCACACAGGTATGTCTCTGCGTGTGGTACGTGTGCAGTGTGAGTGTGCTGTATAGGGCACACACATTTAACACACTTGCTATACTGTGTCACATAAAAATAGAGGTGATACACTTTCCAGATCAAACTAATAATTTTGTCTATTAATCTCAAAAGACTTTGTTAAACTTTTTCAAGCCATTTAGATAATATTTACATGTAAGACACCCATATTACGAGATTTAAAAAAAAAATTTTAAATCAACTTGGACAGTTCGTACTCCACATCAAGGAACAATTTTGTTTATCCAGAACTAAAACAGAATTCAGTCAATCCCACCACAACGACATCTCCCACTGTGATAATGTCTCATGGCTCCACTTGAAACAAGTTTGCGATGACTTTTGCCTATGGCGTTGCAGGAATACAGCGCTAAAACACGGGACATTTAAAGTATTCCTCTTTTTAATGATTGTTATTTATTTATTTGTTTATTTGACAGAGAGACAGTGAGAGGGAACACAAGCAGGGGGAGTGGGAGAGGGAGAAGCAGGCTCCCCGCTGAGCAGGGAGCCCGACGTGGGACCCGATCCCAGGACCCCGGGATCATGACCTGAGCCGAAGGCAGACGCTTAACGACTGAGCCACCCTGGCACCCCTATTTAAGGTATTTTTAACGACACTGAGGCAAGTGGAGAAAATACCAATTTAAAATAATTTTTAGAGTAAGTGCAGTTTATAAAGGCCATCTATAAAGAGCAATAGAACATTTATAAATAAAATGAATAATTTATACCACCCCAAATATCATCAGATTCACAAATGGGAGAAACAAAATAATTCTTAAAGGAGTTGTTGTAAAAGTAAGGCTTCATTCCAGAAGAAAAACAGCCCACAATATCAGGAGGAAAGTCTGCAGCTCTGATTGTTAGTGTCCTTCAAAGAGCCCCTAACAGAGACCGCGGTGAGAGCAGACGGCAACCTGCAGATGTGCAAAGGGCCGCCACGGTACTTGGCAGCGGGTCACCGTTCCTGTCTGTGTTGCGAGTGGCCAGTGAGCACCCCAGCTCACCGCTCCTCCCTCGGCTCCCAGTTCTTGCCGTGGGCCCTGGCGTCGGCCCTGAATGCCGTCACCTCCTCGCCCGTTGCGAGCGTGTGGCATAATGTGCTGTAAGGAGGAGCCCTTCTTCTGGGGACCCTGGGCGAGCAGTGTGCCCCCAGGAAGCCCCACAGTCACTGCCGCCCACCAGGCGGGTCAGGGCTGAACATCAAGGCCATGCTGGCCTTCAGATGGCCCTCCTACCTTGGCCAGTGGCCTGTCCACGCCTGCCTCTCCTTCCTGAGTGGTTCACTCTGCAGGCCTGTGCGCGGAGCACCCCAACATCACCCTCAGAACCTGTCGAAGACCGAGAGCAGCCACCATGGATGCCCGGGGTAGTCGGCTTGGACTCTGAGGCCAAGGACGTTAAGGTGGGCAGAGTGTAATCAACACAATTTCTATCCACCTTCCAGGTCCAGATGTGGTTTTGAGATGGAATTGTCCTGAGAATATTCATCGTTCTTTGCGTCTCTTTTACCAAAAGCGAAAACCAAGGGGCAGGCACACCTAGTGCGTAAAGGGCAGGTGGGTCTGTGTAGGGAGAGATGGGGAGGGGCTACCCATTACTGGGACCAGGCTCCCAGCAATCCCGGATGTGGAGAAATGCCAGAGACAAGGGAACATAAGAAGACCTCCTTGATGGTCTTAAATGTCATAGACAAGATATTTTCATGACAGCTACAAGCTGACCACTGAAAGTAACCAAAGGAGACCGGTCACGGGTGTTACCAGTGGTGACCTCAAGAAGACTTAAGTTCCCTGGTCAATTTGCTATGAAAGACTGACCCTAAAAGCCCACAGTGGCCACCCATTCGGGACCTCCCTCGAGAGAGCTTTTTTTTTTTTTTAAGATTTTATTTATTTATTTGACAGAGATCACACGTAGGCAGAGAGGCAGGCAGAGAGAGAGGAGGAAGCAGGCTTCCCGCCAAGCAGAGAGCCCGATGCAGGGCTCGATCCCAGGACCCTGAGATCATGACCTGAGCTGAAGGCAGCGGCTTAACCCACTGAGCCACCCAGGTGCCCCGAGAGAGCTTTTTTCTTTCCTTCCGGTTCTCACCTTCACTTCATAAACTCTCACTTCACGTCACCCTTCTACGTCCACGAGAGTCATTAGGGCTCCGTGAGATGACAGTCCTGCACCACACAAGGCTAGGAGGGTACAAAAGTCCTGCCGGCGAGGCCTCCTGATGCCCACCTAGCCCTGGAGTCTGCATCTGGGGGAGCCCAGGGTCCTGGGGCCGTGTCAGAGGCAGACTCGCTGGAGGCCCCCGGGACGAGTCAGAGCCTCTAAGCTCAGAATTCTGCTGCTCGGAGCGTCTCGTCTCTAAACATCATACCCTTCATAATGAGGACGACAACCTGCTGTTGGAATACTTTGATGTTTCCTAGGTGAGCACCGCCCCCCGACTCCTTCACAGTTTCCACTCCCATCTAAGCAGATGGAGTTGAAATATTTTTCAATAAAAATCGTGCAGACGGCATCCTCGGAGTGCCATAGCAGGTATGTCGACGAGGGGGAAATCCTATAATTACACAGCATATGGGTTTTCCAAAAAACAGGAAAACATGGGGGAGGGGCCCTTAATTTAGAAATCAATTTAAATCCAAGGCTACCATGAGTTCTACCCCAAACCCTCTGCCTTCAGATTGACCGCTGCTGGGCAGGCATGTGATAAACATTGCCTCTTTCTCTCTACCAGTGAGAAAAAAGCCAAGATACTGATAAAACTCTTCGAAGATCGGCAAGCAATACCGAGTTAAGAGGTTTTTTTCCCGCTTTTGTGATTTTTCCAGAGAGTAAGTCCACGATGTCCAACTCAACACGGGCAACGCAGAAATGTGCCCCAGCAGAGCGCTGTGGGATCATGGGAATCAAGTGTGTGCACAGGACATTGTCCTTAGCGTCCGACCCCCCTGCTGTGTGCTTCCAGACTTCTCTGGGAAGCCTGAGCTGACGTCCCCGTGACCACCGTTCACGGCACTGGGCACTAAGCAGGCACGCTAGGTGCCCCCGGGCACTGCCACCATTTACTGGGGGCACGATCGTGTGACACCCCCCCCAACCCAGAGGCTCAGGCCGACCCAGCTTCGGCCCACAGGAGCTCTGCTGTCTCCGGGTTCCCAACCTCACACCAGCAGGTTGGCCTCCCAGTCCCGACTCGCTCGCTCGGCCCCGAAGCCAACCACAACCGACCTTTGGAACCAGTCGCTCCTCAGAAAGGGCTTAGGCAAAGCCCTAAGCCAAGGGAATGATTTTGTTTTTTTTTTTTTAGTATATGTGCTGCCGAAGCGAGCACTTGTTTTTTTAAAGGAAAACTTTAAAGGTATAAGTTTGAGAATTCTCCCTCCATTTGAAAACTACCTCCTATGTTCAACATGACAGGCATAGGGAGAGAGAGCTTTGCCAAGGTCTGTCTATTTTAAAGGTAGGCTCTTTTTCTGGTGCTTTTTTATGTTTCTTTTGCTTGCTTGCTTCAGACAGCGGTCCTGCCGGCCCACTGGAAGTCTTCTACTCCACCATGGTTTCGCCTCCACGTTCTCGGGATTTTTTGCTTGATTTTTTTTTTCTTTTTATTTTGGCTCCCGGTTATATAATTTAAAGAAGGACCACAAGGAGAATATTCACTTTCTTTTATCATAAACTCAAGCAGGCATGCATTTTTCATGCCGATCTCCAACCCTTCTGTAAAGTAAATTGGTCCCTTTTCAGAAGGGAAGACAAGACTCAGAACGCAGCCTCAAACGGGTGAGAAGCCCGGTTCCTGCACCAGGGACCACATTCCTTTGTCAGGTCTGTTTAGCAGTTAAAGATAACCCACAGCTAACCGCTTCCTCTAATCATTTGGGCTCCAAACTGCCAAGATGCAACATTTCACCTGCGGCTAGGTCTGCTGAATGTCTGAACTGAGTCCATAGCTGACGCGTGGGGGCTAGACTCCCTGGCAGGCTTCTCCCTGCGCTTGACGACACACCGTGGACAGTGTGTGGGTCTCACTGCTTTTTAAACGCATAGCCGTGCCTTGGAGTGACCTGACAAAGAAGAGACTCCCAGCCCTGGCCTCTGTCTGGCAGATGTCTGCCTGGCCGCAGGGCGCAGGGACAGCTCAGGACTATCCATCAGGCAGGAAGACATGAGTGAGAGGCAGGCCTGAGGACAGGAGCTGGGTGCTGGCTCTTTAAGCATCCCAAAATATTTGTATAAGGAAGGAATTTTATGGACCACATTGAGAATGATTGTATAATTCTTTGTGTTGGAGGAAAAACCTCCTTTCCAGCCAGCAGCTCCAGGCCCCGTGCTTTTAGCCTATTTAAAGGGAAAGCTACAGCCCCAGGGAAAAGCAGTCCCAAATTCTCTTCTACTGCTGTGAACCAAAAACCCTTATGTATGGAAGGAATGGCAGACACACCGGAGAAAACCTTGCTGGGTAGGAAAGCACTACCGGCTTACATAAAGCAAGGCAGCCTTTGGCCTGCACTGCTAGGAGCTGCGGGAACCGAACCACCCACCCTGCCTCCTGGGGCAGACACAGCGAAAGTAGTGACACCCACGGCGTGTCTCAGGACAGGGGCTGTCTGGTCCTTCCAAGTGTGTTCACTGTATGGACCTGATGCCCACTTCGCTGGGACAGGGGCACATGCCCAGAGGGCCACTGGCCGGACACATGGCACAGCCAGTGGCCAGGGGAGTGCAGCCAAGGAGAAAGCAGGCCAGAGTGAGGTCACCCACGGCAAAGCTTCTCTCCACGGGTGCGCAGCAGGCGCGTTGGCAGAACCCCGGCCCCGCGGCCCGGCGAGCCGGCCAAGAAGGAGCGCGCGCCTCCGGCCTCCGCGGCGACCCACCCTGCGGCCCGCGCCCGCGCCCGCACCCACCTTGACGACGTAGGTGACTCCGGCCCCCATCACCTGGTCGCTGGCGTGCGGGGCGCGCGGCGGCGGCTGGTCGCCCGGCCGGCCCTTCCTGGCGGCGCGCATGGCCGGGGCGCCGGGGCCGGGGGCCGCGCTGCCGTCCGGGGCGGCCAGGCTGGGCGCGCTGCAGCTGCCCGAGAGCCGCGCGCCCGCCCGCGCCCTGGCCGCCGAGCGCCCGCGGAGGCCCGAGCTGGAGAGTTTCAGGTGGGACACCTTGTGGAGCAGGTGGCCCAGGCTGCCCGGCCCATCGTCGGGCGCCCGGCGCAGCGCGTCTCCGGACACCAGGTAGGGGGCCGCCGCCGGGGCCGCGCGCGCCGCCGAGACCTTGCCGCCGCCGCCGCTCACCGACAGGTTGTGCAGAAGGTCGTCGACCGATGTCACCGAGTCATTCCTGAAGCGGTTGTACTTGGTGCGTGGAAGCATGCCCCTCCGTGGGCTGGCCGCATCCGCCCGGGCGCTGCAGGGGCGAGCGCG
Source organism: Meles meles (assembly GCF_922984935.1). NCBI lineage: Eukaryota > Metazoa > Chordata > Mammalia > Carnivora > Mustelidae > Meles > Meles meles. The sequence goes on from NC_060076.1 coordinate 96,393,843, forward strand.
GCGGCCCGGCGGGACGCGGCGGCCGGGACAGCGGGGGACAGCGGCGCCGCCTCCCCGCTAGCGGCCCGCGCCGCCGCGGCCGCGCAGCCCCGGCCCCGCGCTCGGCTGCGGAGGGCGGCACGCTCGCGCCGCTCCAGGCATCGCTTCCGAAGGGGAGCGCCCAGCGGCTAGGGCTGCGCACAGCGAGAGCGTGACTCACTCCAGAGGAGACCCTTCTCAACAAAGGCCCGGGGAGCACTGCAAATCACTTCCTGTAGCGCACACACGCGCACACACACACGCGCGCGCACACACACACACGAAAGAAAGAAAGAAAAAGAAAGAAAAAAATGCATACACCCACTGACTGCACACTAGAGCCAATCAATTCTCAAACTGCCTTTTCTACCTTCCCAGAGATTCCCTTCCGACCTTTGGTTGCTCGCCTCCCCATCCCCCGACTCAGCGTCTGTGCCAGAGGTCAGTCCGGTCCCTTCGGAGGGTCAGATGAACTTTCTGAAACCCCTTCTTCTGTGCTAAGGCTTCCTGTCCCCCGCTCAGCCCTCCGTGGGGGCCCCTGAGTGTCTGACAGCCATGCGTTAAAATGTGACGAAGGCTTTTTAAGAATAAGATCTTCAGCGGATCCTCATGAATTCTGATTTGGAAAGCACCAGCAATTGGTGAATAGCCAAAAAAAGAAAAAAGAACAGAAAAGAAAAGAATATTTACTCCCAGGTGAACATAAAATGCCAATTTCCTGGGTTTTTCTTTTTTCTTTTCAAGTCAGCAGAGCAGCCATGACAAGTGTCTTTGTAGCAATGCAGCTCCTCCAAAAAAGAAGAAGCAGAAGCAGAAGAAGAAGAAGAAGAAGAGAAAAAGAAAGAGAGAAAGAAAGATCTGCACAGAGCTAGTGAGGATGTGTCCCCTGCTAAGGACAACAGCCTTTCTCAGTCAGGGTTAGGTTGAAAACCTGCTTCCAAAAAAGAAGAGGATTTCTCTGAGGAATGGTAGCCGGCTCCAGAAATCCATTCCAAAAAGGGGGCTGGGCTTGAAGCTTTATCCCAGTTGAATGTGCTCAAGGTCTGGAAAATTGCCTACCAAACGTACAAATACATTTCAATGTCCCTTCTGTTGCTGCCTTGCAACCCCGCACGAAGGAAGGAAAAAAATGCAGCTGTTCTGGTTACACAGAAAATCCGTTTCAAGAGTCAGGCTCGGCTTCGAGGGAGAGGCGAAGGCCTCCTTCCTCTCAGTGAGGACAACGGGGCGTTGGCGGCCCCCAGAAGGTCGGCAGAGACTCAGACCCTCCGAGCCCTTGCACCCCGGGCTCTGCCGGTCTCCGCCATGCTTGGAGATAACCCACCGGCCACAGAGAAACCACCCTTGCAAAATTGCCACGCAACTCTGTGCAAGCAAATAAATTTATCTCCAGCACCCTGCCTTCTCCCACCCACGACTAGGCGTGTGCCCCAGAAGGCACTGAACCCAGCAGAACTTTATGGCCCAGGTGCCCGGAGGGCGGCTCCCCGCCGGCAGGTGAGGCGGGCTGCCTGGATGCAGGAGCGCAGGGCTGCGGCGGCTCCCCTCCCCGGGCGCAGGCTCTCATTCTCGCCCTTCCCCTTGCTCGCTTAGCAACAGCAAGTGCACACCCCATCCACGATGGTGATGGTGAGCGGAACTCCCCCCAGATCTGAAGCAAAAACGCCCTATCATTCCCAAACCCCGCTCTTCATTAGAAGCAGACAAAAACAGCAAAATGTGAATGAGAGGCTGTTTGTGTGAATGGAAGGGCTAGCAGCGAGCCAGAGATTCTGTGAATGAAGCCGGGCCCCGCGAGCCGGTGCCAGGCAATCCCCTGGCTCCAGCGGCCTCAGCCAATGAGCAGCCGCCCCGATGACTCATTGAAGAAGGCTTGCTCAATAGTGGAAGATTCCATTTCAATCAAAGGCGGGATCTTTATTCCAACGGCAGTGTGGGAAAAAAAAAAAAAAAAGCCAGCCCGATTACAAAATGCATGGAGGAAGGCAGGACTGTCATGGACAGCAGAAAAACTAGTTTTTCAAGAAAATTCAAGAACCGTTGTTCAGCTCCCAGTGTGAACAGGACGGCCTCTGTTGGAGGTGAGCTGTGCCCCAAAACTTTCATTCAGCAGTTCATTTACAAGCAAGAAACAACCATGAATGTGCCACTCGGTTCAGCATTTATCATGAATGTACAGGAAACGCACATTCAAAGCCTAGGCATCTCGCCCTCGATTCTTTTTGTGAAAGGATCATCAAACACACGTGCACGTTCTGAGTCTCCAAAGAAGGGGGGAAAAAAAATCCAAATCTCCATGGTTAACCCTTTAGCCAACAGGAGTTTTTTATTTCTTTTATTATGATGAGCCAAGTGGAGAGAAATTGGCCATTTTAAAATATCGCAGTAATAGAAATGTACTGCATAGGAGAAGATCTGTAATCAAAGAGGCTAATTAATATTCCAGGGACGCAGTACAACGGGAAGACCTCACTTTCCGGGGAGATGAGGGGGGCGGGGGTGGGGAGCATGGAGACGGAAACTGTAAGCCGAGCAGGAAACCCACACTCTCCCTCCCAGGCCATGCCCGGAGCCCTCTCCCAGGCTGGTTCTGCCTACTCTCAGGCTATAATGGTGTGGAGATGGAAGACCGATGAGATTTTCATTGTTGGGCAGCACAGAAGGAAAGCGAAGGAAGGTAACCACTGTAAAATCAGCCTTCAGACTCGATAGTGCCTGAGTTCATCGACAGTAGCTTTTCCAGAATATTGTGGTTTCCAGAACACTGTGGTTTCCCTTTTTAAAATCTATTCACTTAAAAGTGTATTGTTTTTCTATTGATGTCATAATCCCAAGATCAGTGGCTTAAAATGACCCAACTGTGTTTTATCTGCCCGCGCTGCAGGCAGAAATCCGGCATGGGTCACCCAGGGTAGAGTCCAGGGTGGACGGCAGTGAGTTCCTTCTGGAGTTTCTAGGGGAGAACCCCTCTCCTTGCCTTTCCTGCATCTAGAGGCTGCCTTTACTGCCTGAAATGGCTCACGAGCCGGGCCCTGGGGACGGTGACTTTACTCCCGAGAAGGTTTCATTCTACCTGGAGAGGCAGAAAATCTGACATTATTATCACAATAACCCGGCACACTACGCAACAACTTAAATGGATGTGGGATACGAACCCTGCGCAGGGGAGCCTGCTGACCTTGGCCGCAGGATGTCAGGGGGGACCTCAGCAGGGGTGAGGGATTTCTGGGATCTTCCAGGTACATGGGGGCAAAGAGACACCTCCGGAGGAGGGGCTGTCTGGGGAGCAGCACACCAAGGGCAGTGGGATGGAAGGGAGTGGGTGGGCTCAAGATATGGTAGAAGGCTGAATAAGCGGGTGGGGCAAGGGAACAGGTCGGCTCATCCGGAGGCAGAGCTGAGGGAGAGTCTGTAGTAGCAGGAGCTGCACGGGAAGCAGGGAAGGCTTCAGGACTGGGCCGAGGGAGAGGTGGGCCTGCAAGAGCCCCCTCCTGGTTCCTCAATCCTCACTCGTCCTCACTCAGCAGCCACCAGAGTGTGGCCGTCCAGCCAAGTCCCTCTGTAGCTGAGCTCCTGAGGGAGGGGGTCGTGGAGACCTCCTGTCTCCCCACACCCCTGCGGCAGGGAGGAGGACTGCTGGGGAGGAGTCTGGGCAGAGTCCGCTGCATCTCCCAGGGAGAGGGATACAGAGCCAAGGCCATGCTTCTGATTGGACGGTGAGGCTGAGTGTCTCATCCACTGGGACACAGAGTGCAGGTGGAGGAGGGAAGGTGAGGGCTGGGTTCTGGGAGCGTGGGAGTGGCACATCCGTGGAGAGCCTCCCTGTGCTGAGGAGTGGAACGTGAAGGCCATTGGCTTGCAGGTGATGCTGAGCTCTTTGGTGACTGTTGCACACTTAGGAAGAAAGAGGGACGAGGGGGGATCCCAAGGAAATGCCAGGCTTCCAGGATGGGAGCTGAGAAAATGTGACCAGGAGTTGGAGGCATGTGTGGAAGCCTGGTTGGACGGACACCCATCCAGCCAACCATGTCTTAGCTCGGCTGCTATGACAAAATGCTATAGACTGGGCCACTTTAACAACATTTATTCCTCCCAGTTCTGGGGGCTGGAAGCCCAAGATCAAGGCTCCAGCAGGTTGGGTGTCCGGAGAGAGCCCACTCCTGGTTCCAAGAGGGCTGTCTTCTCAGATGTCCTCACACGTGGCTGATGGGGCAGGGGGCTCTCAGGGGTCCTTTTATAAAGGCACTAATCCCATTCTGGGGCTCCACCCTCAGCACCCACTCACCTGCCAAAGAGCCCACCTCCTCACACCATCGGATTGGGGGCTAGGTTTCAATACGAATCGGGGGGTGGAGGGAACCACACTGGTTTCAGGAGATGATCGGTGGTGCTTATCATGAGCGCTGTCGCAGCTGTAAGTACATAGAGCATCCCCTGCCAGGCCATGAACACCTGTCATGCCCCTCAGCTCCCATGGTCTGTGAGATTGTACTTAGATCCTGTTCTACACAGAGAGAATCCAGGGATCAGGGGGGTTTATGAAGTGAGCCAGGGCCACACAGGGTTAGGAACTGGCCGGGCTGCCTGACTCCAAATCCACACTTATGGCCAGAACCTCACCCAGTTCAGAGAGCTCGGGTCAGGTATGTTTGGAGAACCACGACACTTCAGCAAGGAGGATGGAGAGGCTGCCACTGAGGTCACAGGATGGTGCCAACCACACGAGAGATGAGAAAATAGATGAAAAAAAAAATCTTGCTTTCCAGAAGGAAGAGTGAAATACAAGGGAAGATCTGAGGCCATGGCTAGAGGTATAGCATGGAGTGTAGAGCGGGTGATGGAAGAAGGAGACGTGTGTTTAGGGGGAGAACATTTAGGGGAGGCGAAAGACGAACATTTAGGGTAGGGGGAAGGCCAGGGCGGTGGGCAGAACTAGGTTAGAGGGGGGAACTGGGGAGCTGATCATCGGGGTTGAGTAGGAGACAGGGATTCTAAGGAAGAGACCTGGGTAAGCAGGCACTTCCAGGGGTGGGGCTGGGGGAGTCCAAAGGGCGGGGACACACCAGGGATTCCTTGCATCCACCTTACTGTCTCACTAAGGTTTCTTACCACTCCCACCTATGGCGCTGATGGAGGACAGTGAAATCTCCAGAGCCAGTGGAATTCCAGCTGGGATTTTGGAAGAGAGCTGACAGGAAGGCAGAACCAGTGATGGGAGGGAGTGGAGAGGAAATGCCCCATCTTGTCTCACTCTCCCATCTCCTGTAGGTGCCTTTTCTTTGCCAAACCCACTGGAAGCCAGAGGTGCAGGAGCCCGGCAATGGCAAGCTGGGCAGGGCAAGAAGAGCTGGATCCCAGATAACTCTCTCCGTGGCCATGGTAAGCAGTCAGAAGTTCTTTGTGCCTGACTTGGATGCTGTACCTGGTTTTCTGTACAACATGAGAAAGTGAAGTTTGTACTTAAAACGTGAGAAGGGTTCATTTCAGTTGAGGGAGATTTGAGTTGAGTGGTAACAGAGGATGCCACCAACCATGAGGAGGAGGACCGTGTTGCTGCAGGCAGTAGGTGCCCCCCCAACTCTGCGGTGCCCCTCAGGGCAGAGGGCTGGTTTTCTCTGATAGCATACATCTGCCTACACCTGAGCTGGGAGCAAAGTGAATCGCTGGGTGGAGACTCACCCAAGGATGCAGGTGGGGGAGGGAGGGCAAGAGGACAGCAGGCCAACAGGGGTGGGGAGGAGGCTGGAGAGAGGAAGGACAGAGATGCAAGTGGCCACCGAAGGAGAAGCAAGTGCAAGCCCAGGGGTCTTGAAGGCCTGGGGAGGCAACAGCCCGGTTTCTTGGGGATGGAGGCAGAAAGTCCCTGGTGGTGCCCCTGAGGCACCTGAGGCATAGGTGGGGAGAGGATGCAGCCACACCAGAGGGCCGGGGTGGGGTGGGTCTCAGCTTCACTAAAGCCAGAGGTTGGAGTCATCCTGTGAGGAGGCTGGAACCAGAAGGGAGCTTATTGCTGATGACAATGTGGGAAGGGGTAGATAGCTGGACACTAGAGAAAGGGAGAATGCAGGCACGGAATGCTGAGATGGGAAGAAGAACAAACCACATCTAGAACTAACTAGTAGACGCATTGGACGTCAGAGCCGGGGGAGGGCCCCCAAGGTGGCAGATGTGCTCTCTGCAGGGACCCTCAGGTGCACGCCCTTCACCTGCTGGGTGTAGGAATGTTTGGGTAGGAGATTAGTCTGTAACAGTTCCCCTGAGGTGGAAACCCAGTGCCCAGATGGTTGAACCCAACAGTTCAGCACTGCGGACAGTTCCCTGAGCTTGGCCCGGGGCTCCCATTCCAGAAACCTTGGCCGCTCCAGGGAGGGCTCTCTCAAATGCTCTCTCTTCACTTCTAAGCCCAAATGTTGTCCCTCCCTCCAGAGGCTGCTCCAGCCGCCCACACCCACATGAGCAGTGGGGGGAGGGCCGCTCCCTGCGTCCTCAGTGGACACGACTCCACTGCCCCTTGCCCAGTAAGCCTTGGGCTGAGAACCCTTTATGTCGAGCTCTGTCCAGTCCTGATGAGCCTGTCCTGTAGATCCTACTCTTGCCCCATTTGACAGGTGAGGACCCTGAAACCGGGAGAGGTTGAGTGACTTCACAGGGTGACCCAGCTAGTGGGAGGCGAGCAGGGAAGCCAGCCTGACCTCAACACTCACAAACACAGCCCCACAACAAGGCGGGGGATCCTCATTCCAGCACTGCCCCTGCTCAGTCCCTCTCTGTGGAAGGAGCGCAGGAACACAACTGCCACCTCCGTGCACCGTTGCCATGGTGACCAGGCAGCAAACCACAAGTCCATGCAGGGCCAGCACGGGGTGTTTTATTACTGGCGAGGTAAGGCAGGTCACCGTCGACTGCACACGCAGAGCGGGGAAGAAGCAAACTTCTCCTTCAGTGGGAAAGTGGTGGAAGTGCGGCCCAGCGGGGGAAGATGGAGCAGGGAGGGGAAGGCTTCAGTGCATGCTGAGGACAGACCCAGCGGAAAACAAACTGACTCTCACTTCCCAGAGAGGAGTCTGAGGGCCGAGCCTCAGGGAAAGAGGGAGAGAGACGGCTGCCGGGACTGGCCCCGAGGGGCTGGCTGGGCAGGCCCCACTAAAATATGCGAGAGCCTCACTTCACTTGGAGAATAAACTGTGGCTTTTCCTGGAGAATTAATTCGTTCAGAAGAATTTCAGTGGATCCTGTATTCCCATCAATTCCTTGACCCATATGCATGTCAAGTTTTACGTAGAAATGATTTTGTGCTTGTGTTTCCTCAAAAGAATATATTTTTATTTTTATTCTTTTAAGATTTTATTTATTTATTTATTTGAGAGAGAGAGTGAGTGAGCGAGCAAAAGCGGGATTAGATGCAGAGGGAGAGGGAGCAGACAATCCCCTGAGCAGGGTGCCCGACCTGGGACTGGATCCCAGGACCTGAGCTGAAGGCAGACGCTTAACGGAGTAAGCCACTCAGGCGCCCAAAAGAATGTATTTTTAGAGACTTCTCATTTTATCGTATGGTCTCCACAAATGCATCTCATGGTTGAATAATGTTGCATGAAGTTGAGAAGATGTGATTCCCTCAGGCTCCCCATCTGTGGACTCTGGTTTTTCCAGCGTATGAATGTTGTGACGGTGCTATGACGGACGCCTTTGGACCTCCAGCTCCTTTCGTTTCCCTGAATTGGTTCCCAGTAGAAGTCACAAGGGAATACAGGCTTCTGAGCTCTTTTGACTGGTATGGCCTGGCCTCCTGGGGACCCCCGATGGGGTTTCACTGCCGGCCGCTATCAGCAGGGGCACACTTTGTAAATGGCTCCTTGAGGATTGGGACGCAGATGGGTGGAAAGTACGCCAGACTTTGGCCTTCAGTCGGACTGGCTGCTCCCCACCCAGGTGGTGAGATTTGCACAGCCCTCAATGGGGGTGGTCTGCCTGCGACCAGAGCCTGAGCACACCGGGCCCACACCTCTCCCTCAGGGGCTCACTAGGAGCCTCAGACTCATTCTTCATGGTTCACGTGATCATTTTGGCTATTTGTTTTAAAGATTTTATTTATTTATTTGAGAGAGAGCAAGGGACAGAATGAGAGAGCATGAGGGGGAGGTCAGAGGGAGAGGCAGACTCACCATGGAGCTGGGAGGCTGATGTGGGACTCGATCCCGGGACTCCGGGATCATGACCTGAGCCGAAAGCAGTCGCTCAACCAACTGAACCACCCAGGCGCCCCTCATTTGGGCTATTTTTAACGTGGGTTTTTTTTCTGCCAGACTCTGTGTGTGTTTCACTCTACTAGCCTAATGTTTACCATCTTAGCTGTTTTCAAAAATATTTGAGCAGATATAAACTTATGTACGATATTAGTTACGTTGTGTTATGTAATTATTTGCATACTATCTGCTCTGTTAAGCGTTGCGATTTACACATTTACGTTACTAACATACTTAGACGACCATCATTGCTATACCATCGGTATGGATTAGTCATAAGCACTGATCCCTTCGCACGGACACGTAACTGCGAACCTGTACTTGTAGCATGCTTGTGTGTCTTAGGTATATGTATTACTGCTCTCTCACAGGGATGCACTTGCCGTGATTTGTACATTATTAGATACACCGACGACACATCCAGTCTGTGTCGGTGCTGGATTTTTGCATATGGATTCTATGTAGTGCTTCTCCTTCATGTGGAGACACAGTGACCACACACGGACGTCGATATGAAGACAGCTAGAACCCAGATGGCCTCCACTTTCTCAAGGCTGAGAAGCAAAGCCACCACTGGCCACACCGTGTCGGTCTAGGAGGCTCAGACTTGAGGATACTCTGGCAGGCTTGTCACCACGCAGAGGGCTGGCGTCACCACCCAGGGTTTCTGCTCCGGTGAGTGAGGGACGGCTCCCAGGGGACCTCAGTGCTGCCCCGTCAGGACAGAGCTGCGTCACAGGAAGGGACAGCTGAAGGAGAGCTTGTTCACGGGGTGGGTGGGGGGGAGTCTAGTTGGGATCCAGCATGACGGACGCCCCGCGGAGATGCCGTGGAGGCAGCTGTGGGTGTGCGTTTGGACTGTATGGGAAGGCTTGGAAAGAACGAATGCAGGTAAGTCAGGGCGCTTCGATGCCATTAAGGCCACAACACCAAGGAGGTCAGCATGGGGGTGAGATGCTAAGGAAGGAAAGTGGTTTCACAACCAAATCTTGGCTCAAAACTAATGCTGGGTGGTTTGAAAGACAAACAGAGCAGGAGAAGCCAGTGGGACCAGGAGAGTACACACAGCAACAAGAACAGAATCCCACGGGGCGCCTGGGTGGCTCAGTGGGTTAAGCCTCTGCCTTCGGCTCAGGTCACGATCTCAGGGTCCTGGGATCAAGCCCCCCATTGGGCTCTCTGCTCTGCAGGGAGCCTGCCTCCCTCTCTCTCTCTCTGCTTGTCTCTCTGCCTACTTGTGATCTCCGTCTGTAAATAAATAAATAAAATCTTAAAAAAAAAAAAAAAGAACGGAATCCCACAGTTGTAAACACAGTGGAATGCACCACTTTGGAAACAAAGGGAGGGACAAATTTCAAAGACAGACGGGCAGACTTCGTCCAACGGAGCCAATGCGGGAAAGACAGAGGGATCTTCTCATTGCAATAGAATTGTTTCAACAGGAGATTGTGACTGAGACATAACTCTGCACAAAGGAAAGCATCAAAGAATGTTTACTTACATGGACTGATGACATAAATTCTACCTCAAGAACTCAGTCTCAAAATAAAAGAGAATTCAGCATATTTCCACCACGACACCCACCCCCTGGATATTCTTCACCTGGGGCAAATGAAAACAGACTTATTTATAAAAAAAAAAAAAGGACATGAGCATAAATTTTGGCAGTATCTTCATTCATATAGAATACTAGAATGAACACAAATGTCCATTATAAAGAGAATGGATATTTGGTGATATATTCTTACAAGGACAAATTATTCAGCTCTAAAAAACAGGATGAACCCCTCATTCGAATAAAACCACCTGGGTCTCAAAACCATTAAATTGAGCAAGAGACAGACATCGAAGCTCACAGTGTGACTTACCTCATTGTCAGAACATTCAACCACCGCAAACTAGAGGTGTTTCATCGACACTAAAATAGGCTGCGAAAGTCCTCAACAGCCAAACTATGGAAAGAGCCCAGGTGTCCTTCAACAGATGAATGGATAAAGAAGACATGGTATATACATACAATGGAATACTATGCAGCCATCAAAAAGAATGAAATCTTGCCAGTTACAATGACGTGGATGGACCTAGAGGGTACTATGCTCAGCCAAATAAGTCAATCAGAGAAAGACAAATGCTGTATGACCTCATTCATATGTGGAATTACAGAAACAAAACAGATGAACATAGGGGAAGGGAAGGAAAAATAAAACAAGATGAAATCGGAGAGGGGGGCGAACCCTAAGAGACTCTTAACTCCAGGAAACAAAGGGGGCCACTGGAGGGGAGGTGGGTGGGGGATGGGGCCACTGGGGGATGGGCATTAAGGAGGGGACATGATGGAATGAGCACTGGGCATTACATGCAACTGACGAATCACTAAACTCTATCGCAGAAACTAAAAACAAAAACACAAACAAACAAAAAGCAGGTTGGTAGCACTTTAACGAAATTCTACCGAGGGCTCTTTTCTGGGTTAATGAATCTAGTTTGTATATTGATAGAGCTTTTGGGAAATACAGAGAGTCACACATTTCAAAAGTTGGTCAAGTCATACACTTAAGTTGCAGGTTTTCACTATATTTTAATTTTGTGTTGATGCGCAGACATAGACCTTCAAAGAGGTGAAGAAGAACGCTCTCCCCACAGTAATGGGAGGAACACGTTTTATTTGTAGATCTCTGCACACCGCCAGCCAGATGACTGACCTATCGGTGATGCCAGTTGCCGGTTGGATTCCGGATGGATGTTGGGTGTTCTGCGGGGTTCCACGACGATGGGGCAGAGCCTGTGTCGGGCAGTGCCATGGAGGGGCTGCCTTCCTCCGTGGGGCATGGCTTCGGGCTGCCCCGTGGGTAGCTCTGAGAGGAGCTGATGCCCAGTGACTGTCTATACAGCTCACTTTGCACAGTCTCCCATGGGAGCCTGGGGAGTGTCTGCCTGTCATGGGCTTATTGATGGGTCTTTTATTTATGCTCAGCCTCATTCAGTCTGTTAGAAGTGAGCTTTATATAAGATGTGAAAAGCAGCTTGCCAAACCCTGGCCGCAAGGGTCACGGAGAAGTGCCAACTCATCAACAAGCTTTGTGCAGCCAAGAAGGAGCACGCCATGGCTGAGATGTCTCTAAGGAATGCCAGGAAAGGGGAACTAAATGCACCCAGTCTTGCAGACGCTTACAGAAGGGTGTTGAGGGCCGCCTCGATGCTGCAGAAATTAACTTCTGTGGCTCGACTCGAGAACAGAACAAAGAGGGAGTCCAGCGCTCCCAGCCAGAGACGGTGAAAGATGCCAGAAGTGTGAAGTCCCCGGAAGAAGAGGCTCTGAGAACCGCCACACCCAGGGAGCTTTCCTAACCTGCCCAGAGGCCAGGAGCCAAGCCCTGGCGGTCTCTTCCCCTGGAGCAGCCCTGTTCCTCCCCTCCTCTCCTGCCTCCCAAGCTGCCAGGCTGCCTTGGCCACCCCCACCCCCACCTGAGTGTCCCTGAGCCCAGCGGGTACAGGGAGCCCCTCCCTGCGCGGGCGTTCCTTGAGCTCCGCGTGCTGGGCTCGCCATCAGCTCCTTCGGGGACCGCTTCTCCAAATCTAAAGAATATTAGACTTCAGGACACACCAAAAATGGGAGACCTTCTTTATATTCACAGAATGTTCGGATTCTCTCCTATTTGCAATGAGAGAAAGGTACTGAAGAGACTAATCGTTTACCGAATTTGAGTCATTAAACCACATTTCTCACAGCAGTTTTGGTAAATATTATTTCTATTCTTACAATCTTACAAGTGAGCCATTTACATTTTGTTTTCCGTATAAATATTGCATTATAATTTGGAAATAGACACAGCTTATCGATACGGACGTTTAGCTGGCAATAGCAATATTTTCTCTAGAGTGGGATTCCCCACAGTCATGAGCCGCTAGTCAAAGCAATGTTCTGCCTGAGTGTGTATCATTGGAAAAGAAAATATAATTGATCTCTTTTGAGGTGGAGTTAAGTGGTACACGCGGAAAGAAATTTTTATATTTTAATATTGATACTCTAATGCCACAATGGCAAATTTTTTAAAATAAATTGGATACTTTACAGAGAGATTGCTTCCTTTCCCCGCAAGAATGCTGCAGTAAGATTCTCTGGTCAAGAAGAAACCCAGGTGGGCAATTCTGGGGAACCTGCATTTTGCTGCCTCTCACTGCCCTCTCCCTCACCAGCGGAGGCTCCCTGGAAAGCCAGGGAAACCCCCCCATGCAGGTAAGCCTGAGCCCTACGCTTAGCGTCATCATTGCCATCGTGATCCCAGGGAAAGCAAGAGAAGAGGGTCTGCTCAGCTTCGTCGTGGAGATAGGATCCATCCAAGAGGCTGGGGCGAAGAAACAGCTTGGAGGGTCAGGCTCTGCAGAGAGAAGAAAACATTACCCCCCGAAATCTATTAAAAATATCCCCCAAGGGATAAGGTTTGCATCTGTGAACTAAGACAAGATACCAAGAAAGGAAGGGAAGAAGGGGGTGGAGGGGACCCCCACGGCTGCTGAGGTGTGGGACGTAGGAAGAGGAGGGGTGGCCTGCCGTGTCTCCCCACGTGCCTTCCAGAGCCGTGTGCCCACGAACTTCTGCCCACAGGTTTGTAGATCGAGTGTCAGAATCAGAAACCCCACCGAGAAAAAAATGTATGCTCCCCGAGGCCTCTGATTTTGAGAATTTTGTGACCCCATGGTCCTGCCGAGAGGACCTGGCTGCAATAATGGGCCTCTAGGGATGGACGCAAGAGGCCTACAGGGTGAAATTTCCCGGACCGTCCTTCTGCATCGTGGGCGTCCAGCAGGATGGCTGGTTTCGGAGCACTCGGTACCAAGTGGTTCTGCCAGTCACCAGCTTGGCTCATCTTTGGGCCACTCCTTGGCAGCCTGCGTGGTGCCGGCCCATCCTCAGGGCCTGTCCATTGTCGTTCGCTGGGGCAGCAGGGCAGACAGCGCTCTCGCGCGGAAGTGCTAGCTGGCGGGAACGCAAGCCGGTGCAGCCCACGCTGGTGGTTTCCGACAAGGTTACCCGCGGCTTCCACACCCAGCCAGCAAGCCCACTCCCTGAAATCCAGCCCAGAGAGAATCACCGCCAGGTTTCCAAATGGGGCACACTGTGCGCTGAGCCTCCTCCGAAGGGTTGTGCCCAGGACATTAAGTTTTGCAATGAAAGCTGAGGGCACTCGTCAACAGGGAAGGTCAGTCAAGGGCAGTGACCCTGAGAATCATCTGGAGGGGGTGCCGGAGCCCACCAGTGTGGAGCGACCTTCACGAAGGTATGAAGTCGAGAGAAGCGATTCGCTGCAGTCAGCCCTGCTGGGACAGAGCCACACACGGTGACCGACCGCAAAGTCGCTTTTAAGAATCTGTTAAAAACCTGTATCATGGGGCGCCTGGTGGCTCAGTGGGTTAAAGCCTCTGCCTTCGGCTCGGGTCATGATCTCAGGGTCCTGGGATGGAGCCCCGCATCGGGCTCTCTGCTCAGCGGGGAGCCTGCTTCCCCTCTCTCTCTCTGCCTGCCTCTCTGCCTACTTGTGATCTCTCTCTGTCAAATGAGTAAATAAATAATCTTAAAAAAAAAACCAAAGCCTGTTTTTTTTGTTTTTTTTTTTACAAAGGAAAATCAGTTTGTAATTCTGAGTGTAAACATCTCAGAATTACCAACTGATTCTCTTTGTCTTTCCTCACGTGTTTCATGAAACCTGCAAAGCCTGCCATGTTTCGGGAAGGTGGTGAGGCTTCCCCAAAGGGGCCGAGGGTGGGACCGGAGGGGATGGGCCCCCTCAGAGCAGCGAATGTCGGCAGCCCCCCGCCCCTCGCCCCTGCCCTGCCCCGCTGGGGAGCACGGTGTCCAGCAGAAGCGAGAGCTGGCCTGTGACTGAAGGCACCCTGCTGTTTGGTTCTCTGCTCCAGTGACCCAGTTGGTAATTCACACCCATTAGGACAGCCATTATCAAAAAAAACATTTAAAGAGGAAAATTACAAGGTGGGTGAGGATGTCAAGCAGTTGGAACCCTCATGCGTTGCTGGGGGGGCCATAAGTTGGTTCCTCAAAAAATTAAGCAGAATTTACCGTGATGGTCCCACAACCGCCCCACTGGGTGTATATGCCCCGAAGACTGGCACAGATGTCTGCAGGCCCCTCTTCAGAGCAGCATGGTTCGCTCTAGCCAGAGGGTCGAAGCAGCCCATGTGTGCATCAGGGGAGAGACGGGCAACTCATAAAGGAAGGGCGTTCTGGTGCCCCCTAGACGCGAAGGGAGCTTGTGAGCGCTGTGCGAAGTGAAGGAAGCCACCACTAGACAGCAAATCTTCTGTAGCTCCGCCTACATGCGGTCCCTAGAGGAGTCACATGCCTAGAGACAGAGAGTGGAGCGGTGGGTGCCAGGGGCTAGGGCGAGAGGGGTTGGGTACCTCGTTTTTTTTTTTTTTGTTTCTTTTTTTTTAAAGATTTCATTTATTTATTTGACAGAGAGAAATCACAAGTAGGCAGAGAGGCAGGCAGAGAGAGTGAGAGGGAAGCAGGCTCCCTTCAGAGCAGAGAGCCTGACGTGGGACTCGATCCCAGGACCCTGAGATCATGACCTGAGCCGAAGGCAGCGGCCCAAACCACTGAGCCACCCAGGCGCCCCGGGTACCTCGTTTTAATGGGTGAGGAGCTATGTTTGGGACGGTAAGAATGTTCTGGACATGGATGGTGCCGATGGATGCACGTGGTAAGCACAGGGCAAGAAGAGATGTGGCCTGAGCACTTTGTTGCTGGCATTAGTGGCTCAAGTGATTTTCCCCCATAAAACGTCCATAGCAATGCCACCGGCTGCCAGCAAGTCTTCAAAGAAAAAGGAACCCAGGCTCTTATTAGTGCAGTGACAGCTCGTCACTACCTGATCTGTGGGGCTCTCTCCCAGGCCTTGGTCTCCTTATTTTGTATCCGCAGGTCTGTATTCTGATGACAGGGCCCGTGGAAGCTCCCGGAAACCCGGGGACATGGCACCCTCAGCCTCCCGTGGGCCTACAACTCAGGATCCGCCGCCGGTCAGCTGTGCTCTGGTTAATGCCGGGAGCAAAAACCCCGACCCCTGGATGAGGGAAGATGTTGATCCGGTTGTATTTTCTGCACAGACGGTAAATGACGCCATTATTACAGGTGTTTACCTTGTACCTGCTTTACTCACGGTGGTCTTCATGTAAGGTATTGGTCCTAAGGTCCTCTGCCTTAGAAAGATCTGGACATTTGTACATCAGAATAGATGAAAACCACAAGTCAGTAAAGAAGCGGTGCCGGCCCCGGCGTGGCAGAGGCAGGGAACCTCCCCGTGGCAGGGCCTGCAGGACCGCCTTCGGAAGTTAACAGGGCACCAGCGTCGGTTTCGGAACAGTGTTTCCATACTGATCGCGCTCATTAATTTCTGCATGGAGTGCCATCTTCTTCCGGTTCAGAGCTGAACCTCTCTGTGTCAGGTAGCCCACACGGTTTCTGTCGGGGTGCTCTTCTCAGCGGAGGGGCTGAGCGTTTTTTGCTCTGTAGGTTGGATGCCCGTCTCCTGAACACTGTCCCGACCACAGTCACTAGACCGAAAAACAACACAAACGCCTAAAAATAAAGACTTCAAGGAAGAATGCCAAAACTTGGTGATGAGTCTCTCTCAGAGGCGAGATTTCTGGGGAATCTATTTGTCTCTGTGCTTTTCTGTAATGTCTTTCCTATAATTTCTAACAGTTTTATCAGGAACACAGGTCTATCTTGCCCCGGAATAAAAGGCTACTTTTTTTTTTTTAAGATTTTATTTATTTATTTGTCAGAGAGAGAGAGACAGAGAGAGAAAGATCACAAGTAGGCAGAGAGGCAGGCAGAGGCAGAGGGAGAAGCAGGCTCCCTGCCGAGCAAGGAGCCCGATATGGGACTCGATCCCAGGATGCTAGGATCATGACCTGAGCCGAAGGCAGCCGCTTAACCAACTGAGCCACCCAGGCGTCCCTAAAAGGCTACTTTTTAAAACAAAAGTCAGGTCCTCACTACAAAGAACTGCAGAGAATGATTCAGTCGTTCTGATTCAGAGAAGCACATAATATGTTCTAAATAGAAGCAACATTTCTCACGGCAGCCCTAGAAATTTCCCAAAATCAGACATGCAGAAGGCTCTGTACTGGGTACACTGACGATACGCTCCAACCCAAATAAATGGTAATTCATTATAAATGATGTTGGACAAAAGCATGAATGGCGCGTGAACATTCAGTTAACATGAATTCAGCCAAATCTGTAATGGCCCTGTCATTAAAACAGGTTGTGTCCATACCCTTTCTGCCTCTCACGTACACAAGCCCCTCCATGGCATTTTCATGTGTGGACAAATATTTAAATGCATATGAAATTTCGTATCTCAAAACAAATAATTGACCACCAAGTGCCTCCCAAACATGGCTTTAAAAAGATGCAATATTATTACAATTTAATGTAGCAAACATTTGTGCTGAATTCTTTGGATGCAAGACTTGTCACAAACATGCTTTGAAAAGGAAAATGAAAAAAAAATTCGTGGCGCATTCATTTCTTAAACACACTGAGAACTACTGTAATTATTTCAATGAGAAATTCCTGCAAACTCCTCCAGCTCCTGCTTGCCTCTCTCAGCGAGTTACAATGTGTTTCCATAGCAACCCAGTTGCTAAGGGGGACCCGAGAGCATCAGTGAGTTATCTGCACTTTGAGATGCTGTTAGCCTGAGCAGTGGGGCTGGCTGGAATATTGAGATTTAATTTAGGGCCATTTCCCTCCTATCCTCACAATGAATTCGGCAGAAACTGTTAGCGTTCTTCCCCATGGGAGGGAAAAGGGCAGATACTCCTAGGGTCGCCTCTGAGCTTCTGTGCCCTCTGGATCACATTGGCTTTCCTTTTCACCACCCTCCTATGACTTAAACCACAGAATTCTAAGGAAAAGCAATAATAGCAATTACCAGCATTACCAAATGCCACACGAGACTGGTTTTGTTGAGTGTTTATAATTGCCCAATATAAACCAAACAGAAGTTGTAGGAAATAAACATCATTTTGAATCAATAATCTGAAAGGTTTTAAACATTAAATATTTAGAAAGCCCCAAATGAAGCAAATCAAAATATTTTTGAAGTTTCCTTTTCCATGTCTGTGAAATCATATTCTGGCAGATTGTAACATTTCATCAGAATCCTGATCGGAATCCAGAATCTTCCATCAACCAATTTTGATGGACTGTTTTCTTTGTGGGGAATACATTTTATTGTTGCAAGTGATAATGCCTCGGAGAGGTCCAAGTCTCTCGATTCCCTTTTCTTTTGCTCTTGAGCTCTGCATGTTGAAGGAGGACCTTTCTGATGGCACAAGGGGGCTGTCTTTGGCTGAAACAGGGCTTGAGAACCTCATGCAGCTCGGGGCCCAGCCCAGCTGGAAGAGCTCGGGAGCTGGTCCAGGCTGTCCAGTGCCTGCTGTCCAGAATGGCCACGCTGAAGCCCAGCCTCTGATTCCCCGTCGCCTGCTCAGGGCACCGGCCTGCTGGCTGAGCAGGCTCCAGCCACAGCCGGCTCTGCCAGCTGAAGTACACCCAGCTGAGCAAGGGCAGGACGGGCAGCCGTGCTGGTCGGGGCCGGCCCAGGTGGCTGCGAAATGCCAACAGGGCTGTGAGTACTGGGTGTCCCGAGGTCCCATAGGAACCCCCCTTCCCAGCCACTTTGGGGCCTCTCAGTCAGCTCGGACACGGGTGTTCATCTCTCATTGGAGGCCGGCGTGGTGGGGACCCACGGGAGCTCATCCTGCTTGCAGGCAGGGCTCCTTGTCGTGTCTTCACATGGCGTGGACGGGGAGGACAGGCTCTGGTGTCTCTTCCCGCATCGTGGCCCCAGCCTTGTGATCTCATCTTACCCTAAGTACCCCAAATAGGTCCCCTGCAGACACCCAGCCCACTGGAGGTGGGTGTGGGGACATGGCATTCAGCCCAGGCCGGGACCATGCCTACACCCTCAGCACGGAGCAGGGAAAGCAAGGTTTGGGGAAGGACGGCTTTGGCCCTCAGGGAGGCCAACCTTCCCAGGCACTCTACTCCTCCAGGGGGCTAGTGACGTGTGTCTGCTGGGACTCACAGTCTGGGGTAGCCACGTCCCGTGTCAGCCAGCCCTGTGCTCTGACTGTGCCCTGGGTCCCTTGTTCCACTCAGACGTCGTCTCTGGACACACACTGGACCTGATAAACTCACCCTTCACGAAGGAAGAGAACCAGGTACACATGACACCAACAGCCTGTTCCCTTCTAATTCACAGCCCTTCCCCGTGGGAAAGGAAAAGATTTCCAGCTCCCCGTTTTCCAGCTGAGGACACCCGTTCAGCGCGGCGGAGGACCCGTCCACACACAGAGCTGCCGTGCGCAGGGCAGGCGGGGGACCTCGGTGCTCTGGTTCCAGCCGGCGCTTGAAGAGAGGCAAGTGATGCAGACACTGGTTAGCAGGTCAAGACGCGCTGGTCATTCTACAGTTCCTTGTTCGTTATTCTGTTTCCAAACTTCCTTTTATTTTACTTAAACACAATAATCGTAGTGACTCTGTATCCTGTGTCTAAACATGCCAGCGTCTGAAGACTTCGGGGACCTATTTCTGTCCACCATTGCTGCCAGTTCCCGCCCAAGGTGGCTTCTTTCTCTCCGTGAACTCTGAATGAGGACGGCCCCCTTCTTCCCCTAACTTCCAGCAGGAGAGTGTTCCGATGTTCAGGATAGGGTTTAGGTTTCTCCGGAGAGGTTGTGAGTTTATTCCCACAAGTTTCCCGGGAGCGCCGCCAGAGACCTTGTCAAAAAGAAATTCAGGGGGGGCGCCTGGGTGGCTCAGTGGGTTATAGCCTCTGCCTTCAGCTCAGGTCCTGATGGGATCGAGCCCCATATCGGGCTCTCTGCTCAGCGGGGAGCCTGCTTCCTCCCCTCTCTCTCTGCCTGCCTCTCTGCCTACTTGTGATCTCTGTCTGTCAAATAAATAAATAAAATCTTAAAAAAAAGAAAAAAGAAAAAAAAAGAAATTCTGGGCATTTCGGGGCATCCCAGTGTGACTTCAAGCTGAACATCGATGCGAACACTGGCTTGTGGTTCAAATGTCTGGGGAGGTTTTTTCCTCGTCTAAGGGAATGCAGGCCATTCTCTTTGTATTTGCCAAGTGCTAGCAAGGGTTTGCTCCCACGCCGCCCCTGCACAGACGGAGCAGGCTTTCGGGATCCCAGCTCCCCGTGGGAGGCTCTCTTATTAGCCCTTACACCTGGTCCAGCAAACGCCCGCAAGAAGAGAGCTGGGTTCAGTAGCCAGCTTCCCTCTTCGGGGTCCTCATTTCAACTCCCTCTTGTCCTTACAATTCCTGGCTTTGTGTTGTCAATCAGAGTCTCCAGAACAACAGAGCCAAGAGGCATGCATGTACATATACTGTACATATACAGATGTGCCACAGACCTAGCTAGGCAGCTACGCCCTGTGAGGGAGGGGCCGTGCCGTCCTGGGGGCTCCTCAGAGAGGAGTTGACGCTGCAGTCTTGAAGCGGAATTCTTCTTTTGCAGGAAACATGTTTCTGCTCTTATGGCCGTCAACTGATTGGAGGAGGCCCACCCACGTCATCAAAGGTAATGTCCATTACTCGAAGTCAACCAACTGTAAACGTTAATCATATCTGCAAAATACCTTCATAGCAGCAGCTACGGTAGGGGTTACCAAACATCTGTGCACCACAGCGTCATCAGGCTGAGACGAAATTAATCACACTTTGTTTCCAGATCATTGATTGATTTAAGAATGTGTTATGATTAATCATTACTTTACATTGTTTTCACTGACAAAGTCAGGAAGACTTTCCGGTCTACCATGTTATCAGAGCAGTCCATCGTCTTCTTTACCCCAGGAGTTGACAAGTCGTACTTCTCAGGCCCCAAGCAGCTCGCATCTGGTCTTGTATGTCCACGAGCTAAAAGTGCCCTTGTTGTCGCAACAAGGCGCAAACCATCTCGCTCTATGATTTCTCACAACCAGATGTTGTGAAGGCGCTTAACTGGCCGAGGACTTCATGCAGGGGGTCAGAATGGACCCGCCCCACCTGGGTCTGCCACCCTCCCTGTCACAGCTGTCCCAGGCTTGCCCACCCGCTGCCTCCAGCTGAGAGCAAAGACAGCCGGCCGCACGTCTAGGCTGGCGCTGTTTACAGTAACGACTTCCGGAGAGAAGACTGGAACACTGTCTTCCCCAATCCCTGAGAAGAAGCCGTGTGTCCCCTCCAGTCTCAGGCTGCTCCCTGGCAGGGAGCACAGGGCTGGCCATGGACGCCCCCTGCCCACCATCACCGCTTCCAGAAGGAAGGTTGGCAGGTGCACCCACCCCAGTTAGGGCACGAAATCCGTGACATTGAATTGTACTCCACTACGATGGCATCTTCGTCGCCAAGGACTTCTCCCAGAGCAGATGAACCCTGAAGCACCCAGACACCAGCGAAACGAAAAATTTGTACAATGCTCCAGTGACTACAGAATGACTCGGATTATGTGGTATTGGGATCATACGTTACGAGGAGAGTGAGAACTGTAATCAGCGGAGGTTAAGAAGGTGTCCTGGAATTAGAAAGCAAAGCTTCCCTTGCTTTAAGAGCACACATTTCTGCTGTGTTTGGGCAACAGGCTTCCTTTCTATTAAGAGTCTCCCTGTAGTTTTTCTAGAAGGCCTCCCTGAAACGGTCTGCAGGGATCGATGGGCTGGGACACGGATGCACGGCCAGATACCATTTCCCACCCACTTTGCAAGTGCAGCAAAAGGTCCCTCTCTTGCCCAGAAAGGACCCCGTGTGGAGCCAACACTCATGGGCTTACGTTTGAGCGTAGCGACAGAAACACGGCATGGGGCACGCCGTCCTCGGCCCACTCGGTTACCAGGACCCCCCGTGGCTCACACTTTGCCCTCTGTCCCTCTCCAGAGTGTGCATGTGGCAGCATGTCTGGGGAGGCCCCCAGGCAGTTTGGGGGTGCACCCTGGTACTGAGGACCTCGGGCAGAGCCTGCGACCTTTGGGGACTCTCTGGGCCATGCTGTTTCGTGCTGTGTGGCGGCAGGCTCACTGTTCTCCCCAGAACTCTGCCAGAACAGTGAATTACACTGGCCCTGTGGCTTCCTTGTCTGCAAGAGCTAATACCCCTTCGAGGGGCTGGTTCATGGCCTATCTGCAAGAAGGCAGCCTAGAGAGAGTGGCCCCGGGGGCAACGTTACTGCGGCCACCGTTAGACGAACAGACAGACAGATGGTGGGTAGGTGAGCTATTCCCCTTCCCCAGCTGGGATGTTGCCCATCCTGGTACAGAGGGCGCTGGCGCCTCCTGGTTCTCCCAGGTACCTGGGAGGGTCAGGGTCGGTCGCCGCGGTTCCCCGCCGGCATATTGGACCCGATGACACGTGGTGACCCATCAGCCCACAGCCCCCACGCGAATGTCCTGTTGCAGCTCAGTTTTAGCAAAGATATTAGCTCCAGGGCCGCACCCCTCACCGTCCCAGTCCACCAGCCTCATTGCCCACCTGGCCGGGTCTGGGGTGACGGTTGTGACCCTGTGAGCCTTGAAGGCGCTGCCCCCCGCATGTCCATCATTTCTTGCTCACCACGGTGTCTGCGTGTCTGTTTCGTGACACCTCCAACACTCTCGCAGGAAGCAGTTTCATGTGTCGAATCCCTTCCGGGGATGCGGCGACAAGAAGCTCGAGAGATGATTGTTGGTGGGAGGTCCGTCAGCACAAAGCTCATGTTTGCTCTTGCTTTCTGTTAGCTCTCTTGGAAGTGTTTCGAACCTTCCTCATTTGGAAGCTGCTTCCACTCTTTGTGCCACTCAGTTCCGTTTCTTAGCCTCCTCGATTGCTCCTGTTCTGAATTTGCTTCCTGTTTTCAGAAGAAGAAGGTGTCTGTGGAACGGTGTGGTGACGCGCCTAACCAGAGTCTGTAGCCCACGGCACCTTCGTCAGCAAAACCCTTTTTCTAGGACAGAAGTTACCATCGGGCTCTGGAAGCCCTCCCCTGAAATGCCCTGGGAGGGCGGCCGCCCGAGGTCCCTGCAGTGGGGGCCAAGTTCAAGTTCAGGGTCAGTCTACGGGTGGCCCCGCCCACCAGGCAAGGCCCATCACCCCATACATGTGCTTCCCTGAAATGCTGAATCCCGAGTCACAGCCTAGAGCCCACGTTGTCAGCGAGCCGAGACCAAGGGCAGAACGGCTGGAGGCTCGGGAACGCACTTGCTCACACACGCTCCTGATGGCTCACCCGTGACCTCAGGCTCTTTTCTGTATACATGCGTGCAGGTCCACAGGCCCAAGCCTCACCAAGCAACAGGCCCAGCTGCCAAGGACCATGCTGGTGTCAAACCAGGAGTCTCGGCATCAAACTTGTCCCCAGTCCCAGGCAAACAGGTCAGCTGGTCACCCTCCCCACATCCAATGGGTGCCAGGTGGAAGCCAGATCTGAGACTCCAGAAAGCACACACAAAATTCATAACCGGCAAAAATAACCGGTGCCAGTAGAGCCTTGTGACAGAGAAGAGGCCAAGTGTCCCGGCTGCCCAAGCTCCAGTCCTTCATCGGGGCTGGTGGCGGCCAGGCTCCCTCCTGAAGGTGCTGGGAGCTGCTCTGTGTGTGCGACACGCGTCAACGCAGACCCAGACAGGGGACAGGGAGATGCGGGGGGAGGACGGAGAGACGGAGACAGGCAGAGAGAAGATGGGATAGAGGACAGAAAGGCAGAGAGGGACAGACACAGAAACAGAAAGGGAGCCCGAGGGACAGAAACAGAGATGACAGATGGAAGGATGGATGGATGGACAGACACGCGTTCACAGCCTACTTTTTTCAATCACTGCAGTGATTCCAAAATACCTGATGCCTATGAGACATGGGTTTGGTACTGCGCGGACAGCACTCATCAGAGGAAAAGCACAGGGCCTGGTGTCCAGAGCTGCCAGGTCTGGCGGGAGCTGCCCTCTGCTAGACCAGCACATACGTCACACTTCCGCAGCACTACGCATCTGTGCTCCCAAAACGGGGCGGGGAGACATTGTTCAAGCTGCACGCAGTAACCGTGCGTGTTTCCAATGACTCCGCCCTGTATTTACAAGTCAGAAGACCTGGCGCAAAGCAGACTTCTTTACTGTAAGACTGTGGGGACACCTGCCGATGTATCACGTTGTGTCCACACAAGTGTGACGAGCCGGGGCAGTCGAGGCCTGGGGTTGCCCAGTTAGACTACCTCTGCCCCTATCTCGCTCTCGGACTCGGCCGGTGAACAGGAGGATGACAAGTGTAGTGATGGGTGTCACTCCACATCTCAGACCAAATGATGAGCACAGACAGAACAGCCCCTCCCTGAAAGCAAATTAACGGTGGGACCCTACGTCATCTGGAGGGACAGTGAAGGTGCCCATCAGCCCACAGCCCCCACGCGAATGTCCTGTTGCAGCTCAGTTTTAGCAAAGATATTAAATGTGGAGGTGATGTGGGAGGTGATGTGGGAGTTAGATCTGAAGCGCCTGACTGGGGAGGAGAGTTCCTGGAAGAAGAAGCTGCGTGTGCAAAGGCCCTGAGGCCAGAGGGTCCACGAGCATGGGAAGAATGGAAAGAGGCCAAGTGGCTGGAGAGGAGGGGGAGAGTAGGCCAGCAGGGCAAGCCATGGCAAGGCTTTCCTGGACACAGAAGTTTCCAGGCCTTGTTCCTTGGTGGAAGCCTCTGGAGGCTTTCGAGCGGGAAGTGAGGTGGTCTCCATGCTCTGTGTGGAGGCAGACGAGAGAGACAGAGAGGACTGGAGGACCCGGCAGGAGGTCAGTGACCCAGAAATGGAGGAAGGAGTGGGCTCAGTGGGAGGCAGGAGGCGGGAGTTGGGCGTGGATCTTAGACGGAGCAGTGCCCGATTTCCAGCTCACCTCAGGGGAGCAGCAGCACCACGCAGGGCCGGCTGCTGGCTGCCCTGCGCTTGGCCTGGGAGGCTTGAAGCCCACCTGCAGCGCAGCATCGAAACAGAGGTTCTGCGGAGTCACAGAGTAAGGTGGGACGCGCAGGGGGCTTTTCTAAGTGGGTCGTTCCTGACCCCAAACACAGCTACATGAAACAGGGGCTCGCGGCTTCTTGCAGGCTCTTGGTGCCTCACCCCAAATCTCCATCCAGGGGTCTCGGGAAGGCGGGAGGACAGAAGACCGCGCCACCCGTGTGTCCTGAGTGTCTGTGGGGAGGGGAATGTACGTGTCTGTGGGAACATCTGGGGCCCACCAGCTGCTCCTTTCACATCTCAGACCTACATCTGAGGAGAACCCCAATGGCTGGGATTGGGTTCCTCGCAAGTGACAGACTCCAGACGTCTTTGCATCCCCCCCACCTCCCAGGGAGAACCTGATTTCGCTCACGCTCCACCCATGTTCCAGAAAGCAAGAAGGAGACATGACTGAAGACAACAAGGCATGTGTGTTGCTGCATCTTAAGGAAGCCTCCAAGACGGCGAACGGAGCTGGAGCCTTGGACCCCCCAGAGTTGCAAGGGATGCTGGGAAATGTGGTCCTCACTCTGAGCCGCAAGCCCCCTCACGGTCCGCTCCTGCAAGAATGGACCGCCCGTCGTGACAAACCCTGACTTCGTATGGTACCTTGTCAGGTCCCGGTGTTTCAGCGTCTCCGCATCACTTAAATTCCGGTGATGATTTCGGTGCTCTCCATGGGTTCATTTCAACATTTCCAAAACACTCCAATGGTTGATGACCACCCACGGTGGATTCTAATTCTGCATTTCACCTACCTCTGTCCAACGTTCTACAAGTTTAAAAATATTATCGATAAAATTTTTTTTAAATATTGCAAACTAAACGTTGGTACTGAATTTGCTCATCGTCACGATACATATCTCAATCAAGAATGTTTAACACAACAATTAATGGACCACAGGACTGTTGGCCGTCATTCACGGTCATCTAAATGGCAGGCATTTTTGAAATGTGTTTATTTTAGCCTGAATGCTGCTCCAAATTTCTACACCAGGAAGACACTTCCCTCTCAGTAACCCCATCTGCTAATTGAAATTTTGTTTTAAGAAACCATGGTAACACAAGCTTTGCCATAACACAGAGTGCAGGAATGAATTCCAGGTTCTTTGGGTAAAATCGAGCCTTCTGTGGAACGAATGACATAACGTTATCGGGAGAGAGATTTCGTGCAACTCCTCGGCTCAGATGCTTTGTGCTGAGCAGACCACCATCGAGCAACAAGTCACAGGCTAGTGGACCTTGGCAAAATGCCGTTTTTCAACTTACGTCAAGTGAGTTGAGTGGATCACACACTCTCGTTTGTAGACTCTAACCAGCATCAGTCTGTGTGTGCAAGAAGCCCTTCTTGTCTGCAGCCCCCGCTGGGCCCCTTGCCCTCCGTTCCCCGCCCATCAGGCTCCCGTGAGGTCCTCCCGTTGCGGTGTTGTGCGTGTGTGTGTTGGAGGGTTGCATAAACGGTCTGTGCCTTCTCCCTCGGGTCTCCCCGCTCCAGCAGCATGTTGTAGTGCTCTCTGCGTATTTCTGAGCACGTCCTGACGCCTTTTTCATGATCCACCCTCCGCCAGATCAGCGTGCCGGCTGCCGGACTCCCCGCCACTTCCCGCCACCAGGAGACTGGGCCGTGTGTCCTCTTGTCAGCCCGCATGGGGGTTCTCTAGGGATGGGGACAGAGGCGTCTCAGAGACAAAGCCCAGCGTGATCCCACTCGTGTGACGTGCTTAGAGGAGTCAAATTCGTAGAGACCGAAAATAGAATTGCAGTGCCCAGGAGCCGGGGGAGGCCCAAAGGATCATCGTCACTTAGTGGTGTCTAATGTGAGAATGTTCTGGAGAGGGACGGTGGTGGAGGCAGTGGTGGCAGAACGTGAAGGTTGTTGATGCCACAGAACTGGACACTTATAATGGTCAAATGGTCCATTTTATGACCCGTACCTGTTACTGCCCCCACAAGAACAGAAGGAAGGGCAACAAGCCGCAAACAGAGGCTCCAGTCTGTTGTCCCAGCGGCATCACGGCCCTGGGCTGCCCGAAACTCCCCTTTCTCCAGTCGGTTTCTGTTGCTTGCAGCCAGCGGATGCTAAGACCCCGCTACTGCGGTCGCAGAGGAGGTGGTCCCACTTCACGGTGGAAACAAGACGATTGCGGATGAAAAATAAATGGTACGCAGGCGAGAGCACAGTAGGACCGCCATTCCCGCAGGTTCTCCGTGCCGGCCGCCTGCGTCAGCCCCGCCGTGGCTGCAAGGGCACCCTTGCACCCCAGGAGAGGCGGCGGGGAGCCTAGGCTGTGCGGCAACACATTCAGAGCTCCCCAGATTCATCAAGGTGAGAAAAAACCGCTTTCCCTGGAAACTAGTTCCTGCGATGGGGAAGTAAGCAAGAGACCGAGCCGGTTGGGGGAACAGAGCACGTCTGCAAGTTGGCTACCTGGACCCTTCTCAGTCACCATGGTAACTCCTCATGTGGGTAAAAATGAAACAAAAAGGCATTAACTTTTAATGCCTGTGTAGCTAGTTTAATCAGTCTTTGCCTGAGCACCAGTCATTTCTACCAAAAAAAAAAAAAAAAGGAAGGACTGAATCATAGAATTTTCATGAGGACATTATGAATTACCGCAAAAATTAGAAGCTGTGGGTAATTAAAACTCGTATGTTCCAGCCTCAAAACTAGCCAGTCATGCGGACTGTGAAGTTGACCAAAATGAGATGTTTTTAAGGAGCTGACTCATCAGGAGCGTTTTGGAGAATAAGCAGCCTGGACCGGAGAACACAGACTCGAAGTCACACGTTGCGTTAAAGTTACGGGGCCTCCTGGAGAGGGTCTAACTAATCCTACAGACCCTAAAGCCGCTGAAACCGAGCAGACATGTAAAATCCCCACGGGCCCCCACGGCCCCGCCCCCGGCCTCTGTCTCAGAAACCAGACGCTGGCAAATCCTCCTTCCTGATCGGGGGTCGGTTTCATCTCTCACCTTTTAAATTCACACATGCGTTGAGTATTGTGTTTTGCAATTTCATTTATTTTGTAATGAAATTTTCTGTTAGAAAAAAACAGTGGGGGGGGCGCCTGGGTGTCTCAGTCATGAAGTGTCTGCCTTCTGCTCAGGTCATGGTCCCAGGGTCCTGAGCCCCATATCTCGCTCCCTGCTCAGAGGGAAGCCTGCTTCTCCCCTTCCCACTCCCCCTGCTTGTGTTCCCTCTCTCACTGTCTCCCTCTCTTTGTCAAAGAAATAAGTAAAATTAAAAAAAGAAAAAAGAAAAAACAATGGGTAGGAGGAGTCTGAACCCAGCCTGGGGCTCGGGCCAGTCTAGAGGATGGAGAACACAGGTGGCCACTCAGACGGGAAGGAAGAAAACCTTGTTGAGACACATAAGCCCTGGAATTTCTAATCCCAGGGGTCCAGGGTGGGTCTGAGAATCTGCATTTCTAACCGGGTCCGGGGGCTGCTGCCCCTCCTTGCTCTGGGCCACTTCTGGGGACCCGCCGGCTTCCCAGCATTTTTCTGCAAATGACGAGATTCACTCCGTCTTCCTCTTGCCCCAACTTCTTCTCTTCATCTTCATTTTGTTCTCTCTCTTTTTTTTTTTAAAGATTTTATTTATTTATTTGACAGAGAGAGATCACAAGTAGGCAGAGAGGCAGGCAGAGAGAGTGAGAGGGAAGCAGGCTCCCTGCGGATCCCAGGACCCTGAGATCATGACCTGAGCCGAAGGCAGCGGCTTAAACCACTGAGCCACCCAGGCGCCCTTGTTCTCATTTTAACTTTTACTTAACCCAGTTAGCGGGCTCAAATCACTGAAAGTCCAAGGATTATAGGATTTTCCTTTCCCCCTGGGGTACAGGAGACATGGTGTTTATACCACGATAATAAATATACGTAACACACCACACTTAAACAGTCATTCCAGCGTCTGGACCTGTGCCGTGGTTTCAGCGATGCACTGAACCAGTAACAGAAAATCCGCAGCAAACGCCATTATGACGAGCTAAAACACGTTGTATGTCCATAGAAGTCTGGATTCAGCGCCATGATCCGAGTTTTCGTGTCCTTCATGCCTAGGAAGGACCCGTCCTTTCCCGGGCAGCAGACGTAAACCTGGGTTCAAGAAAGGTGTTCTCCTATTTTCTGCTTTCCTGCTGCCTGTTATTGACTTTTTCCTATTTATTTGCTAGTTTAAGAGATGCTCATGAGAGAAGCCCACACTTCAGGACAACCCTTTCCCAGCTATGAGCCCTTCGCCATGGAGGCTCTGTCCCTGGAGTGGCCAGTCCCCTCCCGGAGCCCCAACATCCCTGTGCCCAGCACTGCCCCCGCTCCCCCTGCCCTCCTGACTTAGCCCTAGGAGAAATGGGGACAAGAACCGGTCACAAGCCACCTCGTGGCTGTTGCCGGAATTGCAGAGGAGACCGTGGTCACAGGACAGGGAAGGTTTTAGAAGGACTGGCTGTGGGGATCGCTCAGGTCAAGGTCTCCCGCTTCGCCCGGGAGCGCCCCTTGAACATACAACGGTGGGAAATGGCTTCTTAGAAGAGTAGGCTCACCCTCTATGGGTAAAGAAGGACAACCTATTTCTTGATTTCTCTAAGAACGTGCGTTTTCTGGGGGTTAGTGTGGGCCCGTGGGCGAGGTAGTGTGCCCAGGCATTCCCTTGTGCACCTTCGCGGTCCAGCGGGCCACAGTGAGACGTGCAGACCAGGCATCACCGCCCCATCAGGCCACCCCGCTCCCTATCACCTCCCCCCCCTCAGTGGTTTCCCACTGTATCTACAATAAAACCCAGCTCCTCTCCGTGCCCCATGCCCTTGGGGACCTAGATCTTGCGGTTCCCATGCTCTGCTCTGCCCTCCTCTCCCCCACTGTCCCCTTTCTGCTGTCAGTGCTCAGAGCTATGGCCGCTGCCCAGTGGGGCCTCTCCTGGGGACCTGCTCTAAGCCAATGCCCACCCAGCCACCCACCCAGGCATCGGGCACGGGCACGTCACCAGCCCGGGGTTCCTGCCAACCACTTACCTCTGCCTGGAATCACCCCCGCTGTCTCTACGTTTGCCATGTGACAGCTCCGTGGGAACAAGGTCCACGTCCACGTTCGTCTCGCTCACAATGTTTCCCCCAGAGCAGACCCCTGGCACGGCTCAGCAGGAAGGCTACAGACATCCACAGACGAGAGAGCCGGGCCCCTGGGAGCCTCCCACGGGGGTGTAGGGTGACCTCGCCGTCTGCCTCCCTGGGGCTGTCCCTGTCTGAAGCATCGAATGTCGCCATCCCGGAACGCCAGTCCACTTGCTGATAGTTATTCGGAATGACTGGGAAAGCAAGTGACTTCCCGACAATGTTTATGTACGTAACATCTCCTCTGACTAACAGACTTGACCTTACAGATTACCTGCTTGAAGACAACAGGCGTTTGAATCAGCGGAATTAGCCGCCTCCGCCCTCCGTTTGCTTCTGTCTTCCCATGGAAGACGCATCCGCAACTTATTGTTGGAAACAGGACCGCATCGCGTTTCACAGGTAGTGTTTTTAGTCTGAAATGTCACCGCCGGAATAAAGTGTTGCAAACACTGCGTGACTCACTGCCAGCAAGGCCTGAGACTTCCCACTTGAAGTCATTTCGGTTCCTAAAATAAGTTTATTCGTGTGCTCCGCTTTCATCACATCTTCCTGGGAGAAGAACTCCAAATATTGAGGTTTTCGTGTTTTATTTTCAAGAGACATCTTCTCCGGCATTTCGATTCCTCCTTGACGCTAGAGGGGAGACTACTGTCTGGGGAAGTCACGGCGATGACGGCGCTGGGCCGGCCGCCGGCGTCACCGAAGCCGAAGCCGAGGAGGGACTTGGTGGCCTGTTTACATCGCTCAGCATGACTCACTGAATGCGCCCTGTGTTTCCGAAGATCAGTCTCACATCTCTATCTGGTGAATCTGGAGGCAGCCACGTGCACTCTGAAACCACCCACCGTGTGCCCAAGAGCCTGTGAGTCCTCTCCCGTGGCTGAATGCGTGTTCGAAGCTGGCCAAGGTGTCTGCCCGCTGTTTGCCCGGTCCTGGGGGCGCCATGGCGGTGGGGCAGGTGGGAGTGCCCGGAACGGACGTGCCCCGGGGGTGAGACTCAGATCGTGGCGAATTTCCCCTGAAGACATCGGTCCCGGCAAACAGCCATCCTTGCGGTCCCCGTGAGGAGGGCCCTCCCGACCTTCCTCTGGAGGGAAAACTCTCGTGGGTCCTAAGGATGCGGGTTTAAGCACACACAGGGTGCTTCCCCGGCCTCATCTCCTGAAAAGCAGAGAGTAGCCCATCTGCCTGGAAACGTCTCCGCAGGACCGGGGCTCCCAGCGCACCCGCAGAGACCAGACCTCACAGTAGCCTGTCCTCGAGCCCATTTCGCTCCGGCAGACAGAGGACGGGCTGCCCGGCAGGTGCGTGCTCTCTTTGCATGAGGTGCCCCCTGGGCTGACCACAGACACAAAGCTCATGACTCTGAGGCCGTTGCCCACGTTTTCCACTTTGGCAACGTCCTGAACGTGTTTTTAGAAGCAGGGATTCACCGCACACTTGGTAAGAGGAAGCCAAGAAAGTGTAGTTGAGTCAGTGATAACTAATTTATACCCGTAACGACAGTAAGGAATAAGGCCACATACAATGGAATGATCGAGAGCGGTAGATGTTAAAACTGCCCACGTGCAAATAAATTTTACAATAGATGTAATTTAAAATACTTTATAATGATGACGGGTAGGAGTTAGGGGTTGATTTTTATGGATGGTTTCTGCTTTGTCTTTTGTACTCCACTGTTCTGGAAGTTTCTGGAACTGCAAAATCCCAACAAACCAGCAGGCTGGTAGAGACTCAGAGGCGCCTGGGTGGCTCAGTCGATGAAGCGTCTGCCTTTGGCTCAGGTCATGATCTGGGGGTCCTGGGATGGAGCCCCACTCTGGGCTCCTTGCTCAGTGGGGAGCCTGCTTCTCTCTTTGTCCCTCACCCTGCTGTCACAATCTCTTTCTCTCTCAAAAAACAAAACAAAATAGACAGTCAGAATAAAGGTATCTGGACGGCGGTGATAGACAGCACAGAATTCTTGCAGTCCACCCAGAAGCCTCTCAAACCGTCCTCAGACCACGCCAACTCTGCCGCTTGCGTTTCTGCACTCCTCCTGGTGGCAAGCATCGACGGCGCGGAGGTGACCGTGACCTCTTCCGTTACAGAAAAATGACTCTGCCCACGGCCAGACAAAGCAAAACCAGGAGCAGCTCAGTGCCTGCCACAAATCAGGGGATGCATCGGGCCTGGGGACATGAACATGAGTGAGACCCTGACCTTGCTTTGCGACTTACACACACTGTACATAAGCGATTAACTTGAATGTTGTGAAAACAAAGTGTCAGTCACAGCAGTTGGGAACAGGTATCAAAGTCCACCTAAGTCCAGCAAAAATGGCACTTGCTGGAATGGGATTGGGTGATTCACAAAATTATTGGTCAACCTGGGCAACCAGGCCTCAAAAGGGACAAAAATCACAGCAACCCAAAGGTCTCCATGACGTGATTCCACGCCGTCACCAACGGTCATGGTCACTCCAACTGCCTTCCGTCCCTGGGGGTCTCTGTTCCAGATTCACGTTCCTGCAAGAGAAGATGTTTTCGTTCTAACGTGGGTTATCGAGCCCTGTGGCCGGAGGACAAAGGCCCATGGGCTGCAGCCCAGGAACTGCGTGGACGGAGGGCTGAGGTGTGAACGCCCTGCCTTCCAGCACCCATTCGGAACTGTCTTTCCACAGACATGTCCAAGGGGCCTCTGACTAGCATCTTGCAAATACCACAAATGCCCTTGCCTGCTCCCCATGGAACCCTGCCCGAGGCGGCGTCTGGCCACTGCTTCCACAGCAAGACATGGTGCCCCGCTGGGGCCGCATGTGGGTGTGCGGCTGGCAAACCGGACTCATGGCTGTGGCCGGATGAGCTGCACGGATAGACTCTGTGTTTGGGGGCCCCGGAGAGCAGAGACAGATGTTCAGAACCAGTCCTCCAGGCCCGGAACTGGTGTGTCTCTGCTACAGCGGGAGACTCACGGTGAGTCTTCTACTGAGCGCAAGCAGTCTGGGTGCCGGGGCTCTTCCAACAAGGGACTCAGTCTCATGTGCCTGCAGAACTCTGGTCTGGGTCCCTCCAAGTCCCTGGCCACTGGCAGGCCTTGTGCAAAGGATGCAAACAAGCAGGACGGAGGCGTCCCACTGCTCCCTTGGCTTCTGCCTTGGCCCCTTCCGGTCCCTGTGACGGACTCCTGCCCTTCACCCCTCGGCCACGGCTAATCGACGTGCTAATGGTCGCCATGATTGTCCCAGGAATATGGCATGAACAGAGCCATGGCAGCCCCCCTCCAGCTCCGGTTACCATAGAAACAGCTGCAAGGGGTACGGGGTGCCTAGCAGCTGGGTGGGAACCTGACCTCCACCGACCGTCGTGGTTTCTTCCTACCAGGAGCGCACACGGCTCTGGAGCTCGGGCCACGTGGCCTGCAAGAGGATGTTGGGCCTTCTACTCAAACCTCTCCTCCTCCGAGTATCCCTGTCTGCTGTCCTCCAGAGCCCCTAAAACGGAGGCAGCACCCAGCGGTCGCTCTTCCAGGGACAGCCACAGCCTTACACCAGGCTCCCTGCTGTCTTTCTGTCCGTCCCGGTCAGCCCATCACAAGGCTGTCCTCATGTGGCTCTGCACAAGGAGAGGCAGAGGGAGGGGGCCACGTGGCTGCCCCAGCATCCCGGGACTCACAGGTGCTTCCTGTTGTTCTTGGGGGGTCGGCAGGCCCACTTCCCCACTGACCACTGCCACGTGATGTGGCCGTGCCCCGGGCACAACACCACACCCCAGCCAACACCATGTGCGTCCCACACTCATACCCACACCGCGTGCACACTACACACACACAGACACACACAGACACACACACAGACACTTGAGGCAGGTTATGTGCTTTAAGTGATGTGGGAACAAAGGCAGAAGAGAAATTATTAAATGTCCTTGCCACCAGCAGCCCAAGACAGTCCTCGAAACAGGTGGAGTGACCTTCCTCTAGGGACTCAACTGCCTCCAAACTGACACTTTGCTGAAGGCAAAAGTCCATTTTAGCCTGACCTATAGGATCCTGTAAGTGCACTTTAACATAGAAAAATTCTTTTAGAAACCTCCTTTGTCTCTAACCCCCCTCCAAGATATGTGTCGGCAATCACCCCTACGCATACGGCCCAACGGCATACACCTGAGGGGTCTCGTGACTAAGGTAATAAACGACCTTCTCCCAACAACAGCGAGCCCCCTTAAAGTCCTGGAAATCTTGCATCCAAAATTCTTTAGAGACTCATGCTCTCCCTAACCCCATTCCACCTTGAAAGTGTATAATGGGCCGCCCTTCGCCACCCCAGTGCAGCCCTCTCTGCCCACCGGCCCTGTCCCCAGGCTTTAATAAAACCACCTTTTTGCACCAAAGACATCTCAAGAATTCTTTCCTGACCATCAGCTTCAAACCCTGACATCTTTCCCCTATCACTTAGCCAAGCGTCAACATGGAGGCAGCTGGGCTCCCAGCGGAAGGTCAGTCTGTCTGTCTCAAGGGCTTGTCAGTGGGCTGTGAATTGTAAGGAAAGCTAACAGTTTTCCTTCCGCCTTTGTGTCCCACATCCTGGGGGATGTGCATTTTGATCACTTGGCTAAGGTGCGGTCCAGTTTTCCTTTTATCGTTACGATTTTTCTCTTTTGTAATTAATTTTTTGTGTGGGAAATTGTCACACCTCCTATCAAACCGTCAGAACAGGGTGAAAACACTTCCCGCGTGTGCTTCGGCACACAGACATTGCTCCCTAAATATTTAACAGGATCCGAGGTGGTGACGTCACGGCACTCTGCAGGTGAGTGACCAAGGTCTGCCACTCACGGAGGCCCAGGATGGTTAAGTCTTAGTTTTTTGATCCAGACTTTCCTTCCTGTTTGGCAGATTCCCTCCCTTCCCTTGAGAAGCTCCAGGTACACAGCACATCCTCCAAGGGCTTGTCTCTGGACAGGCCTCCCTCTCCTCCAGTGAAGTTAATTTACTCCCTTCTCCCACGTAAAAATCTAAACCCATTTTAGATTGTGCAGTGCATTTTAGCTGTGGGCTCGTAGTGATGTGGTTTGCAGTAGGGTCTGTGAGCCAACCACCCAGAATTCTTTCTTGAGATGTTTTTCGTTGCAAAAAGGGTGGTTTTATTAAAGCACGGGGACAGAATCTGTTGGCAGAAAGAGATGCCCTGGGGTCATGAGCAGTGACTGATTACTTAAGATTTTCTGGAGAAAAATCCCATGGGGGGACCCATGGAAGCTGGGGGGTGATGTTAAGTCTCCAGGAAATTGAGTCTACAGGTTTCTGGAGATTGCTTTTTTCTGGTAAATCCTTAAGACAGTTGCAAACTTATGGACCTGTGATCTTTATCAGTTGGTATTTTGTTTTTCCCCTTTCCTTTGTTTTAGGGCCACCTGGAGCGCCTGAGGAATGTCACACTTATCCCACCTTGGGGGGTGGGGCGGTTTATAGGGTGTCAGCTTCTGCTTTGTCCTCAGCTCACCTTCTGCTCCCTCAGGAAGAGCAGAATGATTCAACGGAGTCCGTTCCTCAACCCTCCAGAGGAACGGACTCCTCAACCCTCCAGCATTTGCGTTCCTCTAAAACTTGGCTCTTCACCACGTACATCTCTGATCATTAGGACTCTGGGTGGAATGTTTCCCCTTTGGGGGAAGGTTTGTGTGGTGCACAGCGGAGGCAGCCCGCGCCCCTGCCAACAGACAGCCTGGCATCCGCGCCCCTCCCGGAGGCACTGCCCCTGGACAGAAACCTGCCTGGCGGCTAGTGGAGGGCTGCCCCCCATGGTCTAGTGAGCTTCAGGCCGAGACGAGTAAGATGGCTTATAAATCTCCCAGATCCCCTGTGTTCACTGGACATCCATAATAGTGGGGAAAAAAAACCCACATTTTGATTATAATGTTACTTAAATGGAGACAAAACCAGAGTAAGGTTTATATCTCTTAAACAATTAAAAACAGAAGCATTGATTAGATACAAACTACAGGAACTTCAGTTTAAACACAAACTAAGCTGACCTACATTTCATGTGGCCGGTGATGTTGTTTTGCTGAAACGCACCTGACGGTCAACACAGAGCTGGTGAACAAGCCCAGGGATGGGCTTTCGGAGGCCGCAGTGACTTACGGGTGCCACCGCGCTCTTTGATACTTCAAATTGTGACATTGTGATTTACAATTAAAAAAAAATATGTATTTGCTCTTTTAACCTAGTCCTGGCACCCAGCTCCTAAAATTCTAGGAATTTCCAAAGTGAGGAGAGTGCCAAAGGTGTCTTTTGTTTTGTTAATGGGACTCTTGGAATGCCCATAGGTCGCCTAAGTGCGGGGGGGGGGGGGGGGGGGGGCGGGGGTGTCACTGCCAGGAGGACCAACAGGTGTCCACAGGGTGGGGACTTTCAGCCCCACCCCCGGACTTCTAGGGAGGGGAGAGGGATCGGAGGTCAGTGACTTAATCAGTGGCAAGAACAGGGTTTGGAGAGCTTCCGGGTTGGTGAACTTGGCCATGGAGATTCCGGGAGAGGGAGGGAAGCCCCCTCCCTTCCGCCGCTGGCCCCGCGCGTCTCCTCAGCGGGCTGCTCCCGAGCTGAGTCCTTCTTGGATACACTGGTGACCTAGTAAGTTCCATGTCCCCCTGAGTTCTGGGAGCCGCGCCAGCAAGTGAAGGGACCCAAGGAGGGGTGGTGGGAGCCTGGGATCTGTAGCCCCCCGGCCGGGAGTACAGGGGACAAGGGGGTTGTGACTCCCCTCCGGAGCAGGAGGAGGCTGTTGTGACCCGCGTGTGAAATGTGGGGTAACGGGGTGGTGGTGTGGGATCCTGGCGGGTGGTGTTGGACCCGAGCTGACTCGTCTGATGCCCAGCGGACGTCCTCCTGGCACCTTCCTGCTAGACTGATCGGAAACAAAGACACACCTCTCCGGCTTTTCCTGACAGCTGCCAGCCTGCCCTGGGCACACCTGTTGTGTTCCCGGGACACATTGTAACTCGGTGGGGTTCTCAGTGGCCACAACAGTTCACGAGCTGCCGCGCAGTCCTACAGACCATGCAGAGTCATTCTGTGGCCCCGCCTCAGATGTGAGCGTCGGGGGGCATCCGAGGACCCCTCAGCACGGTAGAACCTGATTTGAGAAACACTTCTCTCTCATGGCTTCTGCTCATACACTTCAGGAACTTTCATCAAGGATTCCACAGTCCTGTGGAATTACTTTATTATGTAATTCATAAAAATCCTTAGCAGAATTCAATTTTTCATCTACAAAAAATTAACAGAGAATTAACAGAGAATGTTACAGTAAGAACAGTAATAACTTGGTCATGTAGCCAGACCTTCAGTTTCCAGAGGCGGGGAATGTGTCTGGACCACACGGGAAGAGAACGGAATTAATCGTGGGTAGAAAACGGAATTAATCACGCTTCTCAGGTGATGGAGTAGTGTTCGCATTGGCCCGTGTAATTCCTGAGCTGTGTTCTCCTCCTCTCGCCCTCTCTGTTCGCATGTCATTCTTCCGTATAGGTACCCGCGATCGTGTGTTGCAAATAGGACCTGGGGATACGAATACAAATCACATTTGTAAAATACATAATGTTTTCCATATATTTTCTGTATGGAAAAAAATTCTGGTTTGCATTTACATAAACGATATTGAGTTTTGATTCTATCCTGTTCCATTTTTTTTAAAACCTATTTTTGCTTAATGCTGTCTAGATCTAATTGTGTTGGCGCGGAGAAGGACAGGTAGTGGATACATAGCTGTAGAAACCTGAACCTTATGAATCTGGGCAAGCTGCGTTCTGGGGTGCAGAATGCATGGTGGGGTGAGGAGTCAGAGGGAACACACATCCGTAATTTCACTAAATACTGCCAGCCTGTTTCTAGGAGGGTTGTATGAGCTGAACACTCCATAATAGACCGTGTTCCCATGCCCTCATGTCCTTATGATCACTTCCCTAATACTGGACTTGTTGACTTTTGCCAATATGATGGATATAAGGAAGCAGCTATGGTGGTTTTAATTTGTATTTCTCCGATTACAAATGAGTTTGGTCATAGCTTCGTACACCATTACCTTCCGGATGTTTCCCTTCTGTGAAATGCCTATTTATCTCTTTGGCCGACTTTCTGTTGGATTTGTTTTTTTGTTTTCTGTTTTTTTTTTTTTCTTCTTATGCTTCTGTAGATGTTCTTAGTAAAATCTTGATATGAATTCCACATTGGAATTATTTTGCAAATATCTCGTGTCAAGCACCTGATAGAGTTGGTAGTAAACATATCTTGTCTCCCATCGGATACTGTGGTCCGATCCAGGTGTCTCTGTTGAACGGAATTCATCACTCTTCGCGTCGTCAAATCCGTCAATGGCTTGCCTATGGTTACATCATGTTGCGTAAATATTCTGCCTCTTGGGGGCCCAAGGTCATAAAGACCTCTTCCCACATTTTTTATCTTTAGTCTCGTAGTTTGGTTTTTCCCCACACTTTCTCCCGTACATTGGGATAGTTCTCTGAGCCGTGCACTTTCCCCATGGGTATGTGGCGCCAGGATTATCAAAATATCCACTCCCACTGTACAGAGATTTTCTTTTCTGCCCCGTTGTTTTATTTGTCCCTGGTCCCCTTATCATTTCCAAAACCAATTTAGCTATTTGTGCATCTTTATTCCTCCAATGAGTTTTAGAAAAAGGTTTTCAACTTCCTTAAAAAACCCTGCCGTTTTTATCGGGATTGTGAGTGTACACATTTTCTTGGGGAGCCCTGACACTGCCCCGTGTTACGTGGGCAGCCCCGCAGTAGGTACTTTCCATTGCTGTCGATCTTGCATTTGTGTACACCTTCTGTTGACCCCACAAAGGCCCCGTGCGTTCACTGTAGGCTAAGGCTTAGCTACTTGGGTCAGGCTCGTAACTTTTCCCCATCACAGTACCCCTAGGAAATGACCGCAGGTGTGATGGTAGGTGTCTTTGTGCTCTTTCCACTCTTAAAGGGGACACGTCTAAAGTTTCTCCATTAAATATGTGTTCCTGTTTTGGTATGTAGCTTCTATCAGCTAAGAAAGTTGTCCCCTGTGCGGATAATGACTATTCTAAATCAGAGCTCGACTTTATCAGATTTTTTTTCTGCATCTATTAACATGGCCTTTCCTTTCCCTTTTGTCCATTGTGTGTGAACTGCGTTGTTGGATTGGCTCACTGCCATTACACTCGTTGCTGTTTTGTTGTTGAGACAAATTCTCCTTGATGCCGTTTTTTAAAAACACGGGAGGTTCACTCAGCTAAATTCACGTCTGCATTTAAAATGGAACGACTCTTGCTTTCATTGTTCTCCTATCACCCTTCCCTGATTCTGGCATAAAGATTGCAAAATGAGACTGTTTTCCTTCTCTTCTGGACCAACTTGCTTAAAGATCCATCTTGCTACGTTGTCAGGTTAGTGTGTAGTTCGGGATTGAGTCATGCTCATACCGAGCCCAACGTCCTCCTGGTGCAGCGGAGGCTGGAAAACAACAGGTGTGTCCCGGAGCTCAGGGCAGCTGTGATGCCGTATGCAGCCTCGTCTTCCCTGGTCAGACTTCCTGATGTGAGATGTAGATCTGAAACAAGAAGGGGAGCCTGTCAGTTGACTGTCTTTGCAAAGTAAGCTACCCCTGCCCCCAAATTAGTGACTGGGGACAGTGATTTATTTTTCCTCAGGAATCTGAGGGCTCGTTGGCAGTTCCCTTCCTCTTCTTTGTTGGTCTCACTCAGATGCTGCATTCAGCACCTCAGGTACATGTTTGGTGGCTGGTGCCAAAGGCTGGCTGGTTGGCTGGACAGATGGGTGGATGGGTGGATGGAAGGATGGATGGAAGGATGGGTGGAAGGATGGATGGATGGTTGGATGGATGGGTGGATGGATGGATGGCTAGCTGGCTGGCAGGATAGATTGCTGGGTGGATGGCTGGACAGATGGATGCCTGGATTGGATGGCTGGCTGACTGGCTGGATTGATGGCTGGATATCTGGATAGCTGGATGGATGGATTGATGGCTGGCTGGCTGGGCCCCACCTAGTTCTCTCCCTGGCCTATGGACCCAAAGATCCAGGGCAGCATTCTAAGAGGGAAAAAACAAAAACTGCAATGCTTCTTAAGAACTAGCCTGAGGACGACATCAGGGAAATACAAATCAAAACCACAATGAGATATCACCTCACACCAGTCAGAATGGCAAAAATGAACAAGTCAGGAAATGACAGATGCTGGCGAGGATGCGGAGAAAGGGGAACCTTTCTACACTGTTGGTGGGAATGCAAGCTGGTGCAACCACTCTGAAAAACAGCATGGAGGTCCTCAAAATGTTGAAAATAGAACTACCCTATGACCCAGCAATTGCACTACTGGGTATTTACCCTAAAGATACAAACGCAGTGATCCGAAGGGGCACGTGTACCCGAATGTTTATAGCAGCAATGTCCACAATAGCCAAACTATGGTAAGAACCTAGATGTCCATCAACAGATGAATGGATAAAGAAGAAGTGGTATATATACACAATGGAATACTATGCAGCCATCAAAAGAAATGAAATCTTGCCATTTGCATCGATGTGGTTGGAACTAGAGGGTATCATGCTTAGTGAAATAAGTCAATCGGAGAAAGACAACTATCATATGATCTCCCTGATATGAGGATGTGGAGATGCAACATGGGGGGTTAGGGGGATAGGAGAAGAATAAATGAAACAAGATGGGATTGGGAGGGAGACAAACCATAAATGACTCTTAATCTCACAAAACAAACTGAGGGTTGCCAGAGGGAGGAGGGTAGGGAGAGGGGGTGGGGTTATGAACATTGGGGAGGGTATTGTGCTATGGTGAGTGCTGTGAAGTGAGTAAACCTGGTGATTCACAGACCTGTACCCCTGGGGATAAAAATACATTATATATTTATAAAAAAATAGGAAATAAAGGACTAGCCTGAGGAGTCTCATAATGTCCCTTTCACCACATTTTGCTTGTGAAAGCAAGTCACCAGGCCAGACCAAGGGTGGAGAAGAGGACTCCATCTGTTGATGTGAGTGTAGAGTCACACTGTGAACCAAGGGCATGTGTCCTGTGATGGGAGGTATTTCTGTTTGTAAGTTAAGCTTTACGGTGTGGTGTGCAAGCATCTAATTTTGCTACCGCAGATGGTAGCAAGAGCAAAGCGATCGTAGCAGACTGTTCTGGTGACGGGTTCTTAATCTCCTTCAACAGCCTACATTTCGCAACAGCTGCAAGGATCCAGTACCTTGGCGTGTACTCACTTCCCTCTGGTCCTTCTATTCCAGTCGTGCTGGCCGCTGAGCGGTTGTGTCTTGTACCTACTCCATCGATGTGCTAAGTCACTTGCTTTGCTTTATTTACAAAACACATGGTGAATTTCCTCCTGCGTCAAGTTCTCGTCCTCCCATCAACGCCTCATGCAGCAACGCGTGTGGCTCCCTGAACCCCGTGGCTCTTCTGGGACAGCCGCTGTCCACCTCCTGTTGCTCTGGAAGTGCAGTCTGATTTCCCCCTGGAAGCTCCCAGAACTTTGCTCTGTCTTGGTGTTCGTGAATCACGTTGGAATCTCTCTGTGGTTGTATTTCCTGATATATATATATATATGAGATGGGGCCGGTGGGGAGGGATTCACAGCCATTTTTGGTGCTCGTCTTTCTTCCTCTCCTCTGTGTATTTTTTCTCTCCCTTTGGGACCTCTCGTCAATGACAGTCGTCACTTGCCTTCCTAGGCTGCGTGTCTCTTTACTCGTGTCTTCTTATCTCTCTGTCCCTTGCTGGCATTTCCCGAACTACTGCTCAGGCCTAGCTCTGAGCTCGCCGGTCAGTCCGTCGTTAGCGCCCACAATGCTTCCAGTTTATCACATTTTTTATTTGGCGCGTCCTGGCGACGGCAGCTCCTGATACCTTTTCATCTCTTACGACATTTACGACTTATGTTCACAATTCAAACAAAATCAAACATGGGTGCAATTCAAATCTTTGATGAAGCACAGTGTCTATTTATGATGAACATTTAGCGAGCTGGGAGGGAAAGGGCACGTCCTTGCACGGAGAAGGGCACCTGGGACAGCCACAGGGCCACCACGATCGCTACGCTGGCCGGGCTGCCACCTCCCAGGGGCGGCTTGCCCGTTTCCTGCAGCCTTATCTCAGCTTCTACAAGCCCCTGCCACAGTCTTCCATTAGGACCGTTTCTTCACGAATCATGATCTCTGAGCAGATGACAGAAAAACTCTCAAAGGGCCTGAAAGACAAGGGAAAGCTGTTTTCGGTTTTCCAAGTCAGCATGACTGTACATAAACTTTGTTTAAACCCAAAGCCCGATTTATGGCCCGTCAAGCGTGCGTCGTCCATCTGCTTTAGGAACGAGGAGCCTGAAGGAAAACATCTTGTCCTTAAGAAACCGATCCATGCTCCTACTTTTCATGACGTTAAAATGCGTGATTCCTGCCTACGTGCTCATCTACGGTCTTTTGAACTTTTACAAGAATGGACTTCTGACATCTTGATTTATGGCTCCTTATGTAAAAAGACGATAACCCCGTAAAAAACCGCTTGTGCTCCAGAGCACTGTGGTCCCTGTGAGGACCGCATTTCCCGGACAGCTGTCCTAACCGGGGCTCAAAGAAAACAGTTTGCTTCTTGGAGCGCTTTCTGGCCAGTTCGCCATGACACAGTCCAGGGAAGTGTCTGTGCTGTTCCAGGCCCTTTTCTCATCAAGGGACCTTATTCCTCAAATGTGGTGTTTTATTGCAATTGGACTGACATTATGATCAGTTCAGAGAGAATTTGTATCTTAACCGTGTCACGGCTTCCCGAGCACGAACAAAGTACTTCTCTCCGTTCGTGCAAGACTATGCCCCTTAGAAGTTGACAGTTTTGCTTTTCAGGACTTTGTGTATTTTTTCTTGGGCTTATCCCCAGTATGTGACATGTGGTGCTGATGTAATCATATTTCTTTTTGCACACGTTTTCTAGTTATTTGTTCCCAGCATGTCATAATGCAATTGATTGGTGCATTGATCTTATGCCCAGATGTGAAGATTGCAAAGGGAGCTTTATTTCTTCCTTTCCAATTATTATGTCTTCAATTTCTTCTTTATTGTGTTGGCGCTGACTCCAGCAGATTGTTCAATATAATTGGAGATCATAGGAAATTCTAAAGAGAATACTTCTGATGTTTCTGCATAAGAATTATGTTATTTATTTATTTTTTTAGCTGTCTTGATGAGGTTAACAAAGCTTCCTCCTACTCCTACCAAGAAGTGTGCTATCACCAGTGAGTGGTGGGTTTACAGTGTCTTGTATTCTAAAAGAATGGTGAATTTATCAATGATTTTTTCTGCTCTTCATCTTTTTTTCTCCTTTATGCTGTTTATGTGGTGTATTACTTTAACAGATTTTCTCATATTACACCATCTTTGCATTTGTAGGATGGCATGCCATATTTTTAAAAAACACAATGGATGGGTCGCCTGGGTGGCTCAATGGGTTAAAGCCTCTGCCTTTGGCTCAGGTCATGATCTCGGGGTCCTGGGATCGAGTCCTGCATCGGGCTCTCTGCTCAGCAGGGAGCCTGCCTCCCCCCCTCTCTGCCTGCCTCTCTGCCTACTTGTGATCTGTCAAATAAACAAATAAAATCTTAAAAAAGAAAAACCACAATGAGATGCAGCTGGCCAGCATTTTACTTGGGTGTTTGCATGTTATCTGTATGCATGAAAGGGGCATTCCTTTTCTTTCTCCTATTGTCCATGTTCAGTTTTTGAATCAACAATATTCTTGCCTAATAAACTCTACTGCTTTTGGTAGAAGTCTTCCACAAGGCCTTTAGGTCTAGTGTTTTCTTTAGAAGACTTTTAATTACTGCTTCGATTTAATGGCTATGGGAATCTTCAGTTTTCTACTGGCTTCTGGAGCCCCGTACAAGAAGACGGTAAAGGGGAAGCAGAAGCTAAAACAGAGACTGAGCAGAAACATAAAAAAATGCCAGACTTAAAGCCAAACATCAATAATTATAGTCAGTGTAAAAGGCCTTAAATACCATGAAAAGATAAAGATCGAAAATAGATAAAACTAGTTTACCTAACCCTGTGTTGAAATTCACTTCAAACATAAAGATCGAGGTGGGTGAGAGGTAGAAGGATGGAAAAAGCTGTGGGATACAAACTCTAATGAGAGGAAAGCCGCCGCGGCTACGTTTCTATCACACAGCGCGGACTTCAGAGCAAAGAGAATTCCCAAGACCAGGACAGACATTCCTTAACAAAATGTTCTGCTCCCAAGAAGACGGCCTTCTTAAGTGCGCCAGGGTAACAGCAGCAGAACCACAAGGAGAAGCCGTCTGAGGGCTGAGGCCGGTGGAGCGCCCACGTGGAGAAGAACCAACAGGGACCAGGAGAGGCCAGTACAGATGGAAGGAGACCATCTCGAACATCCTTGCAACAGAACACTGATGGCCTCGGTAAGATCCCTGGAAAGAACATTCATGTCATTGGGGTCCCAGGAAGAGAGTGAAAAAAGCAAGCTGTAGGTTATTTTATGAAGTA
This sequence comes from Meles meles, assembly GCF_922984935.1. NCBI lineage: Eukaryota > Metazoa > Chordata > Mammalia > Carnivora > Mustelidae > Meles > Meles meles. The sequence continues at coordinate 96,437,813 of NC_060076.1, forward strand.
AGGAAGTCATACAAATCCCTAGTTCTGACGGTGATGCGTCTGTATTAAACACACAAAAAAGTCCAAGTGGATAATGCACCGTAGTGGTTAATTCTGATTTGGGATTGTTGAGAAAGGGAACGAGCAAGCATCTTATTTAACAAGGATTTTTTATTTCTGTAGTTTTCAGACATAAATGGAATAAAATGTACTAGGAAGGGTGCTAGGAGTTTGGTGGGAATTAAACTTTTAAAAGGAGAATTTGATACAGAAGTACACGAAACTGGCCAGCACGGGCGCGCTCCCGAAAGTGGCATATACACCATCTGATTCTTCCTTGGGCACAATTAGCACAATGTCGAGAGAGAGCAAGCCTTTGGAACCCTAACTCGAGCTTTGTCCTGTGGGCTCTTGGTTCCAAATGAGCTCATGACCTCGTGCTCGTAGTAGTGGAGCAGAAACTTGTATTTTAAGTTACACGCTTATTCATACTTCTTACACATGGGATGGACTGTCAGAAATCTCTTCCACTGACACAGTGAACTCCTGCTTTTTGTACAATAGGCACATTCAGAATTGTAACTTGTCTGAAGTAGGAACTGTTGGTCAAGGAGGGCTTTGTAGCTGAACTGCTTTTATCTCCCCTGCCTTCTTCACAGGATTGACGTGGGAGCCCAGAAGGGACAATGAAGTGTTTATGCCAAACTTAAAGTGCCTCCTAGACAGGCAAGATGATCACTGGAGTGGGAGAACCACTGCTGCCCCCAGGGGTAAGGCTCTCCTAGCACACTGCCGGTCTCCGTGACTGAATGTGGACCAAGAGGGGCTACTCTTACCAGTGGCCTCTTTGTCGTGGGCCACTGGCAGGGCAGAGTGGTTCCCCTCATCCTATCAAGGGCCGCGTCTTCCTAAAAGGGAGCCCCCCGGGAAGGTGATGCCTCCCAGTCACCTGTCAACTCTCATCTGACCTTGCTGAGAATCTCGCAGATCGACCGAACTCATCAGAAAGGAGTCCGAATCCCTTCCCAGTCTGGCCTAATTCACCCTTAGCTTCCTACGGCTGTTTTTACAAATTACAACAAACTTAGCGCCTTAAGACAACACAGATTTATTACCTGACGTTCCAGCGCTCGAAGTCTGAAATACTAAGCTTTACCGGGGTAAAGTCACTGTGCTGTAGAGCTGTGTTTCTTCTGGGGGCTTTGGGGGGAACCCACCCATTCCCTTCCCAGGATCAAGGGACCACCTGTGTTCACAGCACTCAGACCTCTGCTTGTTACAGCTGCTCCTCTGACCCTCCTGCCTCCCCCTCGCAGCAGGACCCTCATGATAACGCCGGACCCACCCTATAATCCAGGATCATCTCCCCACCTCAGATCCTTGACTTTGTCACATCTGCGGAGCCCATTTTGCCAACTAAGGTAACATATCCCCAGGTCCCAGGGATCAGGACCTGGACAACTCGGGGCTATTTCTCTGTCCATGACACCGATCCTCCCGGATTCGCTTCCCACAACTTTCCTTTCCCGCCCACTCTAAATCCCCAGCATATGCCAGGTCCCTTGTGCCTTCACAAACGCAGGTTCCCCTGTCGTAGGGTCCGCGACAGGACACAGCCCTGCGGAAGACCCCTAACTCTGGAGCCGCACTGCTCGGGCTCAAGTCCGAGTCTACCACTTACTTGCTAGCTGGATTTGGACAAACAGATTACAAGGAAAAGCAGTAAATTACACAAGGGGGCATTACCCAAATGCAGACTGCAGGGTGTTCCACCAGCAGCAAGCCTGGTTTCCTGGAGAAATCCCTATTTTAAAGGGTAGTGTGTCAGGGGGAAGGGATTGTTTTAAAAGAATAAGAGACAATAACCAAATGCGAGGTGTAGGCCCAGGTTTGGATGTGGATTTGCCAACCATCAAAAGGCTTCTGTGAGAGAGGGAAGTCTGAATGCAAACCGGCTCAGATCATGAGGGATTACAAGTGTAGTAATAGCAGAGCGCTAAATATTTTTAGTCTTCTGGAGACATACACCGTAAGTTCAGTGATATATGCAAAGGTACCCTTTCGTCGCAAAATGACACTATATTCGGGATCTCTTTAGAGATGTGTGGGGAAAAAGGAAGGGGGGAGTGGAGGAAACAAGATGGTCAAAACGCTAACTGCGGAAGCTCCGTCACTGGCACCTAGAAGGTGACATTACTTTTCCACTTGAAATTGTCCTCAATGTGTCTTCGTAAAAATCAACCTCCTAGGAAGCTTTTCTTTCCCAGGCTCAGCTAGAAAGTCAGTGGCCCCCCTTTCCACCCGGCAACGGTTATCCCATCTTTCGCCATCGTGGCATGTCATGCCGCCCAATTACTCAGGCCACCAAGCAGGTGCGGGGCCAGGCAGGTTGGGGGGGCGTCAGGTGCGGGGCCGGCAGGTGTAGGGCCGGGTGGTGGGGCGGCGGCCGGCAGGTGCGGGGCCGGGCAGGCGGCTGCGGCTGGGACCAGACACTCTGCGGGGAGGGGGCTCCCGGCCCGCGCCCGCCGATGCACCTGATCCAGCGGCGAACCCGATTCCCGCACGTCGCACTCGAGGTCGCGGGGACACACCGCCCGGGCGCTTCTGGCCGTCACCGAAAGGCAGCCGGCTCCCGGGTCGGTGTGCTTCTTCCTCCGGCCATCTCAGTCTGCTCGACGTGGGCTGCGGTCGCGCCCCCCAGGGCCTTTCCACGCCCTCTCAGCCGCCGCGAGCGCTGTCGCCTCCCGAACCTCGGGACCGGCGGGCCGCGGGTGGGCAGCCGAACCCTCCCCCTCCCCCCGCCCACGACGTCTCACGTCGCGTCCTCTCGACGCACTTTCCCGGCCGCCGCGATTGCGCCTGCGCGGGGGCGGTCGCACAGCATACAGCCCCGCCCGCGCCTCGCCAAACCTCGCGATACTTTACCTCCCGCAGGACCACCCACCCCAACTGCCCCGCCGACCTGGAAAGTTCTAAACCCCTGCGCACGCTCTCTGGGGCGCTTAACGTCCGGGCTCCACCCTCTTCTGACCACGCCCCTTTCCGTCCGGGAGCTTCTCGTCCCCCCGTCTTGCCAATCATCTACTTCTTCCCTCGGGCGACCCCGCAACAGCTCTCTGATTGGCTAATCTTGAGAGCCGGCGCCGAGGAGGGCCGGTGACGATAGGCTGTGAGCCGGTCCCGCCTACCGGCAGTTTGCGCGGGAGGCAATTGGCTGGCGTCTCCGTCCAATCGGCGGTGGGCTGTCGGATTCAAACCGGGATCGTTGGGCCTGTGGTCGGTTGGTGGCAGTCGAGCCGTTGCCTTGGCCTGAGGTGGTCGTGTGCCCCGCTGCGCCCGCTCTTCGAGCCCCGACGCTCCCGCCCGCCCGCAGGATGGCCCACAAGCAGATCTACTACTCGGACAAGTACTTCGACGAGCACTACGAGTACCGGTGAGTGCGGCCGGCGGGGCGGCTCCGCCGCGGAACGGGAACCGGGGTCGGGGTCGCCGCGCGTCGGCCGGGGTTCGGGTCAGGGCCCGAGGTCGGAGGTCGAGTCAGGGTGGCTGCCCGGGGTGGGAGCGTCGGGGCCTGCGGCCTTCCGTTCCCCGCCCTTTGTTCGCGGCGGCCGGGCGGGACGGGGGCTGCGGGGTCGGCTCTTCCTCGCCCTCCGCCGTCCGGCAGGGACTCCCCCCGCCTCTGGGCGCGGCCGGGCAGCTCTGGGCCTGGACGTCGCGGGCGGCTGCGTCGGGGGCCGGGCGGGGGATCCGGGCGGGGGCGGGGACGCGAGGGCGCGGCCGCCGGGGACCCGGCTTCTGTGCGGCTGCGCTGCGCGCCCGGGGCGAGGCGGGGGTTGTAGCGCTGAGCGCGCGCTCCGCGGGCGCAGGCCGGCGTCCCCGGGCCCAGCAGGTGCCGAGGCTGCTCGCGGGGTGCGGGCTCCAGCCCCCGCGCGCGAGGCCCGGGCTTGAGCGCGACTCCGGGGCGGCCCGTCCGCGGTGGTGCCGCAGGCTCTTCCTCAGTGCGCGCTTGCACGTTGGGCCTCGGGTCCTGTGCTGCTGGGGCGGGCCTGTCGTCGGTGGAGTCCGCCGATGGCCCCGGGTCGAGTCGGTAGAGGACGGTGTGGACTGAGGTCCACAGCGGCTGTAGGTGAGCTTTTTCCAGGCCCGCTGCTCCCGGAACCGGGCGCCCTCCGGGGCGGTGCCCTGCGGTCCCCGAGTAGCTCCGGTGTAACCGGCCTCCCCGGGCGCCGTCCCCAGCGGCTTGCTTTGTGTCTGGCCGCCTGTTGGCTGGGGGCAGCACGCGCTGGGTGTGGAGGTGATGTCCTTCCCGGGGCGGGAAACGTCGTGAGCAGCGGTGGGGTCCTGGGAGCTTGAAGCTGCTGGAAACGCCCCCCTCGGAGTCCGACTTGGTGAAGGTGGGCCTGTGTGCGCGATTGTTGGGCGAGGAAGGGTTGTGACCCCGGAGGAACACGGGGCACGTTTATGTGGCTGTGGGTGATCCGAATGCAGACGCCGGCGCTCGTTTCTGAGCCCGCGAGGAGTCGGTGTAGACGCTGGAGCGGCGGTTCAGGATGACACGCGGGGCACGTGTCAAGTGGCTGTTGATGCCGTCAGTAAGGCTTTGGTCCGAGGTTGGCGATCAGTACGTTTGGGGAGGCAGAAGTTAGGTGTGGGGCTTCATGTGTGCAGGGGGTCGGCGCCCCTGTGGCCTGTCGGGGAGGTCAGCTGCAGTTCCCTGCAGTTAGAAACAGGAGCTGATTTCCTTGGGTGGCCTCGGGGCAGACCTAGCAACGTGGCGCCGTCGTTCTGGGGCGAGCACAGGCGGACCTCTTTTGTGTAAATAAGACCAGGTGGGCATTTAACTCACCAGCCGCAGACCAGGTTTGCATTGATGACTGTTTAGGGCTCGTTATGGGTTATGGGTTCAGTTTTGGGTTGGCAGGAATCGCGCCTCGGGTGAAGCTCATTGGCTAGATACTGCCACTGTGCAAAGCTTGGTTCAGTTTTCTTTTGTGCAGCAAGTGTGACTGACTAGAATGCGCACTTCTCATCCCCACGGCCCACGACTGTCAGGTAGGTAGAGGTTTTATATCGGTCAAGAAGTTTGGTCAGTGCTTGTTAATGGCTGTGTAACTTTACTGCCACCGGAAGTGGTAAAAATGGGTCTGTGAATTGGGATTTATAAAGAACTTTTTACTGCAGTTGAGAGGGGTGCAGACTTGTCTTTTAGAATTTTACAAAGCTACAATTGTATATATTCTTGGTGCTTTTGACATTGAAGAGTATTGCATAACTTATTGGGAAACGGAAAGTCTGTGCGAGGTTGCCAGGTACACATACATACGTGAGACTTGGGTTTCCTTTTTTTTTTTTTTTTTGCTTTTAAATTTGAACAAAGCAACTTGTAGAGTATACAAGGACTCATCTACTACAGATCTAGAATGTTGAGTAATGGGAAACCCAAATTAACAAATTATTTTTCCTCTTATACAGAAGTCTCCATGGGTCCGGGACACCAGTTTTACAATCAGGGTTCAGCCTCAGTTTAGGCTTCTCTGATCTTAGATGGCTTCTCTGGCTCCCTGATCACATTAGTCGGCTTCATAACCCATCAGGAAACACTTAAAGAGTTGGGCATGTTCTTTCCTTTTGAACACAGTTTCCATAAGTTGTGTATTTTTTGCTTATATCCTATTTGCCAGGATTTAAGTCACCAGAAGAAGCTGTAGGGGAGGCCGGGATGTTTTGGATAGCTGTGAGCCCGACTTGGATTTGGGGGATTCTATTCCTGAACAACGTTGAAACAGCAAGCAGTCTCCTAGAGAAGAAAAGGCACATCCTAAGCAAAATACTTTCTGCTTTTGGACTGTATATTCTTCCTGTTTTGAACATTAGACCATAAAAAATCAGAATTAGAGGTAGTAGACAGTCCTCAAGATTGATGCCAACGTAATGTAACAAGGGTTGCTTTAAAGATCTTTGATTATTTTGAACTCAAATGTCAAGTGTCCTAAAAATGCATCTCTAAAGTGACCATATTTGTAGGAAAGGTTATTTGCTAATACTTGGCTATATCTTTTTAACAGGCATGTCATGTTACCCAGAGAACTTTCCAAACAAGTCCCGAAAACCCATCTGATGTCGGAAGAGGAGTGGAGGAGACTTGGCGTCCAACAGAGTCTAGGCTGGGTTCACTACATGATTCATGAGCCAGGTAGGGGTTGCCATTTAGGAAAGCATCCACTGAAATCAAAGAAGTAGTGGTTGTGGTTGTTGAAAATTAAGTAATACGGACATTCAGTGGTATTCCCAAAGCAACCCTGGTAAGTTTGACTCTTCTTGAATGGCTGATTCCTTTCCTCCCTAGGAGGAAGTTACATTTTGTAGTAAATAATACCACACGAGTGAAAGGAATGCATTATTCTACCTGCAGAAAGATTAGGAGTTAAAAAGTCAATTCTTTTATTTTAAAGTGTGTCATTAATAAAGTATTTTACCATAAGTATAAGTAATCCTGGTGACCCGTCTCTTTAAAAGCTAAGGACTTAAAGACACTTTACATGTCCCTAAGTTCTGTGCGTAGAAATTAACGCAATTTGGAGTGATTTGTTTTTTCCTTAGTATTCTATTAAAAGATGATTGGGATCTGCCACACCAAGGTGAGATAAGGTAACCTAGTGAGTGAACCTTGCTATGTGTTACGAGTATTTTATTGTGTGGATTTTACCAGAGTTTCCTGGATATGAAATGGTAAACTAAAACTCACGGGGTTCAATTCTGCTTTTGTGGTATTCTTAAATAAATGTAACTTAAATGATTATAATGCTTTGAGCAAATTTTGAGGGCATGATATAGAAACCGAATTAGGTGGAACAGAGCTTGTTTTCTGCTCTTAAAGAAAAGCAGCAATAGCATCAGAAACTGACTTAAAACTTTTTTGGGATTGGGGGCATCTAATTGTACCGGATTTCAAAACTAGAACCTGGGGCTCCCATCCAATGAAACAGATCCCAGGAATGGGCCCCTCGGATCTGCACTTTTTACAGTTTGGTGGTTTTTTGAATTTGGTGTTAGGTGTCTTTCCTTTTCACTGGAATTGAGATCCTAAAGATAGAAACCGTTCTCAAAGTGGCTTCTTTACTTGACATCTCTTTTTCCAGGGTGGGTAAAACACTGTGGGGAATGTTCTACTCCATTAGGTGGTTTTCTAATGTTTATAGTTGACAGTGACTTTTTTTTTTAAGATTTTATTTATTTATTTGACAGAGATCACAAGTAGGCAGAGAGGCAGGCAGAGAGAGGGGGGGGAGCAGGCTCCCTGCTGAGCAGAGAGCCTGATGCAGGGCTCGATCCCAGGACTCTGGGATCATGACCTGAGCCGAAAACGGAGGCTTTAACCCACTGAGCCACTCAGGGTCTCCGACAGTGACTTTTGAAGCAAAGTTTATTTCAGATATTTCGATAAGTGACAGTTGATAATACATTTATTTTGGTTTGAGAATTTCAAATTTTGGTTGAATGAATGAAAATTAACCCTATTTTAAAATTTATATATTTTGTTTCCACAGAACCACATATTCTTCTCTTTAGACGACCTCTTCCAAAAGAGCAACAAAAATGAAGTCTACCTGGGGATTGTCAATTAAGTCTTTTTCAAATTTAATGTATATGTGTATATAAGGGTAGTATTCAGTGAATACTTGAAAAATGTACAAATTGCTGATCCATACCTGTGCATGAGCTGTATTCTTCACAGCAACAGAGCTCAGTTAAATGCAACGGCAAGTAGGCTACTATAAGGTGTTTAAGATAAAATTTCTAGTCGGTTTTTCTCTTTAATATAAGTGCCTGTTTGACTTTACCTGTTACTTTTGTTAAATAAAGTTTGTATGTTGCATTTATCATTGAAGTTATTGGGGTTTATTTTCTTTTTTTCTATTTTTTTTTTAAAGATTTTATTTATTTATTTGACAGAGATCACAAGTAGAGAGGCAGGCAGAGAGAGAGAGGAGGAAGCAGGCTCCCCGCTGAGCGGAGAGCCCAATGTGGGGCTTGATCCCAGGACCCTGGGACCATGACCTGAGCGGAAGGCAGAGGCTTTAACCCACTGAGCCACCCAGGCACCCCTTGGGGTTTATTTTCTAAGGTTGACTTGTGTCTATCAAGAATAGCAGATTTCAGTTCTACAGTTTTGGTCTGGAGGAAATAAATTTAAAGAAATGGGATTAAATGGGTTTAAGATAGCAAGGTTTGTGGAGGGTGTGACTTAATTCACTTACGAAGAAACAGTTTATAGAGACAGAGTTCATAGCTCTATTGCTAGTTTAGTGTCTGGAGAATCGGGCAGTTCTAAGGACTACCACATCTGGTGGCCTTGAAGGAAACCAGTTATCCCTGCTTCTGTTTCACTCCATGTGCCAAGTAGTGGTAATGTTTCCTATAAAACAGCGGAGCATTTTAAAATGTAAAACACCATTCCCTACGGAATTGGTGTCTGTTTGGGAATTGTCTATTAAGCTGCTTCAGAAATTTCCTGAGCTAATTTGCTGTGCTGGGGCACACTTGGAAATGGAAGCCCCCGAGTCTGGTGGTCCTCCATGCTCCTCTCCGGAGAAAGGGGCGTCTTTTTACATACGGACCGGAAACGCCACAGGGGGTGCTGCGCAGCCGCCCAGATCCTACTTGTGCCCCAGGGTCACTCAGGGCTTGCCTAGTAAAGGGAGCACTGACCCCGCGGCAGCGCCCCCCCCAGGGTAATTGCCGCGCACCAGGCGTGTTTAATGCACCTGCGGGCCGCGCGGAGACCAGACCACCTGGGCGGTGCCCGCCTCAGCTGCTCTGAGTAGTACCTGGTAGTGAATGAACCCCGGCTTCCCTGCGGGGCAGCTGCAGACTGCCAGCCCCTGAACCCTCACCCAGCTCCCAGGCCCCACCTGCCCCCGCGCGGACCCGCCCTGCCCAGCCCCCGCCGGGCTGTTCCAGTAGTTGAAAGGACTGAGCAGTCTGGGAATTCTTGCTCACTGCCCAGTGCGCCAGCCCCTGGCGCTTCACTGCACCAACTCCTCCTGCCCCCTGGGCCTGGAGTCCACGTCCTCCGCTGCGGGTGCCCTCGGCCGGACCAACATCTTTTGCGAGGTGAGGGCAGCCGCCATGCGGGACGAGGGCCGCCCGCGCACCCACTTCCGGTCGGGGGCCGGGGGGCGGGCCTGGGTGCGTTTCTGTGACGCACTTCCTGGCGTCCGCTCGGAAGGCGGAAAAGCGGGCAGTCCGAGCGCCGCTAGTCCGTGCGGCCGGCGACGGGGCGGCTGCTGGCCTCCGGGGCCGGGCCTCCTCCGAGCCGCGCGCCATGGCGTCGGAGGGGCCTCGGGAGCCCGCGGGCGAGGTAAGGTCGTCGCCCCGGAGTGGGGGGCGAGCGTCGGGGCGGGTGCGGGCGGGGGACAGCGCGGGGCGTCGGGGCGGCCGCGGTTAGCCGGGGGAGGACCGGGCGCCCGGGAGTGCGCCTCGGGGCCGGGTCGCCGCGCTCGCGCCGGGGAGCTCCCGCAAACGTCGGCTGGAGCGCGGGCGTCCGCTCGGCCTGCTCGGCCGCACCGCTAGATGGAGCCCTGGCGGCCGCCGCGGCCGGCCCTCGGACGGGTTGGAAGGCGCCGAAGTCCGTCTCGCGGGGCGGCCGCGGACGCGGGAAGAGCCGCTGCTACGGACACATCCCAGGGCTTGGTGACAGCTCTGTGTCGTCCTGGTAGGGCTGGCTTTGGCTCTTCAACAGAACAACTGGCGGTTCGCTGAGGGACAGGAGAGGATTTATGTAACTTTTCTTTGAGAAATTCGATGGAAATAAAGCTCCGCACGGCGTTTGAGTGTTTGAGGCAGCCATTGAGCGGCCGGGCTTGCCCTGGGCCGTTCTCCGGGACCGCGGCGGAGACGGTGACACACCCGCGCGCAGGTCGAGGTTGTCCCAACTCCGTCTGCTGGGTTGGATTTTATCTCCGCTCACTCTGCTGGCTCTCCCCCTCCCCCACCCGGTCTTTAATACTTAATAGACCGCTTCTTTTCCTAAGAAAGCGTGGGGGAGAGGTTGTTAGCCGCCAGATTCTTGCTTTTATGAGGCCCAAGTATTTGGACAACAGACACTCCTGGGACAGGCGTTTCTGGGGCTGCTAGAACCCAGCGACTTTCCGTGGGTTTTTGTTCACATTTGCTTTACATCCAGATGTATGTAGTCAAACCCCCCCTTTCTTCCTCAGGGCATCAAGTTGTCAGCAGATGTCAAACCGTTTGTCCCCAAATTTGCTGGGCTCAGCGTGGCATGGTCAGAGTCTTCCGAAGCTCGTGTGTTCCCTGGCTGTGCGGCCGCCTACTACCCGTGTGTTCAGGAGCTCCCCGTGCCTGAGTACGTATGCTCCTTCATGTCTTGCCCTCCCCAGGGACTGAGCGGGGATTCCACTTTGAAGTCGCTGCACCTGACACGGCCAGTGTTCTCAGGACGAGGCCGCTCCTCAGCCAAGAAGGGCCTGAGGCAGTAGCACAACTTAACCGCGTCCTGCCCCCAAAACAGAAGCCTCCGCTCTCCATACTCGCGGTTATTTTGGGCAAAGGAAGCGTGGAGGTTGCCTTGCATTCCCTAGAGGAAATGCAGTTTTCAGGGTTCACTTGTGCATGGGGTCTGGACTGTATCACATGTCCAAGGGGAGATGAGATGGCTGGGGGTGCAGAGAGGACGGGGCAAAGGCAAGCCGAGAGAAATCAGCGTGCGCTGTGGTCGTAGGTTGTGACATTGTGAAGTCTTGCTTGGGGCTGGAGTGCGGGCTCACAACCATGGCTGCTCTTTTTGTGGGGTAGTTCTTTGGGAGTAGCTGAGTTTTGCTTTCTACCACTTTTCTTTATAAATGTCCTGGGCAGTGTCTAGAAGCTTGGGTTATAAAATTCTTCTAAATCTGTGTTGAAAGAAGGCTTACGTTGGCTTGGCAATTTTCCTTTTTCTTCTCAAGTTTCATTCTTTTGGTATTTATACAGTGGTTTCCGTTAATAGCTGAATTTAGAAAACCGTGCCTTAACCCTTCATGTAATTGTGTAGAGCACCTGATTTTTTAACGGTCTGATCACCTTTGTGCTTATGTAAGCGTCCTTGTGTGTGTGTTCCTTTGCTGTGGGTCGTACTTGTTTCTTTTTCATGCCTGCATCGTGTCGATTGTACACTTCATACAAATTCTCGGCTTGTATTCACAAGGACAAAGTTTGGAATGAATAATAAAGCCATCGAGTTGTTTGGTATATATAGGTTGTATTTTTTGACCAAGTTGAAGTTCTGCCTCTATGTGCTTTGCTGGGAACGCTCAGGTTTTCCACTGTGATTTCATCCTTTGTTAAAGGAAGGTTGGCGTGGGCCTCATTTGAGTTGTTCCCTACCTTGCGTGGTTCACAAAGTTAAGTATAAAATATATTTCATTCAGTGACAAGGATTCGAAGCTGTTTGTTTCCGGTGGGTTTCCAGTTACCCACAGTAAAGGTGGAAAACATTCCTACAGCTAAAGTAATGTTCTGGATGTAACATGAATCAAGAATCAGAAGCTTATGGGGCGCCTGGGTGGCTCAGTGGATTAAGCCGCTGCCTTCGGCTCGGGTCATGATCTCAGGGTCCTGGGATGGAGCCCCACGTCGGGCTCTCTGCTCTGCAGGGAGCCTGCCTCCTCCTCTCTCTCTGCCTGCCTCTCTGCCTACTTGTGATCTTTCTCTCTGTCAAATAAATAAAATAAAATCTTAAAAAAAAAAAAGAATCAGAAGCTTAAGGGTGTACACTGTTGAATTTAAAAATTAGGTTTGTTTTTTTAAAAGATTTTATTTATTTATTTGACAGAGACCCAGTGAGAGCATGAGCGCGGAGAAGGTCAGAGAGAGGAGCAAATTCCCTGCTGAGCAGGGAGCCCGATGGGGGACTCGATCCCGATCCCGGGACTCCGGGGTCATGACCGGAGCCGAAGGTAGTCGCTTAACCAACTGAGCCACCCAGGCACCCTAAAAATTAGGTTTTTAAAACTCTTATCTTTTTTTAGCTTTAATTCTTTTCTTTTAATTTCATATAACCAAGGAAAAGATTGGCTGACAGTATTCCTTCCTGATGAGAAAACAGTTAAGGACAAAAGAGGTGTGAAAGCAGAGGGGCAGGGTTAGGAAGGATAGGAGCCTTTGAAGGGGACAGAATGGGGATACTTTACGCATTTGAGAACCGATGACCTCATCCATTCTGATGGGGCTGAGATGTCTGCCTGAGCCGGGTTTCCTGTAAATGGGGCTCTCCCCTGTGGGGAGAGAGCCGGGTGCTTTTTTCCGGAGGGAGCAGCATTGCCTTTCCTGCCTTTCCTGTGCCTGTGCCAGTCCACGGGGTGGGCAGGTGGTGTCGTGTTATTTTTACCCCTGAGAAGCTGGGGCCAGAAACGTGTGTTCAGTCATTCAGGTAGGCAGCGCCCGAAGCAGAATGACCATCTGTGCTTCTGGCCTGCACCCATCGAGCTCCCCAGAGCTGCTGCCGCCGCGGGGACGAGTGTTTGCTGAGCACTTCAGCCTGTTGCGGTCTGCGTCCCTCTCTGGGCACTTCTGAGGGAGTCTCGGCTGTGAGAACTAGTAGTCCTGGATGGGTGTGGCTGGAGGAGCTGCTGGGGCCTGAGCAGTGCGCGACGGTGGGGGCGACTGGAGGGTGCGGGAGCAGATGCCATGCTCGGAGCAGCCCCCCGGGATGGCCGCAGGGACCAGGCGAGCTGGGCCGGAGGTGGGGCACGGCTGGTCATGTCTTACGCTCACTCCTGGATTCTTTCTGCTTGAAGGGAGAGGGGCTTGAAGCCTTGGACTGGGTTCCAGGCACTGAAGCTAGGGAAGAAATACACGGAGCCCTGCGGCCTGGGGAAGGCCTCCGGCGGGCCTGGGTGGTGTTGGCGGGAGAGAGACTGTGGCAGTTGCTGGCTGAGTACATGCAGGGTCGGGCGTGGGAAGAGGGGCCGTTGGGGGTCCAGCAGCACAGCCTGGACTCCGGTGCCCATTAGGGGACGGGAACTGTTGGGTGGGAGCCACCTGGGGGCTGCGTGAGACCTGGAGCTGGCCGAGGTGTGCGACTGCGAGTCCGTATGTGAAGTCTGAGCGGACCAAGGAGGGGTCTGGGCTCAGACTGACTGGAGAGGAAGGGGACGTGGAGGAGGGCCCTCCAGGCCGAGCCTTTGGGAGGGGGGACGGGCTTGCGAGTCCAGGCTGGCAGGGCTTTTCAGGGAGTGTGAGAGAAGGGCCAGCCCCGCAGATGTCGTGGTGAGGAGGCGGTGGTGGGCTTGCAGGGAGGATGTCCGGGAGACCCGGTGGCGGTTGGGAGGGGCGGGGTGGGGAGGTGGGAGAGGTCAGCAGGTGTTGTGGGTGCAGGAAGGCTGCACGGAGGAGCTGCAGGAGAAGCTGCTGTTGTAAAGGGGGGGGGCAGGCAGGTGTGCGGGCAGGCGTGTGCTCACTCTGGGGGCCGGCTGCGCGGGCTGCGGCAACTGGAATTTTACACACAAACTGCTGCGAGCCCCGGTGGGTGCTGGGAGTTGTTGCCGTGAGATTTTATGGGGTGTCATTCTCTGCATGTAATTGTTTTGTCCTTGTTGGGAAAGCAAAAAACCAACTTCCCAGAGGAAGAGAGACCAGTGAGCACTTGTCCAAAGTCAAAGACTAGATTTTGAATCAAGCCAGGACGCACGCCCAGGGCTCTGGGGTCACGGGCGTAGGGTTGCTGGAGGACGCAGCCTTCACAGCCCGCTGGCCCCTGCCTCCCTTTCCTCCTTTAGCTGAACTTCATTGGTCTGTTCGTGTGTCTGGCGTCTGGAGTTGGAATAGCATCTTTTCTGCCACGTTTTGCTCTCAGCCCCTCTGTGCCCACTGGCCCTCGTGAAGAACGGATCCCCCCTCCCACACCCCCCCAACCCCCGCCCTTAGATCTTCTGAGCTTCAGATAAAGTAAAACAGGGACTCACATCTGGAGCAGGACGATGCTTTAAATCGTTTTCTTTTCTGCAAAGAGCAGCGGTAGGGCAGGTGTGCTGAGAAAGGTACAGTGTTCGGGGTTTTTCTTGAGTTTTCATTACGAAGAGTTCATCACTGGAGTTAGTGAACGGTCTTCCTGGGTGTGAACTTCCTGTAAAGTGTGGCGGGTTCAGAGACCGTGACAGCAGGCCGTCCAGTTAGGAACTGCGTGTGCGTGGATGCGGGGAACCTTCTGGTGAGTGTGTCTCAGGGGTGGGTGGTGACTCCTTTGCCCTGCAGTGCAGGCCCTTCCTTGCCCCAGAGCAGGACCATGACTGTGCATTGGAGAGGGCTGCCCGTGTGTGCACCTGCTGGGGGCCCAGCTGGGACAGGGTCACCTGGGTGCCTCGTCAGCAGCTCTGGTTTCCCTGCCTTTCTGTGGGCCAGCGCGCTTTGGGATTCTGTTGATTTTCTACAGGAAGATTTTTAGCTCTGGGAAGTCACAGAAACATTGGCTGGTGCTCATTTGTGGGATGGAGAACAGTGTGTTTTGTGTCTCAGCTCATCTGCTCCATGTTGGGCCATTGTATAATCTCTCGTTGCTGGAGGATCGAAGCCTCTGGCTGGATACCAGGTTTGCTCACAAAATCAGTGTTAAATTATATTTTGGCCTCGCCTAGCAATTTGAGCAAACGGGGGCACGGCGATGTGCACAGACGGCGCCTATTTGGCCGGCGCGTTGCAGTTCCTGGGCTAAGGGGTACAGTGTCCCCTTCGCAGCTCTGGCCCTGCAAGGCCGGAAAGCACAGGATGGGTTGGTCGGGCTGGAGGTCGGATGGGGAGGTGGGGGCTCTGTGAAAGCCCCCTCTGCAGGGAGATTGGTCTGGGTAGCCCTCTGGGCCCCCGGTGGCTGCCCGAGGCTTCTGCAGATGTCGGAAAGTGTGGTGGTGCGGAGCTGCGGAGGTGTCCCTGGGCTTCGCTGCTGCCTGTCGCGCCACCATTGAGGCGAGGGCATCAGCCCAGCAGTGAGCACGCAGCGCCAGTGAGAAGGAGGCCGGAGCCTCTGTTCCACTCTTCGCGGCTTCTCCGTGCCAGAGTGAGCGACCTCAGAAGCACTTGAGGGTTTAACTGTGCTTCTTACGGAAGAGCTCCTTGATTTGCGATGTGAAATCCTCAACTCAAACCTACCTCCTTGTTTAGGCAGAAGCTCTACACTGAAGATGTGGCCTTTGGAACTTCCACTTTTCCTCCTCAGTATCTGTCTTCGGAGCTCGCTCTTCATCCGGGCAGCTACTCTCCCTACCCCGCCGAGTGTTCACAGAGCGTCTGCCCGCTGCCCGGCTCGCCCTATGCTTACAGCCACCCCGGCGCCTACCGAGCTTTCCAGACCATGAAGCCGCGAGCCGAGCAGATGTGCCCTCTCCCACAAGACCCGAGAGCCCCGTTCAAGGTTAGCTCGCCGCCCTCGGGGGGAGGGGTACCGTAGCGTTTAAGGTGGAGAGAGCTGGTTGGTTCTCACGTGGTATTTAAGTATTGTTTATCTTTTTTGTATATTTAAGGACTGATTTTTGTTTATCCGGTTTTGAAACAGTTGTTGTGGGTACTTAGGGAGTTCCCGCTTTAAGCCTTTTTTCCTGGTGCTGGTTTGCTTAATTCATGGGGCTTTTTAATTCTCCCCGCAGAAAAAAACGTATGACGAGCAAAAGTTTGACGGCAAGAAGGCGGACGGATCTCTGTCATCTGATATAAAATCGGTCAGTGGTTCACATCCTGTGTCCATTCACGCGGATGCGACCTTGAAACCAGGTGAAAATGACATATTGTCTGTGTTCTGTTGTCCTTCCCTGCCCGCCCCAGAAGTGTCCCTGTTCTTTGTACACCTGTTTCTGCGGAGGCCGTTGGACTCTGGTCGATCCTGGAGGCCTCTCCGCCCAGGGAAGGACCTGTCGTGGGGGGCTCTGTGGTGTGCCCTAGTGTGGCAGGACCTGGCCCAAAGCCACATGGCAAGTAAGTGGCATCCACAGGCCTCAAGACATGTCCTTCAGTAAATCGCAGACGCATCCCTTGGACTATATTTGACCATATTCGTTCCTGAAATAGCTTCTCTGGTGTTCTGTTGGGACACTTTTTTTTTTTTTTTAAGATTTTATTTATTTATTTGACAGACAGAGATCACAAGTAGGCAGAGAGTCAGGCAGAGAGAGAGAGGAGGAAGCAGGCTCCCTGCTGAGCAGAGAGCCCAATGCGGGGCTTGATCCCAGGACCCTGGGATCATGACCTGAGCCGAAGGCAGAGGCTTTAACCTACTGAGCCAGCCAGGCGCTCCCGTTGGGACACTTTTTAACAGGTGAGAGAGTTTGCATTTTGAATCCCCTCCTGAGCAACAGCCAGCCTGGGGCAGTGTAGTTACTCAGGGACATGTCTGCTCTGGCCTTGGAAACTGCTGTTCCCGGCTGTGGCTGAAAGCTAACGGTGCAGGGTGGCAGGTACCGACTAGTGCCGTTTGATGGCTTCCTTATGAAGAGAGCTAAAACTTTTGTAATAGTGTAGTTACTAGGAATGGCCATTTTATTTACATGTATAACTTACATTACTTGGTATTTAAGTTTTTCTCTTTGTGTGAACTTCACTCAGAAACCATTCGGCGCAGGGCAGTTTGCAAGGAAAGTTGTACAGTTAACTGTAGTGACTGGCTTCATGGCCTTACAGCCCGCATCAGGATTCCAAGTTTACTTCTACCCGCTTTCCTCCAAAGTTCCTCTCAGTGCGGGAGAGGTGTCCCTGAGAAGGAATTCGCCGGCGTCGCTGTAAATCTGCGGAGCTCTGCAGCGTGTGTGGAGGATAGCTCCGTCAGGCTGCAGTAACTGGTTGGCGAGCTGGAGAATTACGCCTCAGAGCCGCGGTGCGCTTTGCTTTCTCCTGCCTGCGGGCCCGAGCCCAGCAGCCGGCGCTTCCGGCCCTCGCTGCTTCCCGTTGCTCCGCAGGCGGCGTCGCCGGCAGACGGCAGAGGGCCTCCGACAGGCCCGTGTCGGTGCGTCGGCAGCGAGAGGCGTCGGCCGTGCGGTTGAGGTGTGCGCTCGGGTCTTCGCACCGCACCGACATTGTCACCCCGTTTGTGTCTGTTCATACAGACGGTTACCAGAAACGGACAGACAGGAGATCCAGAACCGTCGAGAGAAGTGTGTCTGCCTCCAAACCCGGGTTTGAGTTTACCAGGTTGGACTTTCCTGAACTGCAGGCTGCAGAGAACAGTGAGATCGCAGACACACAGAAGCAGCCCAAGTGGGGCCCTCTGCGCCCCGCCTCAGCCGACCTTTCTCTTCTCCGAGAGGTGGTGAGGCCTGCCGAGGTGAGTGCGGGGGCCCCGCTCTGTTTCCCTCCTCCCCTTCTCTCCTTCCTTCCTTCTCCCCACGCGCCTTTGCAGGTGCCTCTCGTTACGCTCCGTCTTCCCGTGGGGGCCTGGCCGTGCACACAGAGGACCGTCTGCTTGCGCTCTTTCCGGCCCGGTGTGGGCCCTAGTACAGCTGATTCTAAAAGAATCGCCGAATGCACTTCCTGGTGCTTGCTGGCTGCGGGGACGGGGTCGGCTCCAGCTCGGTCCGGCGGCGCAGGCCGCCCCCGCTGGTGCCCTCACTCCCAGCACTGCATTCCGACGGCACGTGGGCCGTAGAGACAGACGGGGTGTCCAGCAGTAGTACGTCACGCTGCGCGGGGGTCGCCTCCGGTTTTTCCGGGCTTTCTCTCTGGACCGCTCTCACTGATGCCATCACAAGCTCAGCAGAGGCGTAATCACTGTGAGTTTTGTTTGCCACTTAATGATTTTAAAATACGCCGTGCTCCACATTTGGTCTTGGAGTTTCAGTCCGTCCAGCTTCTAGGAAAAAACATCCTGAGGTTAGTAGTCCCTGAGGTGGCTTCTCACCAGTTTCTGCCAAGAGAGGGCGGGTGGGCGAGGAGAAGGAGGACACGCGGGAGGAGCCCCCCGGCCACCTACCTGTGGAATGGTGGGGGCTCTGCTTCCTCGAACGCGCTTGGGTGCCAGGCCACTGACCCCCAGCGGCGGGCAGGGTGGCTTGCCATGTGCAGAAGGTACCGCGTCCCGCACGCATTGACCTTGATGCTGTGCGCCGCGGCATGCGTCCCTGTGGCTTAGCTGTGACGAGGGAGGCAGGCTGGCCGGCTGGGCTACAGGACTCTGGTTTGGCAGCTGAGTGACCCCTTTGGTCCCGCTGCGTGTGTGGAGTAGCTGAGGCTCGAGGGGCTGCCCGTCTGCATCCCTGGTGGTCAGTGCATGACCCAAGTCTGTGAGCCTCTGCGGAAGTAAGACAGGCCGCCAGGGAGCTGTTGTGTCGTGGTCACTGGCCACACACACGTGTCCGGACACGAAGTGAGGCACGTGGCACTGGGTGGAGGGGTGCGTCTGATCCCCTTGCCTGAGGATGTGTTCACACTCGAGTTATACGGGGATTTTTAACTTTTCCTTGTAGAGGAGACTTTTCTCCTTATTTTAGGGCTATCTTTGAACATGAGAAATATTTAAAACAGTTGGCCCTGAACAGCAGGGGTTTGAGCTGCGTTAGACATGGGTGTTTTTGATAAACACAGGATAGTACCGTAAACGTTTTCTCTTCCTCGTGATTCTCTTGGTGATGTTCTCTTTAGCTTCCCGTGCCGTTAGGATGCAGGATGTGATGCGCGGTATGTGTGCTGTGCGTGTGAACTCTTCATGCGGTCGGTCGGGAGTCTGGTCAGTAGTAGTCGTTTTGGGGGTCAGAAGTTCCATGTGGAGTTTTGACTCTCCAGGGGTCAGCACCCCAACCCCCATGTTGCTCAAGGGTCACTTCTAGGTGTCTGAAGTTGTTCAAGAGAAAACCACGTTAAACACCTAAATCTTTTTTTAATGGTGCATTGTGGGGCCTGAGGGGATCCCCGCAGTTTGAAGATAGGCACACGTAGGACTCTGTGTTTGAGTTTTTAAGACTTTTGGCATTTTTCCACGTCATTAAGTAGTTTTTGAAAACCTGTTGCACTGACCCTTGATGGATACGTGTAATTTCTGTAACGCTCTCGGACGGGTGAGCCATGGTGAGCAGGTAAGTTGCATTCAGAGAACGGGCTGTTTCAGTAATTTTACTTTTTGTTACTGGGCTCCGATTTAATGAATCGGCCAAGTGGGAAAAGTTTGGAAGGTTCTGAGCTTTAGAATTTAAGCCCATTCAGATTTGAATGGGTCTCTTTCCTTCTGCCCTGAGAGCTGTGATCACCCCGAGCTCACCCTGATGTCTGTCTTCGGGTGCTCACCCGCCCGTGCGCCATTTGCTGCCTCATGTTCTTGTCCATTTGTTGTCTCTGTGGACCTTCTCAGGGATTTTTTTGGGACTCCGGTGCGTGGGCATGGTGCATGTGCCCCCCGCCCAGCAGGGGTCCTGCGGCCTCACGTGGCACGGACACACTTGTGCCGATGCAGAACTTGTTTGTCGTGTAGTTTAGCAAGTTGTTTGGTACGTGTGCTCTGATGCCCTCCGTGGGGCCTGCTCTCCCCCTGGCAGAGAAGTAGGGGGACGCCGCGGGCTCAGCTGAACACCGTGGGTGGTTTCTCCTACAAGGAGTGAAATTTGATGCTACGTATGTTTTTACTTATCTGGGGTTTTTTTTTTTTAGACCTTGCGAGCTGGGTGGGGGGTGTGATGGGACTGGCAGGAGAGGGGGAGAGAGAATCCCAAGCAGGCTCCACACCCAGCGCCGTGCCCGACGTGGGGCTCGGTCTCACAGCCCTGAGATCGTGACTTGAGCTGAAACCAGGAGTCGGAGGCTCAACAGACCGCGTCACCCAGGCAACCTGAAATTTTTAATTAGCTTTTGTTTTGGACATTTTACAAATGGCAAGGGAAGCTGTATTTAAAAATTAAGTGATTACTTTCAGTGTGAAATAGTAAGAAGATGCTGGTTTGCCTTTCAGGATGAAGGGGCGGTGAGAAGCGCGGGCGCAGCGGAGTCCATGACCCGCCGTGCTGTGGCCGGGCCCTCCTCCTGCACCAGAGGTAAGAGGGGCTGCCGCGGCTTTAAGATACAGCACCCTGTTGTGCGGGCCCAGTGCCTCAGAAGGGGCTTTGTTCTGAACTCACAGCTGATGGGCGCGGGCAAGGTGGTCTCACTGTGAGAAGCTGTGAGTGATGCACGAGATCCCACATCGTTGTGCGAGGGACGTAGAGTGGGAGCGGAGAATTCCAAGTGAAATGTCTGGTTTGTTCAGTTAAGGGAGAAAGTTTATGAACTCAGAAATGACTGTTTCCTGAAGTGTAGCCTGCACCAGTGGTTGTCAAAGTTCTAGGTAGCAGGACCCCTCAGCACCCTTTAAAAAGCCCCAGAGAGCTTCTGTTTGTTTGCACGATAGTGATTCGTCGTCGCAGTATTCAAAGTTAAGACTGAGAAATTCTAAAAATTACTTCATAGTTCTCTTACAAGTAACAATGATAAACCATTACCTGTTAACATAGCATTTTTTTTTTTTGTTGTTAAGATTTATTTATTGGAGAGAGGGGGAAAGAGGCAGGGAGAGAGAATCTCAAGCAGGCTCCCTGCCAAGCCTAGAGCCCAGCACGGGGCTCGATCCTGGGACCCCGAGACTGTGACCTGAGCGGAAGTCAAGAGTCGGATGCTCCACTGACTGAGCCGCCCCGGTGTCCCAACATAGCACATTGTGATGAGAAACAACTTTTCTGACGTTAGAAGTAGCGAGAGCAGCATTTGTGATGTGCGCAACTCTGCAGCCGGCCCAGGGCGGCCTCGGTGTGCGGTGGTTTCACTGTCCTGCGCTGCTTGGCATCCTGGAAACACCGCTGGACACTCGGGAGCAGGAGCACGGGGCGGCACAGGGCCCGTTCCTCCCGTCAGGGAAATGATTTTGACCTCGGACCCCTGGAAGGCTCTTGAGAGCCTCAGAGCGTACTTAGACATCTGGCCGGGCTGCCCCAGAGTGACGTATCAGAGCACGTTCAGTTATTCTGCCTTGACTCTTTCTGAGTAGCTTGTCCTCACGAGACATTTTTACAGAATTATTCGTGATGTGTCCACAAGTGTGTGTTCTTTTGCGTTCTCATGTGTGGTACGTGTGTGCTTTGATAGAAACCTTCCCATAAAAGGGGACTCGGATGGTGTGTAGCTCTGGCACAAAAGCGTCCCATCTCGTCCCCTGGGGGGACGCCACTGGCTGCCCAGGGTCGGCCCGGGTCCTCTTCTGTCCGGGCCGCCTGGGGAGAAGCGTGGCTGTACTTGGACCTGAGGTTAAAAAAGAAATTATCACTCGTTCTGGTAGTTGAGGACCATGATCTTTGACTTTCGGTGTTATTGGTACATAGCAAGGTTAGTAGGGCCAAAACTTGATCTTTGCCCTATTAATTTTTGTGTGTGTGTCATGTGGACCTAATTGTGGATTGTTACTTTTTAACCAGAACTATGGTTTGTCTACCCTCCTGCACCCCCAAATTAAAGAGCCGGTTGCTAGGAAAATCGCGCAGCCTACAAGTTAACTCAGCATGTGTGTTCCCAGAACAAAGCTTAGCAAATGCTCTAGTTTCCAAGAGAATGTTTTGAGCACCAGTCTGAATTTAATTATGCTCTGAGTAATGACCTCACGTAATGTGTGTTTAGAATTTCTAAGCAGTTTTATTTTACCATTGGGATGGCTCATGCACTTTGGTTATCTTCGAGCAGAGCTCTCTTGGACACCAATGGGTTATGTCGTTCGGCAGACGTTATCTACAGAACGGTCTGCAGCCCCTAAAAACGTTACTTCCATGATAAACCTAGAGACGGTCGCTTCGTCAGCAGACCCTCAGAGCGTCAGTACGTCACCTGAAGTTTTATCTTCGCATCCTTCCTGCAGAGAGAAACACGTCCACTCCACTATGAAGGTACGTGTTGTGTTGGCTTATGTTGGTCTTCGGTGCCCCCGGGCGGTCTTTTTCTCTTGGATCCTAACAGAGTGTTGCGTTCTGTGCTGTAGTCGCTAAGGTGAGTGGGTTGTACTCGAGTCTTAGAGACAAGCAGAGCTCGGTCAGGGAACACAAGTGGCAGCTTTCCGAGTGAGGGGCGGCGGCGGTTTTACGCCGGGCTCTTAAAGCATCTGGGACCCTGTTCTGCAGTCTTCACAGGAGAGGCGCTGCGGTCCCTGGATTGATTTCTCCACGAACCTTTCTTTCTGGTCTAGATTTTGTTCTTGATTTTCATTGTGTGTTGGTACATTATTTTAGGTGGAAATGTGGCCGTGTTTGTTGATGTGCAGTGACGCCCTTCCTAAGAGGACAGTTTCTGCTACCAGAGTGTCACAGATCACCCCGTACAAACGGGAGCTGTGCTGACGGAGGGGAAGTGTGCTCCTCACAGAGCGAGGTCAGGCCTGGCTGCCTGTCCTCACAGCTTATGAACAATGTGAAGGACACGGGAGGCGCAGGCGAGACCCTCTCTGAGCACACGTGGAGCCACCAGCTGTGGGCACGTGGGCATCGGCGGCACGGCAGGGCTCAGCCTGGGGCCACCGCTCGGCTGCCGTCTCGCCCTCTGAACCAGACTTCCTCATGCACGGTTCAGGTTCTCAGAGTTAATATTAATGATTTTGTTTATTTTCCCATAACCTTTTTTTTTTTTGTTAAGATTACATTTAAGAGAGAGCGAGAGCACAAGCAGGGACAAGAGGGAGAACCAGGCTCCCTGCTGAGCAAGGAGGCCGATTCAGGGCTTGATCCCAGGGCCCCGGGATCATGACCTGAGCTGAAGACAGACTTTTAACCAACTGAGCCACGCAAACACCCCTAAAACTGCTTTTCTAATTATAAGTGTGAGAAAAGTTAATTTCAGAAAAGTTCTAAGATAAAGGCAAAGATTTAGATAGCCTGTAGTCTCACAGCCCAGGGGCGTGGTCTCCTGCATAACAGGAGTGGTAGGGTCAGGATGGCGTTTCCCTCTGAAACTCTGTGTCGTGAGCTCTTATTACTGAAGCAGCAAACGTGAGCCACAAAGAGCGACTTAGGACGGAGGCCGTCTTCCCTTTGTTGCCCACTCCTCGGAAGCCTGCATCAATGACCCGGGTATGCATTCTACCTCAGGCTTCTCAGAATGTCAGCAAAGAGAGCTTTGTTTAAGTTGTTTTTTTTCTGTTAAAAATGAGACCACATGAGACCATCCAACACACTCATCTTTCAGAGTTGACCTTTTCACTTCACAAGATGTCAGGGGCAGGTCCTCTAGGTTAGGAGGTGAACGTTCTTTCCAGTAGTCACTGGAGGGACAGTCCCCGCTGTGGATAAAGCAGGCCCCCGACGAGGAAAGGCCCTGCTCTCTGGTAGACTGGCGTGGCCAGACTGGTCGCGATGAGTGCTCCTGGAGGGATAGCGGGGGACATGGAGATGGGCCGGCTCTTGAGCTGGAATGACAGCACAGTTCCTGGATCCTGGTGTGGGCGCACGTGCAGAGGCCCTGAGGTCGAGGTGTGTTTGACCTGACTGAGAGGGCGGGTGGGAGCTGTGGGGTTCCACTCAGCAGGTGTGGGATGGGCGCAGACGTTTGTCTGATTTGAAGGTCCGCAGGGGATTCAGATGTGTGATCGGGTTTAAGGACCACCAGGCTGCTAGGAATGGCCCTGGCCAGGTTTATTTTATTTACTTTATTTTTAAAGATTTTGTTTATTAAAGAGCACTCACGAGTGCACCCAAGCAGGGGGAGCAGGAGAGGGAGAAGCAGACTCCCCGCTGAGCAGGGAGCCTGATGTGGGACTTGATCTCAGGACTCCGGGATCATGACCTGAGCAGCCACGGAACCCACTGAGCCGCCCAGGCTCTCCCAGAACACCTGGATTTATGAAAAGACTTCGGGTTGGTATTAGAGATGGTAAAATGATCTCTTCCGGCCCAGAAGTAGGTATATCCAAGTCTGCCAGTTTCAAAGTAATTGGATAGGACAGCTTTTTCAGCAGATTTCTTTTCCTTGAGAAGTACTGTCCCGCGCGCTCGCCTTCGGAAGATAGAGGTGAGGAGCCCAGCTCTGAACAGAGCCGCCTTCTGGCTGAACAACTTGGTATCTCCAGTTTGCTGCGATTCGTGGAAGGAAACATTCTAGCGATTGTCTTATAAACTCATGACTTTGCTGTGTTTTTTCTCTCTAGTCCAGAGCATCCCAGGGCGGCGATCCTGACCAGAATGAAGCCTCAAGAAAGCACAAGAAAAAGAAAGAGAAGTCTAAATCAGAGTACGAAGTCCTGACGGTTCAGGAGCCGCCAAAGATTGAAGTAACGTTTCTCTTTATTACACTTTCATGGTCTAAGGAGCGGGCCCGCCCCAGCTGACGTACAGACCCGCACGGGCTTCCGAAGGGCGACTCTCCAGCATGTCCTTCTGTACTCTTCGCCCCGTGCTAAAGGGAATAGGTGCTCCCAGTATTCCCTCCTTGGGCAGCCCTGCGCAGCGGCTGAGTCCTAGCAGGCACTCGGCGAGCGGCTCGGTGCGAGCGGAGTTGAGACCCGCGTGGCTGCGGGGACAGCTGGTGCTGCGGGTGCTGTGGTGCTCATGCTGGCTCCTGGGCGTCTTGGTCACCTGTTTCTCCTTGCTTTGGCGTGCTGGCGTTCGCAGGGTCTCCTTTTTTATCCACAATGCGACTGTAATGTGCTTCTCTTGGGAGAAAAATCAGAATCCCATAACTCCATCATGGGCCCTGGCCGAGAGAATTCCACAGACCTGCAAAATCCCTCTGCAGGAGTCGCCCTGGGTTCACACTCCATACCAGGCTCAGCCTGACTCCCGGTGCTCGCCTCTGCTGCCTTCCCTCCAGCTTAGGGCCAAACCTGAGACTTTCCCCCAAACCCGGGAGCTCCCAGAGCTTTTGGTGCACTCCCTTGAGGACACTAGGGTTGCGTGTGTGCAGACCCGTGATCCTGGCAGAGTGTTAATGACTTGGGCCAACGAATAATTCATGGAGTTCTGCTCCCCCATCCCACGTCACTTCTCTTGGGCACGTAAAATGCTAACAAAAGCATCTAAGGTGTCTTTAAATGACTTCACCGTTGTCATTAGAGGCCTGTCGCCCTGTTTTCTATTCGTTTCTATTTTCTAGTCTGGGAGCAGCGCACGGGACTAGAGCGGCACTCCCGAGACTAGACTGACGCGTGCTCTAACGGAAATGCGGTTGAAGGCTGGGTGCTTGAACACTGTGCCCTGGGACCCAGGGCCCCCACAGCCTCGGGGCCCCCGCCCACTTGCGCTCTAGGGCAGTGGGATCGGAACTGTGGTCTTTAAATCAGTTCCTAAGAGTAAAACGGTTTGGGGCGGTTTGAGGTCCCCTTGCGAGCTCTGTGGGAGCTGGTGACAGAGAGCCCGGGCAAGGAACAGCTTGCACGTGGGCACACGTGGTTCTCGTGATCCGCAAAGAGCTAAAGGGTATGTGGTTTACGTAGGATGCCGAGGAGTTTCCTAATTTGGCTGTCGCATCTGAAAGAAGAGAGAGAGTGGCGTCTCCGAGATGTCAGGCCAGACAGCAGGCACAGGTAATTCTTAGATTGACGCGGTCATTGCTTTCGGCTTAACTCTTCCTGCTTAACTAAACTCTTGAGAAAAAGGTATCTTCCAGACTTCTTTATGTATGAGAAAGGTGGTTTTGTTCTGATCTCTTCCTTCGTTGGCAAGTCACATGCAGGGTGTCAATGCTCTGAGCGCGTGTTGTCCCTTTGTGCGGAGACTGCGGAGTCCGGGCACTGCCAGTGCTGCAGCCGAGGGCGGGCCCGGCCTACTGGGGGCCTTCGGCGGGGAGGGAAAGTTGGCTGCTGGCTTGGGAAACAGGAATCCCGTTGTGAGGTGGCAGAGTCTGACGAGACAATAAGGAGGCCTCCTCCCCCCTTGCAAATTCATCCCTGAGCGGTCAGTACAAGATGGGGAGAGGGCGCTCCTCGACCCTGCCCCGCGGTGGATCCAGGGATGAACTTGCGATTCGTCATCTGGGTGGGGAACTCGCGCACTTGCCCCATTTCTTCCCGAGTCTCCGGCATTTTCACGTCATCTTGCTTTCTGAAGTGGGGGCGGTATTTTCACATCTGTGAGCAGGAAGACTCTGAACGTTGTGCAGATTCCCTGGGATTCCCGTGGTCCAGTTTGGTCCTCTCCTGTCCCTGCCCGCGGAGTCTCTGTAGCCACCTGTGTGGCACGTGGGCCCACAGCTGGGCAGGTGTGCTGCGGCTGCCCGCATCCTCAGACCCCAGATCTCAGCCCTTCCAGAGTAGCATGTGTTTCAAGGGGAGCACACTTCGTGCCTAAATTGCACGCCTGCCGCGTGCCTTTTGGTCCCAGCCCCTGATTTCATGGCATCCGATTGGCTCCCTGAGGCAGTCGGAAGTTGCGTGGTGCGGGTGAGACAGTTACACCAGTCAGTTGGCCTCACACACGGATCCCATTGCCACAGACTCCACACACGTCGTGTGTCCTACCTGGAGGTGTGTGCCCTTCACTGTGCAGGTGCGGACAGAGACCCGGGGCTGGGAGGGGAGGCGGAAGAAGCCACTGCAGTCACCTTGAAAGATGATGTGGGATTACCTGGGTTTTTAATTTTTAGATTTTTTTATGGTCATCATAAACAGGTCTCTTTTTATCTTTTATATGACTTTTTGTTGTGAAGTGAAAAGCATGGTTTGTAAAATAATACGCCATCCTAAGAAAACTTCCGACTTTTTAATTCTTTAGAATAATTTTAAAAATAGTGGAAAGAAGAGCCAGATTCCAGTGCAGTTGGATTTGGGGGGCATGCTGGCGGCCCTGGAGAAGAAGCAGCACTCCCAGAGCGCGAAGCCATCTTCCAGACCCGTGGTGGTCTCAGGTAAGTGCAGCTTTTCGTCTCTGAGGGATGGCCGTGCGCCTGTCAGGCGGGATGCTCCGCGCCGGTCTCTGCAGTCGGAAGCGTGTATGGGGTCCGAGCAGCATGGCCCTGGGGTAGGGAGGAGATACTAGTGGGATAGCTTGGGAGTCCAGAAATAAACCCACATAACCATGGCTCTGAGGTTTTGACCAAAACATGTTCATTAAAAGAATAAGGAACAGTTTTGAAAAATGGTGCTGGGACAGCTGGATTTCCAGCTGCCGGAGAAAGCCGGCCTCACCCCGCGTGCGGCAGTTCCCACGGAGCAATGAGCCGATACAAGCACGAGGCCTGCAGAGGCCTTAGAAGAACACGGAGGTGGGGCGCCTGGCCGGCTCAGCTTGGGCTCCGTGCTCGGCGGGGAGTCTGCCCGGGAGTCTCTCAAAAAAAAAAACCAAAATAAATTTCACGACCTGTGCTGTGGATTTTTAGCTAGGACACCAAAAGCACAGGCCACAAAAGCAAAAATAGATAAACAGGATTTCATCAAAAACAACTTCTGTGTAGTAAGGGACATTATCAAAAAAATGAGAAGAATTTACTTACAGAAAGCGAGAACATGTTTGGAAATCATATACCTGATAAGGATTTGATGTCCAGAGACCTACGGAATCCTCCTACAGCTCGACATTAAACACCCACTAAAAAATAGGCAAAGGATTTGACGCTGCTCCACAAGAAGACACTTGTGTGGCCGGTAACACATGGGAAGCCGCTGGACGCCCTCAACCTAGACGAGTCGAGCCAGCACCGCAGGGAGCTGGTTCTTCGTGTCTGCCGTGGTAGCTGTCGTCGGAAATTTGTAGAAACGGGGGAGGGCGAGACCGCTTTGGGAGGCCGTCCGGCAGCTCCTCAGGACGCTGCACCCGGCCCCTCGCAGGCCCCTGCTCACAGCAGCAGCGTTCTGAAGAGCTGAAAAGGAAACAGCCCCTGATGTGTATCGGCACAAACGGGTCACCAGGGTGTGGACCAGTCGTCATGCCGCCTGCCGCAACCTGCATATCCGCGCATGCGTTCTCCAAGATGAGCCCACACTGACGGGCCCGCGCTCCAGGAGAGATCCGGAGTAGACAGTCCCCGGGAGGCCTGGAGGGTTCCTGGGCTGGAGCCTTGGGGAGCTACTGCTCCGTGGGGACAGACTTGCAGTGTGGCGCCCGGCAGCCTTCGGGGAACAGGAGGGCGTGGTGGTCACACAGCACTGAGTGGAGGCGGCTCCCCTGGACCGGGTGCTCAGGCCGGTTACAGTCCGGGTTCTTGCCGGCTCCTTACTGTGACGGTCTGACACGGGGCAGGGGAGTGTTGTGCGCTCGCGTGCTCACGAGCCTAGAGTACGTACCATGTGGCCCTTCAGGGAAAAGCTGGCTGACCCTGACCTGTTCACCCACGAGTGTTTGATTTTTCCGCTGCATTTCAGAGTGGCAGACCTGGGTTGATACCACCGCTCGGTGCTCTGCGCACGTGTCACCGACCCGAGCGCACGCCATTGACTAGCCTTCGTGGCTCTTCTTGTCTTTGGAGGGGACCCCGTGTATATGAGAAGCACAGATCGTCGGCCTGTCCTGGCAGGGGAACCCAGCCTCCGTCCCCACGCTTGGACGCTCCCTTAACCCTGCCCCGCTGGTCCGTGCTGTGCCCCCAGGCAGTCCCCTGCGTGTTCTCTGTCTCCATAGTTCCTCTTTGCTGTTCTGGAGCTGCATAGAAACGGGCTCCTACTGCGTAGGCTTCATGTGAGGCTTCTTTCACTGGTCGGGGTGTTTTCACATTTACTCCTGTTTTATATATGTGTCTGTAGTTCCTTTTGTTTTGTTTTGTTTTTTGTTTATTTAAATTTTAAAAAGATTTTGTCTATCAGAGAGAGTGAGCGCGCATGTGCACAAGCAGGAGTAGAGGCAGAAGGAGAAGCAGACTCCCTGTCAAGCAAGGAGCCCGCTGCGGGACTCGATCCCAGCACCCCGGGATCGTGACCTGAGCTGCAGGCAGATGCTTCGCTGACGGGGCCATCCAGGTGCTCCCGTTTTTTTGTTTTTCATTCAGGTGAAATTCAAGTCACATCGGAGTCGCCGTGTGAGGCGGGCCGGTCAGCGGCGTGAGTCCGTCCGCAGTGTTGCGTGGGCCCGTTTTCCTGGTTCCACGCTTTTTCATCCTGCCAGGAGAGCCTGCCCACTAAGCTCCCCGTTTCCCCAGCTCCTGGCAGCCCCCGGTGTGCATTTTCTCTGCCGAATTACCTCTTCTGACGGGTCGTGTAAATGGGATGGTGCAACTCGTGACCTTTTGTGACTGTCTGTTCTGTTTCCACTTGGCGGAGCACCGGGGACATTCAGCCGTGTTCCCGCGTCCGCCCTGGGCTCGTGGTCGTGGCTGACTCGTACTCCTTGCGCCACGGTGTGTTACCCAGTCGTCCTCCCTTGAGGGACATGGAGGTTGTCTCCACCTCTGGCTGCTGTGGCTGGTACCTTTGTACCATTCAGGTGACAGTACTTGAGTCCCCGTGTTTGATTTTCTGGGAGCGCAGCGCTGGGCCGTGCGGTCGGGATCTGTTTAGTTTACAGACTTGCCGGGCCGGTCTCCGCGCCGCCTGGGTGCTGTGCTCACCAGTATTGAGAGAGCCAGCCCGTCCCGCAGCCTCGCCACCGTTTGGTCGTGTCGATGTCGGTTGTAGTCTTTCTGGGGGATCGGGGTGGCGGTGGCGTTTTTTTGAAGCTGAAACGTCGCAGTGCCATTGGTCATATCGTGCGGTTTGCCGGCTGGTATGCAGTGAGCATTTCTACGCATTTCGTGGCTGTGGCAGAAGGAAGCTCGTGTGGCTGCCCCATGGTGGCGCGGACCACTGGCCCCGTGCAAGGCCTTCCAGCTCCACACGCCAGGGACTGAGCCGAGGCGCCGCGGGTGGCGGTGGTACGAGCGCGGCCCTCGTGCTGCGTCCCCGGGGCCCCGCGGTGGGTCACGGGCAAGTGCACCGAGCAGGCTCTGGGCCCGTCTCAGACCTGGGTCCCTGGGGATGGGGTCAGGGTTGGGGAAGACGTGTTTTTAGCAAATACACGAGAGGATGTTTGTTCTGTCCTCGTTTCCATTA
Source organism: Meles meles (assembly GCF_922984935.1). Classification (NCBI taxonomy): domain Eukaryota; kingdom Metazoa; phylum Chordata; class Mammalia; order Carnivora; family Mustelidae; genus Meles; species Meles meles. Next base: position 96,467,706 of record NC_060076.1, read on the forward strand.
CGGAAACTAAGCCAAGGTGGAGGGAGTGCAGGGCAGCCTGCCGCCTGCAGTGGCCGCTCCGCAGGTCTGGCCGTTGTCAGCTCTGTCTCTCCCGGCGTGTCTGCGACCCGACCGTTTATTTCTCGGGAGTGCTTTGCAGTGACTGGCAGATGTTAACGTCCTATCCGGCCCGTCTGACCGACAGTGGCTGCGTGTTCCCAGGACCCCGCGGCCATCCGCTGTCGCTCTTAGGGTGCCTTTCTCACCGGCCTCCAGTGTCCAGCCTGTATTTGAGTTTCCCTGCTTGTCTCCGTGACGTTGGTCGCTTTATTCCCGGCAGGACCCGCCGCTGGGTACCTCGCAAGTCTGAGTGCCCACACGCACCAGAGCTCGGGACCGTGGCCCCTCTGTGGCCTTCCCTGCGCGTTGCTTTTCTCTGCTGCTCTGGGGAAGGCCTGTAGGGTGCTGACCGCACACGGGATGGTTTTCAGACCAGTCCAGCTGCCTTGGCGGGTGTGGGTAACTCCTGGGTTATTTGTGGGTAGAGGCAGCTTTCCTCGGCAGTTAGCAGGGGGCTCGTTCTGTGTGCTCTGATGAGGGGCGAGGCAGGTGTGGCCACAAGAGGTAAGAATCGTGCAGGCTGGGTCCTCCAGGAGGGCGCGGCCAGTGGGTAAGCACCAGCGCAGGCGGCAGGTGGCAGGCCGAGGTCGGGCTGGGGTGGGGAGACTGTGTAGGACTGGTCTACATGGTATTTGCCGCAAGCTCCGGGCTGGAGGCATCCTGCGCTGCTCGGCCCCCGGCCCTGGGGGCACAGGTCAGGCACGGGGTCTGGCTCGGGGGGTGGAGGGAGGCTGGCTTGCGTGGCAGAGGCATGTTCCAGGCTGGACCCTTAGGTGACTCTAAGAACTGGCCAACCCAGGAGAGCCACTGTTTGCTTTGCTGAAAACCGTGAAGATGGCAAAACAGCATGGTGAATGGAGAACACATGACCTTGTGTGGGGTCTCGCTTGTGGGTCAGGGCAGGAGTCCCTCAGCCTCGTGTTTCTCAGAGCAGGTCACTGAGTAGCCTGCAGTGGCGTGGAGAAGTCTGGAAGAATTTCAGCCACTCTCCGGTTCTGTGGGGTGCAGCCTCCGGGGAGCCCGCGGGGGGCTGTGGGAGCTGTGGACCGAGCTTTCCAGACCTTCAGCAGAAGGAGAAAGCCAGAAGGTGGAGGAAGGGTCCTGTGAGGGGTCTGGGGTGGCTCTTTTGGGACTAGGTTCAAGCTGGACCTTTTAGGTGGGGTCGTGTGTGAAATAGCAGCTGAGCAGAGGCGGGAGCCCTCCGTCAGATCAGAGTTCTTTTAAACAAGCATCTTCTGTTTTGGTTTTCAGACTCCACCGAGGTGGAGGAGAAATAGAAACTTTAAAATTGGCCAGTCAGGGGCGCCTGGGTGGTTCAGTGGGTTAAAGCCTCTGCCTTCAGCTCAGGTCATGATCCCAGGATCCTGGGATCGAGCCCCGCATCGGGCTCTCTGCTCAGCGGGAAGTCTGTTTCCTCCTCTCTCGCTCTCTGCCTGCCTCTGTGCCTGCCTGTGATCTCTGTCAAATAAATAAATAAAATCTTAATTTAAAAATCTCAATAAAAAAATTGGCTAATCAGAAACTAGGAAGATAATTCTGTAATCACATGTGACTAAAAATACATAATACATATAGTCAAATCGTTCTAAAATATTTTTAAGAGGCAAATTTCATGTTTTCCAGTTCAGGTCACTTTTTTTTTTTAATTGTGTTACGTTAGTCACCGTACAGTACATCATTAGTTTCTGATGTCGTGTTCTGTGATTCCTTGTTTGCACAGAACACCCAGTGCTCCATGAATCCGTGCCCTCCTTAATACCCACTGCTGGGCCAACCCATCCCCCCACCCCCGCCCCTCCAAACCCTTAGGTTGTTTCCTGGAGGCCATAGTCTCTCATGGTTCGTCTCCCCCTCCGATTTCCTCCCCTCCACTTTTCCCTTCCTTCTAATGCCCTCCATGGTTTTCCTTGTGCTCCACAAGGTGGAGCCTTATGAAACCAAAGTGAAACCATATGATAACTGATTCTCTCTGCTTGACTTACTTCACTCAGCACAATCTCCTCCAGTCCTGTCCATGTTGAGGCAAAAGTTGGGTATTCATCCTTTCTGACAACTGAGTAATACTCCATTGTATATATATGGACCACATCTTCCTTATCCATTCGTCTGTTGAAGGGCATCTTGGTTCTTTCCACAGTTTGGCGACTGTGGCCATTGCTGCTATGAACATTGGGGTACAAGTGTCCCTTCTTTTCACTACATCTGTATCTTTGGGGTAAATACCCAGTAGTGCAATTGCAGGGTTATAGGGAAGCTCTATTTTTAATTTCTTAAGGAATCTCCACACTGTTCTCCAAAGTGGCTGCACTAACTTGCATTCCCACTAACAGTATAAGAGGGTTCCCCTTTCTCCACATCCTCTCCAACATTTCTTGTTTACTGTCTTGTTAATTTTGGCCATTCTAACTGCTGTCAGGTGGTATCTCAGTGTGGTTTTGATTTGACTCTCCCTCATGGCTAATGAAGAGGAACATTTTTTCATGTGTCTGTTGGCCATTTGTATGTCTTCTTTGGAGAAGTGTCTGTTCATGTCTTCTGCCCATTTTTTGACATGATTATCTGTTTTGTGTATGTTGAGTTTGAGGAGTTCTTTGTAGATCTTGGATATCAGCCCTTTGTACTGTCATTTGCGAATAGCTTCTTCCATCTCAGGTCACATTTTTAAGTAGTTTCAGGTTGTTGCATTGTGAGGCTGGGATTTTGATAATATTGAAATGGTGTTTTGGCCGGAGTCCCAGGAATGCCCAAATACTGATGTGCCTATCACCTTCCCTTTTGACATTACTAATGGAACCATCTTTCCCATGAAAAGTAAAAACCAGTTAATAGGAATTCGGGGTCTCTCTTCATTCTTAGCTGAGCCAGTGCTGAATAGCTCCCTGCAGAGCTTGCTGGCTAGAACACAACTCAGAGGGCTTTGGGCTTGAGTCTGTTCTTGACCCCAAATCAGGTCTGGCCACCTGGCTGCCATGGCGATGAGGAGAGTCGTGCTTTTACCAGTGGCATGGGGAGGACTAGCCCTGGTTACTTAGCAGATGGTGCTTGAAATCTACAGTGTTTTTCTTTTAGACAGCAGATGGCCACATCATTCTTACTTACGCAGTCTGACAGTCTCTGCTCTTGAGTGGAATGGCTCCTTCATCCACATGTAATGTAATTGTTACTGTGGTTGGATTTACGTCTGCTGTTTTGCTGGTTTTCTTTTTTTATTCTTGGTTCCTCTTTAAAGTGTCTTCTTTTATGTTAAGTGAATAATTTTATTTTTATTTATTTATATTATTTATATATTTGTTAATTTTTAGCAGGGAGAGGGAGAGAGACAGAATCCTAAGCAGGCTTCATGCTTGGGGCTGGATCTCATGATCCTGAGCTGAAATCAACAGTCTGACTCTTAACCGACTGAGCCACCTGGGCGCCCCAAGTAAATACTTTTAGAGTACTGTTTTGAATCCTTCATTTTATTTTTCTTTACTTAAAAAAAATAATTTTCTTAAAAATAGGAAAGCAAGCCGTTGCTCATGAATGAGGAAAGTGATTGATTGCTCTAGGAATTACAGTATATGTCTGAGTTTCTGCATTGGAGAAGCTTTATGCCAGTGTAACTCTTGTCTCCCTCTCTCTCTCTGAGCTGTTGTTGGCGTCTGTGTCATGCCTGTGTATGTCATAAACAAGATGGTATGGTGTTGTAAGGATTGCCCGTTGTATTCATGTCTTTTGAGGAAATTAAGACAAGGACTGAGAAAAGAATTTTATGTTTTCCAGCTTTATTCACGATTGTTAGTGTTCGGGATCTGTCCCTCTGGGGTCAGATACTGCCCAGTGGCACCACTCCAGCATTTCTCCAGAAGGCCTTCCTCTCGAATTGTACAGGAGTTCCGCTGAGCAGCAAGTTCTCTCGTGCTCTGTCTGTCTAGGAACATCTCTATTTTTCATTTTGTTTTGGAAGGATAGTTTTGCTGGATATAGAATTGCTTCTTGGCAGTTTTTTCTCCCTCACTACAAGCATTCCTTGGAGATACCGCAGGTGTGGTTCCAGACCACTGCAATAAAGTGAATATCGCAGTAAAGCAAGTCAAATGAATTTTTGGTTTCCTCGGGCATATAAAAGTCGTGGTGACACTGAGCTGGAGTGTACTCAGTACAACAGTGCTGTGTCTAAATAACAATGTACAAATCTTATTTTTAAAATTTCTAAAAAATGCTTACCATCATCTGAGCTCTCAGGAGCCATAATCTTTTTGCTGGTGGAGGGTCTTGTCTGCTGTTTAAGGCTGCCGACCTATCAGGGTGGTACCGGCTGTGGCCGTCTCTGAAAGTAAGACAACCCTGGAGTTTGCCGCATGGACCGACTCTTCTTCCAGGAGCAGTTTCTCCATAGCCTGTGATGCTTTATGGTAGCGTTTTATCCCCAGCAGGACTTCTTTCATAACTGGAGTGCAGGATGCCCGGGGGGGCTCAGTCGGAGAAGCGTCTCCTTTGGCTCGGGTCATGATCTCAGGGTTCTGGGATTGAGCCCTGAGTTGGGCTCCCTGCTTGTCTCTCTCCCTCTGCTCCACCCCCCGCCCCAAGCTCGTACTCTCTCTCTCAAATAAATAAAACCTTTAAAAAACCTGAAAAACTGGAGTCCATCCTCTCCAACCCTGCTGCTGCGTTACAGCTACGTTCGTGTGATATTCTAAATCCTTTGTTGTCATTTCCGCAGTCTTCACAGCATCTTCACCAGGCTTAGATTCCATCTCAAGAAACTACTTTCTTTGCTCATCTTTAAGAAGCAAGTCCTCGTCTGTTCAAGTCTGATCACGGGATTCTAGCAGTTCAGTCCCGTCTTCAGGCCACACTTCTGATCCTGCTTCTCCTGCTGTTTCCCCCACATCTGCAGTGACTTCCCCCACTGCATCTTGAACCCCTCAAAGCCACCCATGAGGGCTGGAATCAGCTTCTTTCAGACTCCTACGAAGGTTAATATTTTGATCTCTTCCAGATAGTGAATCATTTCCAGGATGTTTTCGGTTCGCTGTTCCCTGACCCATCAGAGCAATCACTGTCTGTGGTAGTCACAGCCTTAGGAAATGTATTTCTTTAAAAATAAGACTCAAAAGTCACGATAACTTCTTGATCCATGGGCTGCAGAATGGATGTGTTGCCAGCATGAGAACGTTGTTAATCTTGTTAATCTTCCCAGAGCTCTTGAGTGACGAGTTGCACTGTCCGTGAGCGGTTCTCTTTTCAGTGGAATCTTTTTCTGAGCCATGGGTCTCAACAGTGGGCATAAAACTGTGAGCTGTGTTGTAAACAGACGCACTGGCCCCAGGCTCTCTTCTTCCATGTAAAGATGACAGGCAGAGTAGATGTAGCCTAATTTTTCCCCCCTCAATGCCAGTGTGCTTCATGTAGAGCGGCAGCGTTGTTTCGGGTGTGCGGTGCAGAGATTCCGCAGTCCCATGTGTTACTCGGTGCATCACAATCGATATGTGTGCTCGTCAACCCCATCGTCCATTTCACCCGTTCGTTCCCCTAACCAGCTCTCCTCTGGTCACCATCCGTTGGTTTCATATAATTAAGAGTTCGTGTTTTTTCTTTTCCTGTGTCTCTTAAATTTCACACGAGATGAGTGAAATCATGTTATTTGTCTCTGTCTGCCTTACTTCACTTATTGTCACACTGTCTGGATCCATCCTGTTGTTGCAAATGGCCAGATTTCCTTTATTTTCTTTTTATGGTTAGGTAATATTCCAGTGTACATATGATATACCACGTCCTTGTTCATCGGTCGGTGGACACGTGGGTTGCTTCTGTATTGGCTACTGTAAATAATGCTGCAGTAAACAGTGGTGCAGATATCTTTTTGAATTAAGTGTTTTTGTCTTTTTTCAGGAGCTACCCAGTAGTAGAATTACCGGATCACAGGGTAGCTCTATTTTCAACTTTCTGCAAAGCCTCCATCCTGGTTCCCTGGGCAGCTGCACCAGCTCGCACTCCCACCACGCGTGCACGAGGGCTCCCTTTCTCCACAGCGCATTCTGCACTTGTTTCTTGTGTTTTCCCTTGATGCCATTCTCACAGGTGTGAGGGGCTCTCTGTGGATTCGATCTGTATTCCCCTGTGATGAGTGATGTTGGGCATCTTTTCCTGTGTCTGTTGGCCATCTGGATGTCTTCTTAGAGAAATGTCTGGTCACGTCTTCTGCCCATTTTAAAATGGATCATTCGTTTTTTTAGGTGTAAGTTCTTTTTATAGCTTTTGGATGCTAACCCCTTATTTGATAATGTCATTTGCAAATATCTTTAGCTTGTTCAGTAGGTTTTTAGTTTTGTTGGTGGTTTACTTAATTGTGCAGAAGTTCCGTATTTTACTGTGGTCCCGGTAGCATGATTTTGCTTTTGTTTCTCTTGTCTCAGGAGACATCAAAAAAAATGTTGCTGTGCCTGATGGCAGAGAAATTACTGCCTGTGCTCTCTTCTAGGATTTTTATGGTTTCAGGGCTCAAATATAGGTCTTTAATCCATTTCAAATTTATTTTTGTGTGTGATACAAGAAATTAGTTGTTTCATTCTTTTGCGTGTAGCTGTCCAGTTTTCCCCCATTTGTTGAAGAGACCAGCTTCTTCCCATTGAATATTCTTGCCTCCTTTGTTGAAGATTAATTAGCCATATAATTTTGGGTTTATTTCTGGGCTTTCTATTCTGTTCCATTGATCTGTTTTTCTGGGTTTTTTTTTTGTTTTGTTTTGTTTTTTTTTTGTGCTAGTACTTTACTGGTTTTTAAATTTTTTTTAAAGCTTTAGTTATTTATTTATTTTAGAGAGAGGGAGAGGGACAGAGAATCGGAAGCAGGCGGTGCACTCATGTGACCCTCAGATCATGACCTGAGCTGGAACCATGGGTTGGACACCTGACTGGGCCACCCAGGCACCCCAGGACCATACTCTTGGTGACTGTGGCTTTGTAGTGTAACTTGAAGTCTGGGGTTGTGATACCTTCAGTTTGTTCTTCTTTTTTAAGCTTGCTTTGACTATAGGGTCTTCTGTGCTTCTATAAAAATTTTAGAAGTATTTGTTCTCATTCTGTGAAAAGTTTTATTGGTACTTTGAGAGGGATTGCATTAAATCAGTAGATTGTTTTGGGTAGCATGGACATTTTAACCGTATTTGTCTCCCCTATCCATGAGCATGGAATATCTTTTTTTTTTTTTTAAGGATTTTATTTACTTGACAGAGAGCGCGCACATAAGCAGGCGGGGAGCGGCAGGCAGAGGGAGAGGGAGAAGCAGGCTCCCTGCTTGTGGGGCTCCATCCCAGGACACTGGGGTCATGATGGGATCATGACCCGGGCTGGAAACAGAGGTTCAGCTGACGGAGCCACCCAGGCGCCCCGACACGGAGTAGCTTTCCATTTGTTTGTGTTGTCCTCAGTTTCTTTCATCAGTATTTTATAGTTTTCACAATACACATATCTTTTACCTTCTTGGCAAAGTTTATTCCTAGGTATTTTATTGGTTTTGGTGCAATTGTAAATGGGTCTGTTGTCTTAATTTTTCTGCATGGTATTTCATTATTGGTACTTAGAAATGCCGCGGATTTACATATATTGATTTTGTATCCTGCGACTTTAGTTTTTGGTGGAGCCTAGGGTTTTCTCTGTGTAGTACTGTATCATCTGCTGGTAGTGAAGATTTGACTTCCTTACCAGCTTGGAAGTCTTCTGTTTCTTTTTGTTTTCTGACTGCTGTGGCTCGGACTTTGGCTACTGTGTTGAATAAAAGTGGTAACCTACCCATAACCTAACCATAGTTTTTCATTGTTGAGTGTTTGGTATATATGGCTTTTATTACATTGAGATACAGTCCCTGTAAGCTACTTTGTTGAGGGTTCTTACCAGGATTGGGTATTGTACTTTGTCAGGTGCTTTTCCTGCATCTGTGGAAATGAGTGTATGATTTTTATCCTTTCTCTTATGGTGTGTGTGTTGTGTTGATTTGTGAATATTGAACCACCCTGTATCCCAGGAGTAAATCCCACTTGATCGTGGTGAATGATTTTTTTTTAATGTATTGCTGTATTCAGTTTGTCTTTTTTTGAGGAGTTTTGCATCTGTGTTCATCAGAGATACTGGCCTGTAGTTCTCTTTTATTGTCGTGTCTTTATCTGGTTTTGGTATCAGGGTAATGCTGGCCTCATGGAATGAATTTGGAAGCCTTCCTTCCTCTTTTATTTTTTGGAGTAGCTTGAGAAGAGTAAGTATTAACTCTTCTTTAAGTGTTTGGTAGAATTCACCTGTGAAGCCATTTGGTTCTGGACTTTTGTTTGTTCGGAGTTTTTTGATGAGTGATTCAGTTTCATTGTGGGTAATTGGTCTATTCAAATTTTCCATTTCTTTCTAATTCAGTTTAGGGAGGTTATATGTTTGTAGGAATTTACCCATTTCTGCTCTATGTCAGTTTGTTAACATACAATTTTTCATAATGTTTTCTTACAGTCCTTGGTGTTTCTGTGGTTTTGATTCTCTTTCATTTCTCATTTTGTTGATTTCAGTCCTCTTTTTCCCATGAGTCTGGCTAAGAATTTATCAGTTTTGTTGATCTTTTCAAAGAACCAGCTCCTGGTTTCATTGATCTGTTCTGTTGTGGTTTTTGTTTTTGTTAGCCTCCATATTATTTATTTCTACTATAATATGTATGATTTCCTTCCTTCTACTGGCTTGGGGTTTTAGTTCCTTTAGGTATAAAGTTAGGTTGTTTATTTGAGATTTTTCTTGCTTCCCAAGGTAGGCCTCTGTTGCTACAGACATCCCTCTTAGAACCATTTTTGCTGCATCCCCCCAATTTTGGACCATTGTGTTTTCATTCGCATTTGTTTCCATGTACTTTTTGATTTCTTAGTTGGCCCATTTATTGTTAGTAACATGTCATCAATCTCCATGTGTTTGTGTTCTTTCCAGATTTTCTCTCATGGTTGATTGCTAGTTTCATTGCGTTGCGGTCAGAAAAGATGGCACCGTATGACTTTAAGCTTCTTGAATTTGCTGAGACTTGTTTTGTGGGCTAATATGTGATCTGTTCTGGAGGATGTTCCATGTACACTTGAAAAGAATGTACATTCTGCTGTTCTAGGAGCGTCCTGAATGTGTCGTTAGATGCATCCGGTCCTGTGTGTCATTCAAAGCCACTGGTTCCTTGTTGATTTTCTGTGTGGCTGACCTACCTGTTGATGTCAGTAGGGTTAAAATTCCCTCCTGTGGGGTGCGTAACTGTTGATTACTTTGTTATTAAATGCATTATGTATTGGAGTGCTCCTACTTTGGGGGCACAAATATTTACAATTGTTCTGTCTTACTATTGGATTGTCTTCTTTTTTAATTTTTTTTTTTTTAAGATTTTATTTATGTGTCAGAGAGAGGTAGAGAGAGAGAGCACAAGCAGGGGGAGAGACAGAGGGAGAAGCAGGCTTTCTGCTGAGCAGGGAGCCCGATGCGGGGCTCGATCCCAGGACCCTGGGATCATGACCTGAGCTGAAGGCAGAGGCTTAACCCACGGAGGCACCAGGCGCCTGGACTGCCGTCTTGGTGACGGTGTAAGGTTCTGTGTTTGCTGTCTCCATCTTGAAGTCTGGTTTGTCTCCTGCAGCGTTGCTGCCCCAGCTTTCTGTTCACTTCCTTCTGCATAGAAACCCTCTTCCGTCCCTGCACTCTCAGTCTGTGTGCGCCTTTCGGTCTGAAGTGAGTCTCCGGGAGGTTGGCGTGTGGACGGGTGTGGACTTCGTGTCGGCTCTGTCACCTGCATCTTCTCTTTGGAGCCCTAGCCCATTACGTCATGGAGGAGACACGCTTACTGCCATTTTGTTACTTATTTTACGGTTGTTTCTGCAGTTCTTCTCTGTTCTTTCTCTTCTCGCTGTTTGCAGGCCGTCTTGAATGAGCTACGTGGATTCCTTTCTCTTTATTTTGGAATATCTGTTACGAGTTTGTGATTGTGTGATGCTTGGTTGGCGTCTCACGTCTCACGCACCGAGCCGGCTGTGTGGGACGTTGACGGTCGCCTGCGTTTCACCTGTTCCAAAAGCACCGCGTTTTACTGCTCCGTGCCGCGTTGTAGGGACATGGTGTCCTACTTTACATCCTTCTGTTTTGTGAATCCCTGGACTGATTTTTAGAGATAGACTTGATTTTACTGCTTTTGTGCTTCTAACCTTTCTCACTCCTGCTTATGGTCTTTTCCACTCACAGATACCCCTTCAGTGTTTCTGGTAGGGCTGGATTAGTGCTCATCAATTCCTCTAACTTTTGTCTGGGAAGCTGTTTCTCTGTCTTCCTACTGTGAATGACAGCCTGGCTGGATGGAGTTTTCTCAGTGGCACGTTTTTTTCCTTCCGGCACCTTGACCCCATCACGCTGCTGTGCAGCGTCTGCTGGAAGACCTGCTCGCGGCCTTGGGGGTTCCCCTGCATGACTGTGTCTCTCGCCGGTTGCTGTTTTTTTTTGGAGAAAGAGGGCGGGGAGGGCGGGGAGGGGGCACGGGGAGGGAGAGGGAATCGTAAGCAGGCTCCATGCCCCGCACAGAGCCTGGTGTGGGGCTCCATCCCATGACCCTGAGATCACCGCCTGAGCCGAAATCAAGAGTTGGATGCTTATCTGACTGAGCCACCCAGGTGCTCTTCTCCTACTGGTTTTAAAATTCTCCCTTTATCAGTACTTTTTGCCACGTTAATTCTAAGTATTTGGGGGTGGGCCTCCTTCGGTTTATTTTGTGGGGGACGCTGTGCCTCCGGTATCTGGATTTCTGTTTCCTTCCTCAGATTTGGGAAACTTTCTTTCTCCAGATGCATTTTCTGCCCCATTTTCTCTCTCTGCTCCTTTTGAGACCCCTGTGATGCAGATAGTACTGCTCTCGGTGCTGACGGTGAGTTTCTGTGATGCGTTCTCGGCTTTCTTACTCCTCCTCTCTCTGCTGCTCGGCAAGCTTGTCTTCTGTCCCTGTCCTCCGGGCCGCTTGCCGCTCTTGCGTCTCATCTAGTTGACCGTCTAGCGCACGTAGCGTATTTCTAGTTCCAGTCACTGAGTTCTTCGTCTCAGGTGGTTTTTGTGTTTCCTGTCTCTCATCAGGGGTCTCGTCAGGGGTCTCGCTGACTTGAGTGAGGCATCCTCTGCTCTCCTCTCCAGCCAGCGAGTATCTTGACGACCAGTACTTTACGTTCTCCATCGGGCGGGTTTCTTATGCCGATTCTGTTCAGCCTTTTGTCTTGCTGGGATTGTTCCCCGTTCTTCCACGTGGACATGCTCTTCTGTCCCCTCCTCTTGTCAAGCTCCGTGTGTCTGCCTCCCTGTCTTGGGAAAGTCATCCATGTCTCCCGCTCTTGAGAGCAGTGGCCCGGGAAGAGGGCTCCGGCCGCGTCCAGTGGTGCCGTGTCCTCTGCTCCCCAGGGCCTGGCGCTTCAGGGACAGTCTCCTGTGTGGTGCGTGCGCCCTGCTGCTGTGGCCCGGCCCCCTTCCTCCTCAGTCCGCTCCTCTGCAGAGGCGCTCTCTGCCTGGTGAGGGCAGGGTTTGGCCCGGGGGTTGGAGCCGGCCAGGCTGGGGCCGCCTTAGCCTAAGTGGAGTCGGACCCGCTGTTTGCCGGAGCTGCACTGTCACCGGGCCCCACCGGAGAAGCTTTTGTGCTTGGGCGGGCCCTGCAGTCTGGCCAGATGTCTGACGCCAGCCCGCTGCCGGGGCCGCGGTCAGACTGGCGTGTGTGGTTGTCCCCTCTCCTGGGGCAGGAGTCACCGTGCAGGGCTGCTGGCACCACTTGGGATGTGCTTGGGCCTAAGGCGTATTGGAGGGTTAGACTCGCAGGAGAATGCAGGGACGGGGCTCCAGGAGCCAGCAAGGTGCGTGCTGGTCCACTGCCAGCAGGGACCCGCCGTGCACAGGGACAGCTCCTTGGGGACCTGGCCATGCCGGAGGGGATGGGGCCGCAGGAGGTGTGTGGGAGCGAGGTGCCCAGTGCGGGCTGGGAAGGGCGCTGTGACTGCCCCGGAGAACCCTGCAGAGGCTGGTTTGGGGGTGCGGGCACGTGCTCTTCACGCTGCGCCGGCTCCTGCGGGTTCCTGCGCGTCTGGGCTGGGGGTGTGCTGAGGGAAATGGCACCTGCCAGCTCTTCCGTTCCTGGAGAGGTCTCCCGAGGATCCCCGCCCTCCCAGCACGGGCTCTGCGATTCGCAGACAGCTGTCCCGCCGGGATGCGCTGGCCTCTTCCAGCCTGCTGCCGCTCCACCGTGGCTCGGGGAGCCTGTCCTGCTGTTTCCCGTCACCCTCCGGCTCCCGGGAGCGGAGCCGCTGGTGTGTGGTTTTAGGTGCTCGGCCCCTCTGGTTGTAGGAACCCACAAGGTTTGGCCAGTCTGGTTTTCAAAGCCCAGTGTCACGGGGGTTCGTCTTCCCAGTGCGGACTCCGGGTGTCTGGTGTGGGGTCTGCTCTTTCCCTCTCTGTGCCTGGTGCGTCTCTCCCTCCTGCAGACGGCCTTTGGGTTCGTCGGGCTCCAGACCATGCCCGCCCTTTCTGTCCCTCTTGGGTGTGCCTGTTCTCTGCCTTTAGCTGTGGAGAGTCTGTTCTGCCCGTCTTTGGGTCCTTTTCTGGGTTATTTACATTCATGTCAGCGTGACGTTAGTGTAACCATGGGATGAGGTGAGCCTAGGAGCCTCCCACTTCACTGTTGTCCCAGAAGTAAGATTTAGCATCATTCTTTTTTTTTTAAGATTTTATTTATTTGACAGACAGAGATCACAAGTAGGCAGAGAGGCAGGCAGAGAGAGAGGAAGGGAAGCAGGCTCCCTGCTGAGCAGAGAGCCTGATGCGGGGCTCGATCCCAGGATCCTGGGACCACGACCCACGCTGAAGGCAGAGGCTAAAGCCACCCAGGCGCCCCAAGATATAGCATCATTCTTAAAGGCCGTAAGATTTTCAGAATGGTCCGGGAGCATTTAGCTGAAAGTCACCAATCGCACTGGCCCCGACCAGACCATCAGCCTGTCCGTGGAAGCTGTGAAGGCAGCACTGACTCCTCCTGTCCAGCCAGGGAAGTCCTCCATGGCACCTTCTTCCCGTGGGAGGCTCCCGCATCCACCCTGAAAATCTGCTGGTCAGTGCAGCCGCCTTCGGGAACGATCTCGATCTTCCGGATTTTCTGGATCTCCTGGTCACTTGCTGCAGCTCCTACGGCAGCGCGTGTTGCTTCGCCTTGCACTTTCGTGCCACGGACGCGGCCTCCTCCCTTAAACCTCATGCACGATCTCTGCTCGCTTCAGGCTTCGCTCCTGCAGCTTCCTCCCCTCTCTCTGCCTGCACAGAACTGAAGAGAGAGTCGGGCCTTCCGCTTTGGCTGAGGAGAGTGTCGTGGCTGGTTTGAGCTTCCCTCCGGATGACTGACACTTTCTCCCTCTCGGCAGTGAGGCTCTCCCTCCCTAACTGCCCGCCTGCTCACGGTGCCCACGCGCGTCCTTCAGAAACCGCCTGTGCAGCGGAAACTGGCCGAGCGCTTGGCACGGGAAGCTTCGCTCTGGCCGTCCCCGCGGCGCGCCTGCCTGGTGCTCCAGCACGGAGGGGCCGCTGCGGGGTTGTTGCTTGGTCTGTCCGAGGGGAGGGGGGAGGCAGGACCAAGGGGGCCGTCTCTGTAGGCACGGCCTGTGGCGCCCCAAACAGTTACAGTAGTAGAACTGAAGGTCGCTGGTCCCGGGTCGCTCTAACCAATCAGAGTAACAAGGAAGGAGTTTGAGAAGTGGTGAGGATTGCGACAGAGACAGGAAGTACGGCCTGGGTGGGCAGGCGGCGCCAGTGGACGGGCCAACACGGGACGGCCGCCAGCCTTTGGGGTGTGAGACACCCATGTCTGTGGGGCGGGCTGAGACGACGCGTGCCTGTGCTCTGGCCGCCGCTGGCTCCTGGGACACGGCGGGGCCGCTGGTCCCACACGTGCGCTCCACGTGGCCTTCAGCGCGTGCACCGGGCAGCGTCTGCGGCTCTCCACGCACCCCACCTTGGCTGTGCGCGGGCCCCAGAGTCATGCTTTCGTCAGATTTGGGGAGTTTGGGCCTTTCTTTCTCTCCTTCCTCTCTTTCTTTTCCTTGCTTTTCTTTCCTTTCTTTCTTTCTTCTAAGATCTTATTTGACAGAGCTCAAGCAGGGGGAGTGGCAGGCAGAGAGAGGGAGGGAGAAACAGACTCCCCGCTGAACAGGGAGCCTGACGCGGGGTTCGATCCTGGGACCCTGGGATCGTGACCTGAGCCGAAGGCACATGCCCAACGACTGAGCCCCGCAGACGCCCCGGGGCCTTTTTTTTTTTTTTTTTTCTTAAAGATTTTTTTATGTATTTGACAGAGAGATCACAAGTAAGCTGAGCGGCAAACGGAGAGAGAAGCAGGTGCCCTGCTGAGCAGAGAGCCCAATGCGGGGCTCGATCCCAGGACCCTGGTATCATGACTGGAGCCCAATGCAGAGGCTTAACCCACTGAGCCACCCAGGCGTGTCCCCTCCCCCCCTTTTTAGATATGCCCCCGGGGCCTTTATTTCTTCTGAAGCCTTTTTGGTTCCCTGTGTCCGGGCGGCCCCCTTACCTGTGTGGTCTGCTCGCTGACGCCCCGCTGGTCTCCTGAGCTCAGTTCACTTTTCTTTCTCTCTTTAAGTGTTATCTGGAACTGAGTAGTTTGTATTTATTTTTGGCTTCATCGGTTTCTGTCCGGAGCCGCATCTGCCCTGCCCGCCCCCCCACCCCCAACTTGGGCTGTGTCCTCAGGCTGCCCCAGAGTCGTGGCGGCCCGCGGACTCGGTTTCTCTGAACTTCTCTTCCCTGAGTGTGGGTTACATTTCCTGGTTTCTTCGAAAGGCTCGGAATTTGTCGTTGAATACGCTGTATTTCAGTTAATACGTCGTAGCAGCTCTGGTTTCAGGGTGTTGTTTTCTCCTTGAGAGTAGTGACGGTGATGGTTTCCCTTGGTCATAGCCTTGGCCTGGCTCTGCAGGCTGTCCCGCACCTGCCGGTGGCTCCGCGCCCCGGGCTGCTTGCTCTGGCTCTCGGGGGCTCCCGGGCACGGCCGGCGCGGCCTCCGCTGTCTGCACACAGGCGTGTGTGGGCTCAGGGAGCCCCGCCTGTGGGCCGTGCCGGGGCCTGCCCTGCTCCGGGTCCCGGGCCTCGTGGACGCCTGCATTCGTATCTGGGCCCTGTCGCTGCAGGGATGTGGGGCGGAGGTCCCCTGGCCCTGGGCCCACAGGGGGCCACAGTCGGTGCTGGGGGGACCGCCGATTGCCGGATCCCCTCTCTGAAGGGCACGGGCGCCATCCCGCAGGGAGCTGCAGGTTTTGGCGGCGTCTCCGCCCTGCTCCAAGCAGCTGTGGGCAGGTTGAGGGCGGGTGCAGCCTGGAGAGGACGGCCGGCTTGGGTGGGCGCCCTGGCTGCGCTCCGCAGTTTGTCGGAAGCCCGCGGTCACGTTTTGGAGGGCTGCCGTGATGGTCGAGTGTTTCATCCCGCACGGTAGCTGCTTTTCAGGACGGAGCGGGCCGACCTCCCGTGCGCGTGCCAGGGCCTCCCGGGTACACCGCTGATGCCGTGTGGAGAGTCGCCTGTCATGGGGCAGCCGGGAGAGGTCCAGGCAGCAGGAGTCTGGCCCTGGGAGGTGGCATCAGGGACGGGGCGCGCAGCTGGGAGCAGGGTCTGCGTGGGCTGCTTTCTCAAGACGAGCTCATCCCGCGTCCCTTTCAGACGTATCCCATGGGTGCACAGGTCCCGCCATGCGGGCCACCGTGCGGGGCTGTGGCTGGAAGTGGCCCAGAGGGAGGCCGCGGGGCTGTCGCACCCTCAGGCCGGGGACCCGCACGCCCAGCTGCAAAAACACCCATAGGTCAGCGTCCGTCAGAGCCGGTGAGGGCAGGTCAGCTAGCGCGGAAAGGAAGCCGGACCGTGGGCACGCGGGGTTTGTCGTCGGACATTCTCTTTTCCTGGGCGTGTGTTGGGAAATTGTCCTAACGAAAGGGCAGGGAGAGGAAGCAGGCTCAGACAGACAGTTGCTCTGGGGGGAGAACAAGGCGGGAAGCAGCGCCAGATGGGAGTGTGCGGGGGAGATGCGCCGCGACTGTGATCCCGTCCCAAGGGCTATCGTAGGTGTGCGCTGCCTGGAAATACCTCACTTTCAGGGGGTGGGGTCCCCCACCTCATGCTTTGCTGAGCCACATGGAGATTGGATCGCAGGGATGGGACACCGATTGTCCCCAGCTAAGTGATGGTGTTTCTGGATCTCTGCCGGAAGGTCTGAACTTCATGGCGTTGTCAGCGAGCAGACTGTATAACGGTCAGTCCGACAGGGATGAGGGAAGTCACGGGCTGGACGGCGGGCGCCTGACGCCTATGTCCCCCCATGTTGCAGTCGGGGCGGTGCCGGTCCTCTCCAGAGACACCGCGTCGGGGAAGAAGGGCCGCCTGAGCCAGGTGAAGACCCCGCACAACCCGCTGGATTCCAGTGGCCCACTGATGAAGAAGGGGAAGCGGAGGGAGGGCCCCAAGACCAAGAAGCCAACCTCGTTGAAGAAGGTACGTGGGGGTGGCCGGTGCTCGGAGACCCGACTCTGCCGGGTCTGTGTCCCGTCTTCCAGTTTGTGGTGTTTTTGGATCTGATGTTCACTCTGCTGGAATGTGCGCTCTTGGGATGTGTGTGTGGTTCTCTGGCAACGATCCCCCTCCCTGCGTGGGGCGGCGGAGGGTGCGGAGCAGGGTGCCTCCGCTCCTGGAGATGGCTCCTTTTCTTGTAACGCTCGGCAGGTGTTGCGGACAGAGAACCAGGAACGGGGGCTACTGCCCGCACCCTCCCGGGGTGATCTGGCTGGTTTGCAGATTCTGGAATACGGGTTCTGTTGGGGCTGTTGCGGCTGGTGCTGTCTGGCCCGGGTTCTGCGTGCCCGGTTCTGCACATCTGGGGAAGGTGGGCCCGGCCCCTGGGGACGGAGGGCATGTCGCTGCCGTGAGGGCGCAGGAAGGCACCGTGCCCGCCCACTGAGGTGGGGTGGCTTGTTTAGCAGAAGGGCTTATTTGTAAGGACAAGTATTTAGGTGTTTTAATCGCTTGTGTCTTCTTAAAGATTATTTTGAAAGAACGGCAGGAGAGAAAGCAGCAGCGTCTCCAAGAAAACACTGGGAGCCCCGCTCCCGCCAGTGACGCCGCGCTGGATGGCGAGAGCGGTGGTGATGATGGGGCCCCGGAGCAGGCTGCCCCCCCAGGTACCGACGTCCCGGGGGGCCGTGCACCGCGCCAGTGCAGGGCGGCAGCCGTCTGGGTGCGCCTGGCCGGCCAGACGGTGTTCCATGGGCCGGAAGCGCTCCTGGCCCCCTGCGCCCTCTTGGGGGGCGGGCCGAGGGACAGGGGCGAGGCCCCCAAGGGTGTGTGTGTGGCGTCGGATGCTCCCCATGAGAACGAACAGCGCGAACGGTGAGCCGCCTGCCCGGCAGCAGGAAGGTCATGGGGTCGCAGGGGGCACGTGTCAGTAAGCCCCTTACTGAACTGTGCCTTCAGAACAGCCCATAGGGTGTGAGTGCGTGGCTGGAGTGCTTGTCACCTTTGTCCTTCTGGGCTGCCCTGGAGCCGCCGCCCTGTGAACTGCGCTCGGGCCTTCCGGGCCCTCGGCCTCTGCCCAGCGTGGCCCGGGCTGTGCGCTGACTCGCTTCTCTGTGACGTTGCAGAGGGGTCCGACGTATCGTCTTTCTCTGCGCCCGCGCTGGAGGGCGAGCCGGAAGGGCCGCCGAGCGCTGAGCTCCAGAAGGAGGTGGAGGGCTGCCACCTGGTCCCCAGCGGCACAGGCGGCCCCAAGATCCACAGCAGGAGGTTCCGGGAGTGAGTGGCCGCGGGCCCCGGGGCGGGCTGGGCTCACTCTGGTGTCGAGTGTGGGGCTGTGGCACCCCAAAGTCCTCAGGCCACCGGGCCGCGCCCAGGCTCTCCTCCTCTCAGAACCCACAGTAGGGCTGCCCGTGCCGTTTCTGCGAGGTCCTTGTACTCACGTGCTGTCACAGCGGGCCAGGTGGAGAGGGGACGCCTCCCTTCTGCGGCCTGGCATCTCTGGGGACATCGGCGGGAGCGCCGCCTGCTTCCGGGGCGCGCTCCGGCTATGGCTCTCTGTGGCCAGCATTGCCCGGGGGCCCGGGCCAGGTAGAAGGAGGCTGTGCCCCTCGTGGTTGGGAGCCGGGAGGAGGTGCGGTCCGCCGGCCGGGGGCCCCGGTTCGGCGCGGGCTGCTCCCCGTGGGGACCCCCGACAGCCACTGCCAGCAGGCATGTCCCACAGTTACTGCAGCCAGATGCTGAGCAAGGAGGTGGACGCCTGCGTCACGGAGCTGCTGAAGGAGCTGGTGCGCTTCCAAGACCGCACGTACCAGAAGGACCCGGTCAAGGCGAAGACCAAACGCCGGCTCGTGCTGGGGCTGCGGGAGGTGCTCAAGCATCTGAGGCTCAGGAAGCTTAAGTGCGTCATCATCTCCCCCAACTGCGAGAAGATCCAGTCGAAAGGTAAGGCGTGCCGGGCGGGCTCTCGCTCCTGCCACCGAGGCCCGTGTCTGCCGCTCACCTGGCCGCCCGGTGGCCGCTCTCCAACGCAGCCGGGCCCGGGCCGTTCCGGCTGGCGGTTTGGCCGGCCCGTCAGGCCTCCGGGGAGGTGGGGGGCCCCCGCGGCTCCCGCTATGGGGCTGCTGTGACCGGCTGCGCAGCAGTCCAGCTGGCGTGTCCCTGCTCGGTGCGGGAGCACAGGCGGCTTGTCCCGGGGCTCGCCTGTCTCACCGGCCGCGGCAGGTTGGCTCTGTTTTGTGGGATGCAGTGGGCTGGGCTAGATAACAGACAGACATGGGCTGTGCGTTGGGGGGACGGGTCGTGGGGAACCTGTGTCCTGTGTCTTTGTCCGCTGAGGGCCAAGGGGAGCCTTCGGAGCACGTGCCTGTCGCCTGCGTGGGTCAGGTCACCTCGCAGAGAGCCGGTCTGGCTCCTACACGGAGCTTCTCTGGCTGCCATAGCCGTTCCGCAGCCGGAGACGGGAGGTTTCCTGCCTTGTGTCGGGTCCCTGGAGCCCGAGAGCAGCGGCTCGGGGCAGGCCCTGACCCCAGAATGGGACAGCAGGGGACTTTGGGCTCCTGTCCTGTGGGTGTGTGGTCGCTGCACCCCATCCTTGGGTCCCCTCACAGCGCTGAGCTTGAACACGAGTCCTCCCCCTCCCTCCCGGCCGGTGGCCTGAGCCTCCCCCGAGATTGTTGGTGCCTGGGACGTTCCGCAGCTTTGCCTGGGCTCCTCGAGGCTCTTTGCACTCCCCCGTGGCTGTCCTCGGGGACGGCACCCCGGCTCCTGCCGGGCAGCGGCCTGGGCTGATGCTTGCAGGAGTGTGGGTCTGGGGCTGGCGAGAAGGCAGGTGCGAGCGCGCGTCTGGCCGATGGGGCTTGGAGCCTGGTCCCCCTGTACCACCGGCTCTCCATCCTCCTTCCTCTTCTGGAAGTAGGTGGGCGCTGCCCGTGCCTGGGGCTCTCCGAGAAGCAGGGTGGGCGGCGCGCCGGGTTCCTGCGCCGCTGTCCTCTTGGTCGTCCCTTGGCCCTGTCTGCTGCCGGCATCCACTGAATGGCAGCGGGGTTCCCCGTTCCTCTTTCTCCTGACTTCCGGGAGCTGTTTCTGTGGTCCTGAAGTCTCCGTGCTTGTTGCCACCCTGCTGCTGCGGGGCCGATCAGTACCCTGAGCTGCATGCAGAGAGGATGTAGGGGTGCGCCCCCCCCACCCTGAGTTCCTCTCTTGCCGCTGCTTGGCTGTTTGGGTCTCAGGCCGCAGGCTTGTGCGGACGGCCACTGGCTGTCATCGTCTGCTCGTCCTCAGCCGGTGTGGCTGGCGCACAGAGGCCGGGAACCGCATCGCAGGGCTGTGCTTGCCCACCTAGTGCGCGCCAGCATCACCCCGACTCCCTGCCAGAGCGAGGCCACTGGACCCCAGAGATGTGGTTCTAGCATGTTCTTCAGTGATGCTGCTGCTCCGGGGCCACGCTAGGCTGGCTGGCTGGGCCGCTGCTGTGCTGGGGAGCCCCCCCAAGGGGATGTCTTGATGCCCCCGGGCGAGACGCTCAGCCTAGTGCGGGGCCGCGGCCTCCACCCTGCCTCTGTCCTCAAATCCCGCCTAGAAGCCGGGGCTTGGCCTTGCCCAGGTGAGCCGGTGTGCCCGCCAACCGCCCTTACCTCCTCTGAACCTCTCCCGTGCGGAAGGTGCCCGCACTGCACGTGGCCGCCGGGCCCCGGGGAATTGGAACGAGGCCGTAGAGGGCGGGCTGTGGGCTCCCCCCACTCGCCCTGCCGTCGGGTCGGCGGGCTCAGCCTCTGCTGGCGCTCCAGCTTCCTTCTCTTGAATGCGCTTGTGACTTGTGTCTGTAACAAGCACACCGAGAGACGGGCGTGTGTGTGCGGTGGGCACTGCTCGGTGCTTTTCCCCGACCCGGGCAGGGGTGAGCCTGGGCAGCAGGGAGCTGCTCGCTGGCACGTCCAGGTCCGCTGTTGGCTGTCCGTGCCCGCACACTTCTGCTTTGAGGCTGAGGGAACTTGTCACTACGTCCTGTACGTGTCTTTGCAAGGAAAAGGTAGCCGACGGTTTGCAGTGTTTCACAGGGAGGACTCAGCGTCCCAGCCTTGAGCCGTGTGGAAGGACTGTGTCTGTGCAGGCGGCGTTTCGTCTGGGAATTCTGAAGCTCAGTTTTCCATGGTGCTTGTTTTGAGCGCTTTGCTTGTTCTAAGTTGTGTCGTCCGAATCCTGGAACTGGGCCCGCGGGGATGCTTGCGGCTCTCACTGAGACATGGGCTGGGTGCCGGGCAGGGCAGAACCATCTAGACTTGCCGCTGTGTCGGACAGACAGGTGCAGCCGGCCAGTCTCTCCCAGGGGAGTCCCACGGAGGCACACGTGCGGTGTCGTCTGCAGGGACCTGACCGGCAGAGGAGGCGCTTGGCGTGAACCTCCTCATTCCCGCCCTGTTGTCCCTCTTACCAGTTAGCGTGGCGGGTGCCCTCCGGAAACCCCAGTCCTGGCACCAGCCAGGGGCCACCTAGAAGGGAGGCCTTTGACGGGCCGGCAGCTGCTCAGACAGCGTTTGTGATGGGCCCCGGGGATGGGGGACACGAGGCAGAGTGCGACCGCGTGGCTGGCACCCAGGGCCACGGGAGTGTCTGGTGGGCGGTGGGGAAGGACCGTAGCTCTAGGTGAGGAAGGCGTGCCTCTCCTCGGCCCGCTCCCCTCGTGCTCTGCCTGCTGGCTGGGGACACAGGCCTTCAGCCGGGAACAGAGGCCTTCGTTGAGTGTCTCTGTCCGCAGAGCTTGCTTCCTCCTCTCTGTCCTCAGTTTTTAGGTGGGTCTGGGCCAGGGCCTGGGCAGAGCTGAGGGACACGGGGCCTGAGTGTGAGTCTCCGAGCAAACCGGCCACCGCGACGCCCCAGTTCCCGGAGCAGCAGGATGTGCTTTTGTTTTCTCGTGAAGGAAAGTTGGATGCTGAAACTGGTGCCAGGTGACGAGCCATGGCAGACATTTTCTTCTGCGACAGATGTCGCGGGCCCCGTCTGTGAGTCCGTGCACCTGCCAATTCGCTGGGGCAGTGCCATGCCATGAGCCAGGTGCTGAGTTCCCCTTAAAGGAGTCAGCCCCCCAGATGCCTGCAGCCCCCCAGAGGCAAGCGGCATTGCCCCATCTGATGGGTCCTTGGTCATCAGGGTGTGACTGTGAGAGAGACGGAGACCTGGTGTCCTGGCACTGGGGGCCCCGTGCATGTAGCCGTGGGTCTGGGGGCCCAGCTGGGGGCACCCACGGCACGGACAGCCCCTGGGTCTTTCCAGGCATCTGCAGCTGAGAACAGCGACTCACCTTGCTTGCTGTCCTTCCTACTTGTGGGAGCGTCTCTGGGGGTCCCGCCGTGCTCGCGAGGCCCGGTGCGGCCACGGGATCTGTGGGTCACGCCGCCGCCGCTTGCCCGAGGCCATCGCTGCGCCCCCAGTGGCTGTGCCTGGTGCTCGGCCCGGCTCCAGGCGGCGTGGGCGTTGGGCCCCCATTTGTCTTGGGGAGGGGACGGCGAGCAGTTGCTTTCTTGTTGAAGAGCTTGGGGGTTTCAGTAAATTGATGGTTCATGTTCTTTGCCCATTTGTGTTTTGGGTTTGCCGATCTTTTCAATAGTGACACGTGCCTTTTTATATAGTAAGTCGGTCCTCTGGGCGAGAGTGGTGGATGTTGTTCTGGTTTGTTCTTGCCTGTTTTTTTAAACGTTTTTTGGCCGTGCAGAGATTTTGGGTGTTGTTATACTGAGGCTTTTTGTTTAATGTTTTCATTTCATTTAGATTTTATGCCATCGTCCAACTTAATGCTCTACTAGGTTTTTAAATATTGGTTTTTCTGGTCCTTCCACGTTTCTGTTTTTGTTTGTGTCAGTATTTCTGTATTTATTCTCAGCGGGATCTTTCCAGAGGCCGACCCCATGGCCCTTTCCCCTCCGCCTCCCAGCGCTCCCCCTGCTGGGGCGCCTGTGCCCCACACCACCAGGTCACCGCCGGGGGCCCGCTTTGCACCCGCCCTCGTGCTCTCGGACCTGGATATGTGGGCCTCATCATATTCTTTATTCTTCACAGAAAATCCCTGTTGTAGGAAGAGTATTTCAGGGTTTTAGGTTGACACAGAATTGGTCTGCTGTCCTTGGGATGAGTGTGGCCGAGGGCACAGGTGCCTTCCTGTCACTGTTCTGTTGTGTTTCCGAGTGCCTTGAAGCCGCTCTGTGCATCTTCTGTGCTGGGCGAGCGGTCTGGTCCGTCCGCGGTGACCTCCGCACCTGCGTGACTTACACACACACACACACATGCGTGTGCACGCACACCGCTCTTGTAAGATTCGGGACTGCTGGGCCCCCCCTTGTGGCGGCGGGCACGTCACCCACACACACAGACCCCCTTGCCCTTCTCGGCGTGTGCCCCCCCCACCCCCCGCGTGTCTCCCTGTGCCCGGACCCTGCAGAGCGGGTGGTGGAGGGCGGGGAGTCGGCCGCTGGGCCCTGGCGTGTAGTGTCCTTGGTGACCTTTCCATGCCCCAGGGTCCCATCCGTGGGGGCGCAGCCTTTCCCTTGGGGGGTTCTGTGCACACCCAGGTGCTCCTGCTCCCAGGCAGTTAGCCGGGGCCTGGTGCACAGTGCGGGTTCTGCATATTCCCTGGGAGCCATCCTATCCTTTGCAGCAAATGGCCCCGTAGTTGCTCCATGACCGAAGTAGAGCTCTTCCCGTAGGGTTTTTGTGCTTGGTTTGTGGCTCACACCTTGGAATAGTCCTGATAACTCCCCGGAGGTGTTATGTAAACGAAGTGACCTTGGGAGGCAGGGGCTGGCTGCCCGGAGGGTCAGCCAAGTAATTGGGGACCCAGCCAGAGCTTGGTCCCCTCCCCAGCCTTGGCTTCCAGGGAGGGGAGGGGCTGGAGGTGGAGTCTGCCAGCGGCCTGTGCGGCAACCTGCCCTGTTGTGGGGCGCCTGCTGGTGGGTGCGCGGGCACCTTCCCCGCCCCCGCCCCCACCCAGTGCCCGCTGCTCTGGCTGGGCTGGCAGTTCCGGGTCCCGGCCGCAAAGGACTGGGCAGACATGGGGCCGTGCTTCCCTGCGTTGCGTCCCGGGAGCCTCTAGCGAATGGAAGGCGTGGGGAAGATTGCATGGGAGGCGGCAGCGCACAGCCCTCTGGTCGGAGCTCAGGTGTCACTGAGTCTCGGGGCGCCTGACGTGGAGATGGGGAGGCCTGGCCCCTGCCGGCGTCTGAGGTTTGCTGGCTGTTCTGTGTGCCCATCCCCATGTTGGGATCGGGAGCGGGGACCCTGCTAGAAGGCAAAGATCTCCCTTCCCCGGTGTTTTCTTGGGGGAGGACGCGTGTGCGTCTGTTCGGAGCGCGCACGGCCCGGCTGGGAGGAGCGCTGCGCTTGCTGGGATGGCCTTGACCCGGGGCAGGCGGGGCCCACGGGGGTGTCGCCCTGTGGAGGTGGACTCCCTCTGTGGCCAGCACCACGCCAGGCTGCGTGTGATGCATCTCCCGGTCACGGCACTGTCCCTGACCAGGTGGGCTGGACGACACGCTGCACACCATCATCGACTACGCCTGCGAGCAGAACATCCCCTTCGTGTTTGCGCTCAACCGCAAAGCCCTGGGGCGCAGTCTGAACAAGGCCGTGCCCGTGAGCGTGGTGGGCATCTTCAGCTACGACGGGGCCCAGGTGAGCCTGGGGGCGGGAGCTGTGGGCGCGCGTGCAGTGTCCCCCGCAGGGCACGTGCCGGGCCACTGTGCTTGCCGCTGGCAGGCAGCACCCTTGCCGGGGATCCCCCTGCTTCACCCCTGCTCCCCGGTGGGTGGAGACCCCGTCCTCGGGTTCAGGGGTGTCATCCGTGTGCTCCCTTCTGCCCCAGGACCAGTTCCACAGGATGGTCGAGCTGACGATGGCCGCCCGGCAGGCGTACAAGACCATGCTGGAGAGCGTGCGCCAGGAGCTGGCTGGGGAGCCTGGCCCCCCGGCCCCCGGTGGCTCGGCGCAGGACAGCCCCCCGGCTCCCGTGGCCGGGAGAGAAGAGCCGCGCTACAGTGAGTGCTGGGCGGGGCAGGGATGCTGCGTGTCCTCGGGCTCTGCATCCCCCCTGGAGTGGCAGGTGGCCGCAGAAGGCCGGGTCGGTCCCAGCTGGACTGATCTCAGGTCACATGGTGCTTGCAGAGCGTGGCCTTGAACCCCGTGGGGTCCCTGGCGGGAGGCTCTCAGACACGAACAGCGGGGGTGACGGGGGCGGGGCGGGGAGGTCCTCCCCAGGCTCCTGCAGGGACCTGAGCCCCCCCGGCAGCCGCGACGGCCCCAGCTGTCCCTGCGTGTCGCTCAGCTGTGCCCCTTTGTCGTTCGCAGTGGAGATCTGGAGGCGACGCCTGGAGGCGTACAGTCGCTGCGCGCTGGAGTTGGAGGCTTCAACCTCGCAGATGCTGAACCTGAGTTTGTAGCGCGTTGTTGTGTGTGTTGCGTGCGGTAAGGAAGGGGGCCCTGAGAGACTCGGGGGCCCCCCTCTTCTCAGGTCTCCGCAGACCTGCTGTGCTGTGTGGCTGAGTTGGGAGGTGAATCCAGGAGGCGTGTCCTGGGCCCCCGGGCGTGCTGGGGGAGCCTTGCCCGAGAGCCCCGAGAGCCCCGAGAGGCAGCTTTGGGTCTGAGCTATGGAGTCTGGGAACGGCTGGAAGGCCTGGCGCCCCGAGTTCTCTGCTGCGAAGAAACCCCCCACTCCCCACAGAAGTGCTGAGCCGTGTCTGTGTGGGGGGGGGCGCTGTGGGCCAGGTGTGGGCTTGGGGGCAGCTCTCTCAGGACCTGGGTTTTTGGCTGGAAGATGTGGGGATACTTAGAGGGTCTGCTAAAATGAGCCTCGAGGAACATCAGTTCTCTAACCTGTGACCTTTTGACATGAATTTTTCCTTTTTGCTTTTATTTTTCAAAGAAGCAATGTATATTGAAGTTTCGGGATTTGTTTCGCTGATCTACAGATTTTTTTTTTTTGTAAACGAATGTATTCTGAATGTGGTTTCTATCTTGGAGGCCAGCGGGTAGAAGTTTGCATTCATATTTTGCCGTAGTTAAGAGGGCTTATTTATTTTGAATAAAGAGCGATGATTTGATCAGCTCGTCTTAGGCTTGTGGGCACGTCCTGAGTCTGGGGGCGGCCCCTCAGGCACTTGTTTAAGGGGAAGAGATTTGCTGGGGGTTGGGCGCTGCCTCAGCCGCATGCGCTCTGGTGCCATGATGGGGAAGGGGCAGGACAGAGCTTTGCCACCT
This sequence comes from Meles meles, assembly GCF_922984935.1. NCBI lineage: Eukaryota > Metazoa > Chordata > Mammalia > Carnivora > Mustelidae > Meles > Meles meles. Next base: position 96,493,604 of record NC_060076.1, read on the forward strand.
GGCGTGCATGGGGCGAGCCGTGGGGCGTGTTGGCCTTGAGCGCACTGTTAGGGGGCCTCGGTGGCGTCAGGTGTCGTTTGAGAGGTGAGCGGCCCGCAGGGCCCGCAGTGGAGTGAGGACAGGGCGGGCCGTGTGGCCGGGGCGGTGCCCCCGTGCCAGCCTCACGTGCCTGCTTCTTGGAGCTGTTGCGGGAGTCGTGTGACGCCACAGCTTCTCCACAAGGGGCAGGGCTCTCTCGCCTTCCTGTGCCAGCAGGTGCCTCGTCCCTGGCGGGAGGTTTGGGAGAGTTGACAGGAGAGGGAAAGTCCTCAAGTTCCTCTACAAGGGGAGCGGGACGTTTTGAACTGGCAGCAGGGCCGTGGGTGCGCACGGAGCCCAGCGGGGCGGTGTGACTGCCGTGTCGGCGCCGCATGGTGTTCCTTGGGGGACGGACTGCTGGGGTTGGCCGGCCACAGCGTTCCTCTGGTGGCAGAGGCTGCAGCTGCTGGGGACACACTGGCCTGTGCCCTCGGGGCCGCACCTCCCAAGCACGTGCTCCGCTCGCTGCGTTTACTCCTGTTTATTTTCTCAACAGTGCACACAACCCAAACTCCGAAGCTTGGGTCCCACCAGACCCCCATCCCCACCCCGCTAGGCTGGGGGCAGGCGTCTCATCGCGGTGTTGGCACGAGGCACTCCCCCCACCTCCAGACCTGGGGCAAGTCTCCCGGCCGCCGAGAGCTGCCTCCGAAGGGCCCAGGCCTCTGAGCCCGTCCCGCGGGAGCCCTGACGTGCGCACCTTGCTGAGTGGACGGTGCCCTGCGTGCGGGCCCGGGAGCCAGGGCGGGCGGACAGACCCCGCTGCAAGCCAGTGGAGACAGGCGCACTCTCAGAGGTCCTCCGAATTGGGGGGCGGGGGGTCCGGACACAGGCTGTAATCGTCCGTCTGCGGGGGTTGCAGGGAGGTTCTGGGAGGGGAGGACTGGCTGCGGGTTACCATCATTCCATCAGCAGAAGGTGACCAGGGTCTGGGCTGCGCAGCGTCAGGCCTTCGGGTCCCACACAGGGTGTAGCCCCGTCAGCAGAGGCTCCCCCGTGGCTCCGGCACGGGGCACGCCAGCTCGGGGCACGCCAGCTCAGGGCACGCACAGAACACGCTCGGAGCCGCGCGTCAAAGCCCGCGGAGCCCTCAGTGCCCGGAGCTCCTGGGGGGAGAGGGGGGTACCTCCTGTCACTCGAGGTGTCAGGCCAGTTCCTGCCACTGGTCTCGCTGGGCCTGTCCCTGGCACGTGGGAGCTCAGGGAGGGTGGGAGCGGCGGCAGGCGGGGGACGGGGCTGCCGTGTGGGTGGGGAGGAGCAGCCGGGGAGCACAGCAGCGGCGTTTCTGGAAGAGGAGCCTTCATGCGCGCCGCTGCCTGGCATCGAATCTGCAGCTTAACGGTCCTGGTGTCCCGGGTCCGCCAGACAGGCTCTCCTGTCCCCTGCGAGCACCTAAGTCGTTAATGTTTTGGCTGTCGTCTTGGCGGTTGAGGTGAGCCCCATCTCAGCAGGCCAGGTGACAGCTCCCTGTCCTGGGGCCTCTCCGGGGGGCGGCGTGGCAAGGGACAGCAGGCTCGGCTGAGGTCTATAAGTTGTCCTTGTCACAGCTTTCCTGAAAGAACAATGCCGCCCCCTTTGAATTTCTGGCAGAACAGAGGCCCTCCCCCGCAGACACAGGAGGTGGCCTTTGGGGAGGGTGTCCTGAGTGAGCTGAGCTCGAAGGGATCAGTCAGAGGCCCTGAGCCTGTGTCGGCAACAAAGAGAGGCTGTAGGCGGCCACTGCGGCCAGGATGGCGGAAGGCCTGCCATGGACTCCGGGGCGCCTGCCCGGTGACTCCCGGGCCTGGGGGCCGCCTGTCCTGCCGCCCCTGGGTGCCTGGACGGGACTCCCTGCGGGCTCAGTGAGAGCCTGTGGCCCTGCTGGCACACGTGCCCCCAGCTGGAGTCTCCGTGAGGCCCTCCTCGCCCAGCTGTGCTGTGCTCCCTGGGGATCTGCCTGGAGCTCAGAGCCCGAAGGTTCCTGAAGGCAGAACGGCTCTGTGGGCCAAGTCCCAAGGCGGCCAACGCCCTGCCGGCCCCTGCCCGCCGTCAGCGCGGCCACATACCCATGCCTTCCTCCAGCTCTGCATCACGCGGTCATGCTCCCCGGCCACAGCCCTCCAGGCGGCGAGCTCTCTGGTCCACTGCTCCTGGTGGGGCGCCTCTGCAAGACAAGGGGGGGACGGTGCCAGGTGTCAGCCTTGCCGGCCCTGGTGGCATCTGGGTCCATACTGTCCGCTGAGGCCGTTCCCACGGCCAGGTTTTGGGCGAGGCGTTCACGCCTCCAAGCCTGCCTTCCTGGCTGTGGGGGCTTCCTCAGGCCACCGGCCCCAGGAGTGGCTGGTCCCCACGGTCACACCAGCCCCGTCCTTGTCTCGCTTGAATTTCCTCTGCAGGCAGGAGAGGGGCAAGCGCCCCTCGTCTCGGGGCTGGTGCCGCCTGTCCCGAGTGAGGCCGGGGAGTCCGCGACTCAGCAGGCTGGTCCCCTGGCGCGCTCGGCTGCTACTTGTTTGCGTGGCTGCCGCGGCAGCTTGAGCTGAGGGTTGGGAAGCCAGTTCCGCACGGCGCTGTCGGGGCAGCACGAGCCCGCGAGCCGCAGTTACCAGATTGCGTCCCTGATCAGGCCCGCAACCTGCTGCTAATTTCAGAAACGGCTGCCAGGGACCTGCGCCCCGAGACACAAAGCAGAACTCCTTCCTTGAGCAGAACTGGGCAGGGCTGGGGCGAGCACTCCAGAGGGGTCTTTGGGGGGTCCTTCACCCCAAGGGGGTCTGGAGGGACCTCCGGCTCCTGCCCTGCGAGGAGCCCTGCGTTCTCCAGGCCCCGCAGGTACACCTGCCGGAGGTCGGCGTTAGGTCCTGCTCTTCACGCTGGTGCGCTGGGTGACGGCGGGGCAGGGGTGTGGGGAGCAGGACCACCACGGGGCCCTCCAGACTGTGCTGCCCGTGCCGTTCTCGCGATTTCTGCAGAACGCCTCGTGGCTTGTGAGTCGGGTGTACGGGAGGAGTCCGAGTGTCCTGACGGTGGCAGGGCAGGGGGTACTTGACAGAAATGGGAGGACCAGGTTCTGGGCAGGACAAAAGCTTGCAGTTTTTTCTCCCCAAACTCTCACCAGGAGGATGGGGGCCTTTCCAGCATCTCTTAAGCATCGATGGAAATGCTTGAGGACGGACCAGAAACACGAGGGGAAGCACAAAACCTGGAAGCTGAAAGCGGAGGCAGCAGTGGGGACAGGGCAGACCCGGGAACGCTGAACCCTAGGCCAGTAGCGGGGGAGCAGGCACACCCTCCCTGATACGCTCGGCACCGGGACAGGCCTCCAAGGCTGGTTGGAAGCAGTGTGTGGCCCCGGGTCCCCTCCTTGCTCCACACCGTGCCAGGCGGTCCCACGTTTGGCAGGATAGTTCCAAAAAGAGCTCGGGACGTAAAGTGGCGCAGAGTGAGCATCTCTCGGAGGAAAGGAAAGGGCAGGCTTCCCAGTGCCGTGGGCCTGGCCAGGCCTGGAGACACCATGGCGTGAGTGTGGACCATGCAGATGGGGGTCTGGGAAGGCCACGCGCAGAGCCCGCGGAGACATGGGGCAAGCCTCCCGGGGCAGGGGAGACCTTTCGGGCCAGCACTGGGCACCCCGTCCGGTCCTCCGGGTGAAGCCGGAGCTGGAGCCTTGAGCTCTCAGAATGTGGCCTTCCCAGCACCGCCCCACGGAAACCCGGAGCGTGACGTGGCAGGCGTGTGCGTGCGGTGGGTGTGTGACTGGGGATGTGGATGCGGAGGGACACCACTCACCGTGTCTCATGATGGTGACGCGCACGCCGGAGGTCCTGTTGCCCGCGGAGGAGATGACGGAGCAGCGGTACTCGGTGCTCTCGCCCACAGCGTCCCGCAGCCAGCTGAGCGCGTGGGTCCTGCCGTCGCGCAGCGCGTGGGTGTGTGTGGGGACACACGTCTGCAGCTCCCGGCCGTTCTTCTCCCAGGTGAAGCGAATGTCCGCGGGACCTGGGGATGCAGACACGTCTGACCGGGCCCTGCCCCCGCCACCTGCGACCAAACGCTCCGCCTCTGTGGGGCCACCCCTGCGCTCCCCCACACTGAAGGGGGCGTCCAGCCACCCCAGGGGGCAGGAGGGGCGCCGGGCTGCTGAGCAAGACTGAAGCCATCTCTCTGCTGTCCTCTCCCCCGCACTCGTGCCAGGCGTGGGTGGCACCAGCAGCTGGGCGGGACGCCAGCCTGGATCCCGTCCTGCCTGAGAGTCCATTTCGAGAGGCAGGATTCCACCCAGCCACTCCCCCAAGCTGGGGACGACAGAAGCGGCGCTGTCGTGGAGGACGCGGGCAGAGGAAGGACACCGTCTGTGGCTGCAGTTCTCCGAGCCCGGCAGGAACCTGCAGCCCAGCGGCCGCACCCAGGACGCAAAGCTGCGGTGCGGGAGCAGGTGTGCGTGGCGCGGGGCGGTGTTGGCCACGGCCGGCTTGAGAAGGAAGAGCTCCAGGACTGCCTGCCCGCGGATTCCTGCCTGACTGGCCCCTTCCCCGTCGGGTCCCTCCGTCAGCGAGGCACCGCCTTCGATGTTCAGAGAGCCTTCTTTCTGAGGGAAAGTCAGACGTGACCAGACAGTTCCAGAATGAGCCCTGGGGCCGGGATGAGCGCGCGGACAGGCCGGGCTCGCAGAGCTGTGTCCGTGAGAAGTTGGAGACGAACGACCAGGGGTCACAGACCTGATGTGACGGCCACCTGTGTTGTCATTCGTGAGTCACGTTTGAGACTGTAACCCAGGAGAATGCCGCCGTGTCGCAGATGTTTAAGCATCGGTGTGTGTCCACGCGTGCACAGACGTGTGTAGACACCCAGAGAAAAGGCCTCCAAGAGGCCGTCGTGGGGGTGGCAGCTGCCGGTAGGTGGCGGATGGCTCGGACGCTTCGATCCCGCCCTTTACGCTTTTCTGGAGTCCCAGGCCCACAACAGCTAACACTGGTTTTGCCGTGAGAACAAGGCACTTTGAGGAAAGAAGCGTGCCGAGGCCATCAAGGAAATTCTGGAAGGCTTTTCTCAGAAGTGGTTCACACAGCAGCCACCTGACCACGTCGGCCGCGGGGACACAGTGGCTGCTCTTGTTTTCTGTGTGGGCTTCCCGGGACTTGAGTCCGTCGCTGTACCTTATTTTCCTGCAGTGTTCTGCTCTCCGTCGAGGACTCCATGCGCGTAGCTCCCGTGGCACACCCGTGCCTGCGCCCCTGCTGTGGCTGCTTGGCCGCCGCACGCCGGCCCGCCTGGCCACGGATGCAGGTCTGGACAGGGACTCCCGTGAGGCACCGTGATCGGGAAGTGAGGCGGTCTGTGTCTGTTCGCAAGAGCCCAGGTCCGCGTGCCCCTGACTGCCCCGTGGTGCCATGCACGGAGATCCGCCCAGGGCTGGAGCCACAGGATGCGTCGCAGGAGCTTCCAGAAGGTTCTCACGGCCAACTTGGACAAAGAACTGGGGTGGGTGGAGCTGGCGCCAATTCATCACCCTGAGCCAGGACCTGAAGGAGCGAAGCGCTCGGCTGTCCACACTGCGGGGGCCCGGGCTGAGCACAGGCTACGTGCCGCTTGGTCCTGTAAAGCTTCGTCGTCAAATCTTCAAGCGCGCACGTAGCCCCAGGAAAGCTTTGAAAACGTTAGAGGGTGGTTTCGTTGTACTTACTCTGTTCAAAGCTCTGCAGCTCCTTCCGGATGCAGGGAAGAACAAGGAGGCAAAGTGACCGTTAAACCCAGCAGCAGGGGCCGCACCCCGCCACTCGGGCCCACACAGCAGGCCGTACCCCCCTACCCCGGGGGCCTCGTGCAACCCCGCAGGGCCACACCCTCGTGCCCTGGGCATGCGGCATCTCTTCTGGGCCCTAGGACGGTTCCCCTGGCCTCGGGTTCCTGTACCTACCCCGGGGTCAACGGGGTGCAGGGGCCATTGGCTCCAACCTGCCCTCCAGCCCAGCCTGCGTGACAAAACCAGAACCTCTGAGAGCAGTGGCTTCTCCCCAGGGGAGGATGCCCGAGAGCCCCACGTCGGAGGGGAGTGTGATGGGGTCCACTCCAAGTTCTCGGGCCACATTTGTGGCAGGTGTCCCCACTTGGGTCCCCGTGCCTGCGGTCTACCCTGACCCTGGGGCCAGCCTGCCCCCGCGGCCTCCCAGCAGCTCCTGGCTGCACCCGGGGACGGTACTCACACCGGGACCCTGCTGGAGTGGGGGATCTTCACCACCCCGGTTCTGCCACCCTTCTTCCTCAGAGTGCCCCAAGTGCTCATGAAGCGGCCAGTGCCCTGTGCTCGGCTGAACAGTGGCCCTAGAATACGCAGGTCTTAATCCCTGGAGGTGTGTGTGGGTAACTAAACTCGCTTTCCAGACCCTGCCGTGCGGAGGGGAAGGGTGGGGGTCGCCGGCTCGGGTGCACAGCCTCACCCCAAGCCAGGTGCTTGGGCCCGATGACCACACACGAGGACAAGCCCAGCAGAAGGGAGCCCCAGCTTCAGCAAAAGCACCCCGCGAAACCCGCTAAGGATCGAGACCCCAGCAAGGAGACCGATCAGCCTTGCCAACCCATGGAGGGGTCTCAGCCCTCCTGGGAACCGAGCAGCTCGCGAGTCGGCTACCTCCACAGCCCAGCTGTGGCCTTTCTCGAGCCCCCGCCCTGAATCACGCCAGCACCGACGGCCACCACGGGCGCTCACAGGGTATTTCGGCCACGCACCTATGGCCCCCGCCGGGCCCAGGGGCTGCAGGGACTCTGGTGTCCAACGTCGCAGTTAAAACATGTAAGGCCATCAAAACCCCGCACAGCCAAGCGTCCCCTATGATACAGTGGTTCCGTTCTTAGCTTCAGAGGTGACATGGCCTAAATGAGCCGGAAGCACTGTCCCGTCGGATGCGGGGGCCCGTGGGGCACACAGCTTGGCTTTCCTTGGTAAGGAGAGCCCGGAGCTCCGGCCTGCGGGCGCAGAGGTGTGTGTGGTCTGCACGTGCAGGAACACGGACACGTACGGGTCCCTCGCTACCGTCTCCGTGCCCGTCTGTGCGCGCCCTAACACAACTACGGATGACCGCTTATCCGACTCCTGCCACGAGGGGCAGAGTCATCGTCCTTGAAGAGTCTGAACACGGCCCCATGCCGACTTTCATCCCTCCGGCCCAGGACCCCTTTCCTCGACTTGCCGGCGTCTTCCTGAGTGCAGACGCGTGTGCACGGCTAACCACGGGGCAGGCAGCAGCTCGGACGGCCCTGGAATGTGGACTCGCCCCTCTGCGTGCTCGGGCCTGGGAACGGAGGCGCGGCCGCTGAGCACAACCCGCTGCCCGCCTCGTGCCAAGAAGAGGAGACACCGGGGCGCGGTGTGCACACACGGACACACGCACACACCCGCCGGGCAGATCAGGAGATGGAGGGAAAAGGGCGAGCAGAGAAGCCCCGAAAATCACTGGGCGACGAGCCGCGCCTGTCACAGGCTGGCCACCTGGCCTGGGTCACGGCCCCAGGCTCTGTGAAGTGGTTCAAGAGGGACAGCCCTGTGGTGGCCCCGGGCCCGCGTCCAGAGCAGCAGCTTGGAAAGGCCTTAAGCTGTGGTACCATCCGCGACTCCCGAGACACTGTCCTTTAGAACACCACATACTTGGACCGCCGCTTGCACGGTGGGCCAGCCCTGGCTCGTGGCCAGGGCTTAGGGGAAGAGAAACCCAGATGTCCGTGTGGAGTCCCTGGCAGGCTGGCCTCAGGGCGAGGACTGCGAGGGCCTCCGCCTTCTGGGCTGCTGTGGCAACGGCGGTCTCCCGGTGAGGACGTGAGTGGCCCTGCGTTGGCGGAGTCCTCCCCCGAGGGCCGCTTCCTGGCTCTGCCTGAGCACTCGGGAGGGTTCTGGGGGGTGGGGTGGGGGCACTGGGATGTGGCCGCTCCCCTCCAGCGCTCGCCAGCGCCCACCTCTCAGTCACTGCTGCGCGGCGGGGCCGCCCTTCCGCAGGGCCATGGCACTCATGCCTGCCTCTGGGAGTCCCGCTGTGGTGCGTGTGCTCCGTGTGTGGGGTGTGTACCGAGCCCACTCTGGGCAAACGCGGGGCCCTCTCCCTTGGGTGGAACGGCACATGCGGGCTCCATGGGAAAGGCTGGTCCTTCCCGGGCCACCTCCCAGCCTCAGATGGGGCCGCACTAGAACAAAGGGAGGTTCTAGATGGACCTGTGTTCCTGGGGATTGAGGAGCATGGGAGGTGGAGGGCGGTGGCCGTGGGCCCTCCGCTCAGTTCACCCTGAGCGCTATTCCTCCACGCCGCCCACACCTGCGCCCGGGCCACAAGGCCACCAGCCACGGTCCCCATCCTTGGCCCCCAGCAGAGGTGCATCCGGCTGGCAGCATGACGGGATCCCCTCCTCCGTGGCTGCCCGCATCTCCGTGACTAACGGCCTGTGCTGGGTCCCTGTTGACGCCCGGTGTGGTTCGCGCTCTGGCTGACGGTGGTCTCCGTCCCCCAGTCGCAGAGACAGCACCGCTGCCCAGGCACGCCGGCCAGCGGGTGCCCGAGAAGCCCCGTGTAGGAGCGTTTGGCTCCCGGACACGTGGCCCGTCCGCACCTGTGGGTTGTATGACCACACACTCTCCCTGCGACAGGGACCATGTCCTGCCCGGGGAGGCCCCAAGGGAAATCGCCAAGCCCTGGAGCCACACAGGGGCCCGGCACAGACCAAGGCCAGGCATGGAGCAGGCGACCCAGGGCCACACAGACCTGATCCCAAAGGTCTCTCCACAGCGTGCCACACACAGGCCACTTCCCCTGCAGCCACGCAGGCAGCCCGTGGCCCCCACAGGGCACGCCGCAGCCCAGAGAGCCGGCTCCACAGCCCGAATGGCTTCTCACAGTTTAAAATCCCACAGAAACCGCCTGTGCCTGTCCTCCTGTGCTCCTGTCCTCCCTTCTGGGCACGGAGGAAGGGGCCCTGGCTAGCGGCTTGGCCAGACCATGGCCGTGCAGCGGCCCCTCCCAACATCTGCAGGCCCCCAGGCTCTCAAGCTGTCCTGTGTCAACATCACCACCCAAGTCACAATGCCCCTTCTGCAGGCTCTGGAGCTAATTTCTCAGAAGCCACAGAGACCAGCCTCTGAGCGGTCAGCACACAGTCTTACAAACGGCAGAGCAACTAACCGAGGCCTTGGGGCCCAGCCCAGCCTGCCTTTGGGTGGCCTGGAGGCTCCGGAGGCAGAGCTGAGCACTTGCGACCGAATCCATGGCCGTGAAGCCCCCGGCAGGGAACACTGACTCTCAAAAGAGCCGCTACCACCCCCCCCCCGGCCCCCGTCGGCAGGAGGGGTCCGGCCGACACGACCCGCCCCCACCCAGCCCAGTGCCCCGCTTACCTGTGGCCTGGCAGAAGAGGTGGAAAGTCCCCAGGGCGCGCACGTGCTGGGCCTGGTCACTGAGGAAGGGCGGCAGCAAGGTGACGGGCAAACCGCTGTTGGACCCCGAGGCCGGCCGGGGGCTTCGGGGAGAGGAAGCTGAGCCGGGGCCCCGACAGGACAGGGAGGCGGACCCCGGAGGAGCGAAGGGCACAGATGAGGCTGCGAGACAGAGGACAGAAGAGAGAGAGGCCGCTGAGGCAGGAGTCGTCAGGATCCCGCTGCACACCAGAGACAGGAAGCAAAGCATCAGAGAAGAAAGGGCCCCAGGCGGTCCGGAGACCTGCCCCCGGTCAGCGCCCCACAGGCGGGAGGGACAGGCGGGGGCCTCCTGGCGGCTGCGGCAAATCACAGGCCCAAGTCAAGGATATAAGGTTCTCGTTTATTCGGTTATTTTTCAAATGTATACAATTCAAAGTAGAAAAATAAAAACAAAGTAAATCTTATAAAACACAATGTTTACACCAAAGCGGTCGAGTCTCATGCTGAAGAGGACACTGTCCACGCAGGCACAGAAATCCGGGTGCTGCTCTCCGCCAGGGCGAGCGTGCCCCGCCCCCAGCGTGTGCACAGCAGCAGGTGTGCCGTGACGGCAGCGCGGCCACCCTGTCCTTCCCGTGCGCCGCGGGAGACCGTGCCGGCCACGTGGGCCACCCCGCGGCTCCGTGGAGTGTTGGCACACAGGCCTGTCCGGCCGCCGCCGCCCAGCTCGTGTGCAGGTGGGGCCGCTCTAGGCAGCAGAGCAGCGCGTCCCGTGGGCAGCGGCCGTGTGCTGGAGCCGACAGTTACAGAAGCTGTGTGGATGTCCGTCTGTCCGTCTGCACAGGAGTTTTCGAGCAGCAGATGTGGGCGTCCGATGGTGAGACACGAGCCCCCTCAGCCCTGGGCCAGGTGGCTCCTCTGATCCTGGGGACCCCGCCGGGCTCACGGGACAGCCACCCACTGGCCTCTCTTCTCCAAAAAAATTAAAACAGAAAAAAAGTATAGAAAGAAAATCTCTCTGAATATGACGCTTCCCTCAAGGAATAAAATTAAAGAAGAAACAAAAAATACCGGTGTGCTCAAGAGATGGTTTTGTCTACGTTTCTAGAAGCAAAAGCAACGCATTTACCCCAAGTAGGTTTATCCCTGAGAATCAAAAGCAACAGAAGCCGGAAGGTGTACGTCTGCTAAACATTAAAACATCTGCTTTAGTGACTTAAAAAACAAACGATCCAACACAAAGAAAGCAAAACCCTACAGAATAATCCCGTGGAAGGAAAGGTTCGTGCCAATCTGGACAACAGGCGCTAAGTTACCAATCTGATAAACAAAAATGTCATTTCCAATCTGGAACGAAACGATCTTTCAGTGGCTGCTGCTCTGGGGCGGGGTTGGGGGGCACCGGAGGCACGAGGGGCCGCGGGGAGCCGGGGCTGAGGGGAGCCGCCGCCGCAGCCTGTGGGCCCGTCCCCGAGCGTGGCCCACCGCAGGAGGCCGGCGTGATGCTCGCCGCTTTCCGAAAGGACAAAGAAACCAATTCACAAGCTCGACCCGAGGGAAGAGACACAGAAGCAAGTGCACAGACACGGGCTCCCCACGCCGCCCCGGGCCGGGCGCGCGATGCCGACCGGGGGGCCTCCGCGCAGCCGCCTCAGTCCACGTCCGCGTCCGAGTCGGCATACTTGAGCTCACACTTGACGTCAAAGGGCCTGTCCCGGCCCGGAAGGTCGTCGAGCCGCTGCGAGTCCTCCCTGTCAGTGGGCGCCCTGCTGGCCGTGGTGTCCTGCTCCGTCTCGTAGCCGGTGTCCAGGGCCGGCCGCGGCTGCGCCCCGTTCTGCTGGGAGAAGCTGCCTTGCTCCACCAGCGTCTCCTTCACGCTCTGCTCGAACTCGGAGAAGTCGGCCGCGGGCTGCTTCTTCGCCAGCAGCACGGCGGAGCGGAACTTGAGGCACTGGCCGGGCAGGTAGCCCTTGTAGCAGTTGTAGGAGAGGAGGCCGAGGCAGAGCGCGAAGAAGAGCAGGAAGAGGACCATGAGCAGGCGGTTGTCGCTGGCCTTGAGATACACGGTCTTCTCCGAGTGCACCTGGGGCACCGTGTTCACCACGGTCTTGGGCTTGCACGATGCGCTGCTGGGTGCGGGGCTGGGCGGTGGGGCCACGGCCCCGAGTGCAGGGCCCAGCACCACCGGCGTCTGGGCTGGGGGGCCTGGGCTGGGCTCCGTTGGCACTCCGAGGAGGGTCCTGTCCCCTTCGGTGTGGGCGGCCGGTGTGGTGGAGGCCGTGGGGGCCCGCGGGAGCACCCTGACCTCTAGAACGTGCCTGGCCACCACCTGCAGCACCGTCCCGTTGCGGAGCCTCTCCTCCGACAGGCACTGGTACACCCCGCTGTCTCCCTCCGACAGGTTGAAGACGAGCAAGTCCTTCCAGCCCAGCAGGCCGTACTTGGGGCCCTCGGCCTTGAGCTCGTTGTTCTGGAACGTCCACACCACCCGGGCCAGGTTGGACTTCGGGGAGCATTTCAGTTCTGCCGTACCGCCGTGCTTGAAAAAATGCTGCCGGAAACTTTCTTTAGTTTTATCTGGAACATCAAAATAAATGTGCACAGTGTCAACAACCCGCTCGCCGCCTCCCTTCTTTCACAAACAGGTTAACACGCACGAGAACACAAGCTTTTCACCACTGGAGCAACATGGACTCTTCCAGGACGACTAAGGAGATAAAGACATGCGTGACAGAACAGCAAAGACGAGCCCCAGATGGTGGCCCAGCGGGACACGGCACCCGGAGGCCACCGGGAGGCCGGGATGACATCTGGAGCCCTGGCTTCCCGGGAGGCCGAGTGGCCGCACCCGGAGTCGCACACCACGCGCATCTGCCGGTGGCTGCAGGGCTCGCGGCCTCGTGGTGCACCCGGTGCCCCTTCCTGGAGCTGCCCCCGCTGATGACAGCCATCGGGTCAGGGACAGGAGCGCGACTGCCTTCCAGGGTATGGAGGGACGAGCCTGACCCGGTGGAGGCCTCGCAGAGGGGCTGAGGACTCCTTTCTCACCACTCCTCCCTCCCACTGCCAGGTCGTCTGGGTCGTTTAAGCAGCCCCAAGCTACGCGGAAGAGAGCAGCGTCTGGAGAGCTGATGTCGTGGGTTGGACACAAGTGCCCTTCCAGGAAACAGACACGCTATGCGGCTTCAAGTACCCTTTTCTGCAAGTCACAGGGAAGGCGGGTCGGCCCCAGTATCCTCGTGGATACTCGCCCTCCGTTCTGGGGAGAGAAGGGGAAACGCGAGGTACAAGATGCCCCAGCAGCACAGCACGGCGGCCCGATGACGCCCGGCACCCGGGAGCAGCGCAGCGACAGGGACCCACTTACTCGGGCAGCCAGACGTGTCTCCGCTCATGCGCTGGATCAGATCCCTACAACACAAGAGGGCACGGTCACGCACGGGCACGCGTGCTGTTGGTCACGCACAAGCCCCTACCACCCCGGCGGGTGAGCCAGCCTGCGCGTCCCCCTGGTACCTGCTGCGGCTGTCCGGTGGGTGCAGGGCCACGCAGGCCTGGCTGGCCGGGCTCCAGGCGCAGTACGGGTCGCGGGCCAGCACGCAGTCCTCACAGGTGGCGTGCTTCTCGCAGAAGGCCACGGGGGCCTGCACCACGCCCGAGCTAGAGCCCGCGTAGACGAACTTTCTGCCCTGGGTGTGAGATGGGGCAGGCAGGTGAGGGGACAGCCATCGCGGAGCGGCATCAGGGGCTTCTCCAGCTCACGCATGCATGCCTCGGCTCATCAAGGAGCTTCCAGAACCGTGAGCAGGGTGATCAGGTGGGCCCCGTGGGGTCTCCCAGCTGCGTCCACGCATGGACTCCGCCCTCTGGGCCCCCACGCCCTCCTCCCTCTCATCCAGGGACCTGCATGGATGCGGGTCTCCCACCCGGTGCACAGAGGCCCTCCAGCCACGCACTCCCAGCCCCGCCACCCATCAGAGATCAAACGGCACGACTCGGAGCCCCATGTCAGGCCTGCCCAGCCTGAGCAGCCGTGCGCAGACGGTTGAGTGGGTCCGAACCCAGCGGGGCCGGGAAAGGTGCCCAGTGGCAGGGGAGCGTGTGGGATCCCGGAGCAAGGACGTGCCAGGCGCCGTCATGTCCAGGTTTGCGAGGGAGGAGCACGGGGACGGGGAGACCAGCAGACTGGCGGCCGAGAGCCCAGCTCACAGCACGGCTGACCGCGCTCCACGCAGCGGGGATGGGGCTCCCGCACGGGGACGCCGCCCAACAGGCAGCCATGGCCGCAGGACCGCAGTTCGCACTTGGTCTACACTCTCCTCCCCGCGACCCCCACCCACCGCCCCATCTTTCGGTTAACCCTGAGATTTCTGAGCTTAACAGAACTCAGTTTCGGACCCACATGGGGCACGGCCTTCCCGTGGGGAGACTGAGTCTGGCTGGTGCTCCAGGTCTTGAGGCCAGCCTTGGTTTCCTAGCCTGTGACCCTCCCCCCCCCCCCCCAGCTCTGCACAGACACAGCTGAAATGAGGTCCTCTGCAGCAGACTGTCCTGTGCTAACACGCGGCAGACAGCCGGCCCAGGGCCAGCTCCTCCCTATCGGCAGGGACCGGGCAGATGAAGCCACACGCCGGCCAGGAGGACCGAGGATGCTACACTAGATCACGGTCCAGGGATCACGTGGCTCACAGAGCTGAGATTCCGGGAGGGCCGAGCGGGCGACTTCGAGGGACCCTGGGGGGCGCAGGCTCCCATAAAGCACAGCTGCCAGGTGCCTGATTCCGAGAGAAGGGGCAGGAAAGCACCTGCTGGGGGCCGCGATCGCCGGCAGGGGCACAAGTCTGGGGGCCGGAGGGAACAACGCGGCAGCCGTGAGGTCTCCCCACAAGCAGGCGTCAGGCACCACAGGCCGAACGTACGCCCACGCGCCCCAGCCAGCAGGGTCCCAGAGCCTCAGCCCCGGCCAAGCACGAGAGACCGGGGTGTTCCACAGAACGCGGACCAGTTCTCTGCAGTTGACCGTGCCACGAGGACAAAGACCGACGGGGACGGGCCCAGGCCACAGGGGCTGAGGCGTGAGGCGTCCGGGGCCAAGCGAGAGTCCGGGAGTGGAGCAGAGGTTTCTTCGGACCGGGGTGGGGGTGGGGGGCCGAGCAGACGTCTGGGGTCCCATGGGCGCTGTGCCCAAGCGCCTCCAAGCAGAAGGCAGGCCCAGGGTCCCCGCCCCTCATCCCAATGCCCCTGCGGACCTCCCAGACTGCATAACAAAAGGCGTCTGAAAGGACAGAAAACCCACCTGACCAGTGCGCTCGTGCCCTGGCCCTCACGGGTCCCCACAGCTCTGGGAGCCCAGGGCTCAGGCGCTCCCAGCTAAGTCACTGTGTGCACAGCCTCGTCTGACCTGTGCTGGGGTCTGGAGCTGAAGGAGTTCTGCCACGAACGCCCCCACCAGCATGCGGACACAGCCCGCCGCCTGGCTCGCAGGGGACCAGACAGCACGGAGCCACCCACGTCCACACGACCCGAAAGCAGGGCTCCGCCGTCCGTGCGCCCCGCTCGGGCCAGCCCAGGCTGGAGACAGCCCGCACGTGCGCCCACCCGCAGATGGCGGGGCTGCGGATGTGCGTGTGCGAACCGGAGCGTTCCTCCTGGGAGAGGACGGAAGTCCTGTCACATGCCACACAGCGGACCCTCGAGGACATGGGCTCCGTGAGATAAACCAGTCACAAGACAAACCCTGATCCCACTTACATGTGGTCCCCGGGGTCCTCAAATCCCAGAGACAACGTGGATGGTGGGTGCCAGGGGCTGGGTTAGTGCTCAGTGGGGATAGGGTTTCCGTTCGGGAAGCTGAGAAGGTTCTGGAAATGGTAATGCTGCTGAGCTAGGCACGTATGAATGGTCAAAACGGTAACGGATCCACACGTGTTCGCCGCATCAATAAACCATGAAAGAACGCGCGTGTCCTCGGGGCAGCACGGCCGGCCTCTCTGTCCCCGCGGCGGTGGCTGCCCACCGGCTTCCTACTGCCAGGGCCCGCGTGACCGCGCAAGAGCCTAAACTCGGCTGGCGGGGGGAGGGGGTCTTTTTCACCCTGACGCCCGCTTCCTGCTGCCGGGGCTGCACACCCGCCGGGCCGAGCCCCCCGAGCCCGCCCACCCTGGGAGAAGGCGTGCGGGTCCGGGCACGCCCGCTGCCGTCCCGCCGGTCTAGGTGGCCCGGTGCAGACCGCCCCCAACGGCTCCGTGTGGCCTGCCCCCTGGGCACGGGCACGTGACCGAGTCCTGGCTACAGGCCGGCGAGCCCGTGCTGAGCCACAGCCTCCTTCCCCACCCCTCCTCCCTCCCACAGGACGGCTGCCCTCGCACCCAGAAGCCCGAGCGTCCGCAGCTGCTGCGGAGAGGAGCTGTGGTCTCCCCGCGCCTGCCCCGGGGGCCCAGCCTCTGCTCTGACGCTTCTGACACCCCGGAGGCCTCAGGGTCCCCACCGCTGCCTGTGAGCCACACACCCAGGGCGGGCGCGCACTGCCCGCTTCCTGTTCCCACAGCAAAGCCGGGGGGGGGGGGGCAGGGGGGGCGCCGCCGCTGGGAGCTCGCCTAGGCTCCAGGGTCGTCTTCCCCTCAGACTCCGAGACAGAAGGTGCACACGGCAGTGGCTGGGAGGGGACGTGACGCTGTGACGGGAGTCTGGACGCCAGATCCAAGGACATTAAGCTCACCATGAAGGGGACCCGTGGGTGCCCGAGAAGTCGGCTGCTTCCCTCGTCTCCTGCCTGGGTGCCGGGCCCTTTGCTCCTGCCGTCCCCACCAGAGCGCAGGCTACAGGGCCGCGCGGAGGGGCTGTTGGACCCCCTCCTGCAGTGGGACGCTCTGTCTGCACCCAGCGAGGAGGCTCGGGAGCTTTCTGGGTCAAACTGGGAAGCCTCAGCAGGTGAGCAACGTCCCGCACAGCAGGGCCCGCTGAGCCAAACTGCACACGCGGGGCCAGGCCAGCCCAGCTCTGCAGCTAAGGGAACAGGCACACGGCCGGCTCTGGGGCCTCGGGCTTGGGCTCATAGCATGGGGACGCCCACACGGAGAGGTGAGGCCTTCGGCCACGGGGCAGGGTTGGGCCACTCACAGGGTCCGCTGTCCCCCAGGTACATGACAAGACTAAGGCAGGACTGGCCTGCTGGGCTCACGTGCTCACGGTCGTGGACCAGGCCTGCTCGGCCCCTCATGCGCCCCCCCACCCCCGTGGGAAATAGGGAGGCCTGTGACCCAGGCCGCGGGGACAGATGGCAGGGGGTGGCCTGCGGAGCCAATTCAGCCCCTTGACTACTTCTGTGCTACCCCCCAGTTCATACCAGATTTCACACTGTTAATGGGAGAGGAAGCAAGTCAAAAGCACGCTATTCTGTGGCCCTCGGAAGTTCTGGGAGCTCTGGAGCTCGGGGCCCATAAAGAAGGCAGTGCCGGAGTGCGGCCAGTGCACGGACACCGCGGCCCGCGAAGCCTCAAACACCCACTCCTAGCTTCTGCGGGAGGGTCGAACCAGATCCGGATCGTGACCCCGACCTGGCACAGGAGAAGGGGCCTGACGGGGCCCGCGTGGGCATCATGGCCACGGCTCAGAGCCGGCTCCCCTGCATTGGCTGCTCACCTGCCAGCAGGCACTGACCCTGTCAAGCTCGGGCATAGGGGTGTTTCCCTGAGCCAGCGTGCCCCACACCCCCACTTCCCCACGGGGGCTCCCAGGGACACGGTGAGGCTCTGCCCACCTGAGGCGACCATTTCGTCACTCAGTTTGCCTTCCATTCATCCCAAAGCCCAGGGTTCCCAGGACCTAATGTAAGATCCTGCAGGTCAGGCCCTCTGGACCAGACAGGTGAGTGCCGGCCCCGCCTGGCTGGTGACACGGACACGTGAGGCTGCCCGCCCGGCCACTCTACCTGCTGGGAATTCAGCAGCAGCGTCTGGACTGGCTCGAGGTCCTGGAAGAGCCGTGTCTCCTCGATGATGTGGGCCTCGTTCTCCAGGCTGACCGCTTTGTGCAGGGTGCCCCGGTCTGCAAGGGCAAAGCTAGAGGTCAGAGACGTGCCTGGGAGGGCAGGACAAAGCCGGCCCTGCCATCGGCCATGGAGCACAACGGCCCCTGTTCTAAGTCTCAACTCTCTGCCTCGGTGGGACATGTAGAAACCGGTGCTCTCTGCACTCCGGAAGTGGGAAAGGGAAAACCAGTAGCTAACGCGCCTCGGCCTCGCGTGGCCTGGGTCAGCCCCAGGGCTTTCTGAAAAACCATCGCTGATTCCAGTGGACATCAGTGCGGCGAGATGGTGCTGGCGGGTGCGAGCAGAGGTGGCTCCCAGGCTCCACTGGCCTCTGGGGTGCCATCCCTTGCGGGGCCCGAGGCAGCTGAGGGCAGGACCCCCCAACCTGGCTCAGAGCATGCTGGAAAGCCCCCAGGGCTGATTGTGGGGCCCGCCAGCTGCTGCTGGGCCTGGCCACTAGTCCTGTCCCCGAACGGGCTCTCCCGGCATGTCGGGACAGGTTCAGCTGGCCCCACAGGCAGCACTTAGACTCCCTTTGTGCGAGCCTCAACCTACCACGCCTGAACCCCCAGACAGGGGCCAGGACTTGCGGGTCACAGACCTCGGGCGCCAGTCCAAGACTCTTCCGTAAAGCACTGTGAGCACCGTGGGGAGGTGCGGGGCCCCCGCAGCAAGGATGGGCCGGCTCTGCTGGTGTCCTGACCCTGGGGTGGGACCCACCTGTGCCCACAAACATGACGTCGTAGGGGGTCCCATCCAGGGCCCAGGTCCGGTCCACCACGACCTGCGTGTAGTTCACGTCGCTCCGGATGAGCCTGGGCCTGTTGTCTATCGGGGTCACGGAGCTGTCCATCAGGGGGTGGTCCTTGACGAACTGCAGGGTCTTGTCCGGCAGGCTGAGGGAGCTGGAGAAGTTGGCTGCCCGCGCCTCGCGGTTGATGCACTGCAGGGAGGAGAGCGGCTGGTCCGCGCGTGCACACCGCCCCGTGGCGCTTAAACCTGCGGCCCCGTGCTCCTTGCCCCAGGGGACGGACAGGTGGCCTTCCCCTAGCCGTCGGAAGGCACAGCTCTACCGCTGGTGGGGAAGGCCACCAGACGCGATTCTGCTGCGACACACAACTGGTGAGTCCTCTGTCCCTGTTCATAAATCGGAAACGCATCAAGCTCCTGACACCCAAAAAAGTACTGATCGAAGCCCAGTTCCAAGGGCACGACGGTCAGCGCGGGCGGGGTCCTCCTCTGTCCCTGCTCTCCACGGGCCTGAGCAAACGCAGGGCAGCTCGCAGCCCTTGCTAGGATCTGACCGAGGTCAGCTGACGGGCACCCGAGGGAGGAGGCCGGAGCCGGCGTGGCGGCGGAGACGGTCCAACCGGCCCAGCAGCCGCCCGGCTTTTACACAGATCCATCAATTTTAGAAAAACAAAACCAACAACGTGACTCCTGTTCACGGTGCGGGGCACAGGTCCTTGACAAACACTGCGTTTCTGTGCGGGAAGCAGGAGATCAAACAGACCGATTTCCGGACGTCTTCAACTCCGCGGAGCCCGCTCGGAAGGGGCGCCTGCCCGCCCGCCCCTGCGGCCCCGCCCCCGCCCACACCGCCCGGCCCCGCCCACTCACCGCCCCGGGCCTGGGCGAGGGCACCGCGCCATTGTAGCGCACCCACTTGGTGTGGGACTGCTCCACCGTGGTGCTCTGCATGTACTTCCCGCGCGAGAAGACCTCCTCGGCGGTGGACAGGTTGTAGGCGCACACGGCCGACAGCCCCACGTTGTTCCTGCGGGGCAGGGGACAGCGTGACCACGCGGGCGGTGGGCCCGCAGACGGCGCCCCCCGGCCCGGCCGGCGCACTCACAGCTGTGGGGTGAAGACCCCGTAGATGACCGGCTCCTTCAGGCCCTCCGCCCTGTGCACGAAGACGTCCTGCAGCACGTTGAAGACGAGGTTGCTGTCCGGCCGCGAGCAGATCAGCCTGGCCTTCAGGAAGGACGTCCACTTCTTCTGCAAGGTCCGCAGGCCGCCCTGGTCCCCCTGAAATGGAAGGACGTGCGCGGTGGGCACGGGCAGCTCCTCCAGGAGGGACCGAGGCCGCGCTGACCCGGGCCGCACACAGCCAGCGGCCACTGCGCCCTGTCCTCTCCCATCGGAGCACGAAACCCAGAGAGACCTCTTGGCAGTGGCCTTGCGGCAGCGGGACCCACAGGTGGTCCCCACGCTCGCGCCTCACAGCGGCAGATGCCCCGCGGGCCTCGCACTGCGGACCCCTGGAGCAAGGTGCTGACCAGGGGCTCCCATGGGTCTCCGTCCTCCTTGCACAGGACCAGGTCATCACAAAGGTCTTTTTGGGATCCTCTACAAACATGTTTTAGTGAGCTGGCCCCAGGGGCAACACGGACACGCTTGACGTGACCTGCTTGGGAGACAGCCCCGAAGCACAGCAACCTGGATGCCGGAGACTGTGGGGTGGAGCGAACTCCGCGGGACGTGAGAAACAGCCCCGAGTGCATGTTGGAACGCCGAAATCCCGGTTCCAACGGGGTCAAGCTCACACAGTGAACGAAAACCAGCTTCCTATAACCTGGGACGTCTGGGGACGGTGTGTCAGACGCAGGCCTGCTGACACTCCTGGGGTCTGCAGGGGGACCCCCCAGGCTTCCCCAGGGCAGGCTGGGCGGCTGGCGGCCCGTCCGCACCCGTCTGCGGCACGGAAGGCAAGGTGGTGTTTGGAGAGAGCGGCGAGGACTCCAGACACGGGAGCACCCTGGGGGCGGGAGCCAGCGGGGCGCAGGGCCCGGGCTCACCTTGCACACCCGCGCCACCCGCGGGATCATCAGCTTGAACACAAACTCGTACTCCACAGACACCTCGGTGAAGAAGAAGTAGACGCGGTCATCCCCACTGTCCACGCCGTCTGGACGCTCTCGCATCACGTCAGCGAAGACGAAGCTCGGTTCTGCAAGTGACAGACATGCGGTCGCCCCTCTGCACGGCGGGGGCTGGGCACCGCCCCCACGCGACGCAGGAGGGGGCGTGTACCGTGTCCCTCCCACAGGGCCTGTGAGAAGGGACAGCACCCCAGCCCTGGAGACCCACTGAGGACGCGGCGTGTGCTCGAATCCAGCTGGTAGATCCAGGGGCCCAGCGCCCCCCGCCCACAGCAGCGGAGCAGCCCACAGGCCCGCCCCCAGACTCCCTGCGTCGGGAGCCCGGGGGACTTCCAAGCCCACGGCCCGCTGGCCAGTGCCCACAGGAGCTGCGGGGACCCGCTGGGCACACGTCATCCCAAGGGGAGCGGCCCGGTTAGCCCGGGTCACCAGGGACCGTCAGGCCCTCGCGTCCTGAAGGACGGTGACCGCATCTGTCTTCAGGGAAGGGAAGGGACCTCAAAGCAGCACGGGCCGCACGGGGGAGGACTGAGCTGGGAGTCCCGGCGGCTCCAGAAGCTCCCCGTGTGGGAGCTACCACGAGCCTGGGGGGAGGCAGGGAACCAGGCGCCCTCAGGGAGACTCAGAGCTGCCCAGAAAGTCCGCGGCAGGGGCACCTGCGTCTCACCGTTCAGCCACGGTATCGCATACTCCGTCCTCAGAGGGCTGTGGGACGAGTGTCGGGAGATGATGGGCTCACTTCCCAGAAAGTTGTAGGAGGTCCCGGAATACAGCTCCCCATCTTGAGCGGCCCCGGACGAAAGAGGAAAGGGGGTCAGCGGCAGCGATCCTGTCACAGCTGGGCTCGGGCACCCCGCCCCCAGGGAGGGGACAGACCACGGCCCTGCTCCGGGCACGTGGGGCTGCTGCTTCTGGAGCCTTCCCTTGCGTTTCCAAGACCAGGACAATCGTGCACTCCACGTGAAAGGTGCTTTTCGGGGGTTGGGGCGCTAACAGCAGTGACGCTGCCCCCGGGGAAGCGACAGACATAAGGGCGGGCGCACGGGGCTCCTGGCCTGAGGCTGCGGCACCTCAGGGACCGCCGTGAACTGCAGATGCGTGGCTTGCATCTAACCACCCACCTAACATAACCCCCTCCCACAAGCCTGACTTGTGGCCCCGGGCGGTGGCCGGTCACCCTTCCGCACGATGAGTTCAAACACTCACGTGGGGGTCTGTGGAGAGGCCCGGGTGCCTTCCGTGAGGACAGGGAGCACGGACGCAGATGGAGGGAGCCGCGCTATCCTGGGGGAAGGACTCACCAACCATGACGGACGTGTAGCTCTGTGCGGGGTCAAAGGGGCACCTGCCCTTGCCATCCTCGCTTCTCCCCAGAAATTTAAAGGACGCTAAATCCTGCAATCAGACAAGAAAGAGTGTCAGGAAACGTCTGAATTTCTATGCTCGCGGCAGCTGCCTGTTGAACCGTCGCCCAGACATGCTGTCGGGGGCGTGGGGGGAGGAGCAGGTGCGGCCTTGCCAGTCCCAGGGCTGGACGCCGGCGCCTCGAGAGCCACGTGGGATCGGGGAGCCTCAGTCCGCTGGGCTGTAAGATGCCGACGGCTCCCGGGTCTCGGGGCAGACCCGGGGCGCGAGGCGATCTGTGAGTGACCGAAAGCCACGTGTGGGATTTCAGCATCAAAATAATGGCATTCTGCACTCACACTAGGCAGGGGTGATCTCAGGCTTGGGCATCCCTCCTGGCCCAACCAGGGAGCCCCAAACCCTGAACCGTGAAGAACAGGGAAGCTTCGCGCAGGGACACTGACACCGAGTGTGATGACAGGTGACGCGAGGGGGAAGGGCCCGCCCGAGGATGGCCAAGGTGCTTCAGTGCCGGAGCACACCCCGGGAGGAACATTAGAGACGAGACGCGTCCGCGGGGACGGTAGGGGAAGGACCTGTGAGCGGCGGGAAGGGCGGCGGCCGCCACCTCCCAGCCTCCAGCGTGCCCGAGCTGAGCACCACACCGTGCGCGGGGGGTGGCTGTGCGGCCGGCGGCCCGTCGGACGCGGGGTGCGGAAGGCTGGGGAGGCTATGGGCCCGCCTTCAGCAGGCAGACTCCCCGTCAAGCCAGGGAGCACGAGTGGGGGCGCAAACGGCCCGCAGGAGGTCGGGGGGATGTGTGAGCGAGGGCTCGGCCCCAAGAAGAGCCATCGGTGGAGTGACTGCATCTTCCCAGGGGACGGCAGGCTTGGCGCTGGCCATGTACGGAAGTGCGGCTGTTCCTAACCCCACCCCCCCACTCCCACCTGAGTGATCAGCCTGTCGGCTTCAACGCTTTTATTAAAAACACTGGGAAAAGTTATAGGTCCAGAATTCAGGGGGAAGCCTGACTCCCTTACCTAACAACTGATGGGCCCGTGGGTCGGAGCCCACATCCCAGAGCCAGGAGCTCCGGACTGACCAGCGCGCAGCGGCCGAGCCCCGGGTGTGCAGACGGGTCTTACCGTGACCTGGCACGCTGTCCCCTCGCACAGGAGGCCCAGCCGCTCTGAGGACGGAGGTCCAGCCCTTAGCACACCGCTCCCACCACCACCACCAGCGTCTGTGGGCACAGACCGCCAGCTGACCGGGCCCCACGGCTCCGCCCCGGGGGTCTGTGCGCACACACAGTCTCCGCACAAGTCCTCCACTGGCCCCTACTTTGCGCCATCGTTCATCTCTGACTCAGGTTGGAGACTCTTTGTTTAAATTCTCATTGCTTGAGCACCTGGGTGGCTCAGTGGGTTAAAGCCTCTGCCTTCCACTCAGGTCATGATCCCAGGGTCCTGGGATGGAGCCCTGCATCAAGCTCTCTGGTCAGCATAAGCCTGCTTCGTCCTCTCTCTCTGCCTGCTGCTCTGCCTACTTGTGATCTCTGTCAAATAAATAAATAAAATCTTTAAAAATAAATAAATAAATAAATAAATTCCCATTGTATGACAGTGCCCTTCCCTCCTGGCCGGTACTAAGCCAGGGACAGTCACTGGAGGATGGACCCGGCCATCCACATGTGCGTTTGATCACCTCTCTCCTCGCTCTGTGGTCGTTCTCCATGGCTCAGCCGGTGCTCAGTGAAAGGGGCTGCTGCCCATCCCCCCCACCCCGGTGCTCCGTCTTTCAGCTCCCGGTCAGCCAGGGGCTGGGGGGCCTGGGTGGGGGCCCTCGGCAAAGCCCCTCAGGCAGCACGAGGCAGGCCAGGGCCAGGAGGACTGCGGTGGGCTGGAGCGGGAGCCACTCACACACCCAGGCCGTCGCCCCTTGAGGGCGTGCGGTCCTGCACCCTCGTCAGCGGGCTCTGTGTCCGCAGCAGACACCACGGGGCGATGCCCCAGAGCAGAGCGGCTGTCGCACCCTCTCCCCCGAGCGCTGGAGGTCGGAGTGCCAGCTGGCGGGTGTGCGATAAGGATCTGCTCCCCCACCGCGTCCCATGGAGGGCAGAGAGGGCTCTGGGGGCTCACAGGCCCCCTCTCCGAACACCCTCACATCAGGGGATTAGGGCTTCCCAGGGGATTTGGGAGACACACACATTCAGCCTGTAGCACAGGCGAGCCCACAACATGCCCGCCAGGAGCAGAGTCCTGACCCGTCCACAAGACCAGCACGCAGGTCCCAGAGGCCTCCCCGCAGGCATGGAACGTGGCAAGAAGGGCGCAGGAGGCTGGACCACGGTGTGCTGGTGCCGTGCGGGTCAACCACTCACTTCCCAGGGGGCCCCCACTGCCGGCTCCGGGCCACCAGTCGCTGGTCCCGAGTCCTGCCCTGCTGTGCCCTCGGGGCCAGTGGGCTCCCAGGAGCTGGACGAGTGGGCCGCGGCTACCCGAGGCGCCCCTGCCACAGGCCGCCTGAAAAGCCTACTGCTCTGTGGAGCGGGAGCCCCGCCACCGCGCCCGGAGGGGGTGCCCAGCCTTACCAGGCGGTCGCAGGCAGGCTGGAACGCGTTGGTCCCACACACGTACAGGGCGCTGGGGCCGAGCGGCTGCAGTACTCGGATGTAGTTGAGGCATTCCGTCTGCAAGGGGACACACGTGCGCATCAGCCGCCCGCCGCCCCACTGCCGCCCGGACCTCAGGGCACCGCTGGCCACGACCAGCACCCCCGCCGTCCCCCGCCCGGCACCTCGGCGGGCCCCCAAGGCACGTCCTCGCTTGGCCCTGCCTGGGCGGTGGGGACGGTCCCAGACCCGGCCCCCTGGACAAACCCGTCTGCGGCGTCCACAGGCCGGCCATCAGGGGCCAGGACCCCTCACCCCGTCAGTGATTCACCCTCTGCCAGGACGCCCGCCACCGGAGAGACCCATTTACTCTCGCTCGACACTTGGCACGTGCCTGGTGCGGCCCGAGCAGTGGGTGTGCGGCATCCCGTCTGCCGTCCCCAGGGATCCCAGCCCGCTGCCCCAGTGCGCGGGGCCAGAAACAGCGTGTCTCCGGGGACAGGCTGGGTGAGGGAGGGGCCCAAGGCTGTGCCCACGAGAAAGCCAGACGCCACAGAAGAACACGCTGTTTTAGGCGGACATGAGCGTACTGGGATTAGTGCTGTTGTCTGAAATTATCTCTGGTCAGGGAAGGTTTTCTGGGTTTCTGTGTGTTTGCCCCCAGGACCATTGCTGCGGGTTGGCAGGAAGTCACCCTCCCCACGGGAGCCGGGAGAGACGGCTGTCCCCGCGCGGCCTCCACATGGAACTGGGCAGGCCCTCGGCCCACTCCCTGCAACACCAGTGATACTGTGCAAAGCCTGCATTTCCCCATTTCCTACGGCAACTTTGGATCGAGTGATTTCAGCGAAAAACGAAATAGTGCAGCAGAAACATTTTTCCATCTGTAATGATTCTGAAGTCAGCCGACCACCGAGCTCTACATAACTCAGCTGCCCTGCCCAGCTCCCGAGGAAGACAGAGGTCCTGAGCTCAGAGACTCGGACACGGGCCCGGCCCCAGATGCGGGCAGGCCCAGCCGGTGGTGGGGTAACCTGGAGCCCTGGGGGCGGTGGACCCTCGAGCCAGCGCGCCGAGGTGCCCAGTATCTCCTGGAGAAGGGGCAGGTTCTCACGGGATGGTCCCTGCCCCGAATCCAGAAACCCTAGGCAACCCCTCCAGGCTACTGGGGCGCAGGGGAGGCCCGAACCCTGCATCTCACACCCTCAGTCAACAGACACGGGGAACGTTTTTCTCTGTGGAGTCTGAGACCCCCGAATCAACGCAACTAAGTTAACCTTCACCGAAGGGTTTCCCAAGTGCCCGTCCTGTGGGTTCCTGCGTTGAGAGACCCGCCTCAGCATTTGGGCACGCAGGGGAACCCCAGGATGGGTCGCGGCCACCCCACCCAGGGGTCCTGACACCAAAATTACCTGTCTTGATTTCCCCTTCTCAGCACATTTTGCTTTTTTATCTTCTGAGACCTTCCAGTATGCCTGTTAGGAGACAGGAGAGTCCGTTCCAGCGCACAGGCCCCGTTCCAGAGGCGGTGCCGGCGTTAAAACGCTCGGTTTGCAGAACGCACGCTGCCACGTCGGGCTCGGATACTCCCCCGACAGCAGAAGCGACCGCACAGCCAGGCCCGGCCAGCAGACGTGGAACCGAGGTCCCGAGCGACCGGGGCTTCGAGGAAGTCCCCCCAGGACCCTCCCCCGGAAGCCAGCGGTGCCTGGCCCCCCGGATTCTTGTTGTTTGCTAAAAACAGCAGCAAATGTCAAGTGCTAACGGTTTTCGATGGTTTATCAACTGGCTAAACCGCACGTGTTTTCAAGCAGCAAAGTGGGTTCCCGGGACGGTCTGTGGACAGCAGGACGCGGCTCCTTCCGGGCTTCTGTGCCCGCAGGCGTGGCGCGAGCAGCTCCGCGCCCCCCCCCCCCCCCATGCGGCCTCCCCCGACCTGTGCTCCTGCTGCCTTCACGCCCGGGGAGTGTGAGAACAGGACAGCCCGCAGGCGCCTCCCCGCGCCCTCCAGAGGACCGGCAGCCACAGGCCCACACCACAAATGCCTTCCCCAGATATCTGGTCTCCCACTGTGACAACCTGCGACGGACGCCCAGAGAGTCGCAGCCACCCGGGCGGTGCTCAGCGCTTAGGAAGAGCCTGGAGCGGCGGCAGCAGGCAAGCCCCCGAGCACGTGGCCCCACACTAAGTGTCCTGCATGGACGTGCCTGCCAGAAGGCGCGACCAGCACACGGAGCAGAGCGGTGCGTTTCCAGGGCGACAGAAGTTGTCATCAGAACGCGTGAAAGCAGAACCCAATCCCGATGGCGGCGTCCCTCAGAAGGTAAAGTGCCGATGACTGCGTCGATATAAAATGCTTAAGGACACCGGAGCATGAATGCCGATGGGCCCCGGCCGTGCTTGCCGGACCCCAAGGGGACGCAGGACGCAGTGAGAGAGAGCAAGAAACCAACCGCAAGTGCCGGGCTCATGTGTGAGGATCCAGCGGTCAAGGACAAGCTGCCACTGGCTGCGAAGGGACAGTCTGGGCTCCAGGCAGGGCTCGGGTGGCAAGGGAAGGAGCCACATCCCACATGCGTCTCTCCAGAGCCGTTCTGCAAACCCGGATAACGCAAACGCCGCTACCTCCCTTCGGAGGAAGGAGCTCATCAGAAACAGGCTAGCGGAGGCCACCACTTCAGGTGCGGATCCGACTACTTCCACAGAACTGGCCCCGGGGAAGGTGACCCGTTGTGGACGCCTTCCTGCTCCCACGTGGAGGAGAGGCCGAGCCGGGAGGGCCTGGGACGCAGCTCTGAGACGCTCCCAGGGCCGCAGCAGGGGGCCTGCCCGTCACCGAGGACGCGGGAGCGGTGGCTCTCCCAGAGACAGGCCAGGCCAGCAGCGGACGCGGACACTGGGCAGAGTGGCCAGCCCCACTTTCAACTGGCTTCCGACGTCATTTATGACTGTCTATGGAATCTGAACACCAATGATTTGATGACATTTTTTGGATGTGATTGTGGTATTTTGCGAATTCTGACAAAAAGGAGTCCTTTCCTTTAGGAAGGGGACACCTCGGGAACCCCTCGGGGATGAAGAGTGTGTCTGGGAATTTGCTTCGAGTAGAGCGAGCGGAGCTCGGGACGTGGGTGGAGGCTGACCCCGGGCCGCAGGAGCCAGGCGGGACGGGCCTCCTCCATCCCACTTCCTCTACTCCTGTGTGCGCCAGAGATTTTCCATGACGAAAGGTAAAAAATCCAAGAGGGCAGGACAGAGGCCCCTGGTGAGTGGCTGGCCCAGGGAGGACAGAGGCTGCTGGGAGGCAGGGTGAGGCGGCGGCTTCGGGGTGACGGGCCCCTTGCTGGCTGGAGGGCAGGAGGTTGCGTGGCCGGGAAAGGGCCTGACGCCCCAGGAGGGGCTGAGGGCAGAGTCAGGGAGAAAATGCTGGGCGGGTCTGCGGCCACACCGTACCTCATGCTGCTTCTCGGAGACGTTGTGCGCACTCAGGGCAAACACGGCTTCCCGGGCCCCCACGTACAGGGTGGTCTTGTCCTCGCTGAGCAGCAACACCGAGTAGTTGAAGATGCCTGGCTCGTGAAACTTCTCCAGGTGCACCTCTGGGGAGGGAAGAGAGAACATCAGACATGCCCGAGCCCGGACACGGCGAGTATCCCATCCCGCCTAAACGCGCCGCCACGTCGCCTGGGCTGCGCGTGGATCCACTCCCTAGAGGCGGCCACTGCCCGAGGCCAGCACTTAGACCCGCTAAGACAGTCACTAAGACCACGCAACCCTGCAAGGCCCCCGAGCCACTGTGCCCGACCAGTGCTGTGGTCCAGCGTCCCTTCCTGCTCCCTCCAGTGGGGTTCCAAACCCTGCACTCAGACTGGCCTCCAGGAGTGTGCCCTCTGAGGGGCATGACCTTCAAGCATGTGACCTCCCAGGTGATCTCAGGCTGCTTGCTGTCCACCCTCTCCTGTGTGTGTGTTTAATCTTAACACAGATTAAGTATACGAGAATGTAAATTATTTAAGCTTTTCTTATTCAGGAAAAAATGTGATTTAACTCAAAAGCTTAAAAAAATCCAATCCAGTAAATATATGCCTTGAGTCAAGCAGATTTCGGAGTTAAGCACCACGAAGTTAGAAACAAGTGACGTTTCCTCTCTCAAGAGGAAATTGCACGGTCAAGCAGGACGAGAATCGGGCGGACTGGCAGGGACAGAAGCGTGTCGGGCGTTTTCCCAAAGGGCGCTTGCTTCGGTCTGACCGTCCTGGCGTCCGCACGAGTGCCGTGAACCCGGGTTTTGTGGACCGCTGGTTCCACGTAAGGACCAGGCGTCCATGCGCTCTGCCGTCTGGATTCTCCCGAGCTGGAGACAGCAGCGTGGAGAAAGGCTGACCCGGCGCGCACAGGGCCTGGGATGGCCCACGAGATGGCTCAGCCCCGCCAGCAGCCCTCGCTCCTCTTGCCGGGAAGGCTGGGGCTCTCAGGACGCAGATCCCAGGAGAGGAAACAGACAGAGACTATGGACAGCAAAGAAAAGCAGCTGGCGGGAAACTTGGCCCCATTAGTCCCCAGACAAGCATTTGGAGTGGTTGTGCCCGGGAGCACACGGCACCTGCGCAGGCGGTCAGGGCCCTGGATTCGGAAATCTAAGCGGCAGTCCCCGAACGCGCCGGACAAGTGTTCCCCGTGCCCCAGGCTCCTGCCCGCCCGCGGGAGCAGGGCTGGCCCGTACCTCTGTGCTCCCAGGTGATCCGGGGCTTGGGTGCAAAGGCCACCGCCATCCCGAACACCATGGCCAGGGCGGCAAGCAGCCCCCCGACAGGGGCACACATCCTCACGCACTGCAGAGTGGGCTCGGGCAGCAAACGCTGGTGGGCCGGGGGGCTGCCGTGGGTGTCCTGGCGGACGCTGCTCACGGCCTGGCGGCTATGAGCCCTGGCACAGCCCGGAGCTCGTGGGCGCTGGAAACCCCGAGGACCCGCATTTCCCAGGCGCCAGGCGAGGTCACCACCGCCAATGCTGAAGGCTGCCCGGACCTTACGTGGTGGGCTGCTTTTTGGCCTCACGAAGAAATTCTGGAAGTGAGAACAAAGGTCAGAGATCAGGACGCCTGTAGTAACACCTGCTTCTATTCCCCGCCAGGGCGGGGTGGTCGGGGCGCAGGCTCGCGATGATGCTGCGATACAGTCACCAGGAGCAGATACCAGAGCCCTGACCGTGATGAGCGCCCACCCAGCTCCCCGGCCTCCCCCGAGCGCAGACACGTGCATGCCCCACTGCTGACGTCATGCAAAGGTGCAAACCAGGCAACAGGTGCCCCCTCAGACCCTGGCTTCCCTGCTCCCGTAGCGCCCGCCGGGGAGGTCAGCTGGGCCGAAAGACCGGGAGCACCGAGTGGAGGCTGAGCCGTGTGCGTGCACGCAGGCCCCCTCTGCACGCGCAGGAGCACACACGCACACGTGACCTTGCCGTGCGGGACGGTCGGCCTCCTGCTGCACACTGGCCCTGCCCCTCCGGCCACACCCGAGAAGTCCCTGTGCCACGGAAAGCACGGCCAGGGGCTCTCGGGATCCCTGGGAAGCAGCTCGTTGGAGGGCAGAGGCTGGGGGCTGGGGGCGTGTTGGTGCCCCAGCCCCCACACCTGCTCCACGTGCCATCCTCAAGGTGCCCTGCAGGGGGGGCAGGGCCGCCTTGCTACGGACCACTGAGGCAGGGCAAACGCCGGGGTTCACCCTGACCCAGGGCCTCTGCCGGGATGCCAGTGGGAGCGTGACCTGGATTGCTTCTGGCTTCTCAGGACGGGGCTGCAACCAGAAGCTGCTGGAACAGACAGGACCCCTGTCCCTCCCAGACATGCTGCCCCAAGCAGCCCCACAGGAGAGCCACCGGTACGCCCCACAGGGTTTCCGCTCCTGTGAGACCGCGGAGCAGCCTGCCTCCCCACCACAGTGGGCCCTGCTCACTCCCTCCCTCCCGTTCCGCCA
Source organism: Meles meles (assembly GCF_922984935.1). Taxonomy (NCBI): domain Eukaryota; kingdom Metazoa; phylum Chordata; class Mammalia; order Carnivora; family Mustelidae; genus Meles; species Meles meles. The sequence goes on from NC_060076.1 coordinate 96,523,896, forward strand.
AGCCAGGCCCCCTGCAGGGCTCAGGCCAATGGGCGCCTCTCCGGAGTCCTCCCTTCGCCCCCACCATCACCAGCCCTCAGGGGCGGTCAAGGGGCAGCCAGCGCCACACCGCCCTCAACAGCTCCCCCTGCTCAGCCTCCCCGGGCCCCCCCCGCAAGCTGCAGGTACCAACTCGGGCTGCTTCCTGACACCACAGCCAAACCGAAGCTCCCAAGAGGGTATGGGGGGAGTTCTCACTTCTGTTCACCTAGCCAAGCCACTATCTCCGGGAAGCCCTCCAGGGCTGCCTCCTCATCCCGCCCAGAGGTCACCTCTCATGCCGCTGGAATGCCATCGCGCGGCAGGACTTGCCCTTGGTGGCGCTGTGGACTTCGCGGGGCGTTCCCTGCACCTTTGTCTGTCTCTCCTGCCTGTGCCCCGGCCGCCGCTGCCCCGCTCCACTTAGTAAAGGAAGGACTCGGGGGGGGACCTCGGGGGAAGACTGACAGTGGGCATCGCCAGGCCTCAGCTGCCTGCCCCCTTTCTTGTTGGGGCACTGCTCTGCCTTTCCCCTTCCTGCCGAAGGCGTGCCGGCCAGGCCTGTCCTCACCCTGACGCCACTACGAGGCCGTGGAGCCAGGGCAGGGCGCACGCTGTCTGCGGGGACGGGTTCGCCCTGCGTGGGGGCGGCACCCTCTCCCACCGACGGCCGGAGGGCCATCCTTCTTAGGTCTGGGCTGTGTGGTCTCTGTCTCAGGTACTCAGTCCCGGGGGCGGCGCAGAAGCAGCCCCGACGTGTCATGGGACGCACGCGGCCAGGCGCCGGTCTGCAAGCCCAAAACCAGTCTGGGGTTCACGGGAAGGGCTGGCCCGACACCCCACGGCGAGGTGGGACTGGACGCTAAACGCAGAAGCAGATGCGCCACACAGTGATGCAGAGCCAGAGAGGGAGAGAACAGAGGAAGGGACAGGGAGCAGGGATGGAGGGAGGGATGGGGGAGGGGCGGGGGAGGGGCTGGGGAGGGGCGCGGGAGGGGGGAGCGAGGGATGGGGGACTGGTGGACGGAGGGGGACGGGGGACTGAGGGACGGGCAGAGGGACGGGGGAGGGACGGAGCAGGGGAGGGACGGCGGGGGACAGAGGGAGGGCTGCGTCCCGGAGGAGGGAGCGCGAGGTGCTCATTCTCCGGGGAGCCAGCTCTCAGCCCTGCCCACCACGGGGGCCAAGCATGGGACCCTACGCTCCTGCCTGCAGCACAGCATAGGGGCACGCGGTGGCTCCAGAAGCCCAGCCAGGGGAGGGCTCTGTGTCGGGTCCCTGACGTGACCCACAGAGTCCGGTGAGCACTAAGTTCCCTGCAGAAATCCTCCGCAGCCGCTGGACCCCGAGGCCCCGGGGACGGGCTCTGTGTGCAGGCGATGCTGATGCCTCCCGTCTCGCCCCCCCACCATCTCCACCACCGCCCCGGCACCGCCACCACCGCTCCGGGCTGCACCACGCCCACCCCCTTCCTGACTCCTGACCCCTCCACAGCTGCCCGCCCGCCAGCCTGCTTCCGTTCTTGCCACCTGTGGCAGAGCTCGCCCGCTCCTGCCCCAGCATCCCACGTCCCTCTGTTCTTATTCACGGGATCTTGATCACACTCAGCATGGCAGGGCGGCCAGCTAACTAGGTCTCCCAGCTTCCCTGGTGGCGGTTCTAGCCGAGGAACTGTGAACAGAAGTTACTAGGTAAGAAATCCAGGAGGGCTCTTAAAGAAGGCTGACTCAGCTAGTGCTGGCGTTTTTGCCTTCAGTCTTTCCGCTGGTGCCTGGAGCCCCTATGTGATGGTTGGAGCTCTGGGTGCCACCGTGTAAACACGAAGACAAGAGTCTCACTCTACAAAAGGCCAAGCAGAAATCCACTGGGGACCCTCCCAACATACTGGAGACCTTGCACCTGCTTTCTTCTGCCAATCTCTAGACCTGCTAACAAGTCAGTATCTCTTTAAATTACTGTTTTTCAGGTTCTTATTACCAGCAACTGGATACAATTCCAAACAGATCCCTCCCTATAGTGCACTAACTAATCAGCAGGGGTGGCCAGAGTAAGGATTCTGATGTAAATCAGAACACATCACTTACCCACGTGAAACGTCTCGCAGATTAAACCTGCGTGCGTGGCTGTGGTTCCCCTCCCTCGCAGCCTGTCCCGTCTCACGCCCCCTCCACCTTTCCATCCAGGCCACGTCTGCACACACAGAGCTCGGCCCGTCTACAAGGCTGCCTGTCAACACCATTCTGAACACCTCCAAGTATGTCTGTTCCGGAGCTCAGGTGTGTAAGCCTCACATGCAGTCTTGCCACTTGCCCTGAGGAGACGTCCCTGCCTGTGACTGGCCTGTAACAGGGAGCGGCTCTGCTCTGAGCTCCCACTCAGCTGTGGGATTCGGGAACGCTCCACGTCAGGGTACGAGCAGGGGCTGTGGGCAGGAGGGCAGGGGGACGGTCCCGCAGATGCAGAGGCGCCACGCGCTTTTCTTTGCTGCCCTGGAGCAGGCGCTGTGCTTGCGGGGGCAGGGACGCGGGAACTGTGCTCTCTGCTCCATTTCGTGGACTCTAAACCAGTTCAGGATACAGTTTGTTAAAGACGCACACTTGCTCGGAGAGGTACTCCCCGATCCCAAGGGCGCACGAGTGAGGTTTAGCACGAGCGAGCCCACAGCCTGGGTCACCTGCCGGCTGCAGACTGGCGGCCCGGTGGCCCGTTTCGTCACCCCACCCCCACCCCAAATATCACCGTGGAGCCAAGTTTGGTTGGCAAAGGCCCAATGGCAACACCGAATTCCTGCCCAGGGCCCTGAGACAGAGGGACAGAAGTCCCTTTTCTGGGCAGCCAGGCGAGGACCCAGACGCAGCAGACGCCGAGTCCCTGCACAGCTGGCGTCCACGCGGCTTGCCTCAACTCTCTCAAGGCCAGCCTGGCGCCGCTAAAGGACGGAAGCCACGAGGACAACAGCGGGAGAGCACGGGGGCCTGAGCAAGCCTCACCAAGCCCGGAACCCGGAAAGCAAACAGACGAGCGTCGCTGGCCAGGTGCTGGGGAGCCCTCCCCGCCCGGTCTCCATGCCGCAGGGGCTCCGCGTCGCACCACGTGCCGACGTCCAGGCCGGAGGCGGTGCCCTCGAGCTCCCGACGTGAAGTCACTGGATGCAGGACACGCCGCACGACAGCACCAGCTGCGGCCCGCCCTCGGCCGCACGCATCCAGCCGGCCCATGGCTGCAAGCGCGCTTCCGCGAACAGCACAGGGAAGGAGCGACACCTGTCTAACGCGGGGCTCCGAAGCCTGCGTGGTGCAGACAGTGTCCGTGCCCACCGCCAGCGCCCGCTCGTCACGGCTCGTGATCATCGCGCTCTGTGGAGCCGCGCGCCACGACCAGAGCCCGGCGGTGGGGACGCACCAAGGAGGGGGGAGCGAGCTGGGAAATGCCAGTTCTGACTGGAGAAACGGAACGTCCAGTTGAAGGACGGGAGGGAAAGCTGAGGCGGCTTCGTCCAGGTTGCACAAAGGGGCACAGGCGACAACGGGGAGGGAGGGGAGAGCTGGAGCCTGGAGTCGGAAGGCCCACGTCCAGCCGGCAGGGACTGCAGAGGACGGCGGAGCGGACACCAAGAACGGGCAGAGAAATAAGAAGACGGTGTCCAGAACGGGAGCCCCCGCAGCGGGATGAGGGAGGGGAGACCGCCACACCCAGCGCGTGGCCGGGACAGCGGAGACCTTCGGAGATGCAGGGGCTCCTGGGTGCTTCCTGGAAGAAAAGAGGCCATACAGGGACCTCTCCGGGGCCACCCGATGGCTGGGAGGGAGAAGCACGCGCTGAACATCCCCGCCCTGCGGCTTCCCTCCCAGAACCCTGAACGGAGCCCGATTATCCGCAAGGGAGAGCTCCGACACGAGCGCTCCTAGGACTCCTGCCTCCCCAACATCCCTTCCCGCCTCGTCCTCCTCGCTGAGCGTCAGGCCTTGAAACTGCCTGTGGCCCTGGCCCTGTCTGCAGTGGGCAGGACCAGGGAAGCACAAACAGCCCACTTAGGAGACCAAGGCCAGAGCTGGGGAGAGCCCAGGGGAGGCCCGAGGGGCAGGAGGTTTCACGAATAAGTATCCAGTGTGAACCTTAGAACGGACAGGTTTGATCGGGCCAGAGCTCCAGCAGGGTCGGCACCGCCCCACACAGACGTACCAAGTGAGCCTGGGCAGACGCCGGGAGGCAGCGTGCACACCTCCTGAGAGCTGCCCACGCAGCCGGAGACTTGGCAGCTGGCAGCCACGCGGGCTGGTGGCCACGCGGGCCGGCGGCCACGTGCTGCTCCAACCAGTCCACATGAGCAGAGGGAACGTTCTCAACAGCCCTTTCCCTCAGACCCACCTGGACACTGCCACCCCGGAGCTGGGCGGCCACTTGCTTCCGGCCACCCCGGGCCACCGGGACCCGGCAACACGCTGGAGGGTGTGAGCGAGCTCCTTGTGCAGGAGCTCACACGGGCTGCCCAACACCCTCGGCCGGACCCTGCCTCGCCCACCTGAACGGTCTCTCGGAATCCACCCCGCCAGCCGACAGTGAGGGCCCACGCTCCCCGATGTGCTTCCCGGGGAGGGCGGTGCGGCCGCACGCTCCGCTTCAGGACAGAGAGGGGCTGGGTGGGTTTTTCTTTCTCCAGAAGCATGCGTCACCGTGTGGAGTCCCCGCACTGCCCGCGGCACACGCACCCTTGCACTCGGACCGCGGCGCCCCTGTGCTCCGGCAGGAGGCCTGGCTCTGGGATTATGGGGCCATGTGCATTAAGGACCACTAAGGACCATGACGGAAACAGTAAAAAGCACACAAGGGGATAAGGTGCCCGTCGTGTTGGCTTTCCCGGGCATTTCTGAGAAGCAGAGGCATTTGACCAGGAGCCGGGTGACAGGTGTGCACGGTGTCCCCAGCAGGAAAGAGTCATGCACAACCCGGAGCCCAAGAGGAAGACCGGGTCCCACAGCGTCAGCCCCAGTACGTACACACCCTTGTGCGAATTCACGAGGCGTGCAGGGTCCTGCTTTAAATGCGAGCACGCGTGTGAGCAGAGGCTCCAACCCCCTCGCTCAGGCCAGCGGGGCCTGTCACACGCCAGCTTTCCACCTGAGTGTCCCTGAACGACGTCGGAAAACCACGTACCCAGCGACCGGCAAGGCCTGGGGTCAGTTCACAAACTGCCCACCCGTCTGCACGTGTGCATGTGTGTACACACACGGGTCTACGTGCAAATAGCTCGTAGCCATGCGTGTGCGAGGAACCGCACACCTGTGTGCACGCGTGTCCAGTGCGGCCGCGCAGCTGTGTTAAGCACACGCGTGTGCAGACGCCCACACCCATACGCGTGCACGCCTGTGTGTGTACGCACACGCAAACATGGTGGTGTGTGCACCCTCCGCCGCACGCTGACCAGATCTGGTGTTCTGTTCTGACTCGTGATCGGGGACTGCCCGCGGGGACCTGTAAGCCATACTCCGGGGACTGGGGGGGCCATCTGGGATTGGCTCTGTGACCTCTGGGGGTCACAGAGGAGACACGGTTCATGCCACACGGAAGGCCTCACGGGCTGCTCTGAGCAGCGGGATGCCAAACCAACACTGTGAGCCCACCTGCCGGCACCCCGGGAATCTGCCAAAGGGCACCCTGCCCGCGGGCCTGCTCTGCGCAGACGAGGTGGGCAGGGCGGCAGGCCCCCTGCACAGCAGGCCGGCAGCAGACGACAAGCACCTGCCACAGCTGCCCCTCCTTCTCGCCGGCCCCCAGGCTGACCCCATCTTCGTTCTCTCGGCTACCCCCAGGCTGGCCGCCCCCCACGCCCATCCCTGTCCCCCTGCGGGCCCACAGCGCCCTGGCTGCACTTGTCACCAGACTGCCCTCCCACCCCACAGCCCCACCCCCTCGCCTGCCCCCAGGCTGGCTTCTGCCCCTGGGCTCCTTCCCCTGCTGCTGGCTGTGGGGTTGATATCCCCTTGCAAAACAGCCCCCTCCTGCTCAGGACGGGCTTCAGGAGCTCCCGGTGTCACATGTCACATGCCTGATAAACAGTTCACTGTGTGGACTTCAATTCCCCCGGAACTCAGAACCGTCCCCTGGAGTGATGCCCCAGCTCCGCTGTGACTCACGTGCTCAGGCCTGGAGATGGAGGGCGGGACAGGGGGACAGTGGCCAGGTCACCTGCTCACCCTCTACCACCTCGCAGAGACAACCAAGCCATCAGGGGGTGGGGGGCTCCCGACGTGCCTCAACCTCATTCCCTCCCCTGAACCTGGGCACGGGGCAGCAGCGAGGGGCCAGCTGTGGCTGGCCCAGCGGGGAGGCCCACAGAGGGAGGAGTCAGAGTGCCCGTGCGGCATCACCAGACCCTGTGCATGTGGCCATACACACCGCTGTCTCCTTCTGGGGAGGAGGGCTGTGTGTACCTGCCCATGCCCCCGACCCCTGCTTAGCGCCAGCCTGGTGTTTCCTGGGCAACCGCTGCACTGTCCAGGCTGGATGCTGGCTCCTGGGGGACAGCGGGGCTGCCCTGGAATGTGGCTGGCCTGGCCTGTCATCACGAGGAGCTCGGCCTCAGCCGCAGGAGACGGGCTCGTGAGCACAGCGCACCCCGACCACGCGCTAGCGGCCACACGGTGGCAGGTGGGACGACCCACACTGTGTCCAGGGAGGGTGCCGCCCCCACGGACACACAGTAAACGCATGCGGACGCACACCCAGCCGTGAACGGTGGTTATCGCTGGCGAGGGGGCAGACGGCCAGGGGAGCGCGTCGGTGTCTGGACACGGTGAGTCGCACGTTTACACGCTCGGCGCAAGACTGACGCCCTCGCCCCACCGAACCAAGTCCCTGCGCGTGCTCCATCCAGTCCACCCGCGTGCCGTGCAGCACGTCCCCAAGTCGCCCGTGCGCCAGCCCCTCCCCCAGGCTCCCCGGGCGTCCACGACCTGTCTGTCCCGTCTGCGTGTACATGAAGAAGGGCACGGGGCCTCGGCTCTCCGGGCTGCGAGCCTGTTAGCACCCAGGCAGGTAGGAGGGCCCGTCCCCGGGGTGTTGCCTCAGCGACCTCCAAGCTGCTCACTCGGCCTCAGTGCACGGACCTGGTCGTCCCTCCCGATCCCCCAAGATCCCCAGTGATTTGTTTTGTCTCACATAAGGAGATCAACAAACGAAATCCTAGATCAATGACCCGAGGGGAAAATACTGGTAGCCCAAGCATCAGGGCTCCGTGCGCCACCCACGGCAGCCAGCAGCCCGGTCCGACGGGGCAGGGAACTGAAAGCACGCGTGGGAGCCCACGCAGAAACATGGACAGTGCTGAGGGCCCCAGAGGCAGAGCCGCAGTTGCTAACACGGCCCCAGCAAGCCGGCCGGGCAGGTCCCGGGCCGGCACAGCATGGCGGATGCGGAGGCCAGTGGGGCTGCTGGAGGCCGGCCAGAGCCACATCCGCGCGGGACAGCAATGACTACACAGAAGTGGGGTGCAGGCTTTCCTTCTGCTTTTACATGAAACTGACAGTTCTCTTTCCTTTCAAACTGGAAATATATGGTCGACATGAAGATTCATCACAAAATGGCCCCAATCAGAGCCAGGATGGCACAGAGACCCCTCCCTGCACACTGGACCCCACTGACAAGCCCCCAGCACCCCCGGAGGAGCTGGAGCTTTGCAGGGCCCCCAGGGGCTGGCGGCCCAGAGACCCGGAACAGAAACACAGGGTGGGAGGGTCTCTGGGCCGCCGGCCCCTGGGGGCGAGGAGAGGCAGGCTGTACGTGGGGCTCCAGGTGCCCAGCATGGACAGACGCCTGCACAGCAGCAGCCGCGTCCCGACTCTGGCCCCGCGGAGCCCACAGGTAGCTGGGACCAACCGTGTGCTGGACCCCACTGAGGCTTCTACAAGGTGTCGGCTTTGCGGGACTGGGACGCGTGTGGAGAAACCATGTTCTTACCTGTATCTTGCGCCTCCAGAAACTTCCCTCAGTCGTTTCCCCGGCGGAGTCTTCAGAAATCTGGGCTCTGAAAATAAAAGGAAAGGAGACTATTTCAACACATAAGTCCTCCGTCCACGTACCCTCAGCATCACGACTAGAGAGGCACTGAAAAGAAACTCTTGCAATTTTTTTTATCCTCCGGAGCCCAGGGTGGGTGTGCCATTCGTGCACTTGTGCAAACGGGAGGGAGGAGTGAGTGTGCAATCGCGCCCATAAAGGAAGTGTGACCTGGTGGGTCCCCAACTGACCACAGTCACTCCCTGCGAAGTAAGCCCCCGCCAATACGCCTCACGGTCTTGGTTCGCTATTTGCCCAAAGAGAATCGGGCCGTTAGTTTCAGATCTGTATCCTCGAGAACTCATCCTCCCTGAAATCCAGCAGTCGGGGGGAGCCCCCAAAAGGGAAGCCTGAGTCCAGAGGGATGGCGGACGATCAAAGAGAATAGGAATGACAGCCCCAGCAGGCACTGTGCAGGTGCGTAAAGGTGTCGAGGACATCGGTGCGGGTCCCCTCGTGGTTGTGAGTGATCCGCCAGTTTCTAAACATCAGAATCAAACACTAGCATTTTTTGGTGGTTGGGATATAGTTTTGTTTTCTTTTGCTTTAAGAGCTGGTACAACTCGTGCCATTTTCTGGAAGACTGCTGAGAAGCAGGAGGTGCTCGCTGGAAGCAGGGCCAACACTCCGTCTCTCCCACACGCACCCCCAGAGTGGGGCCCCTCACGCCCGCAGCACAGACGCCTGGCACCCCACCCCATACCTAGGCCTCCCAGAGTCACGACTCCCAGGGTCTCCCAGGGCTCCTTGCGGCCCAAGACATGTCCCAGGAACCTGAGCAATGCGACCCCCGAGCACGGGTGGAAACGGTTTCAGACTCCTCCATCTCACCGTCTGATCCTGGGTCAGCTACTGCGGACAGTGCACTTATAAAACCTTCACACACGAGCACGCCAGGGAGCGTCCCCCGACGAGGCCGCGCCCTCCCAGCAGCCAGGACCCACGTCTTCTGTTTGAACGCTGGGGGAGGCGTTGCCACGATCGACGGACAGGCGATGGGCAAGCTGACCGACCTGTTCGCACGGGCAGGCCACCTGGGTGCTCCCGAAAACACGGGGAAATAAAGTGGCGCGTGCATCGCAAGAGGACTGCACAAACACCCTGAACGCCAAGAAATCTGAAACGGAAAAACTTCTCTCTTCTGGAAATTCGATGAAGCCTTTGTCACGTCCCTAAATACACGCCCAGAGCTGCTTGCCCTGTGGTCGGACAAGGCGCGTCTCGTGTTCCCCTGAATTTCACGGTGCTGAGCTCCGAGGGCAGGTTGTGTGTACGTGAGCCCCCTCTCACCCCGCCTCACCTCTGCCCTCCACCAAGCAGCTCTGAGCCCCACGGTTCCTAACTAAAAAAAAAAAAGACGCTTCCGGCCGCTGACAGCCGGGTCCCAGGCCCCAGCTCTCTACAGCTGTCTACACTTGTTTCTCGACAGAACCCCACCCCCCGCGCTGTAGCTCGGTATCGCCACACCGGAGGGCAGGGACCGTCCTCCACAATTACTCAGCATCCTGCCGAACTCTTCGGCTTCCTTCACTGTGCCTTACTTCTCCAATCGCACAGTTAAGGATCCAACAGTCCTTTTGTGAAACCGAAGTGAAATTAATCAGGAGAGAAAAGTGCTTCCCTCTCCCTCCTGACAAGCCTGGCCTTGCCCACCCCTCCGCTCCCCAAGGTGCAGGTGAGCGTGGGAGCCGCAGCCCACGCCCGAAGGCAGCGGTCCCATGGCTGCTCTGACCACAGCGGAGAGCAAAGGCGAGGCTCGTCTTGCACGCATCCTGTCTCTGCTCTGCAGATGTGACCGCGGGTTTGCGCATCAAATCAAGAGGCTCCTCCCCACCTCTGAGAAGGGCAGCCACGGGGCCAGCTGCCATACGGCGCAGCGACGAGGGGCCACGGCGCAGCACGGACCCCGAACCCTGACCCAGTCCCCCCAGGAATTCAGGTGGACGCACACCCACCTGTGTCAGGTGCCCAAGCAGGGGACCATCGGACTCTCGAAACGGTGGACAACTGCGCTGCTGGGGAAAGGAGCAGGAGGCGAACAGCTCCCGCAGGCTCTCCCGGGGGCAGTGTGACGGGTGTGGGCACGTGGGACACAGGACGCGGGTGCCTCAGAGAAATCAACAGAACTACTCCATGATCCAGCAATGCGACGGCTGCGTATCCACCCAACGAAACCAGAAACATGACTTTGAAAAGACACGTGTGTCCGTATGCTCGCGGGCACGACTGACAACGGCGAAGACACGGAGGCAGCCCACGCGTCCTCTGACAGACGAACGGATGAAGGTGTGGTGTGTGTGCACGCGTGCACACGCGCGCACACACACGCGCACACACACGCACACACGATGTAATATCATGCAGACGTCAAAAAGAATGACGCTTTCCATTTGCAAGAGCACGGAGGGACCTAGAAACTATTACGCTAAGTCAGTCAGAGAGAAACGCAGTCTACTTACACGGGTGTCTGAAAAACAAAACAAATGAACAACCAAAAAAACCAGACTCTCAAACAGAGAGCAAACTGGGGTCACTGGGGGCAGGTGGTGGGAGGAGGGAGAGATGGGGATTAAGAAGTACAAAGTCCCAGGGATAGCGGAAGGAAGTCTCAGGGACAGGAAGTAGGGCACAGGGAGTATCACCAGTAGCCCTCACAATGCCACGTGGTGACAGACGGGGACACCTAACGGCGACGAGCACCGTGTAATACAGACTTGCCGAAGCGCTACATTGTGCACTGCTCACCTATGGCTCCCAGTGCGAAGCTTACTCAAAATACACGTCTCCACGCGCGGCCGACGACCTCCCATCATCTCTGACTGTGCACTGGACCTCCATCTAAGGGACTCTGACCCGGAGCACAGAGGTCCAGGGGCCGTGAGTGCAGAGAAATCCCAGCTCAGTACCCCAGGACAGGAGGGGCAGGCTTGCAGCGACAGAGACCAGGAAGTCCAAGGAAGAAGTGGGGGTGTCCTTTGTGGGCTGGCCAGAGGGGAGGGCAGGACCTCTGAGTGAACTGTGGGTCTCCTGCACGGCGCTCACCCGTGGGCGCCCCCAGCGCTCCCAAGCCGCCTCCAACCTTCCAGTCCTGTAATTCACAACCGTGTAATTAAATAGGATAATGTTGGACATTCAGATCTTTGCCAGTTTCTCAGTTAAAATTCATTTTTGGGGCTCCTGGGTGGCTCAGTGGGTTAAAGCCTCTGCCTTCGGCTCAGGTCATGATCCCACGGTCCTGGGATAGAGCCCCGCGTTGGGCTCTCTGCTCGGCGGGGAGCCTGCCTCCCCCTCTCTCTCTGCCTGCCTCTCTACCTACTTGTGATTTTTGTCTGTCAAATAAATAGAATCTTAAAAAAAAATCATTTTAAAAAAGTAGGCTCCACACTCATCATAGAGCTGGAACGCACGATCCCGAGATCAAGAGTCCCACACTCTACCGACTGACCCAGCCAGGCAGCCCTTAAAATTTATTTTTAAAGACTGATGTTAACCACCAGCAAACAACCCAGGAGCTCTTCGAACCAGAGCCGTCTACAGGACGTATTTCCCTCCCGCCCCCGCTGAAGTCTTCTGTTACTCGAGGCACACGCTCTTTGCAATTAAAGCGCTTCTTATACTTGTTTCCAGAACAGTCCATCATCCTGGGGCTGCCGCGGGCCACAGCTCAGCAGGTAGGGATGGAAACCGCGCTCTGCGGAAGCCTCTGGCTCCAGGGTGAAAGATGCTTCTTGAAGAGCTCAGGGCAGAGGTAAGGGGCGCCCCGACCCTACAGCGGCATCTCCTCCCTGCCGTCAGCCAGAGCGTGAAGGTATCACAGAATGTCTGGAACCGTGCCTACCCCGGGGCTGGCTCAGGACTGTGCTCCAGACCACCCGGGGAAGTGTCCTGCCTGCCAAGTGCCCTAAGGGGGAGTGTGCACAGTGTCACCAGGGGACCTGACTCCTGCCCCTTGCACAGGCCCAGCCCAGCTGCAGAACGACCAGCAACTCTCTCCACTCAGCCACAGTGGGAGGACGGGCCTTGGAGCCCTGACAAGCCCAGGTCTAGGCGGACGGTTCTTTTTTAAGTCTAAAAACCACAAAACGCCACTCTCTTTGCCTTCATCTTTAGTGACTCCTTAAAAATACACAGCAGGGTCCCAGAGCCAGGCCAGCTCGACCGCGGGCCGCCATCCAGCTCAAGTCTGCGAAAGCTGAGCCAGAACAAGGCCCTCTCCTTGCTGGCCTCCCTCCGGGACGTGGCCTCTGCTCTCCACTTGGCAAAAACCCATTAGAGAAGGCACGTGCCGTGGGCGAAAGCACTGTGAGGGCCCCAGGGGCTGGCCCCCAGCGGGACATGGGGTCCGTCACCACGCCTGGTCGGCCGCCATGCCAGCCCCTCTGCACAGCCACCTGCACGCAGGCCTCTACACCCCTTCAAGGGACCCCCAGAAACGCCCCCCCAGGCCCCGCAGCCGCTGTCAGAGTGCCTGGCAGCCAGCTTGTCACACTGAGCCTGGGCCCCTGTGACCCATGTTCTAGCCACACCAGCCCACGCTCCATCAACCATGGGCCTCGCCGCTGCTGTGGGCAGGTAGGAGCTGGGCAGCACCGGGGTCTCCATGGCTGCCAAGACGCCCTCCGCCCCGTCCCCCGCACACGGCTCCCGCCCCGAATCTCTGTCATCTCTACTTTCCAAACAGCACGCAGAGGCACACCCCGATGTCAGCACCGCCACAGCCTGACCTCTGAGGGGAGCGCGAGCAGCCCCACACTGGGCCTGACTCACCCATCCCACTGACCCTCCCTTGGAGTCCTTCTCGTCCTCCAGATGCTTCCAGGAGCCGCTGCTGCATGCGGGACGAGGGCCACGTAAAAACGGTGCAGGTTTGGCTTCGAGCAAACCCCACACACTCAGGGTGGCTGAAACAACTGGACCGGACCCAGCAACTGCTCTCGTCCCTCCCGACGGCAAGTGGGTGTCTGCAGCGACCTCTGCTGAAGTCCCAGGTCAAGGGAAGCCCAGACCCCGGATTCCAGGGGTCCACTCTGCAGCCTCCACACAGGAGAGGGGTCTATGCTCCGACTGCAGGCCAAGCTCGCTGGACGCCGGCCCTGTGACCTGCCCTGCAGCCCAGAGCATCAGCCTTCCCACGGTGTGGACACCGCAGCAGGCAGGCGTCCCCTTTCTGCAGCCCGGGTCACCTCCTGGGTGCCTCAGGAGGCGCGGAGCACGGAAACATGGCCATGTCTCTGTCCCTGCCCCACGTCATCTTCTGGGTGGGAGGATGTGGGCTGTGGGCTGGCGGCCCCTCACAGTCCCCAGCCGGCCCGAGGAGCCATCTTCCCTCCTGGGACCCGTGCCAGGGAGTGCGGGAGAAGCCAGGCAGCAGGGACACCGTGAGTCTCCTCATAGCTCACGAACCAAAATCAACGGGAAGATCTGCAAGGACCTCTGGAACCTTCCTGCACCAGAATAAGCTGGGCCGCCCCTCTGCCCCCACTCGGGCCTTGCCACTGCATCCTGGAGAGGACAGAGGCTGGGCCCCGGCCGGCTCCCGCTCGTGGCAGCCATGGCAGGGCGAGAGTTGTGCCAAGCAAGCCTGAGAGAGGCGTCCGGTGCTGCCCTCGGGTGCCCCTGTGCAAGCCGGGCCCCTCATCCAGCGACAGGGACCTGGGGACAGACCAGGGGGGACCCCAAACGTGGGTGCAGAGCAGCACCAGGCAGAAGACCGGATCCCTGCCTCCCTTTCTGCCGGCAAGAGCCGAGGAAACGGCACCGCATTCCGCCACGGACTCAGGAAGCAGGGGGTGTGCGCATGTCCACGGCCCCGTCTACTGCGGTGCCGGGACCGGAGCTCTCATTTCCTGCAGAACTGGACCCGGAGCCTGGCCAGCTGGCCGTGCCACCCGACAGGCAGAGCTCGGGGCCACCCCACATGGCCCCCACTCCCGGGTGTTGGGCTGCCTCCGGGGAGCATGGTGGGTATGTCCCAGCAGAAACAGGCTGAGCAAGGCCCCCGCCTCGGGGACGCGTGGTGGCCCTGAGCAGCGACTTCAGGTCTCGGCTGGTCCTTGACGGCCATCGCGAGGACTGAGCTCTCAGAGCAATGCCTCTGTCCTGCCATCCTCACCCCGAGGACATGCAGGGCCGGGCTGGCGGGCACAGGGCCCTGTGGGGCAGGCTGCGGCCCGGGGGGCTGGTCTCCATTCAGGAACGGCACCCTCTCTTCACAAAGCTCCGTGCAGCCGGCCCACCTGACTCAGGCACTCTGTGTCCTGGGACCACACACGGACGTGGTCCAGACCCGAAAGCGGCACCACCGCCACGTCCCTACCAGGGACTTAGGAGACACTGTGTGCCGGACACAGGGAGGGACCTGGGCCTGGCCTGCAGCTGTCCCCCAAAGGCCACGTGTGGGCAGGGCCGTTCAGGAAGCCACGGGGCAGCAGCAAGGGGGCAGCCCTGGGCCAGGCCCCGGGCACGGCTCCCCACAATGCACACACGTGAGCTGGTGCCTGCGAGAACCCGGAGTCTGGCCCCTTCAGTGCAGATGGGAGAAGCAGAGACAGACAGCCCCATGCCCGCCCTGCACCGGCACAGCCTGGTCCCTTCACTAGACTGCCCTCTGTACTGGGACCCCAACAGCACCCAGCCAGCCCTACCTCCAGACGCGGGGCAGGGGGCACCCCTGGAGAGGAAGTGCCACCCGGAGAGCAGAAGACCAGATCCCTCCGGGCTGGCTGCGGGGCTAAAGGAAAGCAGAAGCTCCTCCAGGCTTTGACCTCGCCGGGCTGATGCAGCTTCCTTAAGGGCTGACGCTGCCCCGCCCCACCCACCTCCACGAGGCCGCAGACCCCCCAGGCCCCGGAAGCTCTGGGACCGGAAGCTGCTGTGTGGGCTGGGGGAGGGGCGGGCTGCCCTCCACACCCATCACATCCGCCCCCCCCCCAGGCACAGACCACCTGCCACTGATCTGGAGACAGATCACACCCTCACCGTCCCCAGCAGCCCCCACCCCCGCCACCCTCCCGGAGACGCAGCTGGGGGCCCCATGTCCCCATCCTCCCAGCACAGCCTTTGGGGGTGGGGGGGAAGAAGAGCTGGTCAGGTCGCCTCGTGCCACCAGGGACATGCGGGCTTGCTACAGAGGCTCTTCCAGCAGCCCGACGGGCCAAAGACATCCTCCTCCTCACTGTCATCCCTCCTTCACACACGAGACAACGAAGGCCCAGACACGTACAGAAGTCACACCAGGGGCCAGCCGTGCACTGAGAGCCTGAAACCCAGTGTCTGCCCCCGGGCCCAGTCCCCAGCACCGCCTTCTGAGCCCTTAGCACTGGAGAGCCAACGTTCCCCCTAGTGGGTGACCCTGACCCAGGAGCCTCACGGAGCTACTACACACAGCTGGCCCCATCCGGGTCAATCCGGTTCCTCACCACCATCTCACAGGTGCTCCGACTTAGGCATGCAGCTGGCGGTCCTAAGTCTGGCAGGCGTGGGCCTTCCCAGATAAACCCGCCGGGCTGACTCCTCCCTGACCAACCGGGGCTTGGCTGGGCCCCGCAGGAGGTGGGCACACTGGCTGTCCCGGATGGGCTCCCAGCCTCGGAAGGCAATCCTGCCCAAAACGTCCCAGGTGACAGAAGGCTCTAGAAACGTTTCAGCCACAGGGAGAACACTCCTCACAAAATTTCAGAACCCGATGGGATTTTTTTCCGAAATACAGATGCAAAACTGCACCTGCCAAGCTTGCCCGTGACCCGCAGGGTCCCAGGGGGTCACCTCTCTTCTATCCTAGCTACGCTGGGCAGCCCCTCACACACACCCCTGCACAGACCCACCGTAAGCAGGCTGGGGCTCCTCCATCTTCAGCAGGAAGCGATTTTCTGCCTCCAGGGGGTGCTTGCCGCCAGCTGCAAACCCTCAGCCCACCTCCAATGGCACCTGGGCGCCAGCACCGGCCGGGGGGCGGGGGGGGGGGGAAAGACAGCCCGGCTTTCCAGAGGAGTCCGGCAACACGCCACCTGCTTGCTCGCCCGGCCTCGGCAATCCCGCCCATTCAAACGGATGTGCACGTCCACCCTGCTTCAACCGCGAGGACTTCAAGCGTACATGTGCCCGGTCAGGACCCCGCTAAATAAACGTCCCAGCCCACCAGGCAGGCAACATGCACTGCCCGGCCAGTGCTCACCGACACGCTCAGATGGACGCGTATGTTATCAAACGCAGCGAGGAGAGGCTAGAACAGCCCGTGCAGGTAGACTCACTTGTGCCAAGAGCCGCCAGGGTCGCTGCGTCCAGCGGGGCCCGGGGTGGCGTCCGCTCCACGCCCACGGCGCAGGCCTAAGTGGGCTTCCTGACGCCGGCCGGCCGGCACCAGCAGCTTTTCAGCGGAGCTCGCCAGGGCCAGGTGCACCGCATCTCCGAGGCCCGAGCGCCGCGCCGGGACCTCCGTGACCCCAGCCCAGGTGGACTAGGGGCCCTGGCGCGTGCGGTGCCGGGGTCCGGGCCAGGGGCTGGAGGGCCGTGCGGCACCTAATGACAGTGTTTCCAACAGAAAGTGTACCTTTTTGTGTTTTTCTTCTAAAAACATCACAATGCCTCCGAGTTTCAGTAGCTTCCCCAGACTCTCTGTCTCTCAGGCCACCCCACGGGGAAGGGGAAGGCTGCCCGGTCCCCAGGAGCGCATTCCCGCTGTCCTTGGGGGCACTCCTGCCCTCCTGGCCCTCCGCCAGACGGGGCCACCTGTGGCTTCATGGTCCTGGTGTCTAGCCTTGTTCCCCTCCCCACGTGTGTGCTCTGCCCCGCCGGGCCTGGCTGTCCTGTTACCCCGAGAGGGACACACATGAGGCAGGGTGTCGGGGCTGGCTGCTGGGGTTCAGCGGTGTGACCGGTGTGACCGGGGCGGCTACTTGCCCCCTCCCCTCGGGCTGAGCTGGGAGACAGAGCTGGCCTCAAAGCGCATGTGGGCTTTTCATCCCACGGACAACGGCTGTTCGCGACAATGGGGTTAAAACAGGGAAGGGCTGGGGCGTCTGCCGAGCCTTTCCGGAGACGGGTCCATGGCGGCGGAGCCCTAAAAAGACCAGGTTTCCTGCGGTGATCTTTCTACACCTTCTCCCCATGGGGAGACCCTGGACACTGGAGAGGAAGAGCCGGCCCGCGGCTCGGAGGAAAGCCACCTCCCCTACGCCGCTCCGGGCTCTCCCGCTTCTGCCTCTGCCCCTCAGGTCCTGTCCTAAAAGACGTCCATGGGCAGAGTGGCACCTGCTCCCCGAGAACAGGTGAACGCCGGCTCACGCAGGGACCCAACATTCACGCTCTAACGCAGCAGGAGGGGAAGACCCGTGGAGAGCCGGAGGGAGGTCGGGTCGCACAGAAAGCCAAGGCCAGGAGAGGAGTCCCCTGCCAGCACACCCCACGCTTCTGAGTGCCCGGTCGCCCTGGGTCCTCATCCCCACTCCTCGCCTCCAGTGCCCGGAAAGGGAGGCCTGTGCAGGGACGGTGGGAGCAGGGCCCAGGCTGCCTTGGACACGGCGCTCCCCGGCACTCAAGGACTGATCTAAGTCTCATTCACCAGCGGGCGTGACTCAGCCAGGCTCGTGCTGTCTCTCAGAGAATACAAATCAAACGGCCCTCCCCGCTCCCGGGAGTGGCTGCCCCTGGATCCTGGAGTCTTTGAGTGGATGGAGCGTGAGCCCCTGGGGAGATGACGTGCCATCAGCGTCCACACAGCGAGAGGGCTGGCGCACAGCCGTCCCCTGACCGCCAGCGCAGGGCCGCCGAGCCTGGCCATGCACAGCTTCGAACCCCGCCTCAGTTTCTCCGTCCCTCCACCCATGTCACTGAGGCCCAGGCCCATCACCCCGAGTGAGGCAGACCCGCCCCCGCCCCACAGCACATGCAGTCGGGGGAGGAAGCCCTGAGTGACCACCACAGGACGACCCAGGTCAAGTGCACACGGGCCTTTGCAAGGACGGGAGAAGCAGGCGTCAGGCCGGCAGAGTGGGCTCAGCGGCCACCAGGCGGCCCCGATCTAAGGGGAGGCTGTTCCCATGGGGCACAGTCACCGTGCCCTAGTGAGAGCCGGAAACGCTGAGACCCACACAGCGGGTGCCCTCCAGCACTCTTTCCTAACGACAGCCACGGGAGCCACCACACGGAAAAGCCAAGCAGGGCCCCCGACAGGGATGTGCACACCGCGTTCACGGCAGCAGGGCTCACAGCAGCCGAACGCCGAGAGCATCCCAGGGTAGCAGAACACACTGCCCCAAAACATGCACCCGTCCAGTCTGGAGTCGTGGCACGTGAGAACGGACAGCACCGAAGGACATCCGCACGCCTCCGCTGGGAGCAGGACATAGTCCCCGGGGAAGCATGCCCCCCTTGCACCGGGAGCGGAGGGCAGCCTCGGGGCCAGAGGCGCAGGACAAGGGCCCAGAGCGTTGTACAGGCCGGGAACTCCCTACTCCACTGATGTCCACCCCGAGCCCAAACCCCTTTGTCCTGTCCACGCCTCACAGACTGTTATTCGTCGGGCACGTAGGAAAACGGCCCTCTGCTCCCTGCTTAGTTTTCTATCTTTGGAACTCCCATAGGTACGAAATTAAATTCACGTTTCTCCGTTAATATCTTATGTGAATTTAGTCAATAGCCCAGCCACAGGACCCAGAAGGGAAGATGGGAGAAGCTCCCCCACCCCAAGTGTCCTTTCAGGCCTGAACGGATAAGGTGCAGCGTATCCACACGACGGAGCACTGCGTCGCTCCCTGCAGGGAAGGGCAGTCCTTCAACCAGCCTCCGAGGTGCCTGCTGAGCCCTCCGAGGTGACCCGTGCCCCCCCCCGCCGTGACCAGCACTCGGGGGGGGTGGGGAGAGCACGGGAAGCCAACAAGGCGGTCACACCAACTCTCAGAGGGTACTTGGCCCTCGGCCTTTCCACGGCTCGTGTGGATGTGATGCAGGAGGGCCGCGAAGTTGTGCAGCTCCCTGCTCGTGGAGTGAGCGGCCCCTCGGCGTGAGACTGTCCCAAGGCCTGCTCCCTTCCAGAGCCTTCTGTCCCTGATGACCCTGCCCTCCCGCCAGGGCCAGCCCCACAAGGGCACCTCTCCAGGTGGACAAAGTACCTGCGTTCTTGTAGGCGCACAGCTGATAAACCCATCTTCCAGCCTTTTGAGATTCAAGACGGGCAGAGTTGGCTGAAGACAGCAATACACAGGAGACGTCAGCTCCGGCTGCCCGCCCCGCGGCTGCGGCCAGCCACGTCCACCTGGTCCCCACTCTGCGCTGCCCACACACCCACCAGCCACCAGAGACTCCGCGTGGAGGGCGGGTCAGGGGGCTCGGTCTGGGGGGAGCCAGGCTCCAGGAAGCTTCAGGAAGCGAGGGCGTCAGGGGTGCTGGCCACCTCCGGACTAAGAGCCACTCTTCCCACCACGATTCCCAGCCACACACTCCAGGCTGCCGTCTAGGAGAACCCCGAGGTAGGCCTCGATGCGCGCATGGTGCGTGTGATGTGTGTACATGGCGTGTGTGGCGTGTGCATGTGGTGTATGTGGTCTGTGTATGTGGCGTGCGTGGCTTGTGTATATGGTCCCTGAGCAAAGCTGTGTGACAGACAAGGCCACAGGAGCCTGTGACAGGCCACGATCCAACCAACAGCGACGCAGGAGCACCGTGGGCTGGCACGGATCTCACACCTGGAACCCGCAGCTGCCCTCACGAGCACCGAGGAGTGGCAGCCGCCTCTGCCTGGACCCGCCACCAGGCCCGGCCTGCTCCATGGGCTGGGGCCCCAGAGAAGGCGCTCTCCCACGCCCCGGTCACACTGCCCTCTGCGTGTGCACACCAGGGCCTGCGGCTGCTGGCCCAGCCGTGGAAGCATGGACGCCCCATGCCCAGTGGGTGCCAGGTCCCCGGGACAGGAGGGGGTGCTGGACAGGGCAGAGGCCGAGCCACGGCGGCCTCCTGCCCCAAGCAGGGACTGCTTCTCAGTGCAGCTGAGCCCAGGGCAGAAACCTCCACATGTCCTGCTCTGATCCTATGTGTCCCAAGACACACAGCATCCTCTGCCGGCCCCTCCAGACCAGCTCCCCGCTCTGTTGCCCACCATGTCCACGGTCTACAGGGAGTGACTCGAAGCCCTGTCCCAGACCAGCAGCCGGAGCGAGCAGCGTCCCAGGAGTGCGCACGGTCAACCCCCGCAGCCGAGTCTACACAGGCCCACCCAGTGATCCTCACACTCAGTCTGAGGCCATTTCGTGCCGGATGTCACGTTCTTCCTGCTGAAGAGACACGTTCGTTTGCCTTGTCCCCTGTAAGTGGCCATGAAGATCCTCGGGGCACATGCCCACGTCTTCGGGGACCTGTGCGGGCTTCCTAGGGCTGCTGCAGAAACTCACCACAAACTCAGCGGCTTCGAACAACGTACTGTGTTATCTCACGGCTCTGGAGTTCACAAGCCTGGTGTGGGACTCCCTGGGCGCACACCCAGGAACCAGCCGGTTCCTTCGGGAGGCTCCAGCGCAGAACCCACTTCTCTGCCTTTCCAGCGTCTGGACGCCTCCTGCATTCCCGGGCTCATGTCCCTCCCTCTGGCTTCTAAGCCAGCCAAGAGGATAAGACCACGCCGTCCCCATAAAAGTAGCCCCGACAGGACTATTTTGAATTGAAGACAACTGAGAAATAGTGAGTATGAGAAGAACTAACTGCCCTCCCCACGTGCCCCAAAGTAGGACTCAGACATCCTTCTGTACAAGTGTCCCTGAGAGGGCACCAAGATGAGTCTGCATAACGGACCTTACTAAACATCCTTTACTCACCACAGCTTCCTACTCACCTTCCCACAATTTACTGCCCCTACAAGCCCAAACCACCTTTCCTTTCTCTTATTGCCTCCCAATTTATTGCTCTTGGTTAAAATGATACATAAGCCCCAAGTCTAACTGCTCTTTTGGTTTTTCTTTTCTGCAAAGCTCCTGTGCATGTGACAATATTAGAATCTGTGTGACTTTTTTCCTGTTTATCTCTTATTTGTCTGTTTAATTCACAGGCCCCATGGACAGAACCTAAGAGATTGGAGGAAAAGTTTTCCTTCCCTAAATCCGGCAGCATAGCATGTTCTCTCCTCTCTGCCCTCCTGATGCTCTCATTATGCACCTGTGATTACACTTAGGCCCCACCTAGAGAATCCACAATGATCTCCCTATCTTAAGATCCTTAATCATACCTGCAAAATCCCTACAATAACATACAGCTGACCCTTTGACCACACTGGTTTGAACAGCATGGGTCCACTTATATATAGATTTTTTTGGTTAGTACAGGAAATACTGTAAATGGACTTTCTCTTCCCCAGGATTTCCTTAATGACATTCTCTCCTCTCTGGCTGACTTTATTCTAAGAATACAGCATAGAACACGTACAACATACAAAACACGTGTTAACTGACAACTGGTGTTTTCAGTAAGGCTCTGGCCTTAAGCTTCAGGCTGTGAACAGTTAACCTTTTGGGGGTGACAAACGTTGTACACGGATTTTTGATGGTGCCGGGTCAGCGGCCCACCCCCACACCATTCAAGGGTTGACTGTATCTTCAGGTTCCAGGGATCAGGACATGGATGTCCACAGGAGCCCTTCATTATTCTGCCTCCTGCAGAGCCCACGGCTATCTGTTATGTGGCCCAGCAGGGGCACAATTCCTGTATTCTTCTTCCAGAAAAAAATGAGTTTTTAGATTTAATTCTCCAATTTCTTGAAGCTGAGAAGGAATTCATAGGTAATTGTTAATTCTGGGAAGTCCAAACCAAACCTGTCTGCCTTCTGAGAGCTCCGAGCCCACCTGGGTGCCCAGCAGGATGGGGGAGCCCCGGGGGAGGGGCACTGCCTCACCCCTTTGACAGGGACGGTGGGGGAGGTGGCGAAGGGGCCCCTGCGAGGAAGGTGCTCATGCAGAAGTGCACGCTGGGAAATCAGGAGCAAGGCGACAGCCAGGTAATATTAGTTTCAAGAATGGGGGGGGGGTAAATAAAAATGTAAATGACTGTTCACAAGGAGTGCAAAATAACAAGAAAACCAACACATTCCTTGGCCGGCTCTGGTGTGACTGGTCATTCAGATGCAAATTATACCCTGATTTTTGGAAGGCTTACAAGCACCCCGTTGAGAGCCAGGCCTCTATGAATTCCAGGCTCTGAACAAGCTTGCACAGTTCCCAGCCTCGGGGCTCTTCCCCCACGGGGTCTTTTTATGTAGCGCTGAAACACCAGCGGCCTCTTCAAGCAGGCGCCGCAGGGTCCCTGGGGTTTCACACCCCCCCCACCGGGGCAGCACTGGCCACTTTCCTGGGCCAGACCGGCCAGAGCGCCTGGCATGCCCCTCACTGTGCCAACTCCAATTCAGCCACTCCCTTGCGCCAGCCCTCAGGGCCTGGGGCCTGTCCTAGTCCCAGCCACTCCCTCGGTGCCCCTGGCCCTCAATGACTTCCTTACAGAACCCACGAGACCTGGAAACACATATGCTGCGACTCGTCCCCGGGACCTGAACCAGCCGCCCAGGCAAATGCCCTGGGAGCTCGCCCAGGCCTGCGAGCGCTCCCCCAGAATCATGTCTGCTGGCCAGCGGGACAGACAGACTCCTCCAGTCCTCGAGAAGGGGAGAAGGCCATTCGTGCCTCAGTCACTCAGGGACAGAAGGATGCCCGCCTGCTTCCTCAGCTCATTCCCACTCAGCTGAGCCGTGAGAACTAGGAGCACTAGGGGCCGTGCCCCGGAATGGTGAGAAACGCAGGGACAGGCCACAGGGCCCTCCCTGGTCAGCCAGGTGGGGAGGACCCATGTCACCCCCGCTCCATCAGGGGACTAAACGCAATCGCACGCGGTGAGCACCAAGCACAAGATGAAACTCGGATGTGTACATGCTCTTGATTCTTCAAGGAGAAAACCACAGCGCACCGTCCATACAGAAGGAAAGCGGGAGAAACACTGGACCTCTGGTAACAAGCCAAACCCTCAGCACCCACCCAGCCAGCCTCACCTCTCCTGCAGCTGCGCTCACCCGCCGCTCCCTGACCCACGCTGCTCATGGGACCAGGGTGCTCAGGACCCCGTCTGGCCTGGCCACCCCATTCTCATGGGGACCTGTGCTGGGGAGGGGGCATCTGTCCTGACACGGAGGGGTCTGCAAGGCACAGCCTGGGCGGGGCCACGGGGACCAGCCACAAGCACCACAAGGCGCCCTTCAGCAGCGGGACAAGGCCTCGCAGCGAGCCTCCCTCGGGCTGTGGAACACGCTTGCCCCATTCTCGTTCCTATCAATGGCAGGCTGTGCACGATGTGGGCCCGACTGTTCTCCTGTGTGGGCTCATTCAGGGCGTGGGGCAGGGGGAGACCAAGGAAGGAGGAAGGAGCTGTGCTCCCTCAAGAGAAAGGGGCCGCGGAGCCATGTGAGGACAGACAAGGGGTCCCACCAAGGGCCAGGCCCTAAGTGTCTGAAGACCAGGCAGGCCAAGACACGGCAGTCCCTGAGGGCCAGGGGCTCCGGGACGAGGATGGGGGAGCTGCCCCCTCGCAGGCTCTACCAAAGGGCCCTGGATTAGCTCCCCCAAAAAGTTGGCGCCCAGCCTTGGAAACAGAGAGAGCCGGGTGCCCGAGCTCCCAATGAGGCCAGGTGAGGCAGGGGCGTGGGCAAAGCACTTCCACGCCACTGGCCATGGTACAGCTGGGCAGAGCAAAACTCAGCCGGGAGA
Source organism: Meles meles (assembly GCF_922984935.1). NCBI lineage: Eukaryota > Metazoa > Chordata > Mammalia > Carnivora > Mustelidae > Meles > Meles meles. Next base: position 96,547,697 of record NC_060076.1, read on the forward strand.
CCAAGCCACGTGCTGGGCTGCCTCCTGACCCCTGGCCACTAGCACGGGCCCCCGTGGGTGCACCTCGGCCGGGGACTGGTGCACACGGTCTGTGCGGGGCGGGTGACCCTGCAGGCCCGGAAAGGCACACAGGGAGGGACAGCAGCTCCCACACCTGCTCGTGGACACACACGAGCAGACGGGCAGAAGCAGGGAGGCCCCACCGCTGCCACGGGCAAGGGCACCCTCCACGCTGGCAGGACGCGGGCCTGGGACACTGCAGCGCTTGGTGACGGTGGGCACCAAGCTCTCTGTGCTGCCCACAATGCCGCCGGCTCCTGGTCATGGCAGCCGCGAGGACGGAGGGCTGGCTGACCTGTCCAGCACCGAGGGAAGCGGAAACGTGACCCGGGCGGGCGCAGGTGACCGCCGCAGCACACCAAGTGTGCGAGCCTTGGGTACAAGCAAGACATGGACTGGCCGTGCCCGCGTGGTGGCCGGACGTGGGGCTACAGGCGCCGCGGTCACCCTGGTAGGACAGACGCTTGCTCCGTCCCACGCCCCAGGACTACACCTCCTACCCCCAGCACACAAGGCTCACGTCCCCGCCCCCCCAACCTGCGAGGTCAGCAGCGCCAGGCAGCGGCCGGAAGCACGGTCCCCCGTCCCCTCGAGTGCGATGCCACCTAGGAATGCACGAGGCAGCAGGAGCGAGATGGTGCCGAGGAGGCAGGAGGGAGCAGACCTGCCCAGAACAGCCCCCCAAGTACCCCCAGTTTCAGGCACCTGCTCCAGGGACCTCCCAGAGCCTTTGGTGACAACGCCGAGCACCAGGTTGGGAAGGCAGCAAGCGGGCGGGGCAGCCACAGCAGCTCACGTGGACTCCACGGGGCACGGGGCCTCCCCGGCCTCCTGGTGGTGCTCATCAGAAGTGGGAGAAGGCGCGCTCGTGGTGGGGGGCGGGGAGCCGGGGGACCAGCATGTCAGGACCCTCGACCACGGGCTGACGGTGGCCTCATGATGAAAAACGCCATATTCTGTCATTCCTAACAAGCACAGGCTGTTTCTGGCTTCAAAGCCACTTTGAGGCAGTGAACTCAGTATTTTTCACACTCTGTGCCTGCAATCGGATGTGATATACATACCTGGAGGCTTTTCTCCCGTTGGCACTATGCTCTGCATTTTTAGGGTGTTTTCACAGATCTGCAGGAACGAGCTGTCTGAAGGAGAGGACCTTTTGAATTGGATCCCACTTCCGATGCTAACGTGCTCTTTGTTCAGCGCTCACTCCGCAGACACTGCTCGGGATCACCACAGCCCGGCCGGGCCCCAGGCCCCAGAGTCCGCCCAGGGTCCGTGAAAAGCAAACGTGTCCGTTTCTAAAAGCCTATTGATGGGTACCGTAAGGTAGCAAAGGGCACCAATTCCTGCAGATGAAAACCAACGGACTCACGCTCAGGTTCACCACATCTTGGTATCAGTTTTAAGCATTAATTCAACCTGCTCAGCCCAAGGATACACCCTGTATAATTCCGCCAGGGGACCTACCTGGCCTTGGTCCTGGCTCCAAAGCTCTCACACCAGCGAGGATGCCAAGAAGCACCAAGGGACACAGAGCAGCCTGCCTCTGTTCCACCAAGAACAGTCCAGACATCACCCTCTCTGAACCTGACCCACGTCGTGTGGCCCACCTGTGGAGGCCAAGAAAATTAAGGCCATCCCATCTCAAGTTTAGCTGATGTGGGACACAGAGTCAGAAGAAAATCATTAAATTTCCTTACCTACTCACAAGCCCTTGAAACAGAGTGGCTGTCCCCTGGGGACTCAACTGCCCTCATCTTGAGGTTTTGCTAAGGACAATCCTAGCCTGACCGACGCCCTACCCCAACAGGTCCAACCAGGATCCTTTAAGTCTACTTTAACAATTCCTTTATCTCTAAACCTCCAAGATAGTGTCCAGAGTCATTCTCAAGCATATGGCCCACTGATACACATCTAAAGGGTCTCACGAGAAGATTTCTATTATTGGTAATAAATAACCTTTCTCCCAACAATAGCTAGCCCCTCAAGGTCCAGGAGACCTTGCTTCCAAAACTCCTTGGAGACTTACATCATCCATGATCCCCTTTGTCCTCACCCACCGCCGAGTCCACCCCTACTCTGCCTTTAAAAACTCTGACTGTAATCCGGTTCGGGGTCCAAGTCCCTACTGCGCTGTGTCGGGAATACTTGGCCTCAAGCTTAAGTTTGTCAAATAAACCCTCATGTGATTGTATCGGTGTTGGCTCCTTGGTGGTCTCTCGGACGTGAAAACTGGGGCATAACATACCCAGGACACAGGCTTCTCTCCCGGAGACCCCTCCCCTGCACAAAGCCTGTGCAGCCTAACTGCCATCCTCAGCCAAGACGAGCCCCTTGTCCCTGCCCTTGTCCCTGCCTGGGCACCTTCCACACATCAGCCACGCAAGCCACGCTCCACACCCTTCAAACACAGCCCAGGCCTTTCCGGGTCAATTGCCCCTGACCTCCCAGGAAAAATGAGACGGACAGGCCACTGTGGGGGCATTCCCCAAGGGGTCTGTATGGGGGATGGGCCGTTGTGGGAATGCTCCCCGAGGGTCTATGTGGTGGGTGCGCCACTGTGGGGCTGCTCTCCCAGGGGTCTGCGTGGGGCAGGGCTGTTGTGGGGATGCTTCCTGAGGGTCTGAGTGGTGGGCGGGCCACCATCCAATCCGGGGAACACGGGCTCCACAGGCCGAGAACCAGCAGGCCCGGAGGTAAGAGCCTAGCACACGAGAGGCACAGCTGCAAGGCAGACGTGGCCAGGGTGCTGATGTCAAGGGGGACCCTGGCCTGGGCACAGCGCGAGGCCAAGCTGCATCAAGGTCCTGGGCTGAGAAGGGGGCAAGGGAGCCCAGAGGCAGGAGCGAGCACCCACCCCCTCAGGCCTGGGGGTTCCTCCTCTCAGGACTGGTGAGTCCCTAGCGCCTGGCTCTCTGGGCTGCGTCCTGTCCTCACTGATGGCTGGACCCGTTCTCATCTCAGACTTCACACCAGTCTAGGGCTTTCTGGTCCCAGCCCTCCCTCCTAGGCCCACACCAAAACCTCCTTAATTTGGGCTCCACCTGCCCGGCAGGGGCTGGGGACCATCACCCTGCAGCAGGCGAGGAGCAGACATGGGAGCTTCCTGGCCCCCTGTCTGTGTTTAAGTGAGTCTCTTTCCCATAGCCACGCCACTCTGTTTATCTGCACGTGCTCAAGCCCCTCAGTTTACGGACGTGCAGAATGCCCCAGGCCAGGCTGGGAGCACGGTGAGGTGTCCTTCCTTCCCTCTAGCCACAGCCTCCCCAGGGGACCTGGCCTGGCCCTTGTCCTCCCCTGCTGCCCACAGGGTCAGCTCCCCATCCCCCCACCTCCCTAGGACACCCAAACTCTGTCCTCCCCTCCTGCCCACAAGGCTAGCTCCCCATCTTTCTCGCATGAGGAAGCTCCCGGGTCACCTCCCGGTGACCTTAGAGCAGGCGTACAACAGTCTGTTCCTGTGGCGACTCGGGTCACACCGGCATTTGGAAAAGAGAGGAGCCTGCGCTGCAATGTGTCCCCTGGACCCCAGCCACCCACACCTACCAGCTGCGAAGCGGGCTAGGCCACCGGCAGCTGCCAAGGGAGGGCCTGTGTGGGGCAGACGGCTGCAGGCCGCAGGGCCTACGCCCTCGCCACCCCTACCGGGTCGACTTCCTCCTGTGAGCCTGCCGGCTGTCGGTCCTGTGTGGGGAGCTGCGCAGGAAGCCCAGGGCACACCTCCACCTGCTGTGTGGGCGGGGCCGGGGTCAGGAGAGGGTAAGTGAAGGGGGGGGGCTGCAGCTCGGGCGGCACAGCAGGAACCCGGGCGGAGGCCACAGAGGATGTCAGGGGGACACAGAGGCACTTGGGGACACAGAGCACCGTTTCTCCGAGGGCCTGAGTCAGAGACTGGGTGTTTCTGGCAGCCTGAGTCAGACACACGGTACCTGACGATAACGTCTGCACACGCCACGTGCACACGCACCCTGCCAGGCACACACAGGCCCCCACCGAGCACAAGCGCCCACCGGCCATACGTGCATACCCGCACTGCACACACACGCACACCTATGCACACGCACCCCACCGTGCACACACGCGCCCCACCGTGCACACTCCGACCACACACGTGCACCCCTACATACATGCAGCTCCCCACGGTGCACACACACACTGTGCACACGCACCCACCTACCAAATACACCCTCACTGTGCACACATGCACACCCCTGTACACACGCCCCCACCGTGCTCACGCGCCCCCATTGGGCACTCACTCACCTACTGTACACACAACCTGTGCACACCCCCCACCATGCACACACAGCAGCACCGTGCACACCCCCACCATGCACACGAACCCCCACCCCTGCCACGCAGACATACCTCCTCAGCACGCACACACACACACCCTGCCGTGCACACGCCGTTCCCCCACCGTGCGCACACACACCCCACCGTGCATAAAGAGCCCCTGTGCCCAGAGGAAACCATGGCAGCGTGTGTCCCCGGCCCAGAGGTGAGCCCGCAGGATGTGCTGTCCTGTCACTCCCCCGTGACGACGCTGCTCAGTGCCCGATGCCCCAGACACCACCGCTCCGCTTATTTTATTAGCTCCTTGAAACTCTCCGTGCAGCCAGAGGTAACTTCACACGACGCCACAGTCTCGAGTCCCTTCCGGCCAGGCTCCCCCTCCCACCCGCACGGCGCCGTCCTCCCCGCTGCCCCTAGCAGTGCAGCCCTCCTGCGCCCACCCGCATCGCCCTCTGCCCAGCGGCCCAAGAACACGCCGACATGCACACGCAGTCCTACGTGCACGCACGGATCACTGCCGGAACGTCTCACGTGTCACAGAGCCCAGGGCGGGAGGGGTCCTGCACCCGCCGTGGAAACACACCGCACAGCTGCTACCAGTGAGGCAGGCCAGTGGGATGGGAGGGACAACGCCCGACGGGCACAGTGCACGTGAGCCCAGGGCACCCTGCAGAATGGAAGCTCGATTCCCTGGTCAGAGGGGGACTGCTGAGCTACTGGGGCCGGCGCCCCAGAAGGGCATAAAACCAGACTCCCCCACCCTCAACAATCTTAGCCCACGGTACGCACACGCATTCTAGATGTGCTCAAGAGCGGGGTCCAAGAACACCAAATGAGACAAGCCCGCCAGGCAACCAAGAGACAGCCCATGTGACCGCCCTGACGGACTCTGGTAACAGAGTCATAGCAAACAGAGACACATTCAGCTGCAAAATGACCTAATCCCGAGCCCGACTTGTTTGGGGCCACTCCTCCTTCCTACAAGGGACCACAGGACCAATCCCGCTGCCTGGGCGGCAGATCCAAGCAGGACCTAGTCCAAGCTGCAAGGGAAACCTGTTCAGTCGGGAATCACCTCCCTGACCCCCAAATTCAGCCGGGAAGCCAAGAGGCACTGTCTCCTCTCTGTAAGGAATGTTCCCCGGCCTCTCTCGGCTGACAGGGAGGCGGGGGGCAAACACGGGCCACTTCGCCACCGGCAAACAGGAGCGTCCGCTGGGCTGAGACGTGGGGCTGCTCCCGACCCTGATGGTTAGCCTTGCCTCTCCCCGGAGACACGCCCAGGCATGAGGACTGTCTGTACAGGAGGCTGCACGGAGGAGGGAGGCTCCTCCTTGCTAAAACCATCCCTGCTCCCACACCCTGCGGGCTGCAGAGTCCTCAGGCCGGCCGGGGCTCCCCACGGTGAGCTTGGCCTCGTCCACACTCCCAGTCCTGCCTCCAGATTCATCAGTGCCCAGAGCTCGGCCAGGGAGCACCCCGCCTCCCTGCACAAGCACCTGCCGACACCCCTCCCCCACCATTCCTGTGGCACAGCCCTTGTCCTTCCCGTGGTGACAGAGGCTTCCTGAGGAGTCCCGCCCAGCCAGCTCCACTGACAGAGAAACGGACAAGGCTCTTCCCGGGCAAGCAGCCGCCCTCTGGGAGACCCCTCGCCTGGTCTACAGACATCTCCCCAGCTCTGGGCTTAGCGCCCCAGCCCATCCACTCCTTGAAACTTCATCTGTCCGCAGGCCTGCCTCCCTGCTTCCTGCAGAGCTGGGCTCATCTGGGACCCTCCACTTCTCCAGTTGCTCAGCCAAACCCTGCAGTGTCCTCGACAACATTCACTCCGGACTCAACCTGTCAGCAAGTCCTCTCAACTCTGCTCCAAACGAAGGCCTAGTCGGGCTGTCCCCCCACCTTGGCTGCTGCACCCCAGGCCTGCGTCACCACCCCCTCTCCAGACCACATCGCCACCTCCCACGGGCTACCCTGTGCCCTGCAGACGGCTGTGGGCCTATCCAAACCCCCGGCTCCAGGGCTCCCGTCCCAGCATCCCGAGCGCCAAGAAGCTCCCAGGCGCCCCAGGTACCATGAACATAGGAGGCACCGTCCTGCCTCAGGGTCTTTGCAGCTGCTGTCCCCTCTGCCTGGGGAATACCTCCCCAAACCCAGGCACCACCCTATCTTCCCTTCCCCAGCCGCCCTTCTCAGCGAGGCCCTCCCTCCCGGTGCCCCCTTTCCCTGATCTCACTCCTGTGCACCCAGGACCATCTCACTGCTTCTGACCAACTTACGGATTCTGCGTATGCTCCATCCTCCCCAACATCAGAGCACCTCCCCCGCGTGGAGACCCTGGTGCCCAGGATGGGAGTTCAGCGCAGAGATGGGGTCTGCAGGGACCCGTCCTCCCGTGGGGGTGGTGGGGGACCTGGGGCTTGCCAGCCTGAGCCAGCCACGCCATCCCGACACTGCGCCCCGTGCATGGGCTTGCTCGCCAGCAGCAGTGGAGACGTGACCCCCAAGGCCGGGGCACGTGCTGGAGAACGTGTCAGACACCCCAGCGAGTTGCGAAATGAAAGGCTCAGTTCACTGGCTTCACCGTGTGCATGACAGCCCTGCCATATGCCCGCTCCGTCCGAGAAAAACGGGCCTTTGTGCGCTATAAATAGCCTGGCCAGATGTGGATACGCCTGTGGGTTTGTTCCCGGGACTCTGGCTCGGCCCACCACGGCCCCCACGGCAGCCCCTGGCAGCAGGATCCCAGGAGGCCGAAGGCACGGTGCGCCCAGGGGCAGGACAGGGTTACCCAGTGGTCCCCCCCTCCCGCCAGAACGCAGCCCACGGTGCCCCGCGCCATCACGGGCAGGCGGCGGGCTGACCAGCGTGTGTGGGAGAGGGCTGCTAGCAGAACAGCAGGCTGCTGGCGCACACGGCGTGCTCCTTTATGCACAGAAAACAGGGACACGGGGCTGGGATCGGGGAGCCGGGGGGCCCTGCAGGGACTGAGTGTGCCCGCAAAGCCGAGTGCCAGGTCCCTGTGCAAGAGAGATGCCCTCTGAGTGGGGAGCCCGTGTCTCCGATGAGGGCCAGCCACCTATGAGTCAACGCCGTGGAAACGCGGGGGCAGGCCGCTTAGAGCCGGTCTCATGTGCTCCCGAAGCCCCACCGCCCCGCCACTAATCGGGCCCACCTGACGGGCGCGGGCACGCCCAGCAGCAGTCCGGACGCTTCCGACAGCGGGGCCTGGCGAGCCGCACGTGTCAGCTCAGACGTCCCCATGAGTGATGTTTAAGAACAAACAAATGACGTGAGGCCGTAGGTCTATTTCATTGTGTCTGACACAAATCCAAGGCACAATCACAAGTGCCCCCGAGTCACACATGGGGGCCTCTCCGGCCCCTCCTGAACCCGGGTGTCTCCGGCCTGCGGCATGCACTGCTCTGACCGGCCCCCGCGGACTGCTGTGTGCCCCGCAGTGAAGCACGATGACGTGGTGTCATCCACACGATGACGTGGTGTCATCCACACGTGGCTCCGTTGCGGGCGCCAGTGCACGACCAGCCGCGGCTGTGGTGTCCGGCCTCCCGTCACCATGAACGGGCCAGACGGGGTCAGGGCTGGGTGGCTGTTTGGGTCAGAGGTCCCACAGGGCCACCCTCTGCCCACCACGGTCCTGGCTCCATGGATCTGGTCCTCAGCCGGGCACGCACACAGCTGTGCACACACCAGCGGCCTGTTGCCCCATCGGACAATGTGCACCGCGGGCCTGGGGCTGTCCTTTGGGGTCAATGACTATGCATGGAGCAGCATTAGGACTGAAGTCAGTCGTGCACACCTACGTTAGTCCCTCATGTGGTCTTTGGAGACTACAAGTCTAGACCACTCACCATCAGATCAGGGCCACAGGACCCGGGCTGTCTCCGGGGTGGTCCTGGGCCGCTGTGCTGTGATGGCCCCCAGGGATGCAGCCAGAAGACCACACAGGCCCTCCCAGGACGGCTGACCCTGGAGAGTACGATGAACCACGTTCTCAGCGCCGCAGAAGCATGTCTATCTATGGTAGCCCCACGCTCCACTCCGCAAGCCACGATACATCCCACAGGTGGCACTCCACTGCACGGCCCCAGGCCTCCCGGGCATCCAGGCAGCACGCGCCACACCTCGGCAAGGCCAGGGGGCACTGAGACAACAAAGGTGCTCGGGGGTCATTCGCTTTCCGTACAGAAGGCCGCCCCCAGCGCGTCCCGGCTGCACGAGTTTGGGTCTCACAGAAAAATCGCAGCTGGGATCCCGGGACCCAGCGTGCCCTCCCCCACAGGTGGTGCAGGCAGAGGACGGGTTTCCTGGGGAGGATGCGCTGGATGACTTCAACATCCCGCAGACGGCATGCTTCTGGAAATCCATCTCAGGGGGACACGTGTGCACCAGCCTCTCACCCAGGGCTCCCCACTGTCAACAGGAAGCCTTCTCCCGAAACAACAGGGCCGGGGGCCATGCAGCACCTTGCAAAGGCCTGTGCTAGCTCCAGGGAAGGCCAGGAAACGGGGCGTTCACAGCCCAAGGTCCCAACCCAGCAGACCCTCAAGGGTGTAACGCTAACAGTGTCCCCGGAGAAAGCACTAAGTCAGGAGGGTACATTAAGGACGAGGCCGCAGCAAACTGTGGGAACGTCCTTCTGGCCTGGGCAGCTGTGTCTCGTCCACGAAGCACGGGGCCACAGCGACACACACCACCCCGCCCAAGACGTGTCCACACACGAGGAAAGCTGTCAAGACTGCACGGACCTCAGGCTTCCTCTGCCCCCAGAAAGCTGTGCGTACACGGAAATCACAGTGTCCGCCACGTCCCTAACCCCGGAGTCCCGGGCAGCCCGGGCTGAGGCAGCGGATTAGCGGCCGGATTTAGGAGAGGGTGGGGTGGGTTTCAGCCACCCGCCTCTCCTGGCCGCAGAGGGAACTTGGTTTGGTTCGGATGGAGGGAAGCTGTCAGTCATGGCTGAGACCTGAACCGCTCAGAGGCTGAGAGCGCATCCACTCCACCTGACTGCCTCTGCGGCGCCTGGGACAAGCGCGGCCACGCGGCAGGTCCCGAACACTCGGCTTCTTGCCACCACAGACACCGGGGCGGCCACTACCACTGCTCCAGAGCTCGGGTATGGTGCAGAAACAAACGTCCCAGGCCATATGGGATCGATGACAGGGACACCCATATTCTCCCCCTACGGCGCCAAGAGCAGCCACGACACCACATGGAGACAGATTTCCTCGTGGCTCACCTATGTGGTATGAGCCTTGCTCTATGTACACCACGGAATTTTTAGAAGATGATGGGACACAGCACCCTGCAGGAACAATCATGCCCCCAGAGACCAGGCTGCGGAGTGAATACAACAAGCCCACGGCACCCTGCACTGAAGGCCGCCCACACCGTCCACGGGAGCACCCGCATTCCGCGCCTGCGCCTGCTGAAGCTTGCACAGGCCGCCGCCCTCCGAGCAGAGAGGCCTCGCCCCCCCAGAAAGTTAAACCCACCCAGGGGGCTTCTCTTTCTGCTCCACATCACCACCACCTGTTTGGTGCTGCTGGTTTTGGGGAGCTGGGGCAGGTCTGTAGGAGCAGGAAAAGCCAGCGTCCCAATGACACCGTTCAAACCTGCTGGTCCTGCTGGGCCGTGGGCCCACGAGCCAGACGAACCATGCCTCGGGCCACTTGAGCGTCCAACCTCCACAAAGCGGAGGCTGCAGACAAAACCACACTTTAATTTTCCGTCTGCCGGGAGCTCCTGGGGACAGGCCCGGCCAGGTCCCGGCCGCCACCATGGGGGCTGAGCGCGTTCCGCAGGAGGGGTCCTGCTCTGCTCAGTGGGCGCGCACAATGACGGTGCATGCCTGTGGACTTCTAACCATACGGGATTTCTGGCTTTTTCCAAATATATTTCTGTTCTTGGCATGGAGTCCCATCCATGGTTACCCACGTCTCACGTGCTCCACACAGCACGGGGGACGTGGAAATGAACCATTACACCCTGACCGGGGGAGTTGGGGGGTGCGGCCAGGATGCCTCATTTCCACCCAAAAGCAAAACTGGGAAAGCCCACGTGGGCAGCTCGCCGTGTGTCCCACGGCCTGATTCCCGGCCTCGGCATCCCATGGACGGCAGGCCACAGAGGGCGTCAGACCCATGGGTCAGTCAAGCACGGGATAGTTGCTGAAAGGTCATTTAAGAAAAAAGACCACACGTGAAAACCCTTTCACTCGCTCCTCATGAGGGGCTGACAAGGTGTTACAGCCTCTTCAAAGCAGACATCAGAGGGCTGGGCAGCGATGACCACCTCATGGGGACGGGGCTTCCCTGGGGGACGGGCTGGGCTGGGGCCAGATGCAGGTGGCAGTTGCACCGCAGTGGGGAGTCCTCAATGCCACTGCACTGTTCCCCGTCACGTGGTCCGCTCCACGTGATGTGACTTCAGCACCAAGAAACATCACGTGGAGGAAAGGAATACAGGAACGGATGTCCGGCAACCCAACGTGGCTCTCCCCACGGGAGGGCGTCAACAGCGCAGACAGAATGCGTCGTGTCCCTGCCGAGAACGGCCGTCCGCGTGGCTGCCGATGTCGTGCTGCGTATGAAACAGGACCGACCCCAGGGGTTCCCGTGCTTCTAAGGCTGCGCCTTCCCAGTCCTGCATCCTCAGACCTCCGCGTCGGCGGGTGACCTTGTGTTCCCACGTGGGTACCCCTGGAGGCAGCACACGGGCATTCGGTGCCCATGCGCCAGCCCCCAGATGAGGGCTGTGGGCGCTAGAGGAACGCACACCCTCTCGGTCAGGGGGCTGGCCCAGACTCCCTTTCTGGACTTCCTACAGGAAGCACATGCTACTCTCATAACAAGGCTGGAAAGCACGCCCAGAAAGGCTCCGTGTCTTCCCTCATGAACACAGATCCAAAAATCCACATGAAAAGACGGGTAAATGGATCCGGTCCCATGTGGGAAGATACGCCGCCATCGGAGTTTCTTGCCGAGTGCAAGGCTGGTTTAGTACATGAAAACCAGTGAATGTATACAGCAAGTTGGCCGTCCACGGGAGATAAAACATACGAGGGTATCAACTCCTGTAGGAAAAGCATCTAAATTAATTCTATATTCACTCATGATAAAATCTCCCAGCAAAGAGGGGGCCTCTCACACCCCAGTAAAGGGCATCTATGGAGAAACCCACAGCCAACAAGGTACCACAGGCTGGGAGACGGGGCACCCTCCCCTAACTCGGGGACAAGATGGGTGTCCCCTCTCTCCACTCCCGTCTGACTCTGCACTGGAGGCCTGGCTCGGGAAGGAGCAAGAGAAACAGGAGAAATAAATAAAATGCATTCAGATTGGCGAGGAAGAAATAAGACAGCTTTTCAGACAGCAGGATCGCTTACAGTAAAAACCCAAGGACCTTCCAAAAAAAAAGGTCCTCTCGGAACTAGTAAGAGAGTTCAGTGGAATCACAGGACACAAAGTCAGTAACACAAAATGAGCTGTTTCCAAGTATTCTAATGACCGCACGCTGAGAAATGGAACTTGGTCACAATGGGAACATACGCTCCGTGAAAGGTCCTGTTTCGAGAATGAACAGACAACCTACAGACAGAGAATACTTGCGAGTCATGTATCCGACAAGGAACCTGGGTCAGGAATGTTGTGGAAAACTCTCAGAACTTGACAGGAAGAAAACAACCCAATTAAAATACGAGCACAAGACCCGAGCAGACATGTGGCCAAAGCAGACGTACAGACAGCAAGTGAGCACGTGGGAAGGTGGTCAATGTCACCAGCCACCTGAGGTGCAAGTGACAGCCACAGTGAGACATGCTACCTGCATGTCTGGGCGGCTGAAAGAGCAGTAACGAAGGACACCAAGTGTGGGTGAGGATGGCGAGCCACTGGGACAGTTGCTGGGTCTGTGTACTGAACAACTATGCCCTTGTGATGTGAGATATTGCAACCACTCCAGGAGACATTCTGGGACTCTCTAATAAAATAAACATGCCCTTGCCCTATGCCCTGGTCACCCCACTCACGAGTATTCATGCCAAGGAGATGGTGTCGTGCGTTCATGCTCACGCAGATGGTTACAGAGACTGTTCAAGTCTAGGATGGGAAGCTACTTCACAAGCGGATTGGCCGGCCACCATGCAGCCGCACAGGTACAATCCCGAGTGCAAGGAGCCAGTGCAGAAGGCTGCCCACCGCACAATGCCGCTAGTTAGCCACTCCTGGAAGGTGAACGCAGGGACGGAGAAGATGAGCAGCTGGGGCTGGTCATGCAGGAACACAAAGGGCGAGTACAGGGGGGCTGGGGGGAAGGGCTGTTCTGGATCCCTGCCGTGGCGGTGCTGACACACAGCTATGCAAGTTCTAGAATCATAACAGACCGGTACACCAAAGGGCATTTTCACTGTTAACTTACGATATAAAGACAAAGGAACAAAAGGACTTTGGGCGAACCGTGGAGGACTGGCTGCTGGGTTCCAGACCACAATAAAGCGAGCGTCTCAACCGAGCGAGTCAGAGGAGTCTTGTAGCTGCCCCGGCACACGCACAAGTTACGTGTTTACGTTACTCTGTGGTCTACTGAGTGTCCGCTAGCGCTGTGTCTGAAACACGACACACATACCTTAACTACCAATACCTCACCGCTAAAACCTGCTCACCACCCTCGGAGCGTAGGCGTCAGCACCCATCACAGATCACGTAACACACAGCACAATAATGAAGACGGCTGAGATACTGGGAGAATGACCAAAATGTGACCCAGAGACCCGAGGTCAGCAGAAGCATCGGAACAATGACGCTGACTGGCTCGCTCGACACACGCATGCCACAAACCCTCCGTTTGTAAGAAGCGCAGTGAAGCGAAAGCACAGTAAAATGGCGTGTGCCTGCTTGCAAACCAGGAGAGCAGTAGATTTTTAGGAAGACAGCGTGCTGCGGAGGAGCGGAGGGAGAGAGAGAGAATCAAGCAGGCTCCCCCTGAGCACAGAGCCCTGTGCAGGGCTGCATCCAGGACTGAGGTCACGACCTGAGCTGAACCAAGAGTCAGATGCTCAACGACTTAGCTCCCCAGGCGCCCCTTGACTGCAATGTTTTAAAAACACTCGGGGCGCCTGGTGGCTCAGCTGGTTGGGTGTCTGCCGCCTTCAGCTCAGGTCCTGATCCCAGGGTCTTGGGGCTGAGTCCCGCATCAGGCTCCCTACTCAGTAGGGAGCCTGCTTCTCCCTCTCCCACTGACCCTCCCCTTGCTTTCTCTCCCTGACAAATAAATAAAATCTTAAAAAAACAAAAGAAAACGGAAAAAAGCACTTATCTTTAACTAGACAGAGAGGACAAATACTTTATACCTCCATCTGTTTGGGGCTCCCCCATGGAGCCAACATCACAGGGAGGAGAGCGGCGGTGGGCGCAGGGGCTGGGAGGGCCTGGCGGTCAGCGTGGGGACAGAGCTTTCCCTTTGGGAAGCTGAGAAAGTCCCGTGCACAGACGGCAGTGCTGGCTGCGTGACAACGCGATGACTTAGTATCGCTGGGCTGTCCTCCTAACGGCTCGGAACGGTCAAGTTTAGGTCGCGTGTATTTTACCGCAATGAAAACCCTTTATCCCCATCAGAAAAGCAGGCTGACAAAACCCTGTTTGCGTAAACGTAAAGCCAGCAAGCAAGCTGTAAACGCGAGCAGGGGAAACTCGACTGCAGCTCGCCAGGAAGATGCGTCCCCGTTGGGTTTGGCCCGCATAGCTCAGACCTTGCTCGCACATGCTGGGCACGCGGGCTCCCTGACGCACGGGGCACAGTCTGCTCCTGGTGTCCTCGGGAACAGAACTGAGACCGAGAGTCACTCTGTCCAGCCCCCTGGATTTTCAGAGTCATGCACACTTTGCATGCATGACTCCCACACGAGGCCCCCGAAAGCCAGAGGAGAACCCATCTGCGGTCTGCAAAGCCAGCTCGCGTTTTAGCCGGACCTGCGCTGAGCAGAGCCTGAGCCAGAACCTCACCGGCACAGACAGCTAGAGACTCTGGGCGAGTCAGCTGGTGGCAGAGGGGGACCCTCTTCCTCCCCTCCTGCTCAAGGGGCCCGCAGCCATTCCGGATCCTCGGCAGCTGGGCGGAGCAGGCCCGGCTCCCGATTTAGAACATCCCCAGCCACTCTGTGGACGCACGGGCACCAGCTCCTGGGCACGAGTCCTCCCGCCGCCCTGCTGACTGCCAAGAAGCGTGGCCCCAACGATGTCCAAATGCAAATCACAGCTTGCAGACACCTGGCACCAGCAAACAGCCCAGATAAACACAATATGACTCATTCAGCCGGCTGTGTGTGCAGCAAGCCCTTCGCAGGAATTAACCTCCCTCTGAACGCCGGGCTGCTGCTGGAGTCAAGAAATCACTGTCATTTTAATCCAAATAAGAGCATCACAGAGATTACACTGGGCAGATAAATATAAACCAGTTTGAACATCTCCGCGTTCCTCATCTCCAGTGGTATTCCCCTGCATACACAGACGAGACAGCCAAGTCAATATTCTCTGTAAACTGCTTGGGTCTCTCTCCTTCCCGGCATTTGGGCCGCCCTCTGTTCAACTTCCTGGCCCTGACCAAGCCTGGGGACACGTGGACCTGCATCTAAGCACTCTGTACGCTTCATTAGCTCTTCCAAGCTTTACGATTCCAAGCTGGCCGAGGCCAGGGCTGAAAGCACGGAAAACCATCAGATTTGCTCCCCAAGTCTCCTCCTGACAGACCTGTGTCCCTCAGAGATGAGAACCAGCTGAACCTTCTCACTGTGAAACATGGGGCTGACGCCCAGTGTCAGGGGAGGCCCTGGGGTCCTGGCTGTGGAGGCCCCAGATGCCCCATCAAGCCAGCCCAGAAAGTTCTGGAAGGTCCCTCTGAGAAGAGCAGTCAGTGTGTTAGACCCTGGTATGGCCTGGAGCTGCCGTGCCACCCATGCACCTGCTGTCGCCATGAGACCCTGTCCTTCCACACCAGCACCTTCTAACCATCCCCACTCCGAGCGGGCAGGGTCAGGCTCAGGGCACCCACAGAGCCCTCTGTAGGCCCTGCAGGAGCACCGGGGCCAGCCAGAAACACAGCTGCAGCCCAGGCCATGGGAAAGGCCATGCTTCTCTAAAACAGTGAGACCACAAGCTTCATGGGACATCTCTGAGCAGCCTGGGGCTCATGTGTGCCCCCCGTCCCCACCAAGAGGGTTGTTTCCAGACCCATGTGCACAGTGGGCCAGCCCGCCCTAGGACACCGCGCTGCTTTCCTCTGTGTGGCTGTTATTATCTATCAGGAACAGAACAGGAAAGCCGAGAGGTGTGATAAGAGCGTGTCAGACACCCAGGAGGCCAGCCTTGGCCGCGTGGAAGGGCAGGGACGGGACGCAGGACCTGGACCCCAACCAAGGCTCTTCCCAGAGAAGATACAAGGAGGCAGGGAACCACGGCTTTTGGTGAGCACACACCTCCTCCAAGCGCAAGCTGGAAGCGAGGCCTGCTCTGGAGGGGGGGCTGATGGACCCGCCCCCAGAGTGCCCAGCAAGGCCCCAAGGCTGTCGCACGGGGCCAGTGGTGGCAGGAACCAAGCTCAGGCCCAGGGAGGTCCCAACCAGCGAGTGTGGGCTCCCCTTGTACGAGGTCCCAGCACCGTCAGAACCCATGAAATGTCATGTTCCTCCAGGCCAACGCTGGCCCCGTGGTATTGGGGACGAGCTGTGAGTCCTGACTGCCCATCCCGACACCGTGATCCAACTCATGCAGTACCTGTCCTGCTGGGGGCTGAGGCACATGGGGACACTGATGGGCCCAGTGGCTAAGTTTATATGTCAAGTTGGCTGAAACACAGTGGCCAAATATCTGGCCAAGCTATTCTAGAGGCTTCTGTGAAGGGGTTTTTTCACTGACATTAACATTTAAATCAGGAGAGTATGAGTAAATCGCCCTCAATAATGTGTATGGGCCTCGTCTAATCAGGTGAAGGTCTCAGTAGAGAAAAGTCAGACCCCTGGGGAATGGGGGTTCTGCCTCTAGGCCTTCGGGGCCTCCACCTGCTGGCCCAGCCTGCAGATTTCAGACTTGCCAGCCGCCCCCATCATGACCGCTGAAAATACATCTCTCTCTGTGTGCACACGTGTACACACACACACACACACCCCTCTGGTTGGTTCCCCTTCTGAAGAATGCTGACTGCGACATGCGAGACAGCTTCTGAGTGGCCACCCGACCGGGCCACCCCCATGTCTGAGCAGAACCTCACCGCAGAGACACGACGGATCCCGTGACCGTCCAGTGGCCCCCATGAAGGGCTCCAGGGAAAGCCTCGTGGGTGAACGATTAGGGACTCACCACCCAGCGCGCAAAGCGTGCGGTCAGGAAGACACACTGTGACATCACAGTGAATTTTCACCCACGCTTTGCCTTTCCAGACAAGTGAGAGGCATGGCGGGGAGCCAGGGGTAGGGGCTGAATTTTATCATTTGGCTAAAAATACAACAAAGAGGGACAGAAACAAGTTCCACAGGCCTCCCCAAGGCAGATGCTCCTTAGTCCATGAAGGCCTTCTGGAATGCAGTCCTCGAGTCAGCTGGGCACTATTTTCCAGGAACACACGTGCACACACGTCTACACACCCATGGCCAACAACACCACCAGTTCCTTTTCCTGGGCCCCACCCTTCCAGGGGCCAGGCTGACACAGCCCAAGTCCACCCAGAGTGGCGGACGCAAGGAGCTCTGGAGCCAGGGGATTCTCCCACCCCGAGGGCCCCAGGAGGCAGGCGACGGCCCCCACTGGTCTCTAGTCTGACTGCGTCCACACCTGTTCAAGCACTTACGTGCAAACCACCTTCAAGCAGGCTGAGTTCTCCCAGAAGACGCCCCTGTACAAACACGGAGGTACCAAGAGAGGCAGTCAAGGACGCAGTCGACAGGGAAACACCGGGATTTCCACCGTCGGGAGAGGGACACGGGGTGCACGGCCATCACGGAGCCGCGTGCGGAGTCATGGCCCAGCGCCGGGGGGAACAAGCCCGGGCCCCACAGGGCGTCGCCACACCTCCAGGAAACTGCCCGGGCCCCGGCCGCGTGCACCTGTGCGCACACACGTGTGAGAGGAAAGGCACAGCCCGGAGCTCAGAAATGCCGTGGTCCATGGTGCACCCCCTCCCCCAGGGCGCAAGGAGGAGGTGCGCCCTTCCTTCATCCTCCACATAAGAAAAACACCATTAAAATAAAGGAAAATTTAGTCAGCATATCTGACTTCCGGTTCACACTAAAGATTCGCCAAACACCCTTGCAGAAATGCAGCTTAAAAGAAAAGGCCCCACCGGCAGAGATAAAAACTCACATGAAAAGACAGGAGGCCCTTTCCTGTTTCCCCTGAGTCAATGAAAAATTATTTCCCCAAGCGGCAAGTTTCCACTGCGCTCACCTCTATAACTTCCCATGAGTGCGAGGGCGGCCGCGGTTTCCGTGTTCCTGCCGATAAAGCCTGAGACGCATCCTGCGGACTGTGAGGGCCGCCGGCCCCAGGGCCTGCCCGCTGGCCGCCCGCCTCCCTCCCGCCCCACGCACAGCGGCTCCCTGGCCTCGCCCTGTGCCACAGCAGGTCCCACAGCCCGTGGACACTGTCCTATTTGGAAAGAGGGTCCTTGCACATTTAATTAGATTAAATCACAGAGTTAGGACAAGATCATCCTGGGTCATCTGCGTGGTCTCTTATTCTAAGGACAGGGACAAGTGTCCTCACCAGGGACACGCAGAGGAGAGACCTAGACCCAGAGGAGGTGACCATCTGAGGTTGCAGCCAGAGACCGGGCACAAGGAAAGGGACATCTGGAGCCCCCATCCCCTAGGTCCTCGGACGGAGCATGGTCCTGCCCAGGCCTTGATTTTGGATTTCTGACCCTGGAACCGGGAGAGCATCAGTTCCCATTCTCGAAGCACCACGTCGCCGGTGCCTCGTTGCGGCAGCCCAGGGACCGTGTGTGCGCACGTGAGGTGTCAGCGCGCTTCCTTCGCCGTTGGGTTTACCGGAAGGCAGGAAGGCCTCCCTGCTGTGCAGACCGTGAAATGTGTGGGATGAACTCAGGGTCATGTTCACAGCACCTGTTGGGGGCCACACTCCACAGTTCCATCCAGCACCCATGTCCCGGGCCACCTGCTCCACGGGGAGGGTAGGCATGGCATCTCGGTGGATTCACGACCACGGCCTTTCTCCCCACGTAGCTCCCGTCCCCGAGTTTCACGCGCCGGCCCCAGCCACTCCATAACGGCCCAGGAGGAAACCAAGCCATCCACGTGGCAGGCAGGGACGCTGCGGTGCATGCCCACAATGGCACGGCGCAGGGCTGGGAGGGGGCGATGCCGCAGGGGACACGCAGGGGTGTGCGCTGCAGAAGCCAGGCCGCACAAAAGGAAACCTGGCAGGCGGCCCGTCTGCAGAGACCGGCTGGGAGTGGGGAGCTCAGGGGCGCAGGGCCAGCGGTGCTCTGGGCCCCGCATGGCTGGGCTCCGTTGGTGAGCAATGCCGAGCTGTATGCATGTTACTGGAAGTGTGCAAACATCTCCCCAAGGACGGAAGACGGGGAGAAAGAGAAGCAAGACGGGCGCGACATGTCTGCTGCAGCTGCTGTTCTGTTGGTGGTGACTTTCCCTTGTATTTCAAGTCTGAGGTCACACGCGGGTCACTCCGTGGGCGAAGACGCCGAGACACCACAGGCTGCGGCCACATTTGCTTCCCGAGCAGACAGGCATCTGCACCTCCGAAGGGCAGAGACCAGGGCGCTGACTGGCGTGGCCCCGGCTCCGACCTCCCAGGCAAGCACCCCGTGCTCCGCGGCAGCTTCGCGCCACAGCCCCAGCAGACACCCCTGCAGAGGCCGTGTCTGTGCCCCGGGAGCCGGGCTCCAGCTCCTCATGCGGTCCGGCGGTGAGGGGAGGCCAGCATGGGCAGCGGACGGTGAACGGAGCTGTGTTTCCCGTCTGGTCCTGCTGGGAAACAGCTCTGGCCTCCACGGCTCGGCGGAAACCTGCTGCCTGCAGGGCCTCACCTGGGAGAACAGTGGCGCGCGTGCCCGCGGCCGCCTCTCTCACCCGGACGCGGGACGGCGCTCCTTCTGGATCGCCCTGGGTCTGGAAACACGGTGACAGTGCAGAGCTGACCACCTGCTACACGACAAGCCCAGCCCACTGGACACGACACTCACCCGTCCTGCTCACGGCAGGCCCGCGCCCCAGGCTCAGGAAGTCTCAGGTGGTCACCGCAAGTGACACAGGCCTGCCTTTCCCTGAAGGCCGCTCTCCAGGACCTCAGCCCTCAGAATCTATTTTAAAAAATCACATTCCCAGGGTGGTCTTGTCCACCAAGCCAGGGCGCTGTGGGCCCCACACGGAACGCCCGCGGGAGCCGGCAGTCTTTGCAGGATCCCACAGCTGAAACCCAAGCCACTCCCTCGGGTTTCAAAGTCACGCCAGCCACCCTGTTCCGCCTGTTTAGCTCAGGGACTCCGCCGTGACCCAGTTTCCAAGCCCTGTGGCCCCCGAGCAAGCAGTCCCACAGTGGCTGGCGGGTCCTTGTGCTCTAGGCCCCCCCTCGTCCTGGCCACAGACAGACAGAAACCAAGGAGGAGGGCACCCCGACATGAGAACACGAAATACACAGCTCGCATCCCGCCACAGTGTGCAAAGGTCCTGCAGGGACACACAGAGCCGGACGTCACGGGAGGGGACGGGGGATTCAAACTGGGGGTGCACAGAAACAGCTTTTAAATTAGAGGCGACTGAACATATACCAAAAGTCTGTGTGTAGGTAGGGGTGAGTGCTCTCTTAAGGCAATCTGCGGCTTTAGGGGTGTGTGTACACGTGTGTGCACGTGTGTGTGCACACATGTTCCTGGGCACCGTGTGCATGCGTGTGCACATGTGCTGTGCGTGTGCAGGTGTTGTGTGCACGCGTGTGCGTGTAGTGTGTGCACATGTAGTGTGCGTGAGCGCTATGGGTGCGTGTGCGCACGCGTGTGTGGGTGTGGTGTCCACACGTGTGCGTGGGTGCACATACGTACACACGTGTACTGGTCACAGTATAACATGCACATCTTATCCACGAGTCACTCTCAGGTCTGAAAGCGGCCAGGCTTCCTAACTGCTATGAAATTTCAACATTCTAAAAAAAATGTTTTGGAAGTTTCATAAACGCACCGAGACCTCTCTAAAGCTGTTTTTACACACGACACGGAATTCCACGTGCATCCAGTTCTGCGTTTGCCAACCAGGGATCTGTCACTGTCCTCTCAATCCGCGATCCCCCGGTCCCTGCCTCCCCCGGCCGCTGCCGGCTGACCCCACGGTCCCCGGGGCCGGGCAGGCCCTGCTACAGTGACAGGCCAAGGGGGAGGGAGGAGAGCCTGCACCCACCACCGGGCCTGAGGACTCCCCTCTCGTGAGCGCATCTGGCCTCCACACACTTCTGCCCTGGCCCTCACCCGTGCTGGGGTGCCGAGGCAGTTGCCCCACTTCCCACAGCATGTTTTCCACTTAGAAGCACAACAGACAATAAAACGCCCACCTGCTTGTTAAGCAAGGCAGGAATGAGAGGCCTCAGAGAAGTCGGCCAGGCTCTCAGGACACGTGTGTGTGTGTGTGTGTGTGTGTGTGTGTGTGTGTGTGTGTGAGTGAAGCAAGGCAGGAATGAGAGGCCTCAGAGAAGTCGACACGTGTGTGTGTGTGTGTGTGTGAGTGAAGCAAGGCAGGAATGAGAGGCCTCAGAGAAGTCGACACGTGTGTGTGTGTGTGTGTGAGTGAAGCAAGGCAGGAATGAGAGGCCTCAGAGAAGTCGACACGTGTGTGTGTGTGTGTGTGTGTGTGTGCGCGCGTGCGCGCTCAAGAAAGTTCGGACATAGGAGACAAGCACCATGGACCCTGGGGGAGCCACGCTGATGCCCAAAAAAAACCCACGACTCCAGGACTGTGGGTGAGGGAACAAGGACAGCAAAGGATCCCTTGTTGGCAAACAGCGTCCGGACACACGAGGAATTAAAACCTCGCTTTAGAAGGTCTTAGTGCACAGTTGTTTCAAAAGCACGGTGTACTCCTTTCCAGGTAAACACAGGCCCCCGTGGAGCCCACGGCCTCAGCATGGAGTGGCCAGACCGCCTGCCGCACTATGCTTACTCCCCTTCCCACGGTCACGCTCCACACTGTGCCTTCGGGAGCCTGGCTGCCCACCCCATGACTCCCCATCTCCGGCCCTGCCTCAGACACAAGCCTGTATCCGGGCCTTCTACCTAAAACACTGGCCAACACCCTGTCCAACAAACACCTCCCTAGACCCATGATTTCTGCAGATACACTTTTAGACACCGAGCTACACTGGCCAAGGGCATGTACATCTTTAAAATCTTTAAAACGCCCTGACAGGCACACTCGAGGTGCTGCCCAGGGAAAGCATGCCTCCCTGCGGCCTCAGGTCAGAGCTCCTGGGCTCCCAGGCCCCGGAAGAGTGACTCCATGAAAAAATTTCTAATTCCCTCCATTCGCCACATCCTCGTGGGTCGTCAGGACTCCATGCGACAGGGACAGATGCATCTGGTGAAAACGGCCATGTCATTCCTTCCCATAAAGGCCTCCCCGTGCCCATCCCTGCCTTCCCAACCCATCAGTAAGAGCGCCGGAGTCACCCCTCCAGCCGGCTCTGACGGCACTCACCACTGGTCCCACGCCTGCACAGTCCAACTCGAGGATTCCACTTACGTGATGCTCTGGAAAAGTCTACGGGCACGGAAAACGGATCTGTAGTTGCTGGGGGTGGGGAGAAGGCTCTGACTCCAGAGGGCACAAGGAAGTCTGCAGAGTTAAGGAAATTTTCCACATCCTGATTTGGAGGTGGTTTCAGGACTGTGCATCCGAACTTACACAGCAGGACCTCACGCGGGGTGACTTCTGCTGTAGACAGAGTTTGTCAGTAAACCGGACTTCCCAACACAAACCACCACCCAGCCAAGCAGGCCTTGTCCCCTGCTCTGCTGCACCCCAGGGTCAGGCACATCCTGAGACCTCCATAGCCGTGGGACCCACTGAGGCTGGCGGGAGCCCAACATCCCCATCGAGGTCTCCGCCTGCTGGCCTTTTCCGACAGAACCTGTGTCCAGACTGAGGGCCTCAAATCCTGCTCTGGGACACCTGCTGGGTCACCTGCTGGGACACCAGGAAGTATAGCCCAATCTCTCCCTCTACCTCAAAGGTTCTAAGGTCTGGCTGCAGGTTAGAATGACCTGAGCGGCTTGTCGAAACCACTGGTCTGTGGCCTCCCTCCTGTGGAGAGCCCAGAGTTGACTGGGTGGCTGGGGGCCAGGCACTGTAAGACTCCAGGCTCAGAAGGAAAGAGGGAACATCATGCAGATTCCGCAGACGTTAAAAGTGTATTAAAGGAATATTATGGGGCAACTTTATTCCAACACGTTCGACACCTCAGAGGAAATGGACAGATTCCTTGAAACACACAAAACACCAGAATCAACCTACAGAGAAATGCAGCAGCCCGATGTCAAGACACTGAATTCACACTTGAAAGCCTCCCCATAAAGAACACCCCAGATGGTTCACTAGTAAATTTGATCACACGTGTAAGGAAGAAACAACACTGCTCCCACACAAGCTCTCTTTTAAAAAAAAAATAATAAAGGGGCACCTGGGTGGTTCAGTCAGTTAAGCATCTGACTCTTGGTTTCAGCTCAGGTCATGATCTCAAGGTTGTGGGATCGGGCCCCGTGTCGGCCTCCACACTCAGTGCAGAGCCTGCTTGAGATTCTCTCTCCCCCTCTGTCCCTCCCCCCCTCACATGCTCGTGTGCGTGCTCTCTCTAAATTAAGTAAATAAATCTTTAAAAATAATAATAAATAAAAGAAGAAGGAATACTTCCCAAATCACTGTGTGGGGCCAGCGTTACCCTGAACTGAAAGCAGACAGATATTACAAGACCACAATAATCTTCATGAATATAGCTATAAATATCCTTGGCAAAACTGCAGTAAATCAAATCCAGCAATATGTAGGACAAATAATACTTCAGGGCCATCTGGAGTTTGTGCCAGGAATGTGAGGTTCTTTAACATGCAAAAGATAATCAACATAATTGTTTTTTATGAAAAAAAATCATACAATCATCTCCATAGATACAGAAAAAGCATATGACAAAGTTCAACATCCATTTAAGATAAAAAACTTTTAGCAAATGAGAAACCTCGTCACCCTCATAAAAGGGATCCAGACAAGATCTTCACCAAACCCCGTATTTCATGAAAAAGCATTAAGTTCTTTCTTCCTATGATGGGAACAGGCAAGAATGTCCACTTTCACCACTTCTGTGAAACACTTTCCTAAAGGTCCTAGACAGCAGAATAAGAAGAGAAGAAACAGACAGCATTCTGATTGGAAAGAAGTGAATGGTCCCTACTCATAACTCTGAGTTATCTATGTGTAAAATCTTAAGAGACTACAGGAAAAGCTACTCAAACAAATAAGTAAACTTAAAAAGGTCACGGGATAAACAAGCAATAAAAAAATCAATTATAAACACTCGCAATAAACTGCAAAATAAAACTTTAAGAAATCCACTCATAACAACATTCAAAACCATGAACTACTTATGAATATATCCAACAGAAAAGCACAAAACCTGTATGGGGGACTCCGCAAGTCACCGCTAGGAGACACGGGGAAGATGGACAAGGATGGAGGGACAGCCCACACTTGCTGGCTAGGAGACTCCGTGTGGTGAAGACGTCACGTCTTCCCAAAACGATTTAAAGAGTTGATGTGAGCCCAGTCAAAATCTAAGCAAGTGTTTTTACAGAAGTTGACAAGTAGATTTTAAATTCCTATAGAAATGCAAAGGGTCGGGACGCCTGGGTGGCTCAGTTGGTTAAGCAGCTGCCTTCAGCTCAGGTCATGATCCTAGCGTCCTGGGATCGAGTCCCATATCGGGCTCCTTGCTCGACAGGGAGCCTGCTTCTCCTTCTGCCTCAGCCTACCTCTCTGCCTACTTGTGATCTTTCTCTCTCTATCTCTCTCTGATAAATAAATAAAAATCTTAAAAAAAAAAAAAAAGAAATACAAAGGGTCTACACTAGACAAAACCATCTTGGAAACAGAGCTCAACTGGGAGGCTCCCACCACCTAACTTCAAGACTCTTCATAAGGCAACAGCTACGGAGACACAGCGGTTGGGGGGCTGACGAGGAACAATCCAGACCGGAATCAAGCCCAGAAACAGAGCCACACTGATAAGCTCGGTACCTTCCAAATACGGTGCCAAGAGAAGCCAATGGGAAGGATCATGTCTTTAAACAAAATGGTATGGGAACTGATCATGCAATATGGAAAACAAGGAACCTCAATCCTTGGCACTTTCCAGTTAAAAGCAAACTCAAAATGGACAAGAGATCTCAGCATAAGGGATAAAACCATAATGTTTTCAGGAGAAAATCTCCATGACAATAGGCCTTAGGCAAGGATTTTGTGAATAAGACCCAAAAAGCACAAACTGCTAAAAACAGCTGATAAAATGGGATTTAATCAGAACTGAAAACATCTGCCCTTTGAAGGATGTCATTAATAAAATAAAAAGGCATGGGGGCGCCTGGGTGGCTCAGTGGGTTAAGCCTCTGCCTTCAGCTCAAGTCAAGATCTCAGGGTCCTGGGATCGAGCCCCGCATCTGGTTCTCTGCTCAGCAGGGAGCCTGCTTCCCCCCCACTCTCTCTGCCTGCCTCTCTGTCTACTTGTGATCTGTCTCTCTCTGTCAAATAAATAAATAAAATAAAATAAAATAAAATAAAATAAAATAAAATAAAAAGGCGAGCCAGACAGGGAAAATACCTGCGATACACAAATCGGACAAGGGGCCTGAATCCACAACATGGGACTAGCTCTCAGAACCCAGACAGAAGACAGCCCCACTCAGACATGGGCAGACGACGTGAACAGGTCCTTCGCAGAATATTTTCACATAAACCCAGGAAAAGCTGCCCAACTCGAGGATACAGCAGATAAAATGCATCAGAAGAGCTAAAAATAAGGACAGTGACAGCAAGTGTCAGGAGGGCTGGGCAACTGTCTTTCACACGTCAGCACGGCACGGAAGCGATCCCAGCTCTGTGGAAACAGGCTGCCAGCTTCTCGAAAGGTCAAATAATAGACGCTTGCAGCATACCCTACAGGCGCCCTCCTTGGCAGCCGCCCAGGAGGGGGAGGGCCCGTGTCCACGCCAAGACGTGCACACGGGCACACGCTCTATACTGCTTTTGGTCGTAAAGCACACAGACCCGCCCCGCAATGGACCTGTCCCTCTCCCTTCTCCAGCCCGGCGCAGCCCAGCCTGCCAAGCCCCCGCAGACGGCTGTCCAGCCACCTCCCCCACTGGGCCCTGTAGCCACCGCTGAGCGCCTGCCCCTGCTCACAGGTGTCACCCGCCTCCACAGCGCCCTCTGGCTGCTCAGCCCCTCCTGTGCTTGGACAGCGGCGGAGGGGGTGGGCAGGGGTGCGGGCCACACGCTGCAATCCGGGGGGAGCCCGGCTAGCCTGGCTGGGAGACCCCGGGGCCGGCCAGCTCCTCCGCCTGGAGGGTCCAGCAAGGATCCCCCCCCCCGCTGCCCTCATGGCTCGTCTGTCCCTCCGGGACACAGGCCCCGACATCACCCCGGCTGCCCCCCAGCTCTTCCCCGACGGACCCCCACCCCGCAAGGCCAGCTCGCAGAACAGGGGCCACAACCCCCCTCCAGCCTCCTGAACTCTTGGCCGGCCCCTCCCCCAGGCGCCCTCAGGTCCCCAGTCTCCTCCAGGGCGCGGGGGTCAGCGCTCAGCCCTCGCCACACGGACCCCTCGGCTGGGCAGCCCCCCCCGCCCCCCTCCCCGGCCGCGGCGCAGGGTCCGTCCGCGTGTCCTGCCCTCCCCTACCTCTGTGTCCCGGCCTGACTCGCGGCTGTAACAGCTTCATCCCTGGGGCGCCCGCGTGGCTCCGGGGCTTGAGGGCCCGACCGGAGGCTTCAGCCCAGGCCCGGGTCTGCGGGTCGCGAGGCCGGCCCCCGCCGCCGGCTCCCCGCTCAGCGCGTCGCCCGACGCCCTCTCCGCCCCGCCCGCCCGCCCGCGCATGCGCGCTCGCGCCAGAAAGGCCGAGAACAGCGGGAAAGCACAGGCAGGCCGAGCTCCGCGCTGTCCCCGCCTCGGCGCCGAAGCTCCTCGCGCCTGCTCGGGTCACAGGCACGACCTGGACCGTGACCGTCCACGACCGCGGCGGCCCCACCTCCGGACGACGCCAGGGCACCCCTGGGGTCGCGGAGCCGAGTGCGGGGCCCCCGGCCTCCTCCGTTGCTGCCCCGCCCCGAGCGCCAGGGTCCCTGCACCGGGGAAGCGGCCCGCACCCCCGCGGCGCCCCCACCCCCGCACCTGCGCCGCCGCGGCCGCCCGACTGTGGGCCCCAAAGAGCCCAGGACGGCCCCATGGGCCAGAGCTGACTGCTCTCCCCGTCGCGCGCCTGGCCTCTCCCGCCGTGCCCAGGGGCAGGGCAGCGCCCCGCAGACACACAGGGCTGGGACAGACACCCCGGAGGCTGCATGGGGCAGACTCTCCGCGGCCGAGTAAAGCTTCCGGAGCGTCTTGCACTAGGAAAATGGGGGGGGGGGGGGGCTTAGGGTCTCGGGCAATTGGTGCTCTCCGCTTCGCAGACTCACCGTTTTTACGCTTTTTAGTTCGTGTGGCTGGAGGTTACTTAACATGCCCGCTACTAAGAGAAAAGAAAAACAAAGGAACCACCAAAAATGAGCGCAACTGCCCACAGGTGGCTGGCCCCCGCCCAACGTGGGAACCTGCCAGCGCAGGCTCGGACGAGGCTTGCGTTCGCTGCTGGGCCGGATGGGGGACATGCTTCTCCCCTGAGCCAGGACCCGGTCGGTGGGGCTGCGGTCCCCTTGCCCCAGGCCCCAGCAGAGCACAGAAGACCTCTGTCGAGCTCTGGCAACCTCCGGCGACCCTCTGCGCTCAAGGCCCAGGGTCTGGGGCTGGTCTCCCCAGCTGCCCAGGGCAAGGCACCCATGTCTGTCTCTTCACAGCCCACAGAGCACTTATTCAGAGGCCGGTGACCTCTGACTCAGGAGAGCCTCCTGTAAACCACACCATCCCCCTTACATTGTGCAGGAACACGGATCTCTACACATCAAGTCCATTTATAATAAATTTAGATTTAGAGGGGCGCCTGGGTGTCTCAGTGGGTTAAGTCTCTGCCTTCGGCTCAGGTCATGGTCTCAGGGTCCTGGGATGGAGCCCCACATGGGGAATCTTTGCTCAGCGGGGAGCCTGCTTCCCCACCCCCCCCACTTGTGATCTCTGTCTGTCAAATAAAATCTTTTTAAAAAATTAGATTTAGAAACCTGGAACATCTAGAAGAGGATATTATATTACCTAATGGAGACACCCTTCTTAAAAATGAATTTTTAGACTGAAAAAACAGTTCCATTACAAAAGCAACTAACTGAACAGAAGTACATAGAAGGGGAAAAAGTAGAGGTTCCCCTTCCTCTTTCATCCCTTCCCTTGTGCTTCCCCCAATGCACAAAGCGTACTTCCTCCTCCAGCAAACACGCACACCCTCATGCACACACATGCATGGACACACACACACAGCATGTACACACACCCAGATACACAGCACTCACACACACATACACATGCACACGTGTGCACACACACACACCGCTGCCCTGGGGCCTGGAGCAGCTCCTGCTGTCCACAGCAGGCCCTCCACAATTATCTGCTCAACAGACACTGTGTGCCTGTCCAGGCTGCTTCGGACATGTGCGCACACGAAAACCGGCTCCTTCTATAGGTTCTCCACCAAGAAGTGCAGGTTTCACGTCACGTGTCGGCACTTCTTTTGAAGTAAGCCTCTCTCCGCACTGTGCCTTGAACTGAGGGACCTCTGGCGTGTTTCTAGGAGGGGACCTGCGGTTCTTAGTTTCCGATTAACTTTATTATGGAGAATTTTGAAAATAAAGGGAAGCGGACAGAACCGAATACGGAGGGTTAACAAGGTACCCTCCCTCAGAGCCTCCCAGCTCCCCCCCAAGGCCTCCCCTCCCCACCTCCCCACCTCCCACTGTGCTGCTCAGAAACAGACCCCAAAGGCCTTCTCACTTCCTTTCCACACACTCCCGTGTCCACGGCTCACGGGTCATGTCATCAACTGTCTCATAAACACCAAAATTTTTTAAACGAACGATTCTTGAGTCAAATCAGGTGCTGGTCTGATTGCATTTTGTCCAGAGCCTGCAATCCTGGGGAGCTGCTAAGAAGCGACCCAGGCAGAGGGTGCAGTCTGCGCTCTCCTGGACAGCACCTGAGACTCTGAGACCACAGGAGGGCCCCCCTCCCGTGGCAGGTGCACCCAGGCCTCGGATGAGCCAGGCTGCTGCAAAGCCCTGGGGAGGCAGCAGGCACAGAGAGCCGGCCCTGGCATGGCGCTCCGGGAGGGTCAGGCAAGCTGAAGGTGAGCTGTTCAAGGAGCTGGGACGGGCCATCGGCTCAGCCCCCAGATCACCTGAATTGTTGTGCCGACAAACGCCACCCCTGCTCCAGGCAAGGCCCGCCACGCGCCCTCCCGAATCAGCAGTTATTTCCTCCGAGTCAGTCCTGATTTCCCCGTGTCACTCCCACCAACAGCGGGCAGCCTGGAAATTGCTGCGAGCTGAGCCTGGGTTCCAGCGCCAAGGAGCCTGCCTGACCGGCCCTGCACTCGGTCGACGCCCCAAGACGTCCCCAGACGGCCACAGCCTGGTGGTGCGGGGGAGTCTGGCGGAGGCCAAGGGGAGGGCCCGGAGGCCTGGGTCTGTCTACACTGGGTGTGGGAGAGGCAGAGGACCCGAGCTTTGCAATGCGTTATTGATTTTGTTATGTGCGGGAACCAGAGCTGGCCATTAGCGTGCACTCCCAAGACTGGCCAAGACATCCCTGCCTGGTGTGGGGAAGGCTCTCGAGAGGAAATCAGCCTCAGATAACCCACACGGTGGGGATCTCAAGTGAATGATGTCATTGAGGTTCATCTCCCTGCTTCCCCAACCCCCCCCCACCCCAGAGCCACCGGACAGCTGTGCACCCCACACCCCAGCTCAGGTGTGTGCACTGCCTGCCCGGGCCTGAGCCAGGCCAGCAGCCCACCCCAGTCCCCAGGGGAGGGGGCTTGGCCAAGCCGCCTTTCCCAACAGACATGTGCTGGGCTGGGAGAGGAACTCCACAGTACTCCTTCCGAGGCAGACAAACAGATGGCAAAGCCCATCGTGGGGAGTCAGCCACTCCCCCCACCCCAGCTCGCGGTCCTGCAGGGAGGGACCGAGCAGAGCCTCCTCTCAGTGTCACTGATGAGCTTTCCTTCGTTTCATTCACCTGCTGTGTGTACCGCAGACCCTTCCGGCCTGAAGTGAGGGTCTGGCTCCCCGAGAGCCAGTCCTTGGCCACAGACACAGCCAGCGAGGCCCTCCCCACGTCCTCGTTCCCGAGGCTGACCCCTGGTAGCACACGGTGCTGGGGCTACTCAGAGCAGGCCAGCTTTATGCTTCTCTGTTTTTGCAGACAATCTGCACAGACACCAACCGTTCCAGGGACAATTGGGGCATTATCTCCACCAGAATCCTGGCCCCAGCGCCGGCTGAGGCCGCCTGTTTCTGGGACACAGTAAACACTCGCAAATAACGGTGCCCAGGACGCCAGCAGCTGGCCCCGGGCCGGGGGCAGATATGAGGTGACGGCCTACGATGTCACCTCATCCGTGGCAAAGGAAACTTCCGCTCCGTGGCGCCTGGTGGACCTGAATAGACTCAGAACAGGAGGGCCGGCTGCTTGGCCACAAGCCCCAGGTCCGGCCTGGCCTGCAAGGCCCTGGCTATGCTCAAGGTAAGGTCAGGCTTTTAAAAACAAAAACAGAGCAACTTCAGGAGACGCAGGACTGGCCAGCAGGGCCCAGCCCTTGACAACAGGCCTTATTTTCCGTAAACTGCCCACCTACAAACTCACGTGCATCCCCCCAACCCCAGCATTAAATCCAATAAACCAAGAGAAGGACTGCCACCCAACTCTCCCGTTCCTGTGTGCACTGGCAAAACCCCGGTGGTTTCAGCTCCCTGCCGCTCACCAGGCGGGCGGCCGCAACAGGTGCAGCCCCAGCGAAGGCGGCTCAGTCTCCTTGGCTGCTCCGGAATCACGCAGCTGAAACCCTGAAGGAAGCCGAGGCCTGCAGCTCTCCCCGCCAGGGCCCTGACCTGCCCCACCTGTCTGAGTGAGCGCCTCCGCTCGGGCGCACGGCGGCCACGGCCTTCGGACCGAAATAGAAGCCCGCGGAGCCTTGCCAGGCCCAAGTGGCCTGAGCCGGCGGGGGCCCAGCGGCCAGGGGCGCGGCGGGCCTGGTCAGAGCGCCGCCCCCCGCTCGCAGCCGGAATCGGCTGCGCGCCCTGCGCCCCCAGGGCCACCTGCGCGCCGGGCCTGAGCGGTGCTCGGGAGAGGAGGGGTCCCGAAGGTACTGGGAGGGGCCCGGGGGCTCCCAGGAGGATACTCTGGGAGGATCCAAGGAGGGGACTCCTAGAGGGTCCGGGGGTCCGGGGAGGAGTCGGTGGGGGGTGTCCGGGGCGGAGACTCTGGGAGGGTCTGGCGGGGTGGAGGCTCCGGGGGCCTATCCGAGGCCCGGGGCGTCCGGGAGGGTCCCGCCACCCCCGCGCACCTGCCGGGCCCGTGCGCTCCCGCCGTCCGCCGGCCCTTACCTGGCGTGGCGCGTCCTGGCCGCGCGTCCCGGCACTGCCCGGCCCCGCGAGCGCGGGCGCAGGAATGGCGGCGGCGGCGGCGGCGGCGGCGGGCGGGGCGGGGCGGGGGCTGCGGACCGGCTCGGGCCAGGCTCGGAGGGCGGCGAGGCCCGGCGGCGCGGGGATGCTGCGGCGCGCGAGGGCGCGGAGGCCGGCGCGGGAGGGAGGGCGCGGGGCGGCGCGCAGGCCCCTCCTCCGCTCCCGCCTCCCCTTCCCGCCGCCTCCTCCTCCCCGCCCGACTCCCGGTCAGACTCCTCCTCCCCCACGTCTCATTCCCTCCCCTTTGCCCTCCCCTTTCTTCACCTTCCTCCACTACTCCTCTCCCTCTGCCTGCCTCCCGCCTTCCCTCCCTCCGCCTCTCCCCTCTGGGCCTCAGAGGCTGCCCCCGGCCCTGGCGGGGCCTCCGCTAGGTCCGGCACCGGTTCCGATGAAGGGTCTGGTTACCGCCCTTCCTCACCACCTGCTAAGGGACCAGCTTGCCCTTTCTGGGAGCCTGGTCTGACTGCAACCTTTCGGGGGCCCCCCAGATCTCCAGGGTCTCCTGCACCCCCAGGCTCCCTTGCCAGCTCTGGTGCGAACCTGCCCAGCACAAATGTGTGGACAGACAGGTTGGGCTCAGGAAGGTTGTTCCTTTGCTTCTTAGTAAATCTGACTTCAGGTCAGAACATTCCAAACAGACCTCCTACCTTTTCCCAGAGTGCGGTGGGCAGGTACCTAGCCCAGTCTAGGTTTGTCTAAGCCCTTCTGGGCCTCCATGCCAAGTGTTTGACAAGTGTTCCCTGTCTTCTACACCAAATGGCAAAACGTTCCCCAGTGCGGCCCCTGGTGACGGGTTTGTACTAAGGCAGGGTGTGAGGGGCCCTGGGTCTCCTCCCAAGACCACTCCCTTTGTGCCCTTGGGAAGGTGGCTGGCTGGGCCAGCAGGCCTGCTGAGGGGTGCTCCCCAGAGAAAGGAACAGAGTTCCCCGTGAGCCAGTGGGGCTATGCCCCGTGTAGGAGTCGAGGCTCCCTCTCTGGGCCTGGCCCTCATGGCCTGGGCCGCAGCACCCTCCAAGGGAACCCGGACTGCTTTCCTGGGGACCACTGCTGCTGAGAGCCAGAGTAAGTTTAAAAATGGAGACTTTCCTAACTGATCCATAACAGCCCAGGAGCCTCAGTCCCCTTTGTGGGCTCTTGCCTTTCCCCGCCAGAGCCCCGCAAGCCAGGCCTCAGGACCAGTGGACCCACAAGGGCCAGCAAGGGCTAAGTCAGGGGAGCTAGTGCTCTCCCTGTGTGTGCTGGGGGTGGGGGTCATGACCTGGAATCTCGGAGGCTCCAGTTCCTCTTGCCTTCCATGCTTCCAAGGTGACCTTGGGAGCCCCATCCTGCCTTCCCCAAGGACAGAGGATAAGGTACTGGCTCTGAGCGTGGCTGGGCATGGCCAAGAGAATGGCGGGTATCTCCCCGGCGCTGTGCGCCCCAAGTTTGGAACTGGTGACTGTATAGGAAAGTGGAGAGACACCATTTCCAAGCTCCTTCTAGTCAGAGGAGCCATGACTCTGGTTTCCCATCGCATTGGGATTAAAACCCAGTGCGAAAAGATTGGGGCAGGGCTGTTTTCACATTATCCTCAGCCCCAGAGCGGGGGCCCGCTCTCAGGATCCAGACTTGTGAGCATCGCAGAGGTGGGGGAGGGGGATGCTCCCCTTTATTCCTGACTCACTGGACCCCCCGGAACACGGTGCCCTTGCCTGGTGCCCGAGGACAGCCACCAGCAGGCCTCCGGAGGGTGGTCGACACATCAGGAGACGTCAGCCTGAGCAGTGAATGTGTGTGGAGCGCAAGATGGTCGGATCCAAATATTTGCAAAACTGTCTGGGAAGAAGGATTACCCTGTGGGGTTGTGAAGGGCAGAAGGAGGACAGATGGGGGGGAAATTAGACTGGAGAGTAGATTTCCGCTCCCTGGGAGCACTTTCTGGCAGACCCGCCTGCCTGAGGAGCGGCCGCCCCAGGAGGAGCGTGTCCTTCAGAGCCAGCGTCTAGACAGGTCCTGGGGCCCCCACGGGAGCTTGCTGCAGGGGCCTGCATCGGGGTGACCTCAGGAGCCTCTTGCGGCCGCTCGACCCATGCCCTCACTCCGTTCCACTCCCTCTGAGGGGCAGAGGGCGGCCTAGCAAGCAGAGACTTGTTAGCTCCCAGACTTGGAGCCTCAGCGCCTCACACCCTGACCCTGGCCGGCCTGTTTGCTCCTTCGAGAAAGGGCAAAGGGGCAGCTTCAAGGTGAGCGCCGCTTGCTTCCCATCCCCCAGCCCCTGGAGGGCCTCCTGTCTGAGGCCTCACCGGGCCACACCAAGTGACCCCACGTTGTCTCTTCATTCTTGTTGTCGCCAGTTTCCATTCCATCATGGGACATCTAAGCACGTAGGTCAGAGCAGTCCCATGAGCCCAGGGAGCCGGGTGGCGGTCTTGTGTCAACTCTGATCCACCTCTGTGCCCCCCAGGCTAATCTGACACACGTCAGTGACAGCCCCTCCCCCCGTCTGTCCTGGAGCTTCTCCAGAAATGCAGAGTGATTGGGTTCCTAAGTCACGCTTCGCGTGGGGTGTCTTTGCAGGTCTCTAACACCGTCTCTGTGCATTGTGCACAGGCAAGATGAACGCACGGACAGGATGAGATCCACGACGTGGGGAGCCTCCGTGCGGCAGCCCGGGTGCCACGGGCTCTGCTCGGCTTCCGCCCTCGCTGCGCGGACTTGGGGAGGGACACCCACTTCCCCATCTCCGTGCCTCCCCGGGGCATCCAAACATGGACGCAGTTGGCTGGGAGCAGCTTTAAGGCAATCCTGCGGGGAGTGCTGGAGGCCCGGAGGAAGTGTTTTCTGGAAGAGCTGGTGCACTGCCTTCCACCCGCTCCAGCAGGTGCAGCCCCAGCCCGGGCCTTAGCACGCGGGCTGTCGAGCAAAGGAACGTGGCAGCCCCCGCAGAAACAGGCCCTCAGGGGCCGAGGCAAAGTCTGGGAAGCCCAAGACCCTGCCAATTCTGGGCAGAGGTCTTCTGAATGTGACCCCAAAGTACATGATTGCCCCCCGGCCCGCCACGGTCCGTCCCCTGCCCCAGACAAGGCCAGCCTCCTGGCAGCCCCCCGCCCCCAAGGTGAAGGAGCCTCGTCATTAGAGCACCCTCTTCAGCGGGAGCGGAAGGGCCTCCTGGGAGCACACCGGATGGAAGGGCTCTTTTCTAGAAGGTTGCGTTCTGGCAGCGGCGTGTAAATGAAGGCCTTGCTGAGCCATCACCATTGTTCCCAGCGCCCACAGTGTTTTAGCTGTCAGACCACGAAGCGCAAACTTCCTCTGGAAGTATAATTTAGGCTTCATGCTCTCTCCCAGCTCCCCGGAGCTCCCATCCCAGCTGAGCCGGCCTGCCTTTGTCAGCGCACACGCACACCGAGGGCGAACCTTCCCCAGAGCAGGGCTGGCAGCAGCTGCCCAGTGCTTCCCCAGCTGGAACCAGGGGAGAGTGGAAATCGGGGACAGCGGGACAGACCACTGGCGTGCTGCCCTAGCTGACCATTAGCTTCCCCAGAGCTGGTGTCCTCAGTTGACCTGCACCAGTAAGGCCTTTCCGATGCCCCCACCCCTCAGCCACCTACCCCGCCAGCCACTGAGCCGTGACACTTCCCTAGGCCCTGCCTCCTTGCAAGGCCCGTCGGGCATTACCTCCAACCCAGACTCGCCCCTGCAGTGTTTTTCCAGCCTGACCCCAGCCGGGGGTGGGGGGTGGGGTGGGGCAGGCAGAGCGCCCCTCCCCCGGCCGTGTCGCAGTGCACACCTGTGGGCCACAGCCCGCGCCAGGGGCGTAACCGTTGCTCCCTGGTCCGTTCCATTTCAACCTTGTCTTTGTTTCCAGCTTCTAGAGCTTAGTGACCTCCATTGACCTCTTTTCAGAATAATGGTTTTAAACGTATAAAATAAAGCATGGGAGTAGAAAGCAAACCTGTTCTACTGAACTCCGGTGATCAGAATCAGTTAAACTGTGATCTATTTGCTCCTTTGTTTACATGTTGGGTAACACACTGGAGCAGCGGGTCTGATAACCAGCAATTTGGAAGCGGGAACGAGCTGCCTGGTGTTTGGAGACGCGGGCGTCTCTGTGTTTTCTGCCGGGAGGCAGGTCACACACCCTGCTGACGGGGCGGGGCTCTGTTGCCTCACGGACACTTGAAGGAAATGCTGAATTTCAGGTCGAGGCTAGTGGGGGGTGAAAATATTGCTCCTTTTCCCCATCCATTCCATCTAGATGGAACCTCCGTCTCCCCAGATTATGAATGACTTTTAAAATGTATCCCTGGACTTCAGATCCCCTGCACTTAGCACAATGCTTATGGAAAATCACTCCCAAACATGTTTATTTTATTAATGGAGGGGTTGGGACTCTCAGTTGCAAATGATGAAGTTCAGCTATAATCTTGGCTCACTCAGCTCTAGAGGGACTTCAGGTACAGCTAGATCCAGGGCCTGAGAAGCCATTGTTGGTCCTCCTCTTCTCTTGTCTGTGGTTGCCTTTGGTTCTGCTTGCATGTGGGTTTCACTCTCCTGACACAATCC
This sequence comes from Meles meles, assembly GCF_922984935.1. Lineage (NCBI taxonomy): Eukaryota > Metazoa > Chordata > Mammalia > Carnivora > Mustelidae > Meles > Meles meles. The sequence continues at coordinate 96,583,494 of NC_060076.1, forward strand.
GCAAGAGCTCTTTCTCACCGTACTGAGCCTCCTGGAAGGACTTGGGTGGGGTCTCATGCCCAACCCATGAACTTATAACCCTGAACAGGCCGGGGAGCCAATACCGGTCGGACCTGGGCCACCTGCCCGTGCTTGTGTCCGGGTGTGGTCCCGCATCTCGCAGAACCTCAGGGCTGGGTGGGAGCCGGCCGGGGTGAACAGATGGTCCTGAGCAGACGCGACCGGCACGTGCCCAGCGGTGTTAGGGCCAGAGGGCAAATGTGTAATCACAGCACGTTCCTTTGGAGGCAAGGTTTCCTGCTGTAATAAGGAGACCTAAAATACAGTGGCTTACCCAAGGTAGCCGTCTATTTACTTCGTATTTAACACTGCCTGTGGGAGCCAGGCAGGCTGTCCGTGGCCAGCGTCACCATGCTCCACCTGCAGGGACGAGGGCCACGCTCACAGACTCCGCAGGCCAGGAAGGGGCACACACCGCTCTGTCCCTTATGTCGGCCAGAACTTGGTATGGGGGCTGTGCGTTCCGTCAAGTTGAGACCCCACCCCGACTGGAGCAAGCCCGGGGGCAGAGGCTGCCAGCAGGTGGCGCTGTGTCCCTGACCTACCCCCCCACCCCCACCCCACCCCAGGGCTTGAGCTTCCCTATAGGAACATGCCACATGCCTGATTGTCCAGGAAGGTGACTGTTCAGACCGGTCCGGTGGCTTGTGTTCGCTCTTCAGTGGCTGTGCACTTCGGGGTCTCGCATCTGTGCACACAGACTGGTGAGAGGTTTTGTGCAGACCCGGACAAGGACGGGACCACGCGCTGCCTCTCAGACTCGCACCCCCCTTGGCCACCACTTTGTCAGCTGACCCTGCAAACAGGAAACTCATTGACCCAGACTCCCTTCTGGTTAATCGGGGATGGGACAGCGCACTGAGCTGGCTTCTTCCAAGAGAAAACCTGAGGCCTCGTTGCCGGTACCATCACCCTGAGGTTGTCTCGTCACCGCGTCCCCAACTTTGTCGGCTCAGGCCTCTGGCCAGGGGACAGCCTTCCCCTGGCGCGGCCGAGCTCACCCAGTGCTTGGTGCAGTGGGTCTGTGCACCTGCCTTTTGCCTTCCTCCAGTTCTTCAAGATCCTTAGTCATGCTTGGGGGAGGCGCTGACCAGGCTCTGGGGCTGTGTGGGGCTTATTTCCCAGGCGCAGTGGAGAGGAGATGGAATGGAGATGAAGGAAAACAGCTCCTGCCCCCTGATGACAACGGCCTCCCTGTTAGGATCCAGTTCTGGGAGAAAGTGTTCTGGAGAAGTCTGGCTGAGCCACTGCGCTTTCTAAACTCTGGGATTGCCCGCAGAAACAAAGTATTTCAGAGCCAGGCCACTGTCTAGGCATGGGAAGACCATGGTCTTTCCCCCTGCCCGGCCCCCCACCTGGTTCCCTCCGGGGACAGGACACCCTGCATAAGCTCCACTTCCCTGCTCGCTTGCAAAGCGCTTGTCTGGTATTTTATTCAACGGAGCCAAAGTCATTTTGAAAGAGAGTATGTTTGCAAAGATGGAGATTCAAGCAAAATTAAGGTGAGTTTTTCTATCGTGCAAACAAAATACAAGACTGAGGCAGACATCCAGGAGAGTCTAGGGAAAGCCTCAGTTCCAACAGGAAGTCTGTGTGTAGCATGTAGACCTCGTCTGCGTGGGCTTGAAAGCGATCACAGACGCAGGAGACGTGAACCCAGTGGGAGCGGCCAGTCCTCCGTCGCCCCCCTTCCAGGACGTGCAATCCGAGCTCCTTGGTCCTGTCTCCTCCGGCCCCCGCTCCCCCTCAGACAAGCGTGTAAATACACACGTGCCCTGTACAAGGTCTGGTCTCAATTTCTCTCTCTCTGTTATTTATTTTAAAAGTGGGGCTGTTGGATTTCAACTTCAGCCTGTAATTTAGCCTCGAGTGCGTGTACCCAGCTCTGCTGCATCCCCCTAAGGATCAGGCGCACAAGGGGAAATGGTTCAACCCAGCAACACGGACGTGCACTTAAAAATACCCCTCACCCTGCCTCCCATTCCGAGCTCCGGAGAAGCCCCTGCTCCGTGCCGCGGACTGTCCAACAGAAGGCGCCCCGTTTCCCGCTTCATCAGCGCAGACGGGAGCTGACGGCGTCTCCGCCTGAGACGCGACTTAGCCCCCAGCTGCCACGCCTCCGATCCCCTACAGCTTGGAGAACATGCTGTTGTTGCCCAACGCTGGCCCACCGGGCCTTCTCCCCTCACCCCTGCAGTCTCGCTGCGCTAGATGAGAAACGAGCATCCCTCGCCGTCCCTGCTCCCCTCCGGCCTGCTCCCCTCCGGCCTGCTCCCCTTCTCTCTGCCCCACCCACTGGTGGGGGCTGCTCCTTCCACTGCGGCGTTTCCGGGTTGGCGTCTGTGAAAGCAGCGCACGGAAAGAACATGTGTGTGATTGCTGGTCGGCAGCCAGCACGCCCGCAGAGTGGGGGACGGCCAGAATCATCCTGGGGACGGAGTGGCATCCCGGGCCACGGATGTGGGCTGCAGAGGGATGTCCCCAGGCCAGGGCACAGGTGGACTCTGCTGCTGTCCCTCGCTCACGCCCCTGGTGGAGCCCCGTTCGTGGTCGCCCCAAAGCTTTCCCTCTGTTCTCCCGCACTGTCTAAGGCTCGTCCTCTGGAGCCTGTACCTCCCCGGCAGAGGTTTTCTATCCGGTCAGTTTGAGGCCATTCCTTACTTCCTGGAGACATGCTGCCTCCCACCCGGCTCCTGGCCCTGCAGTATTGGGGCCGCCTGACGTCCTGGGCCCAGACTACTCTGTCCCAGCTTGATCCCTGTTCTGTGGTCCTACATCTTGCCTGTCCTAGCTGGGACCCTCATTTGGGGGGAGCATCCCACCCCTAGATGGCCCCGAGGCTCTGTGAGGTGTGCTCAGGGTGGAATGGGGGTGACCCTCGCTGGCGGTGTGGGGGTGGCCATCCGGTTCGCGGCTGGGACCGGTCAGGGTTGTCTCTCTGGCCCCCGGGCGGTCTCAGGGTGGTCTCGGGGCAGGTGCCGGGCGGAGGGCTCTCCTCACACTCTTCTCCCCAGGCGGACCGCACGGCTTGCCCCCTTCCCTCCCTGACACCGTCCTTCCGTGGCTGCCGTCTGCAGACGCCGCTCTCCCAGCCGACCGCTCTCTCCCGTGTCCTCCTGGCGTTCCTGTGCCCCCTTGTCACTCCGGGACCCAAGCCTTCACTTCGAGGAGCCCTTGCCGCCTGTCCCTGTGTCCGCTGTCAGCATCACAGAGGGCTCTCCTCTCCTTTCCCCGGGGTCTTGATTTCCCTTTCCTGGGGCACTTTTTTACTTCTCCGTGCTTTCCTTCACCCCCTCTGCATTACTTTCCTCGCGGGTGCGTCGTTTGGGTCTTTCTGGCCGTGGTGAGCCTGGCCCGGGGCGGACCCTGGGCTCACGCTGAGCATCCGGTGTGAGGCCGGACATCCAGACTGGTGGCCGAAAACCAGGATTGGGGTGCTCCGGCAGGGGCCCACCACGCCTCTGTGCCTTTCCTCTGTGGCCATACATTTGCCTGGGGACAGAGGTGGGGGACAGAGGCAGGGGTCAGAGGTGAGGTCAGTCTGCCATCCGCAGGCCAGGCGGGACGGGACACACACCCTGTCCCCTCCACACCCCTGCCCCATCAACTCTCTCACGCCCTAACTGATCGTTTCTTCCCCAGCACTTTTGTATGGGAACTTCCAGACAGACAGAAAAGCTGCAGGGCTTGGAGAGCGATTGTGGGAATATCTGCCGGGAATCCCATGTCCACGTGCCACCACAATCGCTGGGGCACACCTCCGAGCGTCTGTGTCTCCAGCCATCAACCCTCCCCATTTATAAAAATGCATTTCTAGGTACGGACACGGCTATGCTGCTTCTGAGTACTTAATTTCTCCATTGCAGCTTGTTCCCCTTCATGGTTTCCGTGGCGCTCCCGTGTTGAGGAAGCGGGCTGGAGTGCCCACAACGCCCTCTCCCATCCCTCAAGCTGTCGGGGTTTCTCCTGTCCCGTGGTGGATGGCCCTCTGGGTGTCCAGTGAGACTCGGATTCTGCCGTCCACGGGAATGGAGGTGAGGGAGGCAGGTGCAGGGGGCTGGCCGGGCCTCCCTCGTTTTCCAGCGGTAGGTCCCTTCTCTGCAGGGAAAGGTCCTGGGCTCACTGTTAAGTGCGGGCCTCGCATGGGCCAGGAGCGGGCGTGCGAGCGTGAGAAGCGGCTCTCGGCTGGGCTCGCCCAGGCTGCAGGACGGGGTGATGCGGTGGAGTCCCCGGGTCTGGGCTCCCCCTGCACCATGTGGGTCAGCGCGGGCCACGCTGCTCCGCAGGCAGGGGTGAGGCACAGAGATTGCCACATTAGCAGGCGCGAAGTTAGGGCCGGCGGACAGAGCTGCCGCTTGCTCGCCTCGCTGCCTCTGCGGGATCCTCCCTCGGCTTTTCCATCCCCCACCCAGGGATGGCCCGCTTGGCCCAGGCAGGCGGCTCGGAGGTGGGAGGGCGGGATGTGGGTCAGCCCGGCTCTGGTGCACCCACTCCCCTGGAGCTGTGGTCCTCATGGGGCCACGCCAGCTGCCTCGCCGGCCCCGTGCACCCACCAGAGCAGAGTCACCACGGCAGAGTTTAAGTCCATTTTCCCGGGGATACCTCTGTGTCCTTTCTCGGTGTCCCCGTGTTCTCATTTGGACACAATATGATGGTCTCGTGCCTGTGGTGTTTACAGTTCAGTCAATTAGGTGTACCTCAAATACTGCTAACGACTCCAGACCTTTGCCTGCCGGGTGGAGCTGGGACTTGGTTTACGGAGCGGCTGCCCTCCCTAATTCTTTACGAACAGGAGTCTTGGCCCCAACCAAGCTCAGAGTCCCAAGAAGCATGACCTCTCCCCATGTCTCGGTCACACGCTGACCCGGGTACCTCTTAGTTCCATCTAGATTCGGGAGCCATGAGCACCCAGACCCTGGTTTCTCCTGAGAGTCTGCAAGGGCTCAGGTGGCCTGAGCACTCATTCATGTGCGTTGAAGGACAACCCCTAAATGTGGAAGCCGTTTCCACCAAGCCCGTGCCGGCTGCACACGCTGGCGTAAACTCTGTGAGCAAATATTTAATTTCAACACTAAGTACGTAAAACAGATACAATGTATTGCAGGAGGACACTGCAGGAGGAAGGCTGTGGGGGAGTGAAGCCCAACAACCCCGCCTGGGAGCCCGGGCAGGCCCCCCTCCTTGCTCCCCCCAAGGTCACGGGCTGGGATCTGTGCCATCGGAGCAGAGGGTCTGTGCCCCCGGAGGAGCGCTCGTGTTCTTGGGCGGGTTCCGAACTTTGTAGAAACAGTTCATGTGCCCAGCTCAGGGGCCCTTTGGGAACGTGGGTCGGACCAGGGTGTGGAGGCTGACCGGTGCCCTTCACACGGTTCCAACCTCTCCGACCCTCGCGGAGCCTCCCCGTTCGCAGACGGCCTTTTCTGGCTGAACGCGGCCTCTCTCCCTATTCGTCCCATTCCATCTCTCCACGTCACGCCAGAATCAGATGGTGATTTTTTCCCCATCTGTTGCCTCAATCTGTTCAACTGTCACATTCCGAGAGCACTCGGGAAACTGCGTAGCCCAGAACGGGAAAGGAACACGCTCCTGCCACGCTTCCTGCGGGTTTGGTCCTCGGCGCCGCGGCGGGATGCGGTGGGCGCTTGGCCTCTCACCCCGCGTGCAGAGGAGTCGCTCTGTCTCTGATGCCTGTGGCGAGTGACGCAGAAGCGACCAGACTGGGGCAGGGCTCAATCCTGAAACCTCAAAATAGTCTCCTCTCTAATACCGGAATATTTAGTAAAGAAGTTTCTCATCCAAAGCCTCCCTCTCTTTTTCTGAGACAAATATTTTTTCGCAGATGGAGAAAAAATTGAAGTCCTCACTCACGCCACCTTTTGAAGTTTCCAAGTGCCCCACAGTTGACCCTGGACGGGCAAAATCTTACCCCTGAGAACACTTCAAGGAGAAGGGGGCAGAGAGCGGGGCTGTCCTGGTGTTGGGCCGCTCCTCTTAGGCAGAACGCTGTTTGCCTTCTCGCTAAGAAAGTGTTTGCAGAGCGGCCCCGCGGCTGTTCCGACCGCCCGAGGAACCGGGGTGCCATCGGCCCGGGACAGGGGACAGTGAAGCCGGGCTGAACCAGGAAGTCCTGTGGCGAGCCCGGCCGTGACTTTCGTCTTGGGTACAGCAGCAGGTGCGTTCCCTGTGGACGGATGGAAGGCAGCAAGCTTTGCTCTGGAACAGTTCTGAGAGGAGCCGCCGTCCATCTAGACGCGTTTTCCAGGCGACACGTAGGGCGGGCTTCCTCATGGCTTGGGTCCCGGTCCCAGCCCCAATGGGCATTTCACTAGGACAGCAGCCCGCGGCCCCGCCCGACCAGCCCTGCCCGTGAGGAGGGTCCCCAGAAGCCCCCACGAGGGTGTTGCTTGCTTTCCAACGGTCACCTTGTAGCAGGCTGCTGGTTCTGCTGGTTCTGCTTTCCGAGCAGAAAACAGATTCATCCTGTGTCTGCGAAGAGCACACTTCCTGCATGAACTTGCCGAGAGGGTTCCACGGTTGTTTTCACCGGGTGCTGACCGATTCTCACCCGTGGTGTGTGACACTGCAGCCGGCCCGAGCGGGACCCGCAGCCGCACCCCATTTCTGTACCCGGAGGCCCAGACTGTCACTGATGCGAGGGAGTAGAGACCGTTGAGACTGAGGGCGCGTGCCGCGTGGGACGTGTCCTTCCCGGTTCTGTGAGGCACCGTTCCCTTATCTGGAACCTTCCTCTTCCTCCTCCTTCCCCTGCACACAGACCAGAGCCTGTGGGGGCTGCTCTGCCCAGGGCCAGGGAGCAGTCCTGGGCGGGGGTGGAGGGGGGAGCTGGCTTGGAGGCGGGGGTTGTAGGCGGACAGTCTGCTCCCCTTAGCTGCCACTGCCCCTCCACCGTGAGCAGCTCACGTCCTCCGAACATCCTCGCAGGAGGCGGGGTGGGGGGTTCGTATTTTCGTTTGTTCTGGTGGACGGTCCAGGCGAGCCCTTCCCTCCAGAAGCTGCTGGATGCTTCTCGGCTGGCCGGAGCACGGACGCGCACATCCACACACGGTGTTGGCTGCCAGGCCCCCGGCCAGGTCCGTCTGTGTTGGGGCTGAAACCCGAGGGGCTGCTCCTGGCATTTCCCAGATGTATCGGTTCCCAGGAAATTTCACTGTCCCCCTGGAAGAACCACGCCGGCCTGGGAAACCCTGCTGGACGGGGGGACAGTCTGAGAGAGTTCTGCGCGGGCTTCTGATCAGGATTTGCTGGACATCCCTTGTGCAGGCCAATCCCCAGCTTGGGCATCTCTCGGAGAGTCTGTCCCCTTCTCCCGGGCAGGGGTGTCCACACACGGGGTTGCGTCAGGGGGACAGGCATGTCACGGTGCTGAGTCCGCAGTCATGCAGCTGGGCTCCAAAGTCGAGGAAGACCCTCCGCAGGAGGTCATTACAGCCTCCGCTGTAGACCTTCAGAGGCTGAAGGGCATCCAGGGCAGACATGTAGACTCAGCGAGGGAGAGTGCTGAGCAGCTGCGGACACCAGGGCCACATGCCATCAGCTCTCAGAGACCTTGCAGCCAGCCGGTGGGTCCCCCGCCTGTGCCCCCTGTGGCCGCTGCTGGCCCTGCCTGCCTCTGCCTGGCCTCACCTCCCCTGCTAGAGAGGACAGGGTCATCGAGGCCAGCGAGGCCTCAGTGGGACCCTGCCAGGGGTGGCTGGAAAGAACTCCTTGGATCACTCTTGCCTCAAAGAGGAAGCGTGGGATGCCAGCTTCCAACGGTAGACGCCATCAGCTTTGTAGCACACGTACTCATGCTCTTCCTTCTCTCATCTAACAGAGTCAAGATCTGAGCTCCAAGCACAGTCCCCTTTGAAATAGGGAAGCAGTGAAATATCTGAGACCCTCGCGGCCCAGTCCCCGACTCGTGGGACACACTATCCTTTCCTCCTCGGCAGTCCTCACTTCTGTTCTTGCCAGAAGAACCCAATTGTGCATTTATGCAGCAGGCGGCCAGCGCTCGAGCTCTCAGAGAGGGGGCCCTCATGCCCCTTTGGTCTCAACTAGACACAGCAACAATCCCCCTTTCCTTCACCACTGATTGTCCTGGTGGTGAATGAGACCCCAGGAGGCAAAAAAGAAAAAAAAAATTAAAAAAAAACACACACACATGGAAACCCCATAGTTCTCCCCACCCTTCCTTCCAGTCTGGGATGTTGGGTGTCATGCCTGGAGCTCTGGTAGCTATTTTGTAACCAGGAGGCCACCAGCATGAGGGTTAAAGGAAACAGGAGGTGAAGCCACGGCACCGGCTCTGACCGTTTCTTCTGTGACCCCACTGAATGCGTGACTCTTAAGCATTTCATTCCAAGCTCGTATCTCCAACCACCTGTTTAGAGATATCTACAGGATTTCAGCCCGAGTAGGCATTACTTCACACAGGCATATTTATTCCTTTCCCACCAAGCTGAACCGATGTGAGTTTCATCCCTCGTCCTGTAAACACTGTCAGCAGACGGGACAGGTGGACGGGAGCTGAAGGGCATCACCGCCAGATGGAGGAGGAGGTCGGAAGCTGCCCACGGGCCCTGAGGATTGCAGAGGCCACATGCAGGCGGGAGATGATCTGGTCAGGTGGCTGTGTGTTGGGGCAGGTGGTGTGGCTTTGAGACGGTGGACTCTTCCTGGGGACCCCTACCACTCCCCAGGTGGGCTCCGCGGGCCTATGGGAGTCCTGAGGCTCCCATCCAGGAGGCCACGTGGCTGTGCCAGCTTCTCTTGGGACACCTGCTCAGGTAGTCTCCACATGACAAGCTAGATTCTGAGGGCAGGCATGGGAGGGACCACGTGGAGAGACAGAGGTGTTGACAGCAATAGAGAGATACAGACGGAGAGACCCACAGAGACAGAGGGACCGAGGGGCAGAGAGAGATGGAGAGACAGAGACAGAGAGATAGAGCCGCACACAGACACACAGACACACAGAGATGCAGGGAGCACCCTGTGGTGTCCACCTGGCTGTCCAGCCGTCCAGCCCAGCCAGGGCCTGACCCGTGTGCGACAGGTCCTTCAGGGCCACACTCCACCCTCTGCAGCCTGGTCTTGGCCACCGCACCGAAGGCTCTTGGGCCTGACTGCTGGGAAGTGGGGAGGCCGTCCCTGCTGACCCGGGCCTTTGGGCATTACGTCTCAGGGGGCTCCTGGGACCGGCACCCAGAGACGTCATCTCGGGCTGTGGGGGTGCATGGGTCTGGCTGAGCCAAGAAAACAGCCCTATTGCCCTGCCCTCTACCCTCGGCTTGCCTTCCCAGTATCTAGAAGCCTCTCTGCGGAGGACAAGGCAGGTGAGAGAGCCAGACGTCTGGCTCTGACCACCAATGTCAACTGAGCTCAAACCATGAACCGGACATCTCTGGGGTCACCCACGCCGCACCCAAACCCACCGAAATTCTCAAATGGAAGCCACAGGCTTGTACCACTTTGCACGATTCTGTACCTGGCAAAGAGGTCCTTGCTGATTTCTCCTGGGCCCAGGCAGGCCCTGGGCGGGGGTGGGCATGCCAGGGGGTCTGCACGCATAGGGAAGTCCCCGGGCTCTCCCCGCAAGGGGTCTTTCATTCCAAGCTTCCGCACCCAGCGGAGGGCTCAGGCAGGCCCCGTAGGCCATCTCCCACCTGAGGAGGCCGGTCTAGAGACCAGCACAGCGGCGGACCTGGACGGGATGGACGGGACGGGCGTGTCCGGCTCCTCGCCGTTGCCCCCAGCCCAGCAGGCAGAGGCTCGCAGGCGGCTTTAGTCCCAGGAGGCGAAGGCCCTGCCTCTTCTGTTCACCCACGTCTACCTGGCTGCCTGGACACGTCAGGTACAGGAGCGAGCCCTGGAGACACATTCGTTAGGACTCGGCCCCCGTGCCCCTAAAATTACCACCCAAGCTGGCTGCTTCAGGTTATTTTAAAACCTAGAACATTTTAGTAAGAACTGTATCTATTTAGGGTGTCGGGCACAGCGATGGGAGACACAGGTGCCAGGACCCGAGGGCTGGAGGCAGCTCCGGACCTGCCTCCCCCGCCTCCCCCGCCTCCCCCAGACCCCGCCGGTTCCCGTGTGCGTGCGCCGTGAGCGCTCGGTGTGGGCTGCGGCCGGTCCGTGCCGTGTGCGCTGCGACCCACACGCCTCAACCTCTGGTCTCCTCTGCTCGCTTCTGCCTGCCCAGACGGTCCCACACAGGGACATCACAGGGGACGAGGCCAGAGCCCGGAGTCACTGAGTGTGGCGAGTCTCTGTTGGCCTCCCACTTTACCACGGCCGGAACCCGGGCTTGTAGGGACTCTCGGCGGGAAGCTGGGGACCGAAGACGGAAGGGTGGCGGGAAAGGGACCCGGAGAAGGCAGGGATGCAGGCGCCGAGCGGGCGGGTGGGGGAGGTGTTTCCAGCGTCTGTGTGATGGGGGTGGCTTCCCAGCCGGGGGAACACTGACGGGAGCGGGGCCCTTAAACGTGCCTCTGGGGAGGGCCGGCTCCAGGCCCTGAGACTGCAGACGCGGGGATCACACCGAGTGATTCGCGCCGACAGCCTTGTCTTCCGCGGGTGTCGCCTTTGCCCACGCTCCCAGCGACGGTTTCCAACGTGTGATTTCGAACGTGTCCCCTCTGACCATCCCCGGCTGTTCGCTGATGCGGTCTCTGCCGAAGGTTCACCGGTTCTTCTGTTTCTCGGCTTTCCTGGGTCCGTGCCACTAGGAGCCCAGAGGCCGAGGCGTGGGGCAGGGACCGGCCTAGAGCAGAGTGCGGGGCGGCGGGGACTGTGCCAGCCCCGGGCTGGCAGCCCCACAGCACTGCCCGGCCTCACTCAGGCGTGGGGCGCAGGCGGGAGAGCCTCCCACAAAATTCCCAAACGTGTCCCATGGAGGTGCCACGTCAACATCACGTGAATTTTTACCCAAGAATCATCTTGTTCCCCATTTAGAACATTTCCCACCCCCCTACCCCAGGGAGAAAGTTAAGGGAAAACAAGCCCTTCATGTGCTGTTACCCTGGAAAATTTCCCTTCTTCCTCCCTGGGAGGTGGGGCCGGGGTCTGTCCCTGCCGCTGAGCTGGTTCTCCCCGTGAGCACGGCCTCCTCTCTTCCTTCCACCGCAGCGCCTGTAGTCGGGACTCGGGGGACAGCACCTGGCTCCAGGGCCCCCAGACAGACCAGGTTTGGCCCCTGGACGGTGACGGCATCGAGAGGCAGAGCCAGCTGCGGGGACGGGTCTGCCCAAGACACTGTCACACGCTTATGGGACGTAATCACACACATGGTGCCGCCTCTGCCGCGTTCCCGTGAGTCTCAGGACTCACCTTAAAGTCTGTCTGCCACGATGCCCTGGCAGATGTTCTAATTTTAAAAAGCGAGAGAGTGGGAGCACGGCCGAGATGGATCGCAGACCGCAGAGACGGCGTGCGGTCATGCTAACGTGGGCAGGGCTCCGGGCGGCTTCCAGCCTCAGCACTTGGGTCGGGAGGGGGGCATCAAGCGTCACTTTGGGTCCGCAGGGTTGAGAGGTGCGTTTGACCTCTCCCGGTCTCGGTCCCACCACCCCCTGATTTGGGGAGCCAGCAGGGGATAGGTCTCGGGTCCAGAGACCCTGTGTGGAGGAGATCCACGGACAATGGCACTCGCGCTCCACCTCGCTTAGCGGGGCAGATTTTAGGATTTCTTTAAGATGACAGCTGGCGTTCGCTTACGTGATACGCGTGGCTTCGTACAGTCCTCGGAGGCATGCGTGGGTACGGATGTAGATGACGATCTGGACTGTCCTTTCTCATCATCAGGTTCCAGAACGCCTCAGCTCCTTCCTCCTGCCCAGTGCAGTGCTCCAGGACTTAGTCACACACAGTAAACGTGCACGATCTCTCGTGGTTTCCGGGGGTCAGCGACGTGGGAGCAGCTGGCGGGGGGTCTGGGTTGTGTTCTCGTCTGAAGGTGTGAGTGGTGGTTCCCTCACACACCGGGCTGTCGGCTTCTCTCCGTATGAGGCCCTCCACGGGGCTGGGTGGCATCTGCCGGGTGCGGTGGCAGGACTCCCCCAGACAGCCTTGTCACTCGCAGTCAGGTCTGCAACGTCCTGTTGTGACAGGGGTCAGGGCTGCTCAGTGTGGGAGGGACCGCCCAGAGCACAAGGACCAGATGGAGGGGAGGCTGGTGCCATGGGGGGAGTCCCGTGAGGAGATCCTTGGGGTAGGGCACGAAGCCCGAGTTTAAACCAAATGAGCCAGCCAACGTGGTGAGTGGAGGTGAGCGGCCCAGAGGAGAGCAGAGGCACAGCGGGGCCTCGATGGGGCCCATGCGGGGGACAGCTCCGCACCGAGTGCCAGGGGACATGCCAGAGGCACAACAGACTCGGGGAGGCTCAGCGAGGGTCAGAGATGGCTTGCAGGCACAGAAGTAGGGGCATAGGCAGCCGCCCACGCATGGGCCCTCAGCCCACGGAGCCACTAGGAACCGACATTCTCTGTCCTCACCGGAGCTGGAGCTGAATCAGGGTCTGTCTGCAGCGAGAACACACGGGGCTCAGGCAGCCCGCTCGGTGGCAAACAGGCCCCAACAGCATGACCCACGGAGCATGCCACCCGGTCGCCTGAGCCTGCTGCCTGATGCGTGCCCCTCTCCACAGGGGACAGCTCCCACAGGGGACCCTCCACTCCCACCACCACTGGTTATCTAGAGAGTAAAGTGCAGTGCCCGTCGTGGGACATCAGGGACCGCACGCCTGTCCACCCGCTTTCACCCACGTCCCTTCTGGCCAGGTCGTTGGGTAGATCTCAGGAAGCCCTCCACCTTGCAGACCCCAAGGCCTGCCACCCGCTCCGGGATCCCTCACCATGCGACACTGTCCTGACCCCCTCCATCGCGGCATGAGCGTGCCCTGGAGGAAGCTGCAGCAGGGGCTGTGTATCCTGGGGTCAGCTGGCACCTGCCCTCCCCCTGCTGTGCTCGCCAGTCCTTCCCACCCTCGCCTGGAACACGCGGACGACCTTGGAGCGCTGGACCGCAGCCCGGCCGGAAGATCAGTGTCAGCTTCTGACGATGGGAGGGGGTGGGCGGGTGCCCCTGTGTCTGTCACTACCAACTGCCCGCTCTAAACAGGGGAGCTCAAGAGAGGGGGCTTTACACCCCCGCACCCCAAACCCACAGCCCAGCCCTCCTCCGGGCTGCAGGCCCTCCCACAGATGCTACTGCGTGATTGTTCCGTCTCCGCATATCAGTACGGATGACCGGGTGGATCGCTGTCTCATTTCTCCCCAGTCCCCGAGAGACCTTCCTTCTTGGCCTCTGGAAGCAGGTGGAGGGCTGGGCTGCCCGGGGATGACATTCAGCCAGTGAAGCTGTGCCCCCAGCCCTGGGACCTGCGTGCTAGCATGGCTCTTCTCTGCGCACCGTGGGTCGTCCCCGGAGTGTCTGATTTTTGTTTGCTTGTCCCCGGTCAGGGGTCTTTGGGAATGGGGGTGACCTGGGATCATCCCAGTCCGTGTTTCCTGCCAAGTAGGAATTTTCTCATTCTAGGAACGGAATGGGACCGGGAATCCACGCATGAGAAAGCCATTCCCTCGGCCCCTGCTCTTGGTTCCTGGCCAGGAACCCTTCTTGCGCTATGTGTCCAGCTTCTGCTGTCGAGGTTTGAAAGACACACGCAGCACTGGGGGTCGGGACACAGCTCGGGGTGTCCACACACTTCTCAGCTTGGAGTGTCCACAGCCATCGTGAACCGGGGCACCGGCGCCTGGTGACCAGGAAGGAGGGTGTTCCCGGGGCCCACTCACAACTTCTACCCTGGAGCTCCGGCCAATCCTCCGCGGTGGGGCACACGGCCAGGAGCACTTGGGGCGTCCGTGACTCAGGCCCGCCAGCAACCGCATGGACATCCTGGCCCGTGGGCAGCTCCTTGCTTTAAATGTGACAGAGTGGCCAGATACAACATTTAGAAGTCGTGTCTCATGCCATGTCTGGGATATACTTACACTAGAGTTACTCGTTGTGTGTCCGAGATTGGACTTCAAAACAGCCATCTGTGTATAACCTGACTGCCCGAATCACGAGAGCTTTGAATCCGGGTTCTGTGATCTCATGCCCCGAGACTCAGTCCTGCCACCTTTGAGAAGGACAGGACAACCCTCACATCTCTGAGCGGTCACGGGGATAACATGGGGGCTGCCTGAGAAGTCCCCGGCTGAGTCTGGACTCCTGGCACGAGCCTGCCGCCGATCTCAGTGGCCAGGAGAAGAACTGAGGTGGCCCAGGATGGCTTGTTGCAGTGCTGGGGACAAAGGCGGCCACTTAAACTGGAATTCCCAACCAGGACTTCTGCTCGGCACACAAGACCTCCGTGGGCTTGGGACGTTCATGTCATCCTCACCACCATGGCTGTGGGCGTGGACAGGCCAGGGAGGGCGGCTGAGCAGAGCTGGGGTCCCACGAGAGCCGCTCTGTCACCGCCCCCCAGGGGCCCTGGCCCTCCGGACCCTGCGGGTGGGTGTGGGGGTTCACCTTCATGTTGATCTCACGATGCTCCATGACCAGCAGCTGCCGACGGCGGTGCTGAATCCTTAGACAGCCGGCCACCGCCAGGCACTCTCTGAGCTCACGACACCAGGGACCCTGCGTCACCGGCATCCTGGGGCAGCCCAGCCAGGGAACTCGCCCCCGGTGCCATTGCTGGCAGGTGGCCTCCCCGTGCCCTGCAAGCCTGTCTGGTCAGCATGAGGCACCTCTGTTATCTGGGAGATGCTGCCTTTCTATCGGGAGATCCCAGAAGGCTGGCTTTTCCGGAGCCTTCCCGTTGCTATGGTGACAGATCAGCCAGGGATGAGCCCTCAGATGGCTGACAAGATGTCACGGGCACGACAGGCTCAAGGTTGGTCCCACTTCAGCGAGTGTGTGTGGCTCGGTGCCTGGAGGGCGGGGGCGGGGAGGATCGCGGCCCAGCACCAGCCCCACGTCTGGCGTACCTCTGGGCGGTAGGCCGGCGTTCCCGGGACCTGTAGCAGGCCCTGCGGGGGCAGCTTGGTGCGGTCAAAACCCACCCAGTGGACTGGGGAGGAGACTGGGGCAGAGAGGGTGGAGCCAGGCCCTTGACCTGCTTTCCTCCGGGATTCCTGTCTGCCTGTTGGTCAGGACTCAGTCCTTCGAATCTGAGGGACTCACTTCCTGCCGGCTCCCGCCTGCCTCCTTCCTCCTGCCCTGTGGGGCCGCAGCGGTCCAGCCCTTCTTCGCGGGTCCTGGACTCAGTCTCCCTGCTGTGACTTATTGTCATTGGGGGATTTGTAGTGTTTATCCGGGTGGATTTATTGATCAGTTAGAAGAGAAGATGCTCGTTGAGACGCAAGCCTGGTCACCCCTGACCCGCATGCGTGCGTGGGTGCCAGACCCTCAGAGGTCACCGCTACGAGCGCCTGTGCCTGAGGGGAGCGAGCGCCCGGCCCCGGGAGGGAGGCCCGTGCCCCAGAGCCCCCGAGGGGTGCGAGGCCCGCGTCCCTTGGGAAGCTGACCTCCCGTGTGAGGCGGCTTCGGTTAGGCTGGGGTGACTGGCAGGGGCGTGGGGCGCGGCAAGCTGAACGACCCCCAGGGTCTTAGCGTTCAGACGGTCTGGGGATGCGGTCCCACTGACCACCGATGGTCTTTCGGGAAGTTCTCCCGAAGAATAAAGCTGTTTGCCTGGGTCACGGTGTCCTGGAGTGGGATGGGAGGGAAGCAAAGCCCCGCTCAGGTAGAGGCTGAGCCCTCCGTGTGTGTGTGTGAGTGTGTGTGTGTGCGCACACGCATGCATGTGGGCGCATGTGTGGGCGTGCGTGCAAGTGTGTGCGTGTATCTGTGTGTGCACGAGTGCCCTGTGAGTGTGTGCACGTAGGGCTGTGTGCGATTGTGTACGTGTGTAGGGCAGTCTCCCAGGACCCACGTGGGCAGACGTTCACATCGTAGCTGCACGCGCTCGTGTAGTTTTGCGTGGGTTATGAAGTATGGCAAAACGGACAGCACCAAAAACAACGCTGGAGATGAAACCGCCCGTTCCTCACGGCACACCCCTCAAACACCTCCAGGGCTGCGTTCCGACAAGCTCTCTGTCTCCGGTGGGCCCTCAGGGTCCTTGGGCCCCCAGCAGCCACCCCTGCGTCAGGCCAGGGCTGACTCAGCTCCCCGCCCCTGCCCGGTGCCGGCTGTGTCCCCCTCCTCCGGGAAGCCTCCCTCCCACACCTGCGCGGTCACAGGGAGCACGTCAGTAGCGCTCAGGCCCACGGGCATCTGCTCAGGGTCCTGGGTGCTGTGGAGGGGGTGCGGGCTGCACCGTCACTCACGCCGTGGGAGCCACGGCCTGGGAGGAGCACACGGCTGTGTAGGGCTCTGTGTGCGTCTGTGTGCAGAACCCCGGGTGTGTCTGTAGTTTTACTGGAGTTGGCCGTCGAATAAGTTCAGAACACTTGACAGGAATCGTGGAAGTTTCAGTTTTCTGTTTGGATGAAAAGCAGCGATCGCCATGCTCTCCGACAGACACAGCCGTCATATGTCACAACGACCCGAGCTTTGACGCATTGTTGACGGTCGCTACATTTCTAACTGGCACGCTTGTGTTCCTGCGGAGTGGGGTCCGCGTCCTGGCCACGCTTGTCTGGGGCCTGGGGGAGGCGCAGGGATGGGGAAGGAGGAGCTCTGGGCGCCCCGTGGTGGCCGGGGGAGGGGTGCAGGGCTGTAGGCTGTGAGCCCCCGGGGACGCCCATGCCCACTGCCCCAAATGCTGGACCTCCAAGAACCACAGGCAGGTGCAGGCTTCTGAGGTCTGAGATCCAAAGCAGTGGGGAGAATCTGGGTGGGGAAAAGGCTAGCTCCTCGGCGTCACGTCCCCACGGCGGGAGCACTGTGGCCCGAGATCCAGCATTTCCGAGCTCTGACCTGCCTCATGGCTGCAGGCTGTGAGGGCTTCTGGAAAGTCCGTGGAGCCTCCGCAGGGACCGTCCGCCTGCCTTCTCCGTGGGGCAGCTGAGGCATTGAGTGCAGGGCTCGGGTCTGGCCAGAGGATGACTCTGCCTTGTGTGCTCATCAGGGGCCGTGACCGACGGTCTGATGTCGGAGTCGGGAGTCGGGTCCCAAGCGGGGAAGAAGCCGTGGGAGAGAGAGGTCCCAGCTTGGGGGTGGCCTTGAGCTAGAAGCCAGATGTGCCTCTTGCTTCCTGTCCTCAGAGCCGAAGAAAGGGCCGGGCCCTTCGCTTGGGAGCAGACACTGCTTGTGGGCAGGTCTGGAAAGGTCCCGGGCTCCGGGCCACTTCCTCTTTATTCTAGTGCTCCCCGTGCTGGGGCCAAG
The DNA here is from genome assembly GCF_922984935.1 of Meles meles. Classification (NCBI taxonomy): domain Eukaryota; kingdom Metazoa; phylum Chordata; class Mammalia; order Carnivora; family Mustelidae; genus Meles; species Meles meles. The sequence continues at coordinate 96,600,880 of NC_060076.1, forward strand.
CAGGGGGTCCCTGCCCTTCCAAAAGCACGTGCTTGTCTCTGTGCCCCAGAGTAATCTATGACGCACAGTTTCACCTGGTCCCTGGAGCTGCAGTGGGCTGTGCTTGAGACGAAATTGAGTCAAACCGGCAGGCGGGGAGTGCCCACGCGCAGAGCGCGTTTCCCCCTTGAACTCTAAATTCCACGGTTAATGCAACGTTGTTGCAACGGGAGTGGGTGGGGCCGTTTGGAACAAGAGGGGCCTTTTTTTTTTTTTTAAGATTTTATTTATTTATTTGACAGAGAGAGAGATCACAAGTAGGCAGAGAGGCAGGCAGAGAGAGAGAGGAGGGAGCAGACTCCCCGCTGAGCGGAGAGCCCGATGCGGGGCTCGATCCCAGGACCCTGAGATCATGACCTGAGCCGAAGGCAGAGGCTTTAACCCACTGAGCCACCCAGGCGCCAAGAGGGGCCTTTCTTGTTAAATTCAGCCGACAGGGAGCGCTGAGACACCCGGGGCCTTGAGCAAGTGGCAGCAGGACCCCAGGAGGCCAGAAACCTTGCCCACGACTGACTGCCCGGCGCGGCTGGACGTGTGGTTTCTGCTGCTGTCTTGCTCCTCTGGGCGAGGACCTTCCCTTTCCCAGAGGCAGAGCTCCAGAAAGCGGAGCTCCTGTGGTCGCTCCTCACCCCCAGGAGCCAACGCCTCCGAACAGCAGATGCAGAGAGATGGTGCCCTTGACGTTGACCCGCTGAGTGCCTTTTAGAGGTTTCTTTCTTTTTTTAAAAGATTAGTTTATTTTTACCAAGGTGAGAGATGCATGACGTTTTTGAAGCCCGAGGTCTGGCAGGAGAACCAGCAGACTCTCACCCCATTCCTCTGGCTTCCCGTCTGAGAACGTGGCCCTCGGTGGGAGACCATGGCTGCAGAGCAAAGCCCCCCGCCCCTGGCTCCTGTCACTCAGCATCGTGCTTGTGCCGGTCACCCAGGCTGGGGTGGGCAGAGTCGGGCCTGTTCATTCTGACCGCTGCCCGGCACGTCACTGTGTGGACATAGCCCGGGCACAACATACCTCGTGAAGCCCGAGGTGCCTCACCCGTTTCTCTTATTGCCTCGTCACATCTCTTTACATATTGGGATACAAATCCTTTGTTGGTTGTGTGCAGGTGTATCCCTGTCTGACCTTTGTGGTCATTGTAGGGGCGTCCTGGGATCGCGGATGGTCCCGCCATGCTCCCTTGGAAGTCTGTTCTAACCCTCTGAGACCTAGAAACCAGGCTTCGGGCCCCCCAAACCCAAGACGGGAAGCGAGAGGCTGCTTCTTTTTTTCTTTCGTTCTTTCTTTTTTTTTTTTTTTAAGCTAGAGCTGTCCTTCATCCTGGGGGGAGGGCTCCTTTGCCATCTCTGGCAATGCGGGGGGCGGGGCTGCTGCCGCCTGGGCTCTGGGAGCCCCCTGCCCGGACAGCTTGGTGAGCTCCTGCTGAAAACGTGCCGCCCACTTCCTACGCCCCCTCTCCTCGGGAGGTTAGTGCGAGCGGAGAGTTCTGGAATGCCTTTGCTGCGACGACGTGGGGGACAGCACTGGGTCAATTATTCACACTCTTAAAACGGACGGCGCCTTTCCAAGGATCACTGACGGGTTGCTTCACTTTTTAAGAGTGTATGATCCGCGTGCTTCTGCTGCTGGTGCCCGACCCCAACGTCCCACGACCCACCTGAGTTCTCCCGCTGCATGGCGTGGGCAGCTGGGGCTCCCGTCCCGCATCATGGGGACGTCCCGCAGGCAGGTGCGCCCTGGAAGGGCAGAGGCGTCTGCAAAGGTGGGGCAAGCCCCCCTCTCACGCGTGGAGGACAATTCCGGGCGTCCTCTGGGTCCCGAGCCCCCTCACTCACACAGTGACTTACCCATGAACGTGACTTCTTTCTCCTCCTCATCTCCCCACTCCTCACTTGTGCTTCCTGGACTCGTCTTTCCAAAACACTCCTGCTTGCAGAGGAACCAGACCAAGACAGCCGCTTCGTTCCGGGGAGGACCCAGGCAGCTCCCAAAGTGTGTATAACATATAAATCGTCACGCGGCCGCGTGGGGAAAACCCCGACTTACGTTTGATATCCTTTCTTCACACGCCTGGCCATGGGTTCTCCAGTGTCTGTAAAAACCGTGTGTGTGGCTGTGTGTGACGGTGACCGTGTAGTTAAGGTGGGGACTGACGGCTCGACTGGCCGAGTCTCATGTGTGTGTGCCCAGCTCCTTTGATGATGGGGACAAACAGACACAGGTGTCGTCCTGAGTTACCGGGCTTCGGAGGGTAAACCTGTGCCACGGGGTGCGGTGCCGGGGGGAGGAAGGAGGCTAGAAATGATGGAAACAGCGATCAGACCTGGAATAGCGGGTCGGGGAGAGCCCCAGCGATGCGTGGACCACCACTTGGGAGAACATTCACTGCGTGTGCTGACGGCTGTAGTCGTGACGAGGCGTGTGGAAGGGTTTCCCCTGCTGCTTATTTAAAATGCTCAAGGCCAACCGACACCGTTGTCTGCGATTTTAATTGCTCGGAAGTGTTTGAGTTTGCAGTCTGTTGCCAGTCGTGGGGACACTTGCTTTTCCTTAGAACATCTTTGATGCACCAGCCGGAGCGTGGTGAGTGTTTAGGGTGGTGCTTCTCCAAGCCCGGTCTCGGGACCCGCGGCCTTAGTGTCGCCTGTGAGCACTGGGAATGCAAATTCCCCTGTTCGTCCCAGACGCGCCGACTCAGAAACCCAGCAAGTGTGTTTCAGCGAGCCCGCAGGGTTCCGACGCCCACCTGAGCTGGAGAGCCACGGCGCCACGGGGACGGTCGATCGGCGTGTGCACGGAAACTGTGGTCAGATAAGGTACCCAAAGTAGCGGATGGTTCTCTCTGCGCACTAAGGCTCTTGGACGTTAAGGGGTCTCCCCGCGCTCATCTGGAGCGGCCACCCCAGCCTGTGGTCCTGTTAGCCCTCATGGCATTTGTCTGGACCGGTGCGAGGGAAGACCCAGGACGGTAGAGGACACAGCGGTTTTAGGGGCCATGATTCTGTGACTGTGGCCCACGCCCTGAGGACGCCCTGCAGAGTGACACGGTCCCCAGGGGAGTGGCATGTGCCCCAGGCAGATGTGCTTTTGTCCTCAGTCGGGGGCTGGGGTGGGTGCGGGGCAGGATGTCCGTCTGCACCTGCCGTGTCCCTGAGACCTGGACATGGCCCGTGTAGCAGGGGAGGGAGACCGAGGGGCAGTCCGGGGCCAGGGCCAGGTAGATCTGGGAAAACGAAGAGGTGCTCTTTCCCGCCCGTCTGAGAGGGGATGGTGCCTTCTCCTGCCAGCTCCGGTTGGTTCTCAGGCCCTGTCTTCCTTGTGGCTGTGTGAACCCGTCCTGCTTCTCTGCACACAGGTTCACAATCATGCTGTTCCCTCTTGTCCTGGTCTTCAGACCGAGCACTGCAGACTTGGCTGGAGCGGGGAGGCCCATCGCCATGGCAAACCGTGCCCTCTGAGAGGTGCCGCAGCTTCACAAGCAGGTCCCTGCAGGCTGGTGGGACACAGCCCTAATCCCCAGGGCCAGGGTCTCTGGAAGAGCGTGGGCCCCCCGGCCAGTCTCCTTGGAGCCCAGGAACACGGGCTGCCCCGCTGTGTTTGCGCAGGAGACACTGGGCCTGTTAACACTTTCCTTATTGAGTCTCACACTTCAACATCAGAGAAACGAACCCTCTGCCATATTTGTGGCAAAATTCTATCTTTGGCTCGCCCTTTGTTTTCTAAGAGGCTTTGGTGTACTTTCCCTGCCTGTCAGCCCCCTTCAGAGGTCAGCCTCGCTCTCCCTGCACCGCCTTTCCCTTGTCCTCGCACAGCCTTTCCCGCGTGGAAACCGGTCATCACCGCCTCCAACCGTCTCGTGCTTCGGCTAATAGAAAACTAGGTTTGTTTCGGTGAGTGCGTCTCAAGTCAGAGCTTAGACCGATCTCCCTCCCCAGACCACGTGGCCGACAGCTCCGGATTATTTGTGGAATAGTCCGTTCTTCATTCATCCCTTTACTGTCTCGTTTCCCCCGAACTCAGCTTTCCTGAGGCATAACGTACACCACACAGTTCACCCACATCAAGCATGACATTTGGCGCATGTCGGTAAGTTTGTGGAGTCAGGCAACCCTCACCGTGGACCTCCCTGTGTCCTCACTGCCCGCACCCCCAGGCGACCGTGCTCTTGGTGCGAGCCGGTCCTCCTTCCTGGGCATTTCACGCCCGCACAGTCACACCCTCCGCGGCCCTCCGCTCCTGGCCTCTTTCAAGAAACGTAACATTTTTCAGGTTTATCTGCGTGGTAGCGGTCTGCTCCTTTCAAACGTGGCGTAATGCCCCCCCCCCCCCCCGGACAGATAACCCGATTTATCTCTTCATCACCTGGCCGGCAGGTGGGTCCGATCTGCCTTCTGGCCGAGCGCGCCCCCGTGAATGGTCACGTGCAAACCTTCGTGCGGTCCAATCCTTTTATATCTCTGGGGCCCGTTCCCAGGGGTGAAATTCCTGGGTCGAGTGGTGAGTTTATGTTTAACTGCTCAAGGGAACTGCCAAGCCGTGTTCCACACATCGGTGCTGTTGGTCTTCCCTCCCGCGGTGCCTGGGGTCCTGCCCAGCCCCTGCTGCCGTGTGCCTTTTGCAAAACGGCTCCTGTTCCTTCGTTACATTTCCCGTTGGCGCATATGGGCACGTACTTCAGGTGATGCTCGAGGGGCTCTGCATCTTCCAACCCCCTCAGGGAGACACCCACGGCCCCCTCCCCACTCCGTGTGCTCTTGTCTCCCCACGGTGCCTCTCGCGGGAGGTTATTTCCCTTAAAAGATAAAGACATAGTAAGTATTTCTTTTTCATCCCTTGCCTGATGCCTAAAAACACAATTTGAATTCAGAGCCAAGTGCATTGTGACTCTGACCCTTGAGCGAGCTTCTGTGGGTGTTGGAGAGGTTAGAACTATCCACGCTTCTGTGGGTGTTGAAGACGTTAGAACTCTCCACATCCTTGAGACCCCGGAGGGGCAAAGCTGCAGCGTCCTTCTGGACACGGGGGCTGGAGCAAGACGTTTGTCCCTGTTAATCATTTGAGTGCTTTGTTCTGTGACCTTTAGCCCAGCTTTGGAGCTGCCTGCGAGGACATAGTGCTGCTCCAAACAGCCCCTGGGAGCCTAGTGTGGGTGTGGAGATGCGGGGCGCCCCGTGTGCTTGCTGCCCCGGCCACACTCAGCTCACGCGCCACTCCGGGGCTCACAATGTCCTTGAAAACACCGTTTCCCCGGGGAGGAACGTCTTGTTCCCTGCGATCTCCCCCTTCCACAGACCATGTGCCACCTGACTTCAAGAGTCAGGCGCAAGGGCAGAGAGCACCCTGCCCAGGTGAGTGTCCCCGGGTCACCCGCTGCTTGCCAAGACACGTGGGCGTCTGTCACGCGGCAGGCTTGCGAGTGCAGTGTGGAGCGGTTGTGAGCAGCTTGTTGAACTTCGTGAGCTACTCTGTAGTTCTGCAAAGACCTCCTGAAGACCAGGCGGGGGACCTCAATGCTGGGAGAGGAGTGACCTCTGGGCGCGCCACCCGTGTGGCCCGTGCAGGAAGCCTGGGGGGATTGCCCAGAGCGGGGTGGCCCCTTCTCTTTCCAGAACTTCCCAAAGCTTTACCGACGACCAAGAACCTTTTCTTCTTTTAAAAGTACAGCTTTCATGTCATCAGCTTCTACTTATAATGATAAACTGCTCCATCCCTGGTTGAGGGATTTTTTTTTTTTAAAGATGTTATTTATTTGTTTGACAGACAGAGATCACAAGTAGGCAGAGGCAGGCAGAGAGAGAGAGGGGGAAGCAGGCTCCTTGCTGAGCAGAGAGCCTGATGCGGGGCTCGATCCCAGGACCCTGAGATCATGACCGGAGCCAAAGGCAGAGGCTTTAACCCACTGAGCCACCCAGGCGCCCCTGGTTGAGGGATTTTAAAAAGTTAAGTATCATACTGTTGACCCTTGAACCACGTGGGTTTAAACTGCATGGGTCCGTTTGTACACAGAATTGTCTGGGGACGTGCAGGACGTCCTGTAAATGTGTTTTCTCCTCTGAGTCTCCTAACACCATTCTCTTTCCGCCAGCTCACTCACTGGCCGAGCGCTGTGCATCATACACAGACAAACTAGGTGTTCCTCGACGGTTTCTGTTCATCAGTGAGGCTTCTGGCCCACAGTGAGCTGCTCGTCGTTGAGTTTTGGGGAGGCCAAAAGTGGATTTTTGACCACATGGGGGCAGTTCCCCAGGCCCTGGGTGGCTCAGTATTTTCCCATTTTCCTATGCCACAATGTGAGACACCTTCAGAAAAGTTCAGGAAATGCATTGCTCCTTGTAAATCAGCCGCCTGTGCAAACATCTCCAGCACGGGAAGTTGCACATGGCCAGCCTTGGGGCCCCCCTCCCGTGCCCCCTGCTCACCCCCGGCTCCTGTCACCCTGCAGGAGGCTCCCCCCGTCAGCGGCTACCGTCTCAGCACTATCTGCAAACACCATCCCTTCCCACTGCCCGTTTTTGCTTTCCCTGTGGTCCCTACTGATGCCTGGAAGTTCTTCATTTCTCAGTATTTTCTTGGGGGGTTGCTGCTGCATATGTTTAGGAAGTCCCTGTCAACCCGAGGTCTTGAAGGCCGCCTGTGTGACTTCTAAGAGCTCACGGCTTGGCCCTTTTTGGGTAGACTCTTGGCCGCTGGCAGCGTGTGACGCAGAGACCCCGGCTGGGACAGGGTCCGGCTGCCCCCGCATGGCCCCCTCCCCGCCGACGAAGACGGGCGCCCGCTGAGCTCGCTGGGCTGTGCCGATGTCTCCGGGCTTCGCTGCTGGGACCCTCTGGCGCACCCCGGCCTCCGGAGAGCAGGTTCTTCCGCTGCCCGAGGTCGTGGCGGCTCGGCTTCCCCGGTTGTAGAATCGGCTGCCGGGCCCCGCACATGTGCCGGGAAATGGGGGGACTCACGCCACATTCACAGATCCTGAGAATTGACGTCTTTACAATATTGAAAGTTTCAGTCCAAAAAAGGGGTCTATCCCTCCACGTACTTAGGACGTCTTCAAATCCTTAATGTTGATTCTTGGCCCTGGTGCCGTGCACACCGGCATTTCCCCGGGGGGCTGCGTGCTGCCCCAGAGGCCCACACGCTGCCCCGGTGGTGGGCAGCCCCCGTCCCGCGGCCTCCTCCCTGCCCCAACCTGATCTGAGCATGAATCCTGACTGCAGCTGGAGGACAGGGCAAATGCCTCCCCAGGCCCGAGTTTCCCCTGCTGCAATTTCTCCAGAACGTCAGTGCGGGACAGGTGTCAAGGGGTCTGGGACATGGATGCTTCGGGTTCCAGGTGAGAAACCTGGCCTGTGGTCAGTGTGACCCCCTGAAGTGGCTCAGGGAATGCAAGTGACTTGTCGTAGAGGCAGGGGGAGGGAGGTCTTCTCAACACATTTCCACGGACATTTTTACTGCCCGATTCTGTCAGAGGCTGACTCAGTGCGAGAGATGGAATGCAGAGACGTTAAGCATTTAGAGAAAACTCTCCAAGTGGGACAGCTGGTCTAGAATGGTCATCCCTGCGCCAGAGAGGGGCCGGGCCCCCTGTGTCAGGTGGTCTTCCGAGCCCAGGATGGACCCCGAGCCCCGGGCAGATGGCCGCACCGCACCTGGCCTTCTCACGAAACCAGGGAGGGGGTTAGAGTGACACGGCAGAGCGGACAAGGACAGAAACAGCCAAGGGAAGAGGTGCGGGAAGGACAAGGTGCTGTTTCAGGAGCCCAGGAAGGGGCGAAAGTGAGGCAAGTACGTGCCCTTGAAACAGAGACCCGAGTCTGCCCCCGAGTCCGCAGTCCTGGGGCGTTTCTCCCAGGAGAAGCTCCCGGCCATACCCTTCCACCGCCTGCCCCGGGAGCCGGACAGAGGTGAGGGCACTTCCGTGGGCTGGTGACGGCAAGGGAACGCTCAGGCCGCTGGTGAGCGCGGACAGTCCATCTCCCGCCACAGTTCGTGCCGTGAACAAGGGCCCCTTTCCCGGTAGGTTTGGTGCTATGTGTTTTGCAATTTTGTGCTTTTTGTGGGCGACTCTCCGTTTGAAGTTCAAGGACAGCGCGTCAAGAGCCGGGTCATGTCCCGAGCCCCAGAAGGCTGTGATCTGTCGTGCGGGGAAACACGCGAGCCGGCGCAGATCCCCCTGGGCGTGAGTGACGGCGCCGTTGGCCCGGAGCCCCGAGCTCTTGAACCCCCGCAGCCATGAGATCAGGCATCTTGAAACAGAAACATAAAACGAGGTTGTGCGTCGATCAGCTGATGACAGTGTGACCAGAGCCTCCCAGGCACCTGTTCGCTTCCCCTTGGCAGCGACGTCCCTGAAAGCATTTGCACATTCAGCGTCCGGGGCGGCGTTAGAGAACACCGCTGTGAAGACACCAAGAACTGGCTGTGTTTTCCCGACGTTTTCTCCCCGTACGCAGCTTGCTGCTCATTCCTTACTGACGTCTCTTGACGATCAGGAGATTTGGATTTTGAGGGAGGCGGATTCACCACTATTTTCTTGTGCGGTTTTGCTCTCTGTGTCCTAAGCAGCCTCTATCTACACCCGAGTGGGGAAGATATTCTGGGTTCTTTTCTAGAAGCCTTACAGTTTCAGTTTTACTTGACGTTTAAAAGATGTCCCACACGTACTCCTGTGTGGGTGCGAGGCAGGGTTCACACTGAAGCAGAAGCCGACCATCCCGTCCTTTTCCGCTGGGCGCAAGGCAGTGGGCACCCCTGAGGCATGAGGACGTGTGACTCACGTGCACCGGCTGTTACCGGCCTTCTCTGACCACGGCCTCTGGGGTCCTCCGCAGGGGCCTTGGGAGCTGGGCTGCATTCATACCTCACGGGCAGGTTTCACCGGCCCCTCCCCTGTCCTTGGAATAAACGCCCCACAAAGCGGGCCCTGGGTCGGTGAAACATTCTCTTTACGGCTTCATTTACCCTGTGTCAGGGGAGCGGCACCCTCTTTGGTAGACATTAACATCCCTCCGATACTTCGTCACGTCAGAATCAAGATGTAAACTTGTCCATGGACCTAACCGATATTTATTCATCTCCCACCACGTGCCAGGCACTGCCCTCATTCTGGGGGTCCTCTGGGAGTTCCCATTCTTATGGGAGAAAGAGACACTGGGCAGTGGGTGGTCTGACTCATTATTTGAGTTATAGCAGCGGTAAGTGCTTTGGAAAAGTAGGAGGAGCCCTCTGATTGTCCTACAGGGAAGGTGGGGGAGCCTCAGAGGCAGTGGCACCAAAACTGAGCTCTAAAGGGAGATGAGGAAGTAGTTGGATAGGGCAGAGCATGTGCAAAGGTCCTGGGGTGGGAAGGGACCCTGGGCACTAAGGACTGGAGGGCTGAGGGTGAGTGATGGTTGTGGGGGTGGGGAACACTGCAGGAGGTGGGCTCGTGAGGCCAGGGCCACCAGCAGAGGGGACATCAATGATGGCCAACACAGTCGTCATCAGCCACGCCGAGTTATTGAATCCTTGATGTGTGGCTAGTGGGACCAACGTGCTGAGGTTTTAATTTTAATTAAATAAAATTTGAGCACCACGTCGGATGCTGCTGCCAAGTTGGACAGCGTGGCTGCGAGCCATGGAAAGCAATCAAGAACTGAGAGCAGGCAGATGACAAATCAGATCTGCATCTGTCACGCCTTATTTGTCCCTGTGGCGCCACTGTGAGCCGTGCGAGGACCGGTGGAAATGTCACCACGGTTACCCAGGGGACAAACGGTGGTTTCCTGACCTCAGCAGTGGGGAGAAATAAATAGATTCAGGGACGTAAGGCGGCAGCGTGGACCTGGCCTGCCAGCTAAGCGGCAGGAGGAGGGGCTGTCCAGACTCCTTGCCAGGCTGCTGACCACCGGGACTGGGAATCCCTGTCCCCTTGCTGGGGGGACGCTCGGGAGCAGGAGGTTGGGCTCCCAGGCCAGGCTCTTGCTGCAAAATCTCTCAGAAAGTCGCGAGGAAGCTGGGTTGTGATGCCTCAGCTTGGGAATGCACATGAACACAAAAAAGGACGCTGCCAAACCCGAGGTTCCTGCGCAGCACGGGCAACGTGCCCATACACTGACCTCCTGGCTCCCGTGACAGGCAGGCGCCTATTTGATGCTCCTGAAAGCACACATCCAAACAAGACCCTCGCCTGGCCAGCGATGCGCTGCTGCAGATGGGGTCCACACCGGGGCTCCCCTCGTGGCGTCCAAGTGCTCTGCGTGCCGCTCTCAGATCGCCTCTGGCTCCCTCTCATGTCGGGGCAATGGGCTGGCCCCCAACACTGTGTTCTCATGCTTGGCCGGTCGTGAGCAGGGCCATCCACGAGCCTGTTGTCCAGAACCGTGGGAATTGTTCACAGTGGGGCCCCCACAGTACCATGCCAGGACCTTATCCCAGGGAATGCCCCAAAGACAAGGGTGAGTTTGGGCAGATGCTCACAGTGATGAGGACAGCTCCAAGGGCCAGCCCGTCCCACAGTGGGGGCATCCCAGGTATGCTGGACAGCAGGGGACAGAGGGAGTTTGGGGGGTTCTGCAGTCACACGGCGTTTGCAGGGGAGTGAGAAGCACCCTGGGCTTTGGGACACATAACAGATCATCATTTTTGGAAGGAACACAATTAAATGAGAAACAATGTTTAGCAGAAAGGCCCCAAGCCCCTCATGCCAGCAGGGGGATAGGCATCAGCTTCTGTTGTGCAGACATGAGGCTGATGCTGGCTGTTCTTGGGGCTCCTGTGTGAGTCAGGACTGTTTGGCTGCAAGGGTCAGGACCCCGCGGGCATGAGTGTGTGGGGGGGCTGGAAGTTGCCGGCCCTGCAGCCAGGCAGCAGGAAGCTCCGGGAGGCCCGGCACCCCCTCCTCCCCCTTCTTGGTTGCTGACCTTGCTCCTTATCACAGCGGGGTCTCCTGGGGCATTGGGAGTCCCGGAGGCAGCAGCTCTGGGCTCCCAGTGACCAGCACCCTGGAGGCAAAGAGCTGAGAACAGGACGACATCCTGCACTGGGAGCCCCCTGTGGAGGTGGTGGGGGGCAGCTTATCTCAACGGTGGACAGCTGAGGCCATCCTGCTGGGACGCTCTGAGAGCCTACTGACCCCACTTCAGGACGTCCTGTCCACAGACTCCCAGCTGCCGGCAAGAAACATGCCCTGGGAGACAGGCTTTCCTGGCCAAAATGTGTCCGGGGAGGGAGGCGGCCGGGGCAGAGTCTGGAATCAGGGGCCGACTTAACCTGCAGCCTCCAGGGGGCTCATCAGGAAGCGTCCAGGCCGCCCAGGTTTTACTCATGCATTCATTCCCTTAATTGTTCCTTCTCTTACCCAATTACTCGTTAACAGCCAGGCGGTGATTGCCTTGAAACAAAGTAACATGATGAACTTCGGATTCCTACTGTCAATTACAGGTACCTAAAATGTCCAACTTGGTGCATTGACAGTTACACACCTAGGAGACCACCTCGGTGCCCCAGGACATTTCCTTCACCCCCAAAGTCTCCCTGTGTCCCTTCAAGGAACCCCCCACCCTTCCCCAGACAGTGATGCGTCTGCTTGCCCTCGCTGGCCCCCGTTCTCGAGTGGGTGTCATGGGAGGGGACTCCCTTCAGGATGTCCGAGTGTCACCATGATGCACGGGGGGACGTGAGCCAGTGGTTCATCATATCCGTGTGGTACAGATGGTCCATCTCTCTGCCTTTAAAAGAGGGTAGTACGATTTAAAAAAAAAAAAATGGAGGTTCATTAATTTCTGAAAAAAGGAAATTATGTTTGTATTAGACATAGAAATTAGACGAAAGGATAAAGAGGTGGTCATCCTTCGTGGTCCCACAACTCAGTATGACCACAAGGGTATTTTGCTCTGTTTCTCCCCGAACTGGTTCATGCCCCTGCATGTGTGTGTTTCCGTACATAAAATTGTGAAAATTGGGATCATGCTGTAAATGTGATTTTGATTCTTGTTTTTGTTAATGAACATGCATGTCTTGGTTTTCCAGAGAAACGTTAACACATGCCTGCGGGGGACTGGCTCCCTCAGTGACCGAGGCTGGGAAGTCCTGAGATCCGTGCCCAAGGGCTGGAGACTGGGAAGCCGACAGTGTGAGCTGCGGCTTGAACCTGAGTCCGGGGCCACAGAAGACCGCGTCCCTGCTCAGCAGCCGGCGTAGAGGGGCTTACCCCCCTCCTGGCCTCTCCGGGCCTCCATGGATGGGGTGAGTCTCACCCAGACGTGCCCAGAACCCCGCTGGGCAGCACAGCTGGGTGCCCATGGTCCCGCTGGCGGTGGCACCAGCCCCCACGTGGGTCTCCCAGCTCTCAGACGTCCGTGGCACCGTCTGGAGTGGTCACGCTGGCATCAGTGCTGCGCCCCCCCCCCCCCTTGCCCAGAGGACTCTCCAGACCCGGGGCCATCGCACTGTGGAAAGCTTTGTTCTAGAATGTTCTGATGGGGTTGCCCGCGTCTTCAGTGAACACACTCGGTCATCCAAGGAGCGATCTGTGGCCGCACAGATCTTGGAGGGGGCAGGATGGATGCGGGGCACATGCTGACTCAGGGCCCCCCTCCACCTGCCAGGCACTTGACAACCGCCCTGCGTCGTGCCTCCCACTTGGCCACCGTGGGCAGGAGCAGGTGGGCCACTAACTCCTCTGCTAGGCTTGCTGGTGGCCCCTGTCCCTGGCCTCCTCCCACAGGCTCAGGTCCCTGGGGAGACCGTTTTGCCACAGTCCTGCGGTGCCTCGGGCCGCGGCGCTGACCCACGGCAGCTCTGTTCTTCCAGTGTTGCCTGGCCTGTGGGGATATCGGGGACCAGATTGCGAAGGGTTCGGGGGCCAGAGGCCGGCTTGAAACAGCCTGTGTGTGTCCCGGGCTCTGTGGTCACAGCAGTCCTGAAGGTCATCGTCATTTTTTGGTAAATTCTCCTTTCTACTTCACTAAATCCTGTTTTGTTCCTGGAAGGAGGCCGGGCTAAGCATCAACGACGTGGTTAACACTGGCAGTAACCGTGGGATTTAAATGCCAGACCGAGTTACTCATCGCGGTCATAGTCCCCCACCAGGACGACTTCTTTTTGAGCTCCTCGCTTGTGTTGGCAACACGCACTCATTTAACTTTAAAAATAATTAAGATATTTGTTAGAAATCTGGACAGAACAGTCAGAAAACCTGCCCCTCTCCAGCCAGATCACATCTTCTACCCGCCTGCTGTTTTATGGGATTCACGGGCCTGCAGGCCTTTCTTGTAACGTTTGGAATTAGGTTTTTATCTCTCCAAAAGGTGAGTGATTTCATTACTCGGAGGGTATGGAGCTGTTGTCCGCCTTGTTTTCCGGGATCGCTCAGCCCTGATTTGATGGGTGCTGGCCACACGGCATCTCGACGCAGAACATCAGGGGCACACGGCCAAGGCCGGAGTGGGGCTGTTGGGGCATCGGTGCAATGGACAGTGTACCCCAAGGGCAGGACCCCCAACCCTTGACACACCTGCGTTCGCTCGTTCCCCCTCTACACGCGTGCTCCCACGCACAGACAGGCACACACACAAACCCCGAGTGGGACCTTCTCGTGGCGTGGTCCCAAGTCTGATGCTGGCACGGGGCTGTGGGTCGTGTGCTGAGAGACCTGTCAAGCCCACTTCTTTCTCTCTCTGAGAGAGAGGCGTGTACATTCTAGAAGTTTCTCCATCAAGAGATGATAGATGTCTCACCATCAATGTAGAATGTATTTATTTCTCTCAGTCCTGGAGGCTGCGGGTCCTAGATCAAGGTGCCGGCAGATCGCGTTGTGGGGGCGGGCTTTCCCAGCCGCAGACAGCCGCCCTCGGCCGCCTGTGTGCTCCGTGTGAGCACACGGAGGAGACAGGAAGCCAGCTGTCAGGGTGTCTCTTCCCGTAAGTGCACTGTCCCCACGGGGACATTCTGATCACCTCCCAAAGGCCCTGCCTCCAAATACCATCCCATTGGTATTTTGGGGCTATGGCTTCCGCATGAATTTGGGGGACACACTTCAGTCAGTGGCACCTATTTAGCCCTCAATGAGCAGATAATTGCAAGGCTGGCGTGCACTGGGCGGCTGAGCAGGTGCATGTCGGGGCCAGCGGGTCCGTCCCCAGACGCGCGCATCTGTGCACCTGTCAGATGGTGCTCGCATGCGCCTGGAGAAACGAGGCGTGCTCAAGGCTGCACTGTCCGTAGTGACACGAATGTCCATCCCCAGGGGCCTGGATGGGCTGGGGGACATGCCTACAATAGGGCACCGCACACAAGCCCACGGATGCCTCTCAAAATGGTGATTTTGTGCACAAGAAGGCAAGCTGCAAAAGTTGCGTTTATTATACAAAGTGAAAAAAGAGAAGGCGATGTGATGTGTTTATGGGCATATAGATACGTAGTGTTTAGATTAACGTGAGTTGTATGGAATTTCAGTCAAAATCATTACAGTATTGCTTCGGGAGCTTGTACATACGACTGAAGGTGATCTGGATACTACATACGTGTATGACTGAAGGCCCATAAAATACAGAAGATAAACTGAAGAGAAAGGACATATATATTCTGTAAGTTTCTCCATCAAGAAATGACAGATGTCTCCCCATACTCCATTCAGTAAATATTGATAGTTTTCTTCCACGGGCATGAGGCATTGCCTTTGGGATTATCTATGGGCATTTTATATAATTTTGTTGCTGCTACTTTTACTATTAATGGGAATTTTCCATCATTTCAGCATATGGTCTGGGATTGCTGTTATAAAAGCTATCACTTTCATGGAAAGAACCTAGATGTCCATCAACAGATGAATGGATCAAGAAGATGTGGTATATATACACAATGGAATACTATGCAGCCATCAAAAGAAATGAAATCTTGCCATTTGCGACGACGTGGATGGAACTAGAGCGTATCATGCTTAGTGAAATAAGTCAATCGGAGAAAGACAACTATCATATGATCTCCCTGATATGAGGACATGGAGAAGCAACATGGGGGGGTAGGGGGATAGGAGAAGAATAAATGAAACAAGATGGGATTGGGAGGGAGACAAACCATAAATGACTCTTAATCTCACAAAACAAACTGGGGGTTCCTGGGGGGAGGTGGGATTGGGAGAGGGGGAGCGGGCTATGGACATTGGGGAGGGGAGGCGAACCATAAGAGACTATGGACTCTGAAAAACAACCTGAGGGTTTTGAAGGGTCAGGGGTGGGAGGTTGGGGGAACAGGTGGTGGGTAATGGGGAGGGCACGTTTTGCATGGAGCACTGGGTGTTGTGCAAAAAGAATGAATACTGTTACGCTGAAAAAATAAATAAAATGGAAAAAAAAAAAAAGCTATCACTTTCAATCCTTAATCCGGTATCTGATCACTTAATGCATTATAAGAATTTTACGGAGATTCTCTAATGTTTTAAGTTCATTGTTCCATTACCTTCCACTTGCGATCATGATAGTTCCTCCTGTTAAATAATTTTACATCTTGTTTCCGTTTTATCAATCTTTAAATCTTATGCATTGGCTAAACCTTCCAGAAAAACATTAGCTAATAGTGGCAGCAAGCAGTTTTGTTTTGTTTCTAATTAAAATGAGAATGTCTCTGAAATTTTATTTTGGTTGAGCTCCAGGGTAGGAAATGCTTTTTTTTTTTTACCAGGAGGTATAAGATGTTGTTATATTACTTTTGGTAAAATTTTCACTAGGAACACTTTTTATTAGACCTTTACTAGACTAGCAGGGTCTATCACTTCTAGAAGCATCACCATATTAGCGTAGTTTAAACACATAATTGGGCCACTAGGTGGTGCTGTGTCTCCAAATTTTGGATCCCCGAGCCTCAAATTACTGCGGAATCATTGTTCCAATGGAAAGGTTCTGTTGACCTTTCAAATTGAATCTGACCTTCAAACTAGCGTCCTCCTTTCCGACTTTCTCCAAAGTAGCCCTAACTTAAGCCTATGTTTTAGGGGCTCCTAGATGGCCCTGTCTGTAAAAGCATGTGACTCTTGATCTTGGGGGTCGTGAGTTCAAGCCCTACATTGGGCATTGAGATTATTAGAAAAAAAAAAAGAAAAAGAAAAAGAAAAGAAAAAGAATATGCTTAAAAAAAATCTGTCTTTTCTTTTCCTTATTTGTTCTGTTATATGGAGGAACAATTTACCCACAATGAGATGCACCTTTTTAAGATTTATTTTTATTTTTAGAGGGGGATGGGCAGAGGGAGAGGGACTTTTAAGCAGCCTCCCTGCTGAGCGGGGAGCCTGAGGTGGGGCTCGATCCCATGACCCTGAGATCAGGACCTGAGCCAAACCCGAGTCAGCATAAGCGACTGAGCCACGAGGTGCCCGAGACGCACTGTGTAAACGCCGCGGACAGTTCCAACAAGGGTGTTAGCCTGGCAGCCACCCTGAGGTCATAGTGGAACATCCCCATCCCGCCCGTGGCCACCCCCCTCCCCCGCGCCTTTCTGCAGTCAGTCCCCTCTGCGACCACCAGCCACGGATCTGCTTCGAGGCTAGCTTCTCCGCGTCTGTGAGTTCAGGGCGCGCAGGTGCGTCCCGCGGAGTTCGGGGTGGCATCGTGCTTTCACGCTCCTCTGTGCTGGCCAGTGATTGTCGCTTTGTACTGGGAACGGCATTGCAGTGTAGGGAGGCCCAACGGTTTGTGTATCCATTCACCGCCCACGGACCCGTGCGTTGTATCTCGCTCTCGGATCTTAGGAGCAAATCCGCTCCAAACGTTCACACCCAGTTCTGGCCCTGACGGGTCCCCACATCTCTCTCTCTCTCTCTCCCGGCACCGCGGGGGGCTTGCTGGCTCAGCCTGTCAGCCTGGGTTTTGTTGGACCCCGCGCGGGGCTCCTCGCTGGGGGCCGGCAATGCAGCTGTCAGCGGGGCATGTCCCTCCCTCCCCGCAGCCCACCGGGGAACGCTGCGTGTACAGTGCACGTGCTCTGGGACTGGGGGTCTCCTCCCCTGCAGCTGAAAGGGGGGCTGACTCGGGACGGGCTGCTAACCACGACCCCCTTTTCCAGTGGTTTCCACACCGGCAGATGTGCTCAACCGAATCCCAGCGCTGCTCCTGTTGCCGTGGACAGCCCCGAAGAAGAAGAAAGTGTCCCCTATGAGGGGCTTCTCGACTCGGGGAGGGTCTGTCCCAGTCCGGATTCAGGTGAACAGCCACACACCTCTCCCTGGCCAGACAGGGTTGGATGTTGATGTCCATGGAGCCGCGATCCGGGGATGAGCCAGGCGCCCCCGTGCTGGGCTGGGATTCGCTGTGGGCAGAGTGAGAGATCCGGACACTCGACCCCCCGGACGGCCCGGGGTCCTGCTGCAGCCCCACTTGCTCCGGCTGGCTTGGAGACCGTGCCCAGCGGGCGGCTGTCCGGGGTGCAGGTGACCTCGCTGTGGGGGTGGGGACTCTGATTCAGAGTGGACGCTACTACGGACACACGCGTGTGCATCACACGTGGTGGAAACGCGCTTCTGTGTGTTCACGGAAACCACCTGGGATGCTCACATTTCGGCGCATCTCCTCTCTGCTCCACAGAGCCCAGGCGCGTAGGCTGCCCGGTCTGTGCACCCCAAATTAAATCCTGCTCTGGGATGCCACCACGATTCAGGGTGGAGAGACCCCTGCCTCAGTGGAGTCCTTCCAGCACGGAGGACGTAGGAAGGTGCTAGAGGAGACTTCATCTTGAATGTCCACAAGGTCTCCTCCTGCTCCCCTACCCCCCGCCCCCCACCCTGTTGAGCCAGGGCAGTCGAGCGGCCGGCCCTACCCTGGGGGAGAGAGGCACGGAGGGCGGCAGCCGGCAGCTGGCCTCAGCCTCTCATTGTCCCCTGAGCCTGACCTGAGCAGCTGCCAAGGGGTCACCCTGTTACTTCTGCTTAGTTTGGCCCAATTTCTAACAAGAAAAGTTCCACCGGAGCGTGTGCAGCTCTCGGGGTGAGGGCTGCGTCCTGGTGGTGACATCTGGGTCCTGAGTGGGAAGGGGACTGCGGGGGGGCAGGGGGAGGGACTCTGCTTTCCCTCTCTGCTCTGCACGTTCTCTGGACAAGCCTCGCGCTGCGGCCGAGCCTGGGCTTCTGGTCATGTTCCTGTTCTGACGCTGGTGTTTGCCGTCCTCACCCCAAGGGAGGAGGAGTCTCTGTCCCTGCAGGGCGAAAGGCTTTTTCCAGGTCTGGTGGTGACCGGAGGGCTCTGCGTGGAGTCGGGGGGCGCTCCGTCACCCCTGGGCCTGGCCGCGGGGCCCCTCACCCAGCTGCCGCCGGCTCCGGAGTCTGCCCCTGAAATCCCTTCACTCCTGCTGTTGCCTTTGGGACCCTCCCTCCCAGATCCCAGCCTTGACGTCAGAGGGCATCAGGATTGGGGTCAGGCTCCCCAATTCCCATGCTGCTCAGACTGGGGCAGGGGTCAGAATGCCCCGGAGAGTGTGTTATGTATGATCCCGAAGCCCGTCAGGAGCTTGGGGCATGGACGCCTCCTTGAGGGGTGCTGTCCTCTGCGAATGAACCCTTTCCGTGTTGAGGCTGGGAGACACTTGGGACCTTTGTCCCCTGGCCCGTGTCCCATGGAACCCAAACGTTATGGTCCATACAAAGGGTCGGTGGCCACGTACATTTAATACCCGTGACATGCCAAAACCTCTCTCCGGGAAAGCCGAGAAACCTGCGATGAAGTAAATCTTCGCTGAATCCTGTAGGACTGCCCCGGGCTTCTTCCCACCCAGCACTGCCCAAACCTGTCTGAAAACGGAGCAGGTCTGTGGCCACCATCCCTCCTGCCCTGGGCTGCGGTTCCATCGGGTTCAGTCTGAGAAGCTGCCCGGGACATGGGCGCAGTCTGACGGGGGACTCACCCCCCCGTTCACGTGCTCCCGTGAACCCTCTTAGCTGTGGCTCATCTAAAACCCGTGTGTCTCCCAGACTCCTCCCCACCCCTCCCACGCTGCGTCCTTGGCTTTGGGGAGCTCCTGCTGGGGCTGCATGAAGAGGGGGACAGTGATGACTGTCGGGGTGGGAGGCGCCCAGTGGCCTGTCTGCTCCCACTGGATGCTGGACTTCCGGGGGTCAGAGTCCACGCGCACGGCCTTGCATACAGTAGGTGCTCAACTAGTGATTGCGGCCAGGCTGAGACTGGGCTGCCTGCCTGCCAGCCCTTCTTCCCCCTGAACACGGGGGAACTGGCCTTCGGAGAGGACCATGTGGACGGCTCATCCCTTAGGAAACGCTCGCTGACCTCCAGACTTCGGCCATGGCAGGGAGGACCCTGTCCTGGAAGGTGGAACCTCTGAGCTGACCGCCCTGGGTGACATCGGCTTCTGAGGACTGGAGAGAGTAGTGGCCATGCCGAGGATAGTCACACCGTCTCCAAGACTTCTCGTTGGCTCTTGCATACGCTGTTCTCCGCACACCCCTCAGGGCTTCTGGGCCATGGGGTCCCCAATGGGACTGAGCTCCGAAGGGATCAGTGTTTGCTTAACTGCCTCCAGATCCGTGTGGATGGGGGTGGCCAGCCTCCTGCTGAGGTGACGTGTGTGTCACAACAACACACACAGCCAGAGGCAGAATCACCCCTGGCAGAGAAACATGGTTGCTCAGGCTGCTGTCGTGCCCTGGAGGG
Source organism: Meles meles (assembly GCF_922984935.1). Taxonomy (NCBI): domain Eukaryota; kingdom Metazoa; phylum Chordata; class Mammalia; order Carnivora; family Mustelidae; genus Meles; species Meles meles. Next base: position 96,620,542 of record NC_060076.1, read on the forward strand.
GACCTGTGGTTATGGGCCCAGGGCTGTGACCTGGAGGGGACGTGGTGGTGGTGAGGGGCAGCTTGGGTCACTTGATTTTCCCTTCCTGCAAGAACCCTGGCGGGATGTCTTCGTGGGAGTCATTGCCCCCGCATGGGGCCTGGGGGCTGCTGGCTGTCCAGAGAGAGGGGCCCCCTCCTCCTGTCCCCGCTGCCATCTTTGCTGTTGACATGATGTGTCCTGTGAACACAGCCCAGGTCTGTTAGGAAGCTCCCCACGCAGAGAGTTTGGGGGCAACTTCCACCTGCGCTTCAAGGCTCCCTGGCGACGCACATGCAGAGCACGGAGCCGAGGCTTCATGAGCAGCCGTCTCGATACAGTGCGGGAATCGGGAAATCGGGGCAAGGTGTGTGTGCGAATGGCCGTCCGGGCAGGGCCTGAATGACGTCAGGCCCACCTGCACAGGCTCTGGGCCTCAGTCAATGCAGGACAGCACGTGGACAAGCCAGGCCCCATCTCAGTCACAGAAGCAATTGCTGTGTGCATTTTCAGAGAGAAGCCGAGGTGACCTTCATCATGGTGCATACTTCTGACCATGGATCGGGGAGAAGGTTCGCTCCCTCCCCTCCTAGAATTCATTCCATTCACCCACCCACTCCTGGAAACTGCCCTGCGCCCGTGGGTGCTGGTCTGGTACGTCAGGCACCTCCCTCCCCAACAACTTCCCTCCTCTCTGCCCTGGGTCTGGTCTGTGTCACCCCCTGTCCCAGGCCCACTGAGCAAGGGTCCCCGACTTGCTGTATGGAGGGAATTTCTCTCTCCCCTGGAGTGAAGCACTTTCTTCATCCAGTCCCTTTCTCGGGGGGGGGGGGGGGCAGTAGACAGGGATGTGACCGAGGGCTGTGTGAGGGACGAAGGTCGAGCTGTTTGCCCTGGAGGTGGTGGGTCACTGTCAAGAGAGGAGGGAGCTCAGGAACCCCCTCCCTTAGTCTGAAAAGAAAAAGCTTCTGCGCAGCCAAGGAGAACATCAACCGAATGAGAAAGCAGCTTAGTGAATGGGAGACGATAATCTGCAAATGAGATAACCGATAAGGGGTTACTATCCAAAATAAACAAATATACAAAAGAACGTATACAACTCAACACCAAAAAACCAAGCAATCTGATTTAAAAATGGGCAGAGGACCTGAAGAGACATTTTCCCAGAGAAGACACCCAGATAATCAACAGAAGCATGAAAAGACGCTCACCATCACTCATCATCAGGGAGATGCAAATCCAAGCCACAACGAGACCTCACGCACACCCGTCAGAACGGCTAGTACTGAAAAAACCCAAGAAATTAGTGCAGACAGGGATATGGAGAGAAGGGAACCCTGATCCGCTCTTGGTGGGAATGCAGACTGGTGCCGCCAATGTGGGAAACAGTATGGAGGGTCCTGAAAAACCTGAAAACAGAACTACCATGTGATCCCATAATTCCGCTGCTGGGTATTTACCCAAAGAAAATGAAAACATTATTTCAAAAGTGTATATGCAGCCCTATGTTTATTCCAGCGTTATTTACAATAGCCACGAGACGGAAGGAACCCAAGTGTCCATGGATAGATGAATGGATGAACAAGAGGTGGTACACACACGCACACACACACGGATATTATGCAGCCATAAAAAAGGATAAGATCTTGACCTTTGTGACATGGAGGGTCCTAGAGGGTATGAAGCTAAGTGAGATAAGTCAGACAGAAAGATAACTACCACATGATTTCATTCATTTGTGGAACCTCAAAAGCAAAGCAAATGAATAAACAAACAAAACAAAAAGCAGAAACAGACCCGTGAAGACAGAGCAAACTGACAGTGGCAGGAAGGGAGAGGGTGGGGGATGGGCAAAGTGGGAGAGGGGGGCGGGAGGTCCCGGCTCCCAGAGAGGGGGGATGACTGTCTCGGGAATACGAGGCACAGCCTGGGGAGCAGTCTGTGGCGCTGGGACAGAGTCGCACGGTGACGGCAGCTGGACTTGTGGGAGAGCAGTGGAATGCGTTGACTCGGGTCACTGTGCTGCACGCCGGACATCATGCAACATTGCGTGTCAAGTACACTCAAATAAAACAATGTTTACAAAGCTTAACGTGGGTCCCGGGGAACTAGTGAACACCCTCTGTCTATCCGGAACAGCGGGGGAGGGTACGAACGGGGAGCATGGCTAAGCACCGTCCTCAGTCAGGGCACGTGGTCTGCGGCTCGGTTTTCTCCAGCAGACGCGAGTTTGCACCTGTCACTGCGTGGAACGTCTGCATGGCCGCCAGCACGCACCTGCAGAGCCCTCACTCATCGGAACGGACAAAATAGTACCTGTATGTTGGAGAAGACTGGCAGACTGCCTTGGTCAGATGACCACCAACATGGGGCTAGGGATAAGGACGGACCCATCAGAGCCGTTGGGACCACCTGTCCGGGAGGACTCAGCATCCCCAGAATCGAATCCCGAGGGAGCATCAGATGGACCCACACGGCAGGAGAGTCTACAGCGAGATGTCAAAACATGTCTGTGTCACCGAGCAGACCTGGGAACGGTTTCAGATCACAGGAGACAGAAGTGTATGTGGCCGTGACCCAGGGGCCCCTGGCGTTGGCACAGACATCTCCAGGACAGGCTTGTAGGAAAACTGAAGTGCTTGAAAGCCATTGCTGTGTGAGCCAGGACCGGGGAAGAGCCCTCTCCACTGGCCAGAGCGTGTCAGGGGACCGAGGGAGATCGGGAGTTCTGGTCCACAGAAGAAGTGGAGAGTGGGCTCGAGGGCAGCCTGGCGGCCGAGGGGAGGGATGGCCAGAAATCCCAGCTCCATCATTAACTGTGGGACCCCGACCCTCACTTTTCCCATCTGTATGGTGGGCAGGAGCACCACCACGGACACAGCGTTCCCGGGGTCTGTTCGGCTCCCCCGTGCTGGTGGATCACACTGCCTGTCTCCTGTGACAAACCCTCCGGGAGCATCTTCCGGGTCTGCCTGCCTTCTCCCCCGTGACTCAACAGGTGGGCTGCTGAGCCGGGTCGGAGCTCCTTGCCGCTTCTCCCTGCTGTTGGCAGCATATGGCCAGAGCCTGCCAGCCCCGGGGGGAAACATGGAAAGGTCTAGACTTTTCAGAGCTGGACGCTGTATTCTTTTTGACCACAAGATGGCATGAGGCAGTCATGATATCCCGATAGGCACCACTGGATGGGGCTGAGGAGAGTCAAACAGTTTTTTTGGAATTTTTTTTACTTGGTTAATTTCCTGGTCCTTCATGGACCTGATGGTTTGCCCCAACGGCTCTAGAAAAGATTTTGCAGAAACATTTGTCTCTCCTTTCTTTATGACCAGCTCCAGAGCTAGCTGGTCTGAGTTCCAAGCCATGCTTTGGCACCTCCTGGCTGTGTGACCTCAGGTAAGTTGCTTACCCTCTCTGTGCCCACATTTCCTTATCTGAGAGTGCTGACAATCGTACGGACCTACCAAGGTCATCGTGAGAATTCAGTGATTTCAAAAAGTGCTTGGAGTTGTGCCTGACATATAACAAGCATTATAAAAGTCTGGTAAATAAAACCATAACACGAATGCCACTAATAACGGCATACTCAGGATTTGCTCTGTTCTTTTCAAATGGATGCAATCCAGAACTGAAAAAGTGGAATGGGGTGCCTGGGTGGCTCCGCGGGTCATGTCTGTCCTTGGCTCAGGTCACCATCCTGGGGTCCTGGGATTGAGCCCCACGTCGGGTTCCCTGCGCCTGGGGGAGCCAGCCTCTGCCTCTCCCTCTGCCTGCCTCTCCCCCTGCTTGTGTTCTCTCTCTCTCTCCCTGTGAAATACATAAATGCAATCTTTTTTTTTTTTTTCAGAAAAACAGAATTGTACCTACAAGAGTCTCAAAAACAGGTTGAGTACACTTAAATATTTTTAATTTCTAGAATTCCCAATTACATAAACAGTGGAAACAATTTTCACAATTTATTGCTGTAATTCACTTCCGGGAAGTAGACGTTTTCGCAAAAGGCGAGTAGGAGAATTTTAGCTTCTTGCTAAAACGCCCATCTTGGCGACCTGTGCACCTCTGGGAAGGGTGTCCTCAGGTGTTTGGCGGCTGTGCCCTCTTTGTGCTTCTCCTGTGTCATCCAAGATCTTATCTTGGCCATTCCAGAGTTAACCTCCCAGGGCAATGCAGCCACTGCCCCTGGCCCCGAACAGACCAGAGTCAAATGGCAGAAGGAGCTGCTCAGGAGCCAAAGGTCACGCTCCTGCCTCTCCCTCCCTGGAAGCAGAGCCCCAGGGGTGTGGGACTTCTCGGTCTGTTACTGCGCGGTCACCGACCGCTCCGCACCATGGCCAACGCTCGCGTCAGGTAGATGCTGTCTGGCGCTGAGGCTGTCGTCCGTGAGACGTTTGAATCTGTCTTACAGAACAAGTTGTAGAAAATTTAATCACAGAAAAGTACAGAGAAGAAGATAAACAATCTTGTGTGATCTCAGCCCTGCACCTTCCAGCTGGGATTTCGGGTTGGATGTTGTGTGTTGTGAGCCCGGGGCTCAGAGGGCTACACACTCCTGGAATCCTACCATTTTGCCTCTTGCTTCTGCGCATGGTTTTTGAGGCCTAATCTTGCCACAAAAACATAGGTTTCGTTTAGGGATACTCCACGGTGGGCCACCGGCCTCCATGGTGGCTTCTGATTTGCAGTATTAGGAAGAAATGTTGCAACAAACATTTCCTTATAATACACACTTTGGGGAATGCACTGTTTTCTTTATTTATTTGTCAGAGACGTAGAGATAGAGAGAGCACAAGCAGGGGGAAAAGCAGAGGCAGAGGGAGAAGCAGGCTCCCCACAAGCAAGGAGACCAACGTGGGGCTCAATCCGGAGACCTGGGATCATGACCTGAGCCAAAGGCAGATGCTTAACTGTTGGAGCCCCCCGGGCGCCCTGGGGAACGTGCTTCTTCAGGAGAACTTAAGAAGAGCGGATTTAGTGGGTCCACAAGCCGGGACTCCCTTCACCTTACACTCTAATTCATGCATTAAGTTTTTGCTCAAGGTCGGAGCTAAGCATGCAGCACACCGCAGCTCAGAGCCTGTCCTGCTCACCACAACTCCGATGTCGCGCTCCCGTTTCTGCGTATTTAGACACTTACTCTGAATTATCTTTCAGAACCTAAAGGGGGACTTTCTGTTCGGAAGTTCTGTGGTTCTGTTCGCCTATCACACGCCGTCTGTTAACGACCTCAGAAGGGCGACCACAGCCTCTAGGCTCACCGCACGCTGCTAGAGGTGAGGCTTGAGTCCAGCTTGAGCCCCTCCAGAGACTGGGCGGGGGGCTCAGCGTGCCAGCGGGCCAGTGTGACATTTGGGACGTGTCTGGGGTGACATGGACAGTGCACAGCTAACCCCCCCCCGCCACCTACACAAACAAGTCGGAGCGACTTTACAAGCCATCTTAGCACGCTGCCCACCAGCTCAAACGAGTGGGGGCCAAATGGTGACCCGGTGCGACCTTTAGAAACTCCCAGTGGGGCTCATGAAAGGCAAAGGGCAGATCTTCTTTTCGTGTAGGGGGGGGCGGGAGTCCAGGCTCAGAAGTCTTGGCGCGTAGCCACCCCGGGAAGGATGGAAGGACACACATCTGGGCTTCTCGTGGGGGAGGGGGAGGGGGTGGGGGGGTGGGGAAGGGGTTGAGGCCGCAGTGAGAGCAGCCGGGTTAGGACACATGTCACACATCACGCTGACTCATGGTGGAGAAAGTGGCAAGCGCAGAAATGATCTGCCCGCAGCCCCTGAGGGGCTGTGGGGGGTTTCACCGAGCCAGGAGTCACTGCTCCTTCCAGAAACCCCTCTCAACACAGGGGCTGCCCACAGATGTCTGCTTGCACCCCGTGGGGATTTCCCTTTCTCGGTTTCCCGTCCCTGTTTCAGCTGCCCTCGGACGCCTCCCTGTCCACTGGCCTCACAGCTCCCCAGGTGTGGCAGTGTGTGTGTGGGGGGGCGGCGGCTCCGTGCCTGTTAGGTGCTGGGACGCACTGAGGCGCCGCCGCTGGGTTTTAGGTCATCGGTGTCCGTCTTGCGCAGACGCGGTTTCTGGTTTTGTGTTAATGTGGCATTGATACCAGCTCATGCCCACACTGCCCTCTGAGTTCCGGGAAAAAAACACCCAACACTTCTTGAAACCCAGGAGGCCTGTCCTGTCTTGTGGAGGGACAGAGGGGTGGGGCTGGGGTAAGAGGAGCCCCGGGACCCTTCGCTGCTCCGAGCCCTGGGCTGACATCGGAGAGGGAGCCCTGCACAGCATGGGGCATGAACGGTGCTTACCCTATTCGAGCTCACCTTTTAAGAACCTGCCCCCCCTTTTTTTTGCAAAAGCCCCTCAGGGGACAAGCAGGTGATGAAGGAGCAGAGCAGCTAGGTGTCCTCAGAGGGGTGTGGTGGGGACCCAAGGAACGCTGCAGGGGAGTTGCAAGTCTGGGGCCCCCTGTGTGTCTCCCCCCAGCTGAAGGTAACTTGCGGCAGGCACACGGTGGCCAAATCTTCCCATTTTCCAAGAGGAGCTGGAAAGGCAGACTTTTATAGAAGAGCTGCTGGTTTTGAAAGGTGGCTCCGCCTCTGTCCCCGAGATAAGCCAGAGGCCAAGGGGACGCTGCCCACAGTGGCACAGAGCTCTGGGCAGCCCGCCCGAGTCCTGCGGCTCTGGTGGGCTTGCTCTGCAGCCACGCTGGGCTCGCTCCAAAGGCAAATAGTTTGAGAAACCGCAGCAGGGACTGTCTCCTAAGCCTTCCTGCTCACTTGAAGCCACGTCCTCCCATCCCCCAGGGAGCGGCAATGCCACCAACGTTTTAGCCGGGCCGTGAGAAAGAACGTGTTAGCGAAAACAGTTAAATAACATTCCCAAAGGGTTTTTTAAACAGAGCTTCCCTGAGGATGTGTGTTTAATAAACTCGACACCACCTGCATTTTTAAGGCTCAGGGGAAGGTTTAGGGGTGCGGTCCCCAGGGATTTGGGTGACGTCACAGCATGCAAGGACTTGGGGCTCCAGCAGGCTGAGATGCTGCCTGAATGCAGTTTGGGGGTGGGGGACATGTGGCCTGGCTCGGGGCAGGTGACTCTGGACAGGGTTTGGGCATTCCGTACTCTCTCCCTTTAGTCTGCTCAGGAATGGGCGGCCCAGCGGCTCCTGCATTTGTCAGACTGTAAGTTGGTAGGGTGGGGGGGGGTGGTTCTGGTCGAGGCCGAATTTGCTTCCAGATAAAATGTTTCTTTCCCTATTGACACGAGGGCTCGCCTGCCTTTCAGACTGACCGAATAAGTCCATGTGAAGCCGTATCCTATGTCAGAAAGGTGGTTTTCCTGAAACTGAAACCTTAAAAATGCAGTGAAGCAAAATAGCGCGAGCACTGTCGGTGCGCCCGCCTCCTGCAGGTTGGCTCAGCGCCAGCCGGAAATGCTGCCCCTGTCCGCCTCCCCAGTCAGGGCTGTCCGGCGGCCTTCCTGCAGGAGGACGGGCTGAGACCCGCTGAGCCCCCAGATTTGTATTGTTATAAACGTCCAGTTGCGGTAAGATGTGACTAAGTCCCATTTGCAACATCTCCCGGACCGGAGCTAATGCACTTTAAGGCAATTTGATACATAAAGAACAGCAGTCCTGCACCTCAGTCACTTAGAAATAAACGTGTTTATCCAAGCATTTCCTGAGCCACCGGAAAGACGGAAAGGAAGCAGTAGCACAGGAACGCGACAGGTGCACCTGGGACGCCGGGACCAGGTGAGCAAACACCTCCTGGGATTCCAGGAAGGGGCCCTGACTCGCGGCTTCTACGTCCACTGGAGGGCGCAGGACGCCGACGCCCTGGGTCTTCTCACCCGTCCAGGTGGCGCAGCGGAGCCTGGGCTTGCCGGGGACACCCCGCGCTGTCCTTCCAGGCTCCAGGGCCCCCCGGGAAACGGGGCCACGAAGGGCACCCCGGCGGGAGTTCCCCAGTAGCGCGGAGAGATGCAGACACCCAAAGCGCAGCTCTCCGTGGGCCCGCGGTCTGAACGCGCGGCTTGCGGGGTGCGGAGTGGTGGGGCTGCACCGTCTGCTCGCAGCTTCCAGTTTTATTATGCTGTGGTCGGGAATTTCATATGTGTATCTTTACATGTGTGGATTATATTATATACGTATATTTAGGTAATTCGGACATTTCAAAATAGCGTAAGAAGCGCGGGCTCCGCCTCCACCAGGGCTGGGTCCGAGTCCCCTTCTGTCCTCACCTCCCTCCCGGGTAGGTTTTGCAGCCCTCCCTCTGGCTTCCGTGAGCGCGCCGCTGGGGTGGGGTCAGCGGACCCGCCCGGGCCTCTCGGGGACCGCAGGGCCCGAGGCCAGCACCCCAGACGCGCGTGCAGGTGGGGCGGGGGCGGCCCGAGCGCTTCCGGACAGCCTGTAGATGGCGCCCGGGGAAGGGGATTCGGAGCTGCGTTCTTCACGCTCGCGGACAAGAGCCCCGGGTCTCGGCGCAGCGCACCTGGCTGCGTAGACCCGGCGGCAGCCGGCGCGAGGACCCGGGGGCGGGGAGGGGGGCGGAATTACAGACGGCCGGGCCGCGGGTGCAGGGGCGCCCGTGCGGGGGACGCACACCCAGGGGAGCAGGAGTGGCACCCGGCCCGACCCCCACGCGCCGGGCAGCCCCGCGACCCCCACGCGCGGCGGGGCCTACCCACCCCACCCCGCGGCAGGTGGACAGTGTCGCTATGAAGAGAAAGCCGCGATTGTCCCTCCTGCAAACCGCCACACGCCAGACCTCCGCTATTGTGCGCTCTCCATAGAAATGCAAACGAGCCGCGTGCGCCGGCCGCAATCTGCTCGCGCGCCCCAGCGCCCCGCGGCGCCGGGCTCGGGGCGGGGAGTCGGCTCGGACCCTCCAGCGCGGCGGGGTCGGGGCGCTGAGCGCGCGGGGAGGCCTCGCCGGCGCGCCGGGCTCGTGCTGTCGCTGGAAGGGGCCGTGGCGCCCGGCCTTTTGCAGCGCAAAGCGCGCGCTGGGTGTTTTGACTTTGAGTTCCGGTTCAAAAGCAGCAGTCTTACAACTTCCAGTTAAAAGTACAGAAGAAAACAGAAAGGTAGCAACAACAATAAATGCCCGAAGAAAAAAATCTTCAGTTTCCCCAAAGGGGCATTTCATAAACTGCAGCGTCTATTAGCAAGCAAGGGTGGTTTTTTTTTTTTTTAACTTTTTCCTTTTAAGGACTTAAAAAAAACAAAAAGGCGAGTGAAATCTGCAGGCTCCAGTCTGCCTGGTAACACCCCGACAAAAGCGGCAGATTTGAGGCATTGTCATCCCCCGCACCCCTCCCCACGTGGCCTTCTGGCACGAGCCGCGGCGACCGCCTCATTTGCATCAGAAAGCGGGCGCCGGCCAATGGGCGCGCAGCCTCGCGCCAGCTGGCGGCGCGGCGGCCGGGCCTATATAAGGGGGCGCGGCGGCGCGCTGGGGCGCACTCGCCGGCCGTGGGCTCGCCAGGCTGCCTCGGCTCCGCGTCTCTGCCGCGTCTGCGCCGCTCGCTCCTCTCGTGGATAAGTAGCTGCTCGGCGACCGAACCATGACTCTGGAGGAAATCCGCGGCCAAGACTCGGTTCCCGAAAGCACCGCCAGGTGGGTTGGCGCCGGGCGCCGGACGTCTCCGGGCGCGGGGAATCTGCCTCCGTCCTGGCTGCAGCGGGACGGGCGGCCCCTTTGGGGCCTGCCGGGATGGGGAGCCGCTGGGTGGGAACTGGGCTCCGGAGGTGCATCTCCGGGGCCGGAGCGCCGGGCACGGGCGCGGGGTGTGTGTGCTCGGGGCTGGGAGCCCGCCGCGCCTTCTGGCCGGTCCCGCTCACCGCGCTGGCTCCGTCCGCAGGATGCAGGGCGCCGGGAAGGCGCTGCACGAGCTGCTGCTGTCGGCGCAGCGCCAGGGCTGCCTCACCGCCGGCGTCTATGAGTCCGCCAAAGTCCTGAATGTGTGAGTGTGGATGCGGCCCCGGGTGGGGCGGTCGGGGGCGGCGGCGGCGGCGGCTGGGAGACCCGGGAGACGGCGGCGGGGGGTGCCCCCACCCGGACTCGCCGCCCTGAACTCACCACCCGGTTGCCGCCTGTGCAGGGACCCCGACAACGTGACCTTCTGCGTGCTGGCCGCCGACGCGGAGGACGAGGGCGACATCGCGCTGCAGATCCACTTCACGCTGATCCAGGCGTTCTGCTGCGAGAACGACATAGACATCGTGCGCGTGGGCGACGTGCAGCGGCTGGCGGCGATCGTGGGCGCCGGCGACGAGGCGGCCGCGCCTGGAGACCTGCACTGCATCCTCATTTCGGTGAGTGTCGCCGTCTCCCCGGCGTCGCCCTGGAGTCGCCCCGCCCCGGCCAGCGGCCAGCCAGGCTGACCTCTGCACTCTCCCCGCAGAACCCCAATGAGGACGCGTGGAAGGACCCCGCCTTGGAGAAGCTCAGCGTGTTCTGCGAGGAGAGCCGCAGCGTCAACGACTGGGTGCCCAGTATCACCCTCCCCGAGTGACAGCCCGGAGGAGGCCTTGGTCTGATCGACGTGGTGACGCCCCGGGGCGCCTAGCGCGCGGCTGGCTCTGTGGATGCGCCCTCGGAGGGGCGGGACCGGAGTGCTGCGTGGAGAGCGGCAAGGAGGGGCGGCCCCCTGCAGGAGGGGCCCGGCGGCGGCAGGGGCGGGCTGGCCCCCAGCCCGGGACTCTGCGAGTGTGGGGAGCGGCTTCTTGCCCGGGAAGGCCGGAGGCGGGCCGTTGGCCACGGGGCCGAGAAGGACGGACCGGCTGGGCAGGCGTGACTCAGCAGGCTGCGCGCTCGACAGGAAGGAGGGGAAAGGCCAGGCGGGCGAGGCCTGGACTCGGACAGCTACAGGAGCTCTGACGGACTGAACAGCCCTGCACCGCTGTTTCCAGGCGGTGGGGGATGCTCCCCTTTCTAAAGGATTATGCTGCTGCAGCTTTGAGTATTTTTACAATAAACATACCTGAAACAGACTTATTCTCTTTATTGAGCGGGGTTGCCATCCGAGGGGGGAGGTGGTTTGCAGGGTTCCCAGTGACTGCTGAACCCCCCTGACCAGACAGGAGGGCACCTGCTCCCTTTCCTGCCGGGATGAATTCAGGCTCCCCGGAAGCGCTGGGAGGTGGGGAGGAGACACAGAACTTGAGCTCTGCTATTTTCTGGGGATTTTTAAACTTGCAGGACAGGAGCATGCTTGAGATAAGACATCAGCACCGCAGCTCCAGGCTGACCCTCCAGCCGGATAACAGCAGCCTCTCCCTCCCCTCCCCCCCTGCTCCCCGTAGCCCCCTCCCTTCTGACAGCTGCTTATCAGAACAGCTTGCAGGAGGCAGGCAGGCCCTCCTGCACAATAAGCGGGACCTTCGGCAGGCGCAGCCCTTTGTGGTCCCCAAGGACGGTGGTGGCAGAACGCTCCCAGGAGCCTTTTCCTCTTACAGGCATGGGGCTTACGGCAATCTCTGCGGCGTTAATGCCATGTATGACACGATGACTGCATTTACGTGTGAGTCATCATTTTGTCATGGCTGTGATAGGGCCGCAAAGAGCCAAGCAAAAACTGGGAAGACAGCGTCCACACGAGCGGGGGGAGCAACTGTGAGTGGAACCAGCATCTGCCCCCTGCTATGCCCAGGGCTCCCTGCCCACAGCCGGGTGCCGCGGGCTGCTGCTGTTCGCAGCCCCACTTCCAGACTTACAGGAGTAAAAGAATTTAAGTCCTTCCCACAAAGACTTTCTTTGAGAAACATCGAGAGGGAAGCGTCCTGAGTGAATCGATCTTCTTCATTAGGCCAAGATGTCTGGGCTGCGCCCTGCTTGACTGGAACCCTGTCCAGCCGGGGACGGGCGTGCGGGGCTGGCCTGCTGGGAGCGGGCTGCCGGCGGGCCAGGGAGCCTTCTGGGCAAAGGCGGGTGCTATGTTGTTTTCCTACCAAGTAAACTCTCCTGAATTACCAGCAGTCCTGGGTGGCTGGTTCACCCTGTCGGGCTCCACTTTTTAAATTCTCTCCAAATCCTGGAAGTTGTCACAGGAGAACAGGACTGTAGGAGCTTAATTCTTCTTCCCCGAATGAAAGCGTTCTGTTTCTCATATATCAACTCTGCAAGACATTTCCCCCTTGATTAGAACGGAGGCCCAAGGAAAGAACTCAGCCGGGTTTGTGCCTGACTTTCATTAATGTTTTACCTGTTTGCTTCTCGGAGCATTGACCTTTCCGCATCAGGGTGGTGTCCTGCGGGGTGGGTGTCCACGCCAGTCAGGCTACATCCCGGCAAATGACCATTTGCTTGCCACAGTACTCTACAGTAAACACAAATGAGGCAAAATTACTTTAGACCATGCCCTTCGATGAATACGGTTAGCAGAACGCAGAGGAGGGCAGGCCGGCAGACCCTGCTGCTGGCCGACTGACCACTGCAGAGCATTCAGCGGCAGCCAGTAAGAAACGGGGCTTTCTTGGATTAGAACCTACAGCAAGGGCACTTGTCAGAGTCCCAGGGGCTAGGAGAATTTGCCAGCAAAAAAAAAAAAAAAAAAAAAAATGCATGCTAAGTCACAGTGCCAGTCCCAAACATGCTGGTCTTCTTTCTTCACTCCTTCCTTTCTTTCTTTTCTTTTCTTTTTCTTTTTTCTTTCTTTCTTTCTTTTTTTTTTTTTTTTTTGGATGACTGGGATTTTATGCTATTAAAATAAAATACGCCGGAAGACAGGTAATAAGACGCACAGTGCTTACAAATGCATTATTGCCTTCATACGTCCAACAACTCTCGTGGCACTGCATAGATGAGCTAATATTTCACCCACGCTGAGGGGATCCCTACAGACTGCTGGACACAATGCTCTGCGTCTAGAGAGTGCTGGACGAATGCTGATGACAATAATACTTAAAGGTTAATGGAGGCATTTGCTACAGACCATGGAGCCCACAGTGGACTGGGAGAGTTAGGATTTGGCCATCTGGTTCCAGGACCCAATCCTTGACCTACGAGGACCCAATCCTTGACCTACGAGGACCCAGAAATCCTGCTGAATTTGTAAGGAGGGCTACTTTCATAAGAGAGCTATCTAAATTTCTAATAGTTTTCTATATTCATTGTAGGAAAAATGTAAAATACCAGAAAGGAGAAGGAGGAGGAGGAGGAGGGGAAGAAAGAAGTAGGAGCGTGGTCATGGGCCATCCCCACATTTTGGTGTATCCTTTCCCACTTTCTCTATACCTCTGAGGGGTACGTACCCCATCATGCAGAAACACACACGGTACTTTCTAAGAAGCTGGTCTCTCCCTGCCAGCGTCTCCTGCTTCTCTCCTCAGCGCCCTGTTGCGGGCCCCCGTGTCTCTCAATGACCTTGGGGGGTGAGGGTCTTCTCACGCCGCCATGGGAAGCCCGCCGAAGCAGGGGGTCCCGTCAGGGCAACTTTCTTCCCTGGGAGGCCTCTGTGTCCCACGTGGGTGATACCAGCTGTTTATAGGCCTAAAACAAAGCTGTGCTCACCCCATGCATTGGGGTGGGGGGTTCGGGCTGGTCTTCATGGCAGGCGACCCTCACCAGGAACGGAGGCCTCCGCTCCTTCCCGGTAAGACAGACAGGAGTCTGAATGCATCCCCAAGGCTCGTGTCTGTTTGCAGCCTGCAGCCCTGTGGGTTATGCGTTTTATGAAATCGTTAGTAGCAAGAGCACAGCGAGCATTGCTCCTGGTGCTTACAAAGAGCCACTTGAGAAAAGGACGATAAAAAGATATTTTCAGGAGAAAAGCAAGGATGTTGGTAAACAACGCGACGCTGTGGGGTCAGCTCGGGGAACATGCTTTCATTTTTGCCTTTTCAAAGCTCTTGAGCTTAGATGTCACGTCTTCCAAGCTATCAGCTCCCGTCCTTCTCGTTTGGGTGTATTTCCCCCAGAGGTCAAGGAGACACTTTGGCTTAACGGCGGGGGAGCGGGGGAGGCGCAGGGTGTGATCCTGCACGGGCACCTCTGTCCCTCCACGGGGCTGTGGCATGCCTTCAGTTCCTGTTTGAGGACGAAGTTACCCTTGGTCTTTGTAAGCAGCCGCATCTCAGTCCAGCTCCAGCTTTCCTTCTGCGTCTTCCAGAAAACAGCTGGCCGATGACTGCACTCCTCTCGCTGAGGAGGGTCTGTGGGAAGCCCTCCAGCAGACCTCTCTTCCCAGCAGAGGCGGGTGTGGACCGGGACTACTTGCCGGGTCCGGGTTCTGGGAGGAGGTGCCTTCTGGAAGCTGAGGTGGCAACTCAGGGCTGCGCGGTTCAGCCCAGCAGGCGGCAGACACCGTCAGAGCCCCGTGGGTGGGACCTGGGGGGCATTGCCGCTCGTGCACCTCCCGGTGGGGAGGAAGGCATGGCCCTTGGCTGCCGGGCTGGGGGGTGGGAGACAGGCTGCCGCTTCGCTACCTTGTCCCCTCGTTCACTCAGCTGGTGTTTACCGTGTGCAACACGGTCCTCGCCACGGACACCCCTTGCTCTGGCAGAAGAGGGGCGAACCGTGTCAGGCTGCAAATCAGCCACAGTCCCAGGGAGAGTTTCTCCCTTTTGGGGAGCAGGGGGGCCCCACAGAATCCTCTCTGAGCACAGCAGCTTTTTAGTGGCAGGAATCCCACACCTCTCTCAGTCAGAAGGACCTGGAATGCCCCGTGCCCCTCCCCATCCCAATCCGGGATGGGCGACTTTCTCTGAACAGGGCCACCTGGCCACGGAGAATCTCACCTAGAAGCGCGGCAGACAATGAGGCTGCCACGTGCCCACCGTGGCTTGCCAGAAGCTGCCGTCTCCAGCAGCTCCCGCCCCAGTCGATGCTCCTCCCATGCAGAATGTGGGATTCCTCCATGACCCTCTGAGGTCACTCCCCCGAGGATGGGATTTTGCAGTCAAGGTCAACCTGAAAACTGGGAGGTGCTCTGCAGGGGCTAAGCCTAATTTCCACGAGTGCTTTATTTTTTATTTTATTTTTTAATTAATTTATTTGACAGAAGAGAGAGATAGAGAGAGAACACAAGCAGGGGGAGTGGGAGGGGGAGAAGCAGGCCTCCCGCTGAGCAGGGAGCCCGATGGATGTGGGACTTAATCCCAGGACCCTGAGATCATGACCTGAGCCGAAGGCAGACGCTTAACGACTGAGCCACCCAGGTGTCCCTCCACGAGCGCTCTTGATCAGAGGGTTTCTCTGGCTGGTTGCAGAAGAGAAAGCAGGTCTCCCGCCCTGTACCCTGACATCACACAACTGGTGTTTTTCACACCAGTTCTCCAAGTCTCCAACGTCAACTGGGGGTCTGACAATTCGGTTCACTTCTGACTACCCAGAGTTAGCATCGGAACAGATCAGTGACACTAAGTGACAACGTTCCCCACTTCGGACACCAGCCACGCGTGGAGTGCCCAGACTACCCACGTTTCTGCCTGGCCACGGACACATTTAGGGCACCCCCATCCCTCTCAGGCTCGATCATTAGCCGCATCAACTTACAAACCCAGGAAACACAGTAAATCACCCACCTGTCATAGAGGCTACAGCTCGGGAACAAGCAGACGAAAGTGGTGCAGAGCACACAGTATTACAGGAGGGGGTGGGGGTCCGGGGCGCCTTGGGCACACGGCCCCCCAACACCAGGGCGCGTCTGCTGACCTGCGAGCTCTCCAAACACGGCTAGTGATTTGGGTGGAGAGTCCCCTGCCTCACACGATGGGTGGAATCATGAGTTTGCTGGAGTGGAACTCAGTCTCCAGCACCCCCTCCTCTCCCTGGAGGTGGACGTCCCAAACCCTAATCGTGGCTTGGTCTTCCTGGTGACCGGACGACCCCATCCCAAAGCTGTGGACGGGTTCTCCAACAGCGACATCCTTAGGGAAACTCAGGTGTGGTTTAAAGTGGACTGTTCTGGGAAATAAAGGAGGCTTTGCTCACTCCGGCTGCTCTTACACGGGTCCCCGAAGCTCCGCGCCAGTAACTGGAAACAAAGACCATAACTTTTTAGTTCAGTTGACCCTCGAACAAAGGTTTGAGCTGCATGGGTCCACTTCTTTGTGGATTTTCTTAATGCTGTTTTCTTTTCTCTAGTTTACCGATTGTAAAAATAGAGCATCCGAAACCTGGAACATACAAAATACTTGTTAACCAACCGTTGTTTTCTGCAGGCTCCTGTCTGAAGGAGGCTCTTAGTGTTTGGGGGTAAAAAGGCATCCACGGATTTTTGACAGTGCAGGGGTTGGCGGCCTGAGTCCCTGCGTTGTTCAGGGACACCCAGGAAGCCAGAGGGAGTCGTGCGTAAGGGGTTTGACATGTCAGCCCTGGCTTGGACGTGGAGCGGCCGGGCAGCAAGGAATGGGGCAAGCCCAGAACTGAGAGCAGCCCCCAGCCGACGGCCAGCTGGGGAGTGGGAACCTCCGTCCCACAGGTATAAGAAGCCGAATTCGGCCAAGCACCTGGACGAGCTGGGAAGCGGGTTCTTTCTGAGAGCCTCCTGGGTGAGCGCGGCCGGGCACTTCTGGCCCAGCAAGACCCTGAGCTGCTGGCTCTGTCCAGCCTCCGGTTCTGACCAGGAGCCGGCTCCTACCAACCTGCTAGTCACCTTCCCTGGGGAGTCCGCAACCCCGGGGCCACAGACCGAATCACTGGTTTTTTCCCCCACTCCCTCCCCTTACAGGAAATCTTCAAGTGACCCTGACTCCTGCCCTCGGTGTGGGAAGGAAGTCTAGTTGAAGTCCATTCCTCATTTTGCGAATGAGAAAGTGAACTTGGGGAAGTAAAGGGCCGTTGCCGATGAGCTTTTAGGGGCCCCGAGTTCAGTCCCATGCCCAGCAGACACGTGTGTTCAAGGATGGCCACGGGGTAGGCACAGCTGCCCCACGGCGGCTGGTCCATCACGGGCCCAGCTGATGTGCCCAGCACTGGCACCTCAGAATTTTCCAGAAGGAAGGAAGCCTCAGGAAGCACGTGGTCAGAGCAGCTTGGGGGAGCTACCTGTCCATGACCTCCGGAAGCTGGCCTGATTGTCTGGAAATGCAGTCTTTTGGTTAAAGCCAAACGTTTTCTTGCCGCTGCTTGTGGCTTCCTGTCCCTCAGAGTAGACCCACTGGTCTGTCTCTCCAGCCTCTGGCTGTGGGGACAGCAGGTCAGTGATGGACAGGAAAGCCTGCTGTGGTCTGAAAGCCAAGGTCTGGAGAGCAGTCAGTTAAGGGAATGTCGTCAAGATGATGTAGGAGCTTTTTTTTTTTTAATTTCCCCCAAAGCGGGCTCTGATCTTCTAACCACCGGCCGTTTCTTCACCTCCGCCACGCATTCTTCACACAGTCGATGTGGTTTGACTTCCTCACCTCAGGGGCAGGTGGGATTCCCGGCTGGTTTTCAGGAGTCCCTGTCCCGGGTCTGCCTTGGCTTGAAGTCGTCAGCCGGCGGCCGCGCGACAAGGGCTTGGAATGCATTTGGCTCCTTAGCAAGGTCTCCCTGGCTTCCCGACAGTGGCTCTGGCCACGTCCACCTTCACCTTATCCTCCCCGAGGGAGAAGAATCCAGGAGAAAGAGGCAAATCTGTGGCGTTTTCACTCTGCCATGGAATTCTATGCGACATCATCGATACATCCGGGAAAGGCCACATTGAGAGAGACGCGGCTGGAGAGAGCGTCCTCTTCCTCAGCAAGACCCGAGCTCCCGGGCTGCTGCCCCGCAGTGGCGCGGGGAGGGTGGGATGCGCGGACTCCAGGGAGAGGGTGCCGGCGTGGGTGGGGGGAGGCACGGCTGCTGGAAGCCCCCCTGACATCCGTGCGCACCCGTGTGCCGCCCGGGGATTTCCGTGAATCTCTCAGGTTCTGGTCCTGTGGGGGCCCAGACGATGACAAGGCAAAGCCCCAGGAATGGGGTAGCCGGCCCCCTGTCAGCAGTCGCTCAGCCAGGCTTGGCCCGGGGTTTGGGGTCCGGGCGGGTGGCCTCAGAGCTGAGGCTCAGGTCCTACGTGGCCAGGTGGAGAGCTAGCGACTGCTCCCTGCGCGTGGGGTCCCAGGCCAGCCTGAGAGACGGGGTGGGAGGGGGGCACTACCCACCCAGGTGGGGCTGAGGAGCCGGAGAGACACGTGGGACAGAGGGCGGAGGGCACGTCCCTCTGTGGCCCGGAGCTGTGGCCGTGCAGACGGGTCTGCCGTGCTGAAGCCCCTTGCCCTGAGCCTTCATCATGTTGCTGGAGAAGCAGCCCCCACCGAGCCGGCCATCCCGGTGCTTAGGGGCCACCCAGCCTCAAAGCCACATGCCATGTCCCAGCCGCTGGGCTCCGGCCTGGGCCAGGACCCCTGCTGGCTTCTGCTCTGGTCACCGGCCACCAGCAGCACCCCCAGGGGGTCAACAGCAGCACGGGGCTTAGCGGAGTGAGGCGGGCGACCAGACGCTCCTCTAAGAGCAGCGTGGGGGTGGGTGCGCGCCCCCCCATCCTCTGCGCGACTGTCATCGTGGACAGGGCAGGGGACACATGGCAGACAGGAGCGACCTGCGCCCCAGGCGTTAGAATTGGGCGGAGGGCACAGCACAGCCCCGAGGTTTGTCGTCCTGGGCGTGTTCCGGGCTTGCTGTGAACCGTAGTTCCCAGAGGGACCACGTGCTTCTCCCATTCGGGGGCTGCGCTGTAAGTTCCTGTAACAGGAGAGATTCATGGGGCAGATCTGGTGCTGAACGGAGCACCATCCCAGCTTCTGCACCATGGGCCGCCAGTTACGTGCCCGGGGCCTGGTAGCATCAGGGTCCTCGCCCTGTGGTAACCGGGCACCAGCGTTCCTGCTGCTCCAAGGGCCCTGCCTAGCAAGAAGTGGAGGTGGGGACCCCCCCTTTACAAGCCTCCTGCTCTCCCCCTCAAGGCTCTTTTGCATCCTATGGGGGTCTGTTTACAAGCCCGAGTGCTCTTCCCTCCTTGCAGAGAGAGAGTTTCCCCTGAAACACCTTGGCTCCAACGCAGCACCTGGGAGGTCCCTGGTAAGGACGGCCCTTTGCATGCTTGATGAGAGAGCAGGCGGCAGGCCCATCCAAGCAGGGACCCCAATGTGGGGTCTGTCGCAGGGTCGTGGGAGGGGCTGGCCCTCCGTCCGTCCTCACCTGCACGACTGTCGTCGGCATCAAGCACGTTGGTCAAGGGCCCATCCGGGCGTGGACTCCAGATGCTGGACAATTTGAAGACCTTGTGTTCTACAGGACGCAACACCGACTTCTTTTTCGCCATAGGAAGAAACACAGAGCGAGAAGCGCCGATGCCGTGAAGGACAGAGGATGGGGGACAGAGCGGGCTGTGGACCCCAGGCTGGCACCTGCAGAGAGGGTCTTGGCTCTGTCCTCCAGGAAGCCGGGGTGCTGCGTGTTCTTTGCAGGAGGAGGATGGGGCCTCGCGGAGGGGGTGGCCATCAGATGCTGACAACCGCCTGCAAGGGTCAGCCTGGATGTGGGGTGTTTGTGGGGGGCCGGGGAGTTCTGAAGGTGTGAAGCCGGCGTGCCCAAGACGGCTACAGCCTGGGCAGACTGGGCGGCCGGTGTCGGAGGGAAGGAGGAGCCAGGGGCTTCCTGAGGCCCTTTGGCGCTTTCCCAGCTTCTCTGCAGAGCCAATGGCCCCAGATCCCTTTGGGTTTAGGGGTTTCCTGTGTCTCCCGAGGGTCTGGCCTGTGTCTCCTGAGGGGCTGGCCCAGGCTCGCAGTTCTCTTGCTTTCTCTGGTGCTGCTCGGGCTGGGCCAGGAGGCCTGGAGGTCAGGGCTCTGCCCCCCCATGGGCCTCCCCCAGTCCAAGTTTGGTGCTTTCTGTTGGCTACCTGGAGCCCCCCACAGCAGCAGACCCGGGACCTTGGATCCTGGGCGGGTGGTCCTGGGAGGCAGTGTTTGGACCATATCTGCGACTCACGTCTCTGGTTGGAGGTGGTGAGCCCCTGGGAGCTGTATTTAGGTCATAGAACCTAGTTGGAGAGAAAGAGGACACAGAAGTACAAAATGGCATGGTCTGCGATGCTGTTGTTGGTGGAGAGGCGGCTGTCATCGGCCACGGTGCCCCGCTGGGACGTCCGGCGGACATTAGTAACCACAGAGGACACACCATCCGGCTGAGTGCAGGGTTCCCTCAGCAGCCGGGCAGGAGGGTGATTGTGGTCCCCATGGGCCCTTCCCCGGCACCCCGGGGGGACCAGGCCAGGCACCAGGCCCACGCTGCCCCGCCCGCTCCTTCTGGCCCCGCCTTCCCCTGCGGATCTCTGTCCTGGGAGGGAAGTAGAGCCTCCCGGGCTGACCTTTCCTGCGCCCCCGCTCCCAGCCCGGCTTCTGTCGGGCAGCCCTCCACGGGGCGGACGGTTTTAAGTTTCCAAAAGACAAATCCTTTATCTGGAACATCTGCGCCGTCTAGGCATCTGTTGGACAAACGGCGAGTGGGCTCCTGGCTGGGGCAGCGGTGACGCCAGGCTGGGGGTTCAAATCTCATCCAGGCCTGTCCTGTGGACTCCTGGGTCTTCCCTTCCTGTGGGAAAGTGTACAATTTCATAGAAGATTCAGGTTGGAGTATGAAACTACCCATGAATGCATCACGTTTGAAAATCGGGCTCTGGCTGGGGGTCCGGCTGTGCCCGCCGTTCCCGGCGCCTCCCGGGTCTGTGCCGCAGCCGCTCGTCAGCCCCGGAGCAACGGCTGCCTCCGGGGGCTCGGGGAGCGCTGTGCCCTGGGGGAAAGCCGGGGCACCCCGGGGTCGTTCTTGCCCATTTCCTCCTTGTTCTGGCCGGTGGGTCTTCCAGGAACTGGGCAGAGCTGCCACGTGAGCCTCTAAGCGCCTGCCCGTCCCCCGGGGCTCGTGTGGATTCGGAGGTCTGGACTCTGGGGACATTTGTCTCCAGCAAGCCCTCTAGCAGCACGGCAGCTGCAGGCCCGGGGAGCACATTGGGCCCCGAGGGCACCCCATGGGACCGGGGGCTCAGCCTGAATGGGGGTTTCTCTTTGTGCCGGAGCACAGCAGCCCACCTCGCTCCGGTTCCTGCTGCCGGCTGGAGGGGTCTGGCGCCCCGCTCCCTGTAGATTGGACCCTCTGGAGGTGGCCCTGGAGAAAGGGGGGGTGCTCGCCCCAGGACTAGACGCTTCCAGCCCATGGCCCCTATTTGGCATGGGCTAGAGCTCTGGGTGGGGCTGCATTTCGATTTCTGACCCCCGGCCACTTCCCAGCTGTGACCTCAGAGCCCTCTGTGTCTCTCTGTTAAAGTCCAGATTTGAAAGAACTTGACCTCACACAGTACCTGTGGGCTCAGGGGGCCCCAGGGCACGAGCGACTGTGGATCTGAAGTTGGGCTGGGCTGCTGGCGGCTCCGGCCTCAGTTACTCAGTGCCGCTGGAGCCAGAGGCCTTTCTGCTCTTAAACAAAACATCGACGCCAACAGGCTCTTACAGTGCCCCAGTTACCAGGTTCCAGGTCTCTGTGATCCTGTAATAACTTGTTCTCGTAGCAGCTTCCTGACACAACCCACACACCCATGCACATACCTGCATACACGCAACGCACGCACACACGTGTGCACACAACAGTGCTTCACACCCACGCACACATGCAACACTCCTGTGCACACACAGCGCGCCCACGCACAAGCACACAAACACACCTGCATACACATGGCGCATGCGCACACCCAGGGGCACTCATGTGTTTCCACAGGCATCCGTTGTGGGGCTCAGCCCCTGGGTCTTGCTGGGCTGCCCGACGGGTAACGAAGCCCGCAGGGTTTGCTTTATCGACCTCAGATGGCGCAGGATGAGTGGAAGGACAGGGAGCTGCGCTACTCTTCCAGAGAGCGGAAAGGCTCCTGAGAGCGGGACTGCAGTGCCGGGCTCTGTGGCCGGTGGTCCACCCTGGGTGAGCTTGGCGAACATGCCCACCAGCTCGCTGTATGAACACTGAGCCGGGGAGATCAACGGGCCGCGCATTCCATCCTCCCCAGAGAAACCTGGCTGGTCTCCAGGGGTGCTGCCGCCATGGGAGCCAGGAGCCACGGCCGCATGGTCCCCGTGCTTGCTACCCTTTCTCTCGCTTCTGCTCCTTCCCATGCAGGCTGACCTCCATCCCATAAAAATGCAAGGAGACCATCTTGCATCAAAGCAGAAGTTATCCCGAGGGCCTGCCTTTCCCCCCACGGGTAACTGTTAAACACGCTCTTCTTTCTACAGGCCATCTCGGCCCCTTGGCCCTTGTTCTGTTATTATTTTTGAGGTCTGCACGACTCGGAACAAACAAGCTAGTATAGAAAAGGGACGGTCAGAATGCTTGGTTTTCACTAAACGATTATATTATGGGGACACTGTGCCTTCTGGGATGCGGGGTCAGATGATGGACGGACAGTCAGTGAACAGTACGTTCTGTTCTGAGCTGCAAGTTGGTGGCTTTCATTCTCGCGCTTGGTCTCACACAGGTTTGCAATGAGCGAAGGAGAACTTGAGCTCTCAGGGCTCTCGGGAGCCCGTCTTGTTTGCCCTGGACCAGCTTCTGGTTTAAAGAGCAGATTCCAGAGCCTGGGCTGCCTGGCTGACGAGCACTGGCCTCGGCAGGACCACACTGGCCTTCGCAGGCCTGTGGAGTAGGGATGGCTCTCTGGGGCTGCTGGGCGGGGGCGGGGGAGGCCTCTCTGGCTGGCGGTCTGCCCTCGTGCAGAGAGGAGATGGGGCGGGCAAATCCCTTTGCTCGCTGTCCCTGCCCAGGGCCCACCCACTAAGGGATCCCGGCCCCAGCCTCGCCCTGTCCCTCTTCCATCGGAGGGGCCCACTCAGGCAATTCTTTTTTTTTTTTTTTTTTTTTTTAAAGATTTTATTTATTTATTATTTCACAGAGAGAGAGATCACAAGTAGGCAGAGAGGCAGGCAGAGAGAGAGAGGAGGAAGCAGGCTCCCCGCGGAGCAGAGAGCCCGATGCGGGGCTCGATCCCAGGACCCTGAGATCATGACCTGAGCCGAAGGCAGTGGCTTAATCCACTGAGCCACCCAGGCGCCCCCCACTCAGGCAATTCTTGTGGGGACTCTGCAGAGGTTGGCCGGCAGAGGCATGAAGGGCACCCTGGCGGCTGCCTCTGTCCCTCCGGCCTGGAATGCTGAGTGGAGACGGCAGCTGCGCTCCCCTCAGAGGACCCCTACCCTCTGGGAGTCGTGCTGTGTGGCCATCAGCCCGACACCCTCCAGCCGCCCACCTCAGTCTGCCTTTTCCATCTGTGCGTTCTGAGCACTTAGGGCCCGCTTTCCGGGGTGGTGGGGGAGGCTGGGGCTCTGGGAACCCGCTCCGTGCACTGTCTGTGTGTCTCATCAGCCAGGGCAACGCGCACTTCTTTTCACGGCTCCCGAGCCCCGTGTTGCAAGGCGGAGGGTGGCTGAAACCGCACTGACGTCCGTGTGTGCTGTGCCTTCTGCTGGAGGAGTCCCCACTAGAAGGAGACGGGCTCTGCTGCGGGTCGGCTCCGGCTGGTGGCCTCTTGTTCCCCCTGGACGCTCCCAGCGTCAGGGGGTGGGGCCTGGGCCTCTCCCCACTGGATCCTCAGTGAGCAGAGCATTCCTCAGGGGAGCTCCAGCCGGCGCTCCCGAGTGTGACCCCAGAGCACGGCACACCCCCTCGGTGGTCTGGGGAAGGCGAGGCCACGGAGGCGGCCCGAGTGTCCTGCCGACGGATGACTCCAGCACCCCCAGGAGGTGCCTGGGGCACCATTTCCCGCCCCTCCAGGCCGGTGCAGGAATTGCCGACAGGCCCGGTGAAGCTGTGAGTCCAGCACTCCGGCTGGGCTGCTCCAGGGTCTTTGGGAAGCAAAGAGCCAGCCCACGTGGTGACTCGGGGCCACCTGCCGGCGGCCTCGCCCTGCCCGGCTGGCAGCCCCAGGCTGGGTGGCCCCGGGGCACTGTGGGCACCAGGACCTCGTGTTCAGCTTTATTTCTATCTCCGCGTCGAGTTCACCTTTATTGTTCCGGCTCTGCTTGGACACAGTGTGCGTCTCCCCTGGCCTTCGTTCTTGGCCTTGGAGACGCACACCTGCCTGTGCTTCCAGCCTTCGCGGCGCTCGGGGGCAGCGCGTGGGCCGAGCGGCTGCAGCTGCAGGCCCAGCGGCGAAGGCGCCGGCTGCGGCCCTCCGTGGTGACTCGCCCCGGGCCCGGCTGGTGGGCTCAGGCTGGGGTGCGTGCACCTGATCCATGCACTGGCCGGGGGGCCTGCCGGGGCCAGGAGCTACCCCACCCCCGGGGGCCAGAGAAGTCGTCGCCCGTGTCAGAGGCGCCGGGCGCCCCACCGGCCAGCTGGTCGGCGGCCAGGCGGCACTGAGCGGCCTTTGTTTCTCGCTGCAATGACTTCCCTCTTTGGGTCAATTATGCAGCCTAATAGCCGTTATTACGTCTGCACAAAGTGTGTTGCGGCAGCCTGCGGGTTCCGAGGGCAGCTCACCCTTGTCCCCGCGCCCTGCCACCCTCCAAGACGAGGCGCCGCCTGCTGCTTGGCTGGTCCTCCCCGGGGGGGCCTCATCCCCCAGGGTAACCAGGCAGAGGTTAGGGGAGCCGAGAGGGGCTGTGGAAGATAGGGTGGCGTGCACAGGGGCCCCGGGGGACCTCAGCTAGTTTCCTGGAGCTTCTGCCCGGGCCGGGTGCGTCTGGCAGCCAGCTGTGTGCACCTGTACTCGCCAGGTTGAAGCCTCGGCAGGGTGAGCTTGCTTTTCCCTTAGCCTCCCATGGAATGTTCTGGAAGAAATGAAGGAGGCTGCCCTGGCCTCGCTGCAGCTCCCCTCAGCACTTGTTCTCTCTCTGGTATGACTCAGACTTCTTTCCTGGGAATCCCTCTGCTGGGCAGTGGCGGGGTCTCACTGTGCGCAAGAGTCCCCGTGAAGAGGGGGCTGGGCGACGCGGGGCTCACGTGAGTGTCGTCAGCCAGCTTCTGCCCTCGGGGAGCAGTCACTGTGGTGCAGGGCGGAGGGCATGGCCGCAGGGTCAGCCAGGACGAGCGGAGGGATGTGACTGTCGCAGGAACAGCCCCGGGGGCCATGCCCAGCCTGCACCCAGGTGTGCGGCCGCGCACCCATCGGAACACACAGGGATGTGCTTACTTCATCCCCGTCGGCTTGGTCCCTGCCACTGAGAAGGCTGAGGGGCCGTGACAGCAGCCAGGGCTGCCCATGAGGTGGCCATGGGGTTCTCCAGGCATAGCAGCTGGGATGAGGGGTCAGCGAGGCAGGGACGTCCGCGCTCGGTGCCTGGGTGGACTGGGGACCCCTGAGCACCCCGGATTTTGTGTGGGTTTCTGCCTTTGGCGTGTGCTTCCCACGGCTGTTGAAAGTGAGCACAGAACAGTGGAATAACAAATTGGCCTTTTATAGGGTTGTTGGTAATGATTGTTGTTTGTGCTTAAAGCCAAATGTTAGCTTTTCCACCCAATCCCCTCTGGTGGCTGGCCCTCTCTCTGTGACGGGCAGTGCGAGCCTCCCTGGGGCTCACAGCTGGGGGGCGGGCGCTGCAGCCCAAATTTGTGGCCGGCACCCGAGCTCGGTCCAGGGCGAGCGGCTCCTGGGAAGGGACGGCAGAGAAGTTGAGGGCTCGGGGGAGGTGTAGACAGGCCCCCTTCCAGGCAGCAGTGTGGATGGACCAGACGCGGCAGGGATGTTCTGGAAAGCTCCCGAGGGCTGTCCCCATAAAGCAAGTCTGGGAGCCCTTGAGGATCTCGCTGAGGCTCGGATGGGGCAGGGGGGCCTGGGGCCGGAGCTGCCCTCTCCAGCCAGAGCCGCTCTACGGTCTGCCCCGAGCAGAGAGCGCGGCCGGGACGGTTCCTGTGGGGCTGAGCCATCTCTCCAAGATGCACGTCCTTTTCCTCCAAAGCACGTGCGGCTTTCCTTCGGGCCTTCCTTATCCCCAGGCCACCGGGCTGGGGAGCGACGAGCCGGACAAGGGGAATGAGGCAGCGGGCTGTGCCCAGGCGGGAATTCCTCTGGGGCTGCCTGCATGACGAGCACCTGGGCCAGCTTCCGTGCAGGGGTGCGGCATCTGGCCCAGCAGCGCTGTCGTCCGCATCACACAGGGGCCACGTCGGCCCTGCGCCTCTGCGGAGCTGCTGTCCTGCACGTGGTGTCCCGGGCTGGCCCTGCTCTGCTGACGGCGGCACAGAGCCCTGCCCTCCTCAGGGCGCACACAGCTTGGTGGACGACTTCCCTTGTTGGCGGAGGCAGGACCTGTTCCCGGGGCAGTTTTCTCAGCCGCATCTGGGTGTGGCTCCATGCCAGTCTGCTGGGTGATGATGGAGCCACGGGGGCCAGACCTGGAAGGCCCCCCACCACGTGGCCTCCAGGCTGGACCCTCCCCAGCATGCCTTCCCGTGGGCACTCTCCCCCTCGCGCCTGCATGACTCCTGGAAGGGCAGGGCCATCCCAGCCCCTCACTGTCCCTGGCAGCTGCCACTCCTCCCAGCCAGCATTCAGCAAGTGTTGGCTGAGAGCCCTGAGCTGCCACTGGCCTTGGGTGCAGGGCTGAGTCAAGGGGGACCTGAGACAGGAGACGGGAACCCCAGAGGCCCAACCCACCCAAAGTCCCATCATTCCCTACTTCCTGCTTCCCCATTTGCTGTGTTTCACCAAGGCTCCTGTCTTGCTGGGGAGTTCCTGCAGCCCAGCTGATGGGGCTGGGGGGGCTCACCAGGCTGCAGAGTGGCCCCAAATTTGCCCAGGACCATGTGGGTGAAGGTTCATTGGGGTTGCCGCTGCCAGGGGCAATATTTGAGTTAGCTCATGTTTCTTCCCGAAGTTGGGAGACTCTGTGCTCAGGCGTGTGTGGAAATGCCCGTGGGGATGGGCTGTGACCCGCGGGACTAACAGAACCTATCAGAGAAGTGGGAGACGCAGTCCTTGTGACACAGCTCTGGCCTGGGGTCCGAGGACCCAGCAGGGGGCCTAGCGAGAACTGTGACAAGGTCAAGTCCCATGAAGTGGACAGGAAGTGCCACGGGTACCCGGGCACTGTTGAGCCTGGCCTTCGGGGACGTTCGGTCCTGTACAGAGAAGGGGGGATGGTGGGGAGTGGCCAGGGCCAGCGCAGTCTCTGTTAAGGCCTCCCTGAGACGCAGGGATGGATCATGCCCTCAGACTAACCGAATCACACACGGGCAGGTGGTCATGGAAGGCAGCACCGATTACGACGTGTGCGGGGTGCTCACGGGGCAGGAACACGCGTGCTGAGGAGGGCAGGGTGTGCGGAGCACTGAAGGACCCGCGGCAGGGATCTAGGCAATGTGTGCAAACACTTACCCCAGACAGAAGGAACAGCACAAAGGCCCTGGGGCAGGTGGCTCCTGGCATGTCCAAGGCCTGTTGTGGGGGGAATGGAAGCAGCCTGGCGCTAATGGGGCATTTCTCAGAGGAATATACTTGAAAGGGTGTGTGTGTGTGCGTGTGTGCGTGTGTGTGAGCGTGTGTGCGTGTGGCAAGGCAGAGAAGGGAAGTGTGGCCGTGGGGCCGAGGCGGGAACCGGTCAGTCTCTTGGACCCTACCATGCAGCACCCGCTGGTTGTGAACATTCCATACGCCAGGAGGGTGCTGGAGGAGGGTGGGGGCTCAACCCGCCTTGGGCCCTGGGAGACCGTGTTCAGCACGTGTAGGCCTGTCTCACCAGAGGGACAGTCCGGGTCAGGGTACGGGCCGCCTTGCGAGGAGCAAGAAGGAGGCTTCCCCCCAGAAGAGGGAGCCTGCACCCTCTGGGCATTCCTCGGGGACTCCCCACGATTGACTGTTGACGGGGGCTCTGTGATTGGGAGAGAAAGTGGGGTGGAGGTCTCTGGGGTCCTTCTGAGCGGAAAAGGGAGTGGCCATGATATTACCTGAACAACTTCTTCTCCTGGCTGCCCTGGGAAAAGGCATCCTTTAGCTCTGGGATAACAACCTGGGAGAGATGGGGCTGGTGGCCGGGGGGAGCTGCAGGTGTGTGCCAGGTCTCTAACACCCAGGTGGTGCCTTCCCTGTGGAGCGGGGTCAGCCACGCTCCGGGGCCCCGCCCCCATCTCCACAGGCCCCGCCCACTCCCCCAACTGCCTGGTGGAGGCCTGTCTCCTAGGCACCTGTCCTGCCCCTGCTTCCCGTAGGGGCAGCTTCAGAGTCACCTCTTCCTGCTCTGGCCTGGAGAGCTTCCTGAGCCCCCGGTAGGACTGGGCCCGGGGAGGGGGTGGTGTGGGGCCCTGGAGTTGCAGGTTCTGGGGGGTGTGGGGCCTGGCAGTGTCGGTCCCGGGGTTGTGAGTCGTGGAGGCTGTAGGTCTGGGGGGCTATAGGACGTGGGCCGGTGGGGGTCCTGGGGCTGTGGGGCTGGGGAGTGGGGCTGGGCACCAGGACCTTGGTATTAGGGAAGTCGGGTTCTCGGTGGCCCTGCTCTCCAGCAGGTGAATTCGCTGAACGTGCTGTCTTGTTTGTGCAGTCGGGGTCTGTGGCAGGTTGTTCTAGGACGAGCACAGCCGATCCTGTGGTCTCTATCACGCAGACGTGGCACAAGTGAGCTCTGTCCATAGGAACGTCCTTTCTGCCCCTCTTCCGCTGCTCCCTGCGTCCCCAGCTAGGCTGTCCTGCTGTCCCCGGGAGCTTGGTGTGGGGCTGGCTGGGGCCGGGCACTGGACCCCCACGCCGACTCGTCAAGTGACTGGGGCCAGCACGCGGGCTCCGGGAGGGTCTCCGCAGCTGTCCCGTGACGCAGAATGTTCCCAGGCCTTGCTTGTCACTTTCAGGTCGTTTCTTTCTAGAAAACTCGGAGGTGTGCCAGGAATAAGAGAGGCGTCCCTGAGAATCTCTGGACCCAGATGGCAGTACTCTCGAGCCTGTTTCCCGATCATCAGGACTAGGGAAGAGGGAAACCCGGCCCCCACCGTGGGTGCCCTGATAGAGTCTGCTTCCAGAATCAGGGCATGAGGCCACACGCGGGGCCAGCTGGCTCCCTTACTGTTGACTGTCCCTATGTTCCCCAAACGACGCCCCCGTGCACCCGTGGGCGCGCTGCTGTGGGCTGCCTTCCCTCCTGCTCCCAGTCCTGCAGCACCGCCAACCAGCCTGGAAACACAAAGGCTCCCTTCCAGAAAAACATCCTTTAAAGTCTGAATTCCTAAAGACAATCACAGTGCCCGCTGGGCAGGAGCGGGGTGCCCACGAAGGGCGGCTAACGTGGAATTTCATCTCTGAATCCTCCCTTCCTTTGTTTTGGTAACGGAACTCTTCAAAGCCTGCATGTGGGAGACGGGAATTCTCTCCTCTTGGGCGAAGGAGAGCACACCCTCCTGCACGCCGTCCTCTGCTGGTTCCTCCTTAGGTGGCCTCCGCGCAGGGCTGCTACGACAGCCATAGGCCTGGGAAGAACTTTCAGTCCCGCCCACGACCTCTGGGGAGGGACAAGGGTCTGGCCTTGGATCAGTCACCAATGGCCAGGGGTTTATCAACATGCCCACGTAATGAAGCCTCCACAGACCCCCAGAAAGATGGGGTTTGGAGAGCTCCGGGACGCCGAGCCAGAATGCAGCCACCATGCCCAGGGGACCTCACCCCCGCTCTCTCTTCATCTGGCCGTTGACACCTGCTGTAACGTCCTCTGTAATAAACCGGCAATCCGGCCGGTAAACAGGTTCCCTGAGTTCTGTGAGCTGCTCGAGGGAAGCAGAATATGAAGGGAACCCCAGAAGGGCTCGTGGGGACCCACGATCGGTAGCCCTTGGCTCCCCTGAGGCTGGAGTGTGGCCGGAGGCGATGGGACAGAACCTCCGACCTGTGGGACGGGTCTCGGTGTCCGGGGAGACCGTGTCAGAGTTGGGTTCACCTGTGTGGCGCCCATCATGTTCTTAGGCCTCCCAGTGCGTGTCCAGCTCAGCCGCTCTGAGCGTGTCCTGGATCTGAGAAAGGAACCACGGGTGCCGGGTCGTGGGGAAGAGGCATGGCTCCTTCTGGACGCTGATGGTAGCTGCTGGGTCATTTCGGGTTAGGTGTGGGGAAGATTAGCATCTTTGCCACGGCGGAATGGGCCAGGGCATGGCCCCTTGTAGCGCCTTTGCCCTCAATCTTTGTAGAAGTTAACGGCTTCGTAAGCTGGGGGAACTTCCACCCCAGCTGGATGAATACAGGTTGTAGAACTACGGCACCGTGGGGAGGGTCTCCCTGCCATGGCTGGGCCCCTTTGGCACGTTCCTGATCTTCTTTCCAGATTATCAAAACCAGCACCCAGAGGGGTTCTGTTTCCTAACCCGTAGGTGCCCCTGAAGTCGGGGAGCGAGAGTCGCTTTCTCTGAGCTGCCACGGGCCATACTCCATCTACCATCACACACCTGGACAGGTACAGCAGACGGCCCTGTGTCCTCCCCCAGCCAGCCCCCCGTCACTGCCCTCCTAAGGTGGGAGGGGCCAGAGTTCACGTGCTAGAACCTCGCCTTGCGTGCGAGAGGCCGCCCAGCCGACGAGCAGGTATCCCGAGGCATTTCTACACTCAGGCTCTCTCTGCTGCACACCTTCCTCCCGCGGAGGCACCGAGGAGTGTGAGGATGCATCTGGCCTGGGTCCCGATGGGCCTTGCAGCCCTCAGATGCTCTGATCCCAGTCCTTGGGGAATGTGGGCTCCGGCTTATGATGGCGGGCTCCGGCCGGAGAGCCCCAGCTTGGAAACTGCGCACTTTGAAAGGCCCCAGCTTGCAGCAGGGACGGGGGAGAGCTTTGGAACAAGACGCTGGTATCTCAGTGCCCGTGAAGGTGACCCTGTTTGAAAATAGGGTCTTAGCAGAGGTGATCAGGATAAGGGAGGGCATCAGGTGGACCCTAGTCCAACAGGACGCGAGTCGTCATGAGAAAAGACACGAGGAAGGCGGCTTCTGGGAAGGGAGGCAGAGCGGGGAGCAATGTATCTGGAAACCAGGGAGGGCCAGGGCTGACCGCTGCTGTCGGAAGCCAGAAGACGCAGGGACGGGTTCTACCCCGAATCGTGCAGGGAGCTGGGTGCTGTTGACGCCCTGGTCTCTGGCGTCCGGCCTCCAGAACCAGGAGATGGTAAACTTCTGCTGTGGCTCCCGGATTGTGGTGCTTTGTAAAGGCTGCCCCCCGAACGGAGACTCTGTGCTGTGCTGGCGTCCGTGCTCAGGCTGGGGGTCTCTGGGACTCACGGTCACCTCATCAGCGACTCTGCTCCTGATCTCAGAGTTACAGGGATACGGTAAACACCCCTGGTCCAGCATGGCCGTTGGCCTCCCGCATCACCCAGCCAGCGGGCCGTCATCATACCCGTCCTGCAGAGGGAGAAACTGAGGCTCAGAGAGCACTCAGTTCCAGGCTCATAGCACAGCCCGACGGCACAGGGGAGGGCGATGAGGAGCCACCCAGACTGCGGCTTCTCTGCTGGCATATCGAGGCTTCCAGACTCCGTGCCCCACGGGCCTCCAGACCGGAAAGCCCGAGGGGCAGGGTGTTGGCAGGAAAGGGCAGCTGTGGAGGAATGAGCCCGCTCAGAGTCCCGTCGAACCACTGAGCTTCGTGTCTGGGGCCAGCGGAGTGATCCTCACCGGGTGGCTGGTGCCCTGGGGTTCCACGTGCTCCCCGTCAAATGGGTCTCACGAGGAGTAGCTCCAGGAAGTGAGCGATGAATGACGGGGAGGCCGCGGGACCCCAGCATTTGGACTCGGGCTTCCTGTTTGCCGCTTACCTCTGTCCGCATGTATGGGAAGATGCATGTGTGACTGTTTGGCCTGGCCCCGCTGAGCGAGGACGGAACCTAGAAGCTGAGCAGGGACACCAACAGTGGGTTTCAAACTCATGGGCAAAGCTTCCTTAGAACAAATGCGGAAACACAGCAGAATGTTCTTGGTCAAATCTTGGGAATTAGAGTCATCAGGGGTGCAAAGGGGCCTCCACCGTGAAAGCCAGACCACAAAGCCACATCCCCAGGGAGCAACAGGCGTTCCAGCAACCTTGTTTTCTCTAGAAGCTGTACAGTAGCCAAATCCCACAGTTATGCATGCAGGAACCGTGTGCCGCCTGCTTTTCTGGCTGGCTGAGCCCTCTGCTGTCCCCAGCAGGCCCGCAGTGTACTCCCAGGGGAGGCGTCCGTCTGTTTACACCTGCTCAGGGGGCAGGATCTCTCTGTTCCGTCCCTGGCCCGATGAGACTGTTTCCTCCATCACCAGCAGAAGACAAGTACGGGAAGGGTGCTGTGGTCACTCTTCCCCTGGAGAAGGCAGCATGTTGAAAACACACAACTTGTAACGGGCTCTCCAGGAAAACAGAACCCAAGGGAGATGTGTTGCTGGAGGACATTTATCCTGGCAGCAGACCCGTGTACTCATGGAGGCTGGGAAGCTCTGTGGGGTGTTCGGGGTAGCCGGTTGTGTCATTCAGCCTGAGACGGGAGGACGGATTACCCGAGAGGACGGATGTCCCGGCTCCCGATGAGAGAGCGGATTGGCCATCCTCCTGCCTGGGTGCTGTTAACTGAGTGCTGCCTGTCCCCCTCGGTGAGGGAGGAGTTCCTCATTAGGTTTCCGAATCGAATGCTCATCTCTTCTGAAGACGCAACCCCACAGCCGCACCCGCGAACGGGGCTTCCCTTAGGCCAGCCGAGCTGATGCCAAATTAACCATCCTCAGGTTTGTCATCAGACAGCCTGAACAAAGGTCCTCTCGGGTCAGCCCTGTGTGGAGAAACCCTAGCTGCCCCCAGCACCGATCCATGGCGAATACCTTCCTGCCGTTCTTGGCCCCATGGCCTCCAGTCCCGACTCTGGTAGCTTCGGGGCTGCCATCGTGCCGGCCATTGCCCCCCACCCCCGGAAGTCTTGCTTTCCCAGCTTTGTTCTCTCAAGTGTAGGGCTCTCCTTTCCCAGGGAACCTGCTTTCCAAGCAGCTCTGGCGCCAGCAGCTGGAGGCTTTTTTTAGAGATGAGCTGACAGCTCAGCATTTGTACTGAATGTTCTGAGTTGGCCTGGCCCCTGCCGTGTGCGCTGGAGGGAACCCCACCACGGGAAGTGGAATGGCTTCTCAGCCCTGCTGCTCACTTTGCTGACATTCCTTTCGGCTGCCTGGCATGCTTTCCCTCAAGCTGCATTCAGAGAGCAGCTGCTGGGTTGGGTCTGCCTCTCCTTCCTCCTCCCTGACCTCCCTGGGTTTCCTTTCCCACACCCAGTCCTGACTGCACCAGAGTCCCCTCCCCTCGCGGCCCAGATCAAGGCTGCAAGAGCCCCAGACCGAGCCGGGAGCAAGGCTGGCAGGCCCAGGAGATGCTCAGGCTCCGTGCTCGGGATCTGGGGACTCAGGAGGAGTAAGATACTCTCCAGTGGACACTCCTTATGTCTAAGAGCTCCCTGGTTGGCTTGTGCTGGCGGGCAGACCCCGGGCTCCCCCTTGTAATCACTGCAGTCTGTGGGTAATGAGGAACACAAGACTTCCACTTCCCCAGGCTCAAGGCCAAGTGGGGCAGCGGGAAAATCAGAGCCAACAGGCAGGGGAGGGGCAGAGTCTCTTCCTGAGGGCCAGGGCTCTGGGCCCCCGCCCCCTGCAAAGTTGCCCTCCCTCCTCCCCTTGCTCTCTGCACCTCTCCAAAACGGAGATCCGCATGCTGCCCCTGCCCTGGGCAAGGATGCAGGAGAAGGGGGAGGTGCGAGGGTGGGTTGCCCCAGGCCCACCCAGCTCAGTGCCCAGACTTCTTCCCAGGGGGCCTGTGGGCTGTCACCACCCTGGCCTCCTGGGGAGGGTCCCGGGAATGATAGCCCCTGAATGGTCCTGGGGGTGCGACCTCTCCTGTCCCTTCTGTTTGGTCACCTGGACCCTGCTAGGCCTGCCGCCGACGGGGGAAAAGGGGCTTTGGGGCCGCCGGCAGCCCCCTCTGTGCAGCAGTGAGGGGATGCAGTGACAGTCACCATGGGCAAGCCTGTCCGGCCAGCTCCCACCAGCATGCTCCAGGGCAGGGCTACAGGCCACGGGTCCAGGCCGTCCCCTACGCTGCTCCGGCTCCGCCCATCCCGCCTTCTGCCCCGCCCCCAGGGACAGCGCAAGGCTGCCTCCCGTCGGGTCACAGGCCGCTGCTGGACCCCCCTGGGGAAGGTCCGAGTGGGTCAGGGGCTG
Source organism: Meles meles (assembly GCF_922984935.1). NCBI lineage: Eukaryota > Metazoa > Chordata > Mammalia > Carnivora > Mustelidae > Meles > Meles meles. The sequence continues at coordinate 96,654,621 of NC_060076.1, forward strand.
TCAGCAAGTCTGTCCAGGGTCTCCCGGTTCCACGTTCACTGGACCAGCACCATCCCACCCAGGCCGTCTGCCCGCCTTCGCCACCATCATGACAGGTGCCCGCTGGGCTGCCGCTGCCTGGTGCCCGCCTGGCTCTCCGCCCGATGGCCCCATCCAGTCCAGCAGAGCGGGAGCTGGAGAGAGCGCGTGAGTGGGCTGTGGGCAGTCGCCAGCCGTCTTCCGATACCCCGCGGAGCAGGCCCCACGTTCCGAGCCCCGAGGGCTCCTGCTCACCGTCCCTGGAGGCCTGTGGTCGGAGACCTACTTCTGGCAGGATTTCTCCCTCTCCAGTCCCGGCAGTCCGAGCAGGGGCAGGCCCGGGTCTCAGAGGGCCAAGGTCAGACACCTGTGTCACACAGCAGAAAGGTCTGGGACCCCCGGCCACTGAAGATCATACCTGCCTTCCAGCTGCCATCATCTCACAGCCCTGGCAGAAAAGTCTCCCAGGCCGATTTTTGTCTCCCTCTAAGGACACCCAGCATCGGGCCTCGGCATGGACATGGCTGGAGGCCGAACAGAGGGTGAGCTGGGTCCTGGGAGAGGAGAAGTGGGGAGCTCACCTCACTCCTTGTTTCTCAGCCCTGACAGCCTCGTTAGGCTAAACCCCTGCTTGTAGGGGGAGAGGGGGCCCTTCCTCCCCTGGGAGGAGAGCTTCTGGACCCTCACCGCCTCTGTCCCTGTCCTGGTCCTGGCCATGTGAGCCCAGCCAGGTGATGTCCCCTCTCCAAGCAGCTTCTCTTATTTGGGGCTTAGATGAGCGCCAGGGGCAAGATTTGCCCACGAGACCCTAGGACAGACTGCGTTTCCCAGAGAGATCTTGCCGATCCCCATCGCCCCCACCAGCCTGTCTTCCAGGGCGACTGGTCCTCCTTCCCTGAGAGGCAGAGTCCCCGGCCCCTCCCCGGCAATGGTGTCACGGGGCGACCCCCAGAGCACAGAGGCCACCGGACCCGTCTCTGGCTTTGCTTGCCCAGGGGCGAGGCAGCTGACGGTGGTGAGGACGCCCGTGCCGCCAGCACTGACGTTCCGTGGGGGACAGCAGCCCCCGCGGTCCCCTAGCTGAGTCTCACGGGACCCTGAGCCAGAGCCGCCCAGGCGAGCCCAGGGGAGCGCTCAGTGACGCCTGTTGTTTTCAGCTACTGCGTTCCGAGGTCTGTGGCGTAGACATCGCACGGAACAGGTGCACGGCCGTGTGGAGCCCGGGACCGCGCTGCGGGATCTCAGCGGCCAGGCAGACGGAGGCTTCCTTGCATCATGAATAAAATATCTGTTGCTTCCACTGACCGTTCGGCTACCGATTTCCACGGTTTGGGGAAGCGGCTCTTTTGTCTCTGACGAAACGGAGGGCATGTCCCCTAGCACGTCCTTCTTCGGGGTCCCCAGGCCACCTCACCCAGGCTCTGTATACACAGGCACCTGGGCTCTCCTTTTTCCCTTTTCCAGCCGGAAAGCACTGGAAATAGCAAGAAAAGGGCTGGTGACCCGCGCATTTGCCCGCGCATCTGGAAACAATTTTAAATACTGACGTGTGATCTGCAGGCTGACTGCACATCGCCGTGGGACACTGCCATTACTAAGGGACACAGCAGAGGAGGGAAAAACCGCTCTCTGTAGAGGAAGGCTTATATATTCCTGCTTGAAACGTTGCTCTCTTCCGCTTAAATGTGTTTGAAGAAATAAACTGTACTCACGGAGGAAAGTTGTCAGGAAGAAGCTGAGTCCTTGGGTGGAAGGGTGCCCTTGGACTTGGAGGCTAGTGGGAGATCGGGAGCACCGGCCGTGAGCACCACGCTGGGCACGCAGGTCTTGTCAGTTCTGCTCGGGGCAACTTCCCACCTGGAGTGGCTGCTGTTTCCTGGTGGGGCATCCCGGCCACGGGGACGGGGACCTGTGCGTGCTCCCCCTTCCCCTCTCTCTCGGGGGGACTGGGTCCCGCTGCAGGTGGGCGTGGCCTTGGGACCTCCGTCTGGGCTCTAGCTCCCTGCCTCTTCGTTCGTGTTCTGCCGGCTGGACGTGGAGGTCCTGGAGGTGACGGGCTTCTGGGTCCCCAGTGACTGTGGAGCGTGCACCCTCCCACCGGCACTAGATGCGGGCAGGGGGCACACCCATGCCGTGAAGCCACAGGCACCTGTCACCGGGGCACTCTACAGGGGCACGGCCGAATTGTCTTCATCTTGTGGAGTGTAGTGGGTGGTGTTTGCGGACCGAGTGAGGAGAGAGGTGCCTTCTCGGGGCAGCCTGTGGCCGGGCCGGACGGGCAGGTGACACAGGCTCTTGGCACTGCTAAGAGGGAAAGCTCTCTTGGGAGCCCCGCGCAGCTGGGACGGCGATCGGGGGCGCGTGTCCTGCGTGTGCGCCTCTCTCCAGAACTGCTCCTCGCGGTGGCCGGGCCCGGCAGCCTGGCCCGAAGAGTTAGGCCGAGTTGTTCTCATTGTCGACCACAACCGGCGGGAAGAGAGTAGCGAGTGCGGACGTGCGGTGTGATCCGAGCCCTTCAGATCACTGGGCTTCGGGAAACCGGCTTGTCTGGAACTGTGGACACACATCAAGGCAGCCAGGAAAGGACGCGGTCCAAACGGACTTGCACGTGAGGGTCAGCGGGCGGCCGGCTGCTGCGTGTGTGTCCACCTGCTCACTGGGCACGAGTTGGCTCGTTTGGAGTGAAGACAGACCGCTTGCGTTTCCAACACCTGAAATGGTCTGGTCGTGGATCTTCGTGGAGGGGGAGATTTTACTGTATTTTTTATTTTTGAAAGATTTTATTTATTTATCTGAGAGAGAGAGAGCTTAGGTTGGGAGGTTTGCTTCTGTAGTGGCTCGAAGCGAGGCTGGGGAGCGACAGCTTTGGCTGGTCCATCCCGACGTCGCTGCCTCGGCCCTGCCTCCCACGGCTGGAAGAAAGCAGGTCTGTCTTCTAGAAAGACTTCACAGTCCACTCATCCCCACCAACAGCCGCGGCTCAGGGAGGAATTTGTCTCCCACAGGAGGAGGGAGCAATACGATCATAAACTTGGAATTCGCCATCCCACACGTCAGAGGGCTCGGAAGGGAATTTGTGGGCCACACGAAATCTAATCTCCAGGCATCCGGCAGGAGCTGTAACTCGCTACGGCTGGGACTCCGCCGGCCCCTCGCAGGCACAGGCATTCGCGGTATGGGGTTTGTGCAATAAAAACCTTAAATCAGTCCCTCTGTGCACTGAAAAGATAGAAGGATACGCCCGGGCTCATCCTTGCAGGGAAGGAGAAGACGGAGAAGGAGGAGGAGGAGGAAGGGAAGGGGACACACACAGGTGTTTTGCCTCTATCTGTAGCAGATTTTAGCCCCGTTTTTTGAGGAGCCCCCTAGGGTTTTTACGAACACTGGATGTTTCTAGCTACTGATTCCAGTGGAAACTGTATGTGAACACGGGTCCGTGCACACTGACCACAGTGTGTAGCCAGGCCTAGAGCTGAGCAAAACCAAACTGCAAGTGGGGATGGTGTGTGTCCCCATGGCCCCATTTAAAATGTCTCCTTTGGGGGCCCCTGGGAGGCCCAGACAGTAAAACGTCTGCCTTCGGCTCAGGTCACGATCTCAGGGCCCTGGGATCGAACCTGCACTGGGCTCCCTGCTCAGCGAGGAGTCTGCTTTTCCTTCTCCCTCTGCTCCCTGCTTGTTCTCTCTCTCTCTCTCTCTCTCTCTCTGTCTCTCGGGACTCCCCGTGATGTGATGTGAGCACAGAAAGACGATTGCCATTTCGGCCCATGGGTGCATGAGAGGCAGCAGGCCGGCCGCCCAGGGCTGCCCTCTCGGGACAAGGACAGCACCCAGGTCAGCCGTCTGTGTGAGCTCCCAGCTCTGTATCTACTTACTTAAAAAAATGAAAAATTTGCTTATTGGTTTATTTTTAGAGCAGTTTTAGGTCTGTAGCAAAATGGAGCAGCAGGAAGAGAGATTGCCCGCGTGCCCACTCCCCCACCCAGACCCCGCTGCCCCCGCCGTCAGCACCCCGTCCCGAGGGCAGCCTTGCACGGACATGTCGTCATCACCCGAAGGCCAGAACTTACCCAGGATTTACTCTGGGCGTTGGGCACGTCAGCTTCGGACAAATGTACGATGACGCATACTGGTCATTACAGTGACAGGCAGGGTGGTCTCCGCTCCCTAGAAGCCCCCGCCCCACCCGACCAGCCCTCTCTCCCCAGCCCCAGCAGCCACCGATCCTCTCTCGCTCTCTCGTTCTTACAGATGTGTTTATTCTAGAGAAAGAGAGTGTGAGCGTGACGGGGGAGAGAGGATCCGAAGTGGTCTCTACACCCAGCACAGAGCCCAACACAGGGCTCGAGCTCGTGACCCCGGGATCGGGACCTGAGCTGAAACCGAGAGTCAGCAGCTTGACGGCCTGAGCCGGCCCCGGCGTCCCAGAGCTCTCGACGGTCTCCCTCGATCTCTCTTCTCCAGGACGTCACAGAGTCGGAACCACCGGGGAGACTTTCCGGACTGGCTTCTGTCGTCTGGTCATAGACCCTTGAGTTTCCTCCAGGTCTTTTCATGGCCAGAGAGCTCATTCCACTTCAGCACAGAAACGCATCTCCTGTCGGGCGGACCGCCGTCGGCTCTTCCGTTCACCCGGGGAAGGACGTCCTGGTTGCTCCCAGGCCTTGGCAATGATGAAGAATGCGGCCGTCCACACCCGTGTGTGGGCTTCCGGGTGGACCTCGGAGCTCAGCTCCTCTGGGTGAGCACCAGCAGCCTGACCTGCGGCCTCAGGGTAGGAGGACGTTCAATTTTGTGAAATTGCCAGACGGTCGTCCACAGTGTGGTGGGCAGTCCTCACGCCTTCCCCGGGACGACAGCCCCCGCCAGCACGGTGGGGTGAGTGTCGCAGATCATGGCTTTTCTAATGGGCGTGCAGTGTTACCCCACGGTGGTTTTCCTGAATCTGCTTTTAGGGGATTCGGTGACATGGAGAGGAAGCGGGGTTTGTTTGTTTTTTTTAAGATTTTATTTATTTATTTAAGAGACAGAGCATGAGCACAACAAGCAGGGGGAGCAGCAGAGGGAGAGGGAGAAGCAGACCCCCTGTGGAGCAGGGAGCCTGATGCAGGACTTGATCCCAGGACCCTGGGATCATGACCAGAGCTGAAGGCAGAGGCTTCCCCAACAGAACCACCCAGGCGCCCAGGAAGGCTGTTTTTGTAAGACAGATGTGAGGAGGGCATCGGCAGACTGGGCTAGCTTGGAAATGAGTGGAGCGGCCAGATCCCGGGCAGGGGGAGTGCTCCAGGGGCACCCAGAGCAGTGTGGACCTGCCCACACGGCTGTGGGGCTGGGACACAGGCCTGGCTGCCTGAGACTAAGGGTCACCAGCCCCCCCCGGTCCCCACGGTGGTCCTCCGCCCTGCCCTTGGCCGGGACGAATGCCTATTTGAAGAGGTTTGGGGAGCGGCTCGGTGGGAGGCAGGGTTTAGGGGCGCCCACTTCCTGCGTCCTGCGGGACGCAGAGCTGGAAGCTGCCCTTGAAGCAAACTCTTAACCCCCCAAAGCCGCTCTTTGAGCGGTGACTAGTCTCTCTTCCCAGAGGGACTCCGGGCCTGTGTCACCCTCGTGCGTGGGGAGCGGAGAGAGGGAGACAGAGCGCCATGTGAGCCACAGCGGGAAGAGGCGGCGGCTGGCTTAGCCCGGGGCCAACCAGCTTGGGCGCCGCGGGCACAGCCCACGGTGTTCCTGGGGGGCTCCAGGAGAAGGGGGGCACGCCTGTACTCACTCCCAAGGACGGGCGAGTTCAGATGTGCAAAGACAAGCAAGCAGCTGGGAAGAGTAAAAAGGGGCACGAGTCCGACGGGAAGGAGAGAGCTCACCCCGCTGGGACACTGGCAGGCACGCTGCCCGCAAGAGGACAGGCGACCACTGGGCACCAGAGAGGAGGGTAGCCCGAGGCGGTGGAGTCTCGCTGCGCCAGACGTCAGGCCGCCCGGCGCAGCCGGATCTGCTCAGCTGGGGGATTCGACGGGAGACGTGGTGGCTGGGTGCCCTGCCCAGCCTGAGGGCAGCCACTTTGTAACAAACAAACAAACAAACAAAGGCCACATTTTGTTCTTCAATCCCAAGGCCTCCGCGACCCTGAGTGCACGCGGGCTCCGGGACAGCCTTGCCTGGGTTGGGTGCCAGGCGCCCCTCCAAGGGAGGCCCGGCCGCCCCGTGGTCTTGGGACGAGCGTCTCCTGTTGGGGTCTGACCCAGCGTCCTTGCTTGGACGTACACGGCCCATGGGGGCGTTTTCCCTGGGCTCCGGAATGAAAACCACGGGGCGGCCGCATCTGCTTCAGCCCGAGGTTCCGATTTCCTGCTCCCAGAGCGCGGGGCGCGGGCGGCTGCGGCGGCGCCCTGGCCTGCTTGGAGAGGGGGGCCGGGAGCCGCAGCGTCACCCGGACCTCTGCTGAGCGCAGAGCGAGTGAGGGAGACCAGCTGCTCTGAGCCCTGGACGGCCAGCGCCACGGGGGAGGGGCGTCTCTAACCCTGGGACGGCACGGCGCCAACGCCCAAGCCACCTCTCTCCCTGCCGCCTCCCTGATCACAGGCCTGTCGGAAGCAGCCCGGGAGTCCCTCTCCACACTTGCCAAGTGCGCCCTTCCAGACCGTGGTGGACGCACTAGACTGTCGGCGTGGCTGGGCCAGTGAGGAGGTGTCTTGTGAGGAGGTGTCTTGCCAGCCACCAGCCCTCCCTGCGGGAGTGAGAGCTGAGCACACGCGGGTGGCCGTTACGGTCCTGGAGCCTGTGTTCCAGATGGGGACACCGAGCCTCACACGGGCCAGGCGACTTGTTCCGGATCCCCAGCTAGTAGGTACAGAGCAGGGTTGGGGACAGCTCCTCTGTTCCTGTCCATGGGGACTTCTCCAAAGAGGGTCTGTTGTTGGTCCCTTCGAATCCAGTTTTATCACATTGGGGACACTTCCCCACTTTAGGGAAAACCTCACGTTTTCAGGACCAAGGCTGAGGTCGCTGAGGCTCCCTGTCCCCCCATAAGGTAGAGGAAGGCAGCCTGGAAGAAGGTATCCAGGGGAGCAGCGGGTTAAAGCCTCAGAGGTGGTCTGTGAAATCCTAGGGACTCCAGCGGAATTCACGTCGTTGCCCGGACGGCCTCACTGCTCAAGCACCTTGCTGTCGCTCGGGTCTCGCCCGCCAGCGGTGTGGGAGACTCACGTGCGCAGCCCGGACTGGCGCTGCCCTGGGGGCTCTGGTTCCCCGAGGCTGTGTGTGTTGGATGCCGCAGGGTGAGCGCTGGGCCTCCGCCTGTCCCCTCCCCCACCGCGCTTGGTGCCCTTGGTGACGGGGATGGGCTCTCGGAGACGACGGGGAGTTGGACAGATGCGTCTGTCCCCATGGTCTGCGGCTGTGCACCAGCCACCCCACACCTGCAGGTTTAGAGCAAAGTCGCTTAATTGCTGTGGTTTCTGGATGGGGAATTTGGGCAGGACGGGGCGCAGTGGGGTACCTGCAGCTCCTGGAGCAGACAGAGGTTACCTGGTGATCCCCCTTGGGTGGGGGGCTGGCCTGGCGGGGCCAGGACCATTTCATTCACGTGCCCGGGCCCTCCCTGGGGGCAGGGGGCCTCTCCCAGGGTGAGCAGCTTTCCAGGGAGGAGGGGGCAGGCGCAAGGATCGCCGTCTGGTCCCTTCCACCACGTCCCCTCAAGGAGCATCATGGGAGCCGGCCTGACCCCAGGGAGGGAAGTCGGTCGCCCCGTACGGTGGGGGGAGAAGTAAAAACTTCGCAGCCCCCGTCATCCCCGTCACCCCCACAGAACACGTTCAGCCACCTGGGGCATGGGGCCAGCGAGGGGGTGCTCGGGTCCCGGGAGCCCTCCTGTCAGCACTTGGGCCCTGGGGGGCCACCACTGAGACCTTGGCCCCACACCCTTGCCCAGGCTCTCCCTGCCGCGCTGTGGTTTGTGGGTATGTCATTCCTCTCCTCACCGCCCCTCCTCCCCAGTCCTCCCATTCCCTGTCTCCCGTCCCCGCCCTCCTGCCCTCCCCGACCAGCTAGTTCCTGCCATGTCCCATCCCCCAGGTGACCCCTGTGGTGCAGACCGCCACCAGCACCCTCCGTGCTGACTCCTAGGCTCCCACGGGATGTGTCCCCTCATGGGTCCCTCTGGCCTTACCGCCTTTCCCCACAGGCTCCTGAACCAATGGCACTTTGAGAAATAATTAACTTGATCATATTTACGTAATAAAAGAACGTGACCATTTTATGATCTGTTATTAGCAAAACAACAGATCTAACTGGTCCCTGCAGAGATCTGCCTCTCTGGAGATGCCTCCGAGGTTGGGGGCCCTTTTAGAGACAGAGGGTGTCCACAGGTTGGCTGGGTTGTCTTGAAATAGGGGAAATCAAGGGTCAAGGTCAGATGTTTGCAGAAGTCATCCTCACCAAGGAGGGGGTGAGCTTTATGCTTCCCCCACCCTTCCTTGGCAGCAGGGACCCCCACAGACCCCCTCCCGGTGCTCAGCAGAGCTGAGCGTGGCCATCCCTCAGCACCAGGCCACAGTGACCATCAGCCCTCATGGGGATGGCCGGCCTCTCCCCAGCTACTAGCAGTGACCCTGGTGACCGTGTCTGGAGGTGTGGGAAGGGGGCAGGGTCCTGCGGCCAGTGCATCTGTGCAGCTACGGACCAGGGACGCTTCTCTGGGTGGAAGCGGACGCCGAGCGGGCTCCTTCTAGAAGACTGGAGGCTTCCCTCTTGGAAGTGAGAGGATCGGTGTGTTGGTGCCGTGTCCTGAGGCTGGCCCGGACTCCGGTCCCTCGGGAGGGTCAGCTTCGCTTGCGAGTGTCTGCGCCACGGTCACGTGACCGAGGAGCCGGGGTGACGCTGGCTGGTCCTGCCGCGTCTGGGAAAGTCACCTCTCTTCCCGCATCTGTGTCTTCGCTTCCCATCTTAGCCGGGCTGTCTCTGCTTCTTCCCTATCTGAATATCGGATGGAGGAAGCCCCCCGCGGTCCCCAGCCATGCACTGTGCCTGCAGGAGGCTCCAAGGAGCGCATCCAGCTGGGTGAAAACATCTCGGAGAAGGCTCAGCCCCGGGCATCGTGGTTGACCCAAGAGCCGTGTGCCGACCCCGGCCTCCCCAACTCGGGCCCTCTTTAAGCTGCCATTCCGTCCTTCTAAAGAGTCCCCAGCAGGCCCCCAGCCGAGTCCTGAGTCCTGTCACTCACCCCACCACCTTGGCCTCTTTCGAGCCCTCTGGGCTCCTCACAGGGCAGGGGGCGGATTGCAGGGTACCGTCCCCTCCTTCTTGCCCACCCTGACCCTCCAGGCGACAGCTCCGGGAACACAAGTAGGCCTCTGCGTGTCCCCGCTGCTGAGTGGTGTCCAGAAGGGAGAGCAGACCAGGCCTGGAGTGCAAGGACATGTGTCCCAAGGACAGGAGACCCGAGGTGACCTGGACAGTGTGTTTGTGCCTCTGCGTCCACTTCCACGAAGGTGTGAATGAGGGCCCCCCACCCAAGTTGTTCGTGGACTTGAGGCAAATCGCTGTGGTTTTTCTTTAAAGCTATCATCCCCCAAATGGGAAACCAAGTAGGTTGTGCCATGTTTCTGCAAAGCCCTGTCCTCTTCATAGAGACAGTTTCCATTCTGACGGGGACCGGGCCTCAAGACCTCCCACTGGCCGCAAGACCGCCCGCTGGCACCTTGCCCAAGGAGAGCAGAGACAGGAATCCAGCCCCGGGGATACGTGAGGGAGCAGGGGACAGCTTCCTCCCGCAGGGCTCAGTGATACGGGGTTCAAAGTACATCGTTCCAATGCGTTCAGAGAGAACCTTCTAGGAGATTATACGTTTGTCTTTTGGCACAAATAGTGCGACCAGCAGGCCGGTGAGGAGGCCGCCAGCGGCACATGCTCTCTCCAGGGAGTCCAGGGACCCACAGACTCGGCGGCAGATACAAGCCCTCGTGTGCATTTTGTCATGGGCAACCAGCGGCCACTGGGTTGAGGCCACCGTGTGCCCTCACGCCGGTGCCCGGGAGCTCTGCACACAGTCCTAGCGTTTCACAGCTAGAAGATCCAGACCCGGGCCGGCAGACACGCTCCAGGGGGCCTGTCAAGGAAGGCAGTGAGCAGGGGCGTGCGGACGCCTGGCCTGGGCCTCCTCCGGGAACCACGTGCCGGGCGTGGCGAGCAGGCCCTCCCATCCTGCCGATCCCCGGAGCACTGCTGGGCCGGCGAACAGGCTCTGTCCTTCCCTGCTCTCCTGGGAGACCGGCGCCGACCCCCTGCAGCCTGGAGGGGACTCTCCCTGTCCGGATTCCTACTGGTCACTGGCTTGTGTGACGGATGTTCGCCACCCTGCAAAGGCTCTCACGTCCTGGCACACCTGAGGGGCTGCACTCAGCACCGGCACCGTCTCCCCTGGGCTCGGGGACATACTGTGCCCTGCAGGGCAGGGCCATTGGGGGGGCGGTGCCTGCTGAGGAGGGCGTCTTCCAGGAACCGAGCGTTGGCGAGCGGACACCCCCTAGAACAGAGGGACACCACCTTCCCTCCACCCTCCTCACCAGCGGCCACCTCCTTGAGTCACCGGGAACAGAACGGGCCTCCCCTGCGAACGGCCGTGGCTTGGCTCTGAGGTTCCATCCTGCTTCCAGCTCAGACGTCCCTCTGTGGTGGCCTCCACGAGACTGGGGTGGGTCCACACCCAGGGTGCCTGGAAGGGAAGCAGGATTCTGGCGGCAGAGGACGTCTGAGAGGGCCTGAGGTCAGTGGGAGTGTCCAGACTTGGGGTGCCCAGACGAGGGGCCTGGACTCACACTCACCGTCCACCCCAAGGGTCTTAAGAAAAATAGGTCCAAGAATCCCCTGAATTAAGGGGCTGCTCCCCGGCCCCCTGCAGTCCTGCCACTCACCCTCCCGGGGCTACGGGGTCCCGGGTTCCCCCTCACCGCCCCACTCTGGTCGCCGGGTGAGGCTGGAGGGAGATGGGCTTCCTTGGGGTCCCAGGGCTCCGCGTGTCTGCGCCCTGTGGGTGGGCGGGGGCGGGGGCTGGGTAAGGCTCTCTTGCTCCGCCCCTCGCAGCCCCGTGGAGACGCCAGTTTCTGGAACAAGAGCAGCCCCCAAGTCCACGGCCCTCTGCTGAAGGACCCACCCGGCACGAGGTGGCCGGCGGCCGGACCCCTGCTCTGTTGCTGGTTGCAGACCTGGGGCCAACGAGCTCCTCTGGTTGAGAATATTACCTCCTTCCTTCCCAGGATGCTGGCAGCCCCGTGTGGGAGAGCGTGCGACGGCCCTGTGAGCGGCGGACCCTGTGGGCGCCTTACAGGAGCGGCCTTTTGGAGCAGTGTGCTGGGCAAGGGCCGCAGGCCTCCAGGAGGGCTTGTGGAGGGCAGCGCTGAGCAGGACAGACGCGGTCCCCCGCTGCTGGGCCCCTTCCCCAGAAGCCTGCTCGTGCAGCTGGTGGCGTCTGGCTCAGTTCGGGAAGGCTCCAGGTGGAGCCAACTTGCCAAGTGTGGGTGGTGGGTGTCCTCTCGCAGGGTTGGGTGCTGCTCTCAGGGCCGGACACCCAGAGGCCGTGAGGTTGTGAGAAGGCCCACGCGGGGCCGGCCGCATAGAGGGAAGGATCCAGAAGCCACAGCAGGTCCTCATGCTGGAGTTTTGCTCTAGGACTTGGTTGGATTTTAACGGTAAATGGCCAAGGGTGAAATTCTCGATGGCGGGGATTTTTCAAGACTGCTCAGGCTTGGTTCTGCCCACATCGTGTGTCATGAGGGACTCCGTGGCCCTACAGGGTTGGAATCAGTGGGTACCTCTGGGGATCCCCTGCCGACCTGCTGGCTGGGCAGGAGGAGCCGTGTCCAGGCTGGCTAGACCCCTCAGGGGGTATGTGGGGGCCACACAAAGGAAAAAGCCTCAGGCTTTTCTCTCCGTGTCTCTTCTCTTTCTCTAAAAGCTCCAGCAGGTTCAGCCTCCACCAGGACAGATTTCCCCTCCTGTGGCCTCCTCCTGGTCACGCCTGGGGACGCGTGAAGCTACGGCACCCACACATACCTTTGCACGTTCCGATCACACGCAGAGTCGGGCCGGGGACAGCAGCCTCCAGAACGCGGCTCGGAACGGGGTGCTCTGCTGCCACGGGCAGAACCTGTCTGGCCACCCTCAGGAGGACAGGAGCCAGAGGGGCCGGGGCAGGAAGCGGGGCTCCCCGCTGCGGACCCCGGCAAGACCCTGCCCTCCGCCCCGGGAGGGTGTGTGTGCTTCCTAGTCTGTAGAGGCCGGGAAATCAGGTCTCAGGGAGGCAGAGGGAGGCGTTTGCTGGCTCGGGTTCAGGACTGCCGTGTGCAGGGTTGGGTCAGGGTCCTGGGCGGCAAGCCTGGCCCAGCGCCTCAGCCAGGGGACCAGAACGCATGCACGGAGGGATTTTATCGCCGGTTCTGATTTACCTCGTTTGGGTTTACGTGTGCATCTGTGGTCTCCACTTGGCCCGAGGTTCCTGCTGCAAATGCTCAAGTCCTGAGCAGGGCGGAAGTGGGGGCCGTCTCCTTACACTTGGCGGGAGCCCCATGCTATTCCCAGAACCTGCGGTTTGTGCCCGTGTACCGATCTCAGCAGGGAAGTGATTTGAGCCGGACCAGAGATGCCAGTAGATCTGACTTTGACACCTGGCTTGCAAAGACACCAACGGTTTTCCATGGCCGCCAGGCGAGGGGCCCTAGGCTTGACCTTCATCCTGCAGTTTCCCTCTTCTGGTGGGCGCGGGGCCTCTGCTATCTGTGCGGCGGGCCGTGCCCCCTGCGGAGGCCACTAGCAAATGCGGATGGGTGTCCTTGATGGGGTGGGAGAACTTGTCCTCTCCATTATCATGTTCGGGAACCCAAGGGCACCCCTAAAGGGCAGATGCTCCATGCTGAGGGACGTGACCAGTGAGAAGGACCATCAGAGGGATGTGGTCGGCCGTCCCCTGGAGAAGGGACCCTGCGTCTGTGGGGTCTGACACTTGTGTTTGGGACCGATGGATGAGGAGGGTCGAGCAGAAGGTCTGGCCCTTGCCCCTGATTCTCCCCTAGGATTTCTCTTCTCTCCACCCAAGGACAGCTGATGATCAAGGCCGGGAAAGGGGCGGCCCGGGTCCACAGCCCTTCTCCTTGGCCTCTGGCACAGGGAGGGACTGGAAAGTCACAGCCCAAGGGAGTATGAGGAGCGGGAGACGATTTCTGTGCTGTCCCGCCTCGGCTGACTGCTGCGCGTGGGTCTGGGCTCCGACACCTGGCTCTGCTCCGATGTCAGTCCCTCTTGTCAAAGGCTGTCGGCTTCCCCGGCCCCATGCTCCACACAAACGGCAGACCTGCGAGCTGGGCGTTGTCTCTCCTCCTCTCCCAAGCTGGGCACGATGTCGCCCAGTACCTGGCAAAGCTGTCCATGCCCCACGCCTGGGCCATCTCTGAGTGGCCTGTCCACCTGGGTCTGGCCACGACTGCTGCTCACGGAGAGGCCACTGGTCATCACTTTTCCTTCGCTTTCTCTTGTGATGCTGTCTGGCCGAGGGATGCTGTCCCCAGGCCATCCTGTAGTCGTAGGGCCGCTACCCCAGTGGCAGGATGGTGACGGATATCCGCCTGACGAGACGGTCCCCAGCCCGCAGTCCTGTAGGGCCACCTGCCCCGGGGAATCTCCCTGGCGGGCCCCCTCTGCCCTTGCTGGCCCTGCCCTCCTGAGTCCCGGTTCCACCCGGCTCTGGCCTGTCCCTCCCTGCCACACTGGGGCACAGGGGAGGTTAGCCCTTGGGTCCGAGGGGGCAGGCCCCACACTGGCCCATGCATTGGCTCCCTTGGAGCCTCGCGTCCAGCAGGTTCCCCGGGGCAGGTAGGTGCTCGCTCCCAGCACTTCTCCCTGGTGTGGACAGCGTGTGACCACGCAGGACAGAAGATGAGGCGGAGCGATGGGCCGTGGGAGCGCTGGCTGCTGGTCCTTGGCTCGCTCTCTGTTTTAGAAGGAACTAGAAGGACCAGAGCCTCTGCCTGCCCAGCCCGTAGACCCTCGGCACGGGGGAGGCTTTCCTGTGTGATAAGGAGCAGCCTGGGCTGGAACAGGCCTCCACTGGCTTCTGTTTCCCCAGCAGGCAGGTGTGGGCGGCCGGGTTTCTCAGCAGACTCCCCACCAGCCTTGCAAACAGCCCCAGGAGAGGCTTCCAACATGGAGTGAGATCCTGGAAGTCAGTAAGCACTCCCGGGGGACCTCGCTGCCAGACGTCCTGCCTCTGTCTGTGGACGCTCTGGCAGGTTCCGGGCGGACGACGGGAAGTGGCCAGACTCATTCCTGTGTTCACACTGTGCTCACATTCCAGACGATTCCGGCTGAGCAATGTGAGTGTGCTCCCACAGGTCACCCCGGATGCCGGCAGACTGGGAAACCCGATTAAGGAGGGGGTGTGAGTGTGCAAATGTGTGCGCTCGTGTGTGCCTGCGTGGGTGCACCCAGTCACGGGAGGCCCCGACTGTGTGTGGAGTAGCAGGGTTCCCTGGACCCGGCTTGGCCCCGAGAGGTGTTGGGAGGCTCATATCCATGCCCCCCAGCCTCGATCGTCAAGCCTGTGGCACAGCTCCCGCTCCTGTTTGAAAGACACATTGGAGCACATGGGATGTGCCGTGTCCCTGGGGTCCAGCTCCCCTCATCCGTCCAGGGACAGGCGTGCCCGGCAAGGGAGGCCGGTCACCCTCCCGGGTGTGGGGCCCTCCGCCGTGCACACAGGCTGAGACTCGGACCCGCGCTTTCTGGCTGTGCCTATGCCGCGAATTGCCGCCACCCGTGAGCCGAAGCGTTACTATTTTGTCTTGAAACTAAGTGATGTAAATAAGCCTCGTGTCCATCTGTTCAGGCTGGACTTGGCCTGCGCACGAGTTGGAGAACGACTCTGTGGATTTGGGACGAGTGCTAAGGCATCGGAGCCCTGCAGGAATCGACCATCCTGGGCGGGGGCTTGGGGTTCCGGCCCGTCTGGGTGTGCACACGCAGGCTCACTCTCCACCTTCCCCGGTGGAGAGGTCAAAAGTCAGCCCTGGAGGAGCCCCTCCTCGGGACCCTGCTTGCGGGGGCCCAGCTGCCGCCCATGCTTCTGGCAGCAGATGGCTCCTTGCCCTGGGGGACAGGGGGAGGTCGGTTGGGGGCAGGGAGGCCCATGCAGAGCAACCAGCTCTGTTCTCCCCTACCCGCTCTGCCCCGGGCCAGGAGAGCCTGGAATGCTCTGTAGCTGCAGAGAACGGCCTGCCTGCCCTCCCCAGGCTCCGCAGGTGGGAGGCGAGTTGGGGATACCTGGCTGCTCTGAGGGAAGTAGAGTGAAGTCCAGGGAGCCCAGGGGCCTGCAGGGGTGCTGTGCCCCCCCGATAATTTGGAGGCAAGTTGGGGCAGGCTGGGTGCCCCTGTGAGGACGAAGGGCAGTGGTCAGAGGTGACCCTGTGCCTGATGCAGACACCCAAGCTTCTAGAATGCAGAGCCCTGGGGCCTGGGCACACCCTCTCCTGTTCTCGTGGAAACCATTCTCGGGCACAGGGGTGTCCTCGAGCGGAAGGCAGCCCTCCATGCAGAGCCTGCAGAGTGGGGAGACCCGGGGTGGGAGGGGGTCCGCGTGATGTCACCCGAGATGCTGACGTGAAGGGCACCTGAGACACGGCCTGGGACAGCCTGTGGCCCTGACGGGGGTGCAGCCTAGGCCCGGGGCTGCATGAGGCTCAGTGAGTCTGAGACCGGGTGTCCTATCCTTGCAGACCGACAGGGCCTGGAGGTGGCTTTAAGTCACTTTTAATAAAAATAATGAGCTGTGATGTGTTTGCACAAACCAAGAGGCACCGTAAGCGGAAATTTATGGATCGTTTTTCCCACTCAGGGAGACGTGGGGCCCGGGGGCTGGAGTTGCGGGCGCGGGGAGATCTTGAGGAGAGGAGGGTGCTGTGGAGAGACCCACTGGCCGGGAGCAGGAGCTGGAAGCCCTTGTCACCCTTTCTTTTCTTCTCTAGTTGAGGCTCAAGAAGAAGCTCTTAAAATAATTCTGAAATCACTGTGCACACTGACGAGTGCATATGACTTAGGTGCCCTTAGAAAGACCAGAAAGAAGCAGAGACGCCCCACCCCCACGCAGCCCCCCGGGGGCGGCCACGGGAGCGCGGACACACCGCCAGCACTCCCTGCTCCTCGTCCTCCCTTCTCCGACGGTGGCTTTCGGGACCACGGGCCGGAAGCCTGCATTAATGGCTGACGTGTCTTGTTCAAAATGTCACCGTGCACAGATGTTGCTAAGCAAGAGATCGCTGAATTTTGCCAGCTTTCGGACTTTGCGTGACTTGGGTCCTTCCGTTGCTGAGACGTGTATCCTGCGGGGCACAGACTTTTCCACCAGCTGTTCCCGCTGCCGCACAGTAACTCGCTATAGGAATTACTGGAGTTGTTTCCAGGTTTTGCCACAGCAGACAGTGCCCAGCTGAGTGTCCCTGAAGGTCACAGATCCGAGAGCGTGACTGCTTCGGTTCAGGTCCTGGCTACCCAGTTCCTGCTTGTGTGACCTTGAGCAAGTCCATGCAGCCCCGCGTTCCAGGGTCCGCACCTTTAAAATGCAGATGGTAACAGGGTGTGCCTCGGAAGGCTGTGGGGAGAATTAAGTGAGCTACCCTGGACATAACGCGTCAGCTGCCATCTGGCCTAGGGTCAGTTTCAAGATTAGATATGGTGACGGCGATGATGGTGATGATGTTGGTGGTGACGGGGGTGACGGGGGTTATATGGTGGTGATGTTGGTGGTGACGGTGATCCTCTCCAGTGTGCACATGTCTGTGTGCTCATACTTCAGTGTCCCTGTCCTTGTTCATGGGCTCACACTGGGGCCCCTGTGTGAGCCCATGAACAAGGACGTATGCCCTGTGCACAGCCCCATCGCACCCCCTTCACCAGCAGCTTCCAAGGGCTCTCAGCAGGGTCTACCTCCTCGTCCACATCACCATGTCTCAGTAGAGTTGAAAGCTACTTGTGCGGCCGGAACACAAAGCTAAGGACAGAAGAGTGGGAAGCATCCCTCCTCGGGCACCCCCGTTCCTGCCGTCAGGGGGTCTCAGGTGTGTGAAGAAGCGCATGGTCCGTGGAGGCTTCTGGGGGCAGGGGAGAGGGGCAAGGGGCTGAAACCAACGCGCGGAGAGTGCGTCTTCTTCCCTCAGCCCCGGCTCTGGGGAGGAAGGGCGGCCACTGTGCTGGGAGGGGTCCTGAGCACGGTCAGCTGCTGCCTCCCCCGCCCGCCGCCGGGAGCTCTGCCCAGCAACCCGGCCACCCTCCATCTGCTGTCTGCAATAATGAGCTCAGCCCTCCGCTGCTGGCACAAGCCAGCTTTCCTCCTTCCACTCGCTGGATTATCCTTTCAGGGTCCCATTGTGTTGGTTAATGGCCTCACAACGTGCCTGCCTGTTACCTTTCCTCCCTGCTGGCGGCCCTGGAGGACAGCCTCAACCCCTCCAACCTGCAGGGCTCTGCGTGTGGTTGCAGGAACGGGGCCCGGAGTTCGGGGACCCGCATTGCCCTCTGGCCTTCAGGGCAGCCAGCATTCTGGCCCCTGGTGTCCCAGCATCATACGGGGCCCCCCTCTGTGGCGACATGGCCCATCTCCTGTGTCCCTTTAAGTCCTACACCAATTAAGCACATGGCCGTCCCTTGGCTGTGACAGATGGCCAGAGAGCCCGACGTGGGACAGAGCCTGTGGATGGGCCCTCAGTTCACTGTCGATGTCCTGGGCGCCCTGAGAAGGGAGGCGACGGGACCGAGGCTGGACTTCCAGCTCCTTCTGGGCTGGCTTAAGGGAGGTCCTACAGAGGAGTAGCGGTCGGGGGGGGTGGGGGGCTGTCCCTTTGGCTTTCTGCCGCTGTGTCCTGTACTGCCGGGGGTGCGGACGGGCAGAAAGGACAACACGAGGTCCCCTGTGGCAGCAAGAGAGCTCCCATCTTCTGGGGGAGTTTGGGAACTCCGCCTGCCACCCGCATCAGGAAGGAGTGGGCTTTGATAACGCGATCAGTTCGCGGTGGCTGATCTTGGAGCTTCGCTTACGGATGGATCTGGAGCAGGGCTTGTCCATCTAAAAAGAAGATGTCAAGAACAGAAACCACGAGGTGACCAGTCCTGACTTAGGCAAACGTCGGCTGCACCCGGCTTTCCTGGAGTGGGGAGTTCATCTTCTTGGGGGACTGTAGGAGACCGGCCACGGCCCCCTCAGCAGCCCAGCTCTGACCTCTGTGAGTCCCTAGCCCAGGACACACACACTATGGGCGGCGGTCCCGCTGGCGCCTGCGGGAGCCTGTCTGTGTGTGTGCCTGCCCCCTCGAGGGCCCAAGCACACGCCCCAGCCGGCTGCGGCTTTGTTGTCTGAGGCCTGGCTTTCTCCAGATTGGCTGATCTTAAAAGCGGTGACATGCCGTGTCAGATCTGCCTGAAGTCCAGGCACGTGGCCTCGACGAGCATGCAAATGAGTCGGACGCTTGCCCGTGGCCCCGGGGCCGCGGAGCCCGCCGCCCCACACCCCTGGGGGGCCCAGCAGGTGCCTCGTAAGGCAGGTGTGCGGCTCACCATATGCTCTGGCCAGAGTCGGGTTTCCCAGCGTCTTTCAATTCCCCACCAGGTGAGCGGCAGTGGGCGGGGAGTCACCTCCGGGCACTCACTTGCTGCGCAGGACATGGAGCTGGGACAGCCCTGAATCCCTGACCACCGAGGGCAGGCAGGGCCAGAAGTGGGCGGGGGCAGGGAAGGGGGCTGCCGCTGACTGTCAGATGGGGTGGCTCTTGACACGACCCGGTGGCTCTGGCTAAAATCCTCTGTGCTTGGGAGAGCTCTGCTGCCCCCCAAGAATGAAATCGGACCTTCGGGGAAGTAGGACCCCAACATCTGCATTCTTGGGTCTCCTGGGAGGCCGTGTTTGAGAGCCCAGAGGAGAGCTTCGCGGTCCGGCACAGTCGCCGCTGACCACAGGGGCCCACTTAAGTGTGACGGTAATTGACATAAAACTGAAGCTTTACTTTCCTGGGGCTCAGTCGTGCTAGAGAGAGAGCGAGCGAGAGCGGGCACCCCTGTCACTGCGGACTTGCAAGCAGGCGGTGACAGGGAGCTCAGGGAGGCCGCCTGGGGCTCAGGGTGGAGGCCGGTCCGCTGCACCCTCCTTCCTGGGGGGCTTCGGAGCACGGGGCTGGCCTCGGTTGGCCTCCGTGGCTGGGCTTCCAGGGGATCCTCTCGCCCTTGGGACACGCATGTCTGGAAGAGCCCTCGCTGCCCATCAGACGTACTGCGCTGCCTCCGGACAGGCGTGGATGAGGCCAGGCAGCTGCGCCCGAGGCCGCCGGTGCGCGCCGTGTGCCGGGAGCGTGCCGCCTCTCTCTGGGCTGGGGTGGGTCTCCCCCGTCATTTAACACATGGTCACTTCTGCAGCAAAGGGATAATGACGCGCGCCGGGATCTCTAAACCCCAGTGGTTCTCAAACGCGCTCAAGGGCACAGCCAGCAGCCCGCGCCGCAAAGGCTTTGGACAAAAACGAGTCAGGAGCGTGGGGTGGGGGCAGGGGGCTTTGCCCGCGGGGGCAGCGTTTCGCAGCACGTGCTGCCAACTGTTGCGGAAAGGAAAAGCCTCACCCCCGAGAAAAAAGAGGGGCGATCGCGGATGACTGCAGGCCGCCGTCCCTCCTGCTGCCTTGTTCTGGGGCAGCAGGCCTGCGACAGCTGGGTGTCACTGACAGCTGCTTTTTCCTGGGGAGAAATTAAAAGATTAGGGGACGTGGGCACGTGCTGGCCTCAGGAGCCCAAACAATGCTTGGTTTAGGGGGAAACTTGTCTGGGGAGGCTGACAAAGGAGAAGGCTCCGAGTTGGCCGGGGTCAGAGGGGGCGGCTCTGCCAGAGACAAAAGGGCGGAGGAGGGGAGGGGGCGGTGGGCTTGGGGGGAGCCGCCCAGTGAAAAGGGGCCTGGCAGCAGCTGCTCCAGCTCCAGAAATCTGAGATGGGTCTTTTCACAAACACAAATGCGCCAGAAGAATAGGGGCCACGCTGAGCTGAAATGGCTCGTTTGCAAATGAAAGGCAGATTGAGAGCCCGTCCAGTTTCCAAGTTGTCACCTAAGAGGGTGGAAAATGGTTAGGGCAGGGAGAGCACGCGTTGGGCCAGAAGTGTGCCGAGCAGATGGGCCCCGCCACCCCCCCCCAACTGCCCGGACCCCGTGTTTACATCACAATCGTGGGGCCTGCCCAGAGGGCACAGGAGCTGGGGGTTGGTCTGGCCAGCCTGGACCCCAGCAGATCCAGCCGGGCCCCGGGAGGATTTTGCTGTGTCCCTGTTAATAAAAGCTCTGCATTAAGGAGTTCACAGCCAAGAAGCTACAAATGATTGCGGGATGCAGGCCTGGGTGGGGGTCCCCCAGGTGGGAGACTGACTGCCCGCTGGCTGTCCCCTCTCAGTGCGGGGCCAGGACCTCCCATTAGCGGGACACCCGGGGGCCGCGGGGCAGGGTCACAAGGTTTAACCCTTGGAATGCACACAGCTGGTCCCCAGGGGCCAGGTCATGCCCACGGCCTGAAGGCTCTAGGAGTCCGTGGCCATGGGCTGTGGATTTGCTCCCTACCCCACTTCTGGAGGATTTCTGCCAAGAAGGCATGGCTTCCTAGGACGCCCCAGGCTGGGGGTCAGGCGGTTGGTCCTCCTCAAGACATCTGAAGGCAGAGAAAACGCTGTGGCCGCCTGGAGCGGGGTGGACGGCCACATGCTACCCACGCTCCGGGCTGCTCCGGGCTGCGGGCGCCACTGCCGAAATGCAGAGTCTGAGCGAGGCCTGCCCCCCCACCTTTGTAGACCAGATCCCAGGGACATAGAGGAGGGTCCTGAGTTTTCAGGAAGGACAGTAGCGCACGGAAAAGGCTCCCTCCCTCCAAGGGGCTGTCACGGGGCTCAGGAGAGTGCTGACATGCACCCGTGTTAGGGAAATTGGCCTGTACTGTGACAGCTTTCATCTGTGATCCTGTCAAAGTACAGGTGCTCCCAGGAGAACACGGAGCCACGCACCTGCAAGCCCACAGCTCTGGGACGTGAGCGCCTCACCCAGCAGCCATGTGGACCTAGAGCGGCTCTGAGGCAAGGACATCCCCAGGCAGCCTGTGGGCAAATTTCCTGTTGCCTGGCATTCCGTGGGCCCAGGTGGACCACGCGGGGGAGGGGCAGTGTGGTGTTTGGGGCACACCTGCTCCCTACCCGCCCCCGGACGGACTGGAGGATGGGCGACTGGGGGAATGGAGAGCTGGCAGATCACCTGTGGGGAGGTTCCCACGCGGAGGACAGGGACTGTGGAGACCGCAGGGGCGCGGCAGGAAGGAGAGGGATGGCCCCCACCCCATGCCTCCCAGGTTGTTTCTTTCTGTTTTTTTTTTTTAAGATTTAATTTATTTATTTGGCAGAGAGACACAGCGAGAGAGGGAACAGGAGCAGGGGGAGTGGGAGAGAGAAACAGTCTTCCCGCTGAGCAGGGAGCCTGATGTGGGGCTCGATCCCAGGACACCGGGATCATGACCTGCGCCGAGGGCAGAGGCTCATTGACTGAGCCCACCAGGCGCCCCAAAGATTCATTTTCTCTCCATCTACTGGGTCATTAGTAATTA
This sequence comes from Meles meles, assembly GCF_922984935.1. Lineage (NCBI taxonomy): Eukaryota > Metazoa > Chordata > Mammalia > Carnivora > Mustelidae > Meles > Meles meles. The sequence goes on from NC_060076.1 coordinate 96,676,286, forward strand.
TCCTTGCTCAGTTCCAGCTTAAGCTGTTTTCCCCTTTCCGCAGTTCTGGTTCTCATTTCTGCCCGTGCATCCAGACCACCTGGAAAGGTTCTGAAGTGATGCCCAGACCCCATCCCAGAGCACCTCACTCAGGACCCTCAGGTTGGGGGAAGCTGGGCACTCTTGGGCTTTAAACAGTTCCTTTCCGGGTCGTGCAGGGGCACACAGGGTTGCCTGGAATGTCGGCCTCAACGACCTGCCTGTATCCCGAAAATGAGCGGGGATGGGATGCGGCGGGAGCGACCCTGAGGGGCGGGTGCACTTGTGTCCCTCCAGCCGCATGACACGATGCTCTCTCCCTTGCCTGGCTTGACCATCCGTGGGTGCTGGGATGGCGGAGGGGTTCGCCCTGCACAAATCCGTCATCTGCGCGTGGCGCTTCCCTGCGCCATCGGACGCACGGGAATTCTCTCCACAGCACAGAACTCGGAGAATTCTCTGGCCGCCTGTTTGTTCTGCTGGGGCTGGCGGCCCCGAGAAGGGCGGGCGTCCAGCTCTGTGGAGAATGAGGGGGCGTCCAGGCCAGTGTGGAGCCTCAAGAGCACCACCTGGAAGGGAGTTAGGGAGCCATGAGCACCTGGGAGGCCGTCTACACAGGCTACCCCCACCTCTGGGCGCTGCAGTGGGCTCGAAACCCCCGGAAGTGTACTTTGGCAGCGGGAGGCCACGGGGGTGTGGTGAGAAGTACCTCGGCCTCAGGAGGAGGCTGGATGGGGCCTTGGACAGCAAACACCTTCCTCCCGCTGGAGGTTGGTTGTCGCCGGTCAGGTGCAGGCAGGAAGGGTCAGGCTCTGCTCAGAGCCTCCTCCTGCTGGAGGACGGAGGGCTCCCCGCCCTGTCCTCCTGTGCCGGGCAGAGGGCTCAGGGCTCCTTCTCTTGCTGGGAAGACGCTGTTGCGCTCACGGGCCCACCCTCCCAACCGCCCCAACCCTCCTCACCCCCCAAAGGCCTGTCTCCACATGCCGTCCCATGGGGGGCAGGGCTGAAACCTCCAAGGGGCAGAGGCCAGCTTCGTCCCTCCCGTCCAGGCTGGGAAAGGGACCTTGCCTGGCAGAGCATCACCTTACATGTGAATGGCAGGTACTCAGGAAGGGTCTGCTGGGGCCAAGTTCCCGGAACCCTCGGATCCCGAGCAGGAAAAAAAGGGAAGAAAAGTTCTCAACAAGGGGACGTTGTTTTGCTTCTCTTTGATAAGGAGTATTTTCGATGTCAACGTTCCTAGTTCTTCTGCGAGGCTTCAAGCCCTCCGTTCTCAAAGTCCCTGAACGTGTTGGGGGTGTGTGGGTCCTGGGGCCATCCTGGCCTCTCCTCAGTCCCTTCTGGCTGAGACGTGGCCTCTGGGTCTCTGGCAACTTGAAGAACAGGCAAGAACCAGCCCAGAGAACAGCTTCCCCGTGCTTCATTCTGCCTCCGGGAATGGGTGGCTTTTGTGAGACGCGCTGTTCCAGTTCCCTCCGCACAGGCATCCCGCGCAGAGGCTGCGGGAGGGCTGCAGCGGGTCAGGGGCCTTTGTGGGTCACAGGACACCAGGGCACAAAGGCCCAGCTGCCGGTGACATCAGCGGGAAGGAGGGCTTGTTTGCAAGGTCCTGGCTTCTGGCATCCCCCGAGGCCCAGCTGACCCTGTCCTGACTGCCCCCAGCTGTCTGTAGGAGCCCCGGTGTGGGGGCCCGGGACAGAGCCCCTGCTCTGTAAATGTTCCCCAGGTGGACACTGTGCCCGTCATTGTCTGAATCCAAATGTTCTTTGTCCACGATATTTGTGCCCCTCATAGCCTGACTTTGGCTGCTGGTAATTCTAGAGGGAGTCTGGTGCTCAGCAGTGCGCGGGGGACAGAATTCAGCCTGCAAAGGCGGCCAGATGGGCAGCCACACGGGACAGGAGGTGGCTGACGTCGAGTCCCGAGGTCACTGCCACCTCAGCCAAGCATCCTCATCTGTGAGGTGGGGACAGGGCCAGCCGCTCGCTCTGCCGGGAACAGAATCCCACGCATGAGCTGACCCCGTAAGAATCAGTGCTGCTCAGACGGTCTTCCAGCGTCTCGTGACGCCCCGGGAGCTGCCCGTGTGGGTGTGCGTGTGTGAGCGGACGCGCTGGGCTCAGGCCCGGGCGGGCGGCCGGCTGCACGGAACAGCGCACCTGTGGTGCGGCGGGCAGAGAGGCCGAGCCGGGGAAGGACCGCCTCCCGCTGGGCACTGCTCCTGGCTTTACCCTCGGCTTTGAGGAATCCGAGCTGGAAAAGCTGAGGTTTGGCTTTGGGTCTCCAGCGTGGGGTGGTGCTGGGAGTGGCCTGCGTGGGCAGCAGAAGAGGAGGCCACCTGTGAACGTGGCCCGGTCCCTGTGGTCTGGGACACAGGACCTTGGAGGCCCTGAGCAGGGGCCCCGGTGATCCCCAGAGGAGGCACGGGCTCCTGGAACGTCTTGGCCAGGGTCCCGAGGTTGTGCGCGCTCACCTTTTGTTGGCGCTTTTGCCGAGGCCCTTGCGGCACGCAGACGCCTTCGTTCACCTTCAGCCGTCGTCATACGGCATTAAAGTCCCCGTGGATGACTCGGCCGCCGCGGGTAATGTCTCCGGCAGATTCAGCAGAAGGCACGGTTTGGAGAGTAGGAGCTTGGTGGCCAAGACTTTTTTTTTTTAATGAGAAATCACATATTGTGCTCTGGTCTTTGCCTCAGAGCCGGGGGCTAATTAGACCGCAGGTTTCCATTGTTCCCCGGCAAGCCGAAGCGAAGCCGGCTCCTGGTGGAGGCGGGAGGCAGCCCTGGCTCCCTGGCTCAGAGTTTCCAGCCGGCAGCTGGCGTGTGGCTGGCGGGGCCAGGGGCCGGCACGGGGATGGGGGCGGCACCCGATGCTGCAGCAGACGCCCCCCGAGCAGGGGGCCGTGCGACCGCTGGGGTGTCCGTGTGCAGGCAGGTCGGCGTGGGGGTCACAAGACCTTTGCATGTTGTGGTGCCGGTGTGGTGGCTGTCAGACGTGCCCATGTGTTCTGGGCACCTGTTGAGGGGGAGAGGGAGGTCTCCGTCCCCTTCCTTGAAACCGGCCCCTCTGGAGGGCTGGAGCTCCGATGCAGCTGGAAGCTGGAAGGCCTTACTGCCTTGGGCCACCAGGCCGTGGGGAAGCACAGGCTGGCATGTGGGGATGAACACGCTCCAGGGGACGCCGCCAGCCGCCACCACCGCCGCCCCCAGAGCGTCAGCCGAGTCACTCCCGGACCCCAGGAAATCAGAAAATGACTGTGGTTCTCCCAAGACACGCATCTTGGTCTGATCTGTTCGGAGGCACTGCAGAGCGGGAGCGCCCCTCCTCCCCAGCCCGTGCTCTGCTCTTGCCTCCCACCCACAGGGACCCAGAAACCGGGCGCTTCCCTGGGCACGGGTGGCCGCGTCCATCTCCTCTGGCCGGTCCTGCGCCCGCCGCGCCTGGCCCACTGCAGGCCCGGTGGCAGGTGCCCTTCGGGGGTTCACTTCTCCTGTGTCCTGCTTTCAGAGGGGCGGGGCCCTGGCGGCTTGTGCAGGAAGTGAAAATAAAGTCAAGGAAATCAGGCAATGTGAGTAGAAACATGCGGAAGCCAGACAGGCGCACCAGGGCCCCCGGGGAAGTGGACGTTGGGACCGAGTTAACGTTTAACTCCGATCTCTCGGCAGCTGAGGACTGTTTTAAAGTGCCGGTTCTTACTCTAAAAAGAAAAAGAAAAGAAAAGAAAAAAAGCAAGGCAGGGCTGTTCTCCAGGAGAGACAAGGTATTTTCCTGGCACTTACGTCCGGGAAAATTAAGTATTTGCACACAAGGCAGAGGAAAGAACATCGCATTTCATGTTTCCCATGGCGCTGTTTTTGTTTTTGTTTTTTTAAAGAAGAAAGTCTTTCTCACTGGTAATTTTTTCTGTGCTTGCAGCATCGAGCCTGGGGCGAGATGGTGTGTCCTCCGGGGGCCCACGTATCTGCCAGCAGCTGGACAGGACCCAGGAAGCGGGGGACAGACCCCACCTGGGTGGGCAGGTCCCCATGGGCCCCTCAGCCCTTGCTGCGTTTTTGGCAGGAACAGGGTGGTGTCCGGAAAATGCCAGGACGGATCTTCTGTGCTGGAGATGGAGGCCAGATCCTCCGGTCAGGGAGCTGCTGGTGTCCTGTGCTAGAAGTTCCATCCGCGCTTCGGCTCAGGCGGAGAGTGGGGGAGGGAGGGAACACCGACAACCAGAGGTAGCAACTGCCTCTCCCTCGGAAGGTCTGCTCCGCTGGGCCGCATTCATCCGTTTGTGGGGACGGGGCCCCAGGCCGTGATAGTCCGTGGTCCCTGGATCTGCAGTCCCCGGGACAGCTCACCGCAGTCCTTCTGCAGAGCTGGGTCAGGCCTGCGTCCTCGTGCACCGGGGAGTGGCCTCGTGCCCTTGGTCACGAGACGCCTTCCTTCCACAGAAATCACGAGCACATGGGTGCACCCCCCCCACTCATGTCACCGCTGAGGGCTGTGCACCTTCTGAACGAAATGTCCCTTTTGGGGAGCCCTCGGCCCTCCTGCCCGGCCCCTCCACGGGCTCCAGGTGCTGCTGCTTAGAGCCACTGTTAGAGCCAGTGATGCTGGGACTAGGCTTCTGCCTGGGACCCAGACGCATCCCAAGGGTGGCTCCCCGAGCAGCGTCCCGGCCTCGTACCTGTCCAGCTCCCTGACGATGCTGCTGTCCGGACGAGGATGCTGCAGGCAAACCTTTGTTTTCCGCGGGCGTGCGCTCACTTGCAAAGTGAGGTCACCGAGGCACAGATCCGGAAAGCCTCACGATCACTGTGATGATGTGTTCGGTGCTAGAAGCTTCAGTGGCCCCGGGCTGTGCCCCGGCCTCCCTCTGAGGAAGGACTTGCCCCAGCTGCAGGGACCATGGTCAGCAAACAGGCCTCGGTTGTCCTGACCACAGCATGGCCACTGCACCCAAGAATGTCCCCAGCTGGGGGCTGTGAGGCAGGACCCTCCTGAACCCAGACCTGAGGCCGCTGAGTCAGCTGCGCACCGAGCGGGGAGAGGAGAGCTGCGCGAGGTAGGAGCCAGGTCTCAGCTCTCTGCACCCTGCCCCCCAGTACCCCCTGAGAAAGGCCTCGACGTGAAGTGCAGGTGAGTGGCCGGAGTGGGGCATGTCCCCGGGAACGAGCGTCCCTCCCGTCTATGGAAGGAGAGCACCGCACGCAGAGCCCGGCCTCCCGACCTCCGCAGAGCCAGCGAGGAGCTGCCCTGCCTCCCAGCGCGGGCTCAGCTGAACTGTGTTCCCAAGGATCCTTGCACACTGAAACTGAGGAAAGAGATGTCCAGGAAGAGACAGGAGTGGGGATTCAGAGCCTGGGATGGTTTTTAGACCATGGTCGGGGCAACTGTCCCAAGGGAAACACAGGTAACCGACGCTTAAGCAAAACGAGAGCCCCCCGTGGTGCGGATCTGGAGAAATCCGAGGAAAAGTGGCCTGCAGGGGGTCCATCCGGAGCTCTCCGAACCCAGAAGCTGGCCTCTGTGTCCAGAGTAGTGGCCCTGTCCCTGACGGCAGCGCCGCTTGGCTCCCAGTGGACGTTTTCCAGCGACGACAACACCAGCCACGCTTGTTTTCAGTGATCAGAGGTGATACGGAGGCGGGTCCCAGTTTGCCGTGGTGAGACAGAAACGTTAATGACTTCGACAGCACCCAGTAAAAAGTAGGAAGACAAGGGGCGGGGGGAGGGGAGGGCAGGGGGAGGTTAATCCCATCTTACAGAGACCCTGTGAGGTGTTACTTTCAAAGCTGATGAAGAAAGAAATACTTAAGAGTATCCATAGCATCCCCAAGGAAACCCATTAAGTAAGGGGAGTGTCCAGTGAGAATGCACGGGACAAGGCGTTAGGAGAAGTTAGCCAACTCTCGCTTTTCAGCAGGAAACTCACCAGGCGTTATCCAAACTGATGACCCACAGGACAGGTGTGTCTGTCCCTGGCCATCCCGGGGACAGGGAGCGGTTACCGGTTTTCCTCCGGGACCCTGGAGGGGTGCTGACCAGTGCCTTTTCCCTCCGGGCTCTTCTGCTTCCCCGGTTATTCGAGGACGTCACCCCTGCTAGGAATCGCAGTTACAAAAATAGTCTGTAGAAAACTGGAAAATAGAGAAAACTACAAAGGGAAAAGGAAAAAATATTCATGAGTCTACTGAGATTATTCATTATGTTCTTGCTGTTGACATGTTTCATATTTCATTATGGTAATTTTTCCTAAATAATTACTTTGCTTTCATTTTTGATGTTTTCTCTATTACATGTAAGATGATAAGCATTTACTGATGACATCGGATTCAATTGTAAACATTTTAATAGCTGTATTAAACGAAGCATTCCATGTACCATCATTTATGTAATGATTCCCCTATTATTGGAAATCTAGACTGTTTCCATAGGTTATAAAAATTCTCAGGTGAACTTTAAAAAATATGTATCTTAGTATTCCTGATGATTTCCTGAGGATATATTGCTAGAGAGAGGAGTACAAGTTAACATATATACACTTCGATTTTTTGTGTGTGTGAGAGAGAGCATGAGTCAGGGGAAGGATAGAGAGAGAAGGAGAGAGAGAATCTCAAGCAGGTTCCCCACCAAGCACAGAGCCTGTCATGGGACTTGATCCTAAGACCCTGAGATCATGACCTGAGCTGAAATAAAGAGTTGGACACTTTAACTAACTGAGCCATCCAGGTACCCCAATGTCTATAAATGTTTTTAAAGCTCTTTGTTGTAAAATTACTTTCAGGTAAGATTCTCCTTAATTTAGTTTTCCTTTGGAGAACTCCTGGCCTGCCCTTTGTCATCATTTGGATCGTTGGGACCTGCAGGACGCGCTCAAAGTTAGTCATATATTCATCTGGGATTTGAGACTTGCCTGGGAGGAATTCCGTGAGTGTGTGGTGTTGTTAGCATGCTGTAAATATTGACCTCTGTAGCTAGGTGTAAAACCACAGGATTTGTGAATTCAAACCACTAATGAATTCCGAATATAGCAACTCTAAGAATCGAGTTCAGAGTTAACTCTATTGTGCTGATGGCAGGAGGGAAATATTGCTGACTGCATGGAGACCACACTGGCGGGGTGAAGGGTCATGAGCCAAGACAGAGCAAGAGTAATCATGAGCACAGCGCACTCAGCTGGCTCCCTCTCCTCTCCTTCCCTTTCTCCATTCCTCCTTGCCTTTTCTCTCCCTTCCGCATCCATCAGTCCACCTGTATATCTATCCATCCACCTACCTAACCATCCATCCATCCATCCATCCATCCATCCATCCATCCATCCATCCACCCACCCATCCATCCACTCATCCATCCATCCATCCATCCATCCATCCACCCACCCATCCATCCACTCATCCATCCATCCATCCATCCATCCATCCATCCATCCACCCATCCATCCACTCATCCTCCCTTTCATGCATGCACACATCCATTGCTCCAGCCATCCCACCAAGATTTTTAAAGCTTCTTCAAATTACAACAGCAGCGAAACTTCTTTCAATGCCTCAAAACATCAGAGATTTCTCATTACTGAATGCTATGGGACTGAACCTCCGCAACACTTAGCCACCAAAAGTAGTTGCAGAAAACATGTCTCAAATAATCTAGGACACAGGTAATATTTTGGGGGAGGCTAGAAACACTTCTCTACTTCAGAGAAAATCAGATATTTTTATCTATAGTGAAGAAAGCAGAAAATGAAGAAGGACGAAATTCACATCCCAGGAGTTTAAGAGGACCATATAGACTAAATCTATTTTTGGCCTTCTGTAGAGAATTCAAAGGTGTCCACAAGCTTCCTGCCCCTGTGTAGATCAGAATTTGACACAGTGCAAGTAACTGAAGGGAAATCGATCTGAAATTGTGTTTACTTTAATACTGTTGTGGTTTTGACCTCTGTCTTGCTTTTGGTGACAGCTCACGGAGGCAGCTTCCTTCCTGTCCAGAAAAGAGCGTCCGCACCCTTCATAGTTCTGGATCATTAATTTTTCTTTGGTTTTGTGGTTTTTATCAACCAAATAAAATATGGTCAGATGTTGTCAAGGCCTGTTTTTGTATTATTTATGAATCTCTTGGATTGCTTTTTTGAAGTCGGCCCAGGCTCATCATATGTTTGCCACCTCCATACCTATTTCCACAGGCAGCTTGGGAATTCTGTGTGTACTCTGGGTTCTGTGGGACTGCCGTCAGGGGGACTATGGCTGTGGACACTAGGGTCTTCAAGTTCATCAAGGTGACAAATGTACTTGGGATACTGTCGACTAAAAATACACAATGATACGAATAGCAAGAGTAGTTGTTCAGTACTCACACTGGAGCTCGTGGGCCGCACCCGGCGAGAAGTGGCCAGTGGGCCTGAATCCGGGGAGTTTGGGACCTTCTCCTAGAGTCCAAGGACATCATTAGGGCTTTTGAGTTGAAGAATACAATATAATTGATGCTTAAAACTAGACTTTTCTAGATTCTGCAGAAGAAAGATCAAGATATATCCATCGTGAAGACTGACTGAAGAACAATTAATTTTCATTCCACCAGACCTATTTATCAATGCAACTGTACTGATCATTGGAACGAGGAAGACCAGAGTGTCTGAGTTGGGGCGTGCTTAGCTAATCGGTCAGCTTTGTCCATGAAAGTAACACTAGAGAAATCACCAAAGCAGTCTTCAGGGCCATCTTCAGATGAAGTGGGAGATGTTTTCTCCTCCTTTTCTTGAGCCGAAATTCATAGTCAAAATGGCTGAAAAAGATGGTGGCAGTGAATGGGCAGCGGTACAGTCAGTGGCCTGAGTTCGTGGACTGGGAATCGTAACGAACACATACGAAGGGAATAAGTAATAAGAAGGTTTTTTGTTGTTTTGTTTTTGTTTTTAATGGAGGGAAAAGTAGAAAACTGGAAAAAAGAAGTAGCTATGAGTAAGAGTAAGATGTTGGTAATGACAGAATGTGACGGATTTGGGGGGGAGTTGCCCCCGGGCCAACATCTGCCTGACTCCGAGGGTCATGGGAAAGCCAGGAGCGAATGGGGAATGGAACGTGGATGGACAGATGGACGGAAGGACGGAGTGGAGAAAGCTGGGGCAGAGGACAGAGGAGAGGGAAGAGAGCAGGGAGCTGGTACTGACTCTGCCGTGATGGTGGGGGTGCGGAGGGTGGGGCAGCTTGCAGGTGGCCAGAGTGAGGACAACACTGGGAGCAGGAGTGTGCAAGTCAGCAGGGCCCCAGCAAAGGTCCAGGCCATGAAGGGCACTAGCTGGAGAGAGGGGGGTATCTGGGTGCACACTGGGGTGAGTTTTGAGTGGAAAACTACCCACCAGAAGTAGCCCTAGAGGCAAGGAATTCCTTTTCCTCTCTGGTTCTTGGAGGTGGGGGGCGGTGAGACATGTTCCTGTTCTTGCTCCCGTCTCCACGACAGGACTGCGGCACGCGGTGCTCCCGGCTGTGGTGCGTGGGACGGAATGCCTCCGTGGAGCCGTGTGCGGGTCTGAAGTGTGTGGCTAGCCGGGGCCCTGGACTCAGTCAATGCCACCATCAGGCAGGCAGATGGTGGGCTGCTCGCTGCACACTTCCTAGACGCAGAGCTGCCCGGCCTTCTCTGCTGCCCCATGCGTGAGCTCACCCCACAGGAGACTGGAGAAGACGGGGTTCGGAAACCTGCCCTGCGGCAGTGAAGCCGTCATGTGCGGTCAGCCCAGGAGCCTGCAGACCAGGGAGCCCCGTGCGCAGCCTCCGGTGTTCTGTACACCTGCTGTCCTCCAGGCTCTTCCCTAGCTCTGGGGTGGAAGTGGCTGGGAGGTGATATGCAAATTTATGCAAATGAGAGGGAAATCAGCCCTGTGCCTCCAGTCAGGACCTCTCTGTTTTCTCCTCACCTTCCGGGGCTGCAGACTGCAGGACTGCCTAGTGTCTGGCCGGCCCTCCTCTCTCCAGCCTTCGCAGCTTGTCAGATTCTGGGCAGCGCTCTTGCCCCCGCTGAAGCTGATTTGAATTGAGTCAAGAGTAACAGGACACTGTCGAGCGGGGCGGCAGTTGCCGTTCTCAGAACCGGGAACCCGAAGTCTCGCCTTGCAGTCTAGAAGCGATGTTTGCATCTTGTTTCTCTGACTGAGCCCTCAGTCACTCCCTAGCGCCGCCTGCGCCCTGGGGCTGGTTCCCACCCTCGGGCTGGACTGTTGGTGTGAGTCTGGTCCGCCTTCTGGTCCACCTGCTGCCTCCAGGGCAGGGCACTCATGCAGAGCAGGAACGATGCCGCGGCTCCACGTTCTGTCACTGCTGCTGGGGGCAGGTCCATAGACTGGGAAGAAGGCATAGGCTCAGCAAGCATGCCAGAGCCCAGGATCACTTGCTGGCACATGGGAAAGAGGGCTGGGGGCTGACTCGGCTGCTGGCACCGCTCGGGCCCGCCATAGCCGTGTCTTCTCACCAGCACAGTGGCCTGCAAGAAAGGGGCCAGTGTGATCAGCTTGTGTCACGGACAGCTACCTCCAGGCCATCTTGTGCAGGTTCCAATCCTGGCTGCCTTGCTGACTGGTTGTATAGGCAGTTGTGAGCGTTAACTCTCAGTGCCAACCCGGCTGGGACACAGGGTGCCCAGATAGCCGGTCAAGTGTTTCTGTTTGGGGAAAGTAACATTTACATCAATAGGCATAGTAAAGCAGAGTGCCCTTCCCAGCATGGGCGGGCCTCAACTAATCAGTCGAAGGCTAACGGTACCATAAAGACCGGGCTCCCCCAGGAAGAGGGGGTTCTCCAGCAGATGGCCTTTAGACTTCGCCGGCAACATCAGCTCTACCTGGGTCTCCAGCCTGCGGGCCCGCCCTGCAGAGTTTGGACGTCCACAGTCGTGAGACCCTCCGGCATCGTGTGAACCGATTCCTTATCATAAATCTTGTTTTCCCCAGACACACATCCTACTGGTTCTGTTTGTCTGGAGAACCCTGACTCGGAGCCTCAGTTTGACGTCTACGTGCTGGGGGGAGAGTCGCCCGAGGCTCAGCAGTGTCTGCAGGAGGACAGGGAGTGGTGCAGGCCAGGGGTCTTCACCCTTCAGGAAGGCTTGCGACCATTCGGAGGTTTGTAAAAACCCAGGTTTGCGGGGTCTCAGCCCAGTAGATGCTGACTCAGCAGGTTTGAGGTGGGCCCCAGGAGTTCACAGTCCCGCACGTCCCCAGGGGATGCTGCTGCCCAGGGAACACACTCTGAGAACCACCGACTTGGTGACAGTTGGCAGTCATCCCTGAATTCATCTGTGCTGGGACCTGTGCCTGCCGTGGGGCCATGAGCGAAGAGCCTGGTGCGCCCCGCCCCCCACGCCCACAGCCCCACAGTGCAGGTCTCTGGGTGGAAGCGGCGGAGCTGATGGGGGGAGGGGCTGCAGCGTCTGCTTCGTTTCAAGAGCACTGTGGCCTGGCCCCGGCCTCCCTCACAGTGCACACTGGTGGCTCGCGGTCTTCAAGTCAAGGCGAATAAAGTTTAACAGGTTGCAGAGAGTTGCAAGTGTTAGAGGCGGCTCCTTGGGACAACTGATCGTTTTAAAGTCCCGGTCAAAGCCCGGCACCGGTCTAAGTGATAGTGCACTGTGTTACTGAGGACAGTGAGGGACATTGGAGGTGAAGCTGACTTTTCAAGCTCCTTGGGGATTAGGAGCCGCAGTCAAGGTCCCAACAGGGGAGACGATGACTTTGAGATGACATGTTTTACTCCAAGTGGCCTTTTCAAATTCTGTAGCACCCTGGGTGCATCTTCTGTCCCCTGACCCCAGGATCCGGGGACATGTGTGAGCTGCGTGCCTTTAGGGCCCGACTTTCGGAGCTGGGCTGCCATGGAACTGGCTGGCAGGCTCCTCCCTCTCTCTCCTCTTTGCCCAGATCATGGCTAGCGGTGTGGCTGGCTTGCAGGTGATTTCCTACCACTGCCGGACACCTGCTGCAGGCTCGTGGGTCATCACTTGGCATAATTAGTCCCGTCCAAGTCCCTAGGAGCGGCCATGGACCTGGAGAGCCCAGCAGCAGGGAGGGGCTGGAGCTCCCCTTGGGGGAAAGCTCCTTGGTAACCCCAGCCTCAACTCAGGGCAGCTACATGGTCTTGACAGTGTTCCTGTTGCGCCCACCATTGGTGAGAAGCTCCAGAGTGGGTTCTGAAGGGAGAGCCTTCCCTCCCCTCCTGGGAAGGGCCTTGATGACTCGGCTCCAGAGCTGGAGTGGGAGCTCCAGGGGGGCCCCATGGTAGGCCAGGCTGCTCTGTCCCCTGAGCAGGTCCCCACACATGCTGTGCCTTCAGGGACTCAGGAAAGGGGACCTGAGATTGAAGTACCAGCTTGCTTCCTGCTCCCTTCCCAGGCAGGGGGGCCCTGGGTATCTCCCGGGGAAGAGCGTCTTCATCCTAAATGGGGACCTGGAAGGGACCAGGATGCAGACCGAGCAGGGAACGTGGGGCCCCAGGGTCTGCATTTCCCACCGGTTCCCAGGTGAGGCTCCTTTGTAGACAGTGCCGAGCTGCAGCGCTCGGGTTGGGTCTAGATATTCTCGAGGGAGAAGCAAGCCAACCTTTGAACTGCAAACCGGAATAGGGAAAGTTGCTCTCTGTGTTCCGACCTCTGTTTGCATGACTTTTATCTCCTGGTGCAGCCTCTGTAAGGTTCTGGGCTGGGCTGGGCTGCGCATGCAGCCACATCTGGAGAAAATGTCGGTGCGGCGTAACTTAATGAGGGAGGTTCCCGAGAGGAGGTCAGGGACGTCCTGTGGAGGCATTTACGGTCCTGGTGCAGGTGGCGCGGTCTGGCACACTGGCAGTCCGTGCTTGCGCATTTGTGGACGGAGGGACATCCAGCCCTGTCCTGGGGCGGGAGCCGGCTTCTTGCACCACGTGCAGCTGAGTGGCTCACGGACTTGGCCCCCAGGTGTTCCCAGCACCTGCCCTACGTGTCATCGACGCCCCACACAGCATGTCCTCAAAGGCGTCCCTCGCCGCGGCCGCTCACGCCCGATTGAAGCCAGCGAGTGTGTTCTCGAATCCACACTTCTCACCGGCAGCAGTCTCCCCATCCTGACCCGACCGCAGCTGCTCCGCCACAGGGCCCGTGCTGTGGCAGGAGCCCCCCCTCCCTGCCTTCCACATCCCTCCCTGGCACTTTCAGATGTAGTGGGCTCCACTCCGCCGCAGCGAGTGACCCAAACCACCGTCTTGCTCTGTCCACTTGATTCCCCACGTGCCCCTGCGTCGGGCTGTGAAGGAAGCATTGTCTTGTCTCCTCCCTGCCTCTGGCAGCATCCTTTCCACGCTTTCAAATTCCACCCCAGGCTCAGCTCTCCGTGTGGCTTTTGCAGGTGAACTGTGGACCCGTGGGAGCGCCCTCCTCTCCCCGCCGCAGGCACACTGATGTCCCACGCTCCCCTCACGCTGGGCTCTGCACATCTGTCTGTCAACCGGAAGGTCCCCGGCCCGCCCATGTCACTCTCTGGAGATGGGAGTCCCGTGTGGGACACCTCGTTGCTGGGAGGAATGGCCACGGAGGTTCCAAGTGTCCCTCTCCGGCTCCTTCTCCGTGTGCATCAGCTTGGGTGCTCCTCATTTTAAATATCCTCAGTTTTGGGAATCGTCCTTGTTTTGGCTCCTGCGGCACAATTTACACTAGGGTACATTCACCGTCCAGTAATTAGACATTACAATCGCCCATGAAGTGGACAAGAAAACTCTTAAAAAAAAATTAAATCCATCAAATACGTCTCTGGCCAGAAAACACGGAGCTGCTCTGCAGTCAGGAAAGGGACCTGCAGAAAGCCATCTTGCCACTGAGCCGGGACAAACCGAGCGACAGGACTTAACATTGGCATCGCCCACAGACCACACACACGGCTGGCTCTCGGGGCTCTGCGGCGGGCTGAGGCCGTCTGAGAGGGAACCCGAAGGCTCAGAATTCCTGTGTTTCCTTAGTCAGCCCCTGAGGAGGTACCGAGGGGCGTTCTGTCACCAGATGGTTTGGGGCCCTGGGCTGGTGGCCCTTGAATCTTCTGATGGTTGACTTTTAGATTCTCAGGGGCCTTTTACATATGAAGGCTGGAGATGGAGGGCATCCTCAGATGCTCCTGGGGGCCGCTGCCTGGTGTCTTGCTTGCTTTCTGCATTTCTGCTGAAACGAAAGAGACGATTTCTGAGATGCTGGAGGGAGCAGGAAGTGGTGGGAGGCATGTGGTGAGCCGTCAGGGCTAGGGCGGAAAATGCAAAGCTGTTTGAAATCAGTGGCCCAGGGACCGCACTGTAATTTCCCCAGGCAAAGCCCAGCAGCCTTTCTTGGAACAGCCCTGAAAATGTCATGCTCTCAGCCTCCGCTCTGATGTTGGGACCGTCCCCGTGGGGTCCTGCAGGGCTGCTGGGCTGGAGGGCAGCCGAGCCCTAATGTCCTCACGGCATGGTGGCTCCCCAGCTGACCTCTGTGGGTGAGCACGGGGCTGTTCCTGGTGCGGGCACCCAGGCCTAATTGCCTCCATACCATGGATGAGGCCACTCACCTGGGTTGACCAGCTCGGGGGTCCAGCTCCCCCCCTGGGCCGGTGGGCTCTGGAGGCCAGTGTAGGCTTGGAGGGGATTGCACGGGCTCTCCCACCCCGGGCTGGCCACGGAATTTGTCACCTGGGTCTTGGATGACTACATTCTGGCTAGACTTGGCCCTGTTTCTCTGCAAACTCCCATCCCCTGATGATGCTTCCTGCTACGGGAATGACTTTGCTTCTGAGTGGCCGGGGCCCAGCTATAGTTTGTGATGGGTGCGGAAGGTCGTGAGCTCGCTGTCGGGACTGGATGCTACTGGGTTCTTCCTGGAGAGACAAAGGGGGTGAGTCTGGGTTTTGCAGGCCTGATGTTCATATGATCTGGGGTGCCCACTGCAAGAAAATCACACAAAATTACACCGCAAACTGCCCGTGCCTCTGCTAGGGAAGGGTGGGGTGTGGAGAGTCAGCTGGCCTGACCTGGGCAGCTCAGACCCCTTACTGGTTAAAGTTAAGGAAAAGCGTCGGGACAATGCTCTGTTGCTGAGCTGTCACCAAAGCTTGAGAGGCCCATGCCTGTGACGGGCCTGGAGGGTCGTCCCCATTCAAGTCACGGAATGTCTACGCTGCCCCAAGGGCGTGGTTCTGGAGCATTCCCACGCTCCGACCATGATGTTTTTTATAACAGGATCACCACGTGTATGAGCACATTACGGGGCCGAGGGAGACTTGTGCCAGGAAAAATACCCAACTCTCCTGTAGCCTGGGAAGCGGAACACCCTCTTCTCGGTACGAAGGTGTGCTTTCTCACGTGGTCACGGTAGCTGGAGGGAGGAAGGCCTTTCGAAGAAAGACACAAAACCTAGAAACCATAACTGAGAGGACTGACACACATGAAAAGAGAAAACTCAGGGTAATGATCTGGAGACGAGGGAGACCAGCAAAGTGCTCTCAACGCCGACTGCAGACAAGGGACTCATTTTCCCAACTCCCGCAGAATGCCGAGGACTCCAACACAAGATGCCAGCCGCTCAAAAGGAAAGAGTCAAAGCATTCCTACCTCGTTCTCAGACAAAGGACACAAACAGCACGGGAAGGCCCGCTCTGCCTCCAAAGGAGAGAGCATAAATTGGAACCATGTTGGGATTTTTAAAAAGCAGCGCTTGCTTCTCTCCTTCTCTGGGTGTGGCGGTGGGAAAACGGATTCAGAAGTGCAGAGCGACCTTGGGGCAGAACAAACCCGGAAGGATGGCACAACCCCAGGGACAGACCCGTGAGCAGGACCGAGGAAGGCTGGCACCGGCGATGTCTACACGGGGGAGCGGACCCGGCGGCAGATTGAGGTGAGTCCGGGAACGGATCCGTGCAGAAACCGACACGGCAGCGCGCGGGGCTGCGATTGCCCCTGTAGAGCGGCACCGACTCAAATGCACCCGCATGTGTCCGGAAAGGAGTGGGGGCTGACGCTTCGCACACCGCAGACTCATGGTGACTTGCCGGCGGATCCCGGTTCCGAACGTCAAAGGCAGAAATGACAAAGCTTTGTTTTTTTGTTCATCTATGTATGGACAGCAACGCAAAGTTTATTGAGCATCATGCAAGGCTCCTGAAGAGGCCGGGGACCCGAGAGGGTTGCCCTCCAATAAAGCTTGACACAAAAATAGAACATTTCGTGACCCCCAAGCAGGCAACGTATCTTAAGCAGAAACGAAACGTGTGTAAAGGGAAACGCGGATAAGCGGGACTCAGTTAGGATGATGTGCTCCTCTTCCTCCAAAGACAACATCATGGGGACGAGGCGATGGCCCGCAGCCAGGGGGAAGACGTTTGTGCTCCGTGGTGGGCAAGGGGCGGCTGTCTGCTTTGGGCTGCTCCACGTGCCTGGTGAAGGCTCGTGGGCTCTCAGCCGGACACCTGCACCCGGCGTCTCCGGGGAGCTTGGGTTTCTCACGGTCCTCAGGGCCGGCCTCCCGAAGGTCTGGGGTAGCTGCAAGCCCTCTTACCTCCTGGTTGTGGAGGAGACGGAACTTGTACGGGTTGAGCCAGCCCAGATGTCGGGGAGGGGGATCAGATCCCTGGCTGGGGACGCCAGGGCCACACTGGATGCGAGCCATCATTGGGCCGTCCTTGGCAAGTACAACCTGCCCTTCAGACGCACCAGAAATCATCGGTTCAATGATGCTCTTTCTGGTCCGTCCCACCCAGTGGGGAGCTCCAGGACGGCAGGCCCTGTCTATCTAGCGCACGACAGGGTCCTGACCCCTGGACAGCCATGCTGAATGAAAACGATGCCCCACTTGGACGGGGGGAACCTCATTTGATGAATATCAAAGGAACCTTTTAATAGAGGAAGTAAAACCTATGGAATTGGGACGGTGTGGACACTCGGGGCAGCTGCTCCTGTGCCTTCAGTCATTCCATTTTTATTTTTTATTTTTACCTTTTTAAAGACTTTATTTATGTGTTTGGCAGAGAGAGGAAGCACGAGCAGGGCAGAGGAGCCAGGGGCGAGGTTGCAGCCGGCGCCCCACTGAGCAGGGAGCCCGATGCAGGGCTTGGCCCCGGACCTGGGCCGAAGGCAGGCGCTTCACAAACGAGCCACCCAGGCCCCTTGTTCCTTCATTTTTAAAACTCAACAAACATGAAATGACATTCCCGCCATGGGCCCGAAGCAGCGCTGGGTTCTGGTTGGTCCACTGCAGAATGCCCGTGGGCCCGCCCTGCCGTGATGTTACCTTTCATCCAGTGTGTGACCCCCACCGTCAGGGCGCGGCACGGGCAGGCACTGGCCTGCTGCACTGACCTACGGCGGCCACGCTGGGGGCATCCGCCACCCCGTGTCACCACTGTGGGCTCAGGTCTACAGAGACCGCGCCACGCCCCCACCTGCGAGGCTGCGAGGTCGGCCCTGCCCGCGCTGTGCGGCTGCTCCGGGCGGCGAGCACCCGATCGACGAGGCTGGGAGGAACAGTGAGTGGCCCCGGACCGGGGCCGGCAGGGGTCCCGTGGGGAGGGGGTCCAGACTCGTCTCCTCAGGAAAGCATCTGAAAATGAAGTCTGGCCGGGACTTCCAAGTCCGCAGGCTGCTCAGTGATTTGTGGAGGAGAAACCTGCGTGGTGCCGAGTTTGTTTATTCTTGGCGAGAAACGATTTCCTCCTTCTGAGAAAAGAGGCCGCAGAGGACATAAAACATTTCTTCCGGACAACTTTGGGCCGCGCTCAGGCCTGGTGACTCAATGCCGACTGGCTCATTTTTCCTATAAAAGGCTCCAGGCATGAAAAATCAAGGGGAAAGTGTTGGACGGGAGGCTTTTGGAAGTGAGTTGCCCCCCTGTAGACGGGCTGTTTGCTACCCTCCTCTCGTGCAGTTGGAGCGCTGGGCTGGGACCGGGTCTGGAGGGACGGAGGCAACACGTTCCCTCTGCTCTGGGCCCCTCAGTGCCACGCACGGCGGACGGGTTTGCTGCGGCTTCCGGAAGCTCATCCTTCCCCTGGCGGGTGGTGTCCTGGGACGGATGGAACCAAGAGCACACACCGGACAGCTCCCGCGGCAGAAGTCGCTCGTCTCACGGCTCTGGAGGCGGAAGTCTAGGCCGAGATGGTGCAGGGCTGGCTCCTTCTGAGGATGCCAGGGACCGTCTGGTCCAACCCCTCCCCAGCTCCTAGGGGTCACCGACAATCTTTGGTCCCTCGGCCGAAGGTGCGTCCCCTCATCTCTGCCTCCACGTTCTCTCGGCGTCTGTCTGGGAGCATGTCTGTCTCTGTGTCCAAACTCCCCTGTTTTATAAGGCCCCCGTCCTACTGGATCAGAGCCCAGCCCGCTGACCTCACTTAAACTTGACCATCTGCAAATGAGGTCAATTCGCAGGTGTTGGGGCTTAGGTCACAGTCCAACCCATGGCAGGGGCTGTTCTGAAGGTTTTCCCCGCCCTCAGTGCCCTTGTCTCTCCCCCGTGCTCACTGACTCCCCAGCCACGGGCCTAAGCCAAGGTACGGGCTGAGCTGCTCTAACAGAAGGAATCAAGGAATCGGCCACTGGGGCTCAGACGAGCACTGCGTCCCTCCCTCACGCGGATCGGAGCAGAAGCTGCCGTCCGGGCCCGAGGGAGGTGAACTCCACGAAGGCACCTGGGAGCCCAGAGTTCTCCGGTTGCCACTAGCGGCACACTTTTCAGCCTGCGGCCTGCCTCCGTGTCCCTGGACGGCTTCCCCAAATAGACCACTGGACCCCTGCCGAGGTCCACAGCCTGCGATCACACCCAGGTCCCCGCGCAGACAGCCAGGAGCGATGCGCGTTTCCGTCCCCCAGGGAAGCTTCCTAGTAACGCTGATTCCTGCAGGCCCCCGGAACTCTGGGCCACCGTCTTCCCTCACACCCAGTCACCCCCAGGTCCCGGTCGAGGAGGACACGGGGGTCAGCTCTTCCTGCTTCACTCGTCACCCCGAACCCAGAGGCTGGGAACAACACCGGTGAGCACATGGTTTCGGTAGGTCGGGATCCGGGCACACACAAGGCGGGGTAGGCAGAGCTGGTCCCCGTGGCAGGTCCCCTGAGATGTCGGCCGGGCGGGGCGAACCTGCATCCTGGCAGGTGGGGCTCGGCTCCTTGTGGGCTCTCCCGAGCAGCTGTCCTTGTCTTCCCGCCATGCGGATTTCTCCAGCGCGACCGCTTTCTTCACCAAGGCAGGCCAGCCGAGGAGAGTGAGCTCAAGCTGGACACAAGTCACCGTCTCTCGCAGCCCGGTCTTGGAAGGGACATCTCCTCACCGCTGCCACCACGGACGGGGGAGGCCTGGATACCAGGAGGTGGGGCGCT
The DNA here is from genome assembly GCF_922984935.1 of Meles meles. Lineage (NCBI taxonomy): Eukaryota > Metazoa > Chordata > Mammalia > Carnivora > Mustelidae > Meles > Meles meles. The sequence continues at coordinate 96,695,634 of NC_060076.1, forward strand.
CTGGGGGCCGCCTCCAACACTGCCTTCCCTGGTCTATCCTCTGGGCCCCTGTGATTCGTGCTTCTCTGGCCTCATCAAAGATGGAGGGTCCTCGCTTCTGAGCGTCTCCGCCTCCTTCCTGTCCTACTGTCTCTTTCCTTGACCCTCTGTGGGTTTTCCGTGCCTCGCCCTGGCATCTCCATCAGACAAAGCCGTGGCCGCAACGGTCATGAGACCAGCCGGTCCCCTTGAAGCTCTCGCAGACAGGAGCGAGGCGGCTGCCCCAGGCTTCTAGAGACTCTGTGCTCCACTGGGAGGATGCGTGAGTCCCACGTAGTCTCCTGTGAGGATCCTGTGGTCTCAAGAGGACTCTGGCGCTTTCATCCTTCTCAGGTGCTGACAAAGACTGGACGGTCACACGGTGGTTTTACTAACACCGGTCTCCTCTCCCATTTTACTCTAAGCATCTGGAAGAGACAGTAAGAACCTTTCATGTTTTGGCTGACGATGCCTGGGCTGACCCCACACTCTGTAGGCTCCGGTCCACCTGCCTCGTGGCCGCCAGCCGTGCCGCCAAGCTCCGGGCCACTGCTGCGGAGCGAGGACCCCCTTCCTCAGTTTCCTCAGCCCGCGGGTCCTGGCACGCACTCACCGGCTGTGTCGGCAAACCCAGGTTTCTGCTCTGGTCTGTCTGGGCAGCTCGTCTCCCCTCCCGCCCCTGAGATCCGCCAGCTTGGGCGCTGTCCCTCTACACTGCGCCACGACCTCAGGGACCCTTCGCAGCACCTGCTGTCAGCTGTGCGCCTGCCAGAGTCGGTGTTTCAAAACAGCCACGTTTCTCACGTCGGGAGCGCGGGTGAGGCCGGCCCGGGTCGCCTGCTCAGAGCTCCTTGCGCCTGCAGTGCTGGGTTCGCAGGGCTCGGGCCCTGCTTCCAAGCTCACTCCCCGGGCTGCAGAGCCAGGACCACGGGCCTCAGGCCCTTGCCCCGGGGGCTGTGCCCTGGGATGGCTTGTCCATCCCAGCAGAAGTGGGGGGAAAGCCAGAGGGGGCGCGAGGCTGAGGTCATGGCCTTCGCGGGTTAGTCTGGGAAGCAGCAAGCCATCGTCCTTACCACAGTCCACTTGCTGGAAGCAGACCACTAGGTCCAGCTGGCACACACATACAAACACACGTGCACACCCACGTGCTCTCACAGTACTTACAAACACACGTCACACTCGCGCGTGCACACACTCGTGCACAGTCACACACCACGCCCGAGAACGTATACACAACACACACACTCTTACGTAAAACCCACACCCACACTGATGCCTGCACACACGTACGTACTCAAACCCCATGCACGTACGTACACATGCGTATTCACACACACGCGCACGTGAGACGGTGAGAGGTGTGACTTCCAGGAAGGGGGGATCCCTGGACGCCACTAGAGAAGCTGCCTGGCCCAGGGACCAAGGCGTAAAGAGGTCCCCCTCTACCCCTGCCTGGTGTGTCGGGGGCAGGAGGCCTCTGCCCTTTTGGCTCCTGTTTCTTTGGGGAACGGAGCTTCCCCTGGGCCGACAGGAACAGGCGGGAGCCTCCCCCCAAGATGGCACCCTCCATGGTCGGGAGCTGACGGAGCCCGATGCTGAGCCGCGGCCACAGCCCAGAGACCCCTCCACCCGCTCCGTGCCCTGGGCTTCCTCACCGCTGAGCCCCGCTTTGCTGCAGGCGACCGGCTCAGCTCCAAGACTTGCCTTCATCCGAGGTGCCAGAGATGTGGCCAGTAAGAGGAGAGGTGCCTCAGGGGACAGGGGACATTGGGGTGAGTCACTGGGGCCGTGCCACCACTGGGCCGTCCTGACCCCCAGGATCCTCCCCGCACCCAGAGGTGATGGCGGCCGTCTCCGTGGAAGGTGGAGTCTGAGCCTCGGAGGCCACGCCCCTGGAGCTCCGGCAGAATTTCCCTGGGGTGTATCTGGAACATGGTTCTGTCCTGTCTCTAGGGCTTTCCCAAGAACAGGGCAGTGGCCACGTCGCAGGTTTGCAGATTCCAGCAGACAGAAAGCCAGGTGGGCCCCGAGGAAGCTCCCCCACAGGCCGGTGACAGGCTGTGACGGGCTCTGTGACGTCAGGGTGGGTGGACGCAGCGGCAGGCCTGAGCTGGGATCGCCAGGGCCAGCCGCGGCTTCTGTCCTCAAATCCTGGCCTGCAAATGGAGAACTGACCTCATTCTCTGGTCCTCCCCGCAGTCTCCTGGGCATCAGGGCCATTGTCCCGCGTCCCCATTATTAACAAAACACTCTAGGTTGCAGAAAGTTGATTCCCAAGCCCTTTCACTGGCTCTGTCTGTGTTCCCCACCTTAGTCCAGCTGACTTCCTGCTCCCTCGGAGACTCCTGTCTGGTATCCCTCTTGGCGACAGTTCTCTCAATAAAACGACAAAGCAGGGCGCCTTGGAGGCTCCGTTGTTAAGAATCTGCCTTCGGTTCAAGTCAGGACCCCGGGGTCCTAGGATCGAGCCCCGCATGGGGCTCCCTGCTCTGCGGGGAGCCTGCTTTTCCCTCTCTTACTCCCCCTGTTTGTGCTCTCTCTCTCGCTGTCTCTCTCTGTCAAACAAATAAAATCCTAAAAAAAAAAAAAAAAAATAGAACAACAAAACCTTTTTCTGCCTTCAGGAAAGTTAGGAAACTCATCACACTAGCTTAAGAAGTGATTTTCTAGCTGGGTCCTTTCCCCAGATAGGCTTAGTGTACTCAAAGATCTCTCAGCATCTCCCCGAGCTCTATTTTGCAAAAGGGTAATATTGTTAATCATTCTACAGATCGAGAGTCGCGTGATCAGTAATAAATATGTGTGGTTGGCTGAGCGCTGTGCTGGGAGAGTCACCCTGTGTGAGTCCTACAGTCCTCCAACGGGGAAACCAGGGCTCCGAGACACGAGCCCATGGCTGGCATCCAGTAACTGGGCAAGGGAAGTGGTTTAAAAACCTGTCTGCAAATCCTGGGACGCTCTTGCCATCCGAAGGCAGAGTATAAGTCTCCCCTCTTGGATATGGGCTGGATTTGGTGGTGGAAAGGCTAGATTAGAAAAGGGGCTACTGTCTCTTCCTGACTCTCAGGAGCCTTGTGCTTGGATTCCAGCCACCATGTTGGAAGGAAGCCCAGGAGGGTCCCAGCCGGCAGCCAGCACCAAGGGCGCACCTTTCAAGGGAGTGATCGTCCAGATGTTTCTGGCTTCATGGCCACTCTAAGCTGTCCCTGCTGAGCCCTGATGACACCGCAGACTTGGGATCAGAATAAATGGGGTGGCAATGGGTAACCAGAGCACCAGGTCTGTGTGTCTCCGAAGTCCTCCAGAAGGAAAGTGAGATGGAGGCTGACCCCGCCCTCTTGCTCTAGGTCCACGGCCCGATCCCATGTGTCTGCTCACGGGAGACTGTCCCCAGCAAAGAATAACTCCCTGTTCCTCCCTCTCTAAGCCCCTGGCACCCACCATTCTACTTCTTGTCTCTGGGAATTCGAACCCTCGAGGACGCTCCTCTAAGAGAAACTACATGCGCGTAATTACTTCAAACGCTGCAGGATTTGTCCTCTTGTGACTGCTGCTTCCACGGAGTCGCCTGTGGGTTGGGGGACACCCACGCTGCAGTGTGAGTCAGAATTTTTTCCCTCTTGAAGGGTGAACATGGGTGTGCAAACACATGATTTCGTGTGCCTTGTGTCTTTGGTGATGGCCCCCGCGCCCCTGGGTAGACTCAGGGCACCCCGGGCTCCTGGCAGCTGGCTGTCCTTGGGGTCCAGGTCTCAGCCTGCCCACAAAGCTTCCTGACAACGTGGACCCTGCACGTGGCCTGGGCCCCCTTGATGCACACGCCACTCCCCCCCACCCCGGGGCCCAAACCGGCTCCAGCAGCTGTCGGATGTCCTCCCATTGAAGAGGTCCAGGTGCCGCCAGACACGGCCCATGAATTATCTGTAACTAGCTTCCTGACAGCCATCGCTGTCGTCCCACCTGTTGCAAAAAAGAAATCTCAGGTTTCTTTGGTCTTCTCGGGTCAGTTAGCGCTTCCACGGCCGGCCGGCATACACAAACGCAAATGCAGGGATGGCCCTTCTGGGCCTTTCTTTGTCAGACTGTCCTGAATCAGCAGGACAGGCCCAGGCGGGTGGAGAAGTCCTGGTGGAGCCACCCAAAAGGACACTCAGTGAAGCCAAGTTTATTGCCGACAGATATGAAGCGGCTGAATTCTAGTCTGGCCACACAGCTGTGCAAAATTGTTCAGCAGGCCGGGCCAGCAGACTCGGAGCAGAATGGACTGGCTATAAAACTTGATAGGCTGTCCGGGCTTGTAAGACAGATGGCTGGGGAGGGTGAGGGGCCCGGGCCTAAAGGTTACGCTCTGAGTGGCTCTCGGACCTACAGGGCGGTCTGGGCATTGAGACACACGATAGCCACCCAGGAGCTTTTTTCCAGAGCCAAAAGAAAGGAAGGATGGATTGCAGGCTGGCCGCCCTGATAACCAGGAGAAACGAGGGGTAGAGGGTCGTAAATCAAGGCATTTAGTAGGTGTTAGGATGCAAAGACCTGTGGGGAAGGAGAAGGGTCTGACTGTATTTCCCGTAAAATTCCCTTTAGCTGCTAAATGGATCTCACTTGGTGTGTTTGCAGGACATTCTCCAATAGAGGATTTCTGGCAGTGCCCTGGACAGGATCGGCAGCCCAAAGAACTGAGGAACCCAGAGGTGGTGACAGTTCTCTCCGGACCGGAGGGTAGTGTGAGTGGTCAGGAAACAGGCATGGTCACTGTCCAGCCTGCCCCAGCTGACCCTGCAGACGGGAGGCTTGGCACGCAGGGTGGCTCGCCCACGCCCGCCTCTCACTGTCGTCTGCTCTACCCAGGGCTCCTGCTCGGGGCTCTCAGCCTGCTTGCCTGTCATGGCCCAACCGATGCCGGCCCCGCTGTAGACGGGAGGCTGGGCGCCCCGAGAGCTCTGCCGGCTCGGCCTGCTGCCTCTCGGAGCTGGACAGCCACCCTCCCGGATGTCTGAGCCCCATGTGCATTGTCAGGGTTCTTCGTGACACAATTCCTCTCCTGCCGAGTGTTGGTTTGCATTTCAACTAATTCTCCAGCAAGACAAGTACCCGCAGGAGAGCTGCAGTCCTGGCTTGGTTTTCCCTCGAAGGTTGGATTTGCACGGGACTCGCCGACTTCTTTCGAAGAGAGGAAATCCAGGCTAAATCCAGTGTATTTAGAAATGAGCAGAAGGGGAAGGACCATATTGCTGAGCTGATTGTGTAAGAGCCAGAGTGGTCCTTGGAAGGAAATTTAGAACATATAGTTATTAAATGAGAAATACGTATGATTGAAAGACTTTGAAACAAATACTAAGCCATGAAGCTAGAAAAGGACCAGCCATGTAAACCTAGAGGAAAGAAGGAATAAGAACAAATGCAGTAAATTTTGAAGCATAAATAAGTGGAAAGCACCAGTAGATAAGACCCATAAAATTCCCGTCTGGTCCTTGGGAAACAGCCATTCCCTCCCCTCGCGCTTACACAAGCGCCCAGACATGCCTTACAAATCTGCCCCAGTAAGAGAGCAGACAGACCATTAGTGATGCAAACAGCTCAACTCTGAGAGGCGGATCCGTCAGTTTTATATCAATAAATTTGGAAATCTGGATAGAATTGACCATTCCCTGAGAAACTGCAGTCAGTAACTTCGGACTGCCTCAGGCGTGAGAAGAATTCTGGATGCACCAAACCCCACAGAAGAAACGGAAAACGTCGTCAAAGCTGGACTTCGCCTGGAGGCGCTGGCACCGTTGGAGACTTGCGTAACCTTAAAGAAACTGTCCATTCCCCCTTGTTTAACGTGTTTTCCAGGGGATGGCAAAAAGAAAAAACTTTGCATGTAATTCTCCATCCAAAGGCAGAACACACTTGAGAGTAGTCGGTAGAACAAAAAAGTATGCACGATAGACATATTGTAAGTAGCATATGTACTAATGACATTTAAAAAATATTTCCATTATTGTCAGAAAAAAAATACTTCTCTGCCTCACACAAATAGATTGTCAACACTGTTTATGGGATACCAGCAAAAACAGTGAAAAATAAAACATCTAAATATTTAAAACGGAGAGATGTGATTTTATCATTTGCATGTAAGAAATCCAAGATAATCAATTGTATTAATTTGAATTAAAATAGTTTAATTGTGTTGCTTGATCCAAGAAAAATGGATAGATAAAATGATTTTTCTAAATTCCAGCTACAAACGAATGTATTTTTTTAAAAAAGAATTTATTTGTTTATTTGACACAGAGAGAGAGGTCACAAGTTGGCAGAGAGGCAGGCAGAGAGAGAGGGAAGCAGGCTCCCTGCTGAGCAGAGAGCCCGATGCGGGACTCGATCCCAGGACCCTGAGATCATGACCCAAGCCGAAGGCAGAGGCTCAACCCACTGAGCCACCCAGGCGCCCCAACTAATGTATTTTTTTAAAATGAGAAGGTCATATTCATAGGATGATTGAAATCAGACAAATTTGCATAATAAAAGTAAAAAGATACATATGATACTTGTTGGTGTGGCTTCAGAATGTGACCTTGTTTGGAAACAAAGTCGTTATAGCTGTGATTGTTTACACTAGAATGAGGTCATACTGGAGCAGTGTGAGCCTCTAATCCAACGAGACTGGTAATGTATAAAAAGGGGAAATTTGGAGAAAGAGAGACACACCCTGGGAGGATGCCCTGTGGGAAAGAGGGCAGAGACTGGGGGACACTTACAAGCCAAAGATGGCCAGCCAACCTCAGAAGTCGGGGCACATAGGCGTGGAACCCACTCTCCCTCGAATCACCGGAAGGGACCAGTCCCGTGGACACTTGACCTTGGACTTCTGACCCCCAGAATTGAGAGATGATATGTCTCTGCTGTTCAAGTCACCCGGCTGTGGTACTTGGTGACGGCATCCCTAGCTAAGCCATGCAGCTGTTCATGACTGACCCCCTCAAAATCTCTGCTGGGAGATCTGAAGGAGGGCTTGAACAAAGAGAGAAATCCACCGTATTCATGCCTGGACCGTCTAAAAACTGTAAACAGAGCATTTCTTCTCCCCCCCAAGTTAATATATAAAATCACTGTGATCACAGTAGGGCGGGGAAGTGAGCATTTTCAAGAAGGGTTTGCCAGGGTACTTTGTCACTATGTAACAAAATGGAAACGTTGCATGCCCTGCACCTATTTACCCAGTGACTGGCTGTCAGGATCCTACTCTGCCGCAATTCTATTCTTCGTCTGGTTGTAAAGAGGCGGGCTCCAGAAATCTCACTGCAGGGCGCCTGGGTGGCTCCGTTGGTTGGGCAACTGCCTTCAGCTCAGGTGGTGATCCCAGAGTCCCGGATCGAGTCCCACATCGGGCTCCTGGCTCCACAGGGAGTCTGCTTCTCCCTCTGACCTTCTCCTCTCTCATGCTCTCTCTCAAATAAATAAATAAAAATCTTAAAAAAAAAAAAAGGAAATCTCACTGCAGCATAGTCTGTAATGGGTACTAAGTGGGAAAAAGCCCTTAAATAATTGCCAGTAAGGGTTGAAAATAAATTGCACAACAAAGAAAGTCTAGAATGCAACGCGTTGGTTAGAGTCATGTGGTGTTTGCATGTGTAACCGAAACGGGAAGATGCCTCGGACACATTTTTACGTGACCAAAGCAGGTTTACTTGGAACACGAATACGCTATTATTTTTTCTTTTTCATTCCCCACCAGCCTAAAACCAGAGCACACACCCTGGGCCTCCCCCGCTGTCTGTGCTTTGCTCTGGGGCCCCCTTATCTTGGTCGTCCTTGACTGAGTCCCACCACGGATCCCGCTCCTCAGAACACAGAAGCCGCTGTTTTTGGAGCAGATCCGTGAGCTGGCTGTCTCTTCCTTTGGGGACCTTAAGCACAAAAAGTGGACAGCGCATGTAGGTTTGTGTTTTATGCTTCAAGTTTCAACCCTCCACCAATCGTCTCCTTTGCGCAAAAGCCTGGCGCTTCTCTTGGTCAGAGCAGGGGGAAAAGACCAGGTGTAAGTTAGACATTTGTGCACACTCTTTGCTAAATTAAAAAAAAAAAAGCAAAAAAGCAAAAAGCCCCCTTCTCCGGCCCACACAATGCACACACACACACGTTGAGTACGTGGACAGGCGTCTGAAAACATTCACAGCAGACAGCTCCCGGAGTAGACACGGGCTGGGACGACCCCTCCGGGAGGCGGGAGGGGAGTGACTGCGGCAGGTCCTTGAGGGAGGCGCTCGAAATTCAATATTCGGTATCTCCCAACAAGCACGCATTACTTTTGCAGTTTAATAACTCAATAGTATTAAACACCTAGAGATGAAGAAACATTTACCCAGCTTTAATTCAAAAGCACAGTGTTGGTTAAACACCCACCAAGCAAAGGTCCAGTCCCGATGTGGATGTCACGGTGTGCCAAGGGGCAGGCTTGCAACCATCCCCCCCTTGTTCTGTAGATACAAAAAGCATCTCAGCTGCCCCTTTCAAGAAGGAAACCCAGAACTATTGTCTTTTCAGCGAACTCTAACTGTTGCTGCTTTCAGCTAAGGACGCAAGTACATGAGGGCTGCTCGTACTTAGCATTTCACGACACCTGTCCCAGGTGTGACGAACTACTCAGATGCCCGCCCCTTGGTGATGATAAAATCCGTTTCCCACATTCTAGAGGTTTGGAAGAACAAAGACAGAAACGTTTTTCCTACTCGAGTTCGCGGACCCCTTGAATTCTCAGCTCAGACCCTGGGATAAGTTTTGAAAGTTGGTCTGTGACTTCATTAGTGACTAATTTCAGGGTGGAGTGCCGCTGAGCTCATTTTCATGATGGCCAGATGGCGTTCTCCAAGACAGCTCCAGAAACATCCATCTTGGCGAGAGCAGGAGAGTAGAAGAGCCCCTGTCTAAAAACAGTCTGCTCCGTGCGCTTCTGAGGACACAGTCCCAGAAGACAGAGGCTGAATGGAGGGAAACTGCCCTGTGGTCCAGAAGCGGTTCTGGGAGGAAGGCTGCGGGACCTGGAGAGTGACAGGAAGGGGTTGCTTGCTGCAGGGACCCGTGAAGATTTGGGGAAACAGGACCCGCTGGCCTCCTCCCCAGTTCCTGGACCAGGAAAAAGCCGACTGCTCCTGGCCTCCGTGGGTCCCTGCCCCCCTTCCTGGACACCCACAAAGGAGAGGAGACCCTCCCAGCCCCTTCCATCTGGCAGGAAGCCGTCAGATCACTCCTGGGAGGGGAGCGCTCGCTCCACCCTTCCGAGCCGCCCGTGTGATGAATGGACCGACGGAGGGGCCGGCTGGACGGAAGGGTTTGTCTTGGGGAGTTTTCATGACCTCATGTGCTTTATCTGGTTCTCCCCTGACTTGGGTTTTCTGTCCGGTGGGAGGCGGGGAGCGCCGGGCCAGGTGGGGCTGCCGGAGGCCGTCCCGGGCCCCGATAATGCCCCTGGGAGCCTTCGCTGGCACTCAGCGCCGATGAGCTCACCCAGAGGAGGGCCCTGACCTCATTCCGGCAGGGCATTTCCCTGCTTCCTGAACTGCTGAGATCAGCTACATTTTGTTCTCACCAGGAGCCACACGCATTGCCTGGGCTGGGAGGACCCTGGGAGTCTGCAGACGAGCGCAGTGTGGGACTCACAGTGAGACTCCCCAGACGACAGCCCCGCGGGCCACTGTGAGAACTCAGCAATTGCCTGCCCTTCTGGGAGCCCGTGATGCGAGCGTTTGTGTTACGGCCTGAAGTCTGAAGCCTGGTTGTCTGGAAGCAGCGACTCTCACACCTCAGGGACGGCTGCTCAATGCAAGGGCCTGGACCCCACGTCCTAGTAATTTTAAGAGTGTGTGGTGTGTGCACGTGTGTGTGTGTGCAGTGCGCATAGCCAGGGTGGGTATGCGTGCACGTGTTGTGTGCACACACTCGTGTGTGCTGCGTGTGTGTCTGTGGTGTGTGCACACTGTGTGCGTGCATGCGTGTGTGTGTAGTGTGGACGTGATGTCTGTGCACATGTGTGTGCATGCGTGTGTGTCTGTGGTGTGTGCACACTGTGCATGCGTGTGAGTGTGTAGTGTGGACGTGATGTCTGTGCACACGTGTGTGCATGCGTGTGTGTCTGTGGTGTGTGCACACTGTGCATGCGTGTGAGTGTGTAGTGCGGACGTGATGTCTGTGCACACGTGTGTGCTGTGTGTGCGTCTGTGGTGTGTGCACACTGTGCATGCGTGTGAGTGTGTAGTGCGGACGTGATGTCTGTGCACACGTGTGTGCATGCGTGTGCACACTGTGTGCGTGCACGCATGTGAGTGTGTAGTGTGGCCGTTCGGTGCGTGCATGTGCGCACGTGTGTGCATGCGTGTGTGCATGCGTGTGAGTGTGCAGTGTGGCCGTTCGGGGCGTGCATGTGCGCACGTGTGTGTGCACGTGTGTTCGCTGGTGCAGAGAAGGGGAGAGGCAGGATCTTCATTTGTATCCAGTGACCCCGCTGCAGAAGTCCCGTGAATCTAGCTGCCTCGGAACTCAGGATTAGAGCTAGTCAGCGTGACTTTTCCTTCGCAGACTGTGCACCGAAAATATGGTGACAAAGTGGGGAAATCAGAAGCAGTCTGGACAGTCTTTCACAAAAACTGAATCCCACGCTCAGGGCGGCTAGCTTTTGGTAAACTTGGGCCCGTCGACTTCCTGCAGTCTCGTGAGAAGGCTGCGGGCAGCCGGGTCTCCAGCCCCCGCGTGTTTATCCAGCGAGCGGGGAGTTTGCCCAGTTCGGTCAAGCAGCAGGAGTCGGGCGGGGGGGTCACACCGACCTCTGTGGTCAGGGGCCCAGTGAGTGTCCGTGGGCAGGATGCTGTTTACCCCAAACCTGCCTTTCTGTCAACACGGGAACATTTGTCTCCTGCCGGCTCCGTGGGAGCCGTTGCCGGGAACATTCCCGGGGTCGCTGCTGTGGGCGCTGCTGCCGGGCGCCCTGGGGCGGCTCAGCTCTCCGGCTTGCCCAAGTGACTCCAAGTCCGATTTGGTTCAGAGAATGTTTTTAATTATTTATAAACTATACTAACAGCTGGATTATTTTGTCTAAGAAAGTTCCTGTATTAATGCTTTAAACACTTTGGTCTTTGGAAATTTATTTCGTCTTCACGGGGCAGTGTTTGCATTGTGTGTCCCGTGCACCGTGTCGCCCAGCTGGATGCCAATGGAGCACCGTCTGTCTCGGGCAGCTCACTCCGCTCGTTATCCGAGGACGCCGTCTTCACGTCCAGTGGGAAGAGGATCTCCAGCGCCTCTCTATCCCAGGGAGGGAGGCTGCCAGCTCCCGGCTCCCAGTCCGTCGTCTGCAGTGGTCTGGCCGGATTTTCCTCTTGCATTTTGGCACCTACTCAACCTTGTCCCCTGTGCACAGGCAGTCCACTCTGGGTCCCCACCAGAGGGGTTCTCCTGGGCAGCTGCCTGGCCCTGCCCTCCGAGGGTTAGTTTCCCGCCGTTGGGAGCCCCCTTCCACGGGGTGGGTTTGCCAGTAGCCCAGGACAACCATGGCCTCATTTTCCTCTACGCATTCTTGTTTTCTAGAATGAGATCCCAGAGACCAAAATTTCTTCCTTCCCTCCTTCTGCCTCTGGGTCCCCCCCACCTCCCCCCGAGATGCTGTTACCGCAGCCTCTCGTCCTCTGCAGGTGGGCGTGGGCTGAAGGCTGCGGGCAACCCCATGGGCTGGCAGGGGAGAAGGGTGCCTTCTTCTGAGAGCCCAAAGGACGCCTTGGTTTCCCCACTCTGAGGCTCTCAAACTTGTGTGTCTGCAGAAGCAGCTCCGTAAAGACCCAGCGTGCATAGGAGATGAAGGCGACCCAGGAGGGCCAGGTGCTGGATCCCGCCGGTCTGCGGCGTGGGGTGTGGCTCTTCAAGTTCTACCCGCCCGGGGCAGCCTGGAGAAACCCGGGGCCTCGGGACAACAGAGTGTGTAGTCTGAGGACTTGACACGAGGCTCCAGATTTTTTTTTTTCCTTCTGGGGCTTAAGGAAGCCACATTTGGATAAGATTTTAGTTGGAGAAGAAAGAATCCTTTAGTTAAAATATCTTTTGTATTGGCCTTTTCCTCGTTTTTGTGTTTTCGGGGAAAGTTGAAAGGGAAGAAAGAATTCTATTGTTTCGATGTGCAACTCTTCCTAAGAGCAGGTGGAGGGGAGGACTCAGCCCAGGAAACAGTCAAGTGTGTCAACAAAGTGTCCCGATCTATAAATAATCCTCTCCGGGCAGGACCGGGGGGCAGGGGCGGGCACTCTGACAACTCAGAGACTGACAAATCTATTTTGTTCCTGGAAACGTGGCTAAAGCAGGCTGGGGGTGGTGGAGAGAGAGTGCAGACCGTGCTTGTTCCGTGTGCATTCTGAGCACAGGGACGGATGGGGAGGGGACGGCGTCCCAGTTCCCATCAGAACATCCGTGCAGCTCCAGGGTCCCCTCTGAGCAAGGTCCGGCTCTCAGGGCTCCGAGGTCAAGGAAGCAATGCCTGGGCCCTCTGCACGAGCAAACTCACTGCTCAGCCTCCTTTCTTGGCAGACGTGCTCACGACAGGAGCACGACCCTCTCTTTGGAAAACAGCTATTATTTATGGGTCACATGTTTATGACACGGCCGTTCCGTGTACCTCTCCGGAAACTTCAGGTTGTAGGCAGAATCATCAGAAAATCCCTCCCCGGCGGCCTCCCCCGAACTCTTTCATGGGAATCTGTTTTCCAGATAGCGCTGCTGTCCTTGGGGCTTTTGGAGCGAGGAGAGTGGTGTCGCGCCTTCCAAGGGCTCTCTCCGGCCCTGGCTCCCGGCCACGTTCTGTGCAGGTTCTCTCTGTCTGGCTCCCTGTGGAATGGATGGTGTGCCGAGACGTGGATTTGCAGCTGGGCCCGGGGCTTTAACTGTCACAAGCTGTGGCCTTGGGGAGAGACTACTGGAGGCCGACCTGGCCCGGAACCTCAGTCCTTGTTTCTCAGCCTGCAGGGTGGCAGGATCCGTGTGCGTTGGTTGTGGGATCTGTGCAAACAGACTTGTCACACCGTGAGCCCGCTGAAGACATTGCATTGCGATTTCCTAATGCTGGGTCCCCGTGGCCTTAGGGAGGGCATGGGCAACACCCGGGGCTTTGTGGGCACGCAGGAGGAAAGCTTTACTTCACGGAGCTGCACTTGCCCTCTGCCGTCCCACCAGCTGCTCGGGGAGTGCCCACGAGCCCCGCGAGGCAGGACGGCAGGATGGTCGCGGCAGACCCCCTCACGTTTCATTTACTCTTCCTAGTGCCTCCGTGTGCGAGCCAACAGGCCGACCGCAGAGCGTTACGGGACGTCTTCACGAAGAACATTCCAGATTTAAAGAAACGTTCCTTTAACTCGTGTTCGCTCTCATTAGATTCTGTTCGTGAATTTTATTCACCTCCCCAGGCGGCACCAAGGATCCACGCCCAGAAGTGGACGGGCGGAGAAGGACACGCAGCCCTGGGCAGGGAAGGGCCTCCCAGACTTGTGTGTTTGTGGTGGGGAGGCAGAGACGGCCGTCCTTTGCTAGGAGTGGACATCGTACACCTGGTCCTCTACGCCGAGAGCAATGCCATGATTTTGTGTGGAACGTACACGGGATCGTAGCTTGGGTGAAGTTAGCTTCCTGAGCAGGTTTCTTGCAGCTTTAAGCTGGAAAAGGTGAGTTTCTTACAGTCGGTAAGGATGGGGATTATGGACATCGATGGACAGACCAACTCGAGTACAAAATAGGACTCAGAAGTTCTGTTTTTGTTTTTTTCTTTTTTTGGCCTGGTTTTGGCCATAACAGGGACACGTGTAGTAATTCCCGGTAAGGCCACTGTGGGAGCCGTCCCTGGCGTCTGAGCGACAGTGCCGGGAAAGGCCGACGCTCCCGCCACCCACCCGGTGCAGGTCCCCGAGGCCCCCAGCCTCACGGCCGCGAGCCCAGCAGCACCTGCCCGCAGCAGGGAGGGGCTCCCGCCGGTCGCGGCTGCTGCTGTCCCACTGGCCAGCGGGCAGCACGCCCTCGGGTTCCGGGGATCCCAGGCCGACCCTGTTCTACAGTCACAGTAGCAGCTTCTGTAAAGAACAACGCTTCTCATCTTGGTTTCAGTGCAGGTGATCATGCCTTAAAAAAGGTCACGCTCAGAAAACGAGGGCCTGGAAATACCAGTCCCTTTGGTGGAAACAACCCAGGAGCTAAAGCAGTCCCTACATGTGGGCTCAGGCCAAGCCGCTGTGAAAAGAAATTGACGTTTTCACTTTCTGTTTGTTTCCTGTCCTGTCTTTACTTCCTTCTTGTGATTTCCTGAGCCAGACAGTCTCTTAGGAGGCCGATCACATGGGTAATGACCCCACAGGCTGCGTGGGGACCGGCGAGCTTCATCCCCTCCTGAGCTGGGAGACCCCCACCTGGGGCAGAGGCGCCCATCTTTCTTCCCTCTGCATTTGGACACGGTCCTGCCTGGGGCTCTCGGCTCAGACAGCTCTGGACAACAGTGAAGCCCACACTCTTGGCCAACCTGCTAGGCGTGAGCCCAGCCTTCGCGGTCAACAACCCTTTGGAGGTGGGAAGTTGAAAGTATCAAGATCTCACTTTGCTTGTGCTCAGAGAAAAACAACCACCCAGCATGTCTCCGCATCAGACCACCCCGTCTCCCACAGGCTGTGGGTCCCTGCCTGTGTCGGGAGCGGCTTCTCGACCTCACTATTGGTGGTGTGGGGCCCGCCTGCAAGTCTCGGTTCCATACGTGGACAAGCTAAAGCGTGGAGATGTTGAGCTCCTTCCCCAGGGTCACGTAGGGGCAGGGTGGTGTGTGGACTTCGCAGGCTGGCTTCGTCACTGTCTGATGACCGCTGGCTCTGAGCCTCCAAGTGAGGTCACCAGGGCACTGCCATTCCTCAACCGTCAGCCCTGGACCAAGGGCTCCCTCTGCAAAGCCGGCTCAGCTGCCCACAGACCTGGGCCCCTGCTTCCCTGCGGTTCTTGGTGCTTTCCTGGGTTAGGCACCATGCCCACCATGGCCCTCCGCACACTTGGTGACGGTTGCTGTCTGCAGCCTGTCTCCTGGCTGACCAGCGAGTGCCAACCTGTGTCCTCCCCTCCCAGAGCCTCGTCTGTCACCTGCCCCGCGGCAGGAGCTTGTTGCCCTTTGTTGAATGACCCAAGGAAGAAACAGAGACGAAGGTGTAAGGGACAGAGACAGAGCGCCTCCCGGGTCTCACCCGTTCACAGTCGAGTAAGAACTTTGGCCCCTGTGGCCCTTGGTCATCGGTAAGGACAGAGCCTTCGCGGCACCGAAGGAAGGGACAGCCACCTCCCCGTTCTCTTTCTGGACCTTATGGCTCTTCTCAAGGTTGCGTCTCGGTTTTTGTCAAAGACCCAAGAGGTGTCTACGCTTTGATCCAGAAGCGTGGACTGTGGGTTTCGCAGAGCCGGGTCTAAGCCCTGCTCCGTCACGAATCACCCGGCTGCTGGGCACGGGGTTGCCGGCACCCCTGCCTGGACCAGTTTGCTCACCTGCATATGTGGAGATGAGAGTCGTGCCAAGGCTTTGGGGGTGTGGGCTGGGAGCATTCCTGCCCACGGGACTCATGAGTCCTGGCTCAGACCGTGTCCTTGGGGTCCGTGGGTGAAGGCCCGTGGGGACTGAGGCTCGAGGGGAAGCCGGAGCATAGAGCAGGACCTCGGGACCCCGGAGCGGACAGCGCAGCCGGAGCCGAGGACCCCCTGGGGATGGGAGTGAGGGTGAGTCAAGGAAGCTGGTCTTTAGCTGAGCCTTGATGTGGGGGCGGGGTGGACGCCCTCCTCTCATTGCCGCCGTTTATTTATGATCCAGTACGCTAATCCCACACTTATGCAACTGTTCATTCCGAAAGGCCTTTCTCAACTTGAACTTTGCACCAGAAGCCTGCTTGGGACTTAAAGATACAGAACCTGTCACACACACACACAGGGTCCTTCCTCTCTGCTCCCCAGGTCCAGCCGGCTGCTCCTCGCCGGGGAGCCCGGCAGAGCGCATGCAGGGGGAGGAAGGAGCGGTCATGCCCGTGCTTCAGGCTGCCCCCGCCCTCCTCCTGCCGGTGAGCATGCTCGGCCCTTCCCAGCTGGGCCTCCCAGGGCGCTGGCATCGGCGCCGCGGACGGAGGAAGACCCTGACACGCACACCAGCCCCACGGGGACTGCCACCCTGGCAGCCTTGGCCTCTGGCCTTTGGGGGCTCCTCCCTGAGACTGGGCTGTACCGGGCACTGTGTCCCAACCCCTCCAGGCCTTGTGTCTCCCTGCTCCCGGCCCCGCAGGCTGATGGTGTGGTCTGGACAGAGGCTCCCCAGCCATTTGCATCCGTCTTCACCCACCTCTCCTGCGGGCGGCGTCTCCCCAGCAGGAGGGCTCCGGCTCCAGCAGGGACTCCCTGTCTGCCCTCTTGGCCGTGGGGAGGCAGTGGCCCCTGCCCCAGTCCTGCGGTCTCCCTGCGGCCTGTCCATCCTTACTGAAAAGCTCCTCCGGTCACCTGTGGCCGTCCCTGCGGATGGACACCTGCAAGGTCCTCCTCCTGTCGTGGAGCCGGTCTGCCCACTGGCTGCTCCACCCTCCCGCTCTCCTCGGCGTTGCTCTGCTCCCTCCTCCCAGATGCCATGGACAGAAAGTTTGTGTCCCAAACGCACATGTGAGAACCTAGCTGTCATGCATCGGTGCTGGGAGGTGACCGGCCTTGGATGGGGTTGTGCGGGGGGTTGCTGGGATGGTGCCGGTGTCCTCCCAAGGAGAGGATGCCATTAGGAGACGGAGGAGAAAACCGAACCCTGCCACTCCATGCTCTCGGGCCTTCTGCCTCCCGGGCTCTGAGGATTGACACTAGGCCGTCCCCGTGGGGGGTCTGTGATGTCTGCATGGCCCCGAGCATGCTGAGGCCTGGACCCGGCCACCCGGGTCTGGCCCACTGGTCCCTCTGCCCCGAGAGCTCTTGGCACACCTGGCCCTCGCTGGGACCCTGTTCGGGGCCCTCACGCCCCTTGCCCGCCCTGCCCGCTACATGCGACCCCACAGCCACGAGGCCGTCCTGTCCCCCATCACGCACATCCCTCTGCCATGTTCTTCTCAGAAGCAAGAGAAGGGGGGCGCCTGGGTGGCTCAGCGGGTTAAAGCCTCTGCCTTCAGCTCAGGTCATGATCCCAGGGTCCTGGGATCGAGCCCCGCATCGGGCTCTCTGCTTGGCTGGGAGCCTGCTTCCTCCTCTCTCTCTCTCTCTGCCTGCCTCTCTGCCTACTTGTAATCTCTATCTGTCAAATAAATAAATCTTTAAAAAAAAAAAAAAAAAAAAAGAAGCAAGAGAAGGATCCCTCCTGGAACCCATCGTGTGTCATGCACCTGTGGCCTGGCAGGGACCAGAGGGTGGACGCCTTCTCCCTGCTCCCAGAGGAATCCACACAACCCCGGGCAGGGTTCAACGAAGGCAGGCGCTTGGTCCTTGCTGGGGACACAGTGGGCTCGATGTTCTCTTGCACACACTGTCACGTCCCAGTGATCGACCCCAAGGATGTGTCGCGGGAAATCACCTTGTTGGTCTGCTCGGCCCCTCGTGTCCAAAGGGGACAGGGTCCCCGTCCCTCCAGTCTTTCTGGCGAGCCCCGGGAGAGGGAGAAGGGCCCATTCCTGGGACCACTGAGTGGTTGTGGAAGGGCCAGAAGGAAGGAGGAAGGCAGAGGGCTCCGTGGGCCCTGGGCCCCCAAGGGTGGTCATGCCTGTTTCAGGTGTGGCCACCCACGGGACGGCCTTTCTCAGCTGGAGGACACGCCAGGACTTTGACTTGGTCTGTTCTCCTCCATCGCCTCTCCAGCGCTGACCACCTCCTGCGTGATCGGAGGGGCCCGAGGTTCACATGCCTGGGCCCCCCAGGGCCTGCTGGCTGTCGTCCCCCAGGGCACGCGGGTTCTCCCCACCATGCTTCTCCAGCTCCGACCACGCTTGCATTTCTCTGCGTTACCTCAGGCTCCAAATTAAACTCCTTGTGTCTTCGCGTGTGTCTTATCACTCTGGGCATCAGCCCTGCAGACCAGCAGGGTTCCACGGTCCCAGCTCTCCCGTGGGCTGGCCAGAGGCGTCCCGCCAGCGCCTGCTCTGGCCCCAGGTGGCTCACAGTTGAATGGCGGACACTCCCGGGCCTTATCCATCTCTGTGATTTTGCATCAAATACGCCCGGGTTTTGGGCGATGGTGCCGGCGGCTGCTTCCCAAGTCCCAGGAGCCGGAAGCTCCAGTGTGCCTTAAAGCTTCTGTCCCAACACCACCCAGAAGGTTCCTGGTGTCCGGGACCCTCGAACACCCTGCAGGTGTTTCCCTGGCAACATGTGACAGACTGCCGAAATTGTCACCGGCTGGCTAATTCTTTTGCACCCTAAGTTTTAAAATCGGAGAGTTTTTGCAGAATCCGTGGCCATGCTGTCGAAGTCTGTCCTCTTCACTCCGTCTTAGAATGTCTCTGAGGGAAGGACTTGCCTCGAGCAAGGCTGGTTCACCGCTGGGTGGCCGTGGGGGCTGGTGCACCCTGGCGGGGCGGCTTCTGGGTTCTAGAGACGCAGGAACCAGCCACCCTCCTGTCCCTTCTTCAGGTGGGGAAAGCCCTTTCTCGGCTTCCCAGATGTCTGAGGGTGCAGTGCAGGGGGAAGGGAGGGCACGGGGGAAGCTGAGCCCCAGGATAGAGTCTCGTGCTCTGCCCTCTCCTGCCTCTCCCCTTCCGCCTTGCATGTGACAGTGTCTGTCCTCACCGGGGCAAACACATGGCTGGTAGACGTGGAAGAAAGCCGGGAAGTCAGCAAAGCAGCCGCACACGGGACGCTGGCGTCCGGGACATTCCCACGTCACTGGGGAAGTGGATGGGAGCTTCGTGGTCTGAGGGCCTATGGCTGCTCCTCCCGCCACCGGGGACCAGAGCAACACACAGACCCACGCTGGACCCGAGCTAAGGCTCTCTGACCGGGTATCGATCCGTGGCTCCCGTGGAAGGGCCATCCAGGACCATGAAGTCACAGGGACACTGTTGTTTTGGGCTTTTGAATAACGTGTGTGCTGGCAAACAGCTTTGGGGCTCCCCTGTGCCCACAGGTCACCACCGATTCCTGATCAGAGCCATGCATGGACATTAACAACTGGGGGCCTCCCGGGCCCTGCAGAGACCGCCCCTCCCAGAGCGAGCCCCTGCCTGTGGAAAGGACCAGAAGAGACTTCCCGGTGAGTGCACCTTTCACGGCGAAACCAACCCAGCCAGAGTTGGGGCCCACCTCCGCCTCCACGAGGCCTCACCCTCCCGCCAGGTTCACCTGCCCTGATCACCCCAGGTCCAGAGACCAGGTCGCCGGGGACAGCCCCATGCCCTGGTGCCCCCTGAAATCATTCAGACTGGCTGACCCCACGCCCGCTCTCCCTGCCGCACCCCTTTTGTCTGGTGGAAAGCACACGAGGCCCTCGTCCACGTTTCCCCCTCCGCTGGACCTGTTCCTCCCCGCGCGGGCCTGCGCGCCCCCCGCCGCCCACTCCCAGGGATCTGCGAGGCTGAGCCGTTCCCAATTAAAGCAACGTCCAGGCACACCCCAAGACAGCGCACCACAGCCTGTCCCGGTGCCTTGGGAAGGACACGTGACGAACTTGGGGACATGGCGCTCAGCGGAATGATCGGTCACCAAAGGACCCCACGTGGCGGAATTCCTGCTGCCGAGGTCCCTGGAGCCGCCCAGCTCTCGCGTCAGACAGTGGATGGGGTGTCGGGGGTGGAGGAGGGGTGGGGAGTCAGTGTTTGCGGGGGGCAGAGCTTCCGTTGGGGAGGATGAGAGGGTCCTGGAGGTGGACGGTGCGATGGCCGCAGCCGTGTGAGCGGAGTTCCAGCCGCACCCCCACGCCTGAGACGGTTACAGCGCGAATGTTCTGTTCTGTGCATTTCCCGCCCCACAGCACACGTCTACGCTGCTACATCTAACCCCACGGATCTCGGCGCCCCGAGGCTGGGACGCGTGGGACACGCCACCTCCCTCCCCTCCTGCCCGCTGGCGGTGCCCGGCTGTGGGGTGCCCCCGTGTGTGACCCCAGCCGCAACTCGCCCCTCCCTGGGGGTCCGCCTTCCTGGCAGGTAACATGGGAGAGGCAGCAGCTTCCGGGGCCGCAGACGAGCGACCGGGCCCCGCGTGCTGGGGGAAGGCCAGGCTCGGCTGTGGGGGCGTCTGTGCCAAGCGTTCGGCCTCATTTTGCATTTCTTGCATCTGGACGCCTCCTTTCCTTTCCCCTTGCAGGAACGGCTCAGGAGGGAGCCCCACACTGGAGGAGAGGCTGGGGGGGGGCTCTCCCTCACCCACCTGTGATTTGACTCCACGCACGTGCACCTACCCTTTGGTTTTGATAATTAGGCTTCCAGTAGGATCCAAATGAAACCACAGCCTCACCCCAGAGGAACGGCCCCAGAGCTGTGCCAGGGAAGCCGAGAAGGCAGCGGAGGGCCGACATCACAGGCCAGGGACGCATGCCCTGTGGGCCGGGGAGGCTTTAGATGTTTGTTTGCTTCCTTTCAAGGCCCGAGGCCACTTCGCTGCCCCTCCCCCGCCTTACAGGTTCTTTTGAAAACCCCAGACTCCTGCTTTCAACTCTTGCCTCTGGTCTCTGATAAAAGGCAAATTAAGAATCACTTCTAACAGTCTCCCTGGGAGCTAAGAGGGCTTGTCCGGCAGAGACAGGACATCAAAGCATGGAGCTCAGGTGTGCCCCTGGCCTGCGACCCGGGTGGCTGTGGGGAGGGGTTGCCGTCTGCACCACCTACCTCCCCAGGGCCCAGTCACCCTCTGCTGCTGTCCCCTGCCCCAGGCACGTGGCTTCAGCCACTGTGCCCGCCCTCCGGACAGGTCTTCAACCCTGACTGTGTGCAAAACTCAGGGCAGACTCTGCTAATGGTCGTGGCCGGGGACGGGCTGGGCACGGATCCCAAGGATTCCTCCCCTGCAGGTAGGCGGTGCTTGGACTGTGGAGCCGTTCCCGCTGGGAGGGGCAGGATCCTCCAGGGGCCTCAGAGAGGAAGTCCTGGCAGACCTCCTGCTGCACGCTGGTCCTAGACTCCATGAACCAGGAGCTGAGCTCTCTGGACCAGCCATCTGCAGAGAGCCCCTCTCCCGCCGCTGTTGTGCCCCCGGCTCCCACCCCATGGCACCCCGTGGCTCCATCCAGAGTCAGGGTGTCCCCCTTGGGGCTGGGCCCAGGCTGATTAAGCTCGGGGCTGGGGATCTACTGGGTGACAAGTGACTGGCAGCTTTGTTTCCCTCTTCCTGAGTCCAGCCCCTTGGAGGGGAGGACATGGGTCCGCTCCTGCCCTCCCCAGTCTTTAGCAAGCTCCCCTGGGAGAGCTTGGAGCATGGGGGACTCCCGCTGGAGAGGGGACCCTCAAAGTTCCAGTGGCCAGGAGCTCAATCCCTGTCTACCTCACACCAAGGGACACAAGACGAGATAGCCTGAGGGTGAGCGGCCTGAGCGGGGGGCTAGGCTGCCTGGATGCACTTAGCCGGCAGAGCCATGGCCCGGGCAGGGGCCCTGGGGTGCCTCTGGTGGTCTGGGCTGGTGCTCTGGGGACCCTGGTCCCTCAGCGAACTAGACATGGCATGGGCTTGTGGACACAGCCTCGGAAGGCTTCCCGCCCCCCTTGGTGGGAGCAGCGGGGGCTCCTGGGGAGGCAGGAGGACCCACCATTCCTGGTCAGGGTCCACACCACTCTAACTCCCACAGGGAGACCGGGTGCCCGTGGAAAGCCTTCCATCTGGGGTCAGATGCACGGGGCAGCGGTGAGGACAGAGACAGGGCTCAGTGACAGATGGGCAGCTGCTCCCACACCCGTCCCCAGGGCAGCCGGCCCTCCCCCCCAGCCCACTCCCCCATCCACAGCAGGAACCGCTCCGGGCTTCGGGCTTCGGATTTGGGTCAGGAATGCTGGAGGCCTGGGTGGAGCTGGGAGCCTGTGGAGAGCAGCTGCCAGGGAAGCTGGCCCTGGAGCTCTTTCAACTATGACAGGAACGTCAGCCCGTGCCTCTTTGGGCCTGGACAGGCGAAATCGCCATTTTTAGCAGCTTTGCTGTCCCAGCCCGGCCTCTGCCAAGCCGATGGGCTGGGGGGCTCTGGGATTTGCCTGGTGGGTGCTGCACTCTGTGGGGCCGGTGGGCCGGGCTGAGACCCTGCAGGGAGACACGTGAAGGTATCCCCCAGGTCAGGACAGCCGATTACAGTCACAGAGTAGCTGAGTGGGGAGGAAAAGGCTCCCAGAATGTTCTAGGGTCAGGAGCAAGTCTCTGGACCCCTAGGCTTCTATGTTTCCATGCAGCCCGTCCCGCAGCCCGAGGGGGTCAGGAGGTCAAGACAGACTTGGGAAAGCTCCTTTAGGCTGGGAGTCATCATAAGTCCGGTCTGATGGGCTGAGGGTGTTCTGGGGTTGGGGGGGAGGGGAGGAGCTGCAGGGGTGGGGCCCGGCTGTGTGGAGCACGTGTTAGCAGCTGGGGGGACACCTGTCTCCGGGGGCCTGACTCAGTGTCTGCCCCCTGGCCCCATGGGTTGCACATTGCTCATCGCAGCATCTCCTGGTTTCCTGGGAAACGGAGGCCCCTCTGTGTCAGGCATGACCGTCCCCTTCGACCTCGCAGTGGCCGGCTTCCCGCAGCACTCTGAGGTCCGGATGGGCAGATGGACTGCGTGAGAGAGAAAAGGGAGGCTTGGCCAGCCGATGTTCCTCTAGGTTGCACGGGGAGCGGGGATGTGCAGACTCAAGCCACGGGTCCCCCAGCCCCCTTTCCCGAGAAAGTCCCTGATGGCCTCCCGGTCCCCACATGCTGAGACTCTGGCGGGTGTGGGCTACACACGGCTGTGGGGTGAGCCGGGAAGCCCCGACCCCCCAAGGTCCCCCAGGCATTGCTGTGGAAGCTGTGCTGGCGGCCGAGGCTGCCAGGGACCAGTTCTGGCAATGGACGCCTGTCCCCCAGCTGTCTGCCCCGCAGAGGCGGCCGGGCCCCACTGGCAGGCAGCTGTGTCGAGGGAGGCCCCCGCGAGCCGGCGGGCAGCAGGTGCGCTTTCTGGAGCTCATGACTGCCTCGGGCCCAGAAACAGCTGCTGCTCGTGGGGGGACGGCGGCTCGGGGTGGGGGGGCCGTGCTGCCTCGGGGACCCCGGAGCCTCCCTGGCTCCGGCCTCAGAGTCTTGCAGATGCGTCAGGGGAAGAGGGTGTCAGCAGGCATGACACAGCCCTTGCGTCATGCTTCGAGAAAGGAGGGCGGCTCCTCCATCATGAGAGCGGGCTCTGCCCAGACCGTCCCCCCGAAGGGCCTCTCTGGGGTCCAGGGTGCCGCGTCCGGCTGGTTGTCCAGACAGCCGGGGTGACTCCCGTTACTTCTCAGGGGTCACTTAGACGGATTTGTGACCACTGAGTCGGAAAAGGTGTCCACGCTGCATGGAGAGTTTAAGTCGTGACTGGTTTCTTCTTTAACTTGAAAAGACAAAGTAAAACCCGATTGCCCCAAAAGTAAAAAGTGATCTTTCCTTCCTCCCTCCCTACCCCCACCCCGTCCTTCTTCCTTCCTTCCTCCTCCTCCCCCTTCCTTCCTTCTCCTCCCCCTTCCTTCCTTCTTTATTTCCGTCCTCCCTTCCTCCCTCCCTTCCCTGGAGAAGTCAGCATTCGTCTCGGACCTCCCTCTGTCAGACCCTAGTGACAGCCACGGTTACGAGCTTGGCGCGTGCCGCTCTTCTTGAAGCGACCCTGATGCCTGCGTTTCTCTGCACATCAGGGCAGGGCGGGGGTGGCCGCTGCGTGGGAACGGATGGCGGCCAGGCCGAGGGGCTGTGCGCCAGGTGTCCCCCGTCCCTGGGTGTTGAGAGGAGAAGCAGCGTGTGTGCAGCAGGAACCGGGCCAGAGGTGCATGAGTGCTGGAACCGGTCCCACGGCTGTCCCGGCGCCAGGCTGCAGGACACGGGCTCAGGGTACGTGGCTTGTGGCATTTGCACTATCCCGGGGCCGCTCCCAACCCTCCCGGGTATTTTCTCAGGTTACGATTATGGCTTTCGCCCTTTGGGGAGCTCCTGAAGGAAACAAAGTGTCTGTGTGGAAAAGGCCGTGTATGAGTCACGATCGGGCAGTGTGGCCGTCCTTCACCAGGTGACGTGCGTGTCGTCTGCTCCAGCCACCAGCCTCCACGGACAGCACCCTCCTGCCTTCTGGCTCTGCCACGGGCATTGGCCTTCCTGCTGTCCCATGCCACAGGCCCGGCGTCCGAGCTGCAGGCCGCACTGCTTCCTCAGAGAATGGGAACGTCCATGCGCCATCTTCTGATGAGGCTCATGGCCTGGGACGGTCCCCACGTGGCCCACACTCTTGGTTTCTCCTTCTGTCTCTGGGCTTGAGACGCTCTGCAGGCAGGTCTGATGGCTTCTGCCAGCCCGTCCTCTCCAGGAATCGCGGGCTCCAGAGGGGGTCAGTTGGGGACAGTCCAGGCTTGGCAGACATTTGTCCAGAATGCACCAGGACGTCGCTGTGGGGCCCTCCACTTCTCTCCAGAGGAGGAAGATCACAGCGGCGTGCACAGTTTGCAACCACTGTCTTCTCCGTGAGTTTCTGCTATCCAGGGCACGTCTTTGGGGTTCTGTTTGACATCTTAGAATTGAGTCACACGCTGTCCCGCTGTCAGTGAGCGGGGAGCTCACACAGGAGTCCGGACCACCTGAAGCCCCACTCAGTACCCCGGGGACATTTCCGTCTGCAGATGACGGGCTGACTTCCATTCTCTCCTCCTCTCACCGAGCTAGGCTTGGGTTCTCGTGCCTGCAGGAGAGACCATCCTCTGCGAAAAGATGGACAACATCTTGCCCACGCGGGATCTCTGCCACCAGGAAAGGGGGCCAGAGGGTGGAGACAGTCCTGCTGGGGGTCTGCAGCGGCCGGTCCGCAAGAGCTGCTCTTGGGGTCAGGAGCACAGTGTGGGGGGGGCAGGGGGTGTAGCAGGCTGACGGCTCTCCTTCTCCCCAGCTCCGTCTCCAGGGGCTGCTCCTGGATCTTATAGGGAAGAGGTTTCCACTTGGCTCTCAGGGTTGGGGTCTAAGATCTGGAGTGTGCATCCGTCTTGTCTCCCAGTGCCCAAGACGGGAGGGCACAGGGACAAGCCACCTGTTCTGGGAACACCCAAAGCCATCACGTCTATAGTCTAGAAGCTTGGTCCAGTAGTAACTCAGGCCAGGAACCGGCTGCCACCGTGACCTCCATGGTGGTCACCTGCCACGTGAGCTCCTGGGGCACCTGCCCCCAGGCCCTGGCGCCCCAGAATTCTGTGTCTCCCGAAGCACTCCCATCCTGGGGCCCTCCTCCCTGGATCGCTGCACCCTCACTCTATGGCGACAGCTTAACTCGTGTCCTGTTTGGTTTCCAACCCCTTAGCACGACCCCAAAGTGGTTCCTCATTAAAGCTACTCAACATGAGCCGGACTGGCGGTCTCCACCCTCAGACCCTACAGTGTCCCCGTTGAGATGTGCCTGGTCCGATCCTGGCGTGGTGCCGCAGTCTCGTCCCTCCCCAGGATTTTCCACGACAACTCTCACACAGGCAGACAAATCCATGCAACTGTGTGGGGAGCATCTCGTCCCACACCCTCGTCCCACACCCTCGTCCCACACCCTCTGGCTTCCCTTTGTAACACCTGCTGCGTCGCTCACCCCTTCCCGTCTCTGTCCCTCAGGCTCTGCTCCGTCCGTCTTACATTTCCAAGTGCTGGGCAGGGAGCGGCTGATACCAGTAAACACCTCAGCACACAGCATGACCGGGATTCAATCTGTGTTTGCAGGTTTTGTGGGGGCAGGCTACATTCAGCGACGTACGGATTTTACCTGTAGGATTGGATGACTCCCTCCCCGCCTCCAACCCAAGCCCCACGAGATACGGAGTATGTCAGTCTCCCCAGAAAGATCCCTCACGCCCCTTCCCAGCCCATCCCGGCCCCCAGCCCCAACGGCAGCCCCCGCCCCCGGTTTGAGCAGACTGTCTCCGAGAACTTCGTAGAACGGAATCACGTGCGAGACGTGTTGGTCCCCGCATGCTCTTTCTGAGATTTCTCGGTGTGGTGGCGGAGATTGGGGGTTGGTCCCTTACTATTGCTAGTCATGTCCTCAGGTAGGGACCCCTGCTGCTAGTCATGTCCCCAAGTATGGACACCCGGTGCCCAGAGTCCTTCCAGTCCTGCAACTGGTGGAGACCCTAACGAACATGTAGTGTGACTTCCTGCACGGTCTCTGGGTGGACGCGGACAGAATGGCCGTGGGTACCCTGGTCTCTGCTCCTACGTCTGCCCCCCAGGCAGACTGGGGAGAAGGCCCAGGCCCGTTCTCGGGTCCGGGTCACTGGTCCACACGCGAGGGTGATGTGTGGTGGGCCCCTGCCGCATCGGATACTTGCTCTCCTTTCTGCCCTTACCTGCTGGGCACTTCGGGCTCTGAGACCAGGGCTGGAGTTCCCGCTTCCTTTGGAGGCTGTTTCTAGAAGTACCAGCTGGTGTGGGGAGGGAACCGTCACCACTACGGCTGCCTGGAGCTTATCCCCGGGACCTCGGGGTAAGTGTTCCCTCCGGGAGGCAAGGGAGCAGGGGTGGCGTGTTCACTCTTTGGTCTCCCCTTTGCCTCCATCACTGGCTGAGCTCTGCTCCCGGACTCTGTGGGCCGCCCCGGGCACAGGCTGAGGGAACCCAGAGAGCCTATGGCAGAGAACTTGGGCACGGTGGCTGGAGCCTGCGGCGTGCACCAGGACACGTCGTCCCTAGGAGAGGCGGGCACCATAGCAAAGCGTCCGCCACGCCTTCTCAGGAAGCCGCCCCGACCCCCTGCAGGCCCACCCAGCTGCGTCCTTTTCCTCTGCTCTGATTGCACGGGGACACTCCCGTCCCGCTGCAGGAGGACCCCCAGAACCAGCGTGGCCTGCACACACGGACGCTTGGCATTGCCTCCAACGGCTCCGTGCCGTCTAGCGCTTACGACCCGGCCCATACCTGGAATCGCTTCCTGCAGAGCCAGCCCCGGGATGGGCTGGGATCGCTGGCACACGTCCTTGGCTCCCGCCTCTCCTCCCTGCCAAGCAGGGCCTGCCTGCCGCGGCTGTCCCCTCTCCCCAGTCTGCTGTCTAAACGTTAGGCTGCAGGGGAAGTGAGGACAGTGCGTGTTGGCAGATGGTGGGGCTTTGCCGATGAGCGCGAGCTCTGGTCTGTGCCTCAGCCAGGCCTCCCCGGAGGACCGGTGCACCTGTGTGCACCTGTGTCTTCCCTCCGTGGCCTGGGGGGCGGGGCGAGCACGGGACCAGCACACCCTCCAGACCCCGTAAGTCCCGTCTGCTCCACCTCCTCCACGCTTCTGTCACCGGGATCCGTGGAGGGAGCTGGTCCTCCCGGCGCTGCCCCTGCATCTCTCCATCCCTGACCAGCCGCGGGAACTGGGCCTGATATTTGAAACTCACGATCGACACGATGAACCCGTAGGGACCCACGGGTGTGGCCCAGAGCCAGCCAGTTCTCAGCTCGCTTGGTGCCTTTGGTCGCTCAGCGCGGGCCTCTTGAGGCCGTGTCGGGGGCAAAGGCGGATGCCAGGCTTAGCCATCCCCGTGGCTGGCTCCCCCACGGCCCCAAAGCTCAGTGGGGTCCTATGGTGGAAGGGAACGTCCTGCTCATGTCCCTGTCTGCCCAGGGCTGGTGGAGGGTGGGCAGAGGCGCTGTGCCCATGTGGGCATTTGTGGATCCCTGACCCTTCTGTCCTGCCATCTTCAAGGGTCCGGGAGTTCTCGGTAGGGGTCTCCGAATCCAGGAGGCAGAGCGGAGGGGTGTAGAGGACCCCGGGGCCGGCGTCAGGCTCCACTGTGATGCAAACTTCGTTCCGGCACCATCTCGGGTCTGAGCCCACGGCTGGGAGGCTGGGCCTCACAGCACAGCAGCGGCCCAGAGAGATGGGGTTTAATGGCCATCGCAGGGCACGCAGGAAGAGAGGGGCTTCGATAAGCAGAGCAGCCGTGGGCCGAAGGAGTAAGCCCACAGACCACGCCCTTGTGACCACGCTGTCCCCAAAGATCTGGGTGCACTCAGTGCACTATCCCATTTGCTGGTTGCAGGGGGCCGTGTTCCCGAGATCTGGGGACAATGGGACAGGATACGTGCAAGAAAATGCAGTTAAAATTCATTTTTAATGAACAAATGAAATTGTATCAAGGTAAGCTTGTCACTGGAAATCTCAGATTTGAGGTTTCTGGGCCTTACAGCTGGGACAGAGGCAGGGCCTGGGGTAGGGGCCATGGGGCCCTTCTGGCGGGGAGGCTGTGGGGAGGGCGTGGCGGGGGGCGCCGCAGGCTGGGGTGGGCTGGTCACGGGCCGGTGGGACAAGGGCTAGCTGGGACGGAGCCCTGGGTCAGCGCCAGGGACCCAGACGCCGCTCCTTCTGTGCGGGCAAGAGGGCGCCGTCTTACACCCGAAGCCCGTACGACCCTGACAGTCTTCCCTGTTTCACGACGCTCTCGGGGAGGTCTGATTAACTGAACCTTGTTAATTTATCCAGGATGGCAAATGAGGAAAGGAAAAACAAGTGTATTGGGGCGAGAGTGAGGGCGAACAGAAGGTCCGCCTTGCAGGCCGAGCTACGTGGCTTTGCAAGGGAAGGAAGAAAAAGGAAACCTCGGAAATAGTTACAAGCCGCTCTCACTCTCGGGAAGTCGATTCTCTCCACAAACATCTGCAGCCTTTACCCGAGGTGCAGGGGACCCCTTAGGAGGCTCTCTGGCCTCGAGGCCCTTCGGGAACTCATTTGCCCAGAAGTCTGCCACAAGAGCCTGCAGGATCCTTGCAAGACCCGGGCGGTTTCCAGCTGCGGCGGGTGCCGGAGCGGAGTCCGAAGCCGGACTTTGGATTTGCTTCTGCTTGACTTTCCGCTGGCAGAGACGCCAGCCCGGGTGTGTGCGAGTGTGCGCGCGTGTGGGGCTTTGTCTGGGTGACGATTGCTGTTGTGTCCCCGTCGGTCACTCCCTCCACCCCCCACGCCCCGCGCCCCGCTGTGCCCGAGTCACCGGAATCTCCCCACCAAGCAGGGCCAAATACCTCCGTGTTGTCATCGTGACACCGCGATGATTCCTTCCTCTCCTCAGCTTCGAACCGCGCATCTCCTGTTACGTTTCTGCTCGAGCCACACACGGGATGAACCACACCGAAGCTGCCGCAGAGACCCCAGGTTGTCACTGACTTAGAACCGCAAATACTTCTCCCATCGTGAGTGTCTCCCACACAAACACACCTTTAGACGTACAATGGCTTCCCCTTGTCACAAGCACCGAGAATCCCAAGACCCAGATACTTCCGGAGGCGCGGGTTCAAGGCTGGAGAGGGTCGGGCAGGCGGGGAGTGCGGCGGGGTGTGAGGCGTGGTGAGCTGACCGCAGGTCCCTGCTGGGGTCCGAAGCGGGGACAGCAGGGCTGCCGGGGGGCCATGGGGAAGGATGGAGGAAAGGAGCAGTGGTCTTACCCGGATGGGGTCACGACAGCCTGTCCTCGTGGGCCGCTGCTGTCACTGCGGCAAGTCAGTGCTGGAGCGGCCGGGTCGTCGGACCCACGGGGCTGCCGGGGTCCGGCGACGTACAAGCACGTGTTCCCTGCGGTTAAGGAGAGGCTTTGCTTCTTTCCAAAAACAGCTTTCGTAATGCGAACCAAAGAAACGCAACGCGGGACCCTCTATCTGTAGGCCCTGGCAGATGCCGGCTCCAAACAGGTCCCCACGACACGAGTTCCAGAATCCCGTGGGCCTCCCAGGGCCCTCGCCCCGCCTGCTCTCCCGCCTTCTCTGTGGAAGGAAGACCTTCTCGGGACTGTTCCGGGAAGCGCACGTGACCGTTCTCTGAGGCCTGGAAATTTCTTCCCGCCCGGCCACCATTCTTCTGCTTTCTGCCTGGGGGATTTGCCTTTCCCCAGTCCCGTAGGAGATGGGCCTTCTGTGTCCGGCTTCTTCCCCGTGAGGGAAACAAACCTCCGTGGGGCTTCAGGAGTTTGTCCATGTCAGGGCACGAGCGGGCTCCCCTCCTTTCTCTCGACCCCGTTCGACGGTCTGGGACACCGCGGCGACTTTGCCGTTCGCCTCGCGGAGGTGCTCGCCTTGTGTCCCTCGGGGGCTCGCGGAGTCGCACTCCGAGCTGAGCTGCGGTTTCTGATTTCGACTCAGACCTGCGCGTGTCGGTCTGGGACCGCCTTCCCCGCGTGCGCTGCTAAAAACCCTGGCGCTGGCGGCGAGACTGGAAATGCCGGAACCTGGTCTCGTCCAAACGCCTTCGGCCCTGGGCCGCGTCCTCGCCGCTCTCCCCGGAGATGCTTCGGGTCGGCGCCAGCAGCCGGGAAATTCCAGCGGGCGTGCTGGTGGGGACGGACTCGTTTTCTTCACCGGAGATACGTTTCCGTTGGAGTTGGGGTAAAACACGCAAAACACACAATCTGCATCTTAGCCATTTCGAAGCGAGCAGGTTGTCGGCGTGAAGGACGGTCACGGCGTTGTGTGGCCGCTCTCGGGAGCTGCTTCATCCTGCGAGACTGAAACCGACCCCATTCCCCAGGAACCCCTCGTTCCCAGTCAGTCCCTGGGCCCCATCCGTCGGCTCGACCACCCGAGGGATCTCTCATTAGTGGAATCAGGCCGTGTTTGTCTTCTGGCGTCTGCCTCCTTCCCCCCCGTCACGTCCTCCAGCTTGGTCTGTGTGACCTGAATCACAGCTTCGTTCCTTTCTTGCGGCTGCGGGACATTCTGTTGTGTGGACAGACCACGTTTTGTTTATCTGTTCCTCTGGTCACCAGACACCTGGGAGGCGTCCACGCCCCGGCTGCTGTGAACACCGCTGCCGTGAACGTGGCTGTCAAATGTCTCTTGGAGACGCTGCCTTCCATTCCTTGCGGGGAGGCCACACGTGCAACTGCTGGTCGTCCGGAAATCCCATTTTCTCTGCCGGACCGGTTACGCATGGATCTCACGTGAAGCTTCGTTTCTGATTGTGTTGTTTTTCTTAGTGAGTTTCCTTCCTGTACTATCTGTTCATGAGCATGCATGCAAATTCAACACTCAGAGGGGCAAGAAATGTTGACTGCAGTTCTCTGCGCAGAATAGAAATTTTGGCAACAAGGGTTGATGTGATAATTAACTCAGGGACTTAACGTCCTTTATCATAAAACAGGAATGTGTCGAGAAATCTCCTCCTCCAGCTAGGAGAACGAGGAATTTTTTACTGATTGTGCATTGCTGCCTGCCCTGTTGAGCCCACCCCAGGGAGTGGGGCAAGGGGCCAGAGTGGCGGGAGACGGGCTTTCCCAGCCAGCGATCTGCAGAGGCCGCTGCCACGGACGGAAGAGACATCAGAAGCATGGCCAGGGCGTGGCTGTGGCACGTGGCCTCCATTCGGGCTCTGCGTGTCCAGGGCTCCGCGGGGACCCAGCTGTGCTGTCTCAGGAGTGGGCTGGCGTTGCCCGTGGCTGCCGGCCCCTCTCCAGGGCTGCCATGACAGCAGAGGGAGGTGAGCTGTGTAATGTGCTTGACAAGGTGCCCGGGGCTCGGCGTCCTTCCCAGAAGGGCAGCAGACGTGATCATTGCCGCTGTGTGGCCGCATCCAGGCGGCGGAGCGTGGTGCGGCCGGGCGGGGACGGCCCGACGTTGATGCCCCCTTCAGCGCCCGCGTGAGTGCCGCTACGTGGTGCTGGGCAGTGCGGCGTGAGCTCTGGAGAAAGGGCGGGGGCTGGGTGCTCGGGCAGGCGCCACCCTCTGTGGCCAGTGGCGGGTGGCGGGTGGGCTGTGCGTGGGAGCGCAGGGGGCTGGCGTCCGGGTGCCCACCTCGCCCCGGCGCCTTCTCTCCTGGGGCGCAGGGGTGTCAGGGCACCAGTGGGACAAGAGGGGACCCAGGCTGAGGCCACAGCACCCTGTGACTCTCATGAGCTCTCGCATGGGACCCCAGGGGGCACCAAGGGGAAAGAGCCCGGACTGGACCTTCTGGAGGCTCCAGGCTCCGTAGCTGACGTGGCGAGCTGGCCGGGCAGATGCTCGCTCGGCAGACCCCACAGACTCACATAAGAATGCGTAACAGCGGCTCCGAGCGCCCAGCGTTCGCACGCCCGATCAGCCCTCCCTCGCACTCGGGCCCCGCAGCTTCACGGCACGCGTTTTACTTCGGAGGCCCGAAATCTTCCTGAGGAGCTGAGAACCCCCACTGAGCTCCGCAGCCTGGGGGTGGGGAGGGTCCACAGCCGCCTTGTCTGTGCTGACCCACGCCGCGTCTCACTGACCTTCCGACTGGGTCACCCCAGCCGGGAGCCGAGGAGGCTGGCCAGAGAGAAGGCACACCTTCCAGACGGTTTCTGTTGGGACACGTTGTCATCCACACCCACACTGGGGCAGCTCAGACAGGTGGTTACAGTAGTGGGCGCGTGCATGTCCTCCCCAGACTCTCCCCCGGGACCGGGCCTGCTACCCTTTCTCAGCCCAACCCCGGGGACAAGCTCCCTGCCCCACCCACCCTGCACTCTCCCCTCCCCTGGGCCTTTCATGCTCCTGCTTTTTCTCCAGGCATTTTACAGCTGGTCCCGCTCTTGGATTCCTTTGTCTGTCCCGCCCGTACCCGTGCGCCAGCGTGGCGGGCCTCGACCCTACGTTTTGCTGTGGTTTGTTCTGCAGGGGCCCATAGGGCTGCACGGAGAATACGGGTTCGCAATCCTGACTGGCCGGGAGTAGCCCGATCCCGCGAGCGCTCAGCATGTCAGACGTGCCTGGACAGAGGAGGCCTCGCCATCTCTCCCGGAGCTGACGTCACCCGACAGAATCAGCGTCTGCCTCTCTCTGCTCTTTGAATGGATCGAGGGCAAGTTCTGACAAGCAGAGCGCCTCAGAAATACGTTGTGAAGTTCAAGTCAGTTCCTCTGCGGAGTC
Organism: Meles meles; assembly: GCF_922984935.1. Taxonomy (NCBI): domain Eukaryota; kingdom Metazoa; phylum Chordata; class Mammalia; order Carnivora; family Mustelidae; genus Meles; species Meles meles. Next base: position 96,728,607 of record NC_060076.1, read on the forward strand.
AGGTTCGAGGCAAGAACAGTCAGGGGCTGGCCGGGCTGGTCCTATTTATTAACGCCCGCTGCAACCCACCGAGATTATCTATGGTTATTCCCATTTCACAGATGAGAAACCGAGGCTTGCTCCAGGTCACAGAGCCCTGCAGAGTCACAGGAGGGAACCGGACCCCGCATGGGCAGTGGTGCGTCCCCACCAGGGCCTTCCCGTTACTCCGCAAACAATCCTCATCCCAGCAGGAGCTCATCCTAGGCCTCAAGCGCCTCTCTAATTATTCTGTCGATGAGTTTGCTTCTTCCCTGGAGCCTGTGGGCCTGCCGGGTCCCCTGGGTCACGAGCAGAGTTTTCTCTTGGTTTGCACAAGGGTTTCCACACCGAGGACCCCGCAGCCTCTGCTTTTGGGCGCGGATTTGTCCTGGGGAATCTGGTTACGTTGTAAGGGAGTGTCACTGCCGCGGCGGGTGCTATCAAAATGGATTTGGATCTCCGTCCTGGGGTTCTCTAGAACACACTTGGGTTGATGTGAGCCCCAGGGCCCAGAGCACCTCTCCCTCTTCTTAGCGTGCTACGAGGATGAATTAGTGCCCGGACAACAGAAAACAGAAGGTGGCCCAAGTGTGCGGGGCCGTGTTGGGCTGCTGATACCCTGGACGGGGACTCTCCGTGGGACTGGAGGAGACAGTCTTTAGCCTGGCGAGCCCCCTAGGCCTGGCTGGGCTCCACACACACACACACACACACACACACAGTCACCCTTGCGCTCAGTTGCTTTTCTGTTTCTGAGGCACTGCCTGGAAGACGTGTCCGGTTTTCCCAGACGGTAGCATCATCAGCCGTGACAGTGGGCAGGGGCCGGGCAGCTCACGGGGGCTGGCTGCTCCGTGAGGGTCGAGGGATGTGGGAAGAAAGAAGGAGACCAGGAAATACAAACATCCCATTTGCTTTAAAAGGGGCAAAAATTCCAAAGCCCTTACTGCTGGTGAGTAATGTGGTCAGCTGTGTCTTCACGTGATGTCGTCGTGAAGCATGGCCTTGTCCTTCTTTGTGTGTAGACTGTGTTCCACGAATAACAGACTAGCACAGGCAGTGAGGACATACAGACGGTCCTAGCCGTAGCAGTAAGAGTGTGTGTGACCCTCCGTCCGGCAGCTGCAGGGGCAGCCGTTCAGCCCTTCCTGCCGGTCTTCAAGGTCGTGCCCTTGGCGCTGGGTGTGGGCTCCTCTCTTCAGGGTCGCGTGGCTGGCTCCGTCGCGTCGCTCTCAGCCTCCTCTGCACCACGCTGTTTCAGATTTCCGCTCACCACCTATAACCAGCTGCTCAGGATTCCAGTGGGTCCTCCGTTGTCCCCACCACCCCCGGCCCCGGTCGCCCGGAATGCAGGGAGCTGCCCGCGGCTTCGCTTCTGTGTCTGCAGAGCTGTGTCTGCACGAGCTGTGTGTGCAGAGCCTCACACAGTGCCCAGCCCCCGCCGCTACTGCTCACGTCTTTGCTGCGACTTCACCCAAGTCCGTCATCTGTTTGCCCACAGGACCCCGTCCTTCTCCGTTCACGTCCCCCGAGGCCGGGCTCGGCCATGTGGAGCAAGCTCAAGGCCCTCGGCCCCTCGTCGCGCCCGCCAGGCTGCTGTGGTCAGCCTGACGATTTCGGCACCGATGATGCTGCGGCGGGTCCAGGCAAGGTCAGACGCCGGCTGGAACGTCATGCGGGGCCTGGGGGGTGCCGGCCTGGATGCACAGGCCCCTTCTCCCCAGCCCCTGGGGTGAGCGGTGCTGGACACGTTGGGTCAGTGGCGCAGGACAGGTGCTGCTCTCCTGCAGGACGAGCGACAGAGTGGCTTTGCTGGGAGGGCAGAGAGCCTGGATCGCCGCACCCCATGGCCTGAGCACAGGTTTCCATCTACCTGGCGGGGGGGGTTGAGGGCATGGGGAAGGGGGGCCAGAGGGTGCTCTCCAGGGAGCCTGAGGGTCTCCAGGTGCCTTTCATCAGGGGCCTGCAGTCACAATCCTGCATCAAAACCAGCTGTTTCCTTACCTCTCCAGAGAGTCTGGAAGATTTTGGAGGCTGGGACTCTGTTTTACTGACCACTTTGTCTCCAGCACCCAGCTGGGGGCTTGGGATTTTGGAGCCCTTGAGTGAGTCTGTGCGTGGGTGACAAGCTCTCTGAAGGCCCCGGGGAAGGTGCTATCCCCTGACGTGCCCAACAGGCTCTCCTGGCGGCTTCCCTGTTCAGTAAATGCAGCTTGGAAACCCCATTGTACCCCGTATTTCTCTCATGTCAATAGGCTCAGGGACTTACTTGGGTTTCTCATCTAATGAAATCATGAAAATGTGCCCTGTCATCTAACTAGGACTGGAAATTACCCAGATTCTCTATGTGATGGGTGGGGGGGTGGGGGGGTGGGGGGGGTCTGCCTGGCATCCCACGTCCCTTCTTTCCCAGGAGCAGAGCCCGGGGCTATTTGGGGGCCCAGGTCCACTAGGGCTCGTCTCTGAGCTGTCCCAGCCGCCTTGGGGCCCACGATGCGGATGGCGCTCCTTTCGCTCTCCTCTCCATCCATCTTCCTGATGGGAGATCAGCCTGTGTCCCGGCGCTGCCGCAGCCTCCATGGGGCTAGAGGAGGAGGGACGCAGACGTGGGGGTTCCAGAGGGTGGTGGGGTCCCCTTGCTGGAGACCTGGGAGGGAGACGCACCTGTACCCGAGGAGCCCTAAAACAAGCTGGGCTGCTGCCGGAATTCTCCCCGGAGCCACCCTGTAGCCACCAGGCTGGGGCTGGGAATAGAGTCGGTCAAAATAAAATAAACAGCCCGTGGCCCGGCTCGCAGAGACCCTGCTGTGTCAGCGCGGTGGTCCCCGCCTTGCGAGCACAGGGTTCCCCGGATGGGAGCAGCCACTGGCCTGCACGGGCCTGGCCTCCTGGGAGCTAGGAGACCCTCGATTCCCCACCCGCTTGTAAAGGGAGTGCCCTGCAACACAAGGGGAGGCCCTCCGTGGCCCTCCCCAGCCGGCTTGCCCTTCTGAGACGAGGAACACTGTCTGGTAAGACACACCAATTAGGAAGTGTTGTTCTCAGGACGTCTGGGGGGCTCAGTTGGGGAAGCGTCTGCTTCTAGCTCAGGGCGTAATCCAGGAGTCCTGGGATCGAGCCCCGCTCGAGCCCCCGTCTGCTTCTCCCGGTCCCTCTGCCCCTCGCCCTGCTTGAACTCTCTTCCTCTCAAATTAATAAATGATTTTTTTTAAAAAGGGGGGGCATTGTTCTCTGTCTCCAGAGGATGAGGCTGCCTTTCTGCCTTTACCTCTCCCTTCCTGCCCTCCCTGGCCTGTGCCCCACACCCCGCCCCCCGGCCCGCCCTGCGCTCCTCCCGGCTGCTTCCCGGTGCGCGGTGAGCGGCCCTCGTGTCTTCCCTCCAGCTCCCCGCGTGTGCCCTATGTCAGTCCACCTTGTTCTCCTAACAGAGACCCTGCTTGATTACGTTCCCAGGCTCTGAGCCCCTCCGAACCGGACGTTCTCTCGGACGCTTTGAAAGAACAGGTGACTCGCCATCATCTCTACGTCCCACATCCTTCCAGGACGTCTCTGATCCTCAGAGCTGTTTCCGGGCCTGCCCACATGGGCTCTGACGTCTCCCAGGACAGCTGGGCCCCGTGGGGGAGGCGGCTGTTCCAAGCCTTAGGTTTCTGGTCCAATAAAATTACTGGGCCATGCAGTAGCCCACAGCCCGTCAAGGACACGAGCCCGACACCCTGGCAGGGACAGCGTTTCTGGTAGGAAAGGGCCCTGCCCTCCTCCCCTTCTTTCCTCTTCTCGGGAGGCTCTCAAGTAACGAATTCACACGCCCCAGTTAAGCCACAAAGCAGCCAGCATTCCCGGTAAAGACGAGCTCACTTTGTAGATGCCCGTGAGCGCTCCTGTTGGCTGACTTCCAGGGCCTCAGCGCGGAGCTGGGGGGGTCAGCCCAGGGCTGAGGGGAGGCTGGAGGGAGCAGTGACCCCCAGCACCCACTCGGAGGGAAACCTGACTGATGACTCGGCGGCAGGACGTGGAACAGGAGCATCTCATCCGTTCGGCTCGTTGCAAGGCTCTCGTTCCGGCAGACGGGTCCCCGCTGGCTAGGCGAGGCTCCCCTCCTGTATTTGACACATCGTCTTGTAAAATACACACCGTGCACCATCTCTCGTAACTGCCCGGAGAGCCCTGTGAGGCCTGTCAGAGGAGACAGCAAGGCCCGGAGACACGGATGCGTCCAGAGCCACGCAGTTCACATGGGACACGGTGAGCCAGCCTCGGCCTCGGATGGATCCCTGGAGGACAGCGGGGTCTCCCTCCATCATCCGTGTACGGAGGGTTTCTTGTGCTCAGGCCCGGCAGGCCATGCCATGGGTGTTCTTGGGTCTCAGGCAAAGGGATACAAACTGAAATGAAAATTCTCCTTGGGGGGGTGGGGGAGACCGTGGGCGTGTGGGGGCGCAGGGGTGCCAGGCTAAGGACCGGTGGTGTGCGGACCCGGACACTTACCCAATTTGCTCCGAAAGAGGCCGCGAACTTGCTTCACTTCCTGCTGTTCGTCTTGGTCCAGATGCTAGAAATGCAACACGAGTCAGTAGCGGAATGACGGCTCCTGTTTGCAAGGGGGGAGACAAAGGGACTGATTTATCCAGAGCCATTTCATTTGGGGGCGACTTGGAGGACTGCTGGCTGCCGTTGGGTTGACCGTGAGAAATGGTGATCGTGGACCCACGAAGAAGCCCCGAAATGCCCTTTGCTCCTTAGCAGATCCCCGCTGTCAGGCAAGGATTCTTGGCAGCTCCATTATTGAAAGCTGAGGCTGAGTGTTACACACGGAATGGAACCCGAGGCTATGTTTTCCCGTCCTCCACCCACCCTTCAGCTACAGAGAGTCGCCATACCACGTTAAGTGTTAAATGTGACATGGGTTTGCGCTCGGATCAAGTGGGATTTGCTCGAGTCGAGGGGTGGTAAGGAGAGCGTGGTCCCACGTGGCTGTGTCTTTGGCGGGTGTAAGTACCTACTGCCTGAGTCCCACGAGTCCCACGGGGGCGGGAGGTGATCTGAGAGGGCCGTGAAGATTCAGGAACATCATGGTGCTTGACAAAGGGCTCTAAGACGGGAATGCAAGGAAGGGACCCGGCAGAAGTCACAGCCAGCAGAGATTTCATGCACGAGCCTGGGTTCGTGATGGCGGCGTGGCCGGCTCCCAGGACAGGTAGTCAGAAGCTGGAGACCTGCCCAGGGGCCAGCAGGACCGCGTGCTGTGAGACGGGCTGCGGCCAGCGAGCATCTCTGCGGCAGAGTACAGCCCCTTTGTGACTCGGTGGACGTGGGGCTGTGGCTGAGAGAGACCCCTGCGGGCCGGTGCAGATTTTATGCCCCTACAGCAATTCACGCAACGGAGACTCTGAACTGCGGCACATGCTGGGTGAAATCACCCACTAGAGTTTGTCCATGTGCTAATCTCGCTTTTCCAGTAAGACATAAACCGCCCTCCTCCCCCCCCCACACGTCGGACCATATCCTCTCTGGGGCATGGAGGAGAGAGCTGACAAAGAGCCAGCCGGGTGAACGGCGGGTGAACCCGGTGCCCCTGCCCGCACCCGCTCCCGGCTGGCTGCTCCGAGGCTCCGGCTTGCGGCTGCTCTGCCCGCTCCTCGTACGGCAAGAGCACGTTTCCTGGGGCCTCCCTCCTGCGCTTTGGAGCCTGCCCATCAAAGTCACCGCAAACTGCCGTCTGTGGGGTCTGCGGCCAATTCCCAAGAGGCCAGGCACAGACGGGAACCTTTTCTTTCTTTCTTTCTTTTTTTTTTTGAAGTGTCCTTTGTCTTCAAACGTGGGCACATTTCCAGGCTCAGTCGGTGATCCAGGCCTGCGTGTTTTAGTATCAAAGTCTCACTCGTGGTGATTTCTGCGCAGCGGCCCCGGGGGACGCTGGATCGGTGGCTGCCCCTCGGGCGTAGGGTGGTGTAGACATCGGTGTGAACGACAGAGGAAAACCATGTGGGAGCGGGAGGATGGAGTCCCCCAGTCACGCTGGGATGGGCGTCCGCTGTCCCCCAGTAGCGCTGGGATGGGCGTCCGGGCAACGGAGTGGCCGGGAGCTCCCACACGGGAAACGCACTCTGTTGTCCGCCGGCGCCTGTCTTCTTTCACTTAACTGAGTGTCCTCGAGGTCCAGCCGCATTTTATTTATCCGTTCGTCCATCGATTTGGGTCGTTGCCACGTTACAGCCATTGTGGATAACACTGCCGTGAACTTGGGGCTACAAATATCGCTTTGAGACTCTGCTTTCAATTCCTTTGAATTCCTATCCTTTGACCTTGAATGAATTCCTTTTTTAAAAAAGATTTTACTTGTGTATTTGAGAGCGAGAGCACAGACAGGCAGAGGCAGAGGGAGAAGCAGGCTCCTGGGTGAGCAGGGAGCGTGATGCGGGGCTCGATCCCAGGACCCCAGGGTCAGGACCTGAGCCGAAGGCAGACGCTTCACCGGCGGAGCCCCCCAGGCGCCCCAGTTCCTTCCGACGCAGAAAGGGAATTGCTGCATCATACGGTAGCAGAGCATGTCCTAATGATTTTTGGGAGGTTATCCCAGAGAAGCGAGTGTGAACGTGGGCCGTACGAGCTGTCTTGGACAGTACATCTTCAGAGCAGGTCCCGATTCTGGTCCCGCCTCCGGGTGACGCGTGGCAGGGCCCGAGCTAGGATGCCCCCGCCCCGCACCGGCCAGCACGGGTGCTCACCGTCCTCAGGAATCCCGACCAACAGCCCTGGCGGGGTGCGCCGTTTCGAGTCACCCGGCGGGAATTCCAGACCACGCGGGGCAACTCCCGGCCCTGGGAAGATCCCGTCCGCCTCACGCGACAGCTCCGGCGGGTGTTGGATTTCCATCATCTGCGTGAGCTTCACGCTGATGTGTGACACGACTGAGGCTTTAATGACACCGTGTCTTCCCGGGGAGTTCATTCAGAGCCCCCCACTGGCATGGCTGGCCCCCCATGCAGGCATTTGCTCCAAGAGGAAGCTCATAGGGCTGAGAATCATCTCAGTTCCCCTTGGACGTGGCGCTCGACCCGCGTGGCCGCACGGGTCCCAGAGCCTGAACGCGCGTGTGGACGTGAACGGTGGGGACCCGGAGTGGGATTGTTGCAGCTTGTCCTGCGGACGCGGGGGAGACGGTGGCGTCTCAGGTCCAAGGGTGCATCTTAGCGGATCTGCTGTTTCACAATGCTGTCCGGTATTTTCTGTCGTGGAGAACAGATTGTAAAATCATTCCGTTCACCACCGACCCTCATTCTCCCTGACGCGTGGTCGCGGCCCTCGGGCATGCGGTGGTCCACGAACAGGCTGAATCCAGACGTGGAAGAAGGCAGGTTGATTGCTATTAACGTCTGTGATATTATTCCTACCTTAGTGGAGGTGACCTCCGCGCCTTGTAGGGCATCTGGGTCTGGCCGGGAAGGGACAGGCCTGTCCTGGTGTGAGGGGACTGAGGGAGCTAGTGGCAGCTTTGATGCCGGACCTCACCTAGATGTTTTGTTTTTATGTGACTAGACATGTCCCTTCCCAAGTGTTTCCGGGGCTTCCGCCGCGGGTAGAACACTCTGAAAGTGGCGGGGGCTCCTTCCACAGCCTCTCCAGGCTCCAAGCTCCCTGGAGGTCTCGAGGCTCCAGGGTAGAGACCTGGACAGGAGACAGGGGTCTTCCTGTGAGGTGTCCGCCCCTGGTGGGCTCTCGGGGCTGTCCGAGATCCCCTCCTCACTCCTGTCTGCTGGGGGTCCTTGCGATGCATCCCCGTGCTCGCTGTTTACCGACGGACAGATGGTGTCTTCTCTGCCTGGCCGCTGGCCTCTGGGGTTGAAGAGCCTCTGTTCCTGCCCCTTCCCCAGACCCCTTCCTCCCTGTACTCCCCTCTGGGGCATCTCAGCAGACCCAGCCCGCAGGGTCCTGACCATACTGAGTATTTGTCCCAGCCCGGGGTCAGGCAGTATACTCTCCCCCCAGGGACGGTGTGGGGGCGCCGTCTGGCCAGCTCCTTCCCTGCTCAGAGCGGGTGAGCAGGTGCGCTGGCTGTGGCCAGATTCATCACCGTTTCCTCGAGAAAACCAGAGTCGTGTCTCCTGGCTGTTTCCCACCTGTTACATCTTGATCAATTGGATGACGACTTAGGTTTGAACATCCTCTCCTTGAGGGGGCACGTGGCTGTGTGGCCATGACTCCAGTGAGTGTGGCCAGGGCTCTGCAGGACTGTGGGCAGGGGCTGGAGCATCCCAGCTGGCCTTGGAGATCGGGTGCCCTGGGTGCCCAGAGGGCACAGGGAGGGACTGGCAGGGGGTGGGAGCTGAGAACTGTCACGGAGCAAGCATGGTGCCCCTGAGACCTAGCAGGTCATTGGTGGGGGCACACAGCCTCTGGGATGGCGGCCCCACACTGAGCAGGTAACTAGAGAGAGGCTGCCTCCTTTGTGCCCTTTCTGAACTGGCCACGCTTTCCTATCCTTTCGAAGCTCCCGGAGCTCCCGAACTCCTAGAAGCAAAGGGTTACACGCGTGTGAAATGTTCTGCTTTCATTGTAAGAGGGACATAGGGAGACACGTTCACGTGTCGAGGCACATGGGATCTGACTTCCGCAATTTTAATATAAAAAGAAACATTTTGGGAAACAAACGAAACAGAAATCTTCGCCCTTGATCTCCCCTCCTCCCTAGTTTTCATTCATTTTTTTTTTTTTTTTTTAAAGGAAATGTGGGAAAGAGCTTTGAAGCATCCGGGAGCCCGGAGGTGGGAAGGGCCGGCCCCTCCAGCGGGGGCTGCGGGCTTCCCAGCCGGCGCGCAGGGACACAGGCGCAGCCGCGATGCCAACAAATGTAGCCGGGCCCTTTCCTTTGATGTGCGAAGATGAAACATCGTGTCAAGTGAGCAGTGGAAGCCTGACTGAAATGTGATAATACGGAAGCCGGTACCTCAGGGCCAAAGCCTAACAAAGATAGAAATCAGATTATTAATGACAGTTTCCAGCTTGAAAAACAAAAGTCTTGAGACACGTTTGATCAGCGGGTCGCGGGCAGACAGCGCTGCCTGCAAACACATGCCCGCAGAGGCAAGGACTCCGCGTGCAGAGCAGACGCGCGGGAGCAGACGGGCCGGGGCGCCCCACGTCTGCAGTCATGCCGCCGCCGGAGGCCCGGCGTCCAGCCGGGGCACTAGGAAGCGCCCCACGCCCCCGGCTTCTCCCACCTTAGAGGGCGCCGTCGCCGTGTTTCCGTTGGCGAGGAAGCCATGTGCCGAGCTCTGAGCTGGTCACAGCTCCTGCTCCGGGGCTGTCTGGGGACAAGGGTGTCCCTCCCTCAGCGGGAAGAGGTTGCCCAACCTGCAACTCTCCTGGTGCGTGGGTGGGCGGCCGGCGAAGGGACGTGCTGCTCTGACGGGGTATCTGTGGGTGGCCTGGGGGACGGGGATTGGAGGGGTCCCCAAAGAGTTTCTGTTGGGGGCATGGACCTGGCATTCCTGTAAGACGCATTATGAGGGGTCTGGTCGGTCTCCGCACAAGAAGCTTTCAGCTGGAGGATCGAGTTGGCGCACGGGGAGCATGTCCCTGCACCGGTTCCAGGGATGGCTGCGGGGGCCAGACCACGACGTGCTCCCGCCCGGCATGTGACTGGAGCCTCGGTTCCCTCAGCTGTGACTGCAGAGGCCCGACCTATGTCACGACTGTGGTCCGCGCAGCCCCGATCCCCGCTCTCGGTCACGACCACCTCAGTGGCTTTGCAGGGTGGGGCTCAGCACAGACCCTCAGGTCCAAGGAAGGGACGGAGAAGGTTTTGAGGGCATGGGTCTGCCTGGCCGGGGGCGTTGGGTTGGGGGAGGTGGGCTGTGGGTGTCAGCCCCTGCCTCGGGGGACATGCGAGCCCTCGTGTCGTTTGTCTTGAGCAAGTCAGAGGCGCCTGTGCTGAGTTGTGATCCGAACACCAGCCTCTTGACACCGGGCTTCTTGTGACCACAGAAGATTTACTTTGTCGCTCGGATTCGCCAGCTGCAAAGCCCACCATAGTGTCAGCCACTGGTGGCAGCAGCAGCATCTCTGGGCCGAGGCGGTGCGGCCGTGAAGGCTGCCTGGGGCGAAGTCGGGACTGGACCGAAGGCTCCACTCCCGGGGCTCAGGCCTGCTCCCCCCTCCGCCACCCCTGCCCGGTCAGCAGGGACACTACTATCTGCCCATCGCCGGCAATGGGGCTCCTGGAAAGCGCAGAGCCCAGGTGGGGTCGTTTGATGGACACTTGCTGAGCGTACGTGTAGAGCCCTTGACTGGGACACTGCCGTGTGGATGGCTCTCAGGCGGGTCTTCAGCGCGAGCGTGAGGACGGTGGGTTTGCCCATGCCAGGTCCTCCTGCCGCAGAGCGGAGGCAGCTCAGGAGAAGTGATCTCCAGCTGCCCGCCCCCGCCCACGTGTCACAGGAGGACAGGCCCTCTGTGCTCGCAGGCAGGCGCGTAGGCTCTGGAGGGCCACTTGCTGGGCTGTGGTGACTCACTCAGAGAAGAAAAGAGCCCAGGGGTTGGAGGGCAGGACACGGGGACCATCTGCTTCCTCTGGGCTTGAATGCAGCCGTGGGCGTTGGCCCCCTGGGCGCCGACAGGCCGTCCTCTTCCTCTGGGAAATCACCCTGCGAAGGAGGAAGGCAGGACGAAACGCCCCTTAGACACTCCCGGTGTTAGCTGGGCTTGAGAATCTCTGCTCCAAATCCTGATGTTCTGGGCTGCAAGGAAGCACACGCTGACCCATTTCTTCGGGCACCCATCCCCCCCCCCGCACCCGCAGCCGCGAGGACTGCAGCCCGCCTCCCACCCGGAGCCCTGAGAGGTCGGCCCCTCCACAGGTCCCGGATCCTGCCCCACAGCACTGACCTGCCCCTCACCCTGTGTCCCCAGGAAGCGTGACCTGCTTCTGGCCAGCAGCGAGGCCATACGCTTTAGCCGGGGCGGCCGGCCGGCTGAGTGTGTCAGGCTGCGTTGGAGTCGCAGCCGTTACTCCTTCCATTGTGCGTTGCCGACCTGCACGGGGAGACCCTCCTGCGTCTCCTTCCGAAGGTGCCTTAGCATCGCTGCTCCCAAACTCTCTCTCATAGCACTGAGACCCCTGACAAGACGTCGGCTTTGCCGTATCCACATGGTCCCCTCCCGGGTCACTTCCGTGAGGAGTTGGGGGTCACAGTTCAGAGCAGATGGGCAGGTGTCTGACCCCCAACTTGCCACCTCTGGTTGTTCACGTCCAAGACCTCCCCTCTGACCCCACAACCCCGGGTCACCCAGGATGCGGCCCTCCTCTGTGCACTTGCTTCCCGCCACCTTACCCTGTGATTGGGAGGTTGCGAAGGCGCATTCCCTTCAGTAACTCACCTGGAAACGTGGACCTCTGAGGAGCAGCTCGGACAGACAATGGGTGTAAGCACATGCGAGGCCCGATGTCTCCCAAGCTGCCCGCAGGCCGTCCGCAAAGCAGACCCTGCTCCCCGGGTTCGGGACATTCTGCCCGTTCGGTGGTCCTTCTCAAGTGCAAGCCTGGAGGGGTGGAAACGTGCCCCGGGTCGGTATCACCGTCCCCGCTTCTGCTCCCGGGCTGAAGCGGCCCAGCTGTCCCCCGTAGCAGGGGACCGGCACGATGGCCCGTAGTCTCCGCCACTCCAGATTTGCTTTAGAATGTTCTGACTTTCCGACGTAATAGCATCTGATATCACCCGTGGAATGTGTGACCGAAGACACACGATCTCGCAAAAACACCATCCCCCGTATTTCAAAATAGTAGTATTTGCTCTGTCAACCCGGGCTTCTGGCCAGATACGGGAAGCGGGATGCACGCTGCCGGAGCCGGCTTGGACCTGCAGAGGGCAGCTCCTTGTGAGGCCTTGGTGAGATGCCGCCTTGCGGCTGGGCTGCGTGTCCCGAGCCACATCTGCACCGTCCGTCGTCTTTGAGGCCGTCCGGGCGCTCGGCAAGAGCCTTCACTGTGCTCCAAGGCGTGTTTCCCAGATGGAGGAGCGTCAGGACAGTGGCTATCCCATGGTCGGGAACAAGGATCTAGGGGAGGGAAAAAGGGGGCACCAAAGTCCGTGACCAGGAGCCGCCTTCGCTCTCCACCTGCTCCCTTCCCTCCGCCGAGCTCCCGGCTTCGGAAGGCGGTGTGATTCAGAGAACGAGGGGAAGCAGGTGGAATCTGAGTCCGATGTACAACCCCGGGTGCAGAGCGCCATGTGCGAAGTCTGGGTGGTCACTGCGAGCCTCGCCCCTGGGGGCGCCCGCCGTCCGGGCTTCCTTTCCGAAGCTCATTATAGACTGCGTTCTCTTTGAAAGCACAGAGCCGTTTCCTGTGCCATTCCCAGTGTGTCCACGATGCGTCTCCACCGCGCTTGTAGTTACGAGAGGGTGTGTGTGTGACTCCAAGGGGTTCTGGCTGGCCAGCTCTGGGGACACCTGTCATTCGGCGTGGGGTGCAGGACTCTGGCCGGAGCAGACAACATGCACTGTTTCCAGTTCTCGGCGAGCTTCGGCCCGAGTGTGCGTGGCGTGCCCTTCCTCCAGGACGGGTCCCTCAAGACCGCCCCCAGACCTCCACCCCCAGCTTCAGAAGCCAACTGCAAGACTGAGTTGTCACCTGCTCTTACGACCGACCAGCAACAGACGGGAGGTTCCCACGGCCCCCTTCTTGGGTTCGATGAATTTGCTCGAGCAGCTCACAGAACTCAGGAGGACATGGACTTCCTCCCTGGGTTGCTGGTTTGTTATAAAGGCCACTCGGGAGGAGCCAGATGGAGAGACGTGTGTGGGGACGGACTTGGAGCGCCCACGTCCTTTCTGGGCTCTCTATTCTCCCCGGATCTCCACTGCCGGTCAGCTCCGGAGCTCTCTCATCCCCTCCTTTTGGGATTTTGTAAAAGCTTAATTACCCTGCCCTGATGGATTAAATTATTGGCTGTTGGCGACCGAGTCAACGTCCAGAGGTCAGGGGCACTGAAAATTCCAACCCTCTAATCACACGCTTGGCTCCACGGGTGACCAACCACTATGTCTCAGTGGGGTCCAAAAGTCGGCTCATTAACATAGCAAAAGGCAGCTTTATGCCCTCATCATTTAGGATACTCCAAGGGCTTTGGAAAGGGTGATAAGGACCAAACATAGACATCGTATCACGACATCCTGCTGAACAGTGCCCCACGGTGGGAAAGGGCTTAAAGTAAAAGTGGGCTTTAAGGGCCAATATTTTTACAGCCCAGTGCCCCCATCTGGTGCTCCCCTGGAGGGATGTCCATGAAGGAACCCTCCTACCCTGGCTCTTTTGGCAACAAGACCCAAGGACCCCAGGCAGGGCACGTGGCTTCCTCCCGCCTCGCTGGCACTGCTCCTTGGGCCCTACTTGCGTGTGTGAATGGATGGGTTTGGAGCCAGCTGCCCAGATGATCTGAACAGAGAGAGCCCGCCGTCTTCACGGGGGAAACAGCATTGATCATAGACATTATCCTTGCAATAGTCATTGTTTCTTTATCTTTACAATGAATCCTGCCTTTCGTGTTTATCTCCCTTGATCACCCATCTTCCTGATGGGGGGCATTCTTACTGAACCCATCAACTGACCGGGAAACAGAGGCACAGAGAGATGGGTGTCAGCAGGCGTCTGTTCACAGTTCTCGAAGCATCTGAGGCTCACAGAGACACAACTCTTGGATTCTGAGCGTCTTCTCACCGTGTTCCGCAAATCCCAGGCCCCCTCCCTGCACAGAGGGAGTCCCCAGAGCTGTGCCAGCCAGAACCCCCGTTCCGTGATAGCGCAATCTGCAGCCACGGAGTCTGCGGAAGCCACCTCCACGGTCCCGGGGAACTGGGACGGCGGCACTGGTCCCATTCCTGTTGGGAAAACGTGAAGGTTAAAAAGGGAAGGTGGTCCCAGGACTTATTAAACACAAGGAAGAGAATTCCCAGGGATGTCTTCGGAGGTTCTAGGATTACCAAACATGGACTTCTTATTTCCGGGAAAGGGTGGTACGGCTCCCCTGCCCCGAGCCCTTGACTGCCACGGGGAAGTGCATGCCGGCCAGGACTTTCCTTTCTGGAGTGCTCCGGAGCTCAGGGCCACTACAGCAGAGCTTGGCACAATTTTCTTTTCTTTTCTTTTTTCTTCTTCTTCTTTTTTTTTTGAAAAGATTTTATTTATTAATTTGACAGACAGATCACAAGCAGGTAGAGAGGGGGACAGAGGGAGAGGGGGAAGCAGGCTCCCTGCTGAGCAGAGAGCCCGATGCGGGACTCGATCCCAGGACCCTGAGATCATGACCTGAGCCGAAGGCAGAGGCTTTAACCCACTGAGCCACTCAGGCGCCCCTTGACACGGTTTTTAACGGTAAAGATAAGGCTTTGCATTTATACTCAGAGCGGCACGGTTTGCGGAGAACGGCCTTCTGGGGAAAGTCGGGGAGGAAGCACACGTTTTGGAAGCGTCCTGGAGGCTATGCCGCTCTGCCCTGCCCCTCCAGCTGCGGCTGGAGTGCTGTGCTTGGCCTCCCCGGCCGGCCGGCTCCCCGTGGCTGATCCCGTCGGCCGTGGGAACCCCGGCACGGAGCTGGCGGCCACGCACACGTGTGATGCGGGGGTCATGAAGCGACACCTTGTCTCCGGCTGCGGCAGCAGACATGGGGGGTCGGCACGTCTTCTCTATTCAGGTCAGATGTCATTGGTATGAAATACGGTGAAGACATGTTTCTAGGGGATAAGTTAAATACCCCAAAATACAAGCAGCTGAAACACCTACAAGAATGAGTCCCGGGAGACGCAGGCTTTCCCGCGCCGTGCGCGTCCTGTCGCCGGGGCTGGGCCGGGAGGCGCGGCGGCCCCATGGAGAGCGGCCTGCCCGGCGCCTTGAGGGACCTTCCGGTGTCCGCTCAGAGTCCCTGGCTGTCCTGTGAACGTCACAGAGCTCTGCGTCTTGTCGGATGGATATGCGCAACCCGGACAAGCGACAGTCCGCGGAGCATGGGCGGGCCAGCCTCCACGGGTGAGACGCGGGACACAAACAGTGAACCCAGGCCAGAAGTCGGAGACAAAATCAAGCTTCTGTTCTAATGTTTGGGGCTGACTGTACGTTGGACTACGGTGCATTCCTTTAGGTGGAAATACTCATGGGGATCCAGAAAGACCAGGGGTTTTGTCAGAATGAAAAAATGGGCTTGTCTACAAGGTGAAAGCATCTGCTAATTCACTGGGACTCACGCGTGGGCGCCGTCCACAGGGAAGGGCGTGGGCTCAGGGCTGCGGGGGTGACGCCGGCTTTCGAAGTCAGACATCCAGGTGAGCGACGAAGTCCCTTGCTTCCGGGCAGGTGAGAGCAACCCACCCAGGGGAGGAAAGCCGTTGAGAAAGCCTTGGAGAGTGGTGGGACGCAGACCACCAGTGACAGTGGTTTTGGGACAAGTCTGAGGAGACCAGGCACGAGTGTGCGAGGGCCCGGGGTTGTGGCTGATCACGGATCCCGCGGTGACTGAGGCGGTAGCGTGGGCCCCGAGCCCCAGCAGCAGACCTGACTGGGGGATGACGGATGTGCTCAGGGGATGGTCGTGGGAGTGGAAGGTTAGGGACAGGGAGGCTGGCAGCGGCTGGGACTGCCGGAGAGCCTCAAAGGCACTTGGCACCACGGGAAATCCCGGGTCCCTCTCTTTCTTCTCAGGGTCCCGGGAGGGAGGAGGGGCAGAGAGGTGAGGTTGTGCTGCCCCTGAGCTCGGGGCTGGAACCCTGTCGTCCAGCAAAGATTGGGCTGGCTCTGTCCCTGGTTCCTGGGAAGCATCCTCCAAGGGACCGGGGTTTCCCGAGAAGCAGGGGTGGCTGCTGTTGGAGGCGGGTCCTTGCACCACACGTGAGACGATGCCAGTGAGGTGACTCCAGGCTGGGGCAGGTCACATGCCCAGCCGGTCACCCCTGAGCCTCCTCAGTCCTGTGTGGTGTGACTCCTCTCAAAGCCCCACACCCAAAGCTCGAGGCTCGGGCCTCCCTATGGCAGGGAGGGCGGAGCCTGAGGACGTGGAAGCTTCCTGTTGGGAGCCTCCCGGACACGCCCGCCAGGCCCTTCCCTTCCCCGGTCCTGATCCGTAGCCTTCGTGACAAGACTGTAACCGGGGTATAACGCCTTCCTGCATTCTGCGAGTTGGTCTAATAACTATCAAACCCAGTGGGATCGCGAGGGTTCCAGGACTCGCAGCCGGCCGGCGGTCCAGAACGGCGGGGTCCCAGTGACCCCCTGGCTTGCAGCGGGCGTCCGCAGTGAGGACAGCCTGTGGAGGGCCGTGCCTGGGATGTCTGACCTCGCTCGGGTAGCCGGTCTGGTCGCTGCCCAGCAGACCCCTCGCCATCCGTGGGGCGATGTCTGGGTCCTGAGGCAGAGTCTGTCTGTCACCAAATCAGATCCCCAGAGAGGCCCGAGCAAGGGGACTCACCGTGAGCTGCGGCTTCTGAGGGTCCGGGGTCAGGGTCAAAGCTGCCCCTGAAAATGCCCTTTCCCTGTTTATTTCCAGTCAAGGAGGGTAGATCACCAGAGACAATAAACACTTACACTAAGAGGAAGCGCAGTGCGGACAGCGATCTGCAAAACTCAAACTCTAAGATGAGGGCAGGGGGGCATTTGGTACCCGTTTGGTGGCCTGGACTTCCCCACTGGGTTTTATTATATTTTCTCCAGTGCTCACCCCCCCCACCGCACCCGGTAGAGGGAGGGAGGGTCTTCTGGATTTTTTCTTCTTTTTTTTAGATTTTACTTATTTATTTGAGGCAGAGAGACAGGGGATGGGATGGAGAGACAAAGAAGGGGTGGGGGGGTCCTTAAGCGGATCACCTGCGGAGTGTGGAGCCCAATACGGGGCTTGATCTCACCACCCTGAGATCATGATGGGAGCCGAAACCGAGTGTCGGACTCTTAACCGTCAGAGCCCGCCAGGAGCCCCTGGTCCTGTGGACATCTGCAAGCCCGTCACCCTATGTGAATTGCGGGAGGTGTGTTTTGCAAGGACTCTACCAGCAATGTAGTTTGCCCCGAGAGAAGAAATAAATCCCGCCTGCAGACAGACCACCGTGCAGGGAACCCGCCATAGTGCAGGCTGCTAGGATCCGGGGGGCCCGGGGTCTGTGCATCCGAGCGGGTGGGGGCTGGGTGCTGGCGCTCTCCTCCTTCCTGCACCACCGACTCCCGTCACTCGCGTCCTGACAGGTGTCGCAGGAGGTCTGGGGCCCTGGGTGGTGGTTCAAAGTCCTTAAAGGGTGGAGTGTGTCAGCCTTACCTCCGAGCCCCGCAGCCCTGTTCTCGTTGTTTCTGTTCTGAGGAAGTATGGGGTAAAAGCTGGCAATTCAGGAAGAGAGGAGCTTAGATGCTAGAAACGTCTTTTCCACTAATGCCTCCCGGGGAACGTTCCTAACTACCCTCCGCCAGAGCCAGACGGCCTCCTTCCTCCTGCTGGTGATTGTTCTCCCCGGCCAAGTGTTCCCCCAGCTGCAGCAGCTGCAGTTCAAAGCTGCCTCCTTGAACCAGAGCGTGTCCTTGGTGGGTTTTCTGCCGAGCTGAGGAGTGCCCAGCCGCTCGGGATTCCTTCAGGCGGCAGCCCGGGTGGTTTTTTTTTTTTTAAAGGCCAGCCCCAGTCTGCCAGGAAGAGGGCTAAATCCTGCCTGGCACGGAGCCCTCGGCCCCGGGTCTCCCAGACTCGCTTCCGCAGAGTGGGGCGGGCACAGCACCGGGGCATTGGTGCACCCTAAGTCACGCCTCGGTCACGGACGGACAGAATGCCCAGCACCGCCTGCTGGGGCAGCCGGGAGCCGGCCAGCGAGTGGCCCTGGCCTTGGACCTCGCGGCTGTCTCAAAGACCAGACGAGCTCGTGATCTGCCCTCCTGTGTCCCCTATCCTGCAGGCTGCCCTGTGGGGCCGACCGGCCTGCGCTGAGCTGGGACACGGCGGAGCTGTCACAGTGGAATCTGGATTTGCGGGCTGACTTTCCCCACCGGGAACTGCAGCCAGCGGGTGGGCAGGAAAGTCTCGTCACCCGGGGTCCGGCTTCTCCAGGTTCAGCCGGGCTGCGCCCAGCAGGTGTGGGGCACCACGGGAGGCAGGCCTGGGACCGTCCACCGCGCCAGCCTGCCCACCCTCCTGAGCCATGTCCGGCAGGGACGCTGGTGCCAGTCCGGACGTCTGGCTGATGCGCAGGGATCCAGCTCCTGTCCTGCTGCAGAAGCCACTCCCCGGAGGGTCACCTGTGGCCTCTTTCGGGGGTGACAAGCCCGCGATGAGCAGGTCCTCCCAGCAGCCCTCGAGTGGGGAGAGCAGCACGAGGGCTCTACCCGACACGGTGGGGATTCCCGTCCCGGGGTGTGAGGTTGTAGGCCATGACCCAGCACAGCCACCTGAAGGCCTGCTCATTTTTCCTCCTTTTTTAAAAATTCTGGATTTGAGTCTTAGACAAAGCATTCTTAATTGGGCAGAGTCGTATGAAGAATGTTCTGGACCCGCTGGGCTCCCTACCTGGACTCAGGAGAGAATTAGGAAGGTGTGATGGGCTGCATATGTGTCGTGCTGACCCCAGAGGATGGCCTTGTCACGGCCGCCCATGTCCATCATCGTGGCAGGTGGCACTTTCTAGAGCTGCCCAGACCTCTCTCCACCCCATCCTCCAAGCTCTTCTTACAAAAGAACCGGCTCCTCCCCTCAAGGAGGCCTTCTCTGCCCCCCTCTTTGGATCTGGTGGGCCTCGTGACTGTCTCCACCGACAGAACAGGGCGGCCATGGGTGCCAGACACCTGCGGAAACCAGAGCGGGAAGGTCGTGGTGGTCTCCACCTCGGTTTCTGGGCTCTCCCGCTCTTGGGACCCTTGCTGTGGAGGCGGTCATAGCCCGGGGGGAGGCTGGGCCATATGCGGAGTTCAGGGGCGCTGTTCCAGCCGAAAGCCCGGCCGGGCCCACCAGCAGCAGCCGGTGCGGATTTGCAGCCGCACGAGGGGACGGAATCGGAAGGTCCCCGTCCCACGCGGAGTCCCCAGACACCAGGCGGCAGAGACAAGCTGCTCTGCTGCCCCTTGTCCCAATTCCTGCCCTGTAGGAATCAGGAGAGATGGTAAAGGATCGTTGCTTCGAGCCGTTAAGAGTTAGTTAACTGCGGGGGAACCGTTCCCGATTCACCACTTACGTGAAGGAGCAGGAGAGAGCGGTCACCGGCCTGCAGGGCCCCTTCTCGCGCCGTTGGAAGGACGGTCCGCGTGGGCCCCGCGTGTGGCGGGGGCCCAGGGAGCAGGAGGAGTGGGGCCACTGAGAGGGCAGCCGGCCTCCCTTCCTGGGCGCGTCTTCTTTCTGCTGGTTTTTGCTCCACAGCGATGTGCCCAAACTTTTTAAGGCAGAAATGACAAATAAGAAGCAGACGGCACGAAGTGGAAAAGCTCTGGGGGAAACGAGGGTGCAGGAGACCCTTGACTTCCAGGCGTCCGTGGACCAGCGGCTTTTTCCATCTGAGCGGGGTAAATGGGTTTTCTCCTCCCCATGACGTCCTTGGTAAGGTCTTCTGGTCTCTGGCCTGCCTTACGGTGAGGGACCGGCACGCCTGACAGACCAAACAGGAGTAGCGACTCTTCCCGCACTCGGTCAGGCTTCTGGCCAACGGGAGGTTATTAGTCCAACGTTACATGTGGATTTCCCCGCGGTGTCCGAGGCTCAACCGACATTCCAGGAAATCCAGGGATCAGCAAGAACCCCCGTTGCTCAAGCGACGGACTTTTCTAGGGCCCAAGAATTTCCTGGCTCGTGGTGTCCGTCACCGCGTTCCCAGCGTGCCTGCCCTGTAATTCCCCGGGACAGAGATGACATTCTTCCGCTCGGCAAGGCGCGGCTCGGCTGCCCTGTCCTCTGAACCACCGGGGTGTCAGCACGCCAAGGGCCCCTTGGGAGCGCGTCCTGGACATGTGGGGAAGCATGCAGGGCACCCGACAACCCGGGACATAGAACCGCGTGTTTTCATGACGTTCCGCCTCACTGTTCCTTGATACAGTCTAGGGCGCGGACACCATACAGGTTCAAAGAGATTAAGCTTTCTTCCCTCCCAGCTGCTGGGGAGCGATGCCTGGCACGGGGAGGACGGGTAGAATTTCCACCCTGAAGTGCGTGGGAAACCCATCTTTATTTTATTTTAGTTTTCCCCGGTAGCTTGTGTTGCTGGCGGCGAATGGCACAAGCGGACGGATGGCTGAGCGGACCCCATGTGTGGCGTCATCTGGGTGATCTGGGGGAGGGGAACCTGCCTGTTCAGCCACAGCCCCTGTCTCCAGGCAGGTGAGGGGCTCCCTGCACCCTGGGCCCTTGATGCCGCTTGAACCCCTGCAGCAGGCCTGCCGCTCTGCTGGGGAGGACGGGCAGACCCTGAATGAGGGCTCCTCTGTGGGTCCCCTGGCTCGGGGTCTCCTCCTCTGGGGTTGCTCAGTGAAGCCCGAACGCAAGTGTGTTTTTCAGCGGGACGGGATGCCCTTTGAAGAACCTCAAACAGCCCCTGTTCCTAGGGTGGGGCCTCCCAGAACCCGGGGCCCCCAGCTGGACCCACAGCTCCAAAGCCCCCATTCCCTGAAATATACCACAAAGGAAGCACAGCCGGGGCCTTGGCTGTCCCTTCCAGCCACTTCCTCTGACCGCCACCAACACTCCCATTTCCTGTGGCCGATGGTTCCTGATGTGAGCCGAGGCCCACGACGCAGTTTATGAGAAATGGCTATTTTTAGGTGAAAAGATAAGAAAGGTTCCTGGAAAGCCAGGTCAGCCCTTCAAGTCAAAAGCCACCGCTGTCCTAGGTCAGTCCTCACTGAGGTCCTCCTGGGACCCCTGAGGCCGCCGGTCCAGCGCTGGGTCCAGACCGTGGAGAGAAGTGGCACCTTCTGTTGGGGGACTGTCACCTTCTCTCCCATCCGCATCCATGGCTCTGTGTTGGGAGGTTTAAGAAGGACGTCTTGACCTTGGGAGGAGAACGGCGTGGGGGCTTTGACGATGCACGGACAACTGGTTCTCCACGTGTCCCTGGGAGCAGGTCCTGTGCACCTGCTGGGTGGGAGCCTCGGGGCGGGGCCTGGGGGAGCCCCTGCAGGCTGGGACCGAGAGCTGCTGCAGCTGCTTCGGAAAACACACTGGAGGTTCCTCAAAAGGTTAACCATGGAGAGGATTTGCAACCAGACAGCTCACCTCTAGGTTATACCTGTGAGACGTGAAAACAGATGTCCCCACCAAACACGCACACCCAGGTTCACAGCAGCATGAATCACAACAGCCACAAAGGAGAAACGACCCACATGGGCACCCCAGTGTGGATGCATGGGTAATGGAAGTGTGGCGTGTCCGTCCCGCAGAGCTCCAGCAAACGGGCCACCGCCGCGCGCTCCATCACGTCAGGTCTCGAAGACACCGTACCACATGGGAGAGTCAGTCCAGACAGGCCACGTACTGGATAATTCAATTTATACCGGATGTCCGGGACCGGCGAATCCTGAAAATAGAGAAGGAAATTAGAGCCAGGGTCACCCGGGGCTGGGATGAGAGCGCCGGCAGTCAAAACAGGGAGAAGTGACTGCAGGGGGATGGAATGTTCCAGAAGCAACGGTGACAAGGTTTGCAGCATCTGTGAATATACCAGGAGCCATGGAAGTGTTCAGTGAACACGTGTGAGTTCTGTCTCAACAAGCTGTTACACGCGTGTGAATAATTAGTCAACGGATGTATCGTCTGCTCGTCACTCGTCTGTCTATGCAGCTGTGTCTACACTGGCGCCGTGACCGGCTGCTGGAATCGAGGCCGTGTCCCGCACAAACTTTCTCATTGTTCGACTGGGTTCTGTTTACCTGCAGTAACCCATTCTCCGCTGCCTTCGTCCGCTGCTCTTTCACTCGGGGTGAGCTGCTGGCGGCTAACACCGTCACGTAGCTCCGAGACGATTACAGATGCCGAGCCCCGGTCTTTACAGATCTTGGTGAGGAGTGAACATCCACAGCACTCAGCCCTCGACGCGGTGACCTGGGTCCTCATTTTTGCGGAGAGGGTGGGCACGCTGCTCTGCCACGGGACAGCTGGCCAGCAGGAGAGGCAGATGGCCACTGTGCTTTGCAGCACGGTGGCCGTGGGGTATCACGTGAGGGTGGCTGGGCCGGAGATGACTCTGTGCTCTGCACCCGCTGTCCCTTCGCCCAGGCCGCCATCCTGCACAGTGGAGGCCAGAGAGTAGGCATGCAGTCAGGCCTCGGGCCTCAATTTAGGTTTAAACATCAGATGCCTTGGCTGAAGATTTGCAAGGCAAGACACTGCCTTGCAGGGGAAGGGGTGAGCAGAGCAGGTCTGGTCTCTGCGACCATGGGGACTGGCAGGCAGGAGGCAGGGCGCCCACACGACTGGTCACAGCGGGGTGGTGTGACCCTGGGGCTGGCGGAGAGTCTCTCCAGGCAGACCGCTGCTGCTGTGGGCAGCCTGTTGGGGAACTGTCCTCGGTGTCGATGGAGGTGTTGTGTGGCTGGAGCAGGAGTCGTGCCGACTATAGAAGGGGCAGCCACCCGGGCTGGCTGAGCCCGTGACGCCGCTTTGGGAGTCTCCATGGTCCTGCCTGTGCCTCACCAGCCACTTAATACTTTGCAATTAATTGTGTTTTGCTCTAAACCAGCTGGAGAGGATTCTGCTTTTTGTAACTGAACCCTGACCGATAAGAGTGAATTACGCAAGCAGATTTCTTAATGCTGGCTGAAACATTTTTGCATTTCTGGAAGGAACTCAACTGGGTTAGGGTGTATTCCTCTAAAATACATTGAATTACATTTGCTCAGACTTTGCAAAGGTTTTGACGTTGCTTTCTTATGCAAAGCTGGTCTATTTCTGCTTCACATTGAATTTTAGCATCTGTGTCTTGCCAGTTTTAAAAAATAAAAGATCTATGCTCTTTCTTTCTTTGTCTTCTAGAAAAGGTTATATTATAAAGGTTATATAGAAAAGGAATGATTTATTCCTTGAATGTTTTCACGATATCCCACATAAGATTATCTGCATAAGGCATTTTTGGGGTCAGGATAACTTTTAGACAGCTTCTTCACTTTCTTTCATGGTTATTGATTTATTAGGTTTTTTATTTTTATTTTTTTTAAATATTTTATTTATTTATTTGACAGGGAGAGATCATAAGTAGATAGAGAGGCAGGCAGAGAGAGAGAGAGGGAAGCAGGTTCCCTGCTGAGCAGAGAGCCCGATGCGGGACTCGATCCCAGGACCCTGAGATCATGACCTGAGCCGAAGGCAGCGGCTTAACCCACTGAGCCACCCAGGCGCCCTATTAGGTTTTTTATTTCTTTTAAGGTCAATTTTGAAAACATATGCTTGCCTGACTAATATGCTATTCTAGAGTAGAATGATTGATCTATCTCATAAAACATGCTGCTTCTCATTTAGTAATATAAATGTGAAGGACAAGGATTTTTTTTCTCTCAACAGTGCTTTATACATTTCTTTTTGTAGCAAAAAGCTGGGTTTTATTTATGAATCTATTCCGAGTTTATCTTAAACAAATGAGCTTATCTCAGCTTATGGATATACCAGATAAATTCGCTCTTAGTTTTACCTTCTAGTCATTGTTTATTTAAAAATGTACCTTTCTGGGGCGCCTGGGTGGCTCAGTGGGTTAAAGCCTCTGCCTTTGGCTCAGGTCATGATCTCGGGGTCCTGGGATCGAGCCCCGCATCGGGCTCTCTGCTCGGCGGGGAGCTGTGTCATCTGCCCTTTTTTTGGCAGATGTCTTTTCTTGGCTCGATGGCTTATTTTTTCCAATGCAGAATGGTCCATGGTACGGAGGTACCCAATCTGTTCACCCACTCTGCTGCTGAAGGACATCTCGGTGACTTCTAGTTTCAGTAATTATGAATGAAGCTGCTATCAATGTTCATAGGACTATTTTTGTGGGCATATATATAAGGAAATACTTACAAATGTGATGACTGGATTGTATCATAAGACATAGTACATTGTTAAGTACTAAATTGTGTTTTCTGACAACTTATAGAGTGGAGCTCTAACTCCCAATGCCATTACATTTGGACATACGTCTGTAAGGAGGTAATTAAGGTTAACTGCGACCATAAGGGTGACACACCAATCTGAGAGGACTGGTGTCCTTATAAAAAAGTGAAGAGACACCAGAGATCTCTCTCTTTTTCTATGCATGCACAGAAGGAAGGCCATATGAGGACAGAAAGAACAAGCCAGAACAAGCCAGAAAGAACGTACAAGACAGGAAGAAAGGTGTCACCAACCCTTGGTGGCACCTTGATCTTGGTCTTCGAACATCCATTACTGTGAGAAAACTCGTTTCTGTTGTTTAAGCCACACAGCTGGGTATTTTGTCTTGGCAGCTCGACCAGGCTTATATCATGATGATTAACTTCGTAAGAGACTGCCAAATTATCTTCCAAACTGGGTGCACCATTTTGCATTCCCATCGGCAATGGGTGAGGGTCGCTCCACATCCTCACCAGCATTTGGTGTTGTCAGTTTTTTTTATTTTAGCTATTCTGATAGTAGTGGAATCTCATTGTTATTTTAATTTGCAATTCTTTGATGATAAATTATGTTGAGCACTTTTCAACGCTTATTTGCCCTCGGCGTATCTTCTTCAGCGAGCTGTCTGTCCAGATATCTTACTCATCTTTTAAAAGGTAGTTTGTTTTATTAATGTTGAAATTTAAGAGGTTTGTTTTCGTTCTGTTCTGTTTTGTTTTGTTTTAATGGAGGGAGGTATATTTTGGGTCTGAGTCCTTTCCCAGACAGTTGTTTTGCAAATCTTTTTCCTGGTTCATAGTTTATCTCTTACTCTCTTAACGACGTCTTTTGAAGGGCAAAAGTTTTTCATTTAAAAAAAAAAATCTAAGTTTTCTGTCATATATTGTGCATAAAAACCCATTTCCAAGCTCAACATCACCTAGGATTTCACCTATCTTCTAGAAATTTTACACTTCACATTTAACTTGTGTTAATTCTCATGAAAGGTGTAAGGAATGGGCTAGGTTCATCATTTTTTTTTCTTGCACTAGATTTCATTTATAAACATCTGAGCACTCCACTCTCATTTGTTAAAAGACTATCAATTCTGTATTGAACTGTCTTTGCTAATTTATGAAGATCAATTGGCGATATTTGTGTCGGGTCATTTCTGGGCTCCCTAGTCTAATCTACTAATTTTATACCTATTCTTTGGTCAGTGCCTCACTGTACTATAGCTTGATAATAAGTCTTGAAGTCAGGCGCATCAGCCCTCTAATTTTGTTCTTTTCCGCACTTCCTCCTTCTTTCCTCTTCCTCTTTTTTCTTCAGTGTTGTGTTGGCTATTCTAGGCCTTATGCCTTCTAAACTTGAGAATCAGAAAATATGGTTGGCAGACATTTTTTGTGATTGCATTAAATCAATACGTTAATTTGGGAAAAGTTGACTTCTTAGCCAGAGTGAGTCTTCTAACCATGATCTTTGATCTCCTCCCTAACGGTTCGTAAATTTCTGCCTACGGATCCTGTACATTTGCGGGTGGGTTAGACTTGTACTGTAATTCATTTATGGTGCTATTGTAAGTGACATTGTGTTTTGAATTCTCATTGTTCATTGATGGTATACAGGAAAATGACCGAGTTTTGTGTATTAACATCGTGTCCTGTAACTTTGCTATGCTTGCTTATTAATTCCAAGAGTTTTTCGTTGTTATTGTCCATTCTTTGGGATTTTCCACATAGACGATCATGTACAAAACATGTACATGTTTTCTGTGTATGAAAACAGTTTCATCCTTTCCTTCCTAACCTGTGTATCTTTTATTTCCTTTTCTTGTCCTACTGCTCTAGCTAGGTTTCCAATGTAATATTGAGTAGGAGTAGTGAAAAGGGACACCGAGACATCTTTGCCCTTCAGATTTTAGGGGGAAAATTTTCAGTTTCTCATCAGTAAGTCTAATGTTAACTGTAGGTTTTTGTGTGTTTGTTTTTTTTGGAGGTGTTATCCGGTGAGGACTTTGTATTCTATTCCTACTTTGCTGAGAACTTTTTTTTTCTTTATCACGAATGGGTGTTATGTGTGTGTGCGTGGTTTTTAAAGATTTATTTATTTATTGGAGGTGGAGGGGCCAGAGGGAGAGCAAATTCACAAGCAGACTCCTGGCTGAGCGTGGAGCCTGCCGCAGGGCCCACGCCCGGACGCTCAGATCGCGACCAGAGCTAAAGTCAGGAGTTTGCTGCTGCGCCCACCGGGCCAACAGACACTGTGTCTGCATTACCCGATAGGATTACCATTTTTCTTCCTGAGGCCATTACTACGGTAGATCACAGAGTTAATTTTGAATACTGACCCAGCCTTGTTCACTTTGCAGTCCCATCTGGTCCTGTACAAGTTTTACATGTTTTAGCAAGGGATCCGGACGACCACTCAGGTAACGTCTTCATCCTGGAAAGATTGTTATTCCTTGTAACTCTCTTTCAGTCTATAGCTCCCCTCTTTGCGTTTTTCTCTTGTTTTCTCAAATTCAGTCATTTGCCTTGCACAATTCCCAACGGTTTGCATTCTGCTGATTTCCTCCCTATATAGTTTTTAAATGTGTTCCTTTGTATTTTGGTACTTGGCTTCAGAACGTGTTTTCTGTTTTGATGCCATTGGTTTATTGATTAGTTTGGGGGCAAGACAGGGGATGAGGTAGGCTCCCATCAGGCAGTACGTGATGTTTGCTTGTCTCTGCTGCGTCACAAGCCTCTGGTGTCTGTGGCCCCGATTCACAAACTCATAAAAGGTGCAAACCCGGATGCTTTATTTCCAGCATCTTTCATCGGTGGTCGGCTGGAGGATCTCTACAAGAGGGAGTTTTCTCTCGTGAGCTATTTGATACCTAGTGGAAGAGTTTACAAAGGAAAGGCCAGAGAAGTGCCTGCTTCTTTCACTTTATCTACCAGTTCTCAAAATCCCGAGTTGATTTCCGTGATGAGTTTTTAAAGCACCTCCGTGTACTCGAGGATTGAAACGGCTCGTCTTACTGTTGCTGTTGATCTCTTCCGCCCCTTCTGTGACTAACGAGAGCCTCTTCCAGGTGACGACTGGGTCTGTTTGGCACACCCCGACAGCGTGGGCAGTGCCCTTGCTTTCAGACATGAGCGAGCTCTGCTGATGCCTCTAGCACACCTGAGGACCCAGGTCTGCGGTCCGCCAGTCCTCAGGGAGCCCTGGTCCCTCTTGCTGGGAAATGTGGAGATTGCAATCAGTGGCTGAGAGTTTCCACAAGAAAATGGAAGTTGCATGCAGAGACCAAGCCTGAGTGGTCTCCGAGGCCCGCATCACATGTGGGAGGCCTGAGTCACGGGTGTCCTGGCTGGCGAATGTGTTCCCACAGAACGGTTTTGTTTTCCTTTTGCTGGGGGGCCGCCGGGTTTCATCCATTCAGGACAAGTTTTTACATTCATTTCTTGGCTCGGGATCCCTGAACCACATTCGCAGGGCAGATTTGGAATTCTTGCACACATGTGGTACAGCTCGAGGTTTTCATTTCTCATGGGAAAACGTCTTCCATTCAGCGCCCCAGGCAGATGGCAGGCCTGTGGGGCACATCTGGGAAGGGCAGCTGGAATTCCTCTAACTTCCTTGTCCTTGGGGTGGGGCGGTCCCCTCCGGATAGCTCTTCCCTCCTCCCAGCCAGACGCTGGGGGTTCTGGGCCCTGGGCGGGTCTGTGTCTCCTCCCTCCCGCCCCCAGAATGGGGTGAGCATCGGGGCTGTTGCTGGGCCCATTTCCAGGTGGTGGGGTTTGTGGAGCCTGGTATTTGCTCTCATTTGAGTTTGCTTTACATCTGGAACCTAAGACACCTCTTTTCTCCTGAGTCGGCTAGAGGTCTTTAAGACAGTCACGTTCAGCCTTTTTACATCCGTCCCCACTTCCACCTTCTTATCAACCAGGGAACCCTAAAATGATCTGTTCTGGGGGCTCTCTCTGTCTCTGACCGGGCGGCATCTTGTCCCTGAGAGTGGGGTGTGGGGGTGTGTCTCCCTCCTGGGATGCTCCTCCCCGACCTCATGCCCCGTGTAGGGAAGACACCCCACACCGAGGTTTTGGCTTCCGTACTATTTTAACACAGCAGGGCAGGGACCTTCTCCCATCTCGGGAAGGCTTGATGGGCGACCACGCCTCTGTTCCTCCAGCGCTTGAGCTGAGGGGGACGTGTGCTCGCCGTGCTTTTCATGGCCTTCGTGGAGGGAGGGCTGTGATCTCGCCTGGGCACTTGCCGGGTGTTGTGGCCACACCTTCTCCGCTCTCTTCCCCTTCCTTACCAGGCCACATGTATGTATTTATTTCCAGGTCACTCTTTGTAAAAAAGACATATTTTGGAACTTGACTGCTAACGACTCACACTTCCTCGTCAACCAGCTCTCTTCTGCAGACGCGGTCTTCAGAGGTATCAGGGCCCAGGGGTGCCTGGGGGCATCTGGGCTCACACCTGACCCACTGGGAGCTGACTGGGTGAAGCAACGATGCTCTCTGAGACACTTCCCGGGACAGGAACACAAAGGCCGACATTCTTCTCCTCCTAGTCTGTGTTGTTTCTTCTGACGTGCTTTACGACCGAGTGAAGACTGATGAGCCCTTTGTTCTTAATTCAGAGTTACGAATTAAGCACTATGCAAATGTCCCACTTCTCTATTTTGCTTCCCCTCAACCTCACGAAGTCGAGAGCCCGTGGAGGGTGAACCCCACGTCCTGAACCCAGTTCCATGCTTCCTCTCCGGAGCAAAGCCTGCTCAAGAGGGACTTTGGGCGGCACAACTCCCTCTCCTCTGAATATGGCAAAGGGGTTCTCCCGGGCGGGTACGGAGTGGCAAGGCCAGGTGCGTCACCTGCGGAGGCTGCCGATGTTTCCTGCGGCCTCTCCCCGCAAGCGGTTTCTAAGGAGCCAGCTGGTGATAGGGGCCTCACGGCTTTGTGTAAATGGTGCATCTGCCAGGAAAAAAATGAGCAATGTTACGACCTAGTAACGGTTGCTTAGAGACTGTTCTTGAAACCTGCGGCTCAGGAGGCGGCGGCAGTGAACAGAAACGTGCAGTAACCCAGATTCCAAAGACGCGGTGGGGGCCCCGATCCCATGATTTGGGCACAATCTCAGGAAATTCGTGTTCATTTCCCAGAACCTCGTCCCCTCAGCAGGCCACATCAAGGGAGACAGTGTCATCAGCTTCAGGGGAACGTGCCAAGGCCCAGAGGGCACAGCCCCAACCAGAGACAGGATGTGTCTGCCGTCAGCAGACGGCACTGCAGGTCCTCGGCAAGCGTGACAGCCGTGGGCCCCCCGGGAGGGCCGTGAAGAAGACACGCCCTGTGCCCTCGGGCAGCATGGTCCTCGGGGCCCCTGCTCCTCCGTGCCCTGTGCCGGACGGACTCGTTCTGGCTCACCTCTGTTTGCCCAGCGCCCAGCATCCTGAGCAGCGCCTGCTGCCGTCTCGAGAAAGGCCGGTTCGTGGGCAAGCTGAGGGTCGGAAGCAAATGAGACGTCGTGGCCGGCCGACTCGGCCCCTTTCTGCTGAACATGAGAACACGCTGCAGGCTGGAGGCCCACCCGTCCGCGGAGGCGAGCAGAGCAGACGTCGCTGTGGTTAGAACCTTCTCTTGATGGTTGCCAGGGTCTCTGCCGGTGCCTTTCATCCAGCATAGACCGACACCTCCCCAGGGGCCGAGGGCATCTGGTTCCTGTTCCCACATCAAGTTTGGGGGCAGGGGGCACCCTGTGTTGACCGCTCACTCTTCCTGGTTGCTTTCCCTGGTGCAGGAATTCGAGTGGTGGTCCCAGTTCTCCCGGGCTGCAGCTTGAGCTCCCCAACAGCAGCCCGGGGGTCCTGCAGGAGTGTGGGCCAGCTGTCCCCTTTGGAAAAGGACAGACACAAACGCATATATCTTGTGGCAATCTGGCTTTTAGATCATGGAGGAGAGGGTGTTGGGTGACCCCATGGCAAGGTCGTATTAACTGTGTGCCCCAGGCAAGCCCTTTGGGTTTTCTGAGCCCCAGTTTTCTCATTTGTATGTCAGGAGTGGGACTGTGTCCTTGCGAGGGCTCACGGGAATGACGGCAGGTGGCGAGCACTGTCCATCCCTTTCTGCCCTCCCCTCTGCTCGTTTGGGTGGACACTCCGCTCCGTTGCTTCCCTCTGGTTGCACGGCTTTCGGAGTGCCATTTCCTGCAGAACGGAAAGTTTCAGCCCCCTTAGATATTGCCCTCTGCAGTTTTGGTCCTCTGACTAAAAGTCACCGTTACTCGGTCCCCATTTCATTGGCTCCGAGTTTTACATTAGTGGAGACGTCGTACCTGGTTAGAACTGAGTAGACAGCTCCAAATTCCCAAATCGAGGACTTTGAGTGGAAACTGCCGAGAAAATCCAGAAACGGTCAAGTCAACAAATGCAGAGCCGGTCATTTGTCCCTGGGAGGCCCGGTGTCACAGGCCTCCGAGCTTAGCTGTAAATGGTGTGTGATCACCTCAACAGAGAAGCAATCAAAATGCCAAGTTGGTTGCTCGACTCTGTCCTTCTAAATGCGTTTGCATTGGCTTTTACCGGGAATTTTCTGTGCCTGGAGCAATGGCTAGCTCCGGGCTCCTGTGCAGCGCCCGGCATGGTGTGGTGTGAAGAGCCACCAAGCACTTACCCAGGCCTGAGAGCTTTTCCTGCAGGACACGTTGATGTCAGCAGGGGCTAAACTCCCTGCCAGTACGAGGAATTGTGCCTCACACTCTCCTGCCTTCCTCGGAAATGTGTCATTCCTGATAAGGGCACAGAACTGCTCGATGTGTTTATAGCTCCCTCCCTTCTCTGGTTCCTCAGAAATCTCCAGGGCCACTGGGGCATCCAGCAGACAGGCTGTCCCGCGCTGCTGGATGGGATGGTGTGGATGCGAAGCCCGGTTCCCAGCCTACCACGGCGAGTTCCTTGCCATACATTAGTGCGTATCCTAAACTCCTGGTCATTACTGAAATTTCCAGACGGGGCATTTCCACTCAGTCAACCCCGTGCTGTAGGCACCCAAGGCCAAGCTCACTGGTGACCAAGCCAACACCCGTTCTCTCCTCCCCTGTATCAGGATCCCGAGTTCTATCTGGGCTCATTACAGCGAGCAGCAAAAGGCTGCATTTCCCAATGACCCCCTCCAGGAAGGGGAGCCTGGAGCCTCCTGTGGGCTCTAGGGGAGCCCCAGCTTAGCCCAGTCTCCCCCCCACAAAACAGAGAGGAAGCTTTATTGGGAAATGTCATCCCAGTGCAGCAGGAGTGAGGGAGGGACTCTGGGCAGGAGGACAGGACACAAACCCGGTGCCTTCCTGAGCTACCCACAGCATCTCAGGGAAACACGGCAGGTTGCTTGGTCATGGGGATTTCCTTTGCAACGGGACACAGCGTCTGGGGGAGGGGAGGGAGCGTGGGCCTGCCAGCAGCTCGTCTCAAGCCCCTGGCTGGTCAAATCTGGACGCATGCGATCCAGTCCCAAGGACCCGCCAGTTGCCAACCATCCCCTCCACGGCCCTGCCCTGCACACCGGTTCTGGATTCATCCCTTCTCTCTCCTCACCCCCCACCCTTCTGCCCCCTCGCCCTCCACTGAAGACATGACTTCTGTCTTCCAGAGACGAGATGCAGCCTCCAGGTGAGAACGCGTCTCAGCCTCGTCCCCTCTCCTGGGCGAGCCATCAGCACATCTTGGGGTGTCTGAGGGGTGCGTCTCATTCTCATGGCTCTCAGCTTTACTGGAGCAGTTCCCTTCCTCTTGCACCGTCAAATGTCCCATCTCCTGAGTCACTGCCCTCACCATCGGACCGTGCAGGGATAAGTCTTAAAGGAAAACCTTTCAGCGGCTGCCTCCCTTCTCTGCCCTTTACAGACACAGGCCCTAGCTCCTCCTCCAATCCTGGCGGTCATTGCTTTGTCCCCTCCAAGGTCACCACTGACTTCGACAGAGCTAAGTCCAATGGTCAGTCCTCAGTCCCGGCCCTGGTTATCTCCAGCTGCATGGCAACCCCCCCACCCCCCACTAAACACCCTGGTGACAGTGGCTGGTTGACGGGGGCGGCTCTGGACGGGCCTTTCCCGCGGACGCGTCATCTGAAGTCGCACATCCAAGACGGCGCGCTCGCGCCCCACGGCCAGCCAGTGCGGCCTGCGGCCTGCGGGCGCCCGGTGGCCGGTGGACCGCTGACATGTGGCCCGTCCCGTGGCTTGGTCTTCTCATCCTGGGGGGCGGGGCTTCACAAGACTGTCTCAAAGGTGAGTGCTGGGGACACAAGCAGGAGAAGCTGCCGGGCAGCTTGCAGGCTCTGCCCCCGGCGGACGCGGCGGGCGCGGGCTCCTCGCACTCTGTTTGGCCTGAGCAGTCAGAGCAACTGTCCCAGTTCGAGGGGGTGCGGGTGAGCCATGAACTCTGCCCCTGGCGAGGGAGCGGCACGGTTACACTGCAGAACTTTGGCAGAGCGAGTCCCTCCCTCCCCTTGGAACATCCTTCAAGGCCTTCCGGGATGTCCTGTCCGCCCCTCCCGTCCGCCTCCCCAGCCCCTCCTGGTTTCTCCCGGCCTTTCCCGGATCCTTCTACTTGCCTGGGCGTGGCCGCCGGGCGCTCTCCAGAGCTCCATTCGTTAGTGCCTGCCTCAGAGAAGGGTGTCTCCGGGCCCCGTGACTTTACCATGGTCTGTGAACCAAGAGCGTGAGTGACACGTACCCCGACCCCCCCCCCCCCAAGGCCCAGAAGTGCTTATTCACCAATGCCGGCTTCTCTCCTCCTTCCCCTGCTCCTGGGAGGCTGACAGCAGTGTGTCTGGAGAGAAAAGTATCTAACAGCATTCAGAACACGTTTGTTATGCAAACCTCCACAGAACACACTGGGTAAAGACGCAGGGAAAAGTCTCACCTCTTTGTAAGAGTCTCAAAAGTGACACAGTGTTTTTTCCTATCCTCAAATATTTAAAGAGTTTAGAGACGTAAATGCATGTTTTCTTCTTCTGAGAGTGTCCAGGATCTGCTAGTTCCTGGTCCGCGCAGGTGGAGCTGTTCTGCTGAAATGTTTTTCTCTCCTCCGACTTCCTGAAATGGGTTTGCTTAAGAAAATCGGTTTGTGGAGCTTGGCTTGTATCCGTGGGAAGCCTGTGGGAACCCCACTGGGTTCGCGGTGTATCCCGTGAGCACGCGCATGGCAGGCTGATCCCAGACCCGGGACGCTGACCCTCTGTGCGACCCCCTGGCTCCGGGACCACATCGGCCAGCTTTGGGGACAGCCACTCATAGCTGCACCCAGGTCCTGTGGGAGGACGGGTCGAGCACCCAAGGTCTCCGAGGAAAGAGTAATTGAGAAGGATCCAATTCCCGAGGCTGCGCTCTTTGTGGCTCTCTATTACAAATTGGATTTTTCTTTGAGGATGTGGTCTTCAAGGACAGGTCGTCATCTTCGTGTCTTCTGGGGAGGCTCTCGGAGCCTCGTGGTGAAATCAGAGCAGAGAAACGAAGGAAGGAGCAGATGGGCCATCTCCCAGCTCAAGCTCAAGTGGGTCTCAAGGACAAATGCAGCACAATTAGACATCATCTAAAATGTCATCTCCAGAGCACTCACTCAAGTGGTTTCCGTGCAGAGGACACGAGTCCTTTGATAAAGTGCCTGGCGGTGAAATGGAGCTGCCCCCGGCCGCCCTTCGCTGGACTAGGCTGAGGGATGGTCGTGAGGGTGTCCCGTGCCGTGCTGTGGACCAAGTGCTGCCCCCAAATTCATTCACTCCCTGAGGCCTCTGTGTTCTCAGCCTTCACGGCTTCCTGGATTCGAGGCTCTCTTCTACGCCAGAGTGTTTCCGCTCCTTCCCCACCGTCTCTCTGGTTCATGATTCCACGGCCACCCCAGGTGTCTTTCTTCCATGCCGCCATCTCGGTTGACCCAGGAGCCAGGGCCTGCTTTCGGAGAGCTCATGGTCGGCTGTGTGGTTGGCACGGGGAATGGGAAATGAAAAACATCTCATGGGATCGAATTCTCACGTCCTTGAAAAATAAGACAAAACGATGAGGAGTGCGACCATCAGGATATGAGCGTGGTAAGTGACACACTAAGCAATGTCTGGGCAAAGGCTGCCGGTCCGCACACTCACGGGAAGGACTCGCCCACCTTGTGCATGAGAGTCCCTGAGCACTCTGGAAAGGGCAGGGGCAGATGGCAGGCCCTCTGTGGACGGGGTGGACCCTGCTGTGAAGCCCTCCTAGCTCACTCACGGTGGTGGGGGAGACACTTAGGCCGGCACGCTGGGAGCTGTCGTTGCTGACAGCCAGGGGGAAGGGGTCAGGTGCAGGGGTCAGCATGCACAAGGGTCCTGGGGCTGCGATTATAGCATAGATAATGGGAGGAAGGACGGGAGAGAAGAGGCAGGAGAGACGGGCTGGGTTACCCCGTACAGGCTGGCGGGGAGAAAGCCAGCCAAGGTGGGAAGCCAGCCAGGGTCCCATAGCTCGGTAACGGCAGTGGAGAGTAGGGAGCCGGTCTGAGATGTGGCTTGGAGGTGGAGTTGGCCGGCTTTGCTGATATGGTGTCAGAACACTGCACGTTTAATTCTGGGTGGCCATTCTTGCAGGCCCTGGAATGGGGGCTAGCGGTGAGGGGTGGGCAGGTCAGCTGAGGTCACCTCAGTATTGACATCATCCTTCTGGTCCTCTGTGGCTCTGTGTGGATACAGACAGGGATTCATGTCCTAGGGTCGTCATCATAAAGTATTAATAGATAACATCCCCTCCCCCCCACTTTTTTTTTTGCCATTTTACTTTTCTGGAAATATCCTTCTGAGCCGCTGCAGAGGAAGTCTCCACGGAGCCCGCCAGCCGCTGGTCCGAGGGCGAGCACTGTGCGGATGCTGAGTAAGGGCCCCCGAGGACAAACATATCCTAGTGCTTGGAGCCTCTGAACGCGTCCCCTCACTCAGCAAGATTTCCTTTGGAGAGGGCGTCGCTGTAGGGTCTTGAGGCGGACAGACGTCCTGGGTTACCGGGTGAGCCCCAGTCACCAGGGTCATTAGCCGAGGGGGGCACAGACCGAGAGCTTGTGCTCTGGGGATGGACGAGGAGTCACGAGGTAGGGACGGCGGGCCTGACGGCACTTTGACTTGCTCAGTGAAACAGACCTGGGCTCTGGCCTCCAGAATCGGAGACGACACATCCATGTCATTTGACGCTGCCAAGTGTGTGGCAATTTGCTCCAGCGGGCAGAGCAAGCAACACACCAGCCCGCAGGAGCTGCCGTGACCTGGCTGCTCTGGACTCCGCATTCTCACGGGACGCTGTGCTCTACACCGCCCCGAATCTCTCTCCTTGCTTCTTCTCCACCGGCTTCGATTCTTAATCAGGGATTACATATTGTTGTCCTTTCCCCCAGCAGAACGAGATGATCTCGGCTGATTCCTGTTGTTTGGAATGGGTGTGAAATCAGCATCTTGTCGCCCAGGGAGCTATACGCTGGTCCTGAAGTCTGGACGATAATCAATAACGTGATTATCCGATGAGCCGATTGGCCGATGGAGCACTCCACGCTCCCAGCTCCCAGCTTGCTGGTGACAAGTGTGTGGGACGGGTGGCCCCGGGGACGGCCCCCAGCAGGCCACGTACAGAGGGGAGCAGGCTGCTGACAGATGTTATCACAATGCTGAGTCCGCAAATCAATTCGTCGGGCACAGGCATTGACTAGACGTTGGTGACTTTTATTGCTTTTGTTAACTGACTGGATGACATGACACAAAATTCATTGATTCCCTCTGTGTCTCTTTACTAAAGGCCAGCCCTTGTCAGTTACAGTGTTTGGACCCTGGAGTATGGAGAGGGAGCAACGTCGTGGCGCCTGATCCCGGGGGGCTTCGGTCTCACGGAAGCCACTCACGCGAGCAGCGGCGGCGGGAAAGGTGGCGGAAAGGAGGGAGGAGCGCAGCAGCCTGGGGTGGGCTCAAGGCTTCCTCGCAGGGGTGGGGGAGGAGCTGGGATGGGAGGCGGGGGAGGCAGAGGGAATCACGTGGGGGAGACCACGGGGGCAAGCCCCGCACACAGGCTCCCCGCCCAGGTGTGGGGCTCAGCTGTGTGGCAGGGACAGGTGTCTCTGATCCATTTGCGAGACCAGGACGGTGTTAGGCAACAGGCCCAGAATCAGAACCTGCCGCGGGGATGCCAGGGAAGGGCGTCCCTGAGGGATGGGGTCCCCTGGCCCCAGGCTGTGTGAATGGCACCAGGATGGCCCGGGTTGAGTGCGGAAGGTGAGCTCTCTCCCCGCATCGGTCCCTCACTGCTGTGGAGAGCCCCGGAGGTGGTCGTGTCATCCTCTGGGCTGCCAAGTCTGGGTGGTGCCTTTGGCCAGAGGACACTTCCTTGGGGAAGGCTGCAGATGTGGGTCCCCTAGCAGCTGGGTGATGCGGGCAGAGACTAGGGTTGGGGCGAGTGGTGAGGCATCTGCCGTGGGAAGGATCGTCTGGCCGGAGTGGAAAAGGAGCAGCAGGAATGACAGCAGACGGCGGACTTGGCCTGACGGGCACTCGCTATGCACGGGGGAGGTCCGGGCGAGTGCCAGAGGCTTCAATAAGGTCAGATCTCCGTGGCCTCATGAGACAGACTGGCTGTCGCGCGGGGGCAGCAAGCACCGGGGAGATTCCGAGGGAACGGACCGATGGAGCAGGGGCAAGTCTCGGAGACGCTGCACGCGTGTGCCGGGCAGCCTGGACTTCCAGGTGGTGCTCTGTTGCGCTGGGAGTGTGCTCCGTTCCAGGCAGCAGTCGGCTCCGCCTGCAGGAAGTGTCCAGCCCCAGACCCTCTCCCCCTGCACGGCTGCCGTCTTGGCCCGAGAGACTCAGGATGAGTGTGAGTGTGTGTATGTGAATGTGAGTGTGTGCCTGTGTGCATTAGGGCAGGTGAGAGTGTGTGTGACTGTGAGGGTGTGAGCTCTGAATGCGCTGGTTGCCGGGTTCATGCCAGCAGGCCAGTCCGTCCCCGACAGCAGGAGCGGATCAACCCCCAAATCTGTGGCTTCACCAGCTGTAATTCCAGTTGAGTTTGCACTCATGTCAGGCGAAACAGCGCGTTCTGATGGGCACACGGGGGCTCCTCCCCAGCCGCGACTTTCAGGGACTCAGCCCCTTCCCTCTTACAGGTTCCCGCCTTCACTACGTGCCTGGGAGGGGGAACAGACACGGTGCAGACCCCCGGGGCAGCAGGTCCCCGACGGCGGGCCCAGGCGGCGTGCGCACTGGGAGGAGTCACCGGCCGTCCCCTTGGCCTCCTGGCCTTCACTCAGCGGGGGCGCACCTCGGCCAACACGCAAACCAGATCTGGTCGTCACGGAGCCCATCCCGGTGACGGACATCAGGGCCATCATCGCGGGTTTATTTGGTGGGTCCCGTCACCCACTGTTCTGTTTTCCGTCGTTTCGGTTACCTGGCGTCGGCTGTGGTCCGGAAGCACCCAGATGACCCTCCTTCTGACATACGGCCAGGAGGTGAGCAGGGACCTTCCCCCAGGTCGCTGTGCCTACGCCACTTACCTCCTTCACCTCGTCTCCCGGGCGCTTTACCCCGTCCCGTCATCAGCAGAAGACGAGTGGAGCGCGATGAGATATTTTGAGGCGAGACCACAGTCCGCAGCTTCTGTTGCAGGATACTGTTTCCACCGCTCTATTTGTTGTTAGTTAGTGTTGCTAATGTCTTACTCTACCTAATTTAGTCATTTATAAACTGATTTTATAAGTGTATGAATTAAACCTCGCATATGGGGGCTTGGTATATCCACAGTGTCAGGCATCGGCTGGGGGTCTCAGGGAGTGCCCCCGTACCTCCAGTCCCGATGGCGTGGGCAGCCGGGCTGTCCAAACACCTGTGCTTCACCGCTCCGTGGCGTCGAATGTAAAGTTCCTTCTTGCATCGTGCTGTTCCCTTCCCAGGAGCTGCTCGTGCTCTCTGAGCACCTTTCTGACCTGTCCCTCCTTACAGAGTGTCGAACCTCTGCCCCAGACGCAAGCCCGGTCCAGCGCCTGTAAACAGTCGGCGCCCAGCAGAGGTGTACGACTCACACACCGTGCGGATCCGTCCTGGGCCCCGGAGCCTCTGCTTCTGCCTCCGTTCTTCCAGGTGAGAGCAGTGAGCAGGGGCGGTGGCGGGTCCTCCCGGGGACAGTGATGAGAACTGGCCGCCGCAGGAGGCCGTCGGGAAGCTGAAGCCGTGTGGAGTCCTTGTCCCGCACGACGTAGCCGAGCTTTCTGGAGCCGGCCAGAGCCCTGTGCCTGAAACGGGAGGCAGGTGGTTGGGATGTTAGGAGGCTTTCTGAGCATCTCACCCCTTCCTCGCTGGTGTCTGTCACGCACGTGGCTGGGGACAGAGCATCGTGGTCCCGGGGCTGTCAAGGTGAGGTGGAGGGACGGCGGCAGCAGCCAGTGTCCCCGTTGGATCTACTGAATCACGAATCTGCCTTCTAACAAGCTCTCCGGGACATTCTGAGACAGGCTAGTTTGAGAACCACTAGGATTTGGTCTGTTGTTGCCATTCTACTGTCTGCATTGAAGCCTCGTTGCATGACTGTTCAGCATCTGCTGTGCAGACAGCACCGCGACGGGCTCCAGAAGGACTGAGACGAGGCAGCGTCCTTGGCTTTGAAGGCCATACTTGCTAGGGGAGGGTGGCCAGCATGGGACGCTGATCGCGCAGGGTCAGGGTCGTGAAGGGGCAGCTTGGTCCCCGTGGGACAGAGGGAACGAAGCCAAACCCCTAGGGGCACCACGGGACAGAGGCATCCTGAGGGGGTATGCGTCCTGCTCCCCACATGATGGCCAGCAGGCTCCTGTCGCCGTGACTCCACCCTGATGGCGAGGCCACGCGGCTGTGTCTGGAAGAAGGGGCGTCTGCACAGAGCTTTGGAGGAGGAAGAGCAGTCATTCAGGAGGTCGGGGGCGCGCCGGGTGGCAGGGATGAGGGGTGTAGGGTCCTCTGTTCGTGCTTGGCGGAGCCGCTGCCCACAGACAGGGAACATCCGCTGATGTCACAGGAACAGGAAACCGGCCTCCGCTGCATCCCTCAGGGGGCGCCGGGCCTCGTTTGGTCGAAAAGCACCTTATCCCGACGGATCTCGATGTGGGTGCGGAACCCTGACTTCCATCCATGTGGGCAGACCAGGTCTCAGAGCCTTAAGACCCCGAGCAGGTGTGGTTGGGCACCTGGGTGGGTAAGCGGGCAGGGGGCTGGGAAGGAGGCGGCTCTCGGTGCTGGGGTGGGGGTGGGGGAGAGGCGGGTCTCCAGGAGGTGCTGGAAGCAACATGGCAGCCAGCCAGCCAGCCAGCGGGTGATGTCCCTGTTCACCCCCAGAGTCTGGACACCTGGTCCAGCCTGTTTACACTCGCGATGCAAGGTTTACAAGAAGCCCCCACGCTGGATTCGCTCTCCACGGACCAGAGCAGCGTCGTGGCGTAAACAACCCCAGCGATCCGTTTCCTGGACATCCCCTCCCCGTGTGCACCGGGTTGGGCAAAGCCAAAGACGCCTGCCTCCAGGAGAAAGCCTTCCTTAGACTTTATGACCCACTTTTATGGGCTCAGTGATGTGGGTTCTGACCCTGTAGATTGCGTTCTTGTCTGTCACGTGGCCCGGGCCGAGCCCAGTCTGCAGACTCTGGGCTCTGGGCTTTGATGCTTTTTGAAGACTGAGTGCAAACGGCTGCTCTTAAAAACACACAGTTAATCATTCTCCAAGCTGGGAGCCAGGATTTGCACCCCCGGGAGGGCTGACTTTGTCTTGCGGCGTCCGCCACGACATCTGGCCCTTGGCACGGTTTCCGGGACATGCGGGCCGCTGCTTCTGTCTTTCCGTTCTGGAAAAATGCTGGGCTCCTGACAAGCTCCACAGCTGTGGGGGAGACGGCACACCGTGGTCTGGGGTCTTCCACACTCAGATCTCGCTGTGGCTGAGACACTGGGGTGGGCTTCTAGCCACCCCCACCCCCGGATCTGGTACCTGCTGCCTCCCTTCCCTTCTCCGGACACCTGTCAACTGCTGGCTTGGAGGTGTGTGGGTAGCAGCTCCCTCTGGGCCCCAGCACGGGGCAGAGGGCAGGTTTAACCTTACCCCCAACTAGGCCGCCTTGTCAGTAACAGTCATGGCCCCACAAGCAGCCAGACCTCATGGGGAGCCGACCCAGCTCTGGGAAGCATCTTGGATGCATGGCTCTTCTCCGAACAGCATTTCCTCTCCAGGAGGGATGCGTCGTCCCAGGAAAGGTGGCCAGGGCCTGGACACCGGCACTCACGACACGTCTGTTATTATCACTGTCACGCGCCGAGGCCTGGGAGGCCTGCTGCTTCTTCCTGCGCTCCTCTGAGCAAGTTGCTGGACTCCAGGATGCCCCTGGGCCCACAGGGAGGTCAGTGTTGGGGGAGAACCTGAGGGTGTTGTTTCTGCTGGTGATTACGGGAACGAAGTTCGGGGTCAGGAGGAGAGGGGTGGCTCTGGCTCCTGGGGCGCTTTTCTAGTCCTGGATGCCTGCAGGGAGATAGTATTAATAGTTCTTGGCAAGAAACAAGTAACTTGCAGCCTCAGAAAGTGGGCATTGCTGTATGAAACACACAGGCTTTCCACACGACGCTGAATCCGGCATCACAAACTACAATCCTCCGGCACCGTTGTCTCCCCGTGGAAATGCGCGGCTTCTGGGGACAGATGGAACACAAGCCATGGAGAGAGGACCAGCGTGTCCCAAGTTCCGGATCCTGTCTCCAGACATACAAGCCTCCGTGTGGAAAAGGAGGTGCCTGCGCAGTGCATGGGCTCGGACACCGGGACAGACGGTGAGTGGCCGTCCAAGTGTCTGTGCAGGGTGGCTGGCATCGGTCCCGGCCCTGGACAGACCCCCCTGGGCAGGGGTGCTGAGGCCAGGACCTTCTCTAGTGGGGGCAGAATGGGGCCAGGGCCCTGCAGGAGTTCCCGGGGAGGCTGAGGCACCAGGGTGTCCCGGCCCAGCGTGTCCCTTGCCCAGCAGGCTGGCGCGAGAGGGCAGGATCTGTGGGACGCCTTGTCAGGTGCTCTGTGAGGGGGTGACAGGGGATGGAACACGGCGAGTTTGGTCCTCTGTTTCTGCTGGGGTGGAAACGACCCAACGGTGTCCTTGGGATGTAAAAAGGGCATGTTTTGATCTCAGTTTTGTGTTCATAAAATGCAAAAGAACTGAGTCCCCGGGGATAGTGTTTCAACGCCCCTGGGAATACCGCAGTCAGTGTGGGACAGTGTTCTCAACGAACACCTAGCTCCCCATCCTGAATGCACGAAGGATACTTCAGGTCCGGGGCATGGGACCAGGTTCGTACAGAAGGCCGTGAAGATTCGTTTGATGACCGCTGGAGATGGAGGAAGGCGCTGTTTTTACTTGAAAAGTCACCGGTCACATTGGATCTTTTGGGGCTCATCCTGCAAATAAATTTTGGATTGAAACTGGCGGTGTGTGTCTTCCTAAGGGAGGAGAAACGGGCCTTTGCAAGGAAGCCAGGGCACCGTGCCTCAGGTTTGCGCACGTCTGTCTAGAGCTGTTTGGAGAGTGCGGGCTGCA
Source organism: Meles meles (assembly GCF_922984935.1). Lineage (NCBI taxonomy): Eukaryota > Metazoa > Chordata > Mammalia > Carnivora > Mustelidae > Meles > Meles meles. The sequence continues at coordinate 96,770,243 of NC_060076.1, forward strand.
TCGTGCTGTGACGGAGCGGTCACAGATCCCGCCTTAAGTCACACCCCACCCCGGGATCCCATTCTGTGCAGCAATGGCATCCAGGTGAAGGGGACCAGGAGGAAAGGGCACCGGAGATCCAGAGGAGAACCGGTCTGGCCATGCAGAGCGCTGTGACAGTGACGGGCCCGGACGGCAGGGGTGGGAGACGTGGGATGGAGTTTCCGGAGGCTTTTCTTCATGGACGCATGGCCAGGGCAAAGCTTGAGTGGACACAGCTCGTCTCGGGCTGGCCACCGTGTTGTCCTTCGGGGATGTGGCTCGGGGCTGGGTGGGGACCATGGACAAGCCCTGAGCGTGTCCTCCAGCCACGGGAGCTGGGCTGGTCAGCGCATCTCACCAGCATGGAGGGGCAGCCTCTGTCCTCTAGCCCAGCTTGGCGGCTGCTCCACGTGGAGCTTCGGATGAAGAAGAAATCCCGGACGTGGAGACACTCCTCGGTTTTCATGTCACCGCCCTGAGGCAGGTAAGGTGCACAGGGGCAGGGACCTGGGCTCCGGCTCCCCATGTGCGATGGGGGGAAATGGAACCACAACGGGCTCGAGGCTGGTTCTGGGAGTGTGCTCTGCAGGGCCGCTGTCCCCCGGGACTTCCATCCACCTGCTTGTGCTCCGTCGTCCCCCGTCACCCCGATATGCCGCCCTCCTCACCGTGGGGTCTCTCTAATCAAGAGTCTCCTTCTAGACATGCCTGCCCGGCCTGCCCACGTCTGCTCCCCATCTCCTCTCACTCTCAGTGCGTGTGGGAGACAACGGGCCCCCTTCATGCTCCCTGTGCCCCCCACCCTCCAGAGAGGACCCGCTTGGCTCTTACTCAGGCTCCTGACATCTACGCGGGAGCTTCTGGGCTTTCTCCAGACCCCTTTCTCCACAACACACTTTCCCCTGGGAGCTGGCCGGGGACATGGAGGTCAAATATTTGCTGAGAGTTCACAGCACGCAGCAGCCAGCACGTCTGTCTTGTTTCATGCGGCAGGAAGGTGCTTTTCTTGGACACGGTGCTGCCCTGCGCATGGGCCAGGGGATTGCTGCAGCCACTATAAATTTGAATGTATAGGCAGGACCTTATTGGTACCCCTCTTCCTCAGTCTCCCCCTCCGGGGTAGGTCGGCACCTGCCAGAGGGCTGCCTCCGACCCCAGCTCATCTACACTGGAGTGAGCTCGCAGACACCAGAGCAGGAACCTGGGGCCCGGTCACGCCAACACCTGAGTGGGGACGCTGGTTTCCAGGTCCTTCCTGTCCCTCGTTGGCATCCTCGTCGGGGCTCCAAGGTGCAGGCGGAAGGGGAGAGGCTGCGGCCGCCGGGAATGCCCCCATCCAGGACCACACACAAAAGGTACGTGGGCACGTTTCTACTCGTGCAAATGAGACGGACATCTCCCAGTGCTGCCTCTGAAGGACGAGACCGTGTGACCTCCGGCCTGCAGGTGTTCAAGCTCTAGGGGGACCAGAGATGGCTTCTTTCTGGCAAAGTCAGGACGCTCGAGGGCAGAGGTTCTCAGCCAGGGGCAGCTTTACGCACTGGAGACCATTGGCAAGGTCTGGAGACGTGTTAGGTCATCACAACTGGTAGGAGGCCTGACACACGGCCAAGTGTCCTATAGGGCACGGGTGGCCCCTGTGGCATCACTTGGCCCCAACTGTCCACGGTGCTGAGGTTGAGACACTCTGTCCCGAGCAGCTGCCTGGACGGCTGGTTCTCCTTAGATGCTGGTGAATTTCCATGGGGCCAGGCGTCCAGCCCAAGGTCCCTGGAGGACAGAACAAGAGTTCTTGGTGCAGTACCAAGGGACCGAGGGTCAGTCTTCCATCCCCTGGCAGCTCCCAGCATCCTCGGAGACAGGACCCCAGACCCCCAGTGGTGAGAGCTCCGGGCACACTAAGGATGTGGGCTTGCACAAGGGGGCTGGGCAGGAGGGAGATGCCCGGGTGTCCCGCTCGGGCTGCTTATCTACTGGACGACAGAACCTCAGTGCTCAGTGACCAGACAGTGTTGGCTCTTGGGATTACTGCAGGTCAGCGACCCAGGCGGGGCTTGGCTGGGGGGTTCCTCCTTCCAGGAAGCTGGTGGGGGAGGCTGCGTGCTCGGCTGGGCTATGGTCCGGGCTCAGAGGGCTCCCGCACTCCTCCCCGGCCTCAGCTTCCCCTGGAGGGTCCCCTGAGATGGGACAAGAACACAGCCTCTTCCTGTTGCTGGAGCCTGGAGGCTGATCACGTCTGTCTCACCGGCCACACTGCATGGGCTAAGGAGACCCAGAGCGCCCGTGATTTGGGGTTGGGGGAGGCAGGGCCCAGCCCTCTCCAGGGCGCAGGTCAAAGGCGTGGCAGGTGTCTTGAACCCCTCCTAGTCCAGCTTCACCCCAAAGGCAGTGAGGAGCGGCCAGAGGGAGGAAACATGGGGACTGAGCCTCGGGCGGTCCCGCCCTCGTCTGGGACAGACACGTTCTGAGGGAAGCAGCGCCAGGACCGTGGGCAGCAGAGTTCAGAGAGTGCCGGCCCCGGGTCCCCTCCGAGGAGGCGTGTGTGGCCCTCGGCTGCTCCCTCACGCGGCCGGTGACTCCCGCCTCCGCTCTGGAGCTCCTCCCTGCCCTCTGCCTCCTTGCGCCAGCCTTGCTCCGAACCCCCACCCACAAGCTGCGCTCCTTATGGACCCATCTTGGGTGTGGACCCGTCCTGGTCATCTCAGTCGCCACCTTGTGCCCCACGTCCCCGTGAGCCTGGACGTCCCAGGCAGAGAGCGGCCCAGGCACGCAAAGACGCCGGCCGCGCCGGCTGAGGCTTCCCGAGTTACCCACACTCAGGAGGAGCTGGGCTGTGCGGGGACGGCGGCGGGAACCCGGCCCCCCTCGCCATGGCCTTGAACCCACCCCCCGTGCCCCGTGGCGTTTCCTCGCAGCCCACAGCCCGCCTGTTCTTCCCTGGGGGTCTGTGACGCGCGGCTGGGGCTCAGCTAGGGGCTGAGTCCCGCCCGCGGCAGGTGCCCTGTTTCCTGCAGCTGTCCCGCTCCCTCCGTGACGTACGGCAGAGACAGCGAGTTATTTACTTTCGGGCGACCAAGGAACTCAGGCAGAAAACACCCTGCCTTGTACCCGGCCTTGCGGACTTGTTTGTTTCCACGGAATAGGTGTTCTACCGAAGAGGAAATCCGAGAACAGAGCCCTCGGGGGGTACGGGGAAGCGGAGCCGTGCCTGCCTTCCCGAACTTGCACAACGGGGGGCGGGGGTGGTGGCTTCTGTGGGACCCGCCCCGCTCAGCGAGGCTCCAGGCGCCCTGTGCCCCAGTCTCCCCTTCTGGGGGCCTCCCCAGAGAGCCATGAGCAACAAGCAATGCAAAGGGGAGGCGGGTGGCGCTGTCCCGTGTCAGGGGGCACCGTCCTGTCTCAAGGGGCACCCTCCCGTCTCAGGGGGGCACCTTTTAATCCTTCTCCCTGCATAGGCGCCTGCCCAGTGTGCAGTGGTGGAGACCAGTGGCCAGAGATGGGCCCATGCGGCCCGGGGAGGGGTGCTGGGGGAGCTGTGGCCGCCGCAAGGCTTCAGTGGTCACGCGGTGGCCACCGCTATTTTGTCACCGTACTTAGGGGGCAGGGGCCAGCTGGGGCTGAAGGCGTTAACACAGGGAGCTCTCAGGATCCCCTGGTGGCCAGAGCCAGGCTGAGTGGGGCCTGATCACTCTTGAATTCACACCCACCCTCCGGGTTGGAGCCGGGGTGCCGCCACTCTGTTCAGATTTTCGGGGCGATCCCCAAGTGTCTTCAGGCTCGAGGACCGGCTCCTGCTGACCCCCGGCACACGGAGGTGACACGTGGGAGACCTCCGGCCGGCCCCACAGAAACGCCTCCCAGGGAGGTTTGGCGAGCCCGGTTCCGACTGGCGGTGAGGACACCTGAGGATGGCGGCGTGGTGGGTGGTCTGGGTACGTGTGAATCCAGATTGTGTCTTCACGTCCGTCCCCACGAGGACACACAACAAAGCACAACACAGTTCTGCGGACCTGTGGGGACAACCAGGCCTTTGCGCTCCTTCGTCTCCAGAGGGATGTTTCTGAGCCCCAGAACAAGCCTGCCCTGAGTTTAATATGGAAAAGTTGGGGCTCACTGTGGGCTTCTGTTAACTCATCCTGAGGGAGTGGGGGGAACACAGGGTAAAAGCCTCTGCGTGGGGACAGACTAGGGGAGTTGGAGGCAGGGGAGAGCCCACAGCGGGGCGGGGACTGGAAAGGGCAGGGTTCCATGGGATCAGGAGCTTGAACAGCAGGCTCCCAGCCCGGGCCTGCGAGTGTCCGTCCCCACACGGGCTTGGGCAATGGAGTGGGTGCTCACAGTGACCACGGGTGCCAATCGATGGTCATCAGACCTGCCCCTAATGGTCCCAATTGCCTCGACTGCAGGGACTGCGCACTTCCTGGGGCAAAGCTGTTTGTTCGTGTCCAGGAAGTCTGACCACACAGTGCACGCCCCATGACCCAGCCCTCCTGCTCCTGGATGCACGCTCACGAGAAATCAGTGCCCCTACCCACCGAAAACCATGAACAAGGCGACCCGTAGGACAAACACCCTGTGGTCCATCCAGCCATGCAGACAGAGGGCACACCGGCAGCTGCGACGGCGTGGACAGGAGCCGGGAAAGAAGCCAGAGTCGGGTCTGTGTGATCTACGCCTGTGTTCACGTGCATGACCCAGAGCTGCTGACTTCAGGGACAGGACACAGACCGGTGGTCGTCGGGGCGGAGGTGGGTGGGGCTCTGGTTGATGGACGCACACGGAGGTGGTGGTTGGACCAAATGGCACCGAATTCCTCACCTTGAAGTGACTGGTTTGATGTATGAATTTCACATACATAAAATTTGTAAAAAAAAGAATTGCTTGCACATCACGGCTTACCCACAGCGGCGTCCCAAACCAGAGATGACCCGGAGGTCCACCCATCCCGGAACGAAGCACACTTCATCCCACACTGGGCTTCCCCCCAGCGAGGATGGCCGAGGGGTGCTCGGTCAGGGAGGACCCTCGTAAACCTGGTGCCGCGGCGTGGAGCGCGTCCGCCGTGGGAGTCGGCGCCTGTGAAGTTCAGGGACACACAGCCTCGACCCACGGCAGAAGAATCGAATAGTGGGGGTCTGGGGAGGGGAGTTTCCGGAGTGGGGATGTGTTCCCTGTGTCGGCGTGGGGCGGTGACCTGAGTGTATGCGGCCGTCAAGACAAATCAAGACGAGAGCTCCGTGCTGTATGTAAAACCCCGGTAAAGATCACCACCCGAAGAAAGCGGAAAAGATCGATCTTGAGAGACGGGAGCAGTGACCATTGAAGGCGGGCTCACTCACGACAGGCTGGCCTGACACTCTCACGGCCGCTGCCCTGGCTGCTCTGTCTCTATGGGCAGCAACAGCTGCATCCCTTGGCCTTCTCTGGTTCTGCACAGCTCTGTCATTCCCACACTCCCAACAGTGCTGAGAGCCCTCAGGGGCAGAACGGGGTCTCACTCCCAGGGTGGGCGTGTCCATGGCCTGGCAATGTAGGGGCATGGGTGCCCTGGGGGTCTCCATGCTCACAGTGACCTCGGGCTTCCCAGCCAGAGGTGGCCAGCAAACACAGACCACTCAGCATCCGTCCACATGTCCACAGGAGCCCGGAAGAGGGGTCTGGACCTGACCCTGTCCTCTGTCCATGGGCACCGGCTTCCCGGCCTCACTTAGCCAACCGCCACCACCTCCCGGCTGCTGGAAGCATCCTTCCTACAGCAGCCCAAGTGCTGAGACCTTGATCCCAGGAGGACTCCCAAGGGACCCTTGGCCCCACCCCAGGCTTTGGGGCGGGTTCTCTGGAAGCTCAGACAAGGCTTTCCCACGCTTTCCATGCTCCTGCCCGCCCTGGGAGCAGGCAGACTGTGACTCAGGGCCTGGACCGGGGCTGGGGGGCGGTCTGTGCGGATGCTCTTACACTGAGTTTGGGCGTCTGGAGGGCCTGGCAGGAAGTGCCACTTCTGGGGAACGGATGAGGAGCTCACACGTTGCATGTACGCCGAGGAGGATCCCCGGAGCCCAGGTCCAGACCCAGATCCGAGCAGACAGGGGCTCTGGGTCACGCACGTGGGTGGGCTCACACCCTCCAGGCTCTGAGCACTCTTCCCATCAGAGCCCCGGCCCCCACTCTACCCAGAGCTTCTGCATCTCGCTCTGTGTCTGCAGGCCTGGGGGTGTTGGGGGGGGGTCCCGCATCCCCAGGAGATGGAATGGGAAGCAGCCAGCCGGGCAGGGCTGGGAACGTTCCCACTGCACCACCCCACAGTTTCCGGTGGGCTGTTCTTAGAACCCTGTCTTGGCCCCCGTGAAGCTTGTACTGACCTAACGGCCTGGTTGGAAAGGGCACCTCCCTGGGACTGGCTGCCTGGACCCTGCTTCACCCTGTGGAGAGTCTCCACCGGGAACGGAGGAGAGTCAGTGGCCCCAGCTGGGACCCTGGGCTGGCCTTGGCCCCTTCCAGGCCCTGGCAGGTGTCCGAGGAGCCCAGCTCCCAGGCCAGGTCCCGTGGGGGTCAGGGCTGGGTTCTCTTTCACCTGCCAGGTGTGCAAGCCCGCCAGCGTCCTTGGTGAATCGGGTCTCCTCTGCAGCCTGCACGAGGCTGAGGACCGGGTCTGTGCAGGCTTGCACTGGCCGTGACCTTCCTGTTTCAAGAGTGCTCTGCCCCAGCCCACAGGCTGACTCTCCCTCCAGGCTCCCGCCCTTCTGGCCCCCAGGGGGAGGGCTTGGGACCATTCAGACAGCTGGGCCCTGCCCCAGGGTCTCAGTAAGTTCGGGCTGAGCCTGGGATGTCGCCTTCTCTCCTGCTGCTGCAGGTTACAGCCCACACTCTGAGAACTGCTGACTCGTGCCAAAGGGTCTCAGAACCTGGGGGGGACATGGCAGGTCTCCCGGCGCCCACAGGCCACATCTGACACTTGCCAGAGTGTGGACTGCGGCCCCAGAGATGCCCGGGCTCCAGCTTCCTCGCCACCCTTTCCTGAGATAGGACAGCGGGCTGTTTCCTTCCACCAGGCCTCAGTCTTCCAGTCTGTAAAATGCGTTCGCATTTCCATCTCGAGGGTGGTGACCACGTAGGGACCCTGCGGCTTCCCCGTGCGTTCACCAGGACTGGGTCCTGAGGCTCCACGGGGAAGAGCCATCTCGGACGCCAGTGTGAGGGCTTTGGCCGTGTGCCCCCAGCCTTGCCTGGACCACCCGAGCCTCGGCTGTTCCCTGGAAGTGGGAGGACAGGACACGCCTTCTCCAGTGCTTATCCCGCCTCTCGCCGCTCAGAGGCTGCTTGAGCTGGTGAATTGGGCGCTCACCAGGGCGGGCTGTTCTCTGGGACCCCGTGGCTCCTCCCCTGGAAGGCTCACGCGGTCTGAAGCCTCCTGCCAGTGCCCCAGCGGGTGAGCTCAGGGCACCCCGGCCCTTCCTGGGAGCTCGCCAGATCCGGGGAGGGAATTCTACAGAAGTCCTTGCTGGGAGCACTGACCGGGAGGTGCTCAGTTTGGGAGAACCGCTCGAGTTTGTTTTGGCACACGGGGCAGGCTGGGTTAGTTTCGCCTGTGCCCTGGACTCGCCGCAGCCGGCTGACACCCCATTTCTCTGGAACAAGGCATTTCTGCCTGGCCCGGGCTCCCTCTTCTCCTCCACCACGTCCGGCAGCCTCTGACACCCGCTGGCCACCCTGAAAGCAGCTGTAATTCGATTAGTGCAGGAGAGACAGAGGCCACTCCCAGGGTAGGGTGCGGCACAACCAGCCCCGCCTGCTGCGTGCTTCCCCGGAGTCCCCCCCGCCCCCCCGCCCCTGGGAGCCCCTGGCAGAGGGGTCGGCGGTAGGGCCACCCGGGCAAGCCTCCCTTGAGTCATCTGTCTCCGGTCTCCCTGGGCGGACCTCACAGGACCAGAGGATGGAGGGCAGCGGCGGCGGCTCACCCCATGGGCGCTGGGGAAGGGAAATGGAGGAAGTGAAGCCAGGACAGCGTCTCCTCCCGCAGAGAGCTGGGCGGGGGCCTGGCCTTCGGGCCCAGCGCTCAGGCTGCCAATTCTCTATCGGGACGTAGAGGTGACCCCCCCACCCCCAGGCTCGTTTGGGCTTACTGTGGGTGGGACTCTAAGGCATTTCAGGACTGGGACCCCCGCAGCCACCTGTGTCTGGAGGGATGTGCCCAGCTCTGCCCCCGGCGGCCGCCGAGAAGCCTTCCTCTGGGCCCTGACATCCTGTTTCTAACTGAGGCTCTTTCCTCTTTCCTTCTGCAGACAGAGGAAGCTCCCAACGCCTCCCGCAGCGGGTCGGTCCTCTCCGCTTCTCTCTCCGTGAGGATGTGCCTGTAGCCCCGACGGCCGCGCTGCCCGCAGAGTGCTCCTCCCTCCGGAGACGCCGAGCTCCTGCGCGGGAACCCCGGGCACCTGTACTTCCCGTCTGTGGCCACACGCACAGAGGGTTGGGAGATGTAGCGCCCTGCTCTGGGCACAGAGGACAAGGCCCTTCCATGCTCATGCTCTGTGGTCCCTGGGGCTGCGGGTGGGGTTCGCCCAACTTCCCGGCAGCAACCACCCAGGGCAGGGGCGCTCCCTCCGGACTCCCAGTGGGGACCCGCAGGCCATCTGTCCCCACCTTCTCCTGCCCGTGTGCGCCAAGTGGGACTCCCTCCCTGTGTCTCTTCCCCAGGTAAAGCCCGAGTCACAAGCTCCCCGTGGACGCCTAAGGCCGGTCTAAATTCGGAGGAAACTGGAGGGCATCCCATGCGCGGACCTCACGGCGGCCCCCATGCCTCCAGCAGGTCCCCGAGCAGGAAACGGGCATCCTGGTGAGACGTCAGGTCTGGCGAGAGCAGGGCGGCTCGGAACCTCTGGGGAGGACGGAGAGGGGAAATGCCGCAAGACGGGGCTTCACAGCCGTCCGGGGAACATCTGAGCCCGAGTCCAGCCGCTCAGGGCGGCCTCGCAGGAGCCACTCCCAGGGACCCCCATGGAGGACAGGAGCCAGCACGTCCGGGGTGGTGCTACAAGGAACACGCAGGAAGGACCAGCAACGACGCCACGGCGTGGAAGAATCTCAAAAACCCCAGGCCGAGTGAGAGAAGCGGGACGCAATCGGATTCTGTGAACAAGGAGCGCCCAGAGCCGGCCCATCCGTGGGGAAAGGAGGCAGAGTGGTGGTTGCCTAGGGCGGGAGGGAGGGGGCGTTCCAGGCTAAGGAGAGGGGTTTTCTCTTTGGGATGAAGAAAATGTTCTAAAGCCCGATCGTGCAGAAGGCCTCACTTCCTGTGAGCACGCTGTGCGCTTCAGAAAGGTGGACACATCTCAGTAGAGCATCGTCCTAAAGCGAGGAGCCTGAGACTGGATGGGCGCTTGTCCGGGGTGCCAGGCACGCTCACCCCGCTGGCGCTCTGAGCAAACGGTCTGGGCAGCCCGGGCGTCAGACCTCGGTCTTCTGAGATCCGGGGCTGTGCGGAAACTGGTTTGCTTCAGGTCAACCCCGAGTCCTCAAACTTCAAAGATCTTTGTGAGGGTGGCACCTGGACACCCGCGCTGAGGTCTGCGGGCCCGTGCTGCCTGCCCAGGGAGGGGCACTGGTTCCAGGAGCACCTGACCCCTTGCCAAGCTGCCCGAGCCCTGACCGGCCCCCATGAGCCCCCCACAGCTGCCCAGCAGCTACCTGCTGCCCAGGGGCCATCAAGGGGCCATCTGTTCTGTGTAAGTTCTGAAGTCACAAACTGTCAACAGGGAGAAAGAAGGGTGTCAGTGGCTTGGAACCATGGAACGTCCTGGATTTCTGGCTGTCCGTGGAAGTAGTCTGAGTGCACAGAGGGACTGACGGGGTTGGGAGGGAGGCAAACAGTGCCCTGTGGGTGTGGGCGATTCCTGATGGAAGTTGGGCCTCAAAGCATGCAGGTGGACGGGCAGTTCCCAGGTTGTGCTGAGGCCGGTTGGCCCCTGGCTCAAGAATCCCGAGAAGAGAATGTTCTGCCAGCTGCCGCCCTCCTGGCTACTCCTGATCCCCTGCATTGCCCCCCGACCCCAGGACGAGGGTGAGGGCTGCGGACAGCTTGAAACTGACTCCCCAGGCCCCGGGTTCCAGGGAGGGTCGGCAAGAGGACACCGTCAAGGTCAACGTGTGCCCTCTGGGCTGCAATCTGCGGGTCTGCGGGGCCGACACAGTAGCCCTCCACGTTGCTGGCGAGGGGGGTCAAGGGCCTTGGTTTTCTGGAAGGGGGAGAGGGCCGGCTGACGACTGGTGGGTTTTCAAACATGGGAAAGGATCCGGCGGGAAGCAGCAGAACCAGCTTTTATTTCTAGAAAGGATTAGATGGGGTCTCACTGGGGCTGGATGGTCTGTGCCGAGACCGGTGTCTGCGTGCATCACCGCACGCAGGGGAGGGCTGGGCGTGATCCTGCGTGGCAGCCCGGGGACCCGGGACGGGATTTCTCACGACCTTTGACGACCCTGGTGTCCGGCGAGTAGATGGCGTGGAGGGGATGCCAGCCGGAGATAAGGGGAGCCACGCAAACCCGCCCAATTTGGACGTGTCTAGCTCCAGGGAGCCCTTTTCCCCGTGACTGCTGCTGCGGGTCCACATTCTTCTGCTGTTGTGACTGGTGCCCTCAGATGCCCTGTTTCGGACGTGCCGCCGATGGGGGGGGGGTACCCCAGCCAGGTGCTTTCTGGGGATGGGGCTGGTGGCCCTGAGGGCCGACCGCTGGCTGGGAAGCCAGTGGCCCTACACGGCCACTTGCGGGCCTTTGGGCCCCAAGGACCTCCTCAGCGGTAAGAGGACGTGCGCGTGACAGACGCACTACGGAAGGGCTCGTGTTTGGTCCCGTGACTGCGTCTCTCGGAGCGACTTCCTCGGACTGTGTGGACGGCACCGCCCAACCTGCTAGGTCTCGTTTCTAACGTCTGCGTTGGGACATGAGCAGTTCAGAAGCAAGGCTTCCGCCCCAGAGTTTGGCTCTCAGACTGTGTTTGTAGCTGTGCTAATGGGTCGGCAAATCAGTGCCTTGCGATTAATGGTTTCTTAAAAACTGAAACAGGACGGAGGGGGGTGGGGGACGCGGTCCCCGGGGGATGGGCATGAAGGAGGACCCTCGATGGAATGAGCGCCGGGTGTTGTCTGCAGCAGGCGAATCACTAAGTTCTACCCCCAAGTTAAGCATCTGCCTTCGGCTCAGGTCACGATCTTGGAGTCCTGGGATCGAGCCCCGTGTTGGGCTCTCTGCTCAGCCTGGAGTCTGCTTCTCCCCCTCTCTCTCTCCCTCTGCCCCTCCCCTCTGCCCTGCCCATGCTTGCAAGCTCTCTTTCAAATAAATAAATAAAATCTTTGGAAAAGCATACTGTATGTTAACTCACTTGAATTTAAATAAAGAAAAAAAAGTGAAGTACGATGAGATAGAGAACACCAGATTGCCCTGAAGCCTCTTTTCTCTCCCCCCCCCACATAAAACCCAAGACGCTGTGACGCCCGGCCCTGCCTGCCGCTCGGACATAAGCGGGGGCTCCCTGCCCCTCAGTCCCCAGCCCTACCCCAGGCCTTTCCGCGCTCTGTGTCCTGGGCAGACGGCTTCCCTCACACTGCAAGCGGCCACCTCCTTCGCTCACGTTGATGACCGGATGTCACCGCTTCCTTTTTTTTTTTTTTTTTTTAGGATTTTGTTTATTTATTTATTTGAGAGAGAGCATGTGTGGGCAAGCATGAGCGGGGGAGAGGCAGAGGGAGAGGGAGAAGCAGGCTTCCCACTGATCAGGGAGCCTGATGCGGTACTCAGTCCCAGGACCCTGGGATCATGACCTGAGTTGAAGGCAGTCGCTTAACCGACTGGGAGCCCCCCAGGCACCCCCAGAGGTGGCCTCTTCCTAGAAGTCACTCCTGACCCTGCTCCTTTCATCCGGACCCATGAGACACTTACAGCCCCTGGGGCGCTCTTACAGCTCTGGCTTTTTTGCTGTAGTCTGTCTCTGTCCTTGGGTTATCAGCTCTGCCTGGGAAGGGACATCGGCTCCTCTGGCATCTGCCCAGCAGTAGAACGGTGTTTGGCACAGAGGAGATGCTCAACAAATCGTTGTTATTACGGGAGGGCGACTGTGGGAGCCGAGGTCATGTCCCTGAGCCATGGGGGGGAGCCGATGAAGTAACCCACGCCCAGTGCCCAGAACACAGCGCTCAGGAAATGCTGGGCATTTGACATGTTTTAACTTCTCTGAATTTTCAGGGCATTCATTATTTTAAAGAATTTTAAAATACGTCTTCCTGGGAAAGGAATATGTCCAGCAGTCCCCAGCTGGAGTTTTGGGGATGGAGTCCTGGTACTTTTAAAAGCCGCAACCGCCAATGTCGGCGTCCAGAGAAGACTCAGGCGGACTTGGGGCTCCGACGCAGTTTCCAAACGCTCCCGCCCCCGGAGCCCGAGGGGAAGTCCGCGCCGTCCTGCTTCCGCACTTTCTGTGGTCAGGAGAGCTCCGTATTTCTAAAGCAAAAGGTATTTCCAGTATGCACTGAATGTTTTCAAACCCGCAGATTCCTTGGGGTCTCCTTGGCTCGTTTTTAAAGTGCTGCCAATTCCCTATTTGGAAGGAATTTGGGGAAAGGAGTCCTAGACGCCAGGAGCTGCTGCACATCACCCTGGAGATGCCCATCTCGGTCACGGCAGCATAATCACAGAAGCACGCACGCTCACGCGTTCACACCAGGTGGGAGTCTGCAGTCCCGGCCTTGTCTTGGAGGAGGCGTTTTACCTGGGACGGAGCCAGGGAACATCCAAGGTGGCCGGAGAACGCACCGGCGGCTTCCCCGCACACTCCTGGTGGGAACGGTGGTCTCGCTCGCCGCCAGGCCAAAACGTGTCTTGAAATCAGCTTACCTGTGGTTCCCTAGCTCAGGCCAGCCTCCGGTGTGTGCGTCACGGATGGAGCTCACGGCAAGTATGAGGGTAGGATGTGTCCCAGCGAGGGCTTGTCCCGGGTCTGCATATATTTCTGTGTGTGCGCGCGCGCACAAGTGTTAGTTTGGGGACAAAATGCAGTTTTTGCTGAAACTTTGTCCTGCTGAAACTTTGGGGGGAAAATACCTTAGACATTAAAAAAAAAACAACTCCTTTTCCTTCCCTTAACTATTTATATTTTACGGCTGTGGTTTGCCTCCTGGTCCCATTCTCTGAGCTTCACGTACAGAGGCTCTGTGTGGACCTCCTCCCGCGTGCCAGGGACCTGGCTAAGTGCTTACATTGGTCATGGCTGCTAATTCCTTTGGAAGTTCTGGGAGCTGGGGGTTCACAGATGTGGACGGCAAGGCTCTCCCACGCCTCCGGGGCTAGGCAGAATGAGGTCCGTGGCATTGGCAGGCACCCCGCAGCCGGGCTTCTCCAGGACCTTATAGGGAAGCAGGTGGGAGCTCCTTTGAGGACCTGGACAGCCCGTCTGGGCCAACTCTGAGTCCCATTTCCAGGAAGCGGAATGCGGACACCCCCTGGGCATGGCTACTCCTGTCCCCTCTTGCCTCTCATGTCTGAGAGCCTATCCAGAGGCTCCTGGAGCCGGGGGGGGGGGGTGTCATTTTGCAATGACACCTTGGGGAGCTGTGGGATGCTGGAGGCTGTTCCTGGGAATTGATTTCCGTCTGTGCTTGGGTGCCAACGCACGGACCCACGGGGAGGACTTGGGTACTGTTGGCTGGTGCCAGGCTCCAAGAAATCAAGGCATGTCCCTGGGAACTCGGAGCCCAGCGGGGGACCACTCAGACCTAACCTAGCTGTGGTTCTGGGACAGAGAAGCACTGTGTCTCCCAGGCCCTGGGTTTCTTTGGGGGTAGAGACTAGTCCTAGGGACAATGAGATATTGGGCTTTTAGAGAGAATGGGGGGGGGGCCATTCGGTCTGGCCCATGACATGGCCAACACCTTTGACACAATGCTTTGGGCTTGAAACGGTGTCTAAGAACACATCGACTATGGTCCCCAGGTCTGTGTTTCAGAGTCGGGGAAGGAGTCAGTGTGTTCATGATCCCGGGTCCCGGGTCTTCCATCCTCAGTGGGACCAAAAGTTCCAGCAACAGATCCTGTAGGACAAGTCCCCTGAAGGTCACAAGGGGCAGCTGGGGACGGCCTCTCCAACAGACAGGGTAGCTTGTGCTCGTTGGGGTCTTGCTGGGACACGGCGACGGCCTGACGCACGTGGGGAGCACCTCCAGGACATGAGACTTTCACCGGATCACTCAGGGGGTTTCCTGGGCTCGACTGCCCACGCCTTCAGCTCCACACAGGGGCTCGTCTGCCCAGCTGCCGCGGGAGCCCCCACTCTGCGCCGGGCAGACTTGCAGGTGCTGAGCGCACGGCTGGGAGCGGGTGGCGAGTGTCTTTGCCGCAGGGGGTGGCCCTTCAGTAGAGGGCTGGTGCGTGTCTTCTGCGACCTTTCAGGCTTCGGGGTCCATGTGGTCTTGCTGCTCCGCTCCACCAGAGCAGCCGCAGACACGACATGCGTGCCCCACGTGGCCGGGCCTCTGACGGCTTCCTCTGACGTGGGGACAGCCAGCCTGTCTGCCGGATGAGCTCAGGCTGTCGTTCTTGGGTCCTGCACTGGCAAGCAAGACGGAAAAGACATCCTACATTCAAGTTCTACTAAGTCTATTTTTTAACGCTTCCATGGAACATCTCGGTCCTTGCCGCTCATCTTAGAGCACGAACCTCAGCCCTTGACCGCCTGTCACCTCGCAGGAGACGTCAGGACAGCAGAAGTCACCCTCGGGAGGGGGACTGAGTTGTCATGGCCCTGAGGCCACATGCTGGGGTCCGAAGCCCCAGCACATTGGAGTGAGACTGTGTCTGGGGACAGGAGCCCCTAAGGGAGTGATGTAGGTAGCTGAGGTCACGCGGGTGGGTCCTGTCCATCAGCACAGGAGATCAGAAGAGATGGACGGTCCTGTGAGGACCCGGCGGAGGACGGTCTGCACCCCAGGAGAGGGGCTTCAGGGCACATCCGTTACGGTCACCAAGCCCACTTGTAGACCTGCCATGTCCTGAGTGTGGGAGGCTCCCGAGGGTCCCGGCAGGGGAAGGGATGGGCCTCCTCCCCACACTGGCCCCGTGAGTGCTGGGAAGGCATGGCCCTCCTCCTTCTTTCTTTGTCCTGCAACAGGCCCAGACGGGCAGCGGGCACCGGGCTTGACGGAGAGAGCGTTGAGCTGCGGCTCAGAGCCCCTCCCAGCCTCCAAAACCAGCTGGGGAGGGGGTGCGACATGCCCGCCAGCGGGGTCTGTCTCTGGGAAGGCCCAGCCTCTGGCGGCAGACGCCTGCGGCGGCCACACTTGAGCCGGACCGGGCGTCACGGAATCTGAGTGCCGGAGCTCGGGAGTCGTTAGAAAAGCAAACAGCCTGCGGCGGAGCCTTGTGCCGAGCTGGCTCCCAGCCCAGCGTCCACGAGCGCGGCGAGGCCACCCAAGAATGAAGAAGCCCATTGGGGCTCCAGTGGTTGTGGGGCTGGAGAGTCAAACTGGCTTGTTTTATTGGTTGGTTTGGTAACTTGCAAACTTCATCTCCAACGACGGCAGTAACAAAATCCGAGCGGGTGCTGCGGGGAGCGTTTTAAGTAAACCAGGTCCCCAGTTCCTGGTGCAGCGCTGCTCGGGCCTGGGGAGGTGTGACCAGAGAAGACTCTTACGATCAGTCCTGAAACACAGGCTGTTTCAGAGGCTGAGAGTCAAGAGCCCCAAAGTCGCCGTTTCAATGCCTGGGAACCCCTTCGGGGCGTCTGCCTCTGGGGCCTGGGAACCCCCACGCCACCCCCAGGCGGGGATCCTGCACAGACTCAGCCCGAGTCCCTGGCCTCATCCCTGCAGGACGGCCCTGGCTATGGGACGTGGAGGAGGGCACGGCTGTCCTTGATGGTCACACCCGCTCCGCTCGGGCTCTGTCACACGCCTGAGTCTCCGAGGCCGCGAGACTGCGAGGCTTCAGGGCCCGTGCCTCTGCTGGGGTGTCCGGCCCCTGTGGGTGCGCGGCCCCGGGGCAGGCAGAGCAGGGCCCGCAGCGGGGACGGGGGTGTTAGGGAGTGCCGTCCACGGCCCTCCGAGGTTCCTTCCAGGCTTGACCCGCATGACGGGTGGGGGGCGGCCTTGGCGGTAGGAGGGAAGGAGGTACGTGGCAGATGCCCAGACCCTTTCCAGATCCCTTTAGAACATGTCAGCCCGGACTGAAACTCGAGTTTCCCTGATTAAAATAGCCGTTTCGAGCGAGAATGACCAGTGGAAGTGCATCCTAGCTTCGTGTATTTGGCTCGCCGGGACGGCAAGAGGGTTTCAGCCCGGGTTGTCCACGGTGCTCTGCTCCGCCGGGGCCCGCAGGGCAGGGGGATGGGGGCGGCTGCTGGCACAGCCTTGGGAGGCTTGCTGGAGGCCGGGCTCTGTCCCTTCGGTTGGAGCGAGGCCTGGGGATGAGGGCAGTGTGGGGATTTGGGGTCACGGGGATCTGTGCTGGAGGCCTGCCCAGGACCCGCTTGCCCAGCATTTGACTACAGCCTGGCTCTTGAGGAAAAGTCAACTCGGGAGTCAGCAGGCTGTGGAGGCTCTGGGCGGGTCTTTGGCAAAGGGGGCTCAGGGGCTGCAGGACCAGGATACGCCTGTGCATGCGCACCCCCACCCCGCGGCCCCGGTGGGGGGGGGCCGTGATGCTCTCTGTGCCTCACGTACTTGGCTAACAAGTGTGCGTGGGGAAACCGAAGCCAGAGCACATTTTCCTCAGCCTTTTCCTTCGAGCTTCTGCAGAAATAACTTTCTACAGACAGGCTGGCCGGGGACAGAGGCGTGTTTTGTGTGCAAACAATGCTTGCCTATTCCCCGGGAAACAACACCGGGTTACCAGGCAGCTTTGCTTGGCAGGGCCTACCGTGGCTGGCCTCCACTCGGGGCTGCCTCTCCAGCAGCCGGTCAGGCAGGAAGAGAGCAACCCCAGCGACAACAGGAAGCAGGCCGGCCGCTCCTGCGGGTCTCCGGCTTGTCTGCACCCCAGACCTGACTCTCTCCCCTGGGACAGTGACCTAGGAGCCAGGAGCCGCAGGTGCAGGAGGGGGCAGGAGGCGTGGCTGGGACCCACAGTCAGGTCCCTCTCTGCCTGGCAGCAACCCTGAGGACCAACCTGAAGCCCGTCTGGGAAGGAGCGGGTGTGGGGCTGTGGGTGCTGCTCTCCCAGCGCCCTCCCAGCTCTCTGTGTGCACTCCCCAGAGCCCCCGCTGTGTCTGCTTTTTACTGCTGCCCCAGGGGTCCCTGCCGCACAGCCTCCCGCCCACCCTTCCTCCCCGGCTCTCCTGGATGCAGCTTCTGGGAAGGGTCTGCTCCCGTCCTCCCGCCCCCTCCCTGGAGTGTTGTGTGCTCTCTCGCCTTTACCCGAAGTTCAGGGCTCTGTCTTGCCTGCGCAGCAACCGTGCAGATCTTTATTTATTGTATCGTATTTTGATTTTTTACCCTGTTTATTCCTAAACCCCTTACTCCCGTGTTGACCCGAACTCCTAGAGGTGCCGCTCTTGTAAGCCACGTGCTGGGTCGAGGTACGTGGCTTTGTTTGGTGTCCTGTCTTTCTGTTTGTCTGCGGCCCATGTGGAGCACAGGTGCGGGTCCCTGTTCTCTTACTTTGCCCGAGACCAGGGTCCTTGCGAGCCCCCCCGTGCCCCCTCCTCCCCCACCGCTGCTGCTCTGTGCACAGGCCGTGCGGCTCCTAACTGCGGGGGTCAGGGGGTCAGTGCACGGTCGCAGACCGCGCTGGCACAGAAGCCCTCTGGCAGGTCCGTCCCCGTGCCGACTTGCCAGGGATGCGCACGGATACCCAGAAGTCGCGTTTCTGGCCTCTCCGACATGAGCAGCCATGCCTGGTTGCTTTGGGCACGCTTGTGCACACACAGGTGTTTGCCTCGCCCACGAGCGTGACCGTCCCTGTGCCGCCGGTCTGTCGTCCGGGAGCTCGCCGGCTCCTGCCAGCCCGAGGTGCGCGCAGACCGACAGCCGAAGCCCGCGTGTCTCTGGTCGGTAACGACTTAGACTCACTCAACTCTAAGGCCACAGGGTTTTCAAGCCATGTCGTTGCACGCCTACACGCTCATTTCTTTAATATTTTACTCTCAGGTGGTTGTAGAGAGACGTGCAGTTGTGAGAAACGGATCCCACAGACGCTGCCGTCCGTTGCCCTGACAGTCACCCAACCAGAATACGGAACCACGCCCTGGAAACTGCTATCTCCGCAATCTGCTGACCGTGTCCAGTTCTCATCACTTTTGCAGGTAACCGGACGTGTATGCGTGCGTTTAGTTCTGTGCAGTTTGTCCCCACACGGATTCCTGCGACCACCGACGGTCACAAGGGTGGACAGGTTGTCTCTGCAAGGGTCCCGCGTGCCCCATTTCATGACCCGACCCAGCCCACCGCGCCTCTCTTCATTTCTGCGGTTTCGTCAGCTCAGAGCGGCTGAGGTGGAATTCGATGCTGGGTCACGTTCCCACACTGGCTTTCCACTCAACATGACTCTCGTGAGACCCGCGCCCGGGTTGGGGGGGCTCATGCCCATTGTCCGTCTGTATCGGCTGTACGGAGGGACCACCGTTCCCACACCGATGGGGATCTGGGCTGTTTCCAGGGGTGGCCTAGCAAAGCTCTATGCCTTTCGTGTGGGCGTTAGGGTCAACCTAATTTTCCATTTGTTTGGGATAAACGTCTGCAGCACAGTTGCTGGGCAGGGTGGTGAGGACATGATTAGCTTTATAAGAAGTTGCCGTACACCTTTCCAGAATGGCCGGACCTATTTCCCTGCCCCCCGGCCACGGTCCCGTTTCTCCACATCCTCATCCTCACCAGCTTTGGTGTGATCACGGTTTCTACCTGCCCCTATTCTCATGGATGTGGTACCCCCCACCCCCCGTCACCAGCCTGCTTCTCCAGCCCCGACACTCTACTCTCACACACTGGGACGCCCCCCCCCACCCCCGATCTCTAGGCTTTCTCGTGGCTTTCATTTGTGTCCCTCACTGTGTCCAATCCCAGTGCCCGGGATACCCGGGGCGCCAGATAGCACTCCACGGGATTTGAAGAAAATTGCCTCGAAAGGAAGGGCTTTCTTCCTGGGGGGTGTTTGCACCACAGCGACTCCCTCTGAGCGTGGGGCTGGAGCCGGCTGGAGTCAGGGCTCTGCACTACCCCTCTCCAAAGGTGGACGGGACATGGGGAGTCAGTGTCCCTGAGCCCCAGTGACACAGGACTTGCTCGATCTGAGTGTGGGGATGCCCGGAGCCATGCCAGCATGAACGCAAATACTTCTATGAGTGGAGGTCGAGCATGGGTCAAAGAGATGGGAAGCATCGTGGTTGCACCCAGACTGGGATCTGCTCTCCCTCCTGTCGCTTTCCCTCCTCTTCCAGAGTGCCTGGGAGCTGCTCTTCTCCGGAGGGCAGGCTCTCTCCCAGGGCAGGACAGAAGGGCAGGGAGAAAGCGAAGCTATTCCTGTGTCCCCTGATCTACGAGCAGCAGCTGTTCACGTCCCCAGTGCACACCTCCGGGGTCAGAGAGTGCAAATGGGGTCCTTGGTGGCTCAGAGCTGCGGGCGCCCCGTGCCAGCACGCCCGTGCTGATACTCCCATGAAGCCCGAACACGTGTTCGCGGGAGCCTGTCATGCTTTCCTGTCCCCGCTCCCACAGTGGTGCAGGTCAGCCTCTAGCAAGCTGGGCAGGGCGGCCCGCTCGTCTGTGCTATTCTAAGGCTGAACTGGGAGACCGAAGCCTGTGGCAGGGACTTCCTCTGCCAGAGACAACGTTAGCACAGGAGCCAGACACACGGATGTAAAAACACTAGTGAGGCCTGGAGACCCGTTCATTGTATCCTTTTGGCCACAGTTTAACCACCACAGGCCTGTGCTAGAGTCTGGGAAACGGGAGAGAGAGAAGCAGAGAGTGGGGTTGACTTTCTCATGCTGGGGGACCTGTGAGTGACACCCAAGGTCACCAGCAGAGGTGATGGGTTCAGGCAGCGCTACATGCGAGGAGGGCTGCCCAGCCGGGGGTTGGTTACCTGTCTACAGAGGGACCCAGAAAAGCTTTTATCCAAGAACCAGGTCCGCTCTGAGCTTTGCAAGGTGGGGAGAGGCAGGCCGTCAGAACGCGGAGTAAGCGGGGGAGCGAGGACTGCGAGGGCAGCGAGAGCTGCGGCAGAGAGTCCCCGTCTCCCGCTGCGCAACGCAAATCCGCGGGGAGCCCTGGAGCACGTGTTTGTGCTGCTGCACAAATTGGGCAGTTTCTCGGGTTCTGCGGGGTGCGGCCTGCAGGGAGAAGCGGGGACGTGGGGGACCGCCAGGAGCCTGCTGAGGTGTTGCGGCGGGAAACCAGCTTGGCTGCAACTCCGGTGGAAGGAAAGGATGGGCAAGAGGCTTACTCTGGACCTGTGGTTGATGCGACTTTCCGCCGCCGAGTGAACAGATGCCTCCAGGGCTGGGGGATGCGCCAATCCAGCGACGCTGTGATTTCCTGAGACGGTGAAGGAGGGCGAAGTCACAGACGTGGTGGGTGGAAATCTGGAGGCTCATTCTGCCCAGCTGGCATGTCTACAAGGCCCGAGCGGGAGAAGGGTGCTCAGCAGGGAACGGCCATCGGTCCCCGCCTCAGTGTAGGCTGCGGAGCGGTTCTGGGATGAAGATGACCATGGGGCACCGAGAGAGCGGGTCTGAAGCCCGGCTGGGTCCCGGGACCGAGGAACGGGTGCGGTTGGGCGAGGGGTGGGACGTGGACGTCAGGAGAGGAGGGGACAGAGCCAAGGGACACGTTAGAACGTCAGCTCTCGGGACGGTGTTGTGTTGGAGGGCAGGCAGGAGGGGTTGGGAGCTGGAAGGATAATCACCAGAAGGCGAAGAACAGAGGGCGGCCAAGTTTGGGCGTCTGACCTGGGACCTGGTAGGCAAGATGTATGTCTTCTGGATCTTTTGGGAATTCTCCATAGATTGGGGTTCTAAGCCCAGCTCAGGCTGAGGTCTTCTTTCCTGCCAGCTTAAATACGTCTCTATCTTACAAAATGGCAGTTGCTATTGCTTTCAGTAGAGAAGCGATGCATATTTATTATAAAACATCGGAAAAATGAAGAAAATAATGAGTCGAAGTCGGACGACCCAGAAACAGTAGTTAGTGCTACGGGGTGTCTTCAAAACATGGGCATGTTGTGCAATGTATTCACAATTTTTACTATCTGACGCTTTGTCGTGGCTTTTAACCCCGGTGTATGGTGTCCACGTTCCCACGTCGTCACGCGCCCCTCCAGGAAATGCGGGTCGGTGCGTCGTCACCATCTTAGACTTTGAGAAGCGGAAACGCGAGTTGCTCCCGCTCCTGGGGCTGCCCCTGCTGCTCCCGGGGCTCTTGTACGTGTTTTGTGAGCTGCAGTGACCTTTCCCACCCGGGAAGGATGCGGTCTTGTGCACGCTTCAAGGTCACGTAGCCAGAGTCATAAGTCAAGGAGACCGACGGCCCGAGAAAATTTTCCTGGAGGTCGAGGAGAAAAGAGTCACATTAACGATCCGTGGGACGTGTCTCCCGGCTCACTCTTCCTCAACACATGTCTCCAGCCTTAGAAACGAATGGGAGAAAGAAAGGCGAGCACAGAGTAAAACTCAGCGGGGCCCGGAGAGAATCCGGCTGGTCTAGCAGCCCCCGGCGGGTGAGGGGGGATCCTTGGTACAGCAAGGCGGCTTTTATGTTCTTCCTGCCCACCTGCAGCCAGAGAGCTCTGGGCGGGTTCCCGGTGAAGCCGTGGGGGTTGAGAGGTGGGCCGGAAAGGGTGGTGGGAACCCGGTGGGCCCTGGGGCTCAGCCTCCCACTCCCCGATGCCTTTGCTCCAGGACACGTCAGGTGGGCTCTGTGAAGTGTGACGTCGGCCAGCTTCACGGCACAGTGGCGAAGGAAATTGCCGTTTCTATGGTTGTCGTAAATACGAGTGTGTCCCCCGCACACAATCTAAGGGAGCCTGCCCCGTACAGGGGAGGACAAGCAGAGCCTTGCGACGTAATGAGATGCATTTTGTGAGTAGTAACATATGGTTTTATTAGCCAGGTTTGACCAGGGAAATGGAACTGCTTGGAGGGACGGGGAATAAGGATGAGGAGGGGTGAAGGGGAAACCCTTGGCGTCCAGGCAGAAAGACACCTGCAAGCAGAACGGTGCGCGATCGCAGGGTTCTGAACAGGACGTGGGGAGCAGGGAGCGTAGCTAGACCCACAGGCAGGAATCCGGGTGAGGGCACCGTGGGGTCTTCCAACAAGCCAGGGCAGGGGCAAGAGAGTCCACGAGGCCTTTCAGAAAGCATTACTTGAGCGGACGGTCTGTCTAGTCAGGAGCTTAATCCGAGTAATCAGGCCACGGCGGTCATTCGCACGGGCCTGGCTTGGGCATCTGACTGCCGGGTCCGGGTTCCTACCTGCCCCGCTGTCAAGGCTGTGCAGGTGGGGGACCCGCCGCTGGCCCGAATCGGGAGGTTCGGGATGCAGGGAGGGGCGTGAGCTCCGATAGGATCTGGTGAGCTCAGCACTCACTGGCCGAGGAAAGACAATGGGTATTGTCTACATTTTACAAAGCAAGAAGGAGTCTGCCATAGACTATTTAAAGTTGTAAATGTGACCCCCGGCAAGCTAACCCTTGAGGAAACACACAGGCGCACACAGACCCTGGGCAACGTCGCATTCTGTCTCACCCGGATTTTCTTCCAGGTGCCCAGTTTTGTTGGAAAAGAAAGTTTTGTTGGAAAAGAAAGGCGTGTAGCCGCTGAATGTCTAGAGAGACTCCGACCTCCCTTTGTGGTCAAGCAGCTGGACACCAAAGACACACGATCTCGCGTGGGGGGATGCAACTCAGGACATTCTTGGCTGTCGCATGGGAGAATGCCTGCTCCCCTAATTCCTGGGATTCCAGGATGAACACACACCAGAAGCACACCCGACTTGTGCAGATCCTTCTCCCCCAAAATCACGTTGAGTGTGACAACGTTCCCTGTAGAACTGCTGGAAAAATTTAAGGCCTGGGAACCGTAAACATGGCCATCTCTGTGGGATTGGTTAAAGGAACAGTTCTCTCCATGGGATGAATTTGAGGCCGCTTTAATAAAAGGTGTAGATCTGTTTGCACGATATGGAGGACATGTTATTAACTATCACAGAAAGTTGAAGGGTACGGAGTGTACACACACACACACCCAACTATTAACTTGTACGGAAGACGTGCCTACGCAAGATTTCGCACGAACACGTACTTTATAAAAAGACAAGAAAATGTCTGTGCTGTGCTTATTTCGGAGGAAGGACGATTGTATCTCCTATGCTTTTGGTTTTGTGCTTATTTCATCTCCCCCCGCCTTTTTAGATGGAAGCACAGTTGGCACGTGACGTCACATCGGTGTCCGGTGCACAGCACAGTGACCGATAAATCTGTGTTCACCGTGCGGCGCTCCCCCAGTGTCCCTGTACCCCCCACGGCAATACCGTCCACCCGACTCCTTGGGCTGTGCCTTTCATTCCGTGACGTATTCATTCCGTAAGTGGAAGCCCGGGCCTCCCCCGACCCCCTCCTCTCCTGGCGACCCTCAGCGTGTTCTCTGTATTTATAGGACTGATTCTGCTCTGTTTATTCATTTGTCTTGTTTCTTAGATCGCACATACAAGTGAAATCGTACGGTATTTGACTTTGTCTGACTTACTTCACTGAGCATCACACCTTCTAGGACTATCCGTGTTACATTTTTTTGTGGCTGCGAAGTATTTCATCGATCTCCATCTCTCTCTATCCTCTATCTGTCTCAAAAGGAAATACGGCCCATGCTGTTCTACAAAACTTCTTTTGCTGAAGAACATTCACTTCGAATACCTTTCATGTGTGTCCTTTCCTACTTGTGCCTGGGATTTCCAATACGGTGGTCAGAAGATACGTTCTTGGAAAATCAGAAAACCTTCCTGCAAGACCGGCGAACAGTGACTTGGGAATTGTTTCTTGGGGACAAAGACGAGCCAGATGCTGGCGCCCTGCCCTGGTGGCGTCCCAGTGCGGGGTCTGAGCCAAGCTGAAACCCTGCTGCCCGTGGTTTCCCACTGCCCACCACGGACTCCAGAGAAAGCCCCCCTGCTGTTCTCCTGACGTTTTCCTTCCCTGTGTCCCCGAGCACCATCTGTGCGGGTGTGTTTGAAGAAACTGCTAAGCCAGTGGTAATGTAAAAAGTTTACATTAGGAAGACTGTGAATTTGTTTCCCTTGTGACTTCTGGATGTCCTGCTCTGCCCAGGAAGGCCCTCTTCCTGTTAATTTCTAGAACGTAGCTTGTAGCTGCCGGTGGCTGCCCGCCTCGCTGCCCCGATTCTCGGTGACATCAAGGACCGAGCGCCGGCAGGGTTGCTCTCCTGCAGACCCTCCCCCGGGATCCCGGTCACCGTATGACCTCACTGCTTCTGAATTTTCTTTCCACCAGACCCTGTTCCTGGGCGTGGCGGCTCCTTCCCCCTGTTATGTCCTTCCAGGCTCCGCAGAAATAAAAGAATTCACAGACCAGGTTCCTGTGCGAAGGCCTTTTGGAAAATTCATGGGCTGTTTTTGGGAACGTGTTCTGCTTTTTTTCTAAATAAGGGGAGAGAAGCCAGGATGATTCATCCAGGCGAGGCCTCCTGTAATCTGCGAGTTAATTCTCCCAAATTTCACTTTTGTCCTGGAGGAGTTTGCAGCCGGTGAGGGAGTGACCTCAAGCCATAGAGGCCTGCGGGGCTCCGCGTGGGCTTTGCAGGGGGCTTTCCCAGAGCACTGGCCCGGGGCACCCCCCGCCCCCCCCCTGCCAACCTGGGTGACTCCGCTCCGGTCCATAAAGGTGATTCTGCCAGACGATGTCAGAGCTTTCCTTTCAGGGTAGAATGCACAGAGGTGCGAACCCTTCACTCTGCTCCTCTGTTTTCCGTCTGGAAAAACACGGGAAGGTCGACGTTGTGGATTTTTTAACCACAATATCCTGTGGCGTTGCTCAAAGAGCCTGGCCCTTGAGGTGACCTGACGGGGCGGTGTCCCCTCAGCAGGCCCCCACGGTGGCTCCGACAGCCCGTGAGGCGCTGTCGCTGACGGGGGCGCGACCCACTGTGCTGAGCCATCATCACGCCGTGGTTTCCCGATTGCCTCTGGCCCCACCAAAACTGTGTTCATGTCGGCTGTGGGGCGTCTAACGCAGGGAGCCGGGGGCCTGGAGGTTCCTGCCTATCTCTCCACCCCCAGGGGAATGCGAGTCCGGGTCTGCCCCCCCCCCCACCCCCGCTGGCGTCCCCCTGTTCCTTGGTTCTCCAAGACAGGAGCTGCCCCGCCTGCGCGGTCCCCCGTGGGGCTGCTCTTCCCGCCCGTCTGCCGGTGGGCTTCTCTCCCCATTCCATGTCCTTCCGCGGTGCTGCTTCTCACGACCTTCCCCGATAATCCTGCGGAGAGCCCTGGGCCCCCCTCAAAGCTGTGACCCCAGAGTGCTGCCCAGACCATCTCGGGGCCCCCCCACGCCCTGATCCTGGCGCCAGGTCCACGCATCCCACAGAGTGGGAATGTGGACAACGCCTGCCTCCCGGGACTGTGCGCTCCACGGGTGACACCGGGAGGGGACCGCACCGCCTGATGTGGATGGGGGGGAGGAGCGACGGAGACCTCGCGGGTCTCACCTCCAGACTCTGCTCTGGACCTCCACACCTCCCTTCAGTCCCTGTGCAGACATATGTGTGCGGCCGCAAGCCCTCGTCTCACTCTTGGACGCCCCCGCACCCCCTTTCCGTGCAGGTGTGCGTACAGGTGTGGGTGCGGGAGCCAGTCCGTCCTCACCTTCGCGGTGGGGACAGGAGCTCTGCACATGGAGCCCTTCTCCGAGGGTCAAAACCTCACTGAGGGGAGTGTGCGTCTGGCACACAGAAGGGGCTCAGTCCGTGGGAGGCAGAGGGCATTAGGTCAGGGTTCCCGCTGCTGAGAAGGCACCTTTCGTCACTGCCCGCCCCCACCGCCTGCCCAGCCCATGCCCCACACCACACTCGGGGGCAGAGTGGGGTTTGCACTGTGCCACCACGCCTCTCCTGGGTCCTGCTGAGTCGGCTGTTAAGGCCGGAATCCAGCCGAGGTCACGCTCGTGTCCACCCCGTGGACTGTCAGGTGCATTTCGCCTCTGCCCACGCACATCCTTCTCTTTAATACCCACGCCAGTCTGCGTGTTGTGTGCATCCGGCCCCAGCCCCCACTGCCCTGCAGAGCCCGGGGTTCTCTGCTGGGCTCTCAGAGCCTCTGTTGGTCCTATGACTGACCACGATCCCCCCGAGGGCAAGGACCTGGCCATCCTCCCAGATAACACTGACTCACATCAAGAGAACATCAACCATTCTGGACCCTCGGCTCCTCCCCACTCTGGCTGTTGAGGGACAGCAGCCGGGCTGTCCACCCTTCCCGGGGAGAAAGTCAGCCATCTCCGGAGAGAGCGTCACGAGCTGCTGGCGTTGGGAGGTCTCTCAGTTGAGGCTGGTTCGTTCGCTCTTGCTTCAGTCTGCAAGGCCTCTCCAACCCCACCTGTCCAGAGTCTAGCCAGCCCCCGAATGCCTCACTTAGAAATGGAAACGGACAGCCAGGATCACAGACGCTGGAGAGAGACTGTACACGAGAGACAGGCTCAAAGGAGACAAATCAGAAGGCAGGTGTGCAGAAGAAACAATAAAGAAGAGTTTACTGGAAACAGAAAAACAAGAGTTTAGACGCACAGAGATCAAAGACAGCGTTGCATGTAGCTCACGGTTCTACGGGCAGAAGGTTACTGATCTTGGTTGGGAGGGAAGGAGGAATATGGAGGGATTCAGACATGAAAGCAAGATCTCTCCGTTCACCCGTCCACCCACCTGTGATTGACAATCTGGTCATTCGTCCATTATCTATCCATCTCTATTAATCTATCATTTATGTATGTATGTATCTATCCATCATCTGTCTGTCCGTCCGGAAATCAGTCCATCCACCTACCTGTCTACCCATCCCCCTCTCTCTACCCATCTGTTACTGATCATCGATTTTTCTGTCTCCCCCGAACTCTTTCTCTGAAAACCACTGGATAAGGCGCTTCCATAAAATAAGGAGGAAAGCTAGGTAAGATGGAAATCTGGAAAAAGGGCCCCAACACGGGAGGGGAAGAGAAAGGAAAAAGCTCCTTCAATGCTTAGAGAAGTTCTGAGGTATTGACAAGATGTGTTAAAACTTCTGGAAATGCTACTAAGAAGTACATGGAACTGAGCAAATAAAAACACGAGGCAATTTTTAACTTCTGGGAAAACCCATAAAGGCCATTTGAGAAGGGAGGCTGACCATCCGAGTGGGTAGTGTTCACTCCGGCCCGCCGGGAGGGCAGGTGGTGAGTGGCGGGGTGTGGGCAGGACAGAATAGAACTGACTTCTCTCCTTCTCTAACAGAAAGTCAGTCAAGAGACTCTAACGTCTTGATTAATCAAGAAACAGCAGGATGGTGCATTACAGAATTATACCGAAATAAATGTCAGGCCAAAGATCTTTACAGAGATTGAAAATATGTTCCTCTAAGAAGAAGGGAAGGTTTGGGCACGGAGCCCAAGTCTTTTTAAATATAAGCTACTTAGAACTCTCTAATTTCACTGTGTGGACGCACTTCGCTAAAAATAGAAACAATCCCACAGCAGAAAGGCCAGTAGAAGAATGTGTACACACAGCCCCCAGAGGCCTAAAAGACGTGAATGCTTTGCCAGCAGGATTCTGTGTTGACGTGTCATTAAAGAGCCAGTCAAATGGGGTTTCCTTTATGCTGCTGGAGCCGGAGGAAGCCCTTTTCGTCCTTGGGGCCACAGCACAGTCGCCGTCCCTTGGAAATGCTTCTGTGACTGGATGCTTACAGGGCTAACCCCTTGCCCTGATCATACTTGAGTGAGGCTAGGTACGCTGCTCCCCGTGGGGGCGAGGACGGCCCCAGAAGCCCTGTCGGTGGTGGGAAGGAGCCTCAGTCCTCTGCTGTTCGGATGAGGCTGCCACTCACCACCCAGGAGGGGCATGCGCTGCGGGCTGTCTTAACACTCCTTTTCCGTACCTGTTGAGAGCCTCAGGTCCCCCCTCCCCTCCCCTCCCCTCCCCTCCCCTCCCCTCCCCATCTGCTGGTCGACACCCTGTCCTGACCTGCGGGAGGGCTCTTTTCGAGTCCTCTCCTGGTGTCCTCGGTCAGAACACCCTCCGAGTCTTCTCCCCACGGAGGAGACACCGTGCGGGTCAGGGAGCAGGACTGCAGCTCACCAACTGCCCCTCCCAAGCCTGCCTTGCGAAGTAGGGTGACTGGTGGCTCACAGAGGAGTCACTGGGGGGCAAGAGAGCAAATGCCAGTGAAAGCCGGTGCTGACTGATCAGTGGGTGTGGACTGGGGAGGCAGGCCTAGGCCGGGGACCGGGCCGGGCGTGGGCAGGGCTGTGGCTGAGCCGATGGGGGTTGACAGGGGACCTGGACTCACCTTCTACCAGCCACGAGCGCATTTCATGAGATTTCCGTGCTCTGGTTCCTGCAGGCTTTGGGAGCTCCAGACCCTGGCCGCTTCTCCTTGCTCTGAGACGTGATGAACGGGGACCCGCTGTTCTTGCCTGGGTAACGGAGCGCGCGCCAGGGAGACAGAGGAAGCGGCGAGACCCGAGAGCGACATTAAGTGACATTTAGACACTTGCGTAAAGGCCACGTCACGTCACAGGAAGTAAAACCCCAGGCCATTGAACACTCACCACTTTGTTAAAATCCAAGCCTATTTTGAAGTATTAATAGAGCAAAACATTTCTGAAAGACCACAGGAGACCAAGGAGGCTGGCGGCTCCAGCAACATGAGGCAAGGTGCCCAGGGGCAGGTGTCCCAGGACTGGAGCGGGCAGACGGCATGGGCAGGGCTCCAGACACAGTCCCAGAGCTCCTCCAGGGGACGTGTGGCAGCTCTGTGCCCATCCTCGCTCCCGGGACCTTTGGCTTGGGTGAGGGGAAGTCAACACTGGGCCAGCTCTAGTCAGCTGTGTTTGAGCGAAGGCCTGTGATATGGGAGTTCCAGTCACACCAGTACCAGATCGAGAGGAGCCAGAGGTCAGGGGGGGACACTGTAGAGAGCCTGGGGTTTGGAAAGCTTGCTTTGGGAGAGAGTGGAAGAGGGAGCGTGGAAAGTGTGGAGTATGTCCACCATGGAGGGCAGTTTCCAGAGAATCCAAGTGACCCCAAGTGTCCGCTGTTGCTCCCTCCAATGACAGGTGAGAGTCTGTAGCAGTAGGGTCTGATCTAAAAAGCCAAGCCCCGAGCGTGTCATGCATAAAGGGCGCTCATAGACTTGGAAGTCACAGTAAAGAAGATGGAGCCGTGCAGGAAGGGTGCTCACGGGGGAAGATCGTGGAAACGGGGAGTCAGGAGATCCCCAGTAGGACTCTCCAACACTGCCTAGGTGGCCGTGCCGGAGCTCACGGAACCGTGGGCACGTGTTCGAGCGGGTTGGGCCGTCAGGAGGCTACGGCTTTCTCTGTGCGGCTCCTGTGGTTGGACTGCAGATGTCCACGGCTGTCGGGTGCACAGCAAAAGAAGGCAAAGTCCCTCTGCACCTGTCCATAGGCGACACATGCTGCCTCCAGCTCCGCAGACTCAGGGCAGGGTCCTCTGCGGCCAACTCAATCCCTAAGCCATCTAGGCAAAGGGCGTGTGGGAACCAGACTTGAGCTTGATCAAGCTAGGCTTGGAGCAGTGCAGCATCATGGAGCTCAGCGAAGAGGGCTGGGGCTGTACCCACCTTCCTTCACAGGCATGCGGTCTTCCTGTCTCCTCCTACCATCGCAGATGGGGGTGTCACGCATGAGAGGTTCCAGTTTGCAGAATGGACGGGGCTAAGTCTGAATTAGAGCCTCCCACCACTTATCTTTGATCCCTGTATCATGGCGCCTGTGATTCCTGAGGATCTGGTTAGGTCACCCCTTGGTGGCAGGTGCTTTTCTCCCTTGGGCGACCTCCACTGGAGAGCATCTGGGCTGTGTAGGTGCTTCTGGGGGAGCCGATGTTAAAGCCACTATGCACTGGAGGGTCACCAGAGCACGACTCAAAGGCTCTGAAAAATGTCGTCCAGATGTAAATTCCACCAAGAAAGAAAGCGGCCCTCAGTGCCAGGTCCTGCCCCGTGGGGATGTTTGCCAACCTTACTCACTCATGGGCGAGGGGCCCAGCCAGCCAGGGACAGCTGCAGAGTGTGTGTCTGCAAGGCTGGGGCAGGGCTGGGGTCCGTGCTAGCTAAGCTCAAGGGTCGCCGTGCACTCCCGCCTTACGGTTAGGGTGATTCGTTATACTGGCGAGGTCAATAGGCGAACTTTGATCACCAGCAAAGGCTCTAAGATTGTTGTTGACAAAAGCGATTGGTTCATTACATCCAGGTCTCAGATGTGAACAGGGGTCAAGCCACTCTGCGCTGGTGAGGGCAGGAGAGCTGCCTTAGCACCCACATCCCGGCTCAGCTTTCCCTTGGTTTCCTGGTGCCTATCTCTGACCACCGAGGTGCTCCTTCTGAGACGCGCCATCTCTGAGTTCTGTCATGGATTTGCAATGTTCACTCGACTCATGATGACGTAAATTCATCTGTCAAGATAACAAGTCGTTTTATGTCATCCTTGGGGAGAAAAGAGCTTGTGGGCACATGTGTCTGGGGGACGCCACCTCTGGTTTCAAGTCCTGGTTCTTGGAACAAAGAGAATGAGACACCATAGGAGAAGGATGGGGCCAGACAGCTATGGTTGGTCACACACACACACACACACACACACACACACACGGCCGTGGAAATGCCTGTCTGTTTTCCCTTCTCTGCCCTAACGCCTTTCAGGGGTCATGCCCTACTTCCTGCTCAGCGCAGAGTGGTTGGTCCATGACAGCTGGTTCGATACCGACTTCCTGCCCCCACAGTCACCCGTGAGAGCTCCTTTCTACCTGTGTTTGTGGCGCTGTTGCCTCTGAAGGGTGTTCATGAACGCTGGGCAGCTGGTTGCTTTGGAAGTCCTGAGACAAACCTGATGTCTTGGCTTGTGCCACTCTTCCCACTGGGGCCATCTTGGACTGACACCCTTCCCCCAGCTGTTTTCACTTCCCTCCGTATCCAGGTTGGAGTCCACGGGTCTTCTTTTCAGTGACACATTTGCTAATACCCTGAGCTCCCTTGACCTGCTCTTGATCAAACCTGAGAGGCAGGTCACCTCAATCCTGGATGAACCCAAATATTGACCTGCTTTGTTTGTGCAGCCAAGAAATGAAGACAGCTGCCGAGAACCAACAACAAAGTAGGTTGATATCAACATGGACTGGTGATCAACAACCCCAAAGAACATCTTGATCGTACGGCCATGAGACAAAAGATCACAGCTAGGACAGACCAGGAGCTTCAACTTTTCAACGACTGAAAGACAAAAATCTAATTTTAAAATGGAAAATACTGAAACTCAGTGAAGATACCCAAATGAATGATAAATACATGGACAGGTGCTCAATGTCACTCTTCATCAAGGAAAGGCACGGGAACATGCAACGGCCACCACTGCACGCTCATCAGTACGGATGAAGTGGGAAAGGCTTCCCAAGAACCTGGGGGCATCTCAAACAACTGGACCCTCCAATCGCGACAGTGGAAAGATGAGGTCCACTCTAGAACCTCTTCGGCAATTTCCAAGAAAATTAGACAATTGACTCCCAGGTGTATACTGATGAGAAAAGAAGGTGTATTTCCACAACTTGTACACCAACATGCACAGAAGCTGTATTCACCGTTACTAAAAACTCAAAACAGCTCACGTCTCCATCAACAGGAAAATGGATAAACCAGTTCACTGAATGGACCTCAACACAAAAGCGAGAAGAAAAAAACAACTGAAAACCCAGAAACGCTGCATTGTGAAACTCAGAGGCAGATTTTTTCCCTAAGATTTATTTATTTGATAGAGAGAGAGAGAGAGAGAAGGCATGAGCAGGGGGAGGGAGGGGCAGAGGGAGAAGCAGGCCTCTTGCTTAGCAGGGAGCCCCACATGGTGCTTGATCCCAGGACCCCAGGATCATGACCTGGGCTGAAGGCAGACGCTTCACCGACTAAGCCCCCCAGGTGCTCCTCAGAAGCAGATGTTACGAGAAGAGGCCCAATATAAAAAACGTGCACACTGTGCGACGATTCCATCATGTGTGGGTTAAGAACCAGCAAACCGGGGCACCTAGGTGGCTCAGTGTATTAAGCATCTGACTCTTGGTTTTGGCTCGTGATCTCAGGCCCATGAGATCAAACCCGGCATTGAGCTCCTCGCTGAGTGTGGAGCCTGCTTAAGATTCTTTCTCCCTCTCCCTCTGTCCCTCCCCGCCAAGACAAACACCCCCCCCCCCCCCCCCAGCAAACTCATCACTGTCTGGAGGGCTCAGAATCATAGCCACCAGGGGAAGCGGTGGGAATGCTGACTAGGAAGGGAGGTCAGAGAGCTCTCTGGGGGAAGGGCGAGGGCCTGCGGCTTGAGCCAGGTGCCGCTTTCTTGGGTGTATACAGCCGTCAAAGTTCATGCGCCCACACCGCTAAGTTTTGTGCGTTTGTACCTGCGCTGTCGGTGCTGCGGTCGCGAGGCCTCACATGGACGGGCCCCACCAGCAGCTGCATTTCCGAGTCCACACGTGCCCTGAGCCTGGCCTTAGTGGGCGGGGTGCGGGGGTATGGGAATCCCAGGCTTGCCGGGGGCTGAAGACTGGTTCTGTGTGCCCAGCAGCACAGGTGGGCTAGGGGAGGTGGCGTCCTCAGGGAACAGCGCAGTCGGGAAAAGGAGGGCAGAAGGTTCACGGGGGAGAAGGGTCTGAGGCTGGGGGTCATTTGCGGGAGGTCGGGACAGGAGCATCTAGAAGGGGCTTGGACCCAAGCCGAGGCATTTTTTGCCTCCCATACTTTGCTGAGCTACAGCATCCTTGGCTTCAGGCCATGGCACATGTTTAGGGAAGCGGCAGGTGTTTGCTCTCTGACCAAAATGTCCTCAGAACAGGCGAGTGGCCTGAGCTGACCTCCCCCACGTGCTGGGACAAACTGTTTCTGTCTCACTCTCGTCGTGCGTTGTTGACAAGCGCTCGGGCACGAGCTGTCCGAGATGCGATGTGCTCCCACCGTAATTAGAGCCCCCCCATTCTTTACTCAAAACATAAAAACATAAACATAAAAACATAAAACACTTTGGTATTCATAGAATCTTTTTTCTGAGATCGAAGCTCATTTCCTGATGGCTGATGGGTGTCCGAGCACGGAGAACCGTTTCTAAAAGGGGTGACGAGTCCTTTCCCTGTAAAGCCTGGCCTGAATGTCAGTCTTGCCCGACTGGCCCCAGGCGGGCTCCTCCCATGGGCGGGGACCTGCTCCCAGACACACCGGGGCGGTGATGCTTCTGATGATGTTTCTAATCTCAGAGCTCCACCTTGCACACACAAATGCAGAATTTATCATCCCTGGGAGACCGATGGGTGGGAACCCTGAGAAATTCGGGAGAATGCTATCCGTTTCCACGAACAGCGTCCGCTCGGACGAGAAGCCCTGGGTGAGGTGCCCACTGCCGCCCCACACCCTCCAGGAGGGCTCGTCTCCTGCTTGCTCTGCATTTGTGGCCGAACCTTACCACCCACTCATCTCCTCGGCTCTGGGCTGTTTTCACTCTAAGCTCAGACACGTTTGGGTCTTTTGCTGTAGTGACTGTCCACTTTGGAGGGGACCCTGATTCCCTGAACATGCGAGAAATAGGCAGCATTTGATGGGAGCGAAGGGGAGGGAGGGGGTGAGAGAGAGCCATGCTAACACAAAGCTGGCCGCCGAGGCACATTTCCAGGAGGAGTCACCTTCCAAATCCTGGATCCAAGATCATGTCACCAAGTCATCCTTAGTCGGGTCTAGGCCCCATGGACCTGAACTCGGACCTCACCTGCCTGCATTTCGTGGAGCTGCTCTCTACCTGGTACAGCCAGGTCCACAGCCCCGCCTGGGCCCCACTGCCCTCTCGGCCGCCATGCCACACTGGACCCCAGTGGACGGAGCCCACTACACAGTACGGCCTTCACTTCCCTTCTGGTGCCGGCCGCACAGGCTGGAATCTGGTTTGGAGATGGTGTTCGCCTTCCCCATCCCGCACTGACACCCATACGGGCTGTACGGGACCCCACCTGGTGGGGAGCTGTGTGCTCCCACCCGCGGCGGCTCCCGGCGCGGGAGACGATGAGCCGCAGACGGCAGGAGACCCATCAGGCTCGAGGGAACCGCGCGTCCACGAGGGAGCTTGGTCAGACGATGACTCGATTCCCAAGCCTGTTCCCCCGCAAACGACCCATTATGATCTGCAGGAACAGCTCTTGAAGTCGACCCTCTCGTGGCTGCTGCGTCCCTCCTGTCCTTTGTGAAGACGGTCAGGGACGCTGGAGCCCAGAGCGGTCGCCCCTCGGCTGGGCTTCGCCTCGTTAGGGCCGGCCCTCGAGGGGCTCCCTGAGTGCTTGTACGCGCTCTGCTCTGGGAAACAAGGAGCGGGTCAGAGCCCCGGCGCAGGGCTGGGAGGAGCAGCGTGCCCACTGCTGGACCAGCGTGCCCCGGAGCACGGGGCAGGGACTGGGACGGAGGCCCGGAGGCCGGACCTGCCGGCCCGAGATCTGAGGACGGCACCGGGGGGACCAGCTCTTCGGGAGCCCTGGGGAGCGGAGTTTGCACACGGCCGCGGTTTGTGCCGTGCTTTACCGTTCCCTGGCGTCTCCACCCGTCACCTCGCTGGGCCTCAAAGTCACGACGACCGGCGAGATGTGCTTGCTGCCCTGACGTCGTCCTGCACTGCCGGCTCCCGGCTCTTCCTTTTCCTCGTCTCTAGAGCCGCTGAGGTACTGAGGAGGGCCTCGGGCCCCACCGGTGTCCTGCCAGGTGGGAGCGTCACCTCCCTCCCGGTCGCCCCCGGGGCCAGGGCTCCAGACGGAGGGGAGAGGCCTGCTCTTCTCCCTGTGAACGTCGGCCAGTCCTATGGCTGACGAGTTTAGGAAGGTCCGGGAGGTCACTGTCCTGTCCTCCGTGTCCACTGTTCTGTCTGAGGCCAAAGGGCAGAGGCCGGAGGACAAAGGGGCCCGGGGCTGTGACTGAGGTGGCCGGGGACAGGCCGCCGCCCCCACCTGCTCTTGCTACAAGGCCAGGCTGGGGCAAACTTTCCTGTGGCCAGCACTCCTGGGAGCTGGGGGACGGCCGCCAGCAGCAGGCGCTGTTCCCTCTCCCGGCTGAGCGCTGGCTGGTCAAGGCACGTGGGGGGCGCGAGGGGATAGACCCCCGTCGTGCCGCCTGGGAACGTGTTCCCGGTGCCGGATGCGAGCCGTCTTAGGTCTCCAGAGTCGAATGAACAAAACACCCGTGGACGCCCTTCTCGTTCTCAGCTCGTGTTCACAGCAGCAAGTTCCATTTCAGAAAGTCCAGGATGGGGCCTCCGGCCGCCCACCGTCCCACACGCAGCCTCTGCTGGCCGAGCAGCTGCTGGCCAGAGGTCCCAACAGGTGACCGCAGCCCGTGTTTTCGTTCAGTGAACTCCCCCGGCCACACAGCCCCACCGAAGGCGACGAGGCTTCTCTGCTTCTCTCCCCTCCCTGCCTGTGCGCGCCCTCCCCGGTTCTGAGGACACGGTCAAGACGTCGCTGCCCCTCCAGGCTTTGGGGATGTGCCAGAACGTGGCAGTGCCCGGGACCGTCCTCACGTTCAGAACCTGCTGCCCTCGATGGTTGGAACTGGTTTGTGGTGGGCTCTGCCCCAATCACCCTCTAGGTGCCCTTGGTGATAGCTCCATGGTCTGCGCTGAGTCCCTGCGCGGGCAGCCCCCAGGATGCCCTGGAACCCTCCGCTCCTGGCGCTCAGGCCACTGACGGTGCCTCCCCTGTGTGTGGACGGGACCGAGGCTCGCTTCTAACACACGGCTCCGACGCGTGGCCATCGAGAGGGATGTCACTTCCCAGTAGGTTACAGACAGACCGCGGCCTCCGTCGTGCCCTCTCTGACCCTCACACTTTCTTGCCGCATGGAAGCGAATGGCCATGTCGTGTGTGGCCCCATGGAGCACCCCATGGCTGGAGCGCGTGTCCCGTGTCTGTGGCCCGAGGACCCCGAGGACCTGCCAGCAGCGTGTGAGTGACGTCGGGAGCTGCCCTCTACGCGGCAGGGCTGGAGGCGAGCGTCCTTGGCTGACGGCTTGACCGCAGCCCGTGCGTGTCCTAGACTCGGAGGCGCCCCGCCGAGCCACACCCAGACTCCTGGCCCACAGATGCAGCAGGTAGCAAACAGTCGTGTCTCTGAATCCGCACATCCTGGAGAAATGTTTTCCGTGACAAGGGGTGAGTGATATGACCTCTTCTGGAGAGTTTTGTCTGACTATCCTGTGGGGCTCATTAGAATGACCCCGGGGTGAGGGGCATTTAAGACACACGTGCTCCATGTGGCTCTCAGAGAACCCAGCCGCTGGGTCTCCAATGGGGCCCTCGATCGGCTCCCTGGGCCTCTGATGGTGGATCCAGCAGCAAGCACTGGGTTCTAGAGCCGTCCGGGACGGTTGTAAGCGCAGTTCTAAGTCATCGTCCCGCAGTGCCGAGGTAGAGACCTAACGTCCTCACTTAGGGTCACTCAACACCGTCTACGCAGAATCCCCAAGCATTCGTGCACACTGGAAGGCTGTGTTTTCCCAAGAGGGCTGCAGCCCCAGCCCGTGCCCCAGCTTGCTTTTTGGTGAGAGATGAACTGGACACACGCCCATCCAGAGGTCAAGCGTGTCCCCACCCAGGACCCGGGCCACTCACGACTCCCTTGTGACCGCTCGGATGTGTGCAAGTGAGGCTGTGTGACTTGCCCTTGAGGCTGGCCGGGCTATGCCTGGTGCGTCAGGACCCTAGAGCGGAAGGAAGCCGGCCTCCGCGGGGGAGTTCGGTCACCCCCAGGCCACCAGGCCAGAGAGGTCGTGAGCACTCACATCCATTGAGCCGACAGCCCGTGTCACCTGCCAGCGTGTGAGTGAGCCGTTGGGAGCGGCCAGGTCAACATCGGACTCTGGCCCCGTAAGAAGACCTCTCTTCCCAAATCTGGGACTCCCCAGTCGTGAGCAAAATCAAAGGGTAGCTTTCAGCAACCGAGTCTGGGTACTTGTCCCAGAGCTAAAGCTGAGCACGACCCGAGCTGGAGGTACGGGTAAGAGAGCGTGTTCTCCGCTTCACGGCCAAAACCACGGGTGGAAGGAGCTACGGCTTTCTGGAAATCACATGCCAAGACCTTGGGAGTAAAGGAGAGTGCGTCTGCAGAGAAAGGCCACCCTTGGCATTGAGCTCCCCAGTCACCAGCATGGCGTCCAGGGCGGCCACATGCCCTCGGCAGGACGACAGAGTTCAAGGCAAGGGTGAGGGCCTCATCAGGCGGTCCGTCAGGGATGAAGGGGACAGCGCATGGGGACCTATTATACCAGAGAAAAGATGCTGCTCGTATCCCGGGGCCCGTGGGTGAGCCACCGGGGACTTGGGACCGTGCTTATCTGCGTGGTGTAAACATCCATTCGTTGGTGGGAAAAAAAAGCAATTAACCCCTTGCCAATCAACTCCGTGGAAACAGAAGTAAGTTGCAACCCAGCAGCTTCTATTTAAGTCCTGTGAGTCACGCTGTAATGGTGCCGGGATGACGAAGGCCGGTGCCCTCCTGTAAACACTTGTCACTTCCCTGCTGTGCAGAGCCGCGGGGCCTGGTGAGCTCACACACGTGGAATGCAGGGACCTCCTCGGAGAAAGGAACCAGAGACGTCCCAGATACGGCTATCGCCACCCAGCCGTCTGGGAGTCCGCTTTCTAGCGAACCCCGGGGTTCAGAAGAAAAAACTTCAAAATAAGGAAGACTAAGGAAAGGTGTTTGGCTCCAGCGAGGGCAGGAAGTAGATAGGGAAGCGGCTGGCTGCGAGGTCAGAGATAACGCGAAGCAGGATACGCCTGGCTGTGGAGGAAACGCGGTGCTCCTTGGAGGGAATGACAGCGACGGCCGGGCCGCTGGCACGGACCCCCTCAAGAGAGGGACGCTGGGAGCGGCGAGCGGGAGATAAAGGGGAGATGCGAGGCGGGGGGCTGCAGAGCACACAGAGCCCGGGAGAAAGCAGAGTCTGGGCCGCCAGGGGACACGGAAGGGGAAGAAGAGGACGAGGGTTTGCATGGCGCGGGGTGGGGGGGACGGCCAGCGGCTACCAGGCTTGGCAGCGCAAGGACGTTGCCGGACGTCCCGCAGAGCAGGACGATGTGGGCGCAGCAGACGTTCCCCAGCACCGGAGCGAACGGGACCGATCTTCCAGGAGCCGCTGGGACATTAGTGCCGTGTGCGCGAGGGGCCCCGGGGGGCAGGTCGGGGCAGCAATCGGAGGCGGGGTACCAGCGAGACAGCGTCTTCCGGAAATGCACCTTAGTCTGAGAACGGCTCGCTCGCACGGACCCTCGCAGTCTGGACTCCGGGAGACACTTGTGGTCTTCATAGAGTGAGCCCCAATCACGGCTTCTCTCCCTGCCCCAAGGGGGACCTTCTGTCCTAGTCCCTGAGGCCCTGCATCCCCTCCTCCGTCCCCAGCTGGGCTGACGTCCTTCCTCCAGCCAGAGGGCGCTCCCTGCGCTTGGCCTTGGGCTGAAGCCGTCTGGGGGCCCGTGCCTCCCCCCCACCAGCTGGGTCGGGTCCCCTGGCGGCACACTCACGGTCCCTAGGATCTGTTCCGACCACCCGACCTGCCCCTGGCCTGCAGCTTGGCGGCCTCTGTGGGGGCGGCAGGAGGGGCCGCTGGCAAGCGTCCCTCACCCCACCCGACATCCCCCGTGCTGTCCCCACTGCAGGCTGTTAAGGAAGAAACTTCCTCTTGCTCCTGGCCCTCGTCCTCTTTGTAAGCTGATATTTGTTTGCATAAATGACTTGACTTGTTGATGTTTTCCCTGAAGAACCTTAAGCTCTGGGAGCCCAGGAACCCAGTGGGTTTTGATCTGTAGGGTGGCCTTGGTGCCTGTCGCATGGTTGGTGGCCCACGGACACGGGGTGTATAAGCAGGAGAAGGAAGGGAACCCCTCAATGTAGTTACTTCTCTTCCTGCAGACATGCCCCCACACCTCTCCCTTCTGGCCTCCCCATCGCGGGCAGAGAGTCTGGCCGGCACGACGGCTGCCGTTTCTTCCCAAGGAGCAAAATCTGTCTTTCCTTATCAACCAGTTAGCAGGGTGTTTGCTGTAGAAAGAAGGCCGTGAGGTCGGGGGTTCTCCCCCTCGCCCCCCCACCGTCCATGGTGACTCAGTTTCCTTTGTCTGGTGTCAGAGACTGTGCTCCTCACTGGTGGGGACCAGGCACGTGGCTCACTTCCTTCCCTGCACCGGGGATACGGGCCTGATACCGACGGGCGTCCTCGCGGTGGTCTCCTCGGGGCCGCACGCCAGCCGTCAGTCCACCCGGTTACACCCGCTGGGCAGCGGGTCACCCTGTGTCTTCCGGACCCACCCGCTTCCACTTGGAGGAACAGAAGATTCTTAAGTGTTCCTTGTGACCCTTTGGGAATGTGACATTTGCAGGCTCAGTAAAGGGTTTTTGAAAGTGTTATTTTTTAACTCCTAACCTGTATTTCATATTGGCTTCTGACACCAATTGATATTCTTTTTTTTTTTTAAGAAAGAAACTACATATTTTTTTTTACAATTTTATTTATTTATTTAAGAGAGAGCTAGAGAGAGAGGGAGCACAAGCAGGGGTGAGGGGCAGAGGGGGTAACAGACTCCCCACTAAGCAGGGAGCCCCATGCGGGCTCAATCCCAGGACCCTGAGATCATGACCTGAGCCGAAGGCAGGCTCTTCACCAACTGGGCCACCCGGTGGCGTCCAGCACGTATTTTATTTGGAATACTTTTTACCAGTATATCAGTCTTCTAACAAAAGATGGAAATGTTGCAAAAGCAATATTGGACCAAATGATTCTCTGATTTCAGTCCTTTCTTCTTGATGAACCATGTCTGTTCAGTAATAACATGAAATGCGGGTGAGAGGAAGCTGGCAAGTCAGAGGCCACGGCGGGCGCGAGCCCCTGCTTTCCAGAACCCTGGTCAGGAGCGGCCAGGACTTGGTGGGTTCTCCTGTCTCCTGCAGAGAAGGCCACGCCTCCACCGGAGCCCCTCTGCCACCCCCGAGCTCTGCGGCTTCTGTCCCAGAGCGGGCAGGCAGAGGGCACTCGCTGTGGGCCGCGGAGGGGGCTCGCTGGACTGACCAGCAGCAGATACGAGAAAGTCGGGACACAACCCCGGGCGAGACAACCTCAGTGGGCCTGCCCTGCCCCCCGGCCCGGCCTCGCTCCGCTGCATGAGGTCGGCTCCCATCGCCCCTCCTTTGCTGGCAGAGCTGGCGGTTCCTGTCTGGTGACAGTCCCGTGGGAACACAGTGACGTGAGGGGCGGCCATCGCCATGCGCTGCGCACAGTAGGCCGTCACCTAGAGGGAGCTCTGGGGGTCACGCCGCACGTGCTTGCTTAGTGGAAAACCTTCGCGGGCACAGAGGCAGGATGGCGGGAAGCCAGACCAAGCTCGCTGCGAGCCAGTTTTCTGCTTCGTCCTCTGAACGGAAAGGGTCCCGCCACCTCCTTGAGGAATTTCCCATCCTTTTCCCATCTCTCCTCCTGGACATGCCACCCTAGTCTCGGCGCCTGTTTCTACTGGTTCCGAAAAGGCCCGCCGGCCCTAGGGGGCACGCCGAGCCGCGTGCGTGACGCTGCCCGAGTGGAGAGCTGAGCCCGAAGCGCTGAGCAGATGCTTTGTGTCCCGAGAGAGAGCAGGTAGGCCGTACAGGTGTCAGGCCGCGTCCCCGAGACAGAGCAACTGTGTC
This sequence comes from Meles meles, assembly GCF_922984935.1. Classification (NCBI taxonomy): domain Eukaryota; kingdom Metazoa; phylum Chordata; class Mammalia; order Carnivora; family Mustelidae; genus Meles; species Meles meles. The sequence continues at coordinate 96,811,186 of NC_060076.1, forward strand.
CCCGTTCCCTGAGAAACAAACCGAGGCTGAGGGAAACCGCGCTCTGCGTCTGCTGGTCTGCTGGACGTGGACCGCATGGAGGGTGGCCTCGGGGGAGAGGCCACCACGGACGGGACGGAAGGAAATTATTCTCCGTGGCTGCGTATGACAGTGAGGGTATGGTACGAGGAGAGAAGGACAAGCCCAGCCTGGAAGTGTTCAAGAGCGTCTGTGAGCTTGGCGAGGGCGTGCTCGGAGAGGCCACCAGGACACTGTTTCCAGAGCTCACAGAGGCTGCCCTTGGGCAGGGTGACATGGGCGGGCAACATGGACTGGGCAGGACACACGGCATTGATAGGACACACGGCATCTGGCCTCCTATTGCTCCCCGGAACGGCTTCTCCGTTCCTTCCAGGGGAAAGCTGGATCCACGCCCCGCTCACCACAACCTGGCTGAGATGTCGCCTTCATCGTGGGCTCTGCTGTCCCAGGCTTCTTTCCAGACCCTCCCCTGCCGCGACCCAGGGCTGGGGTCGCCGAGGGGTGAGAACAGACCTGCTGCCGGGTTCAAAAGCTTCGCCGCTCGGAAACCAAAGTAGGGCTTCTCTCTCCTGCTCCCTGAACTCTGAATTGTATCTGACGCTGCTTCAAACCTCCAAACAGGCAAGAGTGGGGATCGGGCTCCAGAGGGTAACGAAGCGCGAGCTCCCCGGCCTGCGGTCCCGTCCTGTCCCCAGACACCTGCATGGCGTCCGCAGGCTTGAGGGCGGACGGGAACTGGACACGGAGGGCAGAGCTGTCTGAGGTCTGTGCCGTCTTTGCTCTGCGCACGTCACAAGGCTGTTTTTTAGAGATAATTCAAAACACTTTGCAGAACGAGTTTAATGCGAAGCAGATTTCTTCGTGTCACAGAGACGGGAAGGACGGCGAGGACGGTGCCTGACCTAGTTGTTGCCTCCGAGGATGATGGCGCGGTGGGGTGGGGCGGGCAGAGCTCGGAGCTCACCGTGCGTGCTCGGGCCGCCGCGGGACACCTCGTGGCGGTGCGTCTGCTCCTCCGTGTTCCGGGGTCTGACTAACTCTGACCCACTTTGTGCAAGTACTTTTCCATTCGTTCTTGGATGTGAGAGGAAATTAGAAACTCATTCTCAAAGGGAAGTTGTTGACGGAATTTCACAGCGAATAAAGCTGTCATCATTTGGAATAACACGTGAGGAGCAGAGGCCCACTAGCCTTTGCAGTACTTTGACTGTGCCCGCGGCGGGCGCCAACCTGCCCCCGCACTGTGCCGACCAGCCAAACGCAGACGCCTCCCGGTCCGGGCCATCTGCGGCTGGGACCGTCTGCGGCCGGGACCGTCTGCGGCTGGGACCGTCGGCAGAAAAGGAACAGCAGCGTGAGTGTGTAACCTACGTTGCTGCCCTGTGCTGGTCGGTACTCCGGATCAGGGCGTCCTAATATGGTACACGCCGGAAACCTCTGCGTATCCTGTCAAAATGCAGGTCTGGGGCCCGGCCGGAAAGCCTGCATGTCCAACAAGCTCCCGGTATCCTAGCTCACGGGATCCTCATGACGGAACTGGGGACTAGATACGATCACCCCCGCTACTGGTGGAGCTCACAGGCTGTCTTCCAAAGCAGGGGGTCTCCCACAGGGGTGACCTCTTTGCCCACCTGGATGAGCCAGGACCAGCAGGGGTGTGGTGGGTCTGGGCGGCATCCTGTTCCCTCTCGTGCACCCAATTTGCTCCCTGCTTTCCCAGGAAGAGTGTCAGAGGGGAAGGGAGGGAGCCAAATCTTTCCACAACAGCGTGCTTGCAGGTCAAGGGGGCTGCCATGAACACCGCCCTCCAACAGGGTCTCCCTTCTAAAGGGAGAAGACTAGAGAAGATCCAGTGTCTCTTAAGACCCCCAATATCCAGGATACAATGGAGAATCACTCACCTCCCCAAGAACAAGGGAAGCCACAACTTGAATGAGAAGTGACAGCCGGTGGACCCCAGCACCAGGGTGACGCGGTGCTGGGGTCATCTGACAAGGGCATTCGAGCAGCCGGCAACCAGAAACGCTCTCAAAGCAAGTCGAAAAATGGGTCTGCCAAGAAATACGGAATATAAAAATGAATCATGAAAATCACAGAACTGTATTACAATCACAAGAAAAAAACCCCAAAAATCCCCCAAACCCCCAAAGCTTGCTTAATGAGCCTGATGGAAGGAGGAAGAGGAAGGAGATAGAGTCCGTGAACTCACGCTAATGGCAGAGGGAAGACGGACGTGGGGAGGGAAAAGACAGAAACGTGGCAGGAACCCGTGGGGTACGAGCTGTCGTGAGCACCGTCGGAGTCGGACAAAGACGGGAGATCAAGGCCGGGAAGGACAGGCACGCAGAGCCCCTCCTCATTAAAGGCGTGGTGTCCCGTCCCGCAGAGTGGCACGACAGGCTGCAGTTGCTGCGTCCAGGAGAGCCGCGGGGCAGAGGGGCCAGCCACCAGGCACCAACTCCAGCACCGTGTTTAGGGATTTTGTGAAATCACCCACTGACCGTGAGTGTCTTTTTCCTACAAGGACTCTGGAATGACGCCTTGAGAGACGCAGAATTTCATGGACCGTGCAAACCCTTTCCACCCTTGAGTACTTTCTTGCACACCTGCGGGCCATGCGTACATCCGTTCTGATAACGTAACACCGGGTGAAACCGAGACGGCGGTGCTGTGCTACCCCTGGATGAGGGTCACACGCTCCTTCCCTTCTGATCGTGGAACTTCCCACGTCGTCGGTGAGGAAAGGGGGCAGTGGACCTGGAAGGTGGGTGAGGACCCCAGTGGGTTCCGCAGAGAGCTCTGTAGATACACGTCAGGGTTGGTCCCACCCTGGGCAGGGGCACGGGGGTGTGGGGCTGGCAGAGGCTGGGAATGCCAGTGGGGTGCGGGACGGGAGGGGACACCTCTTTGAGCCCTGCCCTGCGGTTATCTGACGGGGCCGTTTGCCTGGGCCTGGATTGGATTATCTTGTACCTTTCCTCCCCTCAGTCCCTTCTCCGTCCTCACCTGCCCTGTGCTCCCCGCCGGTGAGGGAGAGTTTCTCTCTCCCCCATCCTCCTGTCCCAGCATGCCCAGGGCTTGGTTCTCCCCCACACACCTCTTTCTCCATTCCTGGGGCGACTGCCTGTCCTTCTCTCCAACGCGTGCACGGTTCCTCAGTGTGCGTTCTGTTTCTGTCCCCTTACTTTCTCGATCGGTTCAGATTTTTCGTCTCCATGAGATCGTATCTAACCCGCTACAAGTATTTCCCAGCCCTACCAATAACAGCGTTCCCCGACCAGCGGGCTCCCAGCGCCTCTCCCCGGGGACGCTTTCTTACGGCTCTCACGGCACGTTCTCCACCTGTGCACCTGTGAGGGCCGAACGGCATCTGTCCCCGATCTGGATGGCAGCTCCCCCAGACTCTTCCGTGGTGGTACAGGGATTGGGCCCCGTGTTTCCTGGAGCCCTGCCACTGGGCCAGCCTGACCCTTGGTCCTTGGAGAGCTCTCATCGTCCAGACCTTTCTAATCTGCCACAGCCCTTCTTCCACGGGCCAGGCTTTTTGCAACAATGACAGAGTGAGAAGGGAGACCCTGCCAGCTGGAGCTGGAGATTTAAGATTTCGGGGGCTCTTCTTCCAGAATCATCCGGCGGGGTGTGCGCTAACTGGTAAACTGGGAGATCGGGCGAAACTTGTTTCCCATCTGTGCAGGTTCTCTGGGCTAACAAAGCAGAGCTCTGTTTAAACCGTTTATAAACATTGAGTTAAAGGTCACCCAGGTGGGGTCAGCATCTGCAGGGAGTCCAGAATTTTCTTTAAAAACAATTTTCTGTCCTCAGTAGTGTTTGCGAGCACGCTTGGCAGGCGTCTGGGTGTAGACCTGAATTTTGTTCCAGTCCACGGGTTTAGAAGAAGCCCTTGGGATGGCAACGGGCAGCCTTTTCCTTGTGTACGGCACGAGCCTGGTCCTACGAGAAACGCGGCCGTTGACTTCCTTGGAATTCTGAAGATTATTCGGGGCTTCCCTCCAGGCTTGACCGCCAGCAAGCATGTGGACTGATAGAGGTCAGGGAAGCCAGATTGGTAAGCTTGAATTAGAATACTGAATTCTTTGGCAGATCTCTGAGGACCCTCCCTTACCTTGAGGAAACCTTCTACGGTAGCTCTAAGTCCAGCGTTAGTCCACGAGTCATTAATGGTTGAGCAGCGTCCTCAGGAGTCCCGATTTTTAGAAGGGGATGTTTCACTTGGTTTCAGCACCGGAGAAGGAGGAGAGCTCAGGTAAAGGAGGGAGGGCAGCCAAGGGTAAATGTGGGTATCGAGGAGGTGGCACGACGGGGTTAGAGGCGACGGGGACAAGGCAGACCCCTCAGGTGCTTTGTCTCCCTCCGGCTGTCCGTTAGCTCCAGCTAACTCAGAGCATTTTGTGAAGAGACGCTGCAGGATCCTGGATGCATCTGGACGCTTCTAGGCACCTGTCGAAATAGCGCTCACATCCAGATTGTTCGGTTCTGTTGCCAATCCCGTCCAGAGGGAAAGCAGGTCCGGTCAGAGCGTGGGCTCACACAATGGCCCACGCGGTTCTCCATCACCTTAGTAAGCGTGTCCGCATCGTCGAACACGTACGTGAGGACACACCGTCATTTTTGAACATGAACCCGACTGGAGGTCCTGAGGGGGGGCCTCCCATAAGGTATTAAGGGGATGGGGTCCCACATCTCAGCAGTTTCCCGAGAGCAAAAGAAAGGGAAATGGTGAAAGCTAGCTCAAAGGGTGTGCCTTCAGGGTCGGGAGCTGTGTTTTGCTTCAAGTGTGTCTTTCAGGGAATAATGCTCCAGCAGTCCTGGTGGGCAGCCGCCGCCCCGGTTGGCCGCCCGTGACCAGGTGCCCCTCGCCACGTGGAAACTGTCCTGCAGTACCAGGGGCGGGATGTCCGTCTGGCCTGTGTCTGGCCAGCTCACCTCCCGTGCGAGCCTTGCTCCAGGCACTGACCTCTCCCCGACGGGGTGGCGACTGCTGCTGACATTCTTTGTACTTGCTTATTTGTTTTTGCTCTCAAGAACCCCAAAGGAATGATGCCAACGTTCTGCACACAGACGAGTCAGAGAGGACGGAGTCTTTAGACAAATCCCAGATAGAATCAGAGAGATCTACCAAAGGAAGGGACCTCAGAATCGGCGCGGAGGCTCACGCAGCCCAAGGTCGACGTGCACAAGGGGCTGAGTACGGGCACCCCGCTCAAGTCCAGGTGTCGTCGTCTTCCAGGGGCCGTCTCCTCCGGATCCCACTTCTGACGGCTGAATAAAAAAGTAAACTGAGGCAAGATCAAGATTGTCAGAAAGATGAGTTCACTTGGAAAGAGCCGCACAAGTGTGGTTCCTTTTATTTTTTTTAAAGATTTTATTTATTTATTTGACAGAGATCACAAGTAGGCAGAGAGGCAGGCGGGGGAGGGGGGAGCAGACTCCCTGCTGAGCAGACAGCCTGATGCGGAGCTCGATCCCAGGACCCTGAGATCATGACCTGAGCCAAAGGCAGAGGCTTTAACCCACAGAGCCACCCAGGCGCCCCGAAAGTGCAGTTCTGAGCGCTTCCCCGGCAGGAGCTGGGGGTGAGAAGATGGGGTAGGCTGTGTTGACGGGCAGGGGTGTGAAGGGCGGGGAGCTCAGCTACCCTTTGTTAACATAAAAAGCAAACAGAGACCAGTTTCAGAAATTCCTCCAGTGGAGAAAACCAGTCCAGTCACACCAATAAAGGCCAATCAGCTTATTCTGTGAGACCAGCCTGACCTGGGTCATTCCTCCCTCATGCCTCTGAAAACCATAAATAAAACTTCCCAAGGTTGGTACGTGGCTATCCCAACAAACTCCCCAGCACGTTAGAAACATCCAATCCGTCAGTCTCCGGTAAACCAGGCATTTGCGGGAAATCAGTCTCTCCGAGCCCAAGTGCTGTTTTCCTGTGGCTACACGTGCAAGATTTCCGTTTTATACCCCAGGCCAGCCCTGACCCCCTGTGAGGGCTGCTTGACCCCAGACCTGCCCTGGCCCCGGGAGGCCTTGCCCGTGTTTGCTCGGCAGGAGCGTCCTTCCTCTGCTGTTCCCAGCTGTGACATCTGGTGGAGGGAAGGCCACCCAGAGCCATCTGCATGGTGTCCTTTCCTAGTGTTTATCCAAAACCTCACAGCAGAAATGGCTTTGGTCTTTTGCCAGATGCCAAGTGGGCGACGGGATGGAACGTGGGGAGCACACACCTTCCTTCTCTTTGGGATCCAAATGAGCCTTTTTGTCATTTCATGCAAAGAGGCTTAATTTTTCTTAACATTCTGGTCACTGCTAAGGTCATGTGTAAATGAAGGTCACTTTTAAAGAAAGTGAAATTGCGGGGCGCCTGGTGGCTCAGTGGGTTAAGCATCTGCCATCGGCTCAGGTCATGATCCCAGGGTCCTGGGATCCAGCCCCGGATAGGGCTCCCGGCTTGGCGGGGAGTCTGCTTCTCTCTCCCGCCCTCCCCTGTTCATGCGTGCTCTCTTTCTCAAATAATAAAAAATAAAATCCTAAAAAGAAGAGAGACAGAGAAGTGAAATTGACTGCATGGGTGTGGGCGTGGCCATGGGTCTGCCGTGGACGCTCTGTGTCCCTGATGGCTGTCCTCAGGGGGCTGGCTGCAGGGACAGACCACCCCCCACGGCGGGGCTCAGAGCAGCCCAGTACTGGCCACTCCCGGCCAGCACCGTGTGGGTCGGGCGGCACCTCTGCTCCATGTGGTCACCCAAGACCCCAGGCTCCTTCCACGTGTGACTCAGACTTGCTCTTGCTCTTGGACCTGGAGGCGACGCATGCAGAGGAACCACCTGGAGATTTTGGGGCAGGTCTGGGAGGCAGGGAGGCGGGCCAAACCACTGTCCAGAGCTCAGTCGTCATCATCTGTGACCCCCGGGGAAGCGTGGGCGTCGCACTGCACAGCTGTGTCCTCAGAAGAGAGGTGCGCGCAGACATTGGGAAGAGGAAGCTGCTTCAGCCACATCAGCCTGGTCTCCCGAGCCCAGAATCCGCTGCTCAGACGTGTCCGTAAACAGATGGGGAAACAAAGGCTCTCTCAGATCATCTCTACTGGGAGGATCTGTCCCCAGCATAGTCCCAAGCCGACGGTCGGCCCCGCTCTAGACCCGCAGCTGCTCCCCATCGCCCGCGGGAGCAGGGCCCGCAGCCATGCGGTCCCTGCCGGCCCGCGTCGGCTCCATCTGCTCGGGGCGCTGCCACCGCCTCAGGCCCCCGGTGTAGGCGACAGGTGCCAAGCCAAAGACGGCTGATTGGGAAGTCCCAGATCGGGCATCTGTTCTCTCATGAAGGCCTCCCGGTTGGGCCCACGGCCCAGGCAGGCCTCCCCTCCTGTCTTCCTCAACAATAGAAGAAAAGATGCTTCCAGACACTTCTGGCCGCCAGAGCCTCCCCTTGTTTCTCTCTGAGGGCCTTGGACACCCATGAAGCCAAGTTGGGGGCCAAATGCATGTCCTCCAAAAGTTCTGCTGGGAATCCCTGGGCGGAAGCCATGGTTTCCAAGGGGACAACATGGCTCTCAGAAGAAGCGTCCAGATGATGCCCAGATAAGCCTGGGCCATGCCCAGGGGAAGCCATCCCATGGCAATCGGCAGCTTTGTGGATGGGGCAGAAGGTGGGGAGAGGAGACATGAGGCCGGCTGGCTTCGCTCCAAACGAGAGGTGATAAGCTGCAGTCCCAGTGCGGGCGCTGGTCTGGCTGGACGGGAGTTCCCGGTTCACGATTATGAGCTGCGTGATGCTGGGAGGGAGGGTCTCGCTTCCTCAGCTACACAGTGTGGAGTATCACCCAGAGCGTCATTGGGGGGACTGAGTGTGTCATGCGAACTGCCTGCCGTCGGCTGCTGTCACTTACTGGGCAAGCCTGCCCGCGAGGACCCGAGCCCACATGCCCTGACACTCCTGCCCTCTGAGCCACGGACACCTGAGTGCCTGCACCTGCTCGGCCAACACCGCTGTCCCTGGCCACATGCAGCTACCGTCATGGACATTTACCGTCTCTGAAGTGAACGTTTAACTTCTCCAAGCTTAACCGTCCCGTGGAGCCAGTGGTCACCTCTCTGCTGTCACCAGTGCAAGCACTCCCACCCACACAGAGCCCCTGGGAGTGCCCTGCCCCAGCCGGACGCAGACAACGGGCCGGTGCCGCCTGCCTGCCTGCCGACCCGAGTCAGGTGGGAGCGTTGCCGGGACCCCTCAGGCGCCGTGGCTGAGAGCAGTGTGCATAGCTGTCTCTGTCACATGTCACGGATTGTCACATATCACATGTCACAGGTTGGGGGGGGTCCCCAAACTCAGACAAGTCGGAGACAGACATCTGACTGCAGGGAGGGCACCTAGTGTCAGTGAATTTCAGCAGGCACGGTCCCCACCGTGCTCCTGGAGGAGCAAGCCCGTGTCCTGAGAAGTGGAGGGACCATGGCTGCAGGAAGGACACGACCCTCGACAGTGACCACCGTCGTTTCAGAGAAACAGTAGCCATCATGAAGCACATTTTTTTTTAGAGGTTTACTAGTTCTTTTTTTTTTTTTTTAAGATTTTATTTATTTATTTGACAGACAGAGATCCCAAGTAGGCAGAGAGGCAGGCAGAGAGAGAAGGGGAAGCAGGCTCCCTGCTGAGCAGAGAGTCCGACGTGGGGCTCGATCCCAGGACCCTGAGACCATGACCTGAGCCGAAGGCAGAGGCTTTAACCCACTGAGCCCCCCAGACGCCCCACAAAGCACATTTTCAAAGAACAGGTGTGGATTGATGCATTCGGAGCCGACAGTAACCTCCTGGAGAGGGTGTGCCATTTTGCAGGTGAGGACATGGACACAGGCAGGGCAGACCACCTGCTCAAAGTCACACAACCAAGCAGAGGCACAACGGGGTGTGGAGCCAGGCGTTTGCGGACTCCCGGGAGGGCATGCGTGTCCACGCTTCCGGCTCCCAACCCCTCCGGCTGCCCCTCCACGTCACGTCTCTGCAGGGTTCGCTGGTGCATGTCTGTCCCTCTCTGGCCGGTAAGCTGTGGCCAGATTTCGGCATGTCACATGTTTGCCCGCTTCTATCAGAAGTCACAAGCAGGTGCCCTGCTGCCTTGTCTTGCATTTTCTTTGCTTTCTCTCTCTTTTTTTTTTTTTGGCCTAAAGTGCCTTGAAAAAATATGAATAGATACTTACATATTTCATATATATTTATATATTTATAATTATATATTAGGTATTAATATATATTAATTGATATATTCATATAACATAATGATTAATATTAGCACACAATGTATTATGTGATCTCATATTAGTGCATGTATTATATATAAATTGCTATATTAATAACAATCAATAATATTAAGGTATAGTTTGACATACAATTACATAAGTATACTATATTAATAATGAATGATAATAACGAATAATGTTAACATATTATACATATTATTTCCAGGTTTCCTTCAAAACTAGGATGCTCCAGCAAGGCCGTGCCCACCTTCCATGGCTGCCGTCAGCCGGAATGGAGAACCAGGGCTGCGTGGAACCAGCACGCCCCTTCCCCCTGCCTCCAGACACCCACACGTTTCTCTTCCTGGCCCTCGGTTTTTACAGCTTTACAGACATACGACTGACCCACAAATAATCACACACATTTAAAGCGTACAGATATGCCTACACGTCTGTGACTCCGTTACCGCACTTAAGAAAATGGACACGGCCACCACCCCAGGGCTCTCCTGTGCCCCCTTCTCCCTCCCGCCCTCCCACCCCCAGACGGTCTCTGGTCTGCGTCGGTCCTGCCCGTTCTAGACTCCTGCGTACATGAGATCACAGTACGCACTCCTTCCTCTGGCTTCCGGCGCTGAGCCCAAGGGTGAGGGCTGACCCCTCTGTTCTTTGTGTCAGTGGCTTATTCCTTCTCCGTCCTTTCCGTCGTGCCGTTCGCCACCGTCCGTTTATCTGCCCCCATGCGGCTGGGCTTCTGGGTTGCTTCTGGCTTTTAGCTAATTCCAACAAAACTGCTATAAACATTTGTGCGCAAGTCTTCATGTGGCTGCGACCTTTCAGCCCTGTCGGGTAAGTATCGAGGGGTGGAACGGCTGGATCGGGTTCCTCCCAAGACCGTGCCGCACTGTGTCGCATGGCGGACGGACTGTACGTGCATGGCCGGCCGCTGCTACAAACATCTGTCTTGCATGGAACACAGCGCGGCAGGGTCTTGCAGAGACACTCAGCAAACACTGTCATCCATGACAATGCCTAACAAAGGACATCGCGTCTTAGCTGGGCTTGGAGTTGGAAGGGATGCCTGGAGAGCTGGTTGGCATTTCAGACCAGCCTCTGCTGCCAGCTGTTGGGATACAGAGTTAAGAGGGGCCTGTGTCCAGGGCATGGGGTCAAGTCTCTGGGCTTTGGTTGCTTCACCAGCAAAGTGAGTGGCCGGGGGTGAGGGTGTCTGTGGTCCCATGATCTGTGCTGCAGGAATGAGCAGACACCCGGGGAGACCTCAGCCATCAGATTCTCCCTGTGTGACTCCAGCCCAGATTTCAGTGAGTCTGGCAGTGAGTGGTTGGCAGTGAGTGGCCCCTGGGGCCCCTCCCTGCAGCATGAGCCTCCTCCAACAGGCACCAGGGCCCTCTCAGAGCACCCCTTCACACCAGCTCCCGCAGGGTCTGCGAGGATCCGCGGGCGCCCGCAGAGGCCATTCGTGCAGGGCAATGAAGGCAGGCCTCCCAAGGGAGCGAGATGGTCAGGTTGCTGAGGGGGTTTTGCTCACAAAGAGCTTTGTTTTCTCTCCTTGGCCTTGGCTGGAATCGATTTTCTTACACGCAGGAGAAATTGAATTTATCTTAGGGTTGGCCGACAAGGCAAGCAAATGCTGGCAAAAATCCGGGGACAGAGAAAGCAATCCTGTTTGCGGAGAGAAGGTTGTCCTCCAGGCCCACGGATCCACATCGGGGTAACAGCACTCAGAGCCGAGCGTGACCAGTGACAGGGTTCTGTCGTTTAATTCCTTTTTTGAGCTATTATTCACGTGTAGTACAATCCATCCACTTACAGTGTGGAATTCGATGGTTTCTAGCATATTTGGAGCTGTGTGTCTGTCACTGCAATCGGCTGTAGGACATTTGTGTGACCTCAACGGGGGGCCTGTGCTGCTTCTCCCTCGTCCGTCCATGACATCCCCCTGCATCCTGGGCAATCACCCATCTGCTTCCTGTCTCTAGACCTTTGCCTAGTCTGGAGACTTCATATGAGGACGATTGCACGGCATGTGGTCCTTTGTCATCTGACTTCTACACAGCAGACCCTCTCCAAGGTCATCTCTGTGGTCTCAGTGCCACATTCCCCTTCTGCTAAGTGATGGTCTGGTGTGCACGTATGACATCGTATTTATCCCTTAACCAGCTGCGGAGATTTTCTGCTGGTGGGCCGTTATGAGGAACATTTGTGTACGAGTGTTTGTGCGGACACACGTTCTCATTTCTTCCGGGTACACAGCCAGGGTGGGAGGGCTGAGTCCTCGGGTGACTCTAGGTTGAGCCGTTTGAGAAGCTGCCAGAATGTTTTCTAAAGCGGCCATCTCATTTCACATTCTCACCAGCTTCGTGTGTGGGTACCACCTCACCCAGGGCTTTGCATACAAAGCCACTTCAGAAGCCAGTGGTATCACTTCTAAAATGTGAAGCATAGAGTTGCCACAGAAACTGGCAAGGCCACTTCTGAGTGTAGGCACAAGAGAAATTGAAGTCTATGCCCACACCAAGTCTGTGAACACACACAAAACTGGGGCACGGATATTAATAAAAGCATTATCTATTATATTATTATATTATAATCTATTATATTATTAATTATATTATTATATATTATCAATTATAGTACTGATAAAAGCATTATCTATTATGTCTATTATAATGCTTTTATTAATATCCACGCTCCAGTTTTTGTGTTTATTCACAGACTTTGTGTGGGCATAGACTTTAATTTCTCTTAAGTGAAAAAGCCAGTCTCCAAGGCCACGTATTGTATGATTGCATTTACGCGAGTACCCAGAACGGGCACACGCGCAGAGACACAAAGCAGATCAGTGTTGCCAGGGGCTGGAGTGGGTGCAGCGGGGACATTCGAAGGAGAGGCTCTAATGGGTGCGAGGTTTCTTTTTGGGATGCTGAAAACATTCTAAAATTAGACTGTGGTGATGGTTTTGTACAGATTTGTAAATATACTAAAAACCATTGAACTGTGTACTTTAAATGGGCGACCTTTATGACATGTCAATTCTACATCAATAAAATCATTCGAGAAACAGAGAGAAACAGAGAGAGGCAGAGACTGAATTAAGCCTCATTACTCTGCGTCCCCAGCCTTGATCTTATCCGTAGATACATATTGGGGTTTAATCCGTCTGCCTGTCCATCTGTCTATCTCTCTCTCACCCATTATGAACTTTTCTTTTCTCTTCATCTTTCAAGATTATGAGTCAGATGGAAGTCCTGCCCCCAGGGCAGGGAGACAGTGCTGGTCTTGCTGAAATTCCCAGTGGACAGAGTAAGGCAGTGGATCCTTCTGGCTTTGGTTTGCAGGACTACAGGGCATGTGGAAATTTCATGGGCCTCCTTCCTCCCATTATAAACTCATCAAGATATGGACGAGAGGCAATGCATTAGAACATGCGTTTGAGATTCTCGTGCCAAGAGTACAGAGGGAACTGAGTGCCACAGAGAAATCTGCAGCTGGTGCCATGAAGTCCAGGGCCCAGAGCTGGGCACAGGTCCAGGCAGGGTCACCTTGTCCAGGAAGGGGAGAAGCATCCACAAACAGGGGGCTGTGGATGGCGGTCATCTCAGGAATGGAACTGAAAACCCACTGGGACAGGGACAACACCACAAGGCTTGGGTCTATCTGAGCATGTGTGGGAAAATGGTGCGATGCCCAAGGAGAGGGCTAGGGGTGGCTGAGCTTGACCATCTGAACACTCAGAGAATATGTCTTCCTTTAAGCACACAGGGAACAAGCACAGATGTGAAAGTCTCCAAGATATCAAGATGTGATATCATACAGTCCACACTCTCCGATATATATCATATGTGATAAAACTAAAAATGGAACAGCTGAAGAGAGCAGTGTATGTAGAACGGAAGGACACTGAAAACACTACCATACTACAGAGTGCAGGAAAAGTTGTATTTGCCCAAAATGTATAGGAAGGAAAAAAAAGAAGGTGGAAAATTAACAAGCACAGATTCAACTCAGAAAATCAGAAAATAAACAATGGAGCAAACCTAGGACGTGTGGAAGCAAGAAAATATTGAGGATTTTAGCTGAAAGTGTCAGTGGACCAAACCCTTGCAAGCTGAAGTTTGAAAAGGGGAGAGCCACGAATCAATGAAAGCAGAAATGAAACACAAAGACAACTACAGATGGAGGTCTATAAAATATGTCAGGGTTTCTGATCCAAGATTGTGATGTAGGAGACTCTGAACCTCACCTCCTACCACAGACACTCAAAATCTAAGCCACACATGGAATAATTCCCTCTCAAAGAAACCCAGAAACTTATTGAGCAACTCCTACACATTGCGTGAAAGAGAAAAACAAAACAAAACAAAACTAACAGCTGGAACAGATTTTGGCCCACTCAACAATTAGAGACCACTGTGAGAAAAGAAGCTGCTTGAAAAATCACAAACCTTTGAGAGACAACACAGAGCAAGGTCAGGCTGAATGATACGGTTGATCTTCTGCACAAGGGCCCTCTGTCAAGACTGTGAGAGGTGGCTCATGTAAGCTCACGCCCAGAAACCAGCACAGACAGACACAGAGAGTGACGAAATGGGACAGTGCACTTTGAATAACAGAGCAAGATAGGCTCCAGTGACAGAGCTTCGTGAAACAAAGACAAGTGACAAAATGCACGAGCAGAGTGAGAGTCTCAGGGAAGATAAAGCATGTAAGAAAGAACCAGACAAATCACAGAGCAGAAGGATATGATATATAAGCAGAAAAAAAATAAAAATCCAAAGAAGAGGGCCATGGGATTTATCCGATTAGAGGAGCAAAAAGAAAAAAGAAAAGAAAGAGTGACGATTACTTAAGGGAGTTGTAAGACAGCAACAAAGCAGACCAATTTATGCATTCTAGGGGTCCCAAAAGTTGGAGAGAGAGCAAAAGAGTCACAAAGCTTATTCAAAGGAATGATGGCTGAAAACTGCCTGGACCTGGAGGAAACACCAGATATCCAGATCCAGGAAGCCAGGAGTTCCAAATAAGATTCCAAAGAGACACAGACTGAGACACACAATTAAATTATTAAAAGTTACAGACAAGGAGAGAGTCTTAAAAGCAGAATGAGAAAACAACCTGGTATGTACAGGAACCCCGTAAGACTTACGACAGATTTTTTTGAAAAAACTTTGCTGGCCAGAAGGGCGTGGTGTGATATAGTCAAAATGCTGAAAGGAAAAAAAAAACTGCCAACCGAGAATACTCTACCTGGCAAAGTTGCCCTTCAGAACTGAAGGGGAGAGAAAGCGTTTCCCAGGGGAGCAAAAGCTGGAGGACTGGACCTCCACTCTAGACCAGCCTTACAAGAAACGTTAAAGGGACTTCTTCAAGCTTCAAAGAGAGGATGCTAACCAGTACATGAAACAGGACAGTACTGGCAAAGGTAATTATGTAAAACCATAATATTTCAATGCTCTCATGATGATGGGTAAGTCACTTGTAGTGGGACAGTTATTAGATGAGAGTAGAAACCATCTATATTTATATCTACAAAAAATTAGTTAATGGCTACACAAGGTAACAAGATGAAAATTGCAACATCAAGAACATGGGAGGGAAACATGGGAGGGAAGAGTAAAAATACAGAGCTTTGGTAACTCTCAACTTAAGTTGTTGTCAGTTTAAAATAAACGTTATAAGATGTTTTATAGATGATTCACGGCAACCACAGCACAAAAACCTTTAATAGATGCATGAAAGATAAAGAGAAGGAGTCTAAGCATTGCACTGTAGAAAATCATCCAATCACAAAGGAGGAGACAAAAAGAAGAAAGGAATAAGGCAATTACCAAGTAGTCAGAAAACAATTAGCATGTTGGTAATAGCAATTCCCTACTTAGAGTTCCTTTAAACGTAGAAGAGCTAAAGTTTATCGTCAAAACACCTAAAGTGGCTGAGAGGGTAAAAACACAAGACTCCACGAGAAGAGACTCAGTTCGGTTTTAAGGACACAAGCAGACTGAAAGTGAAGGTGTGGGAAAAGATAGTCCATGTGTATGGAAACCAAAAGAAGCATGGATAGCTGTACTTAGCAAACAAAACAGACTTTCAGCCAATGAGGATATAATACCTATAAATATTAGTGTCGCCAACATAGAATAGAGCAAATATTAACAGACCTAAAGAGAGAAATAGACGTAGGAAGACACTAGGGGACTTCAGCATCCATTTTCGTGACTAGATGAATCATCTGGACAGAAAATCAGCAAGGAGCAGCGGACTGAAGTTATCCAGTAGACCAGGTGGACTTAATAGGGCCACACAGAATGTCCCACCCGACAGCGGAAGAACACGCTTTCTTCTCAAGTGCACAATGACATTCTGCGGGATAGACCACATTTAGGCAAGCACACAAGTCTCAATAAATTTAAGAAGATTGAAGATGATCAGTGTTGGCGAGGACGTGAGAAATTAGCCCTGTGCACTGTTGGGGGAAATGCAAACTGGTGCAAACTTTATGGAAAACAGTACGCAGTTTCCTCAAAAAGTTAAAAATAGAACTACCGTATGATCCAGCCATTTCATTTCTGGACACATCTCCGAAGGAAACAAAATCACTATCTTGAAGATATATCAACACCCCCATGTTTATTGCAGTATTATTTATAATAACCATGAAACATGAAAACAGTGCCCATGTCCACCGATGGATGGGTGGATGGGTGGATGGGTGGATGGATGAAAACGATGTGCACATACACAACAGAATATTATTCAACCGTAGGAAAGAAGAAAATCTCATCACTTGCAACAACATGGATGGATCCTGAGGGCATGAGGCTAAGTCAGGCAAAGAGAGACAAATAATGTATGATGCTACTTATATGTGGAATCTAAAAAAATAAAACTCATAGCAACAGAGAATAGATTGGTGGTTGCCGGAGACAGGGGTTGGGGGTGGCAGAAATGGATGAAGGCGGTCAAAAGGTACGAACTTCTAGTTATAAATAAATAAGTTCTGGGAATGGAACGTGCAGCCCAGCGACTGTTGTGAACAGCATTGAATTGTGTACTTAAACACGGCTGAGAGAGTAGATTATAAATGTTCTCATCAGAAGGGAAAAAAAGTAACTACACGAATGTTGGATGTTAACTAAACTCATTGCGGTGATCATTTCAAAATACAGTTGACTCTCGAACACTGTGGGGTTGTGGGCCAGGCCCCGCACAGTCGAAGTCCTCATATAACTTCTGCCTCCCCAAACACTGAATTCCTCACAGCCTACTGTTTGCTGGAAGACTTACCATAACAAAACAGTCGATTAACACTTTATATATTATAGATATTATACACTGTAATCTTTTTTTTTAAATACTATTTTTTTGGTTTTATTTATTTATTTATTTGACAGAGATCACAAGGAGGCAGAGAGGCAGAGAGAGAGGGGGAAGCAGGCTCCCCGCCGAGCAGAGAGCCCGATGCGGGGCTAGATCCCAGGACGCTGGGATCATGACCTGAGCCGAAGGCAGAGGCTTTAACCCACTGAGCCACCCAGGCGCCCTATACGCTGTAATCTTACAACACAGGAAGCTAGAGAAAACAAAATATTAAGAAAATCATAAGGACAATATATTTACAGTACTGTTCTGTATTTATAAAACAATTCTGCATAGAAGTGGGCAAACACAGGTTAAGACCATGTTGTTCAAGGATTAACTGTCTACATGTAGATCACATCATCAGGCTGTTTGCCTTGAATTAATACATTGTTACATGTCAGTTGCACCTCCACGAGACGAAAAATTCTATTCAATTGTGATGAGGATGATACTTTGAGTTTCATAAATAAGATTTTTTTGGAGAAAAGAAAATACAATCAATCTTGACAGTAGACAAAATCAAACACACTCCTAAGAAAAGACAAAAGCTCAACATTGACTTAACAAGGAACACGTACCCGAGTACACCTATGAACGTGAGAATGGACAGCCGCCCACAATCGTTTCCAGGTTCACTAATTACATCACACAACTGCTGATAGGAAGTTCAAGACTCCAACATTTTTTTAAAAGATTTTATTTATTTGACAGATCACAAGTAGGCAGAGAGGCAGGCAGAGAGAGAGGGGGAAGCAGGCTCCCTGCTGAGCAGAGAACCCGATGTGAGGCTCCATCCCAGGACCCTGGGATCATGACCTGAGCCGAAGGCAGAGGCTTAACCCATTGAGCCACCCAGGCGCCCCTCCAAAATTTTTTATTTGCCTAGATTTTATGAACTGTTTTCTCATTTTCAAAACAAATTCCGTTTCCACTGAATCAGCACTTGTTGCGTGCTTCCTGAATCTGGAACACTTGTTTAATTCCCCCCGCCCTCCTTGCACTCCTTATGCTGAACACTTTATATTCCTCGATTCCGGAAAAGATCGCTGTAATTGTATGTACAGAAGTGGGCCTCCTTCCCTCACCTCCTTACTGGGCCCATGTGATTCCCGAGCTCGTGCTAGTTATTTTAGCCTGGGTATTTAGCTTTCTCTCCTTTTAATGTAGTGAATGATGCAACCACATGCCTTCAGATGACCACAGGGCCCAGTGTGTCCTGGAGAGTCTGAATGTACACCTCTTGTCCCTGATAAATTAAGAACACCCCTGACCACACACAAGCACTATCAAAAGGGACAATTTCCAATAACTAGAGGGACACCTGCCCGTTAAGGAATCCCCTCTAACCTTGGGGTGAGTGCTTCCTGGGGGAGCCCCACAGCTGTTGTCTCTACATGCAGGCAAGTGACTGCCTGTATGTGAATTGTGTAGAGCAGTTTTTTTTTTTTAAAGTTCTGTTTATTTATTTGACAGGCAGAGATCACAAGCAGGCAGAGAGAGAGGAGGAAGCAGGCTTCCCACTGAGCAGAGAGCCTGATGTGAGACTCGATCCCAGGACCCTGAGATCATGACCTGAGCCGAAGGCAGAGGCTTAACCCACTGGGCCACACAGGTGCCCCTGTGTAGAGCAGTTTTAACAGCAGTGTCTCCCATCCCCAAACTACCTTTGAAACGATAATGTGAAGGTGCATTTTCCTAACTGCTGAGCAAAGGAAGAAGCTTCCATGCTACTCTGGGTGCCTTCTCATGCCTACTGCCAACTTGTTCTAGGGCTTCTGCATTTGGGGTCATGTTCCTGTGAAGGAATGAGAGTCACCCTCTTACTCGAGGGACACAGGAAGTGTCCGCGCAAGGGAAACGGCATTGGATTCTAACGGAGAGGTGAGGCAGGAATGGCCTGCAGTCAAAATTCCTGCTCAGGGTTATTCTTCAGAATGGGGACTGACGCCCAATGGGTCTTGTGCGGATGCTTCTTCCCAAAGAGGTGACAGGTCCCTGTGTCTATCCTGGAGGGTCGCCCGAAAGGTGTGGCCCCATAGGTACTTTGGGGCTAAGGAAGCCGTTTAGATTGTGAGATGCTCCCATCATGGAAGGTTGGTTTGAGGAGTTCTGTTAGGGGGTGAAAGGAGCATATTGGAAGCTCTGATATTTTTGCACCCTATCTGGTTTTCTCACATTCCCATGGGATCTGCAGCTTCATTAAAGACTTTTCAAGAACCCCACCTATCTGATCTATAAAGCTGCCAGGAAGAGAAGCCCAGATCTGCACGTGAGCCCTGTCCAGATTTCCCTGGAGATTTGTCTGCTCTAGTCATGCACAGAAGGCTTCAGTAGGATTCATGTCAACCTGCTGCGTCCCTTTAAAACTCTGATCATTTCCCATACTGCAAAAGTAATGTAAACAACTTAATCCTCCCAACAATATTGAGGGCGGTAAAGAGATGGTCCCCCTCCCATTCTGCAATCTTAATTCCTTCAGGAAACGAGAGCCCTTTGTCTACATAAATACATCATATATAAGATGTATCATTGTACGTCACTCAGTACACAAACATCTTTTAATTAAAAAAATTTTTTTTTATTTGAAAGAGAGAGAGAGAGAGCATGAGAGAGGTCAGCGGGAGAAGCAGACTCTCTGCTGAGCAGGGAGCCCGGGACTCCAGGATCATGACCTGAGCCGAAGGCAGTTGCTTAACCAACTGAGACACCCAGGCGCCCGATTTTTTAATTTTGGCAAAATACGTATAACCAGAAATGCACCATCTCAGCCGTTTTTAAGCATACAGCCGTTAGTAAGTACATTCACATTGTCGCACGCCATCCTTCTCCAGAACCCCTTAATCTTGCAAAATTGAAAATATGTACCCAATAACCCTATACTTCATTCATTCCTCCCCCAGCCCCGGGCACCTCCCTTTCTACTTTCTGTGTCTGAGTTTGCACTCAGCACCTCACAGAAACGGAATCCCTAGTATTTGTCCTTTTTTCACCTGGTTTATTTCGTTTCGTATAATTTCTCCAAGGTCCGTGCATCTGGTAGCATTCCCTTCCTTTTCAAGGCTGAATCGTACTCCATCGCGGGCACATTCCACAGTCTGTTTTCTAGCTTAGTCGATGGTGGACATGTGGGTGGTTTCTACCTTTTTGCTCTTTTTGAGGATTTTTGAACAGAATTTCTGGAAGAAACTTCTACCCTCTGGGTTCCATTCACTCAGCGCTGGAAATGGAAAACATGTATGTATTCATGCATTTCTTTCTTCTACCTGTGAAGCCCTTTATTGAGTGCCAAGTGTTTGCCAGGCAACCCACCGGTGACCTGTTATACACAAGGAGGTGAAGCGGACATGAGTCTGCTCACATGGAGTCTGTGACTGAACGACTCAGGCAGACGGTTAAGCTGAGACTTCTGGGATCTGCAGCCAGACAGGCAGATGGTGTGTGGGGGCAACAGGGCCTTCCCTCTAGAGATAGTCCCCTGGGGTGGCAAGAGCTTGGTGTGAGGTGGTGCAGGAAGGAGGCTGGCGGGGCAGGGATGCAGAGCTGGAGGGACAGTAGCACGGGGAGACAATGGGGAGGGACAGACAAGCCCAGGTGTATCCGTGGCGTGCACTCCTCAGGCCAAGCGGAGCTTCTGAAGGCTCATGCTGAGGAGTGGCATGGCCACAGTTGTGTTAAAAAATTGACATGGTCGCTGAGAGCAGAGTAACTGGAAGGGGAACAGGAAGGGACGTGGGAAGCTCTTTTAGGTGGCTACTGCACTAGTCCAGGCGTGAGCTGAAGGGGGCAAGAGGTGGGGTAGCAGCAGCAGAAATGGGGAAAAGCGGATGAATTTGAGATACATTTTAGGGTTAAACGAGTGGGGCTTGCAGGTGGCTTAGATGAGAGAGAGCGAGAAAGAGGGAGAGAGAGAAGAAAGTAAGGCAGGATGCTTTATCTTTCCCGTGTCTTTGGATCCTGAATGCTTTGTCCATGTCTCTAGTGATGTTTGTGTGGACAGAGCCCTCCTCTCACTCCTTCCCCCAATAGCTGCAGAACGCAAGCCCACCTCAGCCCCTCTGATCCCCTAAGCCACTCTTGTGCAGGCAGCTGTCCCCGGGCTGGTGGCCCTGGCGGTGACCCTGCCCCAGCAGGAAGCTGTTTCGAGAGCAGCCGAGGGATGTGGGGACATTGTTTCTGGTGTCCCCTCCCCATTCGCTAAGACACATCATGAAATTTATCCATCGGAATGATCCTCCCCGTGAACCACGTTTTTCAAAACTTCTACATTATAAGAAGAGGGAGACACAAAGTAAATCCTAGAGAAATAAGAGAAAACAGCCTAGTCTTACTATGCTTATCTTTCTTTGGGGCCCATGATTCTTTATCTTGAAAAAGGTTTTTACTAAAGTTTCCAACCCTTTCAGCCCAACCAATTTACGTCTCCTTAGAGTGATTATCTATTGTTGGGGATAACAAGATAACATCAGTTTTTCAAAACACCACCACCAACGCTCTACTGACAAAAATCTCAGAATTAAATACCTTGGCATGAGCAGAACCAACAATGTCTATAGAAATACCACCGTCGCGCTAAGGCATTTCTTTGCTTTCTTTCTTTTCAGGGTGGAAATACAGGCGTTCTGCTCCTGGATGGGATGGAATGGTTTGGAGCAGACCTGCGTTCCTGCCAAGAGCCTCTGAAATTCTGTTGAGATGCTCAGAGTCACAAAGGCCCCTCGAGGCGTCCGTGGTGTGGGAGATGAGGCAGAGAAGCAGTAGGGCTCCTGGAAACCTCCTGGGTCTGAGCGCCAAGCCTGGGATGTGCGGGGACTGTTGCGGCAGCTGGGATTTGTGGAGGAGCTGAGTGGGAAGGAGCAATGGAGTGTTTCTTGATCAGAAGCTGCAAGAGGAGGAAAACCCAGGAAAGCTGCTGGACGCTGCTGCTGGAAAACAAAACAGATCTTTGCACACAGCAGGGGTCATGGAAGTTAGAAAGCACACTTGACCCCACGCTCCAGCATCCATATCTACCTGACCTCTCCCCAGGAGCCTGCTTCGTAAACTGTGTACATGAGGAGTTGGACTCCAAGGTCATCTTGCTCCAAGTGTTCCATCCACGGGACCCTCCCCCAAGCAGATATGATGAGCCTGCTCACCTGAAAGTCCATAATCCTAGCTTCAGTTTAGAATTTGGGTGACTGTGGGGGGCGTTCACTTCATCTATCTCACCCCATCTGAGAACAGAATCAGGGCGCCGATGGAACTTACGGTAAGAGCGACATGAATGTTACGTGAGTCCGTAGGCACCCGATGTGTGTGGTCGTGACCATTCGCTGGTGTGAATTAACAAAACTAACAAGTAGAGCGGGCCTGCACGGCTTTGGCAAAAACACAGCTGACTCTCGGAAAGCCTAACAAGCGGGCTCATCGGGCTGCTGCAGAAATATGCCCGGACGGTGAGCTTCCTGTCCTCAGTCAGCACCCACTGAGGACGCTGTGGCCCTCAGACCTGCTCTGTCCCTTGGCTGTTCTCGTACCCCCACCAGCCGCATGGAAGGCAGCGGCAAGTCCTGGAGAATATCACCCAAGGGCCCTTGGGGTTTTGGTTGGGACTTTGGGTTCCCTGCATCATCCTTGAGTGGGAAGTCCCAGCTGAGACCACGGATCCTCCTGGCACCCTTTGCACCCCTGCACCGGTAACCCTCACGCCAAGCACACATTCCGGCTGCTCGAACTCGTGCGTGTAGGAGCCCGACAGTGCGGCTGCCCAACATCCCCGCTGACGGGAGCCCACGTGTGTGGGCATCTCGGAGAATCCGTGTGCTCGTCTCAAAGGTTGGCCGCGTGCAAGGAGTCTGGAGCCGTTCCGTTTTTCTTTCTTTGTATTGTACAAGTAAACACAGCTGCTGTGAAGTAAAATCGTAAGAAAGAGAAGCCTGGAGAAGACAGTTAAAATGACCTTTAATCCTATCGCCTACTGAATGGATAGGCTTTTTGGAAACGTGATCCCTTCTGGTTTTTAAATGGTAACTGGAGCTAGAGTTTTTTGGTTTTGGTTTTCTAGATCATAGCAGACGAGTGAATAAAACTTCAGCTCCCCCTGCACGGAGGCCGCGGGTTCAGTTCTGCTGCGGCTGCTTCACTTTGAAGGGGAGTCTGATGCCTTTTTCCACGGGTATTTGCTCTTTGATCAATCCGTGGTCTTCCACAAATCTTAAACCGTCTCAATGGCAGCGGTATGAAAGAGGAGGTCAGTTGATGGTGCATTATTCTTTCCCCAAAGCCTCAGCCCCTCACAACCTGTAAATTCTGCATAAGTGTGTAATGTGGGAACTCAGGACCGGAGTTCGGAAGGAAGTCAGGTCACCGAAGGGCACCTAAGTCATTTACTTTATCTCCCGGGACCCCTGACTCCTGTGCTCTTTCGTAGCTGTCTAAAATAAATCAGAGAGGTTTAGGGTTCCCTTTCCTGAGCTCGCGTTGACCTTTGCTGGCTGGCGTCCCTCCCTTTGCAGTGGGAGGGCAATTCTCGTCCTCCTCGAGGCCGATCCCAGGACTTGGGCTCTGGGATGTCCAGCGTTCCCTCCGGCCATGCTGTGTCCACCGAACAGAGCCAGCACCTGCCAGAGGAGCAGGAAGAAGCCCCGTGAATGCGGGTGTCTCTGGAGATAACCACCAAGTTCCTTCTCTCCTGTTAAACCTCTGCAAAAGCAGCTGACTAGCTTTCTCACCTCCAGTTTTGTCCTGTTTTTCTGGCTGTCTGATAGCAGCTTCCGGCCCCGCTGTGCGGCCAAAGCCAGAAGGCTGGACTCTAGAAGTTCTCCAAAGGCTTTTTAAAAATGTTTGCCAAATCCAGCCCCGACAACAACACACCGTGACACATCGCCTTCCTCGACGCCCTCAGTTAACCGCGGCTGTTTCCACATCTGAAACTCTAAACCATACCTCTGATTTGAGCCCTGGCCAGCCAGTATCCGTTTCTTAGTGGACCTGGGGAGGTCATTTTAGGCA
Source organism: Meles meles (assembly GCF_922984935.1). Lineage (NCBI taxonomy): Eukaryota > Metazoa > Chordata > Mammalia > Carnivora > Mustelidae > Meles > Meles meles. The sequence continues at coordinate 96,834,822 of NC_060076.1, forward strand.
AGGCTGATGCTTCACTGGTTGCGTCCACTCTCTGGTTACATGGAGAGACCCGTGCCCTCTGGAATCCACCCTGGTGAATGGTGCCACATCCCACCCATGACTCAACCCGGGTAGACCTGTTGCCCCTTCCCAGTCCCTCCCGCCAACCCTCGGGCTCTCCCTCACTCGCCCCTCACCATCCTCACCTTAGCGCAGAGCCCACCGTGTCTTCTTTTAAAAATCACTTGTCACAATGCTGCACGTGATGCACAAGGGAATGGCATAAAACTCAAATACAGAGCATACCAAAAATGTGACAGCCACGTGACAAGCACGTCACCAGGACCGCAGTCAGGGGGAAGAACGTTCCAGCATTGCGGAAGCCCCTGAGTTGTCCCTTTGGAGTAGCACGCCCTGCGTCCTCCCGGGCCGACCACCGCGCTGCTGTCCGGGGGCTCCCTTCCTCCCTCTGCTCTCCAGTCCCACCGCCGACACCGGCGTCTGGGAGTAGCGGACTTGCCGCTTGCCGCTTGCCGCTGGGGAGCAGCGCGTCCCTCTACGCCTTCGTTCTCGTTTTACTTCCCTTCGTGGCTTGCCAGGAGGCTGGGGTTCATCCATGCCTTGGGTCCTACTCAGGGCTGTGTCGTGTTCTGTGACATGAATATAGCATGTTTTTTCCACGGTTCACGTGGTGGGCCCTGGGGGCCCTGGTTTTGAGCGGGTCGGAGTGACGCCGGTGCAGACGCACTGGTGTGTGGGACCAGGGTTCTGGGGTACATTGTGTGGGGTGGGGTGGGCACCGGCCCCCATCAGCCGGCCCGCTGTTGTCTGGAGTGGAGGTCCGGGAACTTGGAGAGAACTTCGCCACAGCTGGGTAATTCCCCACTTCCCAGATGCCTCCCTTCCTTCTGCCTCACACCAGGGGAGTGTCCGAGAAGCAGACCCGATGACACCCCTCTTCTACTCACATCTTTCCATGCACCCCTCGGCCTCCAGCACCAGCCAGATTCCGCAGCAAAGGTGTGCATGCAGGGCCTATCGTGGGCAGACCCCGGCCCCTCTCCAGGCTCGGATTCTGTCCTCTGCCCTCCTCCACCCTCTTGACCCACCGGACATGCTTCAGCTATGGAGACAGCAGGTGGTCCTCGAGGTCGAGCCCTTTACACAATGTTTCGGATAAACCAGACCTCGGGGAAGCCATTCCCTCGGCCTACCCCAGTGTTCTGAGATCACTCTGGTTGGAAGTGTCTGTTGCCGTTTTATTTATTTACATTGTGTCTTCGTGTACAAAGAGCTTGTACAGATCAAATACAGCAAAGATGGAGCCTTACAAGTGGTTAAAATCAGCGTAAAGCAAGTGTCACTAGCCTGAGTGATCCAGAAGGGACCTCTGGCCATGAGATACACACGTGTCCATGTGATCCCTCCAGCTGGGTCCCAGGAAAGAATCAGGGATCACGAGGCAGACGAATGTCTTCACTACAGAGCGAGGGTGGGGCTCGTGTCCCTGTTCCCAGTGCCGGGACCTCCTTGGCACAGTAGGAGCAGGCGGCCGTTGGAGTGGACACTCAAGGTGACGGTCAGCTGCCTTTAGGACCTGCAGGCTTACCCGTGTCCTGCGGAATGAGAGAGGCACCTGTGAGTCGCTTGGCAGAACGAGTGTTGTCTGCGAGCCATACTGGCTGACCCGGCTGTCCACAGGGATGATCCGTCAGCAGAAATGACTCAGAGTGACGAGGGCAGGGGGGACACGGGACTAGCAGGCCTCGGGAGACCAGGCTGGCCCCTGCCCAGAGGGAGATGGGGAGCACGAGGTTGCTGATTTCCACGGCTTTCCGAAAGGGGGACTCATGCTTGGATAATTTAGATGTGAGACTTTGTTTCTGGTTTTCAAAAGTTGGCAACCAATACTATAATCCTTGTATTTCCCAAACACCGTATAGATCTCAGGGGGTGTGCGAAGTCGACCTCCGCGGCGTGCTTCCGGAGCCGACGGCATGAAAACAATGAAGAGCCTCCTTCATACCAGTGACCACGACAGGGGCAGGGACCCCAGCATAGCTTGAGGCTAAAACGGAGACCAGGACCCGAACAGAGGATTCGAATGTACAGCCCTTCCCCCAACCTTCGTCCTGGGAGCGGGGAGGGACTGGAGATGGAGTCCATCACCCACAGCCAATGACTTCATCTCTCATGCCTGCATGTGCAATCCCCATAGAAACCCCCAAATGATGGGGTCCTGGGGCTCCTGGGTCGGTGAACTCTTAGAAGCACTGGGAGGTGGGGCACCCGGAGAAAGTGGGAAACGTCCACGCTGCTTCCCCCACACCTCCCCTATGCATCTCTTCACCTGGCTGGTAGGTTACCTATTTTCCTGAGTTCTGTGAGCTGCTCTAGAAAACTACCAGACCCCAAATGGGGGCAGCTGTGGAAACCCGTGTCGTTGTAGCCAAATCGGACAGAAGTGGGGGTATCCCGAGCACCCAGGATGGTGACTGGCATCTCGCAAGCCTGAGTCCTTACCCTTGGGGCTTCAGAGTTCTGCTGACTCTGGCCACTTAGTGTTAGAATTGAACTGAATTGTAGGACACCCACTTGGCGCCTGCAAAGTTGGAGAAATGGTTGTTGGTGTGAAAAGAACCCACATATTTGGTGTCCGATGTGTTGTGAGTGTACACAGGCCATTGGTGTATTGGAAAGCGCCTACGCGTGATTTCTCTTGTGGCCCAGAGAGGACCAGCAGGCAGAAAATGATTTACTTTGAAGCCAACATGGTGTCATCAACGAGGCTCATTCATGGCCATTTCCTGAGACGCTGCCACACACACGGGACACAGATTCTGCATTCCCCTGCTGGACCTGCACCCCTGCCTCCAGACCACCTGTTCCGGCTGTTCATATCCCAGGGACCGACACAACGTGTCCGGACGATTATCGTCCCTTTCAGTGTGACGTGGGAAATCGGGGAGTTTTTACCTCTGGCCAATAGGAAAAGGTTTTAGTTTGACTTCTCTTGGAAAAATGCACGGAGAAGGAGGATGTCAATATCCCTTTTTATTATGTAGCCCGAGGTGCTAAGGTCTTATTATAAATCAACACTTGCCCATTCTCCAAAGTCTTCACGGCCGTCTTACGCCCGAGAAGAATGTAAAGCTTTCTCCGAACACTTGCCGTTTATTCCGAAAACCAGATGATTGTCATCTGCTCGGCTCATTCACATTTTGTTTTTTGGTTAAATGGCCGCACTGTGATTCTTCTGTCCTCAGATTCCAGGAAAGTAAATGTTGGGGGCGGAGGCGTGGCCTCACCGAGCGGCTCCTCTAAAACACAGAGCACAATGAGCCAGGAGGGTGTGCGGGAGACGGACCCGGTCTCTCAGAATGCGGAGGAGAGCGCCGGGTTAGGGACCGCGCTCGCCGAGGGGGCAGGGATCCTCCGGAGCCCATCACCGCAGGGGCCTTTGCTTCCCATGCCCTGGGCACTCCTGGTAGGAGCTGAGCCTCCCCCTGCCTGCCCCCACTCGAAGCTTTCTCCATGGGCTGTGTCCTGGGGAGGAGCCTTAGGACTGAAGGCACCCCTCACCCGTCATGCCTCTCCCCTGTGTGCTTTCACAGTTGAGAGGTGTCTGAGGAGGCCGAGTGGGAGCACCCGTCACCCCCAGGGCCCCCAAAAGTACTGGGGTGACCCTGTGCACGTCCTCCTTGCTCTCCACACCTTCTGCTGGGCTCTGTACCCCCGAAACCTCCTCCGATCGTTGCTCTCCCTTTCAGACCCTTGTCTGCCGCCGGGCACTGCACGCTTACTGCACACGTCTGGAGAAGGTGCTCTGCTTCCTCAAGCGCCACATCCCTTAAGCTCAGGAAGTGGAGGTGATTCTTGCTCCTTCTTCCTGCTCCTTCCAGACCTTCCCTCCCCCTTCCCTCCCCCAGACTCCTGGAGCCTGAAGGATGCTGCCAGCGGCCTCTTCCACCCTCTACACCGCTCCCCGCCACGGCCGCCGCAGTCACGGCAGACAGGCAACTCGGCCACAGCTGCGTGCCCTCCCCGTTCCGTCCAGCCCCCATCCACAGTGCGGCCACCAGCCTCCTTGGTGACCAGATGGCCCCACATCATGGCTTCTCTGGGAGGGCCTCGTTGAGACCTGCTGTCCCGGAGCAGCGAGTGTTGGCCCCTTTTCCATTCTCAGCAGCGTCCCGGTTTGGACAGTGGATTCTGCAGGTCCCCTTCTGGATGGCCGGGACCTCACCTTCCTGTGACTTGTTCATCTTCCTCCTTCTCCTGCGTCAGCCGCCACGCCTCCATCCTGTCCTGGGCTGCATGCTCGCCAGCACGGGAAAGCTCGACTCTGAGCGTCCAGACTTGAGCGCCGATCCCTCTGCTTCCAAGTGCAAAGCGGTTTAAACTGCACTGAGACCTTCCATTCAGTGACGCGGTGACCGCCCACCTCCGTCCAGGGGTCTGCTCAGCACCCACTCCCTTGACGGCCTCTCTGTCGTCACAGTTATCTGTCAGAGCTGAAGTGGCTTCGACCCGCGTCTCTGTCCTCTTCTGTGTCCTGTATTCAAACAGATCTTGCCTGGGACACCCCTCACTGGACTGACCGTTTGGTTCTAAACCATGACTGCAGACCCCATATGGACACTAACCCCCTGAATCCATTCTGTGTGGTTTCTTTCTCAGAAGTGTGCTGAGCACTAACGTGAGGCAGGTCAGTAGGCTTCCCAGCTCCACACAGAAAGAAGACAGACCGGAGGAAAAACAAGTCCATAATCAGAGCCGCAGGGACCTACAGACCTGCAGACCCACGTAACAGAGCCCCAGCGCTCATCTTACTGGAGTCCTGGAAGGAGAGGAAAGCTTGCAAGAGAGAGACTGTTCCAAGAAATAATGACACGAACGCCTCAAATTTGGCAAAAAACACAAATCCACAGACTCGAGAAGCTGAATTGGTCTCAGGAGAAACACGGAGAAATGTACACCGAGACACACCATCGTGAAGCTTCTGAAATCTAAACACAGAGAGAAGAACTTTCAAAGCAGAGATACAGGACGGGTCACCTACAGGGTGACGCCAGCTCCTGTGACAGTGGGTTTCCCGTCAGGGACCGCGGGGCCAAGAGCAAGTGCCGTGGAGACTGAGGGAAAACAGCGTGAGCGTTGAGGGCGGCGTCTGAATCCAGACTGACTGAGACGAGAATAAAGACCTTTTTCTACAAGGGGGGATGGAAACGATTTGTCCCCAGAAGACCTACTCCTGAGGCTGCTGAAACGGTTCCTCCAGAGGAAGGGTGGCTCCGGGGGAAGGGACCCCGGAGGGTCCGGAGCCAGCAAGCTGAGCGGGCGAACGGAAATGTGGCTGCACTACCAGACTCTGCTTCCCCGCCCGAGTTTTCCAAGTCCCACGTGACGAGGGACACATGGCAACGCCGTCAGACGCCCAAGACAAAGGTCACCAGAAAGGGACAGGTGGAAAGACCCCCACGGACATGGCCAGGGGAGGGCGCAAGGACACCCGCCCCGGTGACGTCCGGCTCCAGGCCACACGGCCACCTCGTTTCTTCTCCCTCCTGATTTGCAGCCTCGCCTCCCAGCCGAGCTCCCGCATCGCCGCACACGGCTCCGCCGAGGCCGGTCTTCTCAAGGTCATCGAGCTTGGTTTTGGGCTTTCGCCGTCTGATTAATGTACCCGTCTGGCGCGCTCGCCTGGCTGGAGGCTAAACCAAGTCTGAGGCCCAACAGACTCAACGCACTTCTCCCTCCAGGCAAACTCCCCCAGAGCCCTCGTTCTCTCGCCTCAGCATCTGTGCTGCCAGGGAAGCGTGGCCCGAGCCCGTCTGCCCTCCCGTCAGCTGCGTCTCCTTCTGCCTCTCCCCGGCGCTGACACTTCCTTACGAAAAAGTCGGGTAGTCCGGGGAAAAAGCTTGCTCACGCGGAACCCCAGGAAGTCGCAAGACAAGCCCCTGGACGAGTCGGGAAATTATCCCAAACTTGTGCTCTTGGACGAGGGAGAATCGTACTCAGAGAGGACTTGATCTGACCCACGAGCCTGAGGTCTCAGACTCAGGTCCAAGGGCGGCCAGAGGGCCGCGAGGAGACGGGAGGTGCCGGGAGGGTCGCCTCCCCCGACTCCACGCAGACCCCGTCCCGGTGCGGCGTGCTGACGGGCGGGTGTGCGGGCGCCGCTCGAGGCTGTGCTGGACGCTGTGCAGGAGCTGCTCTGGGCTCGCACCTGCCCCTGGGGGATTCCTGGCTGGGCGCTTCCTGCTGCAGACGCACGGGGGGATGCAGGCTTTCCTGGGAGCGCAGGGCGCTCGTTTCCCTCGTGGAAGGGTGTGACTGGAGCTCAGTGCTCTCCGTGATCCCGGGAGGGGCCCCCGGGACCGAGCGGGCACACAGTGTCTGGCCGCAGGACAAGGGCGAGGAAGGTCAAAGGCAGCACGGAGAGCCGGAGGCGGGACTGGAGGTCGCTGGCTCTTGGGCGGAGGCTACGGGTGCCCGTCTCGTGGCTCCCCACTTGGGCCTGAGATTCTCCCGCACAGGGTGCCCCAGGTCGCAGTAACTCCGGTCCAGTGTTCCGGAGGGTTCCGCAGCAGGTAAACTGTTCAGCCCCCACCCCCACCGAGCAGGCAGGTGCCGACGGAGCCTGAACAGCCGGCTCCCGGGGAAGCTGCCTGCAGCCCCTGCCGGTGTCCACGGTGCACACGTGCCTGTCCCGGCCGAGCCGCGATGGCAGCGCTGGGTCACCCCCCACCCCCCAGGGGTCGGGGCTCCTGCTGTGCTGGGTCAGCAGCTGCCCGGGAGCCGGCCGAGGGGAAACGTGCTGAATAGCTGGGGAGCCAGCAGGGTAAGCAGTGCCTTGGTTCGGATGTAATTTATTTAATTGTTCCTTAACATCATGTAATTTTTAATAACAGCTGAACTTACCGGCCAGCTCGTAAAACCCTGACAATTTAACGAGATGGCTCTCGTCTTCCTTCCCACCCTCTCCTTCCTGTTTCTGACTCCCCTGGACCTTGGGGCCGCCCTACACCACACCACACCACCTTTCCCCCTCAGAAGGGCCTGTCTCTCCACACTCTGCTGAGGGGACAGGGACAGGGCCCTGCATTGCCATTTCGTAAATGCCTCTCCTGCTTGAGTCTGCAAGGAGGAGGGGTGTTTGCCCATCAGCTCAAATTAACCTGCTGTGTGCTGGAGGCCCCTGGGATCCCAGGGTGAAGGGAATCCCGGGCCACAGTCGGGGGGCAGAGGGTAGGCTAGGTCTTGGTCCCTCGGGCTCAGCGGGGGGAGGGGCAAGGACGAGGCTGGAGACGCCTGGATCAGCAGAACCAAGAATTGCACAGAGTCTGAGAACACGAGATGTTTTATCACATCAACAAAAGCAAGGTACTCCGAGCACTTACTCTGTGCTGGACACAGGGCATCACGTCACCGGGCCATCACAGTCCCTGGACAGCCACCAAAAAGGCCACCAGTTTCCCGGGGCTCCAGGCAATGCCCTCAACATAGGAAATCTCAGGCACACAAAGGTCAGTGAGGGAGGCGGGAACTCACTGCCGGTGGCCCCATTCCAGAGTTCCTGACTCAGAGCGCGGGGGGAGGGCCCGGGCCTCGGCCCTGTAACCCCAGAGGGCTGTTTGCTCTCCCGCTGGAGAACCCTGGAGCCCTTGACCTTGCTGCAAGCCCCGTGTGTTCTGACGCACGCTGTCTGCCTCTGGCTTCCGAGGACCCAGGTCGCGGGGATGGTGCCCAGCCCTGTCTGAGCCGGAAAAGGAAAAAGCCGAGAAAGCACCTGCGGCTGCCTTGGGCCTTCTGCAGCCCTCGCTGGGGCCGGCTCTCTGTCTGGTGCTCTCGCTCAGCCGCGTGTGTGTGGGAACCCCGATGCAGCCAGTGTGTCCTCGAACCCGTCCCCGGGCATGCGGAATCGGGTCTGACACACCCATTGAGCTGCGGGAGCCGCTCGGAGCAGACCCGCGCGCAGAGCAGAAAACGTCAACCGTGATCATGCGCTTGTTCTGTTCCCGGGGTGAAGGGACCAGAACTGTGGGAGGACGATGGACTGGCAGGGGCAGCTCTGTCATCTCCGACAAAAACAAACTGTCGCTCCAGGATTGTGATTTCCAGGGACGACTTTGCCGTGTGTCCGTTTGTCAAAGCCCTGTGCTGTGGGTGGAGGGTGTCCTGTGGCCTGTGGTACCTGGCCGGGGGACAGGCTGGGGGGAGAAGGCTCACTTCCAAGGTGCGGTGTATCCGCCCTTTACAGAAGGCCGGAGGGCGACTGTGGCACCCGGGGGGCAGGCTCAGGTTCCGCGGGCTGCCACCGCCTCTCGTTGGGTGCCTCGTGCCCAGGGAGGGTGACAGGCCTCCCTCCAAGCCCATCCCTCCCTTCCATCAACTTGGTTCTCCCACTGCTTCCGAGTCCCTACGCAGGGGGAGGGCCGGCTGGGGTCCCATGGGTCCGGAGGGACCCCAGGCATGGGGCCGCCTCACTTCACCTTTCTCAGCAGGTCCCACCTTTCCCACCCAGTGTTCATCAGGGGAGGGGCTCAGCGGGAGCCGTGCTAAGGCTGGGGCCTGGGAGGACTGGGATGGGAGCAGGACGCAGGGGAGGGGCTGGGAGGACCTGGGATGGGAGCAGGATGCAGGGGAGGGACTGGGAGGACCAGGGATGGGAGCCCGGGTTGGGAGAGCTGGGCCGAGGCTTCCCAGACCTTGCAGAGCCCTCTCGGGAATGATGGAGGGCAGGGGGAGTGTCTGGAGCCTGCCCGGCAGTGCGCAGGGTGGGGACTGCCCTCCAGGGTCAAGTGGGAGGCCCCGCGGGCTCCCCGGACGGCAGGCTGATGGACACGGTGCTTCTTCGGCTTCTGCTTGTCCCGCGTTGTTCCCAACCATGAATCCCAGCCCCCCACACCGGCTTTCAGATGCTGGTGACAAGGCCCAGGAGCCACCAGACTTCTGACTGGCAACTCTCAAGTCCGGGCTCCCAAGACCCTGACCTGGGGCCACGCATACGTCTTGCAGGGGACCTCATGGATGTGCACGGCAGAGCCAGACAAGGCCCAGCTGAATTCCGTTGTGGGGGGATGTCCACGGTGACAGGGCTACGGAGACCACTGGGGGAGGGGGGCCGGCCCGGAATGGCAGGCGGGTGGGGCCCCGGGAGGGAGGGGTGTGAGGTGGGGGTCCCTGGGTGCCCAGGGGGTTTTGTCCCAGCTCCCAGGTGGTGGCTACAAGCCCATTTCCCAAGGCAGGACTTTGCTAAGCTCCCTGCTTACATTATGGGGCTTTCTGCCCTCGCGGTATGTGTAACAATAAGCAGTTAAATAACGCTCTCGTGAGGCGCCTGGGTGGCTCAGTGGTTTAAGCCTCTGCCTTCGGCTCAGGTCATGATCTCAGGGTCCTGGGATCGAGCCCCGCGTCGGGCTCTCTGCTCAGTGGGGAGCCTGTTTCTCCCTCTCTCTCTGCCTGCCTCTCTGACTACTTGTGACCTCTCTGTCAAATAAATAAATAAAAATATTAAAAAAAATAACGCTCTCGTATGTGTTTCTGAGCGAATGCACGCATACCACACACACCGCGCTATCTCCTTTTCATCTGCGCTGGCGAAGCCTCACTGCGGGGACCTGCTGGGGTAACCGGTTTGGCCAGTGGCTTCAGGCCCTGCCAGGCAGGGCCGCGCTGCCGCCTTGGAATCAGGCCCTGCTGGGCCTGTTGGGCGCTGCCCAGGCTAGAGCTGGTCCCAGTGCCTCCCCCGGAGGAAACCAGGGCAGGCTTCTCGGAAGGGGAATCAGCTCAGGGTTGCCGTGGGGCTCCCTGCCCGCAGGGTTCCCGAGGGTGACCCTGTCACAGCTTCTGACCTAGTGAGTCCGAGCATGGACTGCCCTGCCTGAAGGCGGGTCCAAAGTCGAGAAAGTTCCCCAGGAGCAGGCTGGGGCTGGCACAGCGGCTCCTGGCTGGTGGCCCAGGGTCCTGGCCATCCCGGCAAGGGCCTGCAGGGTGCTCCGCTCTCCCGAGAAGGAGCTCACGTGTCTGCAGCCATGTCTCAGCAGAGGGCTGCGGGGTCAAGGAAGCCCCCGCTTCTTCCTATCGGCGACAATGCTCTGAGAAGCCAGCTTTCGCTTTCTAGGCCTGGCGGGGCACCGGTCTGGGAGCCGAGAAGACACTCCCGCCCCCTGCCCAGGGAGTAACAGTGCCTGAGAAGGGCCAGGAGTCACTGGAAACTCAGAGGAAGGGGCAGGTCAGGGAATGGTGTTATGTCCCCAAGGGAGGACGCTGGGAACACCCCACGTGGGGGCACCTCAGCCCAGCCCGTACGGCAAAGGCGCAGGGAGCTGTCCCGCCCGTGGGACAGCAGCAGGGACTCTGGTCCGCCTCCAGCCACGTGTCCGCTTGGACGGAGTTTTCCCTCGTCCTACCTGTCCCCGCCAGTGGGGCTGACCTCCGGGTTCTTGCGAGGGATCGCGCCGCGTTGCTTGGACTTGTGTGTGGACCAAAGTGAACCCGGCTTTGCCGTGTCGTACGCACACTGCTGGCAAGGTCATTTCTTCGAATCTTTTTTTTTTCTTTAGCAGGTTTATCTCACCTGCGATTCTGACGGGGAATCATTTCCTGCTCTTTCCTCCTTGTTGGGGCCAGACTTTCGTTTGGCTGGGTTTGGGGTCTGAAAGCAAGAGAAGGGGACCGGGGTGCAGAGAGGGCCTCCCGTTTGCTGGGCTCTCTGGGGCTGGTGCCCACCTTCTCCCCGGTGCCCGCTTCAGGCCACCCAGCCGCTGTGAGGGTTCTTATCTCTGGCAGAACAAAGTGATTCGGACGTGATGTTTGTATCATGTTGATGTTTGTATCAGGGTCTTGCAGGTGGCGGAGGGCTCCCCCCGAGCCTCGTGGCGGTGTTCCAGCTGGGGAGCGCTCTGGACTGTGGGCACTTGAAGCACTTTGCAGAGAAGAAAAAAAGCAGGCAGATTTCTACGTGAGGATTCAGAGAATTGTCGGGGAACACGGACCACATTCTGGTCAGCGCTTTGTCCCCATGAGTGTCCTCTCGTGTCCTTCAACCCCACACCCCCGTGTTACGCCTTCGGTCAATATGTGGAGGCCTGCTTAGGTAAACAGCAGGAACTCTCCTGAGAGCAGCAGGAAACCTGACCCCCCCAGAATGTGTCACGATCAACAGGCTCTGGCCAGAATAACTCACCAGCTTCCTGGAACAGGCTCAGAACTGCCAGGAGAAGCCCAAGAAACGCCAGCCCGACCTCTGCCTCCTTGGACGCACAGCCTGACCTTCGAAGACCAAACAAATACACCCGCAAGCCTCTGGCTGCTCGGAGCGCCCCGGGACCAGCACAGGTGGGCTCCCCCTCGCCGATCTGGCGCGGGAGCCCGGGCGTCCTGGCGGGCGAACCGCCGGTTTCACCCAGTCGAGCTTTGCCAAAAGAAACACAAACAGCAGCTTGCAAATGCAACAGAATCCGTCTCCTTACCTGGAATTCAAGACATGCAGGGACGAGGGAACGGCTTAGTTAAAAAGACAGGCGCTCTCGTGTTCCTATTCCTGAGTTCTAGTAACAATAATAACGACAGGAGCTGGAAGAAAGGGCACACTGTCCTGCCCCCTGCTCCAGGGGACACAGCTGTGACAGTGAGGAGACCAACGCTGTGGGCTCCCGTCCAGAGCGTCCCAGACGGCAGCGCGAAGCCTCTGACATGCGCGCTGTGGTCTGGCGTTAGCTGAGACCCGGGGGGCTGCTGCCAGGATCATTGTTCACGGGGTGGGGCTCACGAGTCTCTGGGACCCCAGGGCCACTCTGGGTTTTCTGTGTCTCCATCCAAAATAGGGGCTACCCCGATTCCTTTTGCTTGTATCCTTCACGGAGCTTCATGGTCAAGGGTCTTTGCAGCACCACCCTGGATCTGCTCGCAAGGTGCACGGAAGAGGCAGGATTCTGTGGTACAAGAAACTCTTTAGTCAAACAAGGCCATTAGGAAGAGAATCTACTCGAAATTCCAACAATGAGGCAAAAGGAGAGAAAATACTGAGTCCGGACGCTGAGGCAGGCTGAATGTCAGGCATCACAGGTGATGTCCGTGCAACACCAGCCCCCACGCCTGCGCCCCTCGCCGCCTGCCTTTGGCGGCACTGACACGCTCCTCTCTGGAGGGGACTGTGCTCGGGGCTTAAACACCCAGCTGCTTCCCCCGGGGGGCGCTCCTCTGCCCTGGGCACGGATGCCGGAGCGGAGTGGGCGGTGACCTTGCGGCGCGGGATGGGGATGTGGTCCAGAGGCTGAACCTACATGTGCTCGCGCATACGAGGAACATCGTTACCATAGAAACCCGTGGAACGACGACCCAGAGCCCGGCCGACCCAGGCAAATGAAGCTTCTCCTCTTACTGCTTGTGGTGGTCGTGCTAAATTGCACTGGTTTTTTTTCTGTCCGGCCGGCAGGAGCTGTAACAACGCTCATTCATCACCCTGTCCCCATGCGTCAGAAGGACAAGGATCCCTGTGTCTGTCAAGACAAGCCGTCTGCCCAGCAACCCCACAGCTGCCGTCCCACCGCACCTGCCCGCTGGTGACAGGTGTGCTTTTTGAGACCCAAACCCCAGAACCTGGATTTACATGGGGGCGGCTGCTTAATTTGGGGTTAGTCCTTTTTCCTCAGCGGAGCAGTGCCCCTCTGGAGAGCTCGGGGCATTTGAAACTTTATCTGCCCCCAGAAGAGCACGGTCAGCATTTGCCTTCTGCTGTGGGCCTCAAGTGCCGGACAGAAGGATAAGCAAAGGATTTAGGCCACTTGCCTCAGCTTTGGGACCGAAATGTCAAACCAACCAGGCCCACATGTGAACTTCTGGCATTTCAAGAATGCGGGAGCTAAGAATCCGAGGGCTGGGCGTGCTGACCAGTAAGGCATGTGGAGCCCCGTTGGCAGGCGGTGGAGAACAAACACATAGCGGCGGATGGAAGTTTCGGCTTTTTTGCTCAACTTTGCATAACACGGTGCATTAGCTTATAAATATCACCCGTGAACATTGCCATGCAAATGTACCTCCCAAGAAAATTACTGCCGGCAGTTTCTATTCTGGGAGAGACTTGTGATAAACAAAAACCTCCCTTGGGTCCTGCTTATCGTGGTATTTAAGTCAAGGGAGAATGTTTTCCAGGGCGAAAAGACAGCATTCTGCTCATGTTTCTAGCTACTCAGAGCCCAAACAAGGTGTTGGGTGTGTAACCCAGGCTCCCCATATCTGCTTATTGGCAAAGTGTGATTCCTGTCACTTAGAATACAATCGGCCCTTGAACAATGTGGGTTCGAACTGTTCGTACCCATTTCCACACAAATCCTCTTTCGATAAATACAGGCTAACACTGTAAATGTATTTTTTCTTCCTTGTGATTTGCTTAACATTTTCCTTTTTCACTTTATTGCCAGGATACAGTATATAATACATATAGCATATAAATTATGCATTACTTGACTGTTATTGGTAAGGCATTGGGTCGCTCGTGGGCTTTGAGTAGTGGAGTTTGGGTGGAGTCAAAAGTTACAGGCAGGGGCACCTGTGGGCTCAGTGGGTAGAGCCTCTGCCTTCGGCTTGGGTCATGATCTCAGGTTCCTGGGATTGAGCCCCATGTCGGACTCCCTGCTGGGTGGGGAGCCTGCTGCCCCCCTCTCCCCCACCGCCTGTCTCTCTGCCTACTTGTGATCTCTCTCTCTCTCTCTGTCAAATAAATAAATAAAATCTTTAAAAAAAAGTCACATGCAGGCCAAAGCCATCTTGAGAAGACCAAAGCCGGAAGTATCACAATCCCAAACTTCAAGACACATTACAAAGCTATTATCATCTAAACAGTACGGTACTGGCACAAAAATAGTCATATGGACCAAAGAAACAGAATAGAGAGCCCAGAAATACTTTCTTGCTTATCCGGTCAATGAATCCATGACAAAGGAAACAAGAATATACAACGGGGAAAAGACAGCTTTTTCAATAAAGGAGGCCGAAAACCTGGGCAGATCTATGCCAAAGCATAAAACTAGACTGCCTTCTGACACCACACACAAAAATAAACTCAAAATGCTTTCAGGACCTAAATGTGAGGCTGAAACCATAAAAGTCTTCAAAGAAAACACAGTCAGTAAGCTCTTGGACATGGGTTTCAGCATCGTATTTATGGGTCTGGCTCCTGAGGCCAGGAAAACGAAAGCAGACATAAACTATCAGGACCAGGCAGAAATAAAAAAGCTTTTCGGGTAGCAAAGAAAATTATCAGCAAGACAAAGAGGAAACTTACTGAATAGGAGGAGATTATACATGCAATGATGGGTTAGTACCCAAAATATATAAAGAACGTATACCACTCACACACCCTAAAAGAGCAAAATTTTTTTTTTTTTTAAGATTTTATTTATTTATTTGACGGAGAGAGAGATCACAAGCAGGCAGAGAGGCAGGCAGAGACAGAGGAGGAGGCAGGCTCCCTGTGGAGCAGAGAGCCCGATGCGGGGCTCGATCCCAGGACCCTGAGATCATGACCTGAGCCGAAGGCAGCGGCTTAATCCACTGAGCCACCCAGGCGCCCCAAGAGCAAAAATTTTTAAAAAATTAAAAAAATATATGCAGACGACCCAAGCGGACATTTTTCCAAAGAAGACATCTGGATGGACAAGAGACGCACGAAAAGATGCTCAACGTCACTCATCCTTAGGGAAATGCAAATCAAAGCCACAATGAGGTCTCACCTCACACCCTTCAGAACGGCTCGTACCGAAATAACGAGATACACGCGCTGGCGAGGACGTGCAGGGAAGGACCCTCTTGCAAGCCGGTGCGGCCGCTGGGGAAGGCAGCAGGGAGGGGCCCCAAAATGCTAAAGGTGGAACTGCCTTATGGGACCTACTCATGCCACTGCTGGGTGTTTGCCCAAAGAAAATGCAGACTTTGATTAAAAAAGACACACACGCCCCTATGTTAACCGCAGCATTGTCTACAGCAGCCGAGATGCGGAAACACCCCATGTCCATCGGTGTTTACATATAGAAAGGGTTATGCCAGGTGAGGTAAGTCAGAGAAAGACGAACAACACAGGATTTCACTCATACACGGCATCTAACAAACAAACCAGACTCTGAACTCGGGAGAACAAACTGGTGGCCGGGGGGGGGGGGGGGGGGGGCGTGCCAGGTGGAGGGGATGAAGAGGTACAAACTCCCAGTTAGAAAATAAATACGCCACAGAGATGAGAAGTCAACAGACAAACCAACACGAAGTCATTCGTGGGCTTTTGACCGTGGGGGAGGCCAGCGTCCTGCCCCCCGAGTCGGTCAGGGGTTGGCAGTGTGTGGTTTCCTCGCTGGAAAATATAAAGAAATGCCACAAACTCACACAAAACGAGGGCAGCGTTGGAAGGGGAGTATGTACAGAAGATGTCTGAGTGAGACAAAAGCTCCCAACCTGGAAATCCTGGCGGGATCAGTCTGGGTGAGCCGGCTCCTCTCTGGGCAGGAGGCGGGGGTCAGGGAGGGCGAGGAGAGGGGACGGCCGCTCCGCTGGGGGCCTTGAGGGCACACGGGGAGGCCACGGGGTGCCAGAGGAGCCCGCTTCTATTCTCTGGACTCAAAAATGTCAGACCTTGGCCCTTGCCTCAGAAGACGTGCCTGATTTCCAGGGAACTGAGGAGAAACCTGCAGGGAACTTAAACCAGGTGACAGGGACCCATGCATGCCCCTCTAAGTTTCAGAGTTGCACAGGAATATGGGGTCACCTCAGTGTCCTTGTACACTCTGTGGGGACGGTAGGAGGGGGCTATGAGATGGAGGGGACAGGACTGACTCCACCTGCCCCTCCCAGGCAGCGGGGGACATGCCCGGTGGGGCCAGGCCTGGTCACCAGCAGCCTGGTGGGGAGCTGGAGGGATCTTGGGGGCCCAGCCACCAGAGAGAAAGCTCTCGAAGGCCCAGTCTGCCCTCCCTGCAGGGCTCCCCCACACAGAGGGGCGTGATCCCTGGCTGTCAAGGGGATAAAAGACCCGGCCTACAGCCCCAGCCCAGGTGGAGGCCCGCAGAGCAGAGCTTCCCTGCCACCATCTCTGTGTGTCCATCGGCGTGGCCAGGGCTCAACGCTGGGGCTCCTGCCGTGCACTCCCCCCCACCCCTCGCCTGTGCTCCATCTGGAGTCTCCTTCCCGTTGATGGGGCTGCGTCCTGCCCTGGCTTCTGTTCTCACCACAGCCATCTCAAACCCCCGAGCCTTTCAGCTCACCCCAGAACATGCCAGAACACCGCTGTGCTCACTCCTGTGCTCAAAACCCGAGCCGCTTCCCCTCCACAAGCCTGCGGTGCTGGCTCCCTGCTCCCGAACCTCAGAACCGGCTCCTCCTGCTCCCCCGCCGCCCAGAAGCAGCTTACCCGGAGACAGCAAGTAGCAGAGCTGAACTTGACTCTTTCCTTGAATGACCTGTTCTGGGAACGACCCCTTCGTTGAAGACGATTTTTGAGGAGTGTCCAACATGCGCCAGCTGCTTGGAGAATAAAGCCCATTTCGCTCAAAGAATCCTGCAGAAGCTCACAAACCAGGATGTGGGGGAGAGGTTTTCCTTGGGGTCTGGACCTGCGGGACGGCCCCCGAGGCCCAGGTGTGTTTCGCTTCTGGAACCCTCTCTTCCCCAATGGGATTGAGCTGGTAGTTTGGAGCTGCGCCTCCTGCTTACAGCCAGACCTGGGGATTAATATTGCGATTGCCTGGTTCTCTGCCTTGGGGGGCTCACATCCATGGCTCGGCTCCCACCCCAGTGACAGTGGTTCTAGTACCTTATGCCAGCACTGAAATGAGACTGTGCCTGGGGTGTGCTCAGCCCAGACCCCGTCCCTTCGTAAGTACTTAGTATTTCTAATAATATCAAATCGGATCGTGGTCTCATTTTGCCCCGCGTTCCGGAAAGGTTAGTAGCAGTACTGACGGTTAGCAGGTTTTGATGATCTCTCTGATGAACATTTAGATTCCCGAACTAGAGGGCGCCCGGGTGGCTCAGTCGGTGAAGTGTCTTCCGGTTGATTGCGGCTGCGTCCTTCCCCCGGCTTCTGTTCTCACCGCACGCAACTCAAAGTCCCCAAGCCCTTCAGCTCACCCGCAGAACACGCCAGAGCTCCCCCTACTTCAGCTCAGGTCATGATCTCAGGGATCCGGGATTGAACTCCGTGAGGAGTCTGCTTCTCTCTCTGCCCCTCCCGGGCTCATGCTTGCTCCCTCTCTCTCCCTCTCTGGCAAATAAACAAACAAATAAAATATTTTAATAAATAAATAAATTCTCTAACTAGAAAACAAAAGCTCCTATAAACACAAACTTCTAAATTCATCTCAGAAGCTCATTCTATGTGAAGATCCAATCATGCAGCAAATTCACAGTTCCCTCCGCAGGTATCTGGAGAGGTGGTTCTCAGATTTTAGAATGAAGGGGGTCCACGTGGGGGGGGGACGCTCCACATCCCCAGAAAGCGGGTCTGGAACAAGTGTCTTATCTGATGCTCACTTAGATCCCGGCTTCGTCCCTTGCTCCTTCTCTGCGTCCTGCCCTTGGTTCCCGGGGGCCGCGTGGACCGAGCATTCGTATTTTATAGTCACTGGAGATGCTGTGTGTGCGCCGCCCTGACTCCCTCTCCACGGGCTGGCAGGGTCGGAGCCTTACACGCCGGGCTCACCCTCTGCCGCTGCCCCCATGGGTGGCAGAGAGTTCACAGGCTCTGGTGCTGAGAACTTCGGGGAATCCAGAAGCTGTTTCCCCGCCTTGGCTCTGATGACGTCACTCTGGGGCCAAGGGAGCAGGTGCACGCTCTTCCCTCACGTTCCCTGGGGGACTCGGAGTCCGGCTTCAGACTCAAGCCCTTCAGACCCTCCCGCTCTGTCTCTACCAGTTGTGCCCGGCCAGATGGCATGATTCCGGCCATGGGGGTCCAGCAGTCTGGCCAGGGCAGAGAGCCCCACAAGCCCTAGCGCTTTCTGGCCAGGGGCAATCCCTAGGGGCCAGTCACACCTCCTTATAGATTCTTTCCTGCCAGCTACTAGCGTCACTTGGTCCAGAAATCTTCAATGCTTCCCCGTAGCCACGGAGTTAGGTATCAACGTATTACAAACCCAGCAGGATATTCAAACTGTAAGGGACCCCGGCCCTATAATCCTTATCCTGTTCCCTTCCTGGTGGGCTTGAAGCGCCCTTTCTTGATCATTTCCCACCCCGTCCTGGTCACTTTCAACGTGGGTGTATGCAGCTGGGTTGTGAGCTCCTGCGTAGGACCTTGGCTTGGAGGCGTCGTCAGAGTAGTCAGCTTTCCGGAGCCGTTGGTTTCCAGAGCACACATCCTTCGTGCAACCTTGGGGCTCCCTTCACTCCAGCAGGGCCCCCAGGCTTCGACGATACCCTACAGATCTGACCCCAAGGTTTCGAGGATACCTCTGTGTCCATGGCAGGCTCCGTGCTCCTTCCCCACCTCGGCCACAGATGCCAGGAGGGTCCGGGCTTCTCGTGCGGGAGGAATGGTTCAAACAACACTGAGTCGCTCGCACGCCCATTTTTCTCACCCACCAGCATGAACCCAGACACAGGCTGGACACGGGTTCTTTCCTAAGCAAATTCATCACAGAGGAACCAGCCTTTCCCTGGAGACAGGTTGTTTGGCTTGACGTGGCCTCTTCCAGGGGCAGCCAGATGGGAAACGGATTTCGGAAAGCGTCTGTGGAGCGACAGCCCTTGGCTTCTTCCCTTGGGGCCTGTGCATGACTGGGAGGGTCGGAAAGGGTAGGCTGGCGGTCAAGGGGACGTGGAGCTCTGGTACGCGGCCTGCCAAGCCGCCCAGACATGGGCCCCACAAGATAGGCCTGACTGTCCCCCTTCCCCGCACCGGAGCTGGAGCCCCGCTGAGAGTGTCGGGCTGGGCGTGAGCGGCACCTGGGGGCACCTGGGACCCTGCCTCCCAGGGGCTGGCCTCACTCCTCCACGAGAACAGTGACACTGTGTGTCTCCTCAGGAAACATACTTTAAAATTTTAAATGACCACGGTTCAAATTCCGCCCCCCCAGCATAGTTTCTCTTCTAGCTTCCCGGCTTCCCGCGCACCTGCTAACGTTCCCGAGGGCCTCAGGAGGACAGCGGCTCTCATTGCCTGTCTGCCCGCGTCCTGCCTCTCCCTCCCGGGAACCTGAAAGGATGCGTTTCTCTTCGGATCCGGTCTCCTCTCCAGCCCTGACTCAGGCTGACCCTGAAGGGCGCATTGCCAAGGCTGGGTCTTGATGGAAACTAAAAAAAAGAAAGAGGAAGGAGAAGAAAGGAAAAAAAAAAAAAAAGAAAGGAAGAAAGGAAGGAAGAAAATCCTTGGCTTACAAAGCAAGTATTCTTCTGAAAATCCTTTTTTCTGGATGCCAGAGCGTAAGACTGAACCGTTCCTCCTTTTTGTAGCAAACTTGAGCATCCCCGAAGCCAGTGAGCGCCTCTGGCAGAGGAAGGCTCGGTCAATACAAATAGACAAAGAGGAAAAGTGCATCGATGACCATCCTTATAGCTCAGCAGGACTGTGCCCCTGATTCCTTTTTCTTTTTTTTAATGCAAGGCCTCAGTCAGAAAAGAATTCAATCAATCTGCTCATTCTCCCTCCCACGTCCTGCAGCCATCTCTCGGATCGTCCGTAAATTCAATCTTGAACCTGAGCTGCCGTCGCAAGGCGAGCCTCTTGAAGGAAGAGGGAACGGTTCACGCTGATGCGAGCCTTCCAGCCCCAGGCTACTGGTCGAGCTGCTCAGCGGAAGCACAGGGCTGGCTTCTGTCTGTCTGTCTTCGCCCTCTGCAGCGTCCCTGGGGGGCAGCGTGGGTCTGGTCCTTCCAGGCACCATGTTCTGACATGGCAACTTGCAGAGGAAGAAAGGGACATCCTCTTGCATCACTGTCCCCTCAAGCGTGGGGGTCTGTGGCAGACATTGCGATGCCCCACCCAGACCCTTCCTTCCAAGGGGGGCCTCATGTTTCTGCTGCCAGGAGCGTTGAGAGATGGTGTCTCACCACCGGGTCCCTCCCCGGGGATTGTGTTTGTCCGAGGGAGGTGCCTTGCTCGAGGGCTTGTGCCCTCCTCTGTTTTGAGCCTGGGACATCCCATAAGCGGTGTCGGGTCCCAGCTCCTCATGAGACAGGCCGGCGCCTTTGCGGCAAATGTGCGTTTCCACTCCCCACCCTGCCCCATCCTGCTTGCCTCTCTCCTCAGCCAACTGTGCTCTCGGCAGCACTCCCCGCTAGATCTCTCACGCGAAACCTCTGCTTCAGAATCCTCCTCCCGTGGAACTCACTCAGAAAGAACTCACACTGGGAGTGGTCCTCGGAGCCGACTGACAATGCTGGTTTGGACGCTGGCCCCCGCTGGCCAGCTGGCCTTGGGGACCCACCACGGGTACCAGCCCTTGCCAAGCTGTAGCAGTCGTTGTTGAGAATGTGACCAGCAGCAGAGTGGACTGGAAGTTCCAGGGAAGAGGATGAAAAGAACACATGCTTGTCTGCGGATCCACGTCTCCTCTTCCCCCGGCCACTGACCGCCAGCGAGGGTTCAAGCCACAGCGGAACGTGGCTGGGGAAGTAGTGAGCTGCCGGCAGGGAAGTCAGCGCGAGCGGCGGGAGCCCGGGCATCTGGTAACACCGGCGTCAGGAAACAGAAGGATTTTCGCAGGTGGATCCCGAGGACGCTGGCTCAGAGAGGGGGCGACGGAAGGTGGGAGAGTGGGAGCTCATTGATGCATAAATGACCTCCGATCTGGGATCCTACACCCTGGGACGTGGTGCTGACGGTCGGCAGGAGGCCTCCTGGGAGCTTGGAGAGTGTCGGCCTTGAGAGAGCCCCCGCACCCGCTGTGGTGGGAAGTGGGAGAAGGATCAGGAGGCTGGGAGACATCGCCGTTTCCACGGGCAGCACCGAGGCCGGGAGTGCCGCCCGCTGAGCTCCCCGTGGAAGAGGCTGGGAGGGACAGTGGGACGTCCTCTGCCGGACGTCCCTCACGGAGCTCAGCGATGGCTCTTCTGTGCCGTCTGGGCGCCAGAGAAGAGATGCTGTCCTAGAACCAAGCCCCGCGACGCTGATGGGATGACGGGACCCGGGAATAACGGAGACCTGGTGCTGGAGTCCAGGTGGGGCCGTTATCATGGCGCAGGGCCAGGTGGGAACGGTGGCTGGGCCAGGCGTGCAGAGCCGCGGAGAAGGTCACAGCGCTCCCAAGGACAAGGCAGACGTGCGGCCAGCGACACAGGGCCTTGTGGAGCAAAAAGAAAAAGAAAAATCAAAGGTGAATCAGTGCACGACTGGGGGCAGCGGGCCAAGAACAAGTCTGTATCCCGTGTTTGGTTTCTGGATCTGAGCCAGACTGCAGCCGGCGTCCCCTCGCTGAGGGACAGGCCGAATCTCCGTGACAAAGGGCCCTCACACGGCACAGTGAGAGCGCAGGGTCCTCAGCCGCCGGGTCAGGAGTGGCCAAGCTACGGCCCGTGAGCCAGCCCCGCCGAGGGCCTGTCGGCGTCACCGAGACTAGAACATGGGACTCCCGATCCTTTATGTGAGGCTACGTAATGGCAGGAGCCGCAGAGGAGTCTGCAGGTCCCCGCCCGTGCGGATCCCTTCCCAGGGTGACCTGTGCCAGGTCGCGCAGGTAATTCCACTCTGGCTAAAAGAGAAGACTGGCCATTTTCAGGACGTGGGCACAGAACCGGCATTGACACCAAGAGCCCGAATCGGAAGCACCTTCGTGACCTTCCCCCGGAGAGGGAGTCATTGCCGAAGAATTGAAAAATCTTCGCAGACCAAGGGACGCATTGCAGGGCGAAGGAGATACGGTGGCTGAGGACACACAAGCACGTCTTATCACTCACCGTGTCTCCCAGAAGCCGATGGCCTGATGGAACCGTTGGAAAGGCTCAGAAAGGCCCAGGAGTGGTACCCGCTTGGAGACGATCTTCTCCAGGGTTGGGGCACCCTTGGCTGGGATGTACGCAGTGTACAGGGCTGGTCCCTGATGGGGGGAGCCCATGTCTGGGACCCAAGGGGTGCGGGCTAGCATGTGCCTGCTTACCAGCACCCCCATTTGCCCTGGGGAGTAGTCTGTGGTCTGGGTGTCTGCCCCCAGCACCCTTAGGTTCTGTGGATCTAGAGACCTCATTCCCAGAGCAGATGTGCCAGCAAAGGTCAGAACATCCTGGCAGGGTCATTGGCCTGGATTGTCAGAAAGAGCTGGGCTGGTGCACACAGTAGGGACAGGGAGGGACAATGTGTGTACCCAGGGGGTCCACTTGGGTGCCACTTGGCGCCCTCCTGCCTCACTCTGATGTCAAGTAGCCAGACATGGTACCCAGAGTCTGAGAAGGTATAACATTCTCAGGGAGGAGGGTCTGGGTCGCCAGGCAGCGTGCGGTCCCCGGACCAGCAGAGATGCCGGCCAAGAGCAAGGGGAGTCTCAGATGGCTCATGGAGGAGAAGAGTCTCCATGACGGGGAGATGAGTCGCTTGGCCAGGCCCTGGCACCTCCCACCAGGATTCTGCGGTCCTATGCCCCGGGGCACAGTGTGGGACATCCCCATACGACGCCCAGATGGTGCTCCAGGACCGAGGAGCTCCTTCCCCGCGGCCGGTGATCCTGCAGCTGGAGGCTCCCAGCTGAGTCCCTTCCAGAAAGGTCATCTACTGGGTGGTGTCTGCTCCCCAGGGATAACCCACACAGGTGACGGGATCCATCCCCGACTTCCACTGGGAATGGCCCTCAAGGGGGCCCCTCTGTCACACGGCACCCTCGGGGTTGGCTAAGGGCTTTGTGCAGACCACAACCCAGCTGCCTTCTCCCCTGGGCCAGTTCTGACCGAGCCCCCTCGCTTTCTGACAGTGGCTGTTCCCAAGAACGTTCTTCTATAAATCACCTGCACGGGAGCTCCCTCTCGGGGTCCTTGCTCAGGGAGCCCCCGAAGCTGTAACACGTGCCCGGGGCAGCTCCCCAGACTGACGGGGTAGCACTAGGTCGTGGGCCCTTTCCTCAACCAACAAGACTGGGTTTCCAAGCTTGGATTAAACCAATTTATTTGGGGGTGGAGGGGATGCAGGGGTCAACAAACGGCCACTGTCCACGGGATGCCAGAGTTCGGTGACCAGCACGGAGACCTCCCTGGAAATGCCTCCGGAGCTGTGTCGCCCGAGATGGAGACATGGCGGCCGTCCTGGCCTGTCTAGGGGCACGGACGCACACCGGGCCGGCCCCTGACCTCCGGGGGAGCCAGAGCAGCTGCCAGCCTGCTTCGTGTCTGACAGGCGGCCGGCACCGGCCAGGCCCTATTTCGCGAGCACCAAACAGGGGAGGGGGTGCTTACGTTCCTGAGCGCTACCCTTACCCTCTGTAAAAATAAACCTCAAACGTTCAGTGTTTCCTTTGTAAAGGAGAGAAATTAAAGTTTTTAAAATCACAGACCACGGCAGGACTTGGAGTCCCTTCTTAATGGGAACTTGACTCTCCTGTTAGGATTTTAAGGGTACCAACAAAGTCGGACGCGCCCTCTGGGTCCCTGGGGACTCTAGTTCAGAGGATGTAGCAGGAGTTTTAGGAAATAAAGAAAAAGGCAGAGGATGGGTGGCCTGTTGCGCTCAGAAATGCTGGCTGGCAAGGGAAACGGGCTTCTCCTCTGTCTGGGGGTCTCTGAGAGCGCGTCCCCGCCGGCCCCACGCGGCCCCGGGGGACACTTTTGGCAACCTCAGGGCACCTCCCGGTGGGGACGGCTGTGTCCCCTCCCCTGTCGCAGGTGCTGCTTATGGGTGACTCTGCCTCGTGTGGCTGCCGGGGCACTCACTGCTGGGTTTCAAGCCCCGTGTGCACGGAAGAGCCCCAGCGGTCCAGAGACATGCTCCCCGTGCGCCCTGCCGGGCTGCGAGTTTGCGGCTCTCGGGGCGGGTGTCTCCTTCCTCGCCAGGCAGCAGAAGTAAACGAGTTTTCATTAAGTGAGATGCTGACTGGTGCTCCCTCTGGGAGGAAAGGAGAAATGTGGCTGAGTCACACGTGGCCTCGGGAGCTCCTGCTGACTCGGTGTCTGTGACCTCTGTGAGCCGGGATCGCGCTTCTCACGGGTACACACTGCCCCGAGGGTTTGCCAGATCATCTATTTGAGCTGCGTCTTGTTTTTTTCTCTTGGCAGCATATTCGGTCAGGATATTCATAGTGATCTGGGGAGTGCCTAAGAAAATCAACAACAGCTTTCTTGAAAAATGCTTCAAGATCCAGCAAAAGAAAAAGAAAAAAAAAAAGGAAAAAAAAGGTGTTTATTCAACCCATAGGTCCCGGTGACGAGAGATGCGTTCTTCACCGGGGACATCAGTCTAAGCCAGCAATAAACACTGAGCTCTCTTCCGCATGGTTTTCTGGAGGCTTCGAGTCTTCTAATGACCTTCTGATGGTGTCTGCTCCTGCTCGCACGTCTGAGTTTTTGCAAATTTTGGTGACTCCGGGCGAGGGGACAGAGCACGCAAGCCCGAGAGCCCTCGCTGCAGTGGAGTTTGAGGGTGATGTGGGAAGGACGACGGAGCCGGCTGTCCTGGTGGAGGAGCAGCTATTGAAGGAAAGCCCGGAAACAAAACCACGCTGGGGGACGAAAAAAATCCCCTTTGCTAATGAAGCTGCTCTTTGCACCCTCATCAGGCCATGGACGCGACCCCAGGAGCACGAGGCTGCACAACGGTTGCAGACACCTCACGACCCAAGAGTGACCCGCGTGGTCGAACGCACTGCAGGTCCTTCTCGGATCTGGTCCCGGGATATTATTTTGAGAAGGGTCTAAACAGCCCTGTTACTCTGCCCTCAAGGAGCCTGGCTTGGGCGGGAGACTCTAGGGTGTCCCACGGCCCAGTTGTGCACCTGCTGGGGACTGCTGATCCAAGCCCGTCTCGACGGGCAGGGGAGTTGAAGGAGCGATTTCCTTCTGCTTGTTCAGGGAATGCGCAGGGGCTGGCAGGCAGGGCCAGTCACAAGTTGGAGGTGTCAGTGTGCTGAGACCGAGCCGAACTGACAAACAACATCCAAACACAGGGAAAGCACAGAGTGTCTCTGGGCTTTCTCTCCCAGGAAAATACAGTCCGGATGGAAATGACCAAGAAGCAAAGGTTACGTATTTTCAAGCAGACAGACAAGAAGACCTCCCAAGTTTCATTGAACAAGTGGGGGACACGGGGCCTGGAGGAACAGGTACCGAGTGTCCCGGGGCTTAGTGCTGGAATGTGTGAGCAGACCATCCCTCCACTGCCCCTCCCCCGAGGGTCCCTGCAGGAAAAGCCACACCTGAGTCCTGTCCCCAGGCCACGCTCCGTCACTAGTTCTCCAAAGAAGCTCTGAGTTCATTGGAAGATTATTTTTCCCACAGATTTTTTCCAACTGCTTATTACAAGTTTTAAAAGATGGTTCTGGAGTCAAAATCCAGTCGACAGTCTACAGAACCCCGCTGTATCCTAAAATTTTCTTGAACAACTGACATATGCCTACTTGGCCTTGAGTCCTGGGGACACCTTGTGAATGAGATGTCACCTTCTAGACAAAGATGCCTATTGTTAGGTGGCTTCGCGGGGGGGGCCCTGCCCATGCCTGCATGTGTCGTCTGAATGTTGGCCTGTCCTCATCCATATGTGGAAACCCAACCCCTAAATTAATGCAGTCGTGGGGTGGGGCCCTGACACACTAGAATTCGTGTTCTTACAGGAAGAGACACCAGGGAGCTCTCTCTAGCTCCACATCACAAAGGAGGTCATTCGAGCGCGTAGCGACACCACCTAGCAGCCAGGAGAAGGAAACCTGCCTTCCAGCCTCAGGGACCAGGAGGGATACATGTCTGCGGTGTAAGCCGCGCAGTCTCACCCCTCCCCCCAGCCCTGATATTTTGTCACGTGGCCCGAGCCGACTCATGAGAGCAAACCTCTCCCCGGGATGCCCGGAGCACTCGGGGTAATTACACTCACTCTGATAATGGATTTATCCTTTAGCGATGGCTTGCTATGTGCCTGGCGCCGTTGGTAAAACCTACGGGTAAAAGCCGATCACCCCTCTCCTGGGTTCGCACGTCTAACCCCCTGCATTCGGATCAAGGCCGTTCCAGCGGTAAGTCGTACCATGGGGCTGCTGAGGCTGCGGGAGTGCAGGGAACAGAAGGAAGAAAGCCCCATCTGGAGAGCTCACTCCCGCTGATGCCCCTTTTCTCCGTACCCACTTCATGCATTGGAGCCTAGAAGATTCTAGAACAGTCTTCCCTGAGTAAGTGATGCTGTGCCTCGCTCGCTACCTGCTTCCATCCCAACGGGGAGCTGAGTGGTAGCTGGAAACAGGGTGCTGCCACAGGGACCGCAGTGTACGTTGCCATGGAAACTGTATTTCTCCTTCCCCCACCCACCCCGTGGTCACAGGTGACCTATTCCGTATTGCCATGCAGGTGACCCTTCAGGACTACTGCTTACGGGCAGCCTTGCTGTGCCTGTCACATCTCTGCACAAGACATGCAAACCCACAGCCCATCAAGCGGGTGTTCTCCTGGGTACACACTGGTGTGTTTTCGGGTGTGGCCTGGTCCTTAGAGTCAATTGGCAGAAGGAGCCCTTAATCTCTGGGCACAGCCACTCATTTTCTCCTTCTCTTCCAAACACAGTCTAGGGAGGGGGTGATTATCTGGAAGACACCGGGCAGGTCAGCCCACTCCGTGTAAGAAGCCAATCTCGTAGGCAGACCTACCTGGTGCGTGGTTCTAAAATTAGACCAGAAAGACTGGTGCTTCATTCTAGAACCTGTGGCTAATTTGTTTATTATGTTGGACGAGCACAGTCGTGTTCCCAGACTCACTCTGCGTCTAGATAAGGTCGGAGAGCTAGACCGGCCTCAGACACCAGGTCTAGAACTCATGCCAGAACAGGGGCTCCAAAACCCATTGTTATCAACGGGAGCTTGTCACCTGCGGCTCCAGGGACAGTTCATACAGCGTCTCTATATTTATTTATTTACTTATTATAATATATTCACATACCAGTAAGTTTTCTCCATCCCTCTGCCGTCTGCCGTTTCTCCTCTCCATCTTCTGTCCCCCACCCCCTTCCTCCTTCCGCCCTGTTCCATCACCCCTGCTCTGCGCCGTTTTACGCGGACCTCAGAGACACAAGGTTGGAAGCTCGCACTGTCTTCGCCGCCAGGCTCACCGCTTTGAATCAGGGAATCTCCACTCGCCGTGCGTCTTTCCACGAAGGCCGGCTGGACGTTGGCACACGGAGCCGAGGCAGTGCAGGTGACGGCAGGTGACGGCAGCTCGTGCGGGACTCGCCAGTGTCCCATCGGCTCGCTGGGGAGGGCTGCTGAGGGCACTCCCGAGGGCTGAAGAGGATGGGCCGGGCAGAGGGCCGGTGCGCACAGCAGTGCACACACAACAACTCACACAACAGTGTACACACAACAGCGCACACAACAACTCACACAACAGCACACACAACAGTGCACACAACAACTCACACAAGAACTCACACAACAGTGTACACACAACAACTCACACAACAGTGTACACACAACAGCACACACAACAGCGCACACAACAGCACACACAACAGCACACAACGGCGTGTTTGGAAACACGGTGGTTCCTCACGCTGGTGCTCAGGGTCCGGCTGGATGGGGAGCGGGGGCGGGGGTGGTGCAGACGCAGGCAGAAGGCAAGTCTCGAAGGGTGTGATTTCTTCCACCACCGTGCCTGGACTTGGCTGCCGTGGGAGCCACGGAAGGACGGGAGAGGAGAGCGTGACCAGTGCTGCAGAGACACGAAGCGTGTCCAGGGAGCCCACTAAGAAGCGAGGGTGTCCGTACCCAGTGGCTCCGGGCCGAGGTGGCTCACACGTACAATGCACTGACCTTCCACCGGGTAGGCCGGGAGTGGGAGAGGGACCTGCGATCCTCTGGGCGTCTCCTGAGGTTTCTTTCTGAGGCATTGTTGGCTCCCACAGGTGGGTTCAAGGCCTTGACGCAGCCCTCTCTCCGCCACGTGTTCTTCTCTTTAGGCTCCCGAGGCATCTGGTGTCCGACGTTCACGTCTCATGTCTGTGCGCACTTCAAATAAAAGCATCCCTTGGGGCGATCGGACCCCCCAAAAGGCCACCGATGGCGGACCCCTCATCCACGGCCTGGGTCCTGCACCTGTCCTCCCACGGGTGCACAGGCCGGGACTCCATGGCCCAGCACAGAGCACAGACAGGACACCCGAGACACCATCTGGTCCAGACTCCCAAGAGAACTCAGAGCCCGGAGGACAGTCGGAAGTCTGAGGACAGCCGGGTGGAGGCCGAGCACGTGGTGGGAAGAGGACGATCTAAGCCGACCCTGCAAAGGCCACTCTCGGGCAGACGCATGCACCTCAGCTTCTCCCAGGACTGTGGTCGTCAGCCCGAGTCTGGAGAAGGCCGTTGGGAATGTCCTGAACTGTGTGCAAAGGAAACGAGCGAGTCTGAGACCCAGGAGCTCCCTATTCTGCAGATTGCAGATGTTTGATTTTCACGTGTATGTGCGCTAAGGGCTCCTGCCGTCAGTGCGCGGGGGCCTGGCCGTCGCAGGCTCTGGGACACAGCCGGTGTGCTCAGGAACACCGCTTCGGTGCAGCCGGGAGAAGCACGTGCCCCTCGGCGCGTCGTGACTGTTTCCCTGCTGGACTGGAATCCCCGCAGTGGAACCGCATATGAAACATCTCTACATGGTCTGTGCTGACCGACCCGTGTGGGTGTCTGTGCTGCTTACAACAACTAGAAAGCATCCCGGTGGAGGTACCCAGCACCTGCCTCTCGCAGGGTGGGTGGACCTGTGACGGCTGCCAGCGGCCCCGCGGCTCCTGTGGACCCTGGAGGCCCATGCTCACCCGCCACCACCAGGCTGGACCCTGTGGCAGCCTCTCCCCTGGGGGCTCTGGGCTGGCTGGCAGGTGGTTGCCGGAGGGCCGTGAGTAATGGGCACGGAGGATGGAGGGTGTGAATTTTCAAATGACGAACGCACAAGAAATTCATGCTCAACTGTTTTCGCTGGGGGCTTCGATGCCTCGGAGGCCGATGACGCGGACCTGAGCCCTGTGCTGTCACCGCACTGGGAGCCCACAGCTGTCTCAGCCCTGAGGGCATCTGGTGGTTTGCAGGTGTACAGAGATTCTGAACGGGGCGCATGGACCACGGGGACTCTCGGGGGCTGAGCTGAGCCCCAGCTGGACTGGGACGTGTCTCCTCTGTGGGCAGCGCAGACTTTCGCCTCTGCCACCCCGGACGGCTTTGGGCTCCTGCCCTGGCTTGAGGGAAGGCCTTGGCACTGACCAAGCTCTCAGCTGTGGGTCTTCTCTGTTCGTTAGATGAGTAACAACACTTCCTGGTGATGGTTTTAATTCTCCATCACTTCGTCTGTGTTTAATTTTTTCAAATTACTGAACTTGAGAAAATAGTGGTAAAATAAACATAACACAAAATTGACCATTCTAACCATTTTTAAGGGTAGAGTTTGGCGACATTCAGCACACTCCCATGGGTGGGCCACCATCTGTCCCCAGGGTTTACATCCAGCAAAACTGAAACTGTCGCCAGCAAGTACCAACTCCCGCTCTGTCCTCCGCCAGCCTCTGGCCACCTCCGTCTGCTCTGTCTTCATGGGTCTGACCACTGCGGGGACCTCAGGCAAGGGGACTCGCACGGTGTCTGTCCGTTTGTGACTGGCTGATCTCACTCGGCAGGGGGTCCTCCAGGCTCCTGCCGGCTGTAGCAAGGGCTGGAGTTTCTTCCTTTCTAAGGCTGAGTGCCATTCCAGCAGGAGGATGGGCCACAGCTGGGGGTCATGGGAGGGGCCTCTCCCTTCCGGCTGCCATGCATGTGGGTGTGGGGATACCTCTCCACGTTCGCACTTAATATCGCATTATTTAATACCCCGAAACACGAAAACACGGACTTCTGCGAAGCCCTCTGTCCTTCGTCATCTGCTGAACGAAAGTGACGCCTTCTGATCTTGGGTAATAACTTTTTATGGATGCTTCTGAGAACCAAGCAGGCACTTTTCCTTTTTCAATAACTGAATAATAAGACATAGTGTGGTGAAGCCCTAATGGTAGCCAAAACCACCAAGAAGCCCATTTCACCCACTGCACTGTTGGGTGTAACCACGTCAAAGACTTTTTAAACATGAGCCCCACTCACTCTAACTGGACCGCAGCCCTCCAGTCCCCAGCTCTGGACCTCCGAATCCACACACGAGCTTTGTGTGTCAGCAGCCACGGGGCACGATGTCCCGCGCTGGGGACGGGCTCCAGGCCATGAGGGCAGGGGGCCTTGGGGGAGAACCTCACTTGCCATGCCGGACCAGAGTTGTAAATACTAAGTAAAATTTTTACCAGGGGACCAAGCCAAGCACTTTGCTTCTCATGAAGGCTTCCCCTTGACTCAAGAGTGTGGGCTGATGTGGGTTCCTGCATGGCCCAGACTCCGGTTTCTCAGGAAGCTTCTGATCTGGCGAATCAGTAGGGCCCCGAAGACCAGGACTGGGGTCATGGGGACGTCATGGGGGAAAGCACATGGTGGGCAAGAGACCAGTGTGGCCTGGGGTTTTGTGCAGCTCCATGCACTGTCACAGGTCACCTGAGATCCAAGGGACCATGAGGCACCTGCAGGAGGTCTGGGGGCTCGAGAGTGATCAGAGTTTCCTACCAGCCTTTCCAGCTTCCTGTACATCAGCCTGAGTATCACCCTGGGTAGTGATGACAACAGGAGAGCCAGAAGCCTCCTCGTTCTCCTAAAATGACCCCAGTTGGGGCCACAAAACACACTTAAAAAATTTCAATGAATAGAAATCCTACAATGTCTGCTGTCAGACCACAGTGCCATTAAACTAGGAATTAATGACAGAAACATAACTGGAAAATCTGGAAGTATATTGAGATCAAAGAAGATACCTCTAAATAACATAGGAGTCCAAGAAGAACTCTCAAGAGTGACTAAAAATATTTTGGCTAAAAAAGGGAAAATACAACTTATCAGAACGTGTGAATGCCAAAGTTGTGTTGGGAGGACATTTAGAGCACTGGAGGGCATACATGAGAAATAGAAATCTCAGATCAATCATTTAAACTTCCACCTTGGGATCTAGGAAAAGAAGAGCAAATTAAATCCAAAGCAAGAGAAGAAAAGAACTAAAAAGAAAACACGAGCAGAAACCAATGAAATTGAAAACAGGAGATCAACAAAGCTAAAAGATGCTTCTTTGAAAAGATCAATAAAATGGATAAGCCTTTAGCAAGGCTAATGAAGAACAAAAAAGAGGGAGAGAGAGAGAGGGTACAAGTTACTGACATCAGGCATCAGATATCACAGACGTTAATAGGACAATGAGAGAACAGTATGAGCAACTGTATACCCAACTTCATCACCGCAGTGGAACGGACACGTTCTTTGAAGGGCACAATTTAACAAAACCCACATAAGAAGAAATGGATAATCTAACGAATCAGCAACTAATAACTGCCCTAGACAGAAAGCCCCAGACCCAGATGAGTTCGCCTGTGAGTTCTACTGAACTGTAGGGAAGAAATTACACCACTTTTCTGCAAACTCTTCTAGAAGACAGAAGGGGAAGTTCTACTTCCTAATTCCTTCTATGAGGCCAGCATTACTTTCTTACCAAGACCAGACAAAGAAGTCGCAAAAAAAGAAGACTCAGACCAACATCTCTCAGGAACAAAGAGGCAAAGATTTGCAACAAGATGTTAATAAATCAGATCCAACATCGTACTCAGAGAATTATACACGACAACCAAGTGGGGTCAATCCCAGCCAATCAAGGCTGGTTCAACACCTGAAAATCAATCAATGAAATCCACTCCATCAATGGGCTAAAAACAAACCCATCACATAATCATATCAATAGCTGAAGAAAAAGCATTGGACAAAGTCCAGCTCACATTCCTGATAAAAGCTCTCAGGGAAATGGGAACAGTAGGGAACCTCCTCAGCCCACCCATCATCTACAAGATACCTTTACCCGACGTCACACTTCAAGGTGAGAAACTCCAGCCCTTCCTGTTAGGATCAGGAACAAGGCATGGAGGTCCCCTCTTACCCTTCTCACCACACGTTTCCAATATGGCCTGGAAGTCTTAGCTAGTCTAAGAAGATAGGAGAAGGAAACCCTAGCGGGTTACAAAAATATGTATTTATTATACCAGTTTCCATTGGTCAGGAATGCAGGCTGAATGTCTGTTCAGGGTCTCTCAAGGCTGCCCTAGCTGGCCTCTGTTCCTTTCCCCATCCCAAAGTCCCTTTCATGCCCACATAGCTCTTGGGAGAATTCAGTTCCTTGCAGTTGTAGGACTGTGGTCCCTGTTCTCTTGCTGGCTGTCAACTGGGTGTGCTCTTAGCACGATGTCCAGGTACTTGCTGTGGATCCTTCTGTGGGCTCCCTCACCCTTAGACTCTCCCTTCCACCATGGTGGGCCCCGTCCTTTTCAGGTTCACCTGTTTAGGTCAGGCCCACCTGGATACTCTCCCCTTTGATCAACTCAAAGCCAACAGATCAGTAATCCAATCATGAGAGCAATGCCCCATCATTTTACAAGTTCTGTCTCACTGGCAGGGAGGGCATGATTCCGTGAGTGTCATGAGCAGCTGGGAGTCTTGGGGCTCATGTGTTCCTCATGATCACACAAGGCATGAAACTCACCACGGCCAAAGGAAGGTGGCCATATAGCCTAGCAGTTTAAAGATCCCAGCCTGGAATCAGCTGGCTGGGGCAGGTATTCCAGAGCTCCCAGAGAAAGTTCCACATCCTCCCTGGCTTCCCTATCTTTATGATGTAGAGACTGATGACCTGAAACTCCTGGGGTCCTAGAGCCCTCTTACCGAGCTCGTGCACAGGAGCACTGGGCTTGGTGCTTGGCGCAGGCTGGGTCTGAGCAATCGTGTGCCTCTCACGACTACTCTTCCCACAGCTGCTGTGGGCCGCAGTGGCCTGTACAAGAAGGTTCTCTTATGCCAGCAAATCCCACCATCCTGTTGTGCTGGAAAGGAGCCAAAGACCTTCGGGAGCTTGGGATGGGAGCTCCACAAGTGAGGCACACGCCTACAGGAGGGTCTGAGGCGTGAGCTGCAGTGAGAGTTCAGGGACCCAGGAGCCCCTTGAACGTGGCCAAATCCTTGGCCAAACTGAGCTTTCGCCATGGGATGGGGGACAGCATGGCCGAGCCAACACCCCCGGGGGCTGCTGGGGCCCCCACCTCCCACTTTGTGCTTTGAACAAGGACACCCCGTGCCCCTTCTGAAGTCATCAGCATTGGATCTTGGCTATACATTTCCTGGGCCCTAGTCCTGCGTCTAACACCAGCCCCGCTTGGAGCCTGATAGGAGTTACTTAAGCTGCTTTCCTTCTGGGAAACAAGTTACATAAACCCGATTCCCCGTACGGCCCCATGCGAGTTGGGTTACTTAAAAGCTTTGCTCTGAGTCCATCAAAACAGGGCCTGCCCGGGAGGGCTCTCATTAGCCAGTGCTGGCCCAGCACCTTCTGATAATTACTGTTATTGGGATGTGTTCATTAAGTACGCTGAGAATCATTTTGCAAGAGACAGTGTTTATTAACATGCAAATTGTCCCCTGCTGCCCTCTTTGCTTCAAGCTTTGGAAATCAAAGAGGGTGGTGGGGTAGTGTTTATGTGAAGAAGACTTTTCCCACCAACCTAGCTGGTGGCTTGGCCGCGATGTCTTGGGACACTACATGCCTGTCGGCAGCGGAGAGCTTTTCGTGTGGCTGTACGTCTGGAAGACGAAACACCGGTAAGGACGGCGCGTGGAGCGTTTATGGCCACAAGAGGGAACACAGGTCTCCGATGCCCTCGGAGAGTCCAGGCCGTGCTGCCCCACACGGCGGCCACCGGCCCCACATGGCTATCCAGCACCTGACACGCGGCTGGTCCAGCTGACGTGTTCTCTGAGTTTCAAAGACCTGGTGTCGGAAAAACGATGAAAAATAACTCATTAATGGTTTTCTGGCAGGGGCGGGTGTTGGTACCGATTGCATGTTGAAATTATAACATTTGGCTACCCTGCCCGCAAACTGCTTTTATTATAAAAATCCCATGTGTTTCTCCTCATGGGATCAGTGTGGCCTCTGGAAGACGGGTGAGTGCAGATGGAGCTCGAGCGCTTGCCGGCCATCCGGGAGGCCGTGCCAGCTGCGGCGAGGGCCCTGCTTCCGCCTCTGCCTTCGGGTTCAGAGTAACCTCCTTTCTGGGCCCCCTGCCCCCTGCCCGCAGCCCTTCCAGCTCCAGACCACAGGGCTGTGGCTGGCACGCCGTTGGCCTCACCCCTGCGTCACTGTCATGAGGGCCCGTGCCTACTCACACCAGCTCACCTGCAGCCACCTTTGTGCTCTGGCTTCGGAAAGGCGCCGGCCAAAGGCGTCCGGAGCCACCTGTCGTGTGCTCCCAGTGTGACTGCTCCTATGACTCCTCGTCCCTCCCCCAGGCCGCGTCCCTCACTCCTCCCCTGTGCAGTGGTCCCTGCCAGCCCCCTGCCTAGAGACAGACTCGGGGGTTCCCTCTCCGTGTCCTCACTGTCCTTGCCTGCGTTCAGGACGACCCAGCGTCTTCTGCTTATTAGACGGCATGTTCCCAGGGCAGGGAAGGACACCCCATCTTCTTATCTGTGTCTGCCTGGCACGTAGTGAACATTTGTTAGAAACGGTGGGCGAGCCGGAGGGTGCTGGCGTCGCCTGTCTGTGCGCACGGCGTGGCCGCCACCGCTGAGACACTGCAGGCTCTGTTTCTATTTTATGTTTACTCATTGCTTTTTCAATAGCAATGAAAACCACGGCAGGGCACAAACCCAGTGGCCCTCCCTTGCAGGTGAGAGGGAGTCCAAGATGCTGGCTCCGTCTTCCCTTTGCAGACATCCGGCCTCTCCGAGGGTCACGCCAGCCACAGGGTTGGGGGTACTTGGTGTGACTGCTGAGAATTGAGCTGAGAGTGGCCACCAAGTGCCCATCAGCCACCTACAGGGATGGCGGTCCTGCCAGCAGAAAGCTCAGAGTGCGGCTGTCTGTCTGCCTGTTTTCACAGGAGATAACAGATCTTCCCACCATGCAGGTCGGTGTTTGTGTAGTTTGGTTGCTGGTCTGTTTGGGGTTGTTGAGGCCGTGTTGCTTCATACCCTGGCTCACCCTCCCCCAGGCTCCCCCACATGAGGAGGCATCGGCTCCTATAAGCGGCTTTGGCCCTATTTGCCCTCCCTCCAGGGGACCCCAGCATGGGGCTCCTGGCACAGGTCGGCACCCGTGCAGACAGGGTCCCCGTTCCGGGGATGCTCTGCCTCGAGAACACTCAGTGCAGAAAGTGGGGACGCCTGGGTGGCTCAGTTATTAAGCTTCTACCTTCGGCTCAGGTTGTGATCCCAGGGTCCTGGGATCGAATCCTGCATCGGGCTCCCTGCTTGGCAGGGAGTCTGCCTCACCCACTCTCCCTGCTCATGTTGCCTCTCTCACTGTGTCTCTCTCTGTCAAATAAATAAATAAAATAGTTTTTAGAAAAAGGATGTGGAAAGAGCTGAGTTACGAGCTTGCCTAGGACCCTTCTGTCCTTACAAGGACTCAGCCTGCATTACCCAAACGGAGAGTGTCTTCACTCAGCGGTGATGGGCTCTCGGCTTCTGGGGAGCACGCACGTGGACGAGGACCCAGCTTTTCTTTGGTCAGAAGGGCACAGAAACGTTTTGCCCAATGACATAAAAACCCAAACTGAAGCCTGATTCATACGAAGAAATCTCCTGTGTCCCTTACTCACTGACCCACAAGGGAGGAGGCCCACGGGAGGCTGCAGAGAGAGGCCGAGGGAAGCCCAGTCCCACACGGGGGCCGATGCGGGGTCGGCTACTGGCACGCGCCGTGGATCAAGCCCACTTCGGCCACCAGCTCCGCTCCTGAGACGCTGGCCCACTGGGCTCACGGTGGCATCCCTGCCAGGCTCCCCACGTCACGAGGCAGCTCCCCATCGGAGGCCCTCCCTCGGCACCCCCGGGAGGCTGCTCTCTGCTCAGTTAGACCAGATTCGGAGTGTGAAGATCTGTGTTCTTTTCCTCTGATGGGTGCAGGTTGTTGTTAGGTGACGCAGGTCAGGCCATTTGGAGGCCGTTTCTGTGTGGCCAGCTGGCCGGCCCTCCACGCAGCTGCCCGTGTCCCCCGGCAGCTCCCCTGGCAGATGGATGAGAACCCCATCTGGCCCCCAGCGGGAAGCCCGGGGAGGCTCAGCGCGAGAGCAGAGGTCTCTCGGCAAGCCCTGCACCTTCTTTCGCAGCTGCCATCTCCCCTCCGAGTCTCCGCGACTCAGGTCTCCAGGGATTTCTTGGCTTTTAAAAATTCAAATACTGATATTTTATTGACTGAATATTGACCGTGTACAGAGATGCGGAACACAGGGGGGCTGGGCTGGGCTGGCCCTGGGTCCTGGACCCTACCGGCCCTCGACCCTCAGGATGCTAAGTCACGTGGTCCTTCAAGCCTCCGTTTAACCACCTGTAGGATGAACACATGACCCTGGGGTCCAGCCTCTCCAGCAGTGTGCAAAGCCAGGAACTAATGAAGAACTGGGTGTCAACAGAGAGCAAGCCCATTTGCACTCCCGGGGCGGGGGCGTCAGACAGCGTGCACCCCCTCCCCGTCTCAGTAGCCCGCAGCTCCTGCCTGCTGTCTCGTGCTGGATCTCTGCAGTTTGAAATGTCGTGTCTTGGAAAAGCTCAGTTCAATGCCTCATGCTTTGAGGGTTTCAGACTGATCGCAATTGAGACAGGAAGATAGATTTCAGACGAGTGTCTTTGTGATGTCAGGGTGCCTGGTTGCCAAGCGAGCAGTTCAAACAGGGGAACTTCTGTTTCATCCCGGAAGATTGAACTGCCGCTGAGTCTTCCTCCCATAAACTGACTGAACGGTTGCTGTCTACACTGTCGCGGGCTCCAAGTGAAGGTGCTCACCTCCCAGCTAAAGGCCGTCTTTGTTTTGTTTTCACTCGGGGACCAGCAAGGCGGGCCCATGAGCATGTGTGTGTGTGTGTGTGTGTGTGTACACTGAGGTTGCACGTTTGTGTGGGAGGTAAATGATATCATGTTTAAGGTGTAATTATTAATATCACTGTGACTAATTACGTTCACAACACACAATATTTTCGCATGCCTTATCTTACCGGATCACCCTGAGAGCTCGATGGGGGGCAGTGTTTTTGTTGATTGATGAGAAGCGCAATTCTCAGAGAAGTGAAGTGATTTACTCAAGGTCCCACGACTTTCAGGCTTCTGCCCCAGGTGCTCAGGCTGGACACTCTTCCCTTCGTCGTGAATGTGCCTTTATGTGCCCTTGGTGATAGTTCTGAGCAGTGACTCTAACAGGTGGAAATCAAGAATGCCCTTGTCTAAATATTTGAAGCCAGTAAGTTTGTAATACAGCTATTATTTTTTTTTTCAACGGTCTTCGTTTCCGTGATTTCCGGAGGTCGGCACCGTTCATTCATTTAAGAGCAACTTCTGCATTTGAAACAAACTCCCTCTGAGTGCTAAGAAGCTTGCTTCCTAGGATGTGAATCATTATAAAGATCAGGGCTTCCTGGACTCGCTCTCAACCACTGTGCATCACCAACAACAGTCTTCACGTGTCTTAAAAAAAAAATTCCCGATCAGCTGTTTTAAATTTAGTTGAATCTCGCCCCCCCAATCCTGCCTGATTTTTATGGTGATTGATTTTCATCTAAAAGGGGTTCATTTTGCTCTGCAATACGGAATGGCGTCTGTCAGCAAGAACTCTACTAATCCACAGATCTGGCTGGAGGATAGGGTGATGCTGGGTGCGTTTCTCATCACACTCCTCCAAAGCTGCAGGAGGGCATGTCCTGTGTCTCCGTGTTCAGTTACTATCCTCATAAGCATCTCACCGTGTTCGCCAGGTCAGTGCTCCCAGCTGGGCTTTAATGAAGGATCCGAGTCTGGATAGGAAGCTTTCACCAGCCTAGGCTAGACTGAACTACAAAAATTCTACTGGATTTTATAATTTTATTTATTTGAGTCTTCTCGCTCTCTCGGTGAGCATAGCTAAAGTTTTGTCTTTTACTAATTTTTTTTTTAATCAGCTCTTAGTTTCATTGATGATTTCTATGGTCTTTTTTTGTCTTTATTTCATTTATTTCTGCTTTGATATTTGCTATTTCCTTCCTGTTACCAACTTTGTTCTTTGCCTAGTTTCTTCAGCTATAAAAAGGGAACCCTCGTGCCCTGTTGGTGGGAACGAAAACTGATGCATCCACTTCACAAAACAGTATGGAGACTCCACAAAAATTACACATAGAACCACCATATGGGTAATTCTACTCCTGTGAATATATCCAAAGGAAACGGAATCAGGATCGTGAAGAGATGTCTGCACCCCGATGTTCACCACAGCGTCCGTCATTCACAAGAGAAGACACGGTAGCAGCCCTTGTGTCCGTCAACAGACAAGTGGGTAAGGACGGAGTGACGGATGTGTACAATGGAGTATTACTCAGCCCTGCCAGAGAGGGAAATCCTGCTCTCTGTAACAACATTGGTGTCCCTCGAGGGCATTATGTTTGGTGAAATACGCCAGATGGAGAAAGAGAAACATTGTGTCATATCCCTTAAATGGGGCATCTTGAGGTTGATAAAAGGGTCCTAACTTTCAGCTACAAAATGAGCAAGGTCTGAGGATACAATGTATCCCATGGTGACTGCAGCTGTAACATTATATTGTTAATGGAAATTCGCAGAGTGTAACTTAGATGCTCTCATGAAAGAAAAATATTCATGTATATGGATAGAGACAGCCGTGCTAATTAACTAATTAACGAGATGGGAGGGTCCTTTCGTGATGTATACGCAGAACACGATGTGCGCTCGAAACATCTCATAATTTTATTTGTTATTACACCTACATAAAACTGAAAATAAAATATATGCTCAGGTACATTTTGAGTAAGAAAGAAACAAAAATACAAGAAAAACAGAATTAAAGCTGAAGATGTCTAGTCAAAAGCGAGGGAGAGACAGAGACAGAGAAGGATCTACAAAAGTCAACCCTCAGTTCAGATGACCAGATGTGAGGCCATGGCTGGGAGGCAATACTTGAGCTGGGCCAGTAGGGAAAGCGGAGCGGAAATGACCGCGGCTAGAGAAAACACTCGCGAGCACACACTCCTTCACATGTATGTACTCAGGCACAGCGAGGCAGCTGTATTGTGACCATGGAAATAGCATAGCAACAGGTCTTCAGCGTCGTCCTACTGTAAACAGTGGCTGTGGACCTGCCGGTTCTGCCTGGGTTGGGGTGGGCAGTGAGGAGAACGGCCCGAGCCCACTGGCAGGGAACGTCACGTCCAGTCCACTAAAATCAACTCGGGGCCAGCCCTGAAGGCCCGTCCGACGACAGATGCTGCTGACGCTCAGGGCGTTCAAACTTGGGAGCCTCCTTTCTTGCACTGAAGCAGCCCGGTGCGGACAGCCACCTGCCCCTTCTGCAGCCTTGGTGGGAAAGGAGTTCTGTGTCCATGTGCTTGCCCTGTGATCCAGAAATCCTCTGCTTTCAGAAGAAAGTGGCCGATCCTGAGGCACAGAGCACACTAGAGTCTCATCTCCTCGTCCTTGTGTCCTGCCAGGGCCGAGTGGCACAGATGACACGCGCATCCCTCGGGCGCAGGCAAGTGCTTCCCCAGAGCCGCCTGGCCCCGGCTGGGCTTTCAGATGCACTGGCCGCTCCTTCCCTTCACCAGGCAAGCGGGGACCCGTCAGGCTCCAGATGCCGTCTCTGCTCACCTCTCCAGGACCCCCACCAGCTCGCGATTTTCTTGGAGTTGCTCGTGCGCACCCGAGCGCGGCAGAGTTGACCCGGAGATGTAGGAAGAGAGCATCACTGCGGAGCCCTGAGGAGGGCGCATCACCCGGCGATCAGCAGGACTTCAGGGCGGACGCCGCAGAGAGAGGGTCCAGGCAGAGCCAGGAGATGTCTGAGAGAGCACAGCCCCAGGGGTTTCTGCCCGAGGGATCTAATTTATAGGCCGGAGGATGGAAGCCCGCATTCTCCCCTTTCCCTGCTGGTTTCACAGGGACTCGACAGGCAGAGGCCTCAGGCGGTGTGGCCTGTCCACTTCCTGGAACCTCAGGCAGGTCACGAGGTCCCTCCATGCCCCACTCACACACCTGTACGGGAACAGGAACGGGGGAAGTGATGTCAGTCTCGGTGAAGCAGGAGCGAAGTCACTATCGCAACCATCTGCGGGTTCTCTCCTCTGCTGGGTTTTTTTTTTCTACTTCTTCTTCTTTTTTGCTTTTAGTGATGCTTGATGCCTGCAAAGAAACCCGAGCTTCGTCCCCTCAGTGACACCGTGTGGACTATCATGACAGGAATATACAGAGTGCGGCTGAGTTTCCCAACTCCGTGGGGCTTGTGAGAATTGGCTGGGACTGGCCCACCAGCCGGTTTCATGCCGGCCTCTGTGCTGAGGAGAAGCTGGTTTGCTTGGTGGCACGGCCACACGGAGGTCCGCGATAAGCAGATCTGCAAATACAGAAACACGTACACGTATGTGTGCACACACTGTTTTTCCTAACTTCGCATGAAGCTAAAGATAGCTACCCTGGGGTTTCTGGAAAGACCTTTTACACATTGACAAGGCTTGTGCAGGGCCCGCTGGGCACGTTCCCGGTGGGCTTGGTTTCCAGCACAGCCCCGGCCTCCAGCAGACCCCTGGCACGTGTCCTACACATTCCCCCTTATGACATTTAGAGTTGCTGAGTTAAGTCACCTGCCTTACCCCACTCTTCTCGCCAGCAAGGTACCTGTTGGGGCCTCTACACAGAGCCTGAGGACCCAATAGGCACCGGTCCTTAGGAGTGCCTCTGGAAGCAGGGCTCAGTGCTGGGCATGCGTGGGCCTCGGCCCTGGGGCAAGGCCAGCAGAGTACAAAGCATGGGCTGTTCTCCAGTGGGTCTGTCTCCTCGGGGCAGGCGGTGACTTCGTTCTCATGTCTCCTAATTGGCATTTCCCAAGATGGCCAGACTGATTCCGGAAGAGGGAGTTACTCTGAAGGGTCCAGATGATAACTTAGAAATTGAATAATGTTCTTCCAGAGGACACCGTGCGCGTCCCAGCGGCTGAGAGTCCTTGCTCCCACGACTGCCGCTGCTGCCTCTTGGCCGGGACGCCTGCCCCTGGGAAGAGAGACGGTTGACACCTAATGAAGGAGCTATTTTTCTTGTGCTTGTTAAGGACCAGTAGGGCCGACTTTATTCCAGGAGATCCTCTACAGAAGGGATCTTACTGTGGGTTCTGCTCCAAGTACAGCAGGAACGGGGATTTGCAGCCAAGAAGCAGAGAGGGGGTTGGGGGCGGAGATACTGAAGGAGACCAAGGAAGATCTGACTCACAGGACCTACGATGGGATTCCTGCCGAAGGTGGGCCGGGCGACCAGACATCCCTGGGGCGGTAGGGGATGGAGAACCCAGTCAGATAACACGGTGACCGGACATTAGGCTCTGCTAAAATGGCAGAACAGGATTCTTGCTAAATTTAGATGGCGCAGAGCCCCCAGGGAGTCATGGAGAGCTCAGAGGAGTCTGAGCAGAATCCAGCCAGTCCTCCTGCCGGCCTCGTCCCCTCTGTGAGGCCACCCACCCTCCACTTGTCACTGACAATCCCATTTTACGTCCAAGAGGGAAGGTGCAGCCACAGGAGCGAGCTGGTCTCGAGAGCGGAGACGGCAGGCTGTGATGGGAAACAAAGGGCCCAGGCCTTGGAAGGGAGGGCGGGCTTCCCAGGGAGAGGGGCAGGGCAGGGCAGGAGGGGGCCTGAACCTGTTCTGCACCCTCCAGCCTGGGAGAAGGGTGTGGAGGTCTTTGAAAGAGCTACAGAGTGGTTTCCCTCTGCAGGCTGTGTTCTCCCAGCGAGGGCCAAATTGGGGGTGGGGGCTGGGAGAATCCCCGGGAGGCTGGGTGTGTGCGTCCCTCAGCAGCTGCCCGACCCTGGCTGTTGGAACCTCAGAGTCTGGAACTGGATCCGGGTGTCCCGCGGGCGGAATGGGAGA
Source organism: Meles meles (assembly GCF_922984935.1). Lineage (NCBI taxonomy): Eukaryota > Metazoa > Chordata > Mammalia > Carnivora > Mustelidae > Meles > Meles meles. The sequence continues at coordinate 96,876,934 of NC_060076.1, forward strand.
GACCGAGCAGCTTGGGAATCTTGGGTCGGAGCCCACCAAAGTGTCCGGGGGGAGGAAGCCCGAGACCCGGGAACTGCTCTATGGAGTACTTGGCTCTGTTGGGGTCACAGGGACATACAGTGAGGACCTGGGGGAGCTCCTGATAAGAAAGAGAGCTAGATCGAATCCAAAGAAACCAAGAGGAGACTGGTGGGCGGCAGGGGCGTGGGAGTGGCCCTGCAGGGGTGGGGAGTTGCCGTTTAGAGGGCGGGGAGTTTCGGTTTGGGAAGATGAAAAAGTTCTGGAGAGGGATGGACGTGATGTCACACAGCCTTGTGAGTATAGTTAATGACACGGATCTACACCCTGAAGAAGAGTTGAAATGCAGAATTTTTATATGATATGTACTTTATAATAATTAAAATAAGAGGAGAGAGAATGTGGGGCATGAGCCAACCAGGAGCACCAAGAGCTCACGAGACCAGTGCCGGTGAGATGAAGATGGGATAAGGCATCTCCCTCCACACTCGGCTGTCTGCCCACTCCCAGGAGACCTAAGCCACATGGGAAATGTGCAAGAGGAAAAAGGTCAGACATCACCCCCTCTCCAGGGTGGGTTCTATGGGTCAGTCCTGAAACCAGGATACTGGAAGCCCTCCCTGGAGGAGGAGGTGGGCTGAGCCTGAGAGCAAACCCGATCATCAGCCAGGTGACTGACATTTGCAGGGATCCGCATGTCCTCAAAGCAGTCCCAGGTACCTTCTGGAATCTGAGCAAAGAGAAATTTTGACATGTGCAGTGTAATTCCATTTCATCATTTTGCTCTCCGAGTTACACGGGTTTGGCGACAAGATTTCTTTTTTTCTTTTCTTTTTTTCAATTTACAACAAAAGATACTCCAAACAAAGTCAAAGGCAAAGACCAACTGGGAAGAAACATTACTCATTACTCTAGTGAAAACAAAGGGTTCCAATCAGCCCCATGTCAGGAACTTTCATGAGCTGGTAAGGAAAGTCAAATAACTTACAGAAAAATGGGCAAAGTATATTAATCCGTAACTCACAGAGGAATAAATGCAAACGACTGATAAACATCTTTTTAAAAATACCAATCCTTGCAATGAGGCATGGAAAAGCAAATGAAAGTAAGGAAATCATCTTTTGTCCATCTCACTGGCAAAAATTACATGAATGACATCCATTGGTGGTGAGGCTATAAAGCAAAGAGCATTTCACATGTTTTCCTCTATTTTATAGATACACACACTCTCTTCTGTATAGTTGTCCCATTTCTGCTCACTATTGCATAGAAGCAAAACCGTTTGCACACGGGCACAGGTGTAATGACCGGTCCTGTAGCACAAAACCCCAGTCTGTCCAAAGGGAAATGTTTGGATGAATTGGCCACACACCCTGTATGGAATATGAGTTCAGATATTAAGCATATTGTGTTGGATCCAGTCCTATTGGATTGTAGGGATGTTCATGCTGTGAATAAGGAAAGAAGTTGCGCGCGCACACACACACACACACACACACACACACACAGACATATGTATGACCCCTTGTTTGCCACCTCAGCAGACGTTTGCCATCCATGTGCGTCTTCGACCGTGTCTGTCGGTGTGGGGTTGGGCACGGAGAAAGACGTGTAAGATATGCATCAGGCAGTTCACGCTGGTTCCACGATGGTGTTAGAGGAAGACAGGGGAGGGAGACAAGAAATGCAGAGCCTGCAACAAAGCAGGGAGACAGAAGCATTGGATAACCCAAACTGCTGATTTCAGTGGGTCCATTCATCAGAATTCTTTACAGATACGGAATATGCATAGTGATTAGAGTGAAATACAAGAAATGGAGGAAAAACCCGCTGATTCAATTAAAGAATAAAATGGTGGACTTCCAAGGCTTTAAACTTTTTTTTAAAAAAAGATTTTATTTATTTATTTGACAGACAGAGATCACAAGTAGGCAGAGAGGCAGGCAGAGGGAGAGGGAAGGAAGCAGGCTCCCTGCGGAGCAGAGAGCCAGATGCAGGGCTTGATCCCAGGACCCTGAGATCATGACCTGAGCCAGAGGCAGAGGCTTGAACCCACTGAGCCACCCAGGCGGCCCGGCTTCATACTTTTTAAATAAAATTTATTTTGGAAAAATTTTTAGGTTTAACAAGAAAAGTATAAAACTTCTCCAGAGTTCCCGTCGAATACCCTTGAGAAAGTCCCTCGTCAGGAACAGCTCACAGCTTCATGGTGCGCTCGCCAAAACTAAGCCAAAACTAAGGGATCAACACTGACACGTTATCACGAACCAAATTGAGGATCTTACTTGGAGTCACCAATGTTTCCATTGAAATCCTCTTTCAGTTCCAGGACCCGACCTAGGGAAGCGCTCTGCATTCTGTCATGTAATGAGGGCTTTTTAAAACGTAATTGGGCGGTGATGTCATCGCTGCTTCTCCATGGTCTTCAGGGCCTCGGGAGTCATTCAGTGTATGTTTTCAATAAAGTAAAAAGTGATTTTATGACCTCGTCACATTTTTCCAAGACACATAGCGTCAGTCTTCTTGTGCCTGTTTCCCTTTCTAAGGGGGACTGTCTTACCACCCCCCTTCCTGGTGCCTTAGGATGCTCACGTCGGTTCTAAATCCCTCTAGAAGGCCTTTGCCCATCTCCTGTCAAGGTTCTGGGCCAAGCCTTCCCAGAGCTGCTGGCTGCTGGCCGGTCTGTCCTGGCCAGAGCCGGCCCCTTGTCGCTGCAGAGCTCAGCCCACCTGCGCATGCACAGCGGCCCTGGTGCCCCGGCCCGGTGTGCCTGTGTGTCCAGCTCAGCGCCTTGGGCCGCAGGTGCGCAGCTGATTGGACCGAGAAGGAAAAAGAGGAAGAGAAAATCAAACCCATTTTCCAAGTGGCAGAGTCTCGCCACTTTACCCCCTGGTCTGGGAGCAGGTCTGGAGTGGGGGGTGTCTGTGTCCCTCGAATGGCGGGTGTGTAGGGCTGAATCATATTTCGTTTCCGATCAAGACGGCTGTGAAAATAACCCATATTCATAGTGGCATCACTCGCAGTAGCCCCCAAAGTGGTCACGACCTAAATGTCCACTGATGGATGGATGAACCACGTACATTAGACACAAACCATGTATAGGACCTGGAAGGGACTATCATTTCGTCTTGACAGGGACCAATGTCCTAACTCACTGCAGTGTGGATGGACCCCGAGGACATTATTTCAAGTGAGAGAAGTCAGTCTCCAAGGACAAATAGGCCATGTTTCCACGTACATGAGGGACCCAGAGTAGTCACACTCACAGAGGAAGTGCATGGCTGGAGCCAGGGGCCTGGGGTGGGGGTCAGGACGGAGTGTTAATGGGGACACAGTTTCGGGAAGATGAAAAATTTCTGGAGATGACGGTGGGGATGGCTGCATAATGTGATTGTTCTTAACGCCACAAGCTGTACACTCAAAAATAGTTAAAAAGGTATATTTTATGGAATGCCCATTGTATCACAATTAAAAAAAACAACAAATGTCTGTGAAAATCATTTTCGGACTCTGGTTTGCACGGTGACTGAGATCTCTCCTGCCCTCCTTTGCGATTGAGAACAGAAAATCAATCAACGTCTGCTAGGTGGGGACTGCCAGCTGACCGGAGACACAGTGGGACCCCTGGGGACTTGTGTATTTTCATTTGTGCTGGGACAACAAAGAGGAAGGGACAGAAATGACGGCCGGCAATGGGGGAGGAATCTCATGAAAAGGCTGAATCGGAGCACGCAAGACTGGGACGACAATGCAGGGTGAGCCGTGACGTGTCCAGTGTGCTAGGCACTTGGAAGACGCCTCGCTCTGCCGTGTGCCTGGATGAGTGGGGACACTTGCCATCATCAGCCTGCTGGCACAGCAATTGTCCCCAAGGCTCTGGAGAAAGGCAGAGGAGTGATTCACCCAGAAGCCCTTTTGCGTCCTGCTGGTAGGCGCACGGAAACCCGCAGGCACCAGAAACGCACATCTGATTCAAATGCATTGACAGCTGGAAATATTGTTAGAGGCACTAGTCAATTCTTTCTTTCAAAACCCTAGCCCAGTTAAAGCAAAAAAGAGAGGGAGGGAAAACTAGAAAAGTAGATTAAGAAGCAGTAGGATGTTGCCTGGGCTGCAAACGGAATCAGACAGCGACGGACGGTTGAATGTCTGGGTCACAGTGTCAGAGTCTCCTGATTCCACTTAGGGGTGAGAATTTCATGTCACTTTCTCACGTGCTATTTACTGCGCTAATGAGAGTATTTCCGTATGGGAATAAAGGACGAACTTGAGAAGACTTCAGAAGGTTTGTGGGATGATTTATGATCAGATACAGTGGTAATAACTGTGTATTGGGTGATGGGCTGAAGACCTCTGTTCTTCACTGGCCGTGGGCAGCTCCCCGCAGAGCCGCCAGCCTCCTGCAGAGTGAACCAGTGAAAAGCAAGAGAGGGACCGAAACCTAGTCGTGGAATAACACCCCTCCCTGTGGAAGCAAGTCACTGGGTCCAGCTCTCACTCAGGGAGGCCATGGACTCCAGCAGGACCTGGGGGCCCTTGTAGAAGCTGCCCAACACGATGACGAGGAAGAGGGATGCCAGCTGACATCATTGGAAACAGAGGCTCATGGGAAGTGATAGCAGGTGGAACGCCGTGGGGCTTGGCTCCCCCCTTCTCTGACAAGGACTGTGAATGCGGGGGTCACTCTAGCAGGTGGAGGGGAGGGGAGAAAGGGGCTGATCTGGGTTCCCATCAACATGGCCCTCCAGGCAGAGCCCTGACCTGATTGTACGGAGCCCTCTCTGCAGCGAGCAGGGACAAACGTGGGTCTTCATCTCTGGCAGGAGTCTTGTGTCTGCTTTCTAGGGGCAGCCGTGGGAAGGCTTCAGGGGGAAAAGTGTGGGGCTGGGGACGGAGGGGGCTGAGCACAGCTATCAAGAGCCCACTGTCCCCAGGCCGGGTTCTGTAAGGCGATGGCTCAGCCAGGGAGCCCAGCTTGGCTGTACGGGACGCCTCATTAGGAGGCAGTGGCCCCGGGAGGCCCCTGTAAGCCAGGCACAGGCTGGGCACTTCTCATGTGTCACCGCTCTGAGCCCCATACGAACCCCACGGGGTGGGGGTTCAGTCGTACCTCCGGCTTTCAATCTGGGAAAACCGAGGTTGCAGAATGGAGTCCTGTGTCAGGTGGCCTGGGGCCATGGCGGGGCAGAACCCAGAGTCCACAGCTGGGCTTGGTTGTCTTCCTTTCTCCACTGGAAAATTTCCAAGGCATCTCCACCAGAGGTAAGGAGAGCAGCCATTTCCGAAGCAGGTGGCTCTTAAGTTGGTCAGCCGTGACCACAGGTCGACCAGCAGTTTCTCGGTTTCTCTGAGGGCTGTGCGCTGCCCCAGCCAGTAGGCGTGGCCACAGAGACCCTGACTCTCAGCCTCCTGTGCCCAGAGGAGTGGGGGGCTCCTGGGGAGTGGAGCGCCAGGTCTCAGGACAGCAGGGTCCCTCCTGGAGTCCTTCTGGGGAGACCGTCAACACTCTATTCTCAGCCCTGCTTGGTTCCAGTGAGGCTCTGGGAGCTGTGGATGCTCCTCCGTGGGCTCCGGGAGGCACGTCCCTCAGGACAACACCCACAGTGGACAAATGTCCCGCACACCCAGAAAATGCACCTGTGGCCTGAACAGAGGGCTACAAGAAAGGGTTGCATAAAGCACGGCCAAGAAGGGGGGAGGCTTCTCCTTAATGTAACTGGGACCCGGAGCAAGCAGATAATCAAAATGCACCTGCTTTTCATCCTCCATGGTCCCCGTGAAATTTATGGCGTGGGGATAGTCTTCCCCCTCCACTAGACGAACATCGGGCAGGCCCCGGGATCTCTCTGGTCCTCACCTAATGGATGGCCGCAGAGTGAGCTGAGTCATGCGCACGGTCACATGTCCCACACTGGGCTGTCCAGTCCCGTATGAGCAAGGACCTTCGCCTTCACCCCACCTCCACGCACGCACGTGGCCCTGTGGTCAGGCTTCTCGCAGAAGGAGACCCAGAGTGTATCCCTCCCTCCCTACTGCTTTTCCCTTTTCTCCCCCTGCTTTGCAGCTAAGGACCCTGCAGACTGAGTGGAGGAAGGGGGAGGAGAAAGAAGTCTCGGTCTCGTGAGTGTGAGCGTTCTCTGTCTGCTCACGGAGCCTCCGGGGCCGATATGACTGGAATCCAGGAGGCACCTTCACAGGAGGGAACTTCCTGTGGTTCTCTAGGGACATGCCCGGCCGGGTCCGAGAGCTGTGGCTGGCAGGCTGGCGGCGGTCATCCCCCGGGCCCAAGTCTGCCAAGTGCTGCTTCACTCAGCGACTCTGATCTTCAGCCTCCTGTGCCGCTCTCCTGAGCCCCCTCAGACCACTTACACCATCTCCAGACAGGCACTGTCCCCCAGGGTCCGCTCAGCTCCATCGGAAATGACTGGAGTCTTTGACCCGGCCTGGCAGGGGAGGGGAGGTTCCGGAAACTTCCTAGGGGAGTATAGCTCCCTGCTGTAATGGGAGACTTTCAGGATGGACCTCAGCGGTCCTCCCTGTTGGAATTCTCACCCCTGGGAGGTCCCGTCCCTGTGAGCGTGAGCTGGACCTGGTCTGTCACTTGTAGCAAATAGAATATAGTCGAAGTGAGAAGATGCCCCGTCTTATTTCAGGTTACAGAACGCCCATGGTGTCTGTCCCTTTCACTCCGATCTTCAGCGATTCATCCCTGCTGTTTCTGTGTTTGTAGGTCCTCAATGCATGGTACTCCATGGTACGGCGGGACCTCGGTTTATTCAATTATTACCTACTGAAGGACATCTATGCTATGCCCAGTGTTCAGCTGTTAGAAATAAAATTGCATGAACATTCATGGACACGTTTCTGCATGAACTTAAACCTCCTTTCCTCTGGGGTGTATGCCCAGAGGTGTGATTTCTGCATCGAACCATATTGCATGATTAATTTCTTGAGAAGCTTCCAGAATGTCTTCCAGAATGGTTGTACCATTTTCTGCTCCCTCCTGCAAGGTGTGAGCGATCCAGTCCCCCCCCCACCCCCCGTGTGCCCTCACACCATTTTATCTTACTTATGTTTCATTTAGCCACTGAGAGCCGGATGAGGTCTTTTGTGTCTCTCACGTGCATTCCCTTAAAAGCTAATGACGTGGATCCCCTTTGCATGGGTTGGCGGCCCCTGTGTGCTCTCTGGTGTGAAACAGCTTTCCGTGCCTTAGCCCCTCTGCTATCTGCATTATTTTGCTCTTCCGTTCTGAGTGTTCTTTCTCTTTCTACCTTCCAGATAATAGCCTGTTGTCAGGTGCGTGGTTTGCAGAGACTTTCTTCCAGTCTGTAGCTTGTCTTCTCATTCTCTTACGAGGGTCATTTGCAGAGTGAAAGTGCTTTACTCTTGATGAGATCCCGCAGAACGATTCTCCTCTCGGGCATCCAGTCAAAGCTCTGTCAGGTCTTAGATCCCAAAGTTCATCCCCTTTTTCCCAAAAGCTCTACGGCCCCGTGTTCATGCACTTGGTGGAAGGAAAGCATCTACTCCCTCATCTCAGCATTAGCATTAAAATAAAATAAGCTCATTTTGCAAGCAAGCAAAACTGTGTCATGCTGGGATTGAAGTTCCTCAAAAAAGGAGTTTCAAAAGATGGCCCGGAGCAGAAGAAACGGGGGGGGGGGGTGCGGGATTATCCAACCCACCAAAACCAACACACAAACACATTTCCATGAGGGTGTGTTTCTGTAGCTGGAAATCATGACAGGAGACGTGAAACACGTTAAGCAAACCCGGGGACTGGGTGAGCTCTTTATAAGAATCAAGTATTGTTTGTGGAGCCAACGGCATAAATTAAATTGCACCGGAGAAGAGATTCTAATCGTAAAGAGAGCTTGATCTGTTCACCGCCGTGTCCTCAAATGGCCCAGGGATTTTTTCCAGCTTCTATTTCTCCTCCTACTCCCTAAAGGTAATTTTATTATTTACGTTATGCAGAAAGTGTGTTCTGCCAAGTTTGTGTATGTTTTTAGTTTTATTGAATCGATCATGAATTGGTTACATCACACAAAATTAAACAAGTGGTTTATTAATCATATTTTTAAAAAATGGGTATTCTGAGCTAACCTGAAATCTTAGAAATGTGCTGTTAGTAACCTGACGTGATGTCACGCCGGTCCTCGCCGTGGTCAGGGGGAAGGCCACCTGAGTGTTTTGGGGCTGCCCTTGCAAACCACCACAGTCATTTTCTCTCAGTTCTGGAGGCCGGAAGTGCAAGGTCAAGGTTCGGCCAGGCGGATCCTTCTGAGGCCTTCTCCTGGTGTGGGGACACGGTCTCGCCGTGGCCTCGCGCGGCTGAGCTGTGTGTGTCGGTAGTCTCTCTCCTTTCATGTCATGTGGGGTTAAGACTCACCCTCATGAACTCATTTAACCTTAATCCCCTCCGTGAAGAGACTGCCCCTAGTGCAGCCGCACTCTGAGGTCCGGGGGCGGCTGGAACGTCCACATGAATTCTGGGGAAGCACAATCATCCCATAACAGAGAGCGAACCCACTTGAAGCCGCAGCCCACACCCTGTGCTACCATCTTGCTCAGGGCGGGCACCCCGGCCGCGTCTGCCCCGGCACCCCACTGAGGCCGTGTCCTGAGAAAGCGCTCATCTCCCTCACCCTTCCCAAACCCGAGTCTTTGCCTGGTGAGAGATGTCTTCGGTCCTGTGTTTGGTGTTTTTATTTGTTTGTTTGTGGTTTCAACATTCCTGCCCCGTTACCACCATGGGCTGGATCTTTCTAGAGATGCTCGGGTGACCTTTTGGCTTCTTTCCCTGACATGGTTTGTGTCCGCATCTCAGCACCCAGAGTCCGCCTGGCCTGCCCTGTCTCTCCCTTCCTCCCCTCCAGCCAGATCTCGCTGGGCACCTTGTCCTGCAAACAGAAGCGGGAAGGATGGACCGCTGCCAGCCCTCCGTCTATGCCCTGGGACTCCGTGCATCTGGCGCAGTGGCATCATGGATTTGTGAAAATGTGTTAAAGAAACGTAACTGGGGGGGGGGGGGGCGGCCGTCATGCACGCACCGTTCACCCGACTGCACAGGCAAGCAGGAGGAAGCAAGATCTGTCCGCCACCAACAGCAAGCTGCTTCTGCCCGTGGCCAGGGAGAGACTGCCATCCCTTGGTCCACCTGCTCCCAGGGAAGACGCACCCCTGCTCCAAACCCTCATGTTCCTCCAGTAAACTTGTGTTCAGAAGGACGCCTCCCCCTTCCCCCTTCCTGCCATCAAAGAGAGGGAGTCTTCGCCTCCTTCCATGCCTGCCTGAGTCGGGCTTGTCCCCAGTTGCCCTACTTCTGCTCTTCCCAAATAACCCTCAATTTTGCCCCCTGAAACGCTTACCATTTTCTTTTAAAAGGTTGGCAGAGTCAAACATTTTGCGGCTCCCATGGCGCCGATCCCTTCTTCTTAGGGTGAGCTGTGGCGGCTTCTGCCAGGCTGGGCGCTGGTGGTCGGCGCTCCACGCACGCGTCCTGATGCCTCTGGACACTTGGAAGTCTGTCCCCCCTGCTTCTTGGGGAACAATGTGAGGGCTGCCCCTGTGCCTTAATCTTTCATTCCGAGGTGCTTTAGTACACGTAGGCACTGCCACGTAGGCTGGGTGTTCCAGGGACGCACAGTAGGATGAAGCCTGGAATATTCGTCCCCTCTCCTTCCTTCCTGCACACCAAGGCGATCAGGCAACGGTGCTGTGGGAAGAAGGCCCGCCTTGAAGGGAGCCCCAGAAACACAGGGCACCGTGGGTCTGAGTGTGTTGGAAGAAGAGCCTGAGTGATGGGCACCCGCACACTGCCGAGGGTGTTAGCTCGTGGGGAAGGAACCCAGAGCAGGGGTCCCATCCCCGCTGGCGACCTCGCGGACTGAGTAACAGCAAAGCAAATCTCGGCCTCTCTGCCACTTCTCTCCACACTCATGATTCTGCGGTTTCCCAGCTGAAGGGTTAATTTTCCCATATCCAGTCTCTTTATTCCAGGGCCTGTGTTTTCATAAATCCCAGAGACTGTTCTCTTCTCCGTTCTTCTCTATGAGATCTGACCTCCCTCTATCTTGTTCCACCGGCTGGACAGCGGCTGGAGGACACAAATTCCCCTCCGTTTGACGAGCAGAGCAAGTTAGAAGGGTCTGGGCCCCAACGCTAACTCCCCTGCCCTCGCTCGAGCCTCGGGACTCCAACGAGCCCCTGGATTCTGTGCCTCGTCTGTGTGTGCAGACCCCAGGGCTGGACAGGGGCCACACCTAGTCCTCGAAGAACCCCCTGGGCTGGACGCAGTGGTACTCCCTCATCCCACAGATGGGGAAACTGAGTTCACAGGGAAGGTAAGTAATGGGGGAAGTTACCCAAGAGGTGAATGCGATTCGAGCCCATCTTGCTGTGGAGGTAACTTTTGCTGAAAGCACTCATGTGGGCCGAGGTGCCATCTTCCCTCCTCAGAAAGATCGCTTTGCCAAGGATTGCGTGGAAAGTGCTGGGGGTTCTCCCTCTCTTTCTCTCCTTCTCTGTCTCAAAACCTGCACCGTCAACAGGTGTTCTGTGGGTCAGGCCTGCCTTCCAGGGCGGGGCGGGACTCAGACGCAGGCCTGGGTGACGAGCAGGCCATGCACTGGGGCCCACGGGAGGCGGTGAGCCAGCGTGGGATAGAAACCTGCTTGCGGGCGCCTGGGGGGCTCAGTGGGTTAAAGCCTCTGCCTTCAGCTCAGGTCATGATCCCAGGGTCCTGGGATCGAGCCCTGCATCGGGCTCTCTGCTTGGAGGGGAGCCTGCTTCCTCCTCTCTCTCTGCCTGCCTGTCTGCCTACTTGCGATCCCTGTCTGTCAAATAAATAAATAAAATCTTTAAAAGAAAGAAAGAAAGAAAGAAACCTGCTCCCTGGAGCAGAACAAACCCTTTGGGGGAGAACAAGGGGCTCCTGTCATGAAGCCAGCCCAGAGTGGTAACCAGGAGCCCCTAAACATTTGGAAGCATCAGGCCTCACCCCAAGAGGTCACTGCAAGGAGACCCCGGCAGACGGCCCTGGAGGATGACACGCAAGGGGCAGCTCCAGCGGGACACCTGGGAGACTGGCCAGGACTTACCTGCTGGGGGAATCCGGCACCAGGTGCCTCAGCCTCGAGGCCTGCTCACCCTCCTCTCAGCGCGGCGGTCTTCTCGCCCTTGGAATTCGCCGTGGCTCCCCAGCCTCCAGTCCGGGCACCTGCTGCTCCTTACACCGGGGAATCCCCGCAGCTCCCCTGCCCCAGACCTTCACCTGAGTTGACTCTTCTACAGCTGGGACGCTCGGCGTGAACATGAAGCTTCCGGAAGCCCTGCCATCCGCCACCATGCCCCGGCGCCCCCGACCCATCACGGAACTCTGCCCCCGCCCGCTGGAGCGGCCCTGCGCCATGCACGCCCTCCTCCCCAGCGCAGGCAGAGACAGTGCGCGCTGTTTGTGCATGTCACGGTGGTCACGCAGTGAATGACACGCAGGAGCCGGGCGGGGGCCAGGAGCCCCGGCCTTCAGCGTCGGTGAGCTTGGAGGACGAGCAGATGGTGCGGACATGGGTCTAGGAGATGAAGTTTGTCACGGGAGAGGCCCCAGGTCCCTTCCTTGCCCTCGCTTACCAATGGCGTGGGCTCGCACCAAGTCCTTAAATCCATCTCCCCAGGATCCCCCTGGCCAGGGGCGCCCCAGGTGAGAACCGCGCGGGTGCCCCGTGCCTCGCTGGGTGAAGTGCGGGGCTGCCCGGCTTCCTTCTCTCTCACTTCCAGCCTTGCCCCGCTATAGGCCCGGATGTCCGCACCGGCCAGCGGACTCGGCTCCCACCGCATTCTGCCGGCCTCCACGGACGCTGACACCGGGACACGCCCACCTTCCCCGGCTGCCTCCTTGTGCCCCATGGGGCCTCTCGGGTCGGGTGGCCGGACGTAGCAAAGCACAGGACACCTAGTTGGACAGGCATTTCAGAGACGTGGAATAATGACGTAGTCCAGGTGTGTCTCATACCGTGCGCGGGACATACTTACATTCATAAAACAACCATTTACCTAAAATTTACATTTTAGCTGGGCAGCCTGCATTTTATCGGGGGACACTCCCTAGGGGCACAGCGACCTGATTTCCCCACTTCACTTGCATCAGTCCAGCCACTAAGCGACCCCTACTTAGGGAAGAGACTCTGTCATCCATGTGGTCCCTAAGTCCCTTTATCCCCCTGGGCACAGACCATGAACTCTGCAGCTCAGTCTCCTCCTTCCAGACCAGGGCCTCGGGGCCCCCAGGTCCCACTCAAAGCCATGTGCCTCACCGATGAGGCTTTCCAACAGCCCAGTGATCTCGAGGTGACTGTCACCCTCTCCCAGGCAGACCTCCGTGGGGACTGGCCTGGGCCTCGCATGGCCTTTGTCCTGGTCCTCACCTGCCCCCACCCCAGACCTGTTACCTAACTAGACTCACAGGTGCAGACACACAACACGCGCACACACACACACACACATGTACATACACGCACATGTACACACACACACACACACACACTGTATTTCCCCCCACACACGAATACAGGCACAAGCCGAGGAACACCGGGGGTCACCGCGAGCTGGAAGAGGCAAGGACAAGCCTCCCTTCGAGGCATCAGAGGGGCCTAGCCCCGTGGACAGCTTTCCTGCAGACTCCTGGCCTCCAGACCTCAGAGAGAGTAAGTTTCTGTCGTTCGAACCGCCCGGTTGGTGGGGTCTTGTCGGGAACAAAGTGGCAGCGATCAGCCCGCAAGTGAGCTCTGTTCTCCCGCCGACCCAGAAAACGCGGGGCTAAAATTGGCAAATCTGATAACAGGCACCTGGGAGCTAAGCTCGGGCTTAGACACATGAAACCAGCAGTGTCTGAGATGGTGCACCACCCCAGTCGGACTACAGAACGTTCCCCTGGCTTCTGGAAACCCCAGGGCCCCGCCATGGCTGCAGGGTACAGCTGTGCCAGCAGAAAGCATGGGGCAGCGCCACGTGGGCCGGGACCCTGGGGGGGGCGGTGCCAGGGGCCGCTGGGATGGGCTCCTGCGGGGGAGGGCCAGGGAGGGTGGTGGGCTGGGGGCAGATTCGGGAAGGGGACCGAGGTGAAGCCAACCGTCTTCCTTTAAGTCGGCAGTGCCCATGCTCAGAGCCTGTGGCCTGTGGAAAGCCTCTGCATGTGTCGTCCTGTGTGTGGACCCCAGGCTGCTGACCAGGAGCAGAGCACGCCTGCCCCAGGCGGAAGGCCCCTTGCACCACAGAGAGGGGGACCAGGCAGATGACCTGGACGTGAGCAGCCAGGTGAGAGGCTCACCTACAACAAGCTCTCGTGTGCGGCTCAGCTGGAGAGACGGGCGCCGGCTCCTGTGTCTTCTCGAGCGCAGGACCCCAGGGACAGCACTCGGGCTGCCTGCCGTGGTGCCAAGGCCCCTCGGCCCAGACACAGGTGCCTGGGACACTTGGTGTCCCACTTACCAGCGTCCCCAGGCTGACCCCGGCTGGCTTGGAGGTAAATCAAAGCTCCCATAAAGCACCCCCCCCACCATCTTGCCCGACTGCCCCGCTCTGCCCTCCACCCTCCCGACCTTTTCTCTGAAATGCAGGATCGTAAGTTCACGAAAACTTTTTATCCAGATCCTGCTGTAAAGACTAAAAAAAAAAGAGTTAATCCCTATGTTTATAGAGATTATCTGTTCCGTTCTGTACTCTATCCTGGTAAAAACCGTCAGGGCTATTTATAAATTCTGGAGTCAAATGAGCCACTGGCTAACTCAGGAGGCACTTGACCATTTCAACAGCAGGTACCGGTTCCGAGGCCGGATTTAAAGAAGACGTTCGGGTCCCCGTGAGATGTCGACCCGGCTTGTCGTCCCCCGGAATGCGCATTGTGGTTACCAGTGGCTTTGCCCCCGACCCTGTCCCCAACAGCTGTGGGACCACAAGCAAATTTCAGTTCAAGTTCCCGAGCCTCGGTGTCTCCACAGTCAAACTGTGGATAAAAATGGCAGCAAGGACGGACTGTGGCTGCGGGACGGGGCCAGTCACCGCCCGGGGAACCTGAGGACTCGACGCACCACGGGCGCTGGCCCTGACCAAGACCACGTTAGTTCTCAGATGTCAGAAACATCCCCTTCCTTTTCCTCAGGAGTGAACGGCTCGCACTGGGTCCTGCGGCGTGCGGTGGGGGCGGCGGACGTGCTGACGGGCGCCAGCGGACCGGCTGCGTCTGCCTGCTTGCACACCCTCCCGTCAGGCACCCGCCTCGTCCCCATCGCAGGGCCTCCGACTTCAGTGGCCACCCCATAAAACATTCCCAGACTTCCCTGATTTTTTTTTTAAGATTTAATTTGTTTTTTCAGAAGAGAGAGAGAGAGAGGCAGAGGCAGAAGCAGGCTCCCCGCTGAGCAGGGACCCCAATACGGGACTCGATCCCAGGACCCCGGTGTCATGACCTGAGCCAATGGCAGGCGCTTCACCGACTGAGCCACCCAGACACCCTTCCCTGATCTTTTTTACACTCACAGCCTGGATCTCCATTCACTCCTGTTTGTCTTTGTTCTGTCCCTGTCTGGGCCACCTTATGCCTTGTTACCACGGTAATCTCTAAGGGGTGCCTGGGTGGCTCAGTTGGTGAAGTGTCCGACCCTTGATTTCAGATCGGGTCATGATCTCCGGGTCCTGGGATCCAGCCGTGAGTCAGGCTCCCTGTTCTGTGGGGAGCCTGAGATTCTCTCCCTCTGCGCCTCCCATCCTCTCTCTCTCTCTGCAAATAATAACAATAACAGCGAGACTGTGTCTGGTCACCCCCCAGCACTCTGCTCTCCTCACACCCATCTCATGCTTTCCGACTGTAGCTGCCCCAAACCAAGCTCAGTAACTGTGCCTGAGCCAGGAAGACGCCTTGAGACGTCACGGACTTGGATCTGCAGCTAAACCGTCCCGTGTCCTTCAGCAGATCCGCAGTGGCGCAGAGGTCCTGGGCTCAAGCTCCCGGCATTGCCCTCCTTCCCTACTCACGGCACGCAGAGCGAGCCAGGGTCTTGCCTCAGCTACTGCCCGGGGCCTCCTTCCCCTGTCGTCTTTCCCAAAGCGGCCCTTTGATGCTCTTGCGCGACGTAGAGTAATTCCTGTACCTTTACGCCCAATCCCTCTCCTTTGAGAACAAATCGTCTCCTCTAAACTTTCCGGGATCGACTCTAGTCTCTTATTGTCTGTGTCCCTGATGCTCTGGCATCTGGGGCCGGGCTCTCTGGGGAGGGGGGGGGTGGGGGGCGGGGGGGGTGGGGGTGGGGGGTGGTAGGGGGGTGGGGGGGCACTACCTCTTCTAGGCTTACTTGATTCCTGGAGATTGCAAGCCAGTCAGTGCTGGAAGGTACCGTTCATATGCAAACCAACCAGCAGGCTCACGCCTCCTCTAGGAGGCTCTGACACATGCTGGGCCATCTTTCTCTGCCATAGTGTCCCCAGGGCCAGGTGCAACACAGTTTGGGACACCCCCACCCCAAAGTCCACCGGATGATTCAGACTAGCTAACCCTCCCCGCCCCCCCAGAAGATCCCGACTATCTCTTCAGTGGGTGCCTCGTTCTGCTCTGTTGGCCTCACCACGCCTAAACGCTAAACACGCCTACGTTTTAAAACTCGTTCCAAGCTAGCTTTGGCAATAACGGGAAGAAGGGGATTTTCCTTTCTTGGGCATCTATGTCTCGGGAAAGTCTGCATTCGGAAGAGTAAAGAGCAGACAAGCACGTGGGCTGGAGGGGATCGAGCGCTGTGGGAAGGCAAGACCTGGTGGACCAAGATGGCAGCATCATGATTTCCTGAGAAGACCTGAAGGGCTAGACAGATGACGGAGAGGGTCACTTTGTATTTCCAGGTGGAGATAAGAAGGAGGAAGGTGAGAATAGCTAATTTAAGTTATCCTGAAGGCAGAAAAGGGGAGACTCCCCAGAAAGGCTGAATAACAGACTGGAGAGAGAAGAGAAAATGCATAAGGACACACTCGGGTTGGAGATCCCCAAAATGGGGTTCCAGAAGCAATAGCTCAACCCTTGGAATTTGCTTTCCAAATCCAGTCTCCTCTGGATTGTTAGTGGTTAAATCTATGATTTCTATGTCTCCTGGGCCAGACTGGTAGGAAGGTGGGTGCAATCCTCCATTTCGAGATCTGTGTGAGGGCTAGTGGGCCCCACCCCACCCTGCCCAACACGGGCTTCAGACCTGCCGATGCCGCAGGATCCAGTTTCCTGCCTCTGATCATTTACATTCCCGCACCATATCCCATTGTTTCTCTTCCTCCTGAGAGCCCAAGTATGCCCACCTCCCCCTTGCTTTCTTTACACAGTCCTGGCCCCACAAGGACCAAAACAGCTAAGAGTAAGAACTGCCAAAATAATGTGGCTTTTCCCAGCATCTCTCAACCTTCAGTGTACGAAGGAATCACCCAAGGATTGTGCTAAATGCTGATTTTATTAATAAGCAGATCAGCAGACTTGAGCGGGAATGAGATTCTGAATTTCTAGCAAGGTCTGCTGGTTCAAGGAATGCACCTTAAAGAAAAAGCGTGTCAACGACACACTTAGTTCTCTTTCCCAGCAAGGGGCTGGTGCAGAGACTGTGTTCCATGGAGTCTGGGGGAAGCAGAGAACTTCCATGTTGCTGCTCCATGATGGGGCCTGCATTCTCCAAGTCACCCCAGAGTCAGAATGGCTGCTGCAGATCCTGCCATCACGTCCACATCCAGCCAGTGGAAAGGAGGAAAGGGTGGAGAGGCAGAGGCTAGGATGCCACCCAGTGTCCTCTGAAGGAAGGCTGTAAACGGCTCTTCCACTCAGTCTTTAAAAACATGGCTCAGAACCGCCAAAGTGAGCCAGGGAATATCGCCTTCGTTACAGAGGTTCTGTGCCCAGCTAAGAGTTATTCGTTTGTTTTTTGACTGTGTAGATTGGGTGAAAGGATCCTGGGGGAAAGCCAAGATTGCATACACGCCTTTGAGGGTTTAGGAAGATGTCGGGCGTTTATATTAGAGATATGTATTATTATTGGAATAAAAGGAACAGCCATGACCCCACGAATAATGGATAATGACTGTGTAGTCGGAACTACACATCAGATAATGTTCTAAGTGCTTTACGTGTTTCCATTCATTTAGTTCTCAAAATAGCCTCATGAGCAGAGAGGCAGAAGGAGATGATGTAGCTGCCCAGGTCACAGCTAGATAATGACGGGGTGCAGACTCTGAGCCACTCCTTCCCGGCAGTACACCCCTGACCTGCCAGAGTGTGGGTAAAATTTTAACAACCTGCCCTTTCAAAAGAAAAACAAAACAAAACAAAACAAAACTGCCCTGGTTGGACATGCTTGCCAAATCCCACGGTGTAAATACTTCCAGCTACCAGTCTGACGACCAGCTCAGCCAGGAAGGGATCCTGGCACGCCATCACGGGGGGGGGGGGCTTATTGTGGGCTCGTGCAGTATTCCCCCCCCATGGGTGCACAGGTGTGGGTGTCCCCAGGAGCGCAAATGTATCGTGTAGCGAAATAACTAGGAAGGTCTAGGTTTGGGTTAT
The DNA here is from genome assembly GCF_922984935.1 of Meles meles. NCBI lineage: Eukaryota > Metazoa > Chordata > Mammalia > Carnivora > Mustelidae > Meles > Meles meles. The sequence goes on from NC_060076.1 coordinate 96,894,536, forward strand.
TTGCTCCTTTCGCCTTGAATGTTTTATGTTATCATGAGTTTCTGTCACTGGATCTTGAAGAATTTAACAACCAGCTTGTAAAATTCTCAACAAAATGTACACAATCCTCTCTGGGAAGTGTCCTGGATCTTGAAGAATTTAACAACCAGCTTGTAAAATTCTCAACAATTTAGCAGCTGGCTCTCATGACCCACTGGGAGCGGACTCTGGCCACCACTGCCCACAGCAGGATGCTTTGCGAACAACTTAAAACTAAATGCACGCGTCTGTGTTCCTTCAAGTCGGTGACCTTTGTCATTTCAGCCAACCGGGACTCCAGAGCAAGGGCTCATCTCTCTTGCCCATTGCTGACTTCTTGGTCCCGACATCTCAAGAGTAACAAGTACAATTTAAAATACATTTTATAAATCTCATGTTCCAAAGGAGACGAACTCAGCAATCTTTGCCTTCCTGTTTCTTGTCATCCCGACCTGTCCTGGACTCGCATTAGCTGTGCGTGTGACTTTAACGGCGAAATACAGCCCCTATCATAGGGCATTTTGGCACTAACTATTAAGGCCACTTTCAGTGTTTTAGATGGCCTATCTCAAGAGAGTCCGCATTGGGAATGACTTCCTTTAAGCTACGGAGCTGTATCTGTGTCCCAAGAACTCAGCGTGGAGCGGGTCCCGTGGCATGTCACAGTCCATCCTATGGGTCATCCTTGTGTGGGGTCAGGGGAGGAGACTATGCTGTCAGAGTTTACGGGAAGCTTGAACTGAGAGCCCTCAGACTCTCAGAGCGTCTTGGTTGTACCTACTTATCCTTCCAAGAAGGTTCTCTCTTAGGGAAGTTTTCTGCCTTCTCTAGATAATGCACTGAAAACTGGATGGAGCAGCTGCAGATGAGATGTTGGGCAAATGCTGCTCTTTCTGCTTCAAAGACCAGCTCCGTTGACTTGCAAAGCCCTATTCCCCACCTTTTAAGATTTAAGATGAGGCACAGCGGTTATGTCCTCTCAGGGGCCCTGCGGTGGCAGTCGACTGGGACTGGCATCTTCCAAGGTGCCATGGCGCTTGTGGTCTGCTCTCACGGCCTTTATCTCTAGTTCTGTAGGCCTCATTGGCTTGTATTTCTCACTAGACTGTAAACTTCGCAATGACATGGGCTTTTCTTTGTGGACTGTGGATTCTTTGTATCTCCTAAACTGCTTGGCACCAAACAGATGCTCAGTCCCTCATTCTTTAATTAACATGACGGACAGCTAGAACGCTGCATGCCATGTCATTACTGGGTTATTGGGGTTTAAAAGCAAGTCTTCCATAAAAACCACAGTTGTATGCTATCACATTACAGAATTATTTCTTCTGATCTGCCATGGAAGACAAGTTTAGAGTTAGTGCGTGGAAAGTTCAAGAAGGAAGATCACAGTTCAAGCGAGGTAAAGGTTTTCCACATTGAAAGGTGTCACAAAATGGAAGTGTTTTGGCGGTGCTGGAGTCCACATATTTTATTTCCCTATAAAAATTGAAGTTGTGAGTAAAATATTTAAAGGGTGCAGTTGATGAACTAAAGTAAAGAAGTCTACAGATTCCGTGATCAAGTCTTAAATTAGGAGATTAACTTTCTTTGGCTTCCCCTAAAAGTAAGCTTAAGAACAGATTTTAATGCATGTGGTTTAGATAAGTCACAATCCTGGGATTAAAATATATAAAGTGAAATAGATTCATAGTCACACTGAAAATAGAGTTGGGGACTCAGGGTCTTCTTCCCCAGAACCCTTACTTGCTCCCAGCCTGAAGCCAGAAATAACTGCATAAGAGGGGATGGGACACCTAAAATAACAGACGTCCAAGATAGGGTCCTTTTCTGAGGCCTGGGAATGTCTGCCACTTTCCTTTTGCCATTACTTATATATCCTTAGAGAAACTTGCCAGGTGACATGCCTCACCTAGACTCAGGCTTGCACGAAGTCCTCAAATCCAGAATAGAGGCCCAAAGTGAATAATGGTAGAGGAAACACTTGTGAGCCAACTGGACTAACCAGCCCTGCAATTTGTCTACAAACATACACTCCAAGAACAAAACCAAAGGGGGAAAAGAAAGAAAACGTAAGGGTGGGTGAGCAGGACAGCATAAGCAAACAGAACTGACCCCAGAGGAAACAAAGATAATCCAAAGAAATGAAGAACTATTTTTGAATCTCCAGTCAGAGATTTAACCCATAAGTTAGTAGATTAATGTTCAGAAGATATAATCAATGGATTCTCTCAGAAAAACAAGGCAGAAAAACAAAATCAGTTCATGGAATTAAAAACATAGCACCTTGGGACGCCTGGGTGGTTTAGTCAGTTGAACGTCCAGCTCCTAATTTCAGCTCAGGTCTTGATCTCAGGGTCGTGAGTTCGAGCCTGTGCTGGGCTCTACACCGAATACAGAGCTACTTAAACAAACAAACAAACAAAAAGCAAACAACCAAAAATAGTACCTCAATAAAACAATCTAGCAGAACTAACTAAAGGAAAGATTTGGTGAAATTTCCCAGAACAAAGAGGAGAGGAACAAGAGAGAGAAAGCCGGAGCAGTTTCAGAAAACTAAGACTAAAACAAAGACACCGAGAGTGTCCAAAAGCAGAAGGCATATGAGCTGTAAGGGAAAAAGACCAATTCTGACAGAAGGGTTTCCACTAGCAGCACTGGTTTTCTGAAAATGATGGAGGAATGGCTTCAGTGTTCTTGGGGAAATGATTTAGAGCTTAAAATTCTATTCCCTGCCAAGCTATAGTCAAATGTGAGTGCAAAACACAAAAGGCACTTTCAGATGTGTGCGAATGCATTGTAAAGTTCTCATCCCATCCATGTATGTATCTTCCTGAAAATAAGATTTCTTGAGAATATGTGGTAGCAGAAGCCACATGAACGAAGGATCCAGCAAAGGGGGAGGCAGGATGGCATTCAAGAAACAAGGATCATAATCCAAGGGTGTGTGAAAAGCAATCCAAGGGTAGCAGCTTGTACACCGAGGCTGGAAAGAAGATGGAAGAGGAAAATGTGTCTTTTTCTTTTTCAGCAATTGCAAATTAGGCATTTTTCCCAATATGATAATATTTATGCAAATACACTGAACTCAGAAAAGAAAATAAATGAATTGAATGGATGTTCCTGTGCACACGTGCGCACACACATACCCCCTCCCCCAGAAATGTACACAATCCTCTGTGGGTGGTGTCCTGGCATCTTGACAGAGTTTGCTTCTGGGCAGTGATGTGGGGAAGGGAGTAAAGGGGGGGGTCAGGCTGGGGATGTTTCTGTAACATTTCTATAACATTTTTATTTCTTTTAAAAGAAGAGGCACAGGAACACCTGGGTGGTCTGTTGCTGAAATGTAGTTAAGAATGACATTTCCTTTCCAGCCCAAATCCCTAACTTACCAGTCCCTGGCAGCCCCCACTCCACTCTGTCACTAGGAGTTTAGCTTTTGAAGATTCCACACACCAGCGAGATCATCCAATATTTGTTTTGTTCTGTCCGACCTATTTCACTCGGCGTAATGCCCAAACGTCACCCATGGTATGGTCAGATGGCAGGATTTCCTCCTTTCTCGTGACTGGGTAATATTCCATCGTGTGTGTGCATGCGTGTGTGCAAATGCGTGTACGCACAGACCACTTTTGTGTTCATTTATTATTTGTTCATTTTTACTGCGGAATAGTTGACACACTAACGTAACTGTTACTTTCCGGTGTATAACACAGTGATTCGACAGCTCTGCTGGTCATGCTGTGCTGACCACAGTGCATGGTGTTTCTTTTTTTTCTCATTTTTTTTAATTTGTTTATTTACAGCATAACAGTGTTCATTGTTTTTGCACCACACCCAGTGCTCCATGCAGTACGTGCCCTCCCTATTACCCACCACCTGGTTCCTCAACCTCCCACCCCCCACCCCTTCAAAACCCTCTGGTTGTTTTTCAGAGTCCACAGTCTCTCATGGTTCATCTCCCCTTCCAATTTCCCTCAACTCCCTCTCCTCTCCATCTCCCCATGTCCTCCATGTTCTTTGTTATGCTCCACAAATAAGTGAGACCATATGATACTTGACTCTCTCTGCTTGACTTATTTCGTATTTCTTTTGTAATTCCCTGAGGGATCTCGGTACTGCTCTCCACGGTGACCACACCCACTTCCATTTCTGTCCACGGTGCAGGCAAGTTTCTCTTTTCTCCGCATTCTACCAACGCTTGTTGGCTTTTGTCTTTCGGACAATAACCGTTCTAACAAGGGTGAGGTGACCTCTCGGTGTTGTTTTGATTTGCAGTTCCCTGATGATCAGAGTTGCTGAATACCTTTCAGTGTACCTGCTGGCCATCTGTAGGTCTTCTTTGGGAAAATGTCTATTCGGTCCCTCTGCCCATTTTTAAATTGGATCGTGTGGTTTTGGATATTGAGTTGTATGACTTCTTTCTATATTTTGAATATTAATTCCCTCATCAGATACGTGATTTGCAAATATATTTTCCCATCCCCTAGGTTGCCTCCTCATTCTGTTGACTATTGATTGTTGGGCAAAGCTTTTTAGTGTAATAGAATCCAACTTATTAACCTTTGCCTTTGTTGCTCATGCTTTTGGTGTCATACTAAAAAATTTCACCAAGACTGACTTCAAAGTTTCTACTCTGTGTTTTCTTCCAGGACTTTTACAGTTTCAGGACTCATGTTTAAGGTTTTAATCTACTTCAATTTAATTTTTGTGAGTGATGTAAGTCAGGGACACAGTTTGATTTTTCTGCATGTGGCTGTTCAGTACTCCCAGAAACACTCATTGAAGAGATGGTCCTCTCCCCGTCGAGGACGTTATTCTGGAGTCCCTTCTCAATACCAGGTGGTCACACACATGGGGGTTTATTTCTGGGCTCCTGGATCTGTCCAGTCAGTCCGTGTGTCTGTTTTGTGCACCACTACGTACTGTTGGACTGCTATGGTCTTGTCATGTATTTTGAAATCAGTAAATGTGACGTCTCCAGTTGTCCCTTCTCAGGGTTGTTCTGGCCATTCAGAATCTTCCGTGCTTCTATAAAAATGCTAGTTTTTTTTTTTTTCCCTTTGAAAAATGCCACTGGAATTTTGTAAAGTTAGCATTGGATCTTTGGGCAATATGGACGTGTCTCAATATTAATCCTTCTGATACGTGAGCACAGGCTATCTTTCTGTTTGTTTATGTCTTCCAGTTCTTCAAAGTCCTGTGTGTTTCTGTGTGCTGGTCTTTCACCTCTTTAGTTAAATTTATTCCCAAATATTTTATTACTTTTGATGCAATGGTACATGAGGTTGTTTTCTTTCTCTCTTTGTCAGATAGTTAACAAACTATCCTGCAACTTTACTGAGTTTGTTGACGACTTCTCAGTCCTGGGATGGAGTCTCTAGGACTTTCTAAAAAAAATTAAAATATATATATATATATATATATTTGAGAGAGAGAGCATGTGGGTGGGGGGAGGGGAGAGGGAGAGGGACAGAGGGAATCTCAAGCAGCCTCCCTGCTGAGCACAGTCCGATGTGGGGCTTGATCCCACCACCCTGAGATCACGGCCTGAGCTGAAATCCAGAGTTGGATGCTGAACACACTGAGCCATCCCAGGCTCCCCTCTAGGACTTTCTATACATGTAACCATATCATTTGCAAACAAAGACAGTTTTACTCTTTACTTTCTGATTTGGCTGCAGTTTATTTCTCTTCCTGCCTGTGGCACAGGGTAGGACTTCCAGAGCTTCACTGAGTGGGAGTGATGACAGTAGGCTCTCCTGTCTCATTTGTGACCTTGGGGGGAACCTTTCAGTGTTTTACCACCGAGTACGGTGCTGGCTGTGGACCTGTCACACCTGTGGAGGCACGCTTCTTCCGTACCCAAGCGTTTGAGCATCTGTACAATGAAAGGACGTTGTATTTTGTCAAATACTGTTCCCACGTCTATTGAGATGATTATGATTTGTATCTTCATACTATTTATATCACATTTATTGATTTGTATACATTGAATCATTCCTGCCCCCAGGGGTAAATCCCACTGCATTATTGCACATGATTCTTCACATATACTGTTGAATTCAGTTTGCTGGTATTTATTGAGCATTTCCGTACCTGTGTTCATCAGGGATATTGGCTCTCCATTTTCTTCTCTCTCTCTCCCCCGACTCACCTTTTTTTTTTTGTAATGTCCCCATTGGGCTTTGGTACCAGGGCAATGCTGGCCTTGCAAAATGAGCCTGGGAATATTCCCTTCCCTTCAAAGTCTTCCCCTTGGAACAGTTTGAGGAAGATTGGTGTAATGCTTCTTCAAATGTTTGGCAGAGTTTATAGTCTGGATTTCTTTGTTTGATAGTCGGTTTATACAACAACAGTGGGTGTTCAAGTGTATCCCCGTCTTCTTTGTTGGGTACTTAACGAGGATCTTCCCTTTCTTAATACAGAGGGTTTTATGAATAAAATTGCTAACGATGAGACCCTTTCAATGCTCAGGATAAACTCTTTTGGTCATGAAGTATGATTCTTTGGCTGTACTGCTGCTTGTGGTTATTTTTTATATCTAGTTTATAATTTCTGCATTTATTTTAAGATGTAGAGTTTGCCTATAGATTTTTTGTTCCAATCCTCAGGTGCTTTTGGCATTCAAGTTATGATGGCTTCATAAATAATGAACTTGTGATTTTCCTCTCTCGGTCTCTTCACTTGCATGGGTGAATTTATGTAATTTATTATACAGAGAGATCGCTTATGTAATACAACAAGCATAAGAGGTATCTGTTCCTTGAAAATTTACAAGAATTGGAAACCAACTTTAAAATAATCTGGTCTGGGTTCTATTTAAAAAAATAGACCTTTCAAATGACTTTCTATTCCTCTTTTTAATTTTTCTATTTTAATCATTTTCTCTGGCTTTCTATAACTTTGGTAACTAGTTTTGCCAACTTAAATATCTTTAGGAAATAATCCATTTAATTTGAATTTTAAAATTTGTCAGCAAAATGTTGGGTATTCTTCCCAAAATATTGTAAGCATTGCAAAACACTGATAAGGTGAGTCTTCTCTGATGTGATAGAGGACCGTATTCTCCTTGACTTTCGTTTTCTTTAACATATACGTGCATGAAAATTAATACCCAAATAACTAAAAATAAAGCAAAGCCAATAATGTGATTATTATTTTTATCCTACTGTTTAGTGCCTGCAGCATGATTTTAGTTCACTGCTTGAATATGTTTAAATATATGCTAATCACCGTGTTCCGGGAAGAGATTTCTTTTTTTTTTTTTTTTTTTAATATTTTATTTATTTGACAGAGAGAGAGAAGTCACAAGTAGTCAGAGAGGCAGGCAGAGAGAGAGGGAGAAACAGGCTCCTCACTGAACCGAGAGCCCGATGCGGGGCTCGATCCCAGGACCCTGAGATCATGACTTGAGCCGAAGGCAGAGGCTTAAACCACTGAGCCACCCAGGCGCCCCTGGGAAGAGCTTTCTTCTTCTGCACTGGAAACTCCCACAGGCTGTTCACGGCGAGCTGGGACCTATAGTCACTGTGTCACAGAGGTCACCACGGGCCACCCGCGTCTCAGGGTTAGCACACCTTAGTGACCTGCGGGTCTGCTCCCTGCAGCTGGATGGCACTTCCTAAGCGTCTTGTCATGCAAAACAGCCACACAGTCAGAGGCTGAAGCACCAGCTCGTCCTCCGGCACGTCCGGTGGCCAGAAGCCATAAATCTCGGTGCGACAGAGCTCCCATCCTCCAGAAGTCCAGGAGGAGCTTTGGATCCTTATCCCTTGTAGCTTCTGGGGTTCCTCAGCCCTCGTGGCCACATCACTCCGATTTCTGCCTCCTTCCTGGTATTGCCTTCTCATCCGTCATTTCCAAGGACACCTGTCGTTGGAATGAGTGTCTACCTGGAGAGTTGAAAATGCTCTTCTCATCTTGAGATCCTTAAGTTCACCTGCAAAGACCCTCCCTCCAGTTAGGCTCCCATTCACAAGTTGCGGGAACTAGGATATGGACTTACCTTTTTGGAGGCCACCATTCCACCCCACGGCCTCCACACCTGTCTCCCCCCACATCCCCCCCCCGCCGAAATAACATCTATCCCGCATGCAACAGACATTCACCTCATCCTAACATCACAAATAGTCTCAACCCATTACAATATGGACTCTAGGTCCAAAATCTTAAGTGAATACCATCAGCTCAAAAGTCCCATATCTCATCATCGGCTCAGGTCAATCAGGAATGGGGGAGACTCTCAGTATAACCCATGCTGGGCAAAATTCCAATCTGTCTCTGCACCTGCCACACCAGGAAACAAGTCATCTGCTTCCCCGGTACAAAGGTGGGGCAGCTGAGGACAGCCGTCATAGACAGTCCTGTCCCTTCAGGGAGAAACTGGAAACAGGAAGAAGTCACCCGTCCTGGGAGCAGGAAAAACTCCACTAGGCTTCAAGGTGCGGGGATAATCCATGCTCTGCTCCTCGAGGATCTGTCCGTTCTCTGCACTCACAGCTCCGGGCTCTGTTCTCAGAGCCATCTGACTTCTCTTGAAGAGACACACACGTTTGCACATAGGGAGCCCACCACCACCTTCCTTTTGTCCCCCTCTGTCCCCTTCAGCCCAAGCTGGCGGGGTTTCCACTGATAAGACAGTGTCGAACTCCTGGTGGGTCCCCATGTACGTCACGGGGGCTCCATCTCATTGAACAAGAACATCTTCCATCGAAATTTCCTGAATAACGCAGTCTCCATTCCTGGCTCTGTTGGATGATCAAGTGGACCCACGAGACGCATCATCTCTTCAGCGAAAGGCTGTCCAGCTGCTCCCAGGGACGTCTCTCCGCAGCCGGCTTTGTTCGCAGCAAACCTCCTCAGAGAGCATCTTCTGCGAGTCCCTCAAACCCTCGTCGTTGGATGCCCGCCAGCCCACTGGTTCTTTGCTCAGTGCATCCCGTCTCCCGTGCGTTTCACTCTAAGCCACGAAAAAAACCCAGATGCCCTCTGTCCACTGCCCGAGTCCGAAATCAAGTCTGCATTTTCAGACGGCTCTTCTGGAAGCTTGCTGCTTCCGGATACGAACCATCCCCCTTAGCTTCCTGTGGCGGCTGTAACGAGCCACCGTACACCGGGTGGCTTCAAACAACAAGGCTTCATTCCCTCACGCTCTGGAGGCCAGACTATTAAAGGAAGGAGTCGTCCAGCCCATGCTGCTCCCAGAGATTCTAGGGGGATGCGCTTCCTTGCCTGTCTAGCGTCTGTAGGTCCCCGGCTTCCATGGCCTGCGGCTACACAATTTCTACCCCTGGTTTTGCGTTGCCTCCAGCTCTGTTTCGGCGGCTTCCCCACCTCTGTTTCTTACAAGGATGTTTGTCATTGGATTTAGGGCCCGCCCAAAGACTCGGGATGATCCCTTCATCTCAGCATCCTCCATTTAATGCTCTTCAAAAGACCCTTTCACAAAGGAGGGATTTCGCATTCTGGGTTCCAGGGACTAGAATGTAGATTGGAAATGGGGTCATCGGTCAAGTGCTCCACCCAGACATTCTCTCATCCCGCTCATCCCGCAAGCGGATGAGGCACTCTGCAATTCACTGTGTGGTGAGTGTCCCTGCGGCCCGCTGCGCTCTTTCCGCAGAGCAGCCTGGAATGTCCTCCATGAAGGGCCTGTCCAAGTCCATGAAGGAGCAGGGATGGCCGAGTGGCTGGAAAGCCCCACGCCACCGCGGGTTCCTTTTCAGAAGCGACCTCACTGAGACCTTCAGGGGACCAAGAGTTGGAAAATGCCAACATTTTACAAACGGGATCAAAACTTCCTCAATAACTTGATACTCACCAACAAAATCCCTAAATTACTTGTATACTCATTTGCTTCCACTTCCATTTTAGGATAGAAGAACCTTTAAAAAAGATAAAGTTCGTCATTACTTTAAGGAAAAAAAGAGAAAGAACAATAAGAGTATCGGTAATCCCTGTGTACTGAAGTAATTCCAGATCATAAAAATATTGAAAACTCAAATTTATTTTGTGACCTTAGTCATAATTGTAACACCAAAAGCTCTAGATGATAGTCCTGAAAAAGGAAAGTAGACACCACCTTTGACTTTTGAACGCAGGTGCCACAATTCTAAGTTAAAGACAAGAACACAGAACTCAATGCTATATTAAAATGATAATTCTCCATAAACAGACAGGCTTTATCCCGGTAACGGCAGATTGGCTCGTGCCACTGGCAATTTCGGAATTCAGCAGTTTTAATAAATAATGGATAGAATAAAGTGATAACAAGTGTTCAAGTTGTGAAGGGTAGTGAGACAGCCCACAGTGCAACCCCGCTGGTCAGTTTGGGAACAGACAATGGCTGTCACATTTGTGGGGTCCCCTGGGCACTGCTCTGACCCCACCGCATCTCAGACACATCTCTTCTCACTTCCCTTTCCCTCAGAGCTAACCACTGTCCTGACTTTTTTAAATTTTTGCTTCTCATTTCCTTTTCTTTAAAATGTCACCATGTACGTGTATATCCCTAAAAAATCATACTGTCTGGTTTTGAGTATTTTTGAATTTTACATAAATATGATCCTACAGCATGCATTTGTGACTCAGTATTGTATCTGTGGGTCTCATCTGTGTTGTGGCTCTAACTGGACTTCATTTTCACTGCTCGATAGAACCCACGGCAAGCAGGTGGGTAGACCAGCTGGCCCGGTCGGTTTCCTAAGTGTCTTTGCAGGTACTTTCACACACATGAAAACAGAAGTCGTGCTCTGTTATCTTATTTCTCATGACCCCATTGTGGACGTACTATATGAATGATCCCCAACCTTGACCTTTTTTCACTTATGTATTTTGAAGCTTTACCATTTGAGCACATAAGTTCAACAAACTTTTTACAATCATATGAGGCAGCCAGTCCTGATTATGTGGGTACTCTAATTCATCTGACCAACTCCCTTTCCACGGATGCCTACATTGTTTATAGTTTCTGCCACTGTTAAACAAACTCAAGCAAAAAATTTTGTACAAGTAACTGAGGGCAAAAATCCGAAAAGTGGAAATTCTATGAGATTTTTACAGATGCAGCGAAATTCACTTTCTAACATGATTCGGCCAGACTGATTTATTCTCCTACTGGTCGTGAAAGCGGGGACCCGTTCGTTTCCTCTCAATCTTGCCATCTTGGTGAGATATGAAATTGTGGATTTTTGCCAATCCAACAGGTGTAATTTTAATTTGCATTCTTTCACTACGGTATTATAATGATTTTGAAGGATCTAAGTTTTCAATTTAATGCAAATCTTCGAATCTCCAAATCTTTCCCTTTATGTGCTTGTGATATTTGAGGCGAGTTGAAAAGCTTTCCCCTCCCCACAGTGACAAAGACAACTTCTTTTATTATCATTATTTTTGAGAGACAACTTCTTATATGCTCGTGTAACAGTGTATCATTTTGTCTTGTATAAGCATTTATAATAGTTTTACAATGTTGCCTAGCTTTTAATTAACTATTGAGGTTTCTCTCAATGTCTTCAAATCTTTGAACAAGGGTTCTTGCTGAAAAATTAATAGTCTGAGCAAGTCCAGGTTTTCTGGACGTATTTCTTCCACTGCAGCAAACAAACAAACAAACACCAAAAAAACCAACCAAACCCATAATGAAATGAATATCAGTAAACAGCTTTTCTTGCTGAATCAGAGGAGCCACTTTGAAATTTAGCTTGATAGTAGCCATATCTGTACCTGTCTATCTGTCCATCTATCTATCTATGAGACAGAGAGAGAGAGGATTTTTTTTTTTTGAGAAATTCTGCTGATAGGTATTTCATTCTGAATGTTTAATTTTTCTGCAGGTGGTTGGGGATATGGTGATGCATGCTTAATCTGGTAACGTTGGTGTGTAACGTCCTGTTTAGCACTGCCTAAGCATCATCGACTAACATACCATCCGCATGTTCCCGTGCCTGGAAAGCGTGACATTTGCGGTCCACATCTCTCCCGGTCCCTAGACTGGCGTGGTGAAGCACACTGACGTTACATTAATAAAACGTGGCCTCGTGGCCGACAGGCAGCACCGGGACAGCCGTGCAGTTACGAGGGCGGCAATGGGTATGCGCCACCCTGCATGGCCGGGAGAGTCCCCAGCTGGTGCAGAAGCCCCATGAGTTCCAGCTGTGAACAGCGGGGAAGAGCACAGCTGCCCACGGTGGGGTTGATCTATGGACACGGGCATGTGAAGATCACAGAATTTCCACATTTTATGAAAATGACTTGGAAATGTACAGGCCACTCTTGCCCAGTGGGAATGCAAAAGCGGGTCATGGGCTGTCGGCTCCCAAGTCCACCGTAGAGAGATAGCTTCTCCTTGCAGAGATCTCTGTATCATTACACTTATTGTACTAAACTGAAACTCACGGATTCGTCGGCAAAAATCTGGCGAGTGTCTTGTGTCGGGACACCGCTCAGTGAGTGTGCAGACAGGAGCGCTGCCTTCATGCGCGGGGCTTTCAGTCCACTGCTCAGAGACAGGTATGGGAGAGCTTCCCAGAAGCAGATGGTCTATGTTGGACTTCCACTAAGATGGCGGCCAAGATCGACAAGTCAACTGCCAACTACCAAACGATGTTGAGGAGTGGGGTGGAGATAGCTGAGATTTGCTAGGAAGGAAACATGACAGAAGGGTGGGAGTGTGTCATTCTGGGGAAGTTCTGATGACCTCCAACACCGTCTTGGCCCGCTGGTGGTTTGCGGTCTCGACAAGCCACCTGCCTGCGGACAGACGCTAACAGAGGGCCGTGCGAGCTCCCCAGCGAGTGACGGGGTGGCACTGTGCGCAGCGCGAGCAGTTGTAGTTGTGCGTATAACTCACTTTTAAATAACTCCCTTTTTGAGTCAGGTTTGAGCAACTGTTATTGAATACCTTTGTTGTTGTTTTGTGTCTAGATTTGTTCTTGTGGCAGGAAAACATTGACAAAATACATCATTTGTAGGGCGCCTGGGTGGCTCAGTGGGTCAAGCCTCTGCCTTCAGCTTGGGTCATGATCTCGGGGTCCTGGGATCGAGCCCCACATCAGGCTCCCTTCAGTGGGGAGCCTGCCTCTCCCTCTGCCTCTGCCCCTCCCCTGTTCATGCACACACTCTCTCTCTCTAATAAATAAATAAAATCATAGAAAAAAAGTCATTTGCAAAGGTAGGCTGCATACAGTTTGAGCTAACTTGGCATGTCCAAGGGGGCTATGGGATCTTCTGAGGGTAAATAGTAACGTCCCTGGGGACAGCGTGTTCAAGCTTTTCCATGACGCAGTTTGAGGCATCATCTGAATAAATCTGTGTATTTGCCGCTAATCAGGGTTGAACTGTGAAAAGGCAATGATTTCTTCGTGTAATTTCTCTGAGTAAAGAATTGATAAAATAACGCGTCTTGAAGGCTTTGGGGGAAATGCCCTCTGCTTCCCCTTTCAGAATGGCTAAAATGCTGATGGAGCCTAGCAAGCCCCCATATGTGAGGCTTACGTTAGAAATTCAAATGTCGAGGCATCGGACAATGCCTAAGAAGGCTGCCAATATTTCAAAAGAGGCTCACTTGAGGGGTGAGCTCCAAATGCAGGAATTCTCCCGACTTTTTCACATAATTCCTGTTTCAGGCTGAACTTGATTGGATCCTCTCTTGCCTGTTAGAAAGGCCATAAGCCAATAGGAATGTAGCCAACACAAATGACTTGCAGGTGTCCGGAGCTGTGCAGAGCCATCCCGGGTGCATTTGGAAATGCTCCTGTTCCCATGCACTGTGCTCTGGAGGGCTGTCCTGCCCCCTCCCCGGGCCCAGGCCGGGGCTGTGCTGAGTCGGATGGGCAGTGCATAGTGCCTTTGGCTCCCCGTGGCTGAGATAAGAGACCGCACAGCAGGGCTGGGTGATCTGACCCTCGTCGTTTGTTTCCAGTATCTCAAACCATTTCTGCGTAGGCTGTGTTTACTGGCTCCAAGTGTATTCTGCTGGGACATTCTCCCCTTTAATCTTGTCAGTCCCTCTGTGTTTTATGAGCAATTAAATCCAGGAGTGGTTTTGGTTTGTTTCTCCTTACACTTGTCAAAATGCACTTCTGCTGTCTGAGTCGTGTTTGGTGTCAGGGAACGTCCTTCCTTGAGCCCCTTGGCAAGAGCAAGAGTTCACTTTGGGATGAAGATAGACCAGGTCATAAGAAAGTGTCTTTGGTTCTGCTGCTTTTTATCTGGCGCTTCTCGGCTCGATGGCCCGGCGGGCCCTGCCTTGCTTTCCCAGCCGGGTCCCTGCCCCTCACATCTGTTCGCCCATGAGGTCGCCCCAACCCATGCAGAGTTGGACGGCGGCAAGACCCAGCAGGATGTGGCTACAAGGCATGTCCCCCTGGAGCCCTGGTCATCAGGATGGGGATGGGATGGTCACCAGAGCACAAAGCCTTCCACCGTGTGTCCTGGGAAGAGAGGGGCAGCTAATTTCCAAGTGAATTGATCACACAGGTTTTTCTTTGTGGTCTGCTGTAATCAGAGGATTGCCTCTTGTCTTGAGAAAGAAAGGGGGGCCTCAGCCGATCGTTCGGATTCGACCCATAGTCTGAAAGCAGAGGACCTGGCAGTGCAGCGGTGGCCTGGTCAGACCGCAGTCGGCTCCCGCGGGCCCAAAGGCACACGCACATTCCCACTGAGGAACGAGATGGGTGTTGACATCCTCTGGAAAATTTTTATTTTTTAATTTTTTTTAAGATTTCACTTATTCATTTGAGAGAGAATGAGTGAGAGAGAGCATGAGAGAGGAGAAGGTCAGAGGGAGAAGCAGACTCCCCAAGGAGCTGGGAGCCCCATGCAGGTCTCGATCCTGGAAGTCCGGGATCATGACCCGAGCTGAAGGCAGTCGTTCAACCAACTGAGTCACCCAGGCGCCCTTTCTGGAAACTTTTATAAGTGTTTGGTCAACATTCGTCCTGGGCTCGCTGAGAGCCCGTGCGAGAAACCCTGGCAAGCCCATCTCCGTTCCACGTGTGTGCTGAGCTCAGGTAGTGTGCCAGGTAGACTTCGGACCCTCGGGGGTCTTCCATTTCCCACGTTGCTGCGTCCTGCTGTGGGACCACAGGATGAAAGTTCCGGAAGTTGTTCTTGTTCACCCGCCGCGGTTAATGGGCCAGGAAACGGGACCTAGACAGGGTCGGGTGTTTATCCAGAGATGCAGTTTGCAGTGATGTTGGGGAGAACCAGGCCTCCCAGGTACTGCCCAGGGTCCCTTCCAGCACAGGCATGACGGTAGGGTCTAGGGGTACACTCTGTGCGCACGCACACACTTCTGCATACATTCAAAATGTCTTAGCAGGAAGGAAGAGGAAATCTTGCTGAGTCCTAGCATCACCAGTGGGTTTCTTTGAACACCATAAAAGCCCTTCCCCAGCCTAACTGCTGCTCCCTCCCCCGACAGTCATCTTCGAGTTGTGTCTGCGTGAGATCTTAGTAGATAAAACTGATGGTCTCTCTTGAAAGTGATCGTGCCAACCACATCGGAATGAAGTCCCACACGTCCTCCGTTCTCCGGCTTGACTCCGGCTTGATGGGCAAGAGCGTCTCTACCAGCAGACAGTGTGATCTCGGCACGCTCCTCACTGTGCGACAGAAGGCGCCAGCTCCCGTGAGGACGCTGGGTCAGAGGACATGCAAACGAAGACGTGAGGCTCAAAATGGCGGCCCGGTTGATTCCCCAGTGGCAGTGTTTGGAATCCAGAACCAGCCAGCTAGGAACTGTGATGAGCTTGAGCTGGCAGGTGTCTCCCTCTGAGCATCCTGTTCTCTAGACGGAAGAATATTCTGGGCATTGTGTTCAATCTGCTGGAATTCACCAGGGCGAGAAGCTATGACCCATCCACCATTCAGCCTGGAGCCATGAAACCCTGTTCCTCGACCTCCGTCACTGTCACCAACCCCCCAGAGGGATGGGGCCAGCCTTTGTCACTAAGAGCCACCGAGAGGTGGTCAGGCTGGCCTCATGCTGCTGAAAGTGGCCCAGAACCAAGCCTTTGTGCGGTCCTACGTGGAAGGCCTGGGCCTTATTAAGGCAATTGCCTGCTGTTAGACATGACGTCTGAGGGTCTAGAAGGCCACCAGCTTCTTTTGAAAATTTTAATTTAACTCTTTATTTTGAAACCATTTGAAATTTACACAGCAGTTGCAAAGATGGTCCCAGGAGCTCCCGATCCTTCAGCTTCCCCTAAAGTCAAGATCTCACAAAAGCGTGGTGCATCTATCCTGGGCACCTCCGGAGACACGCGATTCCATGTCACTGAACAGAGCTCAGGCTCTCTAGACTTCACCAGGCTTCCCAGTGCACCTCGTATTGCATTAGGCATCAAGTCTCTATAATCTCCAATCTGTGACAATTCCTCAGTGTTCATCATGCCTTTGGCACTTTTGAGTATTTCAGAGAATTTCCCCCAAATTGGGCATATCAGGTGTTTTCTCATGATTATGCGGGAGTGAGGAATTTGGGGAGAATGTCATGGAAGTGATGTGTGCTTGTCATCTCATCCTGTCAAGGGGTGTGTGATGTCATTGTCCCTGTCACCTGTGATGTTCGCCTTGATCACCCGGCTCAGGGGGTCCGCTGGGTCTCTCCTTTGTCCAGTCACCTTTTCCTTCCTCGGAGGAGGACAGCGCAGCTTCGTTTCCTCGGCAGGGACGGAGCAGGGCTTGTGGAGGGGTAGTTAAGCTAACACAGGGTCTAGGAGCTTTGGGGGGAGCAGGTGTTTGAGGCTCTGTCAGTATCCCGCTTCCCCCCAACGCTCCCAGCTTGCCTGCAGCTGCTCCCCCCGGGCGTTCCCACGGTCATTCCTATGCCCTCGGTCCTGCCTCTCGGCTGGAATTCCTCCACTGTCCCGTTTCGTTTCTGCAGCGCTGTCATTCCTTCCCCTCAAGGTGGACTCGCGGCCGTCCGTGTTTTCTCCGGGGCAGTCTCCAGCACAGTCATCGTTGCTCTCTGGGCTGGAATTGTTCCGGCTTCTACTGCTAGTGGCCCTTTGGGTTAGTTCCTGTCGGCAGGCTCCCATCCCTGCCCCAGCCCACCCCAGCTTTTAAAAAAATCACTTCTTTCCTTTTTAGCCACGAGGCACTCCAAGCTCATCTCAGGCTCCTGCTGTCCCAGTCCTGGAGTCGGCCACTTCCCCAAGGAGCCCTGCTTCCTCTTGTTGGAGAAAGGAGTCAGAGAGCTTCCCAGGTGCCGGCGTGCTTACTGCTGGGCCCTCTTAGCAGGCAGACATGGAAAAAATGTGTGTGCATATGAACCCCTATATGCACACACCTTTCTTTCTGTGTCTACTCGTTCGGCCCGGATTAAAATAAGTGGGAGGTCACGTTGACACTTCTCACGCCAGCCCCGAAGACCGAGTTTCATTCTAGCTTATCTGTAACTTCTTTCTCTCTGGTGACAAACCCGGGTCTCAGTATCTATAACGCACTTACTGATTTTTTTTAAACTTGGGTATAAGGTAAAGTATTTCCTGAGTGGCCGACCACTCCTCTAAACTACACCGAAACATTGCCTGTAGAACACAGCTCTCCTGTATCCAGCGAGCTCGGTCCTTTTAGAAATGGTAACCCTGTCCCTTAAACCACCCCATTCCCGCCTTCTTAGCCCCCCACAACGTCACTCAGTTTTTCCCTAGCAGTGCCCATATTTGTAAAAAACAGTTTAGCACATTTAGTAAATTGCGTGTCTCTGATGAGGACAGAAGATGCTCGAAGAGGGAAGACTTGGTAGGTTTTGTTCGAGGTTGCAGCCCTGTCCTTAGCAGAGCGCCCACGATGGTCTCAGCACATGTGTGTTATGTGAAGCGATCACCAGCGACCGGGCTTAGACAGACCTGGGAATTCAGACGTCCGTGGAACAGACGTGGACCCCAGAGAACTCGGCACTTCAGCAAGCGATCTGGAGAAGTAATCAGAATTTCTCTACTTGCCCCCTTTTCAGGACACCAGCTTCTCCAGGATGAGCCGTGGCCACCCTCAAAGGCTTGAGGCAAGCTGGGGCATCCGTGGCAGAGCCCTGGACTCGTCCGAGCTCCGGCTCGCTCCCAGCTGTGCAGCGGCCCCGGAGTCTGGGGTCTGCTTCCAGGAATACTGACCACGTTGGTCTGAGATAGAGTCTCAGGGATTCTTAAGAACTGTGCTCTAACATGCATAACATAAAGTTCACTGTTCTAATCACGGGTGGAGTCCAAGGGCATGACATACAATTACGCTGCTGGGCCACCATCACCACCACCCATGGCCAGAATGCTCGTCTCGGCAAACTAACTGCAAACCCGTTGAACACGTCCTCATCCCCGCCCCAGCCCCAGCGCTCACCGTCTACGCTCTCTGCGGCTCTAAGTCCTCTTGGGGCCTCGTACAAGTGGAATCCTACGGTATTGCGGTGTGTGCATGTGTGTGCATCTGGTTTATTTCCCTCAGCATAATGTCTCAATGGTTGACCCATGTTGTAGCAGGTGTCTAAACTTCCTGCCTTTTTTTTTTTTTTTAAAGATTTTAGTTATTTGACAGAGAGACACAGCGAGAGAGAGAACAGAAGCAGGGGGAGTGGGAGAGGAGGAAGCAGGCTTCCCGCCGAGCGGAGAGCCGGATGCGGGGCCCGATGCCTGGACCCCGGTGTCAGGACCGGAGCCAAAGGCAGATGCTTAACAACTGACCCACCTAGGAGCCACCGATTTCTTGCCTTTTTAAGGTCAAATAACGTCCCATTGTGTGTATATGCCACAGTTAGTGTCTCTGTTCATCTCACAGTGGACACTTGTTTCTGCCCTTCGGTCACCGGGAAGAATCCTGCGACAAACAGGCATAGGAGCGACGGGGAAGGTCCCCGCGTCGTTACTCTGGGTCTCAGAAGCGGGACTGCCTAAACACGGACGTCGCCGTGTCCCCTTCCGTGTCGGAGGGACACCCACGCGCCGCAGGCCTCCTCGTCACACACCGCGCTCCGAGGAGAGGCTGGTGCCGTGCCGGCGGCCAGAGGCTGTTGAACGGGTGAACTCGTAATGAAGAACGCAAAGATGTGTGTTTCCGGAAAGAGGCGCTGGGATGAAAGCTGGAGGCGTTTCCACGATGAGTTTCCAGAAGCAGACAGAGAGTCAGGGGGTCCGCTGCCGCCCTAACAGCAGAGCTTCCTTCCGGCTTTGTCTCCCCCAGCGCCCAGGCCGCTCGCGGCGGTGCCCTGCCCGCGCCCTCCGATGGGGCGGGGGTCGGGAATGCAATTCGGAAAGGAGACTTCAGCTCAGTCAGATCATTTCTTTCCGCCATTGCTCAGTGTGTATCTACCGCATTTTGCTGGGTGCCTCCCCACCCGCCAAAAATATTTCTCCGAACGCCTTTCCGGAAAAGAATGTATTCAGTAAGAGCTTTGTCCTCAGATGAGCCGCAAAGTCTGTCTGCGGAAGCCCCACAGGCCCGAAGCAAGACAACAAAAAGTGAGCGACTCGGAGAAAAAAGAACCGTGTTTTTCCCATCTGCAAAGACATCCCGTTTCTCCTAGGTTCTGGTGGCAACCCTGAGCGGGTGATGGTGCTCCATGACCCCGGGGAGATGGGGGGCTTCGTAGCGGTTCACACCTTACCTTCCAGTCCTACCATGGCTTGCCCTGAGGTCAGGGGGCGTGCTCCGAAGCCCAGAGGCTCCCGCCCAGCTGCTTGCTCCCGTCACTGTCCTGACTCTCATCTGGGCCACCGTCGGGGCCGGCAGCCTCCAGGAGGCGGGCCTTCCTCCTAGCATCTCAGGCTGGAACCTTCCATTTCGGGCGGGGTGGGGGACCTGGGGCAGTAGACCGTGGACCAGCGGGGCATGAGCAGAAGAGCTCAGAGCCGCCGGTTCCAGAGGCAGAGCACAGTGTGTTTGAGGTGAAAGGAGCCGAGTAGCAGGGGAGCCCGGATGTCTGCCTTGTCTTCGTGGCGAGAGACGGGTGCCCGCCTAGTAAACCTATGTGGCATCTGCTCCCGGGGGAGCCAAGGTCATGCTCGGGGAATGACGGTCATAGTGTTGCAGCAGCTGGGTCTCTGTCCCCACATGTGCTCGTCCCTGCAGTGACCCAGCAGCATGGGCAGGTGGCTTGGCCCGGGCAGGGGAGGTCACTCATGTTTGCCTTCCCTTCAAACACCGGGGTAGGTGTGGCTCTGGCGGGGACCTGCCCCTGCCTTGTACACAGGCACCCTCCTCTGTCTCTCTCTCTCCATCTCTGCCCACCTCCTGTGGCTCTCCGAGTTCGGGCTTCTTTTCTAACTGCCCGCCTGGTAGAAAACCATGACAAGAAGGGCACTCTGTTCCCTCTTCTTTATCCACAAGCTGCCCGCCAGCACCCTGATCTGTCCCTTCAGAGCCCTGAGCCCCCTGTGATCCCACTGGCTATTGGGGGACAGCTGAGTGGTTGTGGGGTTCTGCTCCCACGCCATGCCTCTGGCCCATGATTCCTCAGGGAGTAGACTGGCCATATGACATGCTGGAACGGTGATCTGCACACTGTCCCTCTGCCGGCACTGTGGCGGCCGTTAATGTTGATACTATAATATTGTCATTCGTCGTAAGAATGCTCCATTTGGTCTTTGTCCCCAGTTCCAGCACAGAGCTTGTAAATCTGGGGTTTTCCTGGCACAGAGCTCCAAAAATGCTGGGTTTTCCTGAGTGAGGGAAGCAAGGACATTCCCTTTGTGATGCTGAGGAGGCGATTTTAGCCACAACTAAGGGAGGCACCTGGTGAATCAGCCCTGTGATTGATTAGGGGGTTGGAACTTTCAGCCACACCCCTGACCTCCAGGAGAGGAGAGGAGAGAGAGGAGAGGGGCTGGAGAATGGATCAGTCACCAAAGGTCAGTGGTTTGATCCATCATGTGGACACAGTGAAGCCTCCATCAACTTCCCACAGGATGGGCTTTGGAGAGCATCTGGGTCTGTGAAGATCTGGAGATTCCAGGAGATTGGTGCGCCCAGGGAGGACGTGGAAGCCCGTGCCCTTCCCGGGAGCTGCGCTGTGTGTCTCTTCATCTGAGCTGTGTCCTTTTATAATAAACCAGTGATCTCGTGGGTAAAACATTCCCCCGAGTTCTGGGAGCCCCACTAGCAAATTACTCAGATCCAAGAGGGGGTTATTGGAGCCTCCGGTCTGGAGCCCAAGGGCTCGGGTGACAGCCTGAACTTGGGGGTTGGTGTCTGAAAGGCATGGGGGCGGTCCTGTGGGACTGATCTCATAACCCAGGGAAACTGAGAGCACCTTTGGGGAAGAGGGGGTCACAGTGGAGTTGCTCAGCGACGCGGGAGACCCCCCACATCCTCGCTACCTGTATCATCACCTGGTACAGAACACTTTTGGATCCGCAGATGGATACAGGTGTCCACTCCGTTTTCCTGAGGGACAGCTGAAGGGTGGAATGCCCAGAGTGACTAGTACCTGTTGATCACCAAGTGCAATGCTTTCCTTTTTTCTTTTTTTTTTGGTCTGCAGTCCCGAGTGAGAAGCAGATGATGCGTTGCAAACCACTTCATGCGAATGACAAATACAAATGAAACAAAGGCTGCATGAACAAGCTTACTCACACCATAGGATAAAGAACAAAATGCAACAGAGTTGCTATCAAGAAGATTGAGGTGGGAACCCCAGTAAAGCTTTTGGAATCCACGAGAGTCCGCGTCAAAAAACTTTTGGAATCCACGAGAGTCCGCGTCATTCAGAGGCAGGACTTACTGTGAAATGATTTCCTTTCCCCGTCCCGGGTGGCGGCCCACATTTCCAAACCATTGGCACCATCACGTACCAGATGCTGGGTGCTGGGCACGGCTCACTGAACATCCCCAGAACATATTTGAGGAAGATATTAATCGTTCCGTTTTGCCGATGGAGAAACGAAAGCCCAGTCGGCCCACGTGACGTGGGGAAAGCCCGGGCTTCGCGAACGTGCTCTCTCGCTCCTCTCCTGCAGCGTCTATGGCAGCGGCGGACGCCTGCCCTGCTGGGGCCGGGTCGACACAGGGTCTCCGGGGCCATAGTCGCTCTTCCGAAGGCTGGACCCAGGGATGCCGGTCGGTCCCTTAGCCACAATCCTTCCACGTGGCTGCGGCCGGGAACGGGGGATGGAAACACAGCTCAACCCAGCGGGAGCAAACGCAGCTTCTCCCTAGCTGCTCCTCTCGGCTCCCACTTCCCACCTGGCGTGGAGCACAGCCCCATCCTGTCCTCTCTGACCGAGCACTCCCTGGGTCAGGACTGGGCTGACGGCTGCTCTGCATCTCTCTGTGAAACTTGCTGCTATGGGGGTCTGGCAGGAGCAGGCACAGGTCCCACCGGAAGCGTGTGCGATAAACCGCACAGAGGCTCTCTTCCTTGAGTTTCGGCTTTTCAATCTGACACGAGTTTAAGGAGGGAAGCTGAGACTATTCCCTTCTCCACTTCCTCCATTCCCTCCAGATCCCTCTGTTTGGAGCACGTGCGTGTCCAGTAATGTGCTGGGCTTCAGCAAGGGGGGGGTGGAGTGAGTAACGTCATCCCGGTCCTTACCTCGGTGAGGAGCTCGTTCCGTGGTTTGCAAACCTTAGCTTGCCTGGGGACCCCTCGGGGGGCTTGCTGCCACAGGACGGCGAGCTCCCCCAGCAGGTGTGTGGCGGGCCAGAATTCTCCTCATAGCCTCGCAGGTGCCGCCACGGCTGCTGGTCCCAGGACCCCACTCTGAGAACCGCAGATCGAGTCACGGGGTCCCCGTGTGCAACAGCTCCAGACTGAAATGGAGCCTCGCTGGGGCTCTCTGGGCTCCGGGGGCGAGCTGGGCCTCGTGGTTAGGGTTGGCTCATGCTGAAATGGGTTTGAAGCTACTATCCAAGACCTCTGTCCTTTTCCAAAGGCTTGCTCCCTCCCCGAAGCTGGATGCCAGTGATTGGCAGGTCCCCGGGGTGCACCCCAAACGGGCCAATGCAAGTCCATCTGTTGGAGCATATGTCCTGAAAACCAGAGGCCTCCTTCCAGGGCTCATGATTTACCAGTCGCTAAGCCAGCAGCCAGGGCCGTCTTCCCTTGCCTGCCGCTCCGTCTCTGCCGACAATGCGAGCCTGACAGGTGCAGCGGAGTGCCCGCCAACGTCCCTCTCCTGCTCGGCTCCAGCCCGTCACCCGTGGACCCTCACAGAGACTTCTGTGTGGCGCGGCTCTCCCGGTCTTAATAAATCTTGGCAAAATTTGCACTACATTTCCCTTTGCTCTCATGGCAACTGTTAGTTGCAGGGAGGACCACGGCCCGTGCAAAGTCCGCTTTCTCTCCGGTGGCCGGACACGGACAGGAGCATCTTCCAGACAAGCCAACACAGGTGCCTTCCGAGCACGTCGGGATGCCTGCAGGTCCCCGGGCGCCGGGCAGAAGATGCCCAGGACGCCCAGGGTTCCTGATGCGGGAGGCCCCGGGCACCTCACTGCCAAGTGACGCGTGCGGTTGGAGACTACCGTGTTTGGGGAGCACCTCGGCTGCCTTTCTCACCTTGGTTTTGATCCGTTTGCTGGAGTTAGGTCCCATGAAAACCGTTATTGTTTACACAGTATTATTTGAACACGAAGGAAAGAATATTGAAGGGCTGTCTCTGTTTTTAAGATTTATTTATTTGGGAGAGAGAGAGAGAGAGAGAGCATATGCGGGGAGGAGTGACCGACAGAGAGAGATTCTCAAGCAGGCTTGGTGCAGAGTGTGGAGTCCGACACGGAGCTCGATCAAAAACCTCGAGATCGCAACCTGAGCCCAAACCAGGAGTTAGATGCTTAACTGACGGGGCCAGCCACACACCCCAGAAAAGCATTGCCCAATGGGAAAGGACAGTTTCGTTTTCTGTGCTGAGTTCCAGCGAGACTGGTGATCTGTCCGATAGAAAGAGCGCACACCCTGTTTGTAAGCCGGCCTCTGCGCTCTGGGCCCACATGTACACACGAGACAGCTCTGAGCGATGGAAAACCCCAACCCTCATTCTAGCTCTAACTCTGAGATTGCACGGGTCCAAGGCCTGACCAGTACTTTCCTCTGACGGGGTGGGCCCCGCAGCGCAGGCTTTGCTCAGTCATCTCATGGTTGGAGACATCCGTGAAGCACCTCCTGGCCCAGGGGCTCGTCGGGAAGTGAACACAGGGCCGATCCCCGAGCACGGAGCTGATGCGGACCTGCCTTCCTGGGTCCCGACCGGCGGGGAGGAGCTGTGAGAGGGCAGTTGCTGCAGACAGACGTCTGTCCGACAAGATAACGGGACAGGACAGATCATGAGGCAAGTCACTAAGGTCCAAGGTCATGTCCTGGTGCATTTCACGGCCACAGTGGCTCCGGGTCCAGCAGGGACTGGAGCAAGCCGCGTCCCCAGAGCCAGGGAGCTGGCCCCTCTCCCCGGGGAAGCCACGCTGGCTCAGAAGGTCTGGCCCGAGGGAGAAGGGCCGCATGCGGTTACTGTGGTCCGGGTCCAGGATGTGCTGAGCGGGCCCAGCACTCATCTCCCAGACCCTGAAACAAACAAAGGCCCCAGGATGGCGGCAGAGGCCACCATAGGGCAGGTTCTTCCGTGTCCCCATCAGAGCATGGTGCTGACACCCGGCTCGGCCAGCTGCTGGGGGCAGGCCTTTCACTCCGGCCAGCGAGGCCCAGCAGCACGGCCCTCAGAGCTTCTGTTGCCCTGTTGCCTGTGGAGTGACCACGGAGCTGCTGGGGGCACGTGCAGAAGGGGAGCGGGACAGACACGATGGGTGCTGAGGCTTCTTGGCCCCGCCCACAGGGACACCCTGTCCTAGTCTGTCCTCGTCGATGGCACGTCCAGAAACAGTGTGCGCTGGGGTTCACCCGCCCGGCTGTGCCCATTGCCTCCTTCACTCCCCTGTGCTGGAGGGCGGGCGGCCCATTTCTCAGGTAAGGAAAGTGGGGCTCAGAGTGCTACTCGAAAAGTGGCAAGGCCATTTGGGAGCCCCAGGCCCACTCATGTCCAGGGAGGGTGCCCACAGGCTTTCCTTCCTTTCTATGCTTTTTTGGTCTGCAAATCCAATAATACTATAATCTCAAAATTTTAATTTAATTTAATTAAAAAAAATCCCCCTCCCCTCCATGTCTCAGGCAAAACGACGGGGCCAAAGCTTCCCCCTGGGGGTTCAGTGCAGTGATGTCTCCTGGCTGCTGGTTTAGGAGGTGGGGAGCGGAGGGTGCTCACACGGGGGCTGGAAGGAATGGAAGCTTCTGCCATTCACAGCCCGGGGAGTGGGGCCTGCAGCCGGGGTGCAGCTCCCCCAACCCCCAAAGAGTGCGAATCCAGACCCCATAGGAGGGACCTGTGGCCCCTGGGCCGGGTCTGCAGGCAGAAAGCGAAGGAGCCGGTGGAGAAGCAGACGGTCCTCCTGTCCTTTGGCCCCAGGAAGCTCCCACAGGAAGACGGCGGCTGCCCCTCAGCAGAGCCCCATGGGCAGACGTCTGAGCCAGTGAGGAGTGGCGGCGGCCCTGGGTGTCCCCACAATCCTGCAATGTCTCTGTGCGCTGTCCTGGCTGATGGGCAGGAGCCAGGCTCTGCCAGGCGGTCCAGTCTCTCCTGCGGGCGGCACAGACCAGGCACGTCTCCCCAAGCTGTCTTCCCTGAAACGGCCTCTCTGGGGTGCTGGCCACCCAAAGCCTCTCTCTCTCTCTCTCACACACGTGCACGCGTGCACACACACGCACCCACGCATGCACACCCGTGAAGCGTGTCATCTGTAAGTTTCTGCCGCCACCTAGAGGCTCAGCGGCGGCAGGAATCCATCAAAGAATGAAGCCGCCTGAGATCCTAAAATAGCACCCTGGGCCCAGGGGCAGAGGCTTCTTTTTCAGTCCCAGGGCCCAGAGGTTTCCGCTGGGAAAGCAGGTGTGTGCTCCGTACGCAAGTGGGCTACCACCGCGAGTTAGTAGAACCTACTTCCCTGTCTCTTGAGCTCTGACGTCGCCGGGCATGCACGTGTGTGCCGGTGTCTGTCACTGACTTGGACCTGGACCTCTGTGTCTACTGCCCAGTCACGCTGGGCTCTGAACCAGAATATCACGGGCATCAGTGCCTGTAATATTCTCAGCAAGGTTCTGGGTGTCCGTCTTGCTCTCGATGGCCGATCCGATTGGCAGGTATTTCTCCCTCCACCAAGGGCCATCGTGAAGCGAAGTTCCCGTTTCAGCTTTGCGGACGATCTCACCCGCAACCCAAAGCCACAGACCGTCTGGATGGCGGCATCCTCTGTTCTCCAGCTCCGAGAAGGGGTCAGAGCCACGGCCTGGGGATGGTGATCTGTGGTCTTCTCGTCTCTGGAATTGCTGCTGGGAAGACTTCCGAACAAGACGGTTGTAGGCGTATCTGCGCCCTCTAAGCGTCCTGAAGAAGCCTGCAGGGAACGGGGAACAGCGTTTACAGGTAACTACATGGGGCCAGCATGTGAGGCCGTAAGGGGTGGAGATTCGCGCCCAAGTCTGGGGTTGGAGAACCATTTCTTCCAGACTTTCTCTGGGTACCCTTCGACCTTCCGTTCTGAGGACTCCAATCACCTTTCAGAGATGATAGTTAATTGCACCATTCACAAAACCAACTCAAAAACGGGGGGAAAGCAGACAGGTTCAAAAACATCATTTTCTTTATTTCTGATCAGTTCTTTTGTTTGCTCATTCGTTGGTCTTATTAAAGGCAGACTTCTTGTCCTTTTGCTTGTAATACGTTGCTTGGTCGCTTCGTCTGTCTCCATCAGAGTTCACTGAACCTCAGAATGAGTGGGTGGGACGAGGGCGACAGTTCCATTTTCCGGCGGAGCAGGAGAATCGTGAAAAACGGCCAAGCCGCAGGGATTGGTAATGCTTTTAAATCAGAAGGCCTCTGCCTTCCTTCCGGCCCTACGATTTTAAAATTTCATAATTCTCCGAACGTGATACCAAATTCTTTCAAAAAGAAGATAAATTGAAACTCTGCCGCTCA
Source organism: Meles meles (assembly GCF_922984935.1). Classification (NCBI taxonomy): domain Eukaryota; kingdom Metazoa; phylum Chordata; class Mammalia; order Carnivora; family Mustelidae; genus Meles; species Meles meles. The sequence continues at coordinate 96,921,508 of NC_060076.1, forward strand.
GATGATCTCACCCCAATGGCGAGACATCGTCCCCTTCGTGACACTTTGCCTTTAACAGACCTGATTACAGGAAGCAGGCTGTTACCATCTCACACTAGAGGGAACCTCAGCGGGGGAACCCTGGGGATTCCTCAACGACACAGTCCTGAAGGCGTGTCTCCATTTTGAAGGCTCCATATCTGTCCCCAAGGCTCAGACTTGTTGCCCTCCGGTTTCTAGACCGAACTGTGCCCTGCACCACCAGTACATTGAAGCTTTAACCCCAGTGTGACTGCATTTGGACACGAAGCCTTTAAGGAGGTAAGTAGGGTGCAATGAGGTCCTAAGAGTGGGATCCTAGTCTGACAGGACTTGTGACGTAAGAAGGCGTGTCAGAGATCTCTGTCTCCACACTCGCACGAGGTCACACGCGGACACAGCGGGGAGACAGTCATCTGCAGCCCAACGACAGAGGTTTCGCCAGAAACCAACCCTGCCCGCACCTTGATCTCAGACTTTCTAGCCTCCAGAACGCAGAGAAAATAACTTTCTGCTGTTTCAGACCCTCTCCCTCTCTCCCCACTGAGTGGTAAGGGTAGGCCCACACAGGTGCACCTCCAAACTCTTCTCTCCCAGGTGTCTGAGTTGGGCTCTGAGAAGGATCACTTCCTCTGAGAGCCCATTCCTAAGCAAAGCCTTTACACATGTCCTCGTCTTCTTGGGACATTTGTCAGCCAGCTGTCCCCAGAAGTGTCTGTTCTGTCCCTCTCCAGGCCCCATGGGGGAATGAGATCATGCTGCCATGCCCAGAATTTACTTGTCAAGTCCTGTCAAACAGACAAATGCCTGGTGTTGCCCCGGTGTAGATGTGGCTGGGCCCCTAGCCTCTGAGTGCTCCAAGTGTCCCAGGGAACCTACAGGACTCTCAGCGGACGAAGTGTGTGGTCCCCGGGGGCTGTCCAAGGAGCACGTGACTCTCGCGTGGGAACTAAAAGGACAGTCTCACGCCTCACCTGCAGATATCCTGATTCCCTAGGGAGCTTTTTACTTCCGTATTCTACTTTTCTCTGCAGAATTTCCACTTGGCTCTTTTTAAAGGATTTATCTTTATTAATGTTCTCTGCTAGATGCGACAGGATTCTCACACTTGACCTTTGTTCTTGAAACACAGTTTCCTTGAGTTCTTTCTACACATTGACATGGATGATTAGAAGTTTCTGGCTAGTAGGTTCTGTGTGGAGACTCCCTCATGGACCATCTCTACCCACAACTTTGTATCCCCCTGTGTGAGTCCCGGCTCCTTGTTTCTTGTTCTGTCTTATAGTTTCGTTGTGGTGGTGGCTGAAAACTGAACGTCCTAGGTCATGATATGGGGCAGCTCTGGAGATCAGGGTCTCCCCTCTCCCCAGGGTTTGCTGTTGTGTTGTTATTTGGTTGTCTGTTTCGCTACCGTTTTGAACTAATCATGTTCCCTCTATTTGGTCACTGATGTCTTTGCTCGATTAATTTAGTGAGAGACAAACATTTGCACAGAGATTTCCTTCACTAGAAGCAGTAAGTCTCCCAATCTTTGCCAAGGGGCTCTGTGTGCGAGTTGGGGAATGCTATCAAAACTCAGCCAGGCAGTTGGCAACCCTACCTGCTGGATTAGACTCTCAAGGTCATCCAGAGGTCAGACCTTCCAGATTTTAAAATTTTTAATATTTAAAACAATTTAATAATATTTTTAAAGATTTTATTTATTTGTTTGAGTGAGATAGTGCATGCAAGCAGGGAGAGCAGCAGGCAGAGGGTGAGGGAGAAGCAGGCTCCCTACCGAGAGGGAGCCCAACGTGGGGCTCGATCCCAGGATGCCGAGATCATGACCTGAGTTGAAGGCAGTTGCTTAACCGACTGAGCCACCCAGGTGCCCCTACTAACAGACTTTTAAAGAAGATTTATTTATTTATTTTAGTGGGGGAGGGGCAGTGGGAGACCGAGGGTCCTAGGCAGACTCCGTGCCAGGTGCAGAGCCCCATGAGGGTCTCGATCTCATGACCCTGAGGCCAGGCCCCAAGCTGAAACCAAGAGTGGGGGGCCCAACTGACTGCAGCATGCAGGCACCCTGGAGCTTCCAGAATTTTAAGGACCCTCCAGAGCCTGCACAGAACCGTGTGCACACGCGTGACCTTCTGGAGTCCCAGAAATACCTCAGAGCCTTTTAAAGCATCTTCTGGGTGTGTCACTCCCCAGTTTTCATCTTATTTCTTCTATCGCTTGTACAGCTTTCCCCCACTGCGTTAGCCAACTGCGATGCTCAACAGTTGCCTCTGACAAACACCCCTGGAGGAAGGGCAACTAGTAGGAACAGGCTTCAAATCAAGGAGGACAAAGACAGAGTGGTGCTTGTGCGTGGAGTCTCCCAGGGAACCCCGGCCGGGCCTCCATCCCACCTCCTCCTGGCTGCTGATCTTCAGCACAAACACCCGCCGGTGGTGTTCAAAGGCACTGTGGAGCAGGGAAGAAAAGAGGTGGGAGAATGCAAGTTAAAATGCTAAAGCTTGTTGTTCTTACAGAATTTCACCATTTTTCTGGAAGTGGCTCCCTAGATTGTTGTGAACCTTTAATTAATTTCCAGGGTACTGAAAAAGCTGACTCTGACCATTTTTGCCAGTGGTCTCATTGCTTTTACGAAAGAGAGTGTTTTCAGAGTTCCTTACTTGTTCCTGGACACCACTAGGTAACGTTAATTTTAGTATTGCATCTTATTTAACCCAATACACCCAAAATATTTTTATTTGAACATATAATCAAGACAAAATGGTTAATGATATATTTTACACTTTTATGTGATGTCTTAAAAATCCAGCATATATATATATATATTTTAAAGATTTTATTTATTTATTTGACGGAGAGAGATCACAGGTAGGCAGAGAGGCAGGCAGAGAGAGCAAGAGGGAAGCAGGCTCCCTGCCGAGCAGAGAGCCCGATGTGGGACTCGATCCCAGGACCCTGAGATCATGACTTGAGCCAAAGGCAGCGGCTTAAACCACTGAGCCACCCAGGCGCCCTTTTTTTTTTTTTTTTTTTTTTTTGACATGGATCACAAGTAGGCAGAGAGAGAGAGAGGAAGGGAAGCAGGCTCCCCACTGAGCAGAGAGCCTGATGCGGGGCTCGATCCCAGGACCCTGAGATCACGACCTGAGCCGAAGGCAAAGGTTTTAACCCACTGAGCTACCCAGGCACCCCTAAAATCCAGCCTATATTTTATACTAACAAAGCACTTCAACTTGGGCGAGCTGCATTCCAAATGTTCCATAGCTCCATGTGGCTACGGCACGGTATTGAACAAAACAGATTCATGTCAGAGCCCTTTGTGTGTGTTCAATATGTTCCATTATGCAGGATCAATACGAAATAGGTAAGGTAGAGAATGGCCAGCGGAGTAGGTTACAGGTGGTCACAGATAAGTGCTCAGTGGCAGAAATCCTCGGAAGGAAGCCTGTATGTAGGTTGTGATGCGTGTTTGTCGTGTACCTTCTTTACCTGGAAATGGAAAAGAAAGCAGAACATAAACAAATACCAACGACAACAAAATTACTCCCAGTAAACTATTAGGGCAAATTCGTGCAGTAAATTAGATGATTTTCAGAGATACTTAGTCCTTCCTCTTCCCTTCAAGGGGACACGTAGGAGGAGTGTGCCTGTCCGGTCCACAGAGGCTGGCTTGGTCACGCTAGGTGGGATGTTAGCATTTACGACACAGAAGAAACTGGCAGACTGCTGGCACAGTTGGGCTCTGGCACCCACGGTAACCTGCTGGCCCAGGAACTGGATGTCAGACGCACGGTGCCGAGCAATTCACTCCCGTTAAGCCCAACCTATGTTGGTTTACCCCAGGACATGCGCACATGCGTACGATATCAAGGCATATTGTTGAATGCTGTTAAAATCTTGTGGCTGGTTGTTATGCAGCGATAGCTGGCTGGTGTAACTGCTAACTGAAGATGGGCAGAGTAAAAGGTCTGCTCCGAAATGGATCACGAGTCAGTGAGCTAACTGGCAAGTCAGCTTTTGCTGTGGGCAACCAACGATTCCCCTTTGCGGTGACTTAAAACAGTCAGCATTTCATTGTTTCCCGCTGGGTCTGCAGGTAAGGCACAGTATCCTGCTGGAGGCTGCGGGTCAGCACGGATCTGAGTGTCACACCTGGCCAGGCTGAAGAAAGAGCTGCACACTGGTACACGTTGTTCCCGTGCGAGAGGAGGGGCACCTGGTTTGAGCCCAAACAGGCCAGTGCCTTTAAGTGTTTGCTCAGGCAAATCACATCCACTCACACTGCAAAAAGCTAAAGCAAGTCCTTCAGCCCCTGGCTTCTCAGGCCAGGCTGTGCACCTCCCAGGGGGGTTCGGTGCGGCAAGGGGAATCCACCATTTCCTGAGCGACAGGACAATGCAGTCCCCACCTGAAGTCACCCAGCTCTGTATTTGGCAACTTTGCACGAACGGCTTGACCACTGTAAATGATGGGTTATTACCCATGAGTGAAGAATAACCATGATGCCTGCATCGAACGGACCCTGTTTCCTAGGAATTTCACTAAGGTCCATTTCTTCCCAGAAACTGTCTGCAGGGTGTCGCGTGAAAGGAGAGCTGGGACAAACAGGGTGAGTCACACGCTTTCCCACACCCTCCGTTCATCGGGGTGAACGCGTGTGCTGTCTGATTCATAACAGGAGCACGTGGTCAGAGCCACTGCCTGTCCTCTGCGTCCCCAGGCGCTGCTGTCCGCTCCGTGGCTCCCTCTGCAGGGTTCCTGGAAGGGGGTGCTCAGCTGGGCAGGCTCTTCCTGGCCAGAGCCGCTGCAGCCCTCCCGGGGAGAGGGTTGTCCAGCAGGCTGCCTGCCATGTGTCTGGGCGGGGGACCCCCGGGAAAGCAGCGTGGAAGGCGTGGGAAGAGGAAATCCGCGGCGGGCCGGCCAGCGGGCAGAGCAGCCGGGCAGACGGCTGTGGAGTGTGAGCCCCGTGGGTACTTCCGCAACTTGACTCCCCGCGTCACCCCGCCCGTCTCCTGTGCGTGCCGCGACCTCCGGCTCCGCTTTGCCACCCTCCTCGCGGCCGCTGGGAACGATTTCCCCGGCCGTCGTGAAAGGAGCCCTTTGCTCAGAGTGCAATGATACCAGAGACTCTTGCGAACTACAGAATCCACCCGAAAACCGTGTTCCAGAGCCAAAGGCACAGCGTGTTTTCCTGCTGCAGGAGTGTCTTCTCAACAATGGAAAAAATAATAATTTCAGAAAGGGTTCCAAGCCCCAAGGGTCCTTACTACAGTCACATGCGTCTGCGGCTTCCTTGTGTCCGAGGTCGGAGGCGGTTTGACCGGGAGGCTGGTGTGAGCCTCGTCTCCGTGCACACACGCCGACGCCTTGTGGGTGCAGTAGGAGAGAGGGTCTTGGGCTCGATCGGGTCACCTGTTGGTTTCATGCGACTACGGGAAAGGAGCTAAGAGGAGGTCCTCCCTCCTCATCGACGTTCAGGGGCAGAACACATGCCGTTGGCCACGGGCAGGGGGAGGGCCCAGTTCTCCGGACCTGTTTCCTGCACAACCGAAGCTTTCGTCCTTGAACAGCACCCCTGCCCCTGCCCCTGCCCCTGCCCCAGCCCCTGCCCCAGCCCCAGCCCCTGCTCCTGCCCCTGCCCCTGCCCCAGCCCCAGCCCCTGCCCCTGCCCCAGCCCCTGCCCCTACCCCTACCCCTGCCCCTGCCCCTGCCCCTGCCCCTGCCCCTGCCCCTACCCCAGCCCTGGCTCCCACCCTCTGCTCTGCTTCCCTGCGCCGGACGACTCCAGGGCCCCCATGGCAGGGGGACCATGCGGCGTGTGTCCTTCTGTGCCTGCCCCGTTCTCCTGAGCCCGGTGTCTTCTGGGCCGTCTGCGCTGTTCCACCCAGTAAGATCTCTTTCCTTCCGGCCATAGGGCACTCACTGTAAATGTCTGTCTGTCTGTCTCTGTTTCTTTTTCAGTCCACAGCCACAGTGTGGAAATGACCCGAATGTGCACCCGCAGATGAACAGATAAACATTATAGTCGTCAGGGTCGGCGCTTTCCTCCGAAGCCGGACAGTGTTCCTGCTTGTCGCAGCGATGGAAAGCGAGCATCCCCGACTCTAAGTAAGCGCGATGCCGGGAGGAGGGCCTCCTCGCCCGCTCTGGCCCGGTGAGGGCGGCCGCCAGGGGCCTGACTCCCCCGTGAACGCAGCTGCTCCTTCTGGAGCTGAGTCAGGAAACGCCGGGCAGTCCCGTGGGCCTCTCTATATATAGGAGGCGAGCGCTGGCCCAGCCCAGCAGCTGCTCAGCCGCACAACACGGGTCTCCTGGAAAACACACGGAAACGCAGCCCTCTTCGGGCCGGTCTCTGTCCCTAAGCCAGAACAGGTCCGCTCCCAGCCACCGCGACAAAGGCTTCCATGACCCAGACCGGCGCTGGCGGAGCGGCCCTCCACGCGGTTCTTCTCCAGGTAGCCGCGGTGCTGGCTCGGGTCGTGACGGCCGACCTTTGCTGTGACCGGAGGAGGCCCCTGGCTGCTTTTCCTCATTTCAGCTTCTGTGACTTTGAGGATGTTGTTTATTTATTTATTTGAAGAGAGGGAGTGTGAGTAGGGGCAGGGGCAGGCAGACTCCGTGCTGAGCACAGAGCCCCGCTTGGGGCTCAAATGCACAACCCTGACATTGTGACCTGAGCCCAAACCAAGAGTCAGGCCTCCCGGGGCCCCGCAGCTTCTGAGACTTTCTGTACAAGCCTGCACTGCCCTGGGATGTTTCCAACTCCAACCTCCAGCCCAAATCCGGTCTCTTGGACATTTTCATCATCCAAGGAGATTACTAGCCTTGGCCATTCCGTTTGGCTAAGGCACCTGAGTCCAAAACTCCAGAACCAACTTCCCCGCATAGGCGAGGCACAAGCGTTCGGAAAGATGTTAGCTCACCACACACGGCCAGAAATCGGGCAATGTTTGTAGTCCAGTAGGGGACCAGTTGTCGGGTAAAACCAGAGCTGGTTTCTTTATCTCCTGAGACTCTGCAGGGCCGGCTCTTGCACATTTATCTGGGATCTGAAAACATTCCTACTATTATCTTTCAAAGCAAGTTTCAGGCAAAATTATCCCCTTCTAGAGGCTTTATTGAAAAAATTAAAGCAAAGGGCTCCGGGTGAAATGAGCTTGGGTAAGTCCGTGTGCGCCGTCGCTGACTTCGGGAGATGCACGAAGTTCCCAGTCAAGTGAACTACTTTAACTTCGTGCGGAGTGGCATTTCTCAAACCTGCTTGCCCATGGCTCCCTCTTCCTATGTGCCGTCTGTGCACGTCCCTGACCGGGGGAACCTACTTCGAGAACTGCTCCTCCGGACCCCTTCACCAGAAGGACCCTCTTGGAGCTCCATCTCCTCCCCGTCCTCAGGCAGAGGCCACAGCACAATGGTCTCAGGTGGGCAGATCCCCTCCGGCAGGTTCTTCATTTCTTCACTGTGTCCCCAAGACTGGGTGCCCCCAAGACTGGGTGCCCCCGAGACTGGGTGCCCCTGAGATTGGGTGCTGCCGTGAGACGTCTGTCCTCTGGGGCTTTGGCCACTTTGATCCAGAGATGCACAGGTCTTAAAAACGAATGCATTTATTGGTGAACAAACAAGTCAACCAGGCTTGTATCTACCATGTCCTAACGGGTGCCAGGCATGTGACAGGCTGACTGTCCCGCTCTTGAAGGCCAGGAACCGGTCAGGCAGGGTGCTCCAAACAACCGGCCCACTGGGAGACACCGGTGCTGATGTCCGCCGCTCCCTCTCACTGCCTCGTCAGGCCGGAGCCGGCATGCCCGGGACGCCCGCCTTTCCGTGTTGTTGAAGGCGCTTGCGGCAACTTTCCTTAATGACTGTTGGAGACCGTCATCCCATCCTGCCTCGACTCGAATGGACACAAGCAGTAAGCTCCTTTTCTCTGACCCTCTCTCAACGGTTTCCCTCGCACTGGCGCAGACAGAGGCCCACAGAGTTCCCGGTGGAAGCATCTGTCATCAGGAACACGCCCGCGCCTCTGCGAGTGCGGAGACATGCGTGCGTCAGGCGTGTATGTGAGACAGAGAAAGAGACGGGCAAGGAGAGACGGAGACAGAAAGTTCTGTGTACCTGTGCGTCGCACACTCCCAGCTGCAGCCGACGTCAGATGGAGCGGGGTTGACAGACCAAAGGGAAAATTTAACACATCCCTAGTCTGCATCGCCCAAGATAACCCCAGCATCTCAGCCAAAGAAGGGACACCTCCCCCCAACCGGGGAAAGCGCTCGACGAGAAAATGGAAGGTAGCGACGCAAGAGCTCAGGATGGGAAAGTGACTTGCATCTCTGTGGATAAAGACGTCACTGTAGGAAGGACACACCCAGCGAATCTGAAGCTTCGTCCTCGATGCCGTAAACGTTTAGAGTCTCTCTGGGGAATGAGCAAGGGGACGCACTGGAAACCATGGAGCACGAGTTTGCTTCCTGCAGAGAGAATCCTTAGCTGGGCAGGCGCCAGCCTAGCAGACACACCGCGCGTTCCGGAGGTCGGCGTGCCCTCTGCAGCAAGCAGGGCGCTGGGAGCGCGGTTCTCAATGCTCTTCCCATCACCTAATGAGCACGAGGAAACAACACAATGCGGGAGGTGCTTCCTGTCATCAGACTCGACTAGAAGTGGGGCAGGAGGCCTTTACAGTGGACACGTCATATTGGCTTCCTGTCTGCGCCCAAGCAGCCCTGGACGTGAGCCCGTTTCCGTACATGGCTGCAAAGCCTCCCGCCTGCATTCTCTGCCACGCTGCAGAGATCAGACAGCGGGTCCCCGACCCGAATACAGAAACTCCGTGAAGTCACGACCTATGGATGTCACATTCTTGAACTTCCCAGTTTCCCGGGACGGAATACGCACGCATGGTTTCTTGCACCAGGACAGCTCAGATCAGTGGTTCAAGATGCGGTCTGAGGTTTTCTAGTCATCCGGAGTATTCTAGAAGCAAGTTCCTCCCCGCTTGGAGGTCTGAAGCGTGGTGAAGTCTACTCCCTTTTCATTCCAAGAACTGGCCGTTTGTTGGCCTTGGGATCCTGCCCACCCACTGGCCCAGCCAGGGCGGTCCTGGGGCTCCCCGTCATTCTGCCCATCCCTCGTATCCCCGCCGTGACTGAGAGGAGGTGAGGGGCCAGAGCTTGAGTGGGAGCCACGGGGGTACAGGTGACTTTGGTGCCGGCAGGATTCGCACACTGGGGATGCACTTTATAGAACCGAGGACAGAAGGCAGGGCTAGCCATGCCTCCGGGTGGAAAGAAAGATTGCTACAGCGAACCGACCTGACGCTGCGGGCTGCGCTGGGTTTACGTCACCGAGAACACCCCGGGAGGAGTCAGGCCTTGGCCGAAGCCCATCATCTGTGCTCACCCGGTGTGCTGGGCGGCGCTGCTGGGAACCTCGGGGCCTCCGCCGGGGGTGCTGAAGGCGCAGTCTGGAAACAGCACACCCCCGGCCTTGGCCTCCACGTGGGCTCTGCCCAAGTTCCCACTCACTCATTCAAGTCCCTCTTGCGGCCACACTACAGCCTGGTTTCTAGAAAGAACGCCGGCCCCCCCACTCCTACCAGGTCAGTGAGGTGCATTTCCGGTCTCTGCCGCCTGGCGACGTCACCAGCCTGACGCTCTGGCGTCCGGAGGCCTCGCCGACACCACGAGCCCCCCGCTGCGCCTAGAGGCACCAGGCTCAGGGGCCTTTCCTCAAGCTCTCCTCTCAGTGGCTCCTGATTCTGTGGTCCGAGGAAAGCAGCTCCCTCACTAAGGACACTGCTTTCCCTTACGGCCATCTGCAACGGTGGCCTTTTCCCGCACACTCCTCGAGCCCCGCTCCAGATGCCGACGGTGCGCTTTCCCGTTCTTCGTCAGACTTTATGCCCTCACCCTCCCTTCCTCACTGACCCCCCAGTTTTGAAGCCCACGGCCAAGTCTGTAGCCCCTTCCTGCTCTTCTTGGTGTGATTACCCAGCGGGTTCGCCTTCCCTTCGAGTCATGCACTTGGCCTTCTGTCTCCTGTCCTTCCCTCGGTCATCCGATGCGGTGAAGCAGCTCTCATGCCGACCACAGCTTCGTGGCCCGTCCCTGCCTTCCCCCTCCCCCGACACTACTCTTGACTACCACGTCACCTCCGAAACCCGCTGTCCCCATTAAATTCTAGACCTGATCCTTACTTACCAAGAGCAGCATTTCCCCCCAAATCTCGACTGAGTCTCTTATTCTCTGACCGTACCTGTTGGTGTTCCAAGCCACTTCCTCGGGTTCGGCAACCCGCCAAGCCATTCACGGCCATGCCTCCACTTTCCCGATCACGTCTACACACCCCCTCCTTTCCGAACTTCCACAGTAAGCACCCCTCGAGATAATCTCAACGTTCCTGCCCTTTCTCCCTGTGGGATGCTTGTCCCTGAAACCCCCAGTTTGATCAAACCGTCTGCTTATCCTGCAGTTCTGGGCAACCCCTGTCCCTGGGGGAGAAATCCCGCACAGGGCTCCCAGAGAAGGAGGGAGATTTTCCAGGGCTTGAGCCCTGAGAGTTTCTTCCAGTCATGGAGCAGGTAGGCAAGTCTGCCTTTCGCAAGCACTGGAAATCTAATTAACACTTTTGTGACATAAACTGTCATTTCTTTCCGTTTCCATTCTGGCGCTAGGCTATAACATCCTTCCAGTTTTCTCTCCAGACCTTCTCCAGAGCGGAGTCAACTCCCCATTATCGCTGGCTCGTGTGCATCTGGATTTGCCGACTGTTTTCTCTTCTGATCACCCTGTTTTCTTTCTTTCAAAGACAGAAAGGGTAGGGTAAGGTTTCTCTTTTCCTTCAAGAGCTTTTTAAAGTTCCAGTGGCTGCATTTGCTCTTTCTGCATTTCAAAGTGGTTATTTTTTATGTACGTGGGTTCCTAGTGCTTTCCTTCGTAACTACTTATTTTTTGGTGCAGACCCGTCCTTCCGGTCTCTCTGCGGAGACGTGAACATTTGCATATTAGAGCCGTTCCAGCACGCTTCATCCATTGGGGGAGAACACTTACTGGCTGGGTTCTCTCGGCCGGTCTTCGTTTCTACGGTGGGCTCGGGATTCTCGTTCACAAATGCACCTCGAATGGCAAGCTTTAGGTTTTTCTCTCTCATGACCACATTTGTGGTTTTGCTTCCTTCTGGCTCCCCAACCCCCGCAGCTTCCCAGGGCCACCGTTGCCCAGGCCCAGTCTGGGCTTCCTTCCCTGCGGCGACATCATCGCTTCGTCTGACATCGAGGTCTTGAGGCCGCTTGCCGGGCCACGCCCTGGAGGATGGCTTGTGACTTCAGAGCTGTGTCCATGAGGTTGGCCTGGTCCACATCCTCACACACACACAGGGTGCTTTTGGAGCCGTGACCTAGAGGGAGTATAAGAGAACACTTGTTTCCACTTCTGCAGCCCAGAGGCCCATGGCCACAGCTCCCGGGCTCACCCCAAACCTCCCTCCGTGTTTCCCACCCACTTCTGATCTCTCAAGTTTGAATCAATGTTTTGTCTGATTTTGTTTTCCATGTTCCTTCTCATTTCTATGGAGGGAAGGGGTTTAAAGCTTGACTTTACGCTACCCTCCAGGCTGGGCGAAGGTCCCTCTGTTCTGCTTGAATGAGAAACCCCACTAACGAGAGGAGGGACTCGGGGGTTCCTTGGGTTGTCAATACCAAGGGTTTGGGTTTGATAAATGACATCATCTGGCCAGCACCTCAGGTACAGAGCAGGGACGGAGCCTCACATATGGAGCTGGAGAGAGGGACACCATGCACCCAGGCCAGCGTGCCTTGTCCCCACCAACTGAGACAGTTCCAGTCACCGTCCTGCGGCACAGGTGAAGACAGGTAAAGACAGAAGTGGGGCGTGAGGGTCTTTGCTGCCGGCCACAAGGTGCTTTGACCCTGGTGTGGACAACGGTTCTCATCGTCCACAGAGCTAGGAAGCTGAGATCTATAAAAAAAACAATTTGCGTAAGAAGGGACTGCTTTACTCATTGACTCTGGAAGGTTCCTGCTGGTTGACGTGAAAGCTCTTTTCCAGTTGCGGAAGGATGTAGGGATTCAAAAACAGAATGCATTCAGTTTTACATTGTCCCAAATACTCTAAAACATCCTCTTTAACATGTCTTCAGGTGTGTTTTGGGAGCAAACAGCACATAAAGAGGACGGTATTTCCCAGAAAATCAAAGTCGACATCATTCACCCTTCCTTAGCGGCTATTTCCGTAGGGTTAGAAATCTGCTCCTCTTTGTCCCCGCTTGCCTGACCACCCGCCGTCCGGCTGTTCCCGCACCGACCTAATTCCAGATGTCTGCCTCCCAGACGCCCGTCCCCGGGACCCCCGCGGAGCCCTGATCCTGGGGGCCTTCTCCGGCAGCCGCGGCCACTCTGGGTCCTGGGGAGCCTGCGTCAGCTCATTCCTCGGGATGGATCACCTGGAATCATCAGGGCCTTCAAACCTGCCCTTCCAAGCTGGACAGGACCCGTGCCGAGTTCTTGCTGCAGCTCTAAGAGTCTGTTGCGCAGAAATGCACTGAATGCAAATTGATGTGGTCTTTGCTCACACGTGCTAACGCGGGCGCCCTGCAATCGTGGAGCACGGAACACAGCGGTGGCTGACCTCTGGGCAGCCGTCTACCCTGGACGGGGAGAGCTCTGCGCCGGGGAAGGAAGCGGAGGAGGAGCGGCCACGTTTGGGAAGGGCAGGGAGGCCGGCGCTGCCATCTCGCAGCCCGCCTTGGGCCCCTGCAGGACTGTGAGAGGACGGAGGGGAGGCCAGCCCCGATGATGAAGCCAGCAGGACGGGCCTGGCCGGTGCTCGCGGGGAGATCCTGGGATTGGTGACGTTTGGGCAGATTGCATTCACGAGGATGCTCCGAGCGTGGCTGCGGAAAGAGAGGCACGAGGTCTGGGCAGCAAGCAGGCTGCGGGAGGAGGCGGACTGGGGAACAGCAGAGGGACGGAGGGCTCTCCCTCCCTGCACAACCCTGGGCTCTGTTCCTCACAGTCCCCACACCCCCAGCAGCCCTGGGGGAACGGCTGCTCTGGTCTTCCCCTGCCCCACCGTTTCCTTCCTACCCTTGCCGCCTGCACCACCTGGCCACTTTGGGACCCCTCCAGAAGCCTGAAGCCAATGCCACCCTTGGTTCCTAGGTTCGCCCGACCTGCCCTCTGGCCCCCGGTCAGCTCATCAACAGGGGCTCTCAGCCCCAGCCCCACATGCCCTCTCCCCTCCCTAGTTCACAGCCAGCCACACGCTTCCCGCCTGGACTGTCCCGGCGACTGTCCCCACTTGTCTCCCTGCTGTCTCTGTTGTTCTCTTCTGTTTCATCTGGAGCGCTGCACCACAAAGGCAGGGATGCCCAGGGCAGACGACAGGTGCAGATGCGGCGAGCAGAGTAGGTGCACAGAAGCCAGGCAGATACAAACAGGGAGAAAAGGAAACATGGAGCAGAGAAGCCTCTGGCTTTCCTGAGCTGCCTTCCGCGCCCATGCTGGAAAGGCTGGGGGGGGGGAGGGGGGCACTACTCGGGATCCTTGCTGCTCTGGGCTGAAACGGTCCTTGTTGGCACAAACATTCTCACTCAGTCTCTGCTTGTGGCTGCTCAAGCATTCTGAAGGAAAGGTAAGTCCAATCGCCTTTGCCTTCCTGCTCTCACTGATGGCTGCCTCCCTGGGAATGGATCATATAAAGGATGCGAGCTTTGAAATTACAAAGAATAGACCCAAATCTCAGCTCCTCTCTTATTGCCATGTCGGCTTCTTAACTCTGGGCCTCTGGGTCTTATCTGTAGCCTGTTATGGTAACACTGACCTGCAGGGCTAGTGGGGCAGAGGGAGAACCAAGTTCCTGGTTATTATCCCAACAACGGCCAAAGTTCCATCCCCGCCCTTTGGACCTTCCTATTTAATAAGTGAAGGTATTTCCTTTCCCAGCCATATCACATTAAGAAAAAAAAATATGAGTTTCTTGGGAATTCAGTTCTGGAACTCAGCTGTTTTGGCTGCATACCCTGGAGCTTATGGGTTTTCTCGAGAAATACTAAGACCGTGAATGTCTGGGACACAGTCCTGGGCTCCCACCCTCTTCTCCAACAGAGAAGCTCTGCTTTTTCTAGATTAAACATCGGGGTTCTGCTTAAGTGGGGTGTGGAAGGGCGGGAAGAGGGAAGCCAGGGCTCAGTCCTGCTGGGGACTCCTGGGGGACCATGTGGACCATGCACCAGGCGATCTGCCTCCGACCAAGAAGCGGGAGCACTTCTCTGACTTCCTTGTCCGTGGCTGGGGGCTGCTCACGAGTCATCCCCTCCGAAGCCCTGCCGGTCTGCTCCACCCGAAGCCCAAGACACGGCCCTCCATGTGCAGCCGCGAGAGCCTCGGCGGGACCATAGCCCTGCCCCGTGTCGCATGTCAGGACGGTGACTGCTTCAGGTAACGACACATCCACACGGTGTGAGGGCCGTGTGTGCGGTCAGGACGCAGACGCTGAGTGGATTCCAGCTGCTCCTAACAGTGCAGTAAGCAAGCTCGCTCATGGTTCCATATAATACCGCCATGGTTCTGAGCAAGTAATAAGGAGTTAAGGTTTCAAAGACCCCGGCAGGGTGTCCGACGCGGGCAGGCATCGGTCAGCCTGTGTGCGGGGCCGGAGATGGCCGTGCCCGCGTGTGTCCCTCTTCTCACGGGTGCTGCGATTCCCGAGGTTTGCCCTGTGGGTGAACTGATTCGTGTCCCCGCCAGCGGGGGTGGGGGGCGATGAGCGCGCCCACCCGAGCGGCCCAAGGGGACACAGGACACAGAAAGACGGGTCGTCCTGCATCTGTGACATATGGGAAATCAGTCATTTAAAGCTTTTCCACAAGGACAGGAATGTTTCAGACCTAGGTCGTCTCCCTTGAAATCGTATTAAAAATCCAAGGAGCACCTGGTGCCGAATTTCTGCGGCTGAGCGCAGCACCGCTTAAAGGAGGGCGTTCCTAGGACACCGTGGGCGCACCCTCTCCGGGTGAGGCTTCCCACCCTCTCTCCGGGCTCCTGCGTCTTATCTCTAACTCAGGTGGACGTTTCGCCTGAGACAGAGATCCCATCTACACACAGACGTGCGCACACATTGGCCCAAGTGCTGGTCATGGGAAAGAGCGTATCTGAAGGTTCCATCGCGATAAGAAAAAAATCTGCATTTCTCCAGATGCCTGGTTTTCCCAGAGGAGAAGGCGGCTGTGCCTAGGATTTTTCCAGGTGGATCGGGGGAAAGGTATTCCAGGTAAAGGGCATGGCCCGTGGCCCGCCGCAGGAGCCTGAGGGAGAGCAGAGATAGGGACAGGGGCTGCTGGGCAGCGCAGGGCAAAGGCTCAGCCTGAGTGACCCCCAGGCCTCGGTAGGAACGCGGTCCCTGGATGGGTAAGAAAACAAGGGTCGACAATGTGCTGCGCACAAGAGACTCCCTTTAGCTCCAGAGGCACACGCAGACGGGGAGGGAAAGGATATTTTAAGCAAACGGTAACCAGCCAGCCGAGCAAGCAGACAAACAAAACACGCGAACGTGGGTAGCTATCTTATGTCGGACAAACAGACTTTGAACTAAGAACAGTGAAAAGAGACAGGGAAGGTCATCGCCTACCGATAAACAGGTCAATCCACCAAGACCTCACGGTTATAAACGGCCGGGCGCCTCACATGGGAGCACGGCACACATAAAGCAAAGACAGACAGAACCCGAAGACACACGGACGTTGTTTCCGATGACACAAAGCATCTGAGGAGCCTTCAGCAACGGACGGACGTGGGAAGATTCGTGTTGGAGCAGATTTGATGTTCGGAAGGGGCTCCGAGGACCCAGAGGAAAACCCATGAGGGCTTCAGGGAGGAGGCGGAGGAGGTCAGCTGCTTCAGCAGGAGGACGCCGTGGCCTCCAGGATCAGCTAACCTTGCCGTGCTCGGGGCAGACCGGGCGGCCCGTGGGGAGCAGGGGCTGCAGGGGCTGGGGTGGGGAGCAGGTGGTCCTGGAAGAGAAAGGAGAGGCAATCCGGGGTCCAACCAAGCAGCCTGCAGAGTTAGCGTGCGAGCAGACCGGGCGGTGTGCGGGAGCACTAAGCCGTGAAACTCTGCCTGAGTGCCGCCGGGTTTCGTGCCTTGGCTCTTCCCTTCCCTTCTTGCTTTCGCTTCCCAGTAGCTCGGTTTGTGAAGTTGGGGTCTACGTGCAGTTTCCCCCGCAGCCACTAGAGGGAAGCAAAGTCTGCACTTCAGTTTCCATCTGCGACCCTCGTTTCCAACGAAATCATGTGTTTCCACGAAATACCTTCGTTCTCTGACTGCGCGGGCTTTCGGAGGCCTGCAGCCACCGTAGCAGGAGACTGAGATCAACGCCTCCCCTGCCACACCCGCAGCTCCTTCCCAGTCGTTTGTCTTCAGTCGATGTATAAATCCGTGTTGCACTCGGTTGGGACGAGACTGCAAATTCTGTTTAGTTTCTGCATTTGTTTCACCTGCCGTTCGGTCGTAGTCGTTTTCCCACATCATTCTCGAGTTTTCAAATGTCCCTGAAACCATAACAGCTGCGCATGGTGTGCGTGGGTCCCTCTCTCTGCAGGTACAGGAAGGAGCATTATAATAATCCCATTAAGCAGCCGAGCTGCTGGTGTTTGCATCTCTGTCCTCCCGTGGCTGTATTCGCAGAATTTAAATTCTGTGGTTCAATGGAACGGACATTTTTTAAACCCTTCCTTTACAGGCCCCTAGTTACCTGCCTCTGTGCTTACCTCCTTACGTAGATGCTGTCACACCTGTGTCTGCGCAGGAACGTCACATTGTCCCCTTGCCGAACTGAGAAGGGGGTTCTTCTCATGTAAAAAAAAATATATATATTTATTTCCCACGATTTTACTTCCAAAGGCGTCAATCAGCACAGCCGGATCGTGGGATGGAAGCTGATGTGCATTATGAATTCCCTCAATAGAATCAACGGGAATGGTAAAAAACAAACAAACAACAAAACCCCCAGAACAAAAAAATCAGAATGGAAACACACGGTCAGCAGATGGCGCCCTAGAGTTAAAACACGGGCAGACAAAAACCATGGGATAATTTTCTTTCTTTCTTGCCATGATTTCTGTCTGAGCCCTGACTGGTTTTGAGGCAAATATCCTACGAGGAAAGGTTACTCGGATAAACCAAACAAGTTCTTGGAGCTAAAATGCAGCATTCAGAGGCTTAGCAGGAACCCGTGCGGGTCTGGGAGGTTGATAAGGTGCGAGTTCCCACCCCGGGCTGTGCTGTGTCTAGGTTTGTTGGTTTACGGAGGAATTTCTGTGTTTTTAGTGAAGACCCCAAGAACGGTCATGGGAGGAAGGCTTCGCTTCTCTGTGTTTCTCTCTGTTGCGAAGCACTTCCCTGTCCTACCCAGACGGCGCGGCTCGCAGCAACCCAGGCAGAAAATCAGGCGTGTGCCTAACGGACGGTGTTACAACGACCATGTCTGCTGGTAACAAAATGATGGGACCTAGTGAAGTGGGTCAAGACATCAGCAGTCCAGCCGCAAGCCAGTGAGGGGTAGCGTCTGCCGGGCTGTTCTGGAAATTTTTTTAGGAATTCTGACATTGCTCCGAATGGGGTGGGAGCGACATGGAGTCACAGTCCAAGGAGGGCTGGTATCGCTGGGAGGCCTCCTCTTGCCTTCACTGCCCCTCACGGTGATGGGCTCTGAGCTAGAATCTGATGCCCGTTCCCTGGGGCTCGGGGCAAGGACTGCTGTCCCCACGCTGTCTCGAGAGGCTGGAGCGGCCAGTGCCGGAGATCCTGCCGGATGGCGGATCGCTGCCAGGGTGGGGGATGCCCCTTCCGTCCTGCAAAACCGTCAGGGAGTGACAGAGAGCCTCTTGGAAGTTTA
Organism: Meles meles; assembly: GCF_922984935.1. Taxonomy (NCBI): domain Eukaryota; kingdom Metazoa; phylum Chordata; class Mammalia; order Carnivora; family Mustelidae; genus Meles; species Meles meles. The sequence continues at coordinate 96,939,432 of NC_060076.1, forward strand.
ACCACACCCCATGGAACCTACAAGTGGGACTTCCAGTGGGGAGAGGGGATGGGGAGGTGTGTGCCTCTGGCCAGGACAAAGACCCATGGCAGCCTCCCTGTGGGCATCTAACCGTGGAGGGCCAGCATCGTGCCCGGCTAGCACCAGGCAGACAAGGCTCCAGCCCAGCGTGGAAGCATAGTGGGCCAGGCCTGAGCAGTCGTAGGAAACAGCGCTTCCTCCCTGCAGGTCCTCTTCCCGGGCCTCGCCGGAGAGCCGTGGCAGGGTCACCTGAATGCCCATCAGGACTTCCAGCCCTGAGACCCGGACCAGGACGGCACGTAAGACTAGAGCAGAATAGTGGGGTGGGGTCGTGCCTGGGATATGAACAGGACCGAGCCTGAGATCATGCACTAAGATGGTTCTAAGACTCAGAGAGGACAGAAAACCCACAGATCACGAGAGATCTGTTGTGACCCATTTGCCTGGGACAGAAGCGCAGTTTGACACAGTGTACTTCAAAGTGGTCATTGAAACAAATGAAGATACAAATCTTCTCCTTAGAGCCCAAAGAAGGGGCCACCTCAAGAAACCAGTTAAATCTGTGTATTAAGAAACCCGGTGCATGAGTTTCTGTGTTTGAGTGTTGAAATGTACAAGTTGAGGTTCTGTGCTCAAAGTTTGCCTGTTGGGTCAGTAAAGAGCAGAGCATCAAAGTTATGGTATGGAACATAACGCAGGATAGTGTAGAACATAATACCACACAGTAAATGCGAGCTCTGGGTTTTGGGTTTCTCCCTAATCCTTATGTTGAGACACGATGTCCAACATGATGGTGTTAGTAGGAGGGGCCCTTAGAAGTGGAGGAAGAGGGGAGGCGAGTGGACCAGCACCCCTGTAAAAGGGGACCCCACAGAGCTCCCTCGCCCTTTCCGTCTGTGGGCAGTGGCAGAAAATGTCCATTTACCCAGAAGCAGACCCACTTCTGTGGCCAAGTGTGTACATCTGGGCATCGGGATGCCCTGACTTCAAGCTGGGGATATTGGAGGAAAGGTGGAAACTCTCCCATTTCCTTCTCCCACCAGTGTGGGGGTGCTCTGAATTTTGGTCTTCTCCAATCTGCCCATCGCCCTTCCTTACTCAGTTAGTTACATTTTTATGATTATAAAAATATACAATATTAAATCCACCATCTCCGCCCCCATTACGTTCATTATGAAGGTCAGGAGCGTTCAGTATATTTTACAGGTTGGGGCAGCGGCTTCAGAACTCTTTCCGTCTTGCAAAACTTAAACTCTCACCCATTAAATACGAACTCTCCCTTCCCCCAGCCCCAGCCCCTGGCGGCCGCTGCTTCCTTTTCCGGCTCTGGGAGCCTGACTTTTTGAGCTTTAGACACTGTTTGTAAGTGGAATCGTGCAGCATGTGTCTTTTCGTAGCGTTCGTACTGTGATGTCCTCAAGGCGCCACCTGTGTGGTAGCCTGCGTTGGGATTTCCTGCTTTGTCAAGCTTCCATGATAGTCTTGTCATTCATGTACCGTACCTGTCTGTCTGATAATCAATACAGAGATGTCTGCGCTGCTGCACCTCTGGGGGACCGTGACCCACGCTGAGACGAACGTAAACGCACAAATAATTCTTCGAGATCCTGCTTTGAATTCTCTGGATATGTACCCAGGAGTGGCATTGCTGAATGACAGTGTTTTTAGGACCCTCCCTACTCTTTTCCGCAACCACGGCACCATTGCACGTGTCCAGTAACAGTGCAGGAGGGTCCAATTCCTCCACGTCCTCGCCAACTCTTGTGGCGTCCCGTTCCTTCGCTAGCGGCTGCCCTAAATGGCCTGAGGCGACACCATTTGCTAGTAAGTGTCCTCAAAATGCGCTGTGTCACGGATTTTGCTTTGGGCTTATTCCACGAAAGCAACAAGAGTGGGGTGCGCTCGTCCCATTCAAGCCAGCACGGGAACGGTGTTGTGTTCCAGGGACGGCAACTCACGAAAGAAAAGTAGAATTTCCAATTGTTGATCGAAACCACATTGCCCTGGAGTTGAAAATGCTCACAGGTTTGTGAACAGATAATACGGACGCTGGAACGAGCCAAATGTGGCTTCCTGTTACGCCCTTTGTTTATGTCTCCCCGGAACTGCAATCTTATAACAATGAAGATTAATGACGCCAGGCCATCGTGACATTTATATGTTTGGGGTGTTATGCTTGAAGGCCTCCAGACCGGGGAAGAATCTGCTTTGACGCTAAACGAACAGAGCGCGTTTCCACTCGACAAAGTCACTCATAACGTACGTCTTTGGGTTGGCAATCCTCCTGAAGATGCGACTTTTTATGAGGTAATTTGATCCAAAAAGAGTGGGTTCTCCCCTCTGTGTCACACTTACTGACATGCTTAGCAATAAAACCCTCCCCGAGTCTTTTGGGCATATTCACGAAGCCAATCATAGGGAGTAACATTCAAGTCGATTAGAAGAAACGTCTCTGTTACTGAGTGGACTCTGCATTGGGAACTGGTCGACGGCCCACAATGACCTCCCCAACGGGGTCTCCACGCAAGCTTATGAAGGGTTATCTGCTTTTCTGCTGTTTTTAAGGAACGGGTATAACTCGGAACTCATGAGCAAGGCATTTTATTTCCCCAGAAAAGACTGGGTTTTTTTCTAAATATTCCCTAAGATGAATTGCTTTATGGGGCCTGCACGCTCCCATCTGCTTATTTGTGTGAATTGTCTTCCAGCTCCCGAGCTGCTTCCAGAAGGAAAGCACCTTTCCCGGAGGACGCAGCACCCGTGAGAGGACGAGTGGGGATCTCTGGAGAAGGGGGAACCACACACGCGAAACTAGTCCTGTTCTAGAATATCCAGACGTTTGTATTCTCTCGGAATTAAGTTTGTAAACCAGACTTTTCCCCTAGAATGGTATAGCTTTTAACTTTTAGGGTAAATTTGTATTTTTACCAAATTAATATGTGGAAATGGTTTAAAAAGTTAAGAAAGTGCATTGATTTTTGTAATAAAAAACATAATCTCTTGCCCTAGTCCTGACGGCCTCTCCCCACAGAAAGCTGCTTTTAACTATCTGACTGTTTACCTTTAAAAAAAAAGATTTTATTTATTTGAGAGAGAGTATGTGAGCATGAATGGGGGAGCAGACCCCCGCTGAGCAGGAACCTGACACGAGACTCGATTCCAGGACCCCAGGACCCCCCCACCCCCCCAACCTGCATTCTGCACCCCACCTAACCCCACAACACAGCCCCAGCCCTGTCCTCTCAGCCTGGCATGCTTGCTGTCAAGTTAAATGAGTGCTTAGCGCTGCCTTGGTGGCTGGGCCCTGCACGCGGCTCTCGGACACGCGATGCTGTCCGCGTGCACCTTCTCCCCCGGCACGTGTTCATTGCATCCCTGCGCGGGGCTGCTGTGGGAGCTGAGAAAATGCCGCCCGGTGAACCAAACCTCTCAGCTGTCATGACTTCACCTGGTTCTCTCCTCTCGAATCGGGGCTAGGCTGACCAAGAACGTGGTGGGAAGGACACTCTGAGTCTTCTGAGGCTGGTCATATGGAGTCCTGCAGCTTGAACCTGGGTCCCTCCAACACCTGCTCTGGGGGAAGCGGCTGGTCAGGTGTGAGGAAGCCCCAGTCCGCGCGTGGGGCGGCTGTGTGGACGGGAGGTAATGCCCGGCCACTCGCAGGCTGTCCCACTCACAGCCAGGCACGGTGACCGCATGGGAGGCCCCAGGAGAGTCCTGCAAGCCCTGTCAGCCCGCGGGACCTTGGTGACAGCAGCCAGTCATGTTCAGCGACGAAGTTTTGGGGTTTATCCCATGGTAGTAGCTACTGGAAACACTGAGGTTCTCTCTGTCCTGACCCTCTATCACTCTCAAGCCATCGGACCAGGTGGGAAGTTCCTCCAAGTAGAGTCCAGGACACTGAGCGCTCGGGCTGCTTTTCCCCTGGGGACATGCCTTTGAGAGCCTCCGCTCCGCGGCTAGCTCCTCTGGCTGTCTCCGCCGCACGCACAGGGGGAATTCTGGGCGTCCCTTCTCTTGCGTCCCGACGTTTCTCCTTTCCCCTCTCTTATGTCCGATCTGGGCTCCGTGTCTCCGTCTCCCTTTCTTCCAGAACACACGTCTTCTTCTGTCTTCCGTCAAAGGGTTGGTTATGGTTCACTTTTGCCCCCTGCTGTCTCTCCCTTCTTGTGAGTTCTGTGCTGTTCCTTTTTCCTGTTTGTCTTTGTTCCCGAAGGTTTCGCTCTGTGCTCTGTTACGGGGGTTCTCCTGAAGTCTGGACTCTTACGTTCTGGTTTTCATTTAAGAGGCACTAAAAGATGGACTGGGGCTACCGGGGACCGTTTTTATCTTGTTGTGGTGCAGATAAAAAATGTTAAGATCCCCTCGATATAATGGCAGGGCTTTAAAAACGCAATGGTTCGTTCTTACGTGGAAAAAGTTAGAAAGGAATAACACCTGGGAAGTAATTCCTTTGATGGCTCAGTAAAGGGAACGCGGTACTCACAGGAGCAGTACAGGAGATGCTGACTCGACCGCGCACCGGGCATCCTGAACCTGGGAGGTTCTCTAGGCTACCTGACAGCAAGCTCCAGGATGGGGTGTGGACCCACAGAGACACGTTTAACTGCACCAGTCAGATGACAGATGTCCCGGGGACCCTCTGTGCCCAGCACTGGGCTATGCACCTTGGAGACGCTGCTAATCGAAGTCCACACAGCCCCGCTTTTATCCTGACCCTGGGATTGTAGACAAAGGCAAAATAGCAGCATGATTAAAACATTTCTGATCTAACGACCCAGAACAGTTTAATCATGTTATTCTTAGATCATCAATCTTTAGCCTTAATTTGTTTTATCTCTTTGTGAGAAAGGCAAAGATTTAGCGAGGAAGGAATATTTAATCCAGATTTCTTGACCTAACGTTATACGCTCACATACTGGGTTGCAATTTCAGTCTAGAAGATGCGGACTTTACAAGAGACATTGGGCTCTGGGAGCAGCCTGGTGCTGCGGGGTCTGTGCAGCCTGTGTGAGCCGAGAGCCTGCCTGACGTGCCAGCCGGCCGCCTGCCCTCTGAAAGGCTCACCTGGACATTCCAGATGGCTGAGAAGTCACACAGGTGTTGGTGAATTGGAGGTTCAATCACGGCTAATTGCCTGTAAGACGTTCACAGGGAAACGCTTTCAAAGGGGAAGGGAAGCATCTAACGTCCCTTAAGGGACGAATCTTCAAAAACAGATTTTTATAGAACTATCCAGAGTGGATCCAGAGAACGAAAAGTTGACCACTTCCACAAAATGGTTTCCTTTGCTATTAGCTTCCCCGTTCTCTGACGGATGCTGGAATTCCCTTGGGAACTCGTCCTATGCAGACGTCAAGGGGTTCGTGTCTATTGTAATGGAGAATATGGAATGAGGACAGGTCAGGGAGCCCTTGCCTACACTCGGGGGTCTCCGCGAGGCCGTGGGGCTGGACTCAGGGGTACTTCCGGGGTCCCTGGCTCCACAGGCAGGGGGTGCATGATGGTGGCTTGGCGGCCTTCTCACATCTCTTCTACGTAACTCTTTTAACCACATGCCTGTAAGCACAGCCTTGCAAAGGTGGTCATTTAATCCCTAGAAGAAATGAGACAGCATTTACGCAAATCGTTTTGTGCTTTTCCCAGCTACCACGCTGGCCTGGCAGTGAATTCCTCGGCCCAGTGGACCCTAACCTGACTGTTTTCAGGACACCAGCTCAGGGACGCCGTTGCCAACGCGGTCTCCTAGTTCTCCCTGGGGGGCTCGACAAGCAAAATCAAGTGAGCAGAGCCCGCATGCACACCGTCAGACGCAGTCCCGTGAGCCCAGTGGCACGGTAGACCGTGTTTGCGCTCTCCTTCCACACTGGCCGGTGGTGGGGCCGGCTGGAGGGTGGCCGGTGGTGGGGCCGCCCAAAATAAGGCACTGATGTAAACTCACGGTCCAGTCCGTCACCTCCTCCTCCTTCTCTCCTCGTCTCCTGTCCTTGCTGACCAGAGGCTCAAAGCTAATGCTGTTTTTATTAAAGGTGAGGCTTCGTTAGAACTGTCCACTGTCCAGCGTTCAGTAGGGGGGCTTTCCCCTTGAGCGCTAAGGCTCACTCGGGCTGGCTGTGGCTGCCTTTGGAGACATCAGTTTCTCCAAACTCCAAGCCCCCACGTAGGATTGAGTCTGAATGGCTCATTTTGAACGCCCAACGTCAAGTCCACTTGTAGCTCCGAAGAGAGTTCCAAGACCAGTGACCGAGGACCGCAGGTAACTCTGTTTCTGCTCAAAGGCTCTTATGCATCGTTACGTGGGTGTGTCTGATACCCTGTCCTTGAACCCTCAGGCGGTATTTCCTCTGCGAATCCTCTCAGCTCCCAGATAATGCTCTGCACCTAACACTGAATTTTGTTTTATTTTGTTTTGAACAAACCATTCCTTCTGGTGTACCTCCCCTTTCTTTTTTTTTTTAAATTTTAAATTAATTTATTTAATGAATATAGCAGGTGTTTAAAAGGAATACATGCGTGGAGTAAAACACAACAAAACAGAAAACAGTACTAAAAGAGACCCAGTGAACACCGGGTCTCCTATTCTTGATTCCTGGGCCCCAAGTTCCCCTTCCCTAAGCTGGATAGAGGCTGGCAACAAGACCCAGGCAAATAGGTACATTTTTGTGTGTGCACATAAAATGTGCCAGTCTGACTTTACCTTTGATATTCAGCCAAAACTTGGTCTTCTGCCTCAGCTTCTGGAAGTCTAAGTGCTGACTGCGTACTCACCGTCCTTTACAGCGGCCCCGAGGTCGCACTGGTCTACAGTCACGGGTACACAGGTGCCGCTGGACCAAGTCGGTACGTCGACTCCCCCAGTAGGCACAGGCAGGCCCCTCAGATTTACTGCTGATACACGACACTCATGGTAAATGTCTAGGTCGGTCTTTAAGTGAAGCTCGATGTTTCATACGTTCAGATTCTGTCAGTGGAATGATATATGTATGTTTAGTATCGTAAAAGTAAAATGCCACAATAACTAGTGACTGGGAAAGCTGGTAATTTTATGTCCAAACATACTTCAGCCTTTAAAGTAGCCAATAAACATGAAAAAGCCCGAGAGTTAAAAAGAATACATCAACCTTTTTGTAAGAGGAATATGATCGCTGAGAAAACAATATGCTTTAGAAGGTACTTCGCACACTGTTTGATTTTAGCCAAGCTCACTGATGAGAAGTGTGCTTGAAACCCGCCTTCGACACGATGATCATCTAGGCCACCGAGATTGTGTCCCTGGTCATTCGTTAATGGAAGATACTTATCATAGAGTAGGAAATGGTCTTGCTCAGGAAAAGGGAAATCGAATTACATGACAGAGAATGCTCCCAGGGTGCCGTTGATGGTCCCAGCCAAATCGTTTCCTGTGCTAAGGAGGGATGGTCTGGACCAGCGTGCAGCTGGAAGGTGCCCAAGCTCAAAGAAAAACAACAATGCTGTCATTTTCACGGCAGACAAAAACTGCTAAAAAAAAAAAAAAACAAAAAACGTCAGAAACCACAAATCGATCGAAGAAAACATAAAGCATGTGAGCAGATATTTAAAACAAAGATCTAAAAGTGGCCACTCGACCCAAGAAAGGGTACTCGACCGTACTCCGCGTTCACGAAATAGAAATTCAATCAGTTAAGAGAAAACATCTTGTGTTTCAGCATTTGGCCAAGACTGAAATGTCGGTTCACTGATGGCTGATGTCGGCTCTGTGAAGCATGCCGTCCATGGTGGCAGGAAAACGATGCCCCCATCACAGGGACAAGCAGACGGCGTGCGAACACTTTGAAATGAATGTAGTTGGCCCCCACCTGTCCGTTATAATCGTGTGACGCGCTCAGTGTAAGAGCGCAAGCGTGTGTATCCTTGCTCCCGGGAACAGGACACTGGGAAGGAGCCACCTATGGCTCAGTGAAGTTGTTGAGTGAGTGACGGCAAGTCCCCGAGAGGGGCAGAATCCTCGGTCCGACTGCATGGAACACCACGGGCACACACACTGCTACTCCCCCCTCCCACCGCTTCGTCCCCAAGTCTGGTCCACAGGACGGCTCACCCAGGCGGCCTTCCCGGTTCCACTCGGGTGACCTTGAATTGTATCACCTGGCCCCGAAACAACAATCCTTCCCCACTGGGCTGACCGGGTTTAGGTTCACTGCTATGTGTCGGTTCTAGACAGAAGCACCCTTACGAAGGTAAGATGTCCCCTGGACACTGCTTTGCTACACGGCAGCCAGTCCTCTTTCTCATGCCTAGACCTGTCCACACCATTTTAATCCAACAAAAGCTCACCCTCTTTTCTCGGACGCGGGGCTTCACACGACCACATCCTTCCAGACGTTCCCATCACCTGTAGAAAGATTTCTGCTGAGGATGAGGCCATTGCTGTTCGGGATCCACCATCATCCCATTCCCCCGCCCCATCCCCCAGCAGGGACAATCAGGGGCCCCCTCCCCTCCAAGAGGCCAGCCGCCAGCCACTGGCAAGCAGGGCGTCTGGAGCTTTTCCCTGTGTCCATGCCTTTTCCTCTGTCCTGACTCAGTCATGTGGAGGGGCTGGTCCTCCTCTCTATGTAGATTGCCTGCCCTGGCATGCCTCCCCGACACGCGGAACAGGACCCCTCAGAGCCTCCCCGCACCTCCCCACGCAGGCACAGCCTCCACCAGCACCGGCAGCTTGAGGGTCTCAGTGGACAGCCCCCTCCCTCCTGGCTGCCAGCACGCAGGCCTGCCTCGGACGGGTGTTGTCGTGACGGTGTTCCCGGAACTTGAGGATAGCTGTGTCGATATGCAAATAAACGGGACTGGAAGAGATTTTGCTGAACCTCTGGGAAATGCTCCTGCATAAACGCCAGAGTATTGTCTCCATCAGAGGAAATCCTGGTCCTCCTGGGTCTCCTGGGAGGCTCCTCAGCGGAAACCGAGCTCTCAGGAAGACAGAGAACAGATGCATGCCCCGAGAGGGGGGTGGTTGGTGACCAGACACGCGGAGAGGGGCTGGGAAACCTGCCATCCTCAGTGCTTGGAGAGCTGCAGGATTCCACGGGCAGGACCTGCAGGGAAGGAGCAGTTCTGTGGATATTTTTCTCTACTTTTTCCCCTGTAGAAGCAGCTGTGCTTTGTTTCCTTTCTGGCACTTTTAGGCTTTTTCTCAAAGTTGCGGGCAGATGACACAGCTGTGCAGCAGGCCGTGTAGACGCAGGGGCCGGGGGCTCAGCGCATCCACCCGTCCCGGAGACCCCCTCCGAGCTCTTACCTTTCTCTTGCGCCCACATGGGTGCCCCGTCTTCTGCCCGTGAGAGCAGGGAAGGAACGAGGCGGACACGGGCGTTCGTGGCCAAGGGCTGGTGTGTGACGGTGAACTGAATTCACCAACCAAGACGCCCCATGAAATTCACCAACATCTAATACACTAAAATTAGGGTTATCAGTAAAACAGTGCATTCTGACAACCTGGGACGGCCAGGACACACCAGTTCCTCCTAAACGGCCCGTATGGGACAAGAAAGAGCTACGGTTTCCTGTTCGGCTCAGAGCACGCCTCCTTCTAGAAGCCGCTGCCCGCTTCTGCTGCCTCTTCGCACGTGAGGGCACCTGCCTCGCTCCTTTTATGAAAAGGCCTTTGTGCCCAGCTGAGGGAAGGCTTCAGCTGGAGAGGGGCCTCTTTCTGGATCAAAGCTGATATACCTTATGCCCGTTGTCCTACAATCTTGGCTTATCTTTTACTATTTTTCAAATGGCTCACTGTAGAAACAACACATCAGCATTCCAAAGAAACTCAATTAATTGCTAATTATCTCACTTCGATATTCTAACAGCACGAGCGAAAGTCGTGTGTTTGTGCTGCTGGTGAATAAAGCAGAAGGATTATGGATGGAAAGTTTTTTATGATAAACTACAAAATAATTTGTAAACCAAAAAAAAAAAAAGGCACTGTAATTAGGAAGTACTTGTATACACAAGAAACAGGAAGTAGTTGTGAAGTGTTAACACAAACGCTCCCTTCCCTTGACTGTTTTTTGCTCAGGACCCTCCCCGACTCGAGCACCAGAGCAGAGGGGACAAGCCCCCCACGGAAGTTGTCTCCACAGAATCAGATAAACATATGCAATTGATCACTTTTCAGTTATAATAAAACCTGTTGTCCAGGAATAATGCAGAAGGATTTAAGATTCACATGTTTTTCATACACCCAAGAACATCAGGCATAAAACCCCAATTGTGTTCCTAATGTGGATACGAGCCCACCACCACCCTCGTGGCGGTGAGGGTGGGTGTCGCCCCACCACCCTCGGCCAGCCGGCTGGCAGGTGCCCGTCCCGAGCCAGGGCTCTGTGCCCGGCTCCCAACACTCGACCCTGCCTGAGAGCAGAGTGGAAACAAGATCGGAAGGTTCTGCGAGGTGTTTGTAAAATTTCTTTATCTTAGTGAGAGAGAGAGAACCCCCCTTTCAAGAATGGAAGGTGGCAAAAAATATTAAGCAGTGAATTGGTAAAGAAATAATTCTCAGACTGAAAACCTGTTCATACATGGCGCACGTTGCCAGGAAGAAAAGAGCAGACAGCACAACGTAGGAGACAGATGCGTGAAAGCAGAGACCAGGCGCGTCCTCCACTTTAGCTCCCAACACCGTCTGTTCACGAAATTCATGGCACAAGCTCTCCAGGGTGCTGGGCTCACAGAGCCACCTGTGCTTTGGGCCGGGATGCAGATGGGTGAAGCTGTGCTTCCTCTGGCCTCCCTTGTCCTCTCCCACCTGGTGGGAGAGGGGACAGCGGTTAGCCATGGTGCTAAGCATCCGGTCTCAGAGCTTCATCAGGAGCTTCATCTGAGCCACTGGAGTGCAGTGGCTTTCCTTCCACTGTACCTAGCTTTCCTTTTCTTCTAGCTCACTTTTCCTGCAAAAGCCAGCGTGCTCCCGTGTAGGGAGCACTCACCCCCCGTTGCTGAGTGTGACCTACTCACGCTCCCGACTCTTCAAGCCCAGCTTCCAGTCCTGCTCACCCGGAGACTCTCACAGCCAAACGAGCCCGCTCCACCCAAAAACGCAGAGAGGGCACTTTTGTCACCTGCCGTGAAAACGAGGCCGGCAGATGCAGTCCCATCAGGAAGACACTGGGAGAGTTTGAAGATGTCACGAACACCATGTTTTAGCATTAAATGTCTTGGAAGACATAAAGCCGTTGATGAGCATATTATTAGTGGTGGATACTGCTATTTTATGACATCTGTCCCAGTCTTCTGAAGGTAGATGCGCAGAGCGTCTTGATCAAAGTTCCCCTTGGCCATGTATCCCGACGCTGTTCTCTCTGGGTGTGTTGGGGTCCCCCTCCTCGTCTCCTGATAGTTTTGGGGCTGTGTTACTCATTTTACTCATCTAACTGAAATCCCCCTCTTAAGTGTTCCCTTGAAGACGAGGAAGGAAAGGCAAGATGGAGTTAGGTAATACGAGTCCTCTTATCATCCTTTTAGTAACTGTGTCTTGCAGGCAAGGTGAAATCCATGTGTTTTTAGCGGGAGGGTCCTGGTCAGGAAGACCCTGCAGGTCACCTGGGACCCGACCCTGCCCATTCTTTCCAGCTCGTGTCTGCTGGGCAATGTCTGAGCCCTTCGCAGCCACAACCCTCCCCAACCCCACTGCTGTGCATTCACTGGGGCATGAGGTATGTGGAAACCTGCACTGTATTTTGTCGACTGCCTTCCCTCTGCACGTTCTGGGACTCATTTATGTTGAAATTCAGTAACACTAGCCCTCTAGCTTTGTTCCTTTTCAAAGTTGTTTTGCTTATCCTCTGCCTTTTCCATTTTCCTGTGGATTTTAGAATCAGGAGGCCAATTTCTATGGAAAGCTCCCTGGGATTTTGATAGGGATTGTGTTGGATGTCAGGTTATGATCGGAGAAAGGCACATGCAAAGAAAGCTGGCTCTTCTCACCTGTGAGCGCTATGTCTCCCCACTCGTTCATTTAATGTCCCTCACCAATGATCTGTCATCTGTCGTGTGTTACATGCCTCTTCCTTTTGTCAAATGTATCCCTCGGTATTTCAGTATTTTATTTTATTTTTTCATGCCACGAGGTGGTGGTCTCTCTCTCTCTCTCTCTCTTTCTCTTTTTTACACTTCATTTTCCAATTGTTATTTGTCAGTTTATAGAAATAAAACTTTTTTCCGTGTATTGATCTGATATCCTACAACCTCGCTAAAGTAAGTTATTAATTCTAGAAGCTTGATTGTTGATTCCGTCAGATTGTCTGTGTGGGTGTCAATGATCACACCATCCTTATTCATAATAACTGAAAGCTGAAATATCCAGATATCTTTCAGTGGGTGAACAGTGCACCTGGGATACACACATGCCATGGAATATTAATCAGCAATCAGAAGGAAGGAATTATTAATAAACAGGACAACCTGGGTGAATCACCAGTCAGTTACACTAAGGGGAGAAAGCCAGTTCCCAGAGGTTATAAATCGTGTGATTCTGCTTCTAGAACATTCTGAAATGAGAAAAATACAGAAATGGAGAACAGATCAGTTGTTGCCAAAGGTCGAGGAGGGGCAGGGGCTTGAGGCGAGTGGGTGTGTCTGTAAAATGGCAACACGGAAGATCTCTGTGGTCGTCGTGGAGATATTCTGTATCTTGATGGTGTCAATGTCGATAGTCTGGTTTGGTATTATTGTCCTATAGCTTTGGGAGACGTTATCATAAATTACTGTACAAATGAGAGTTTATTTCTGAGCCTCTACTTTGTTCTGTTGGTCTCCATGTCTGTCTTTATGCCGGACCTACACGACCCTGATTACTGCAATTGGGCATAGATTTTTGATTCAAGACCCATGCGGTTTCCAACTCCATTCTTCTTTTTCAAGAGTGTTTGGTTATTCAGGATCCCTTAAGAATCTTTATAAGTTATAGGGTACTTATATTTATTTCAACTTTGCTGAATCTGTTTGTTAGTCCTAACAGACTTCTTTCGAAACTTTAGAATTTTCCATATCTGAGACTGTCATCAACAGAGATAATTTTGCTGTGTACTTTCCAGCTTGAATGCTTTTTATTTCCTTTTCTTGACTAATTGCTGTGACTAAGACTTCCAATACTATGTTGAACAGAATTGGTGAAAAGGAGCATCCTTGACTTATTCCTGACCCTAGAGCAAAAGCTCTCAAATTTTCACCATTGAGTAAGAAGAGAGCTGTGTGGCTTTTTTTTTTTTAAATGTGTGGTTTCTATTCCTAGCTCTTCAGTGTTTTTATGATGAAGAGATGAGATTTTTCCAATGCTTTTCCCTACATCAGTTGAGATGATCTTATGGCTTTTGCCCTCTCTTCTGTTGCTGTGGTGTATTATATTCGTTGGTTTTTATATTTTGGACAATCTTTGCATTACAAGAATAGACCCTATTGGTCCTAGTCGGTTATCCCTTTTATCTGTTGTTGAATTCAGTTTGCTAATATTTTGTTGAGGATTTGTGCATCAAAATTATCAGGGAGATCGGTCTGTAATTTTCTTTTCTTTTAGTATCTTTTTCTGGCTTTGGTGCAGGGTAGTGCTGGCCTGTGTTTATTTTGGTTGGAGTTTCTTGAATTTCTTGACTTTGTCTGTGCATTTCATTTCATGCTGGACTCGGTCTTTCCTCCAGGATCCGCGGCTGGGCTCGGTGCAAACAGATATTTGGTGACCCTACTTTGGGGGTAAAGCATGCTTGTTTTTTTGCTTCTGGTTTGTTTTTCCTTTTTTAAGATTTTTTTATTTATTTGACAAAGAAATCACAAGTAGGCAGAGAGGCAGGCAGAGAGAGAGGAGGAAGCAGGCTCCCTGCTGAGCAGAGAGCCCGATGCAGGGCTCGATCCCAGGACCCTGAGACCATGACCTGAGCCAAAGGCAGACGCTTCACCGAAGGAGCCTCCCAGGTGCCCCTGGTCCTTCCTTCTGATTAAGTTTGCTGATGAATCTCCAGTTCAGTTTCCAATTCAGTTGCTGTGTTCTCGGTTCCTGAATTTCTACTTGGCTCTTTTTGATAGTCTTGTCTCCGTCGCCATCTTCATTTCTTCATGAATCATTAGCCTGATTTCATTTAGTTGTCTGTGTTCTGTCTTAACTCACGGACCATCTCCAACACAGACATTCTGAATTCCTTGCCAGGTCATTTATATATCTCCATTCCTTTAAAATTGGTCTCTGGAGACTTATTTTGTCCCTTTATTTGGACCAGGATTTTTTGTGTCTCTGTGTGTCTTGTGATCCTGTGTGGGGTTTGGGCATTAAAAAAAAAAAAAAGGCTGCCTCTCTCTATCCTTACAGAGTGGCTTCATACACGGGAAGACCCCCATCAGTGGCTCGAGATTCTGGGGTTCTCTGTAACCTTTTTGGAGGCATTTTCCCCATCTTGGTTAATGCATCTAAATCCCAGTTAAACAGGTTGGCTCTGTTCTCAAGATCCCGTAATCTCTTGCTCCACCTGGTGTCTGTGTGTGGTACTGCAGCATCTCTGGTGCTCGGACAAGCTGTGGGACACCTTTGTCCTCAGAGGTCCCCCACCTGGCATCCCAATGCTACCTCTGTTCCCTTTGGCTCTGCAAGCCAAGTGAGATGGAAACCAGTTTCTGTGCCAGGGCCCAAATATCCTACACACTGATGCACGTTATATTCTGTTTTCATCCTGAGAGAAAGCCAGGAGTTAAGGGTTTTCTCCCAATTGTGCTGCATGATTCCAGGAAGGAGGGAGACCAGGGCAGGCACGTGAGTGGACTTTGTCACCTGCTTCTCTGTTGTGTGCTCCCCTGGGGCGCCTGGCCGCCTCTCTGGTGCTGGAGGCTCTCACAAAGGACACGCACGTTATCTAAGTTGCTCTGTCTGTGGATGTCAACCACAGTTTTACTCTCTTAACGTCTGTATTACTTTATATTTCTTACGGTTGCTCATAATGGGACTTGTTTTTGCTGTCCTGTTATGTGAATTCTCCTAAGTTTATTTTTTTCTTTTATAAATCGCACTCTGTGTGTTTTATTTTCCACATTTAGGGAGCCTATATATTCTATTTTGTTCTTCGGATAGATCTAACTTACTCAGATACATTGTTGCTTTTTCCAGTAACTTCAAAAGCTTATAAATATCTAAAGTTTCACCCTGAATGGATGCCTTCATTATGCTCATCCTTTTCTCTTTTCTCTCCTACTACTCACCAGACTATGATTTTTCTCTTCTCAACAGTTTAGTTCTGGGTCTCTTTTATTTTAAAGTGACCTTGCCATTTTAGAATAGTTGCCAACAAACTTGTTCGACGACAAATACCTATCAATTAAAAAAATCACAGTCATTAATTAATAAGTTCTATGCCAATGGTTTTAATAAATATGTTATATAGAAATAAACCACTCTTGAAATAGTAGAACTAAAAATCAGATTATAACTATGAATTAGATGCTTTTCTTTCTAAATCCAGCGATTTCTTTCCTGCTACCCTACGATGCAGAGACCACTTTGCAAGGCTCTGTAAACTTCCCCTGACTTTTAATGCATCATTTTCTTAAATATGTGATTCTTATCTCATTTCTTTGAGAATGTATTCCTCTTTTTGCTGAAATATTTCCCTTCGAGGGTGTTTTCAATGACAGTTTCAAATGCAGTTTCCCACACCTTTCAGTCTGCATGACTGAAAATGTTTCATTCTATGTCTACATTTAGCTGGTAGCTTAACTAGATAATAGATTATATAATAAATTACATGTCATATTGCTGTTGAGAATTTTGATGTCAACCTGAATTTTCTATTTTTTCCTTTCCCCTTATCTCATGAAGCTTCCTGAATTCTTTCTATAGTTGTACTTTTAAAATTTCTGGTGCTATGTATTATCTTTTTGTAATCATTGTGTTTTTTTTTTTTAAAAGAAGTTTAAAAGAAGAGAAAAATGAGCCACTGAAAGGACGAAATAATATTTTCTGATAGAAAAGTGAGTAAGAATATTAATATACAGTTTTCAGGAGAGTAACAACAAACATCTAAAGCAGTTGAAAGTATATTTTGACGCATCTGTAATTAGCAAAATGCAAATTAAAATAGTTAACTTTCTCCACCATAATGGCAAGAATCATTAAAGTAAAAATTTCTGCCGTTGTCTAGGATGGGTTAAACCTTTTCCTGTATGCTTATTTTTTGTGAGGATAAATTAATGAGATTGTATTGGAAGATTACTTGGAGTATAAAGTGAATGTAATCCTATGGCCCTCGACTTAGCAATTATCCTTTTATATCCATCTCACAAAAATAAAATTATACTAACACTGTATATACATAGTCCCCAAAAACTCAGATGAATTACAGATCTAAAAACCTACAACTTAGAAAAAGTACAGGAGTAAATCTACGTGACTTTCGTTTAGGCAAAGCTTTCAGATGTGACACCAAAAACACACACAATAAAAGAAAAAAATAAATCAAACTTCATCAAAAATATATTTTGAAAAAACGGAATGCTGTGAAGGCTACACTTTGAAAATATGGTAAGTGAAAGAATCTAGACCAAAAAAAACAAAAAGCCACATACTGTATAATCCCATTTATATAAAATGTCTGGAATAGAAAAACCTCTAGAGATAGAAAGTGGACCGATGTTTGCATGGGTCTAGAGGGCTTGGGGGAAATAAGGAGTGAGGGCTGATTGATTACCAGGTTTATATCTGTTTGATCAAAATATTCTATGATTAATAGTCATGATGGTGTACAACTCTGAATATGCTAAAAATCATTGAGTTGAACACTTCAAATGGCAAAATTATATATTACGTGAACTAGATATCAATAAAAGATACAAGAATGTCTTTTATTCTGTTAATATGTGTGTTTTTTTCCCAGATATTAGGAAACTCTGACACTAAGGGTACTTGTATTTATAATTGTCACACCCTTCTGGGGATCTGAGTCTTTTACCATTATAATGTCCTTCCTTGTGTCTTGCAACAATTTTTGACTTCCAGTCCATTTGGTCTGATGCAAACCTGGCTGTCCCTGTTCTTTGGTTACAGCTTGAAAGAATGTCTTTGTTCCTTCTTCCCCTGCAGCTCACCTGTGTCCGTGGATCCAAAGTGAGGCTGCTGTGTACATGTGTCCTTGGATCCTTTTCTTCTTTTTCAATCCATTCACCTAAGTTGACGAATGGATTAAAAAGGACATAGGTCTGTTTCCACTAGGGAATTTAACCCATTTACATTTAAAGTAATCCATGATAGGCAAGGGCTTGCTATTGCCATTTTGTGGTTCTCTATTTCTCGCCACTATTTTTGTCCCCATTTTCCTCTCTCCCTAGCTTCTTTTGTATTTCACTAGCTTTTTATGGTGTCATGCTTGGATCCCCTTTTCATATCCCGTGTATATCTTCTACAGATATTTTCTTGGTAATTATGTTGAGGATTACATCAAACATCTTAAAGTCCTAACACTTAATTTTAAACTGATGACAATTTCAGTCGTGTACAAAAATTCAACTCCTTTACATATCTGCATCTCTCCACTTTATGTTGTTAGTGTCACAAATTCCATGGGTTTGTAATGTGTATCTACTAACACAGATTTACAGTTATTTTTTTTGTGTGTGTGTGCCTTTGTCCTCTAAATTCTATACCAGAACTAAGAGTGACCTGTATATCAACATACCAACCATACTGGATTCTATATTTGTCTATGTACTAACTTTACCTGAAAACTTTATATTTTTAAAGCTGCTAAACATCCTTTCATTTTAACTGGGAGAGCACCTTTAGCATTTCTTGCAGGCGGGTTTCATTGAGAACTACTTCAATGCTTATTTATCTGGAAACTTCTTAATTTCTCCTTCAATTTTGAAGGATAATTTTGCCAGATACTGCATTCATTTTTGGCAGTTTTTCTTTTCTTCAGCACTTTGAATATATTATCCCACTCCTTCTGATCTGCAAAATTTCTGCTGCAAAACCCACTTGTAATTTTCTAGGAGCTCAATTATATGTGATGAATCACTTCTCTCTTGCTTGAAAAGATTTTCTCTGCATTGGTGACTTCTGACAGTTTGATTATAATGCATCTCAGTGTGGATGTCTGGGTTTATCCTCGTTGGATTTCATTGTGATTCTGGAATTTGTCTATTTCATTCCTCAAACTTGAAAAGTTTTGGGTCATTATTTCTTAACACAGGCTTCTCCCCTTTCCCTGTCTCTTGTTCTGTGACTCCCATAACACACATATTGGTCTTATTAATGATGCACCACTAGACTCTCTTCCTGTTTTTTCTTTCTTTCTTTCTTTTCAGTTTGGCTTCTCTGACTCAATAATTTCAAATGACCTGTCTTTAAGATTGCTGACTCTCCCTTATGCTTCTGCCTGATCCAGAATCTCTCTAGCATATTTTTTTATTTTTATTTTTTTTATAAACATATAATGCATTTTTATCTCCAGGGGTACAGGTCTGTGAATCGCTAGGTTTACACACTTCACAGCACTCACCATAGCACATACCCTCCGCAATGTCCATAACCCCACACCCCTCTCCCAACCCCTCTCCCCCCAGCAACCCCCAGTTTGTTTTGTGAGATTAAGAGTCACTTACGGTTTGTCTCCTTCCCAATCCCATCTTGTTTCATTTATTCTTCTCCTACCCCCTTAACCCCCCCATGTTGCTTCTCCATGTCCTCATATCAGGGAGATCATATGATAGTTGTCTTTCTCCGATTGACTTATTTCACTAAGCATGATACCCTCTAGTTCCATCCACATCGTCACAAATGGCAAGATTTCATTTCTTTTGATGGCTGCATAGTATTCCATTGTGTATATATACCACATCTTCTTTATCCATTCATCTGTTGATGGACATCTAGGTTCTCTCCATAGTTTGGCTATTGTAGACACTGCTGCTATAAACAAAAACAGCATGGAGGTTCCTCAAAATGTTGAAAATAGATCTCTAGCGTATTTTTAAATTCTCATATTCTTCAGCACCAGATTATCTGCTTAGTTCTATTTTATGGCTTTTATCTCCTTGCTGGTATTCTCATTTTGTTCATGTATCACTTTCCCAAATTCCTTTAGTTGTCTGTATTCTCTTTCACCTCATTAAGTATATTTAAATTGTTATTTTGAATTCTTTGTCAGGTAATTCATAAATCTCTGTTTCTTTAGAGTTGGTTTCTAGAAATGGATCTTGTTCCTTTGATTGGAACAAATGAAATGGTTCTTCATACGTCTTCCAGTTTTTGTTGAGATTTGGGCATTGGTGAGACAGCCACCTTCTCCCTCTTTACAGCCTAGCTTCGTTTATGGGAAAACCTTCACTAGTCGGCCTGCATAAAGTTTCTGAGGGACTCTCAAGCCTTTCCTGAGATGTGTTTTCTAGGGGCTTTTGGTGTGATTTCCCAGCCAAAGAGGCTTGCTTACCCATGCTTCTTCTCAGGATCTCCTGTCTCTTATTCCCCTGCGTCTGTCTGCTGGGCTGCGTCCTCTTTGGTGCTGTAACCAGCTCTGGCACTTGGCATTTGTCACCAGTGGCTCCCAGTCTGGCGTCCAAACCATGCTGGTTCCCCCAAACACTCCAAGTCAGGTGAGACAGAATCCAGTCCCTCGGGAGTCCCCTTTCAAATCCAGAATGTTGGATACATTCTCCTGTGTCCCTCCGGAGGAAGAAACCAGGAGTTGGTGGCTTTTTATTTTTTATTATTTTTTATTTTTAGCTTTGTTTCCTCAATGGAGCTGCACTGTACTGGGGAGCAGGAGAGGCTGGGGTGGACAAAATACAATGCATTTTCTTACCTGCTTTTCTTGGCTTTAGACTGTCCTAGGTGCTGCAGCCTCTGCAGTGACCTCTGGAGATCTCACAAAGGCAACTTGGTCCATACATTGTTGTAAGGTCTGTGCCTGTACAAGGGACAAAACCTTGGGGCTTCTCATTCTGTCACCTTAACAACATCCTTCTTTGGTCTTGAGTTTTGAGAGTTCTTTGTGTTCTGGATACTAGTATTCTGGCAGATATGTGGTTACAGATATCCATAGCTTGTCTCCCCATCTTCTTAAGAGAATATTTCACAGTGAAAAAGTTACAAATTTGGAGCACATCTGACATCAATTTTTACTTTCGTGATTCATGCCTTTGGCATTGGGTCTAAGGCAGTCTTTGACCAGCTCTACGTCCTGCAGGTTTTCTTCTATCTTTTCTCTAAAATTTCTACAGATTTTTATTTTACATTTCAATTAATGATCCTGTTTCAAGTTATTTTTTTTTTGTACAAAATGTGAGAATAAGGGTGAGATAATTTTTTTTTTTTTTTTGCCTATAAGATGTCTAATTATCACAGCACCATTTGTTGAAAGGTTATATCCTCTTCAAATTGTTTTTATGCCTTTTCCAAAAATTGCTTGGGCATATTTGTGTGGGAATATTTATAGGTTCTCTGTTATGTTATATTGAACTATGTGTCTATCAGTGTTCATCCATACACAAAATCTTGATCATTAAAGCTACATTACGTGTCTTGAAATTGCATAGACAAATGTACCCCACTTCATTTTTCTTTTTCAGAATTCTTTCAGCGATTCTACTTCCTTTAACGATTAAAATTCCTTTAGCTATTCTAGCATTCTGCAAAAATTTTAGAATAATGTCTATGTCTGCAAAAAAAAACACAAAAACCTTGCAGAGATATTTTAGTAAGCATTGCATGAAACCTGTATATCAGTTTGGAAGAGAACTGGTATCTTTACTATGTTGCATCTTCCAAAATTGAAGAAGGTTCTGTGTCTCCATTTATCTTATGATTTCTTTAATCAGCATTGTGTCATTTTTTTATTTAGGATTTTTTTAAAGATTTTATGTATTTATTTGACAGAGAGAGATCACAAGTAGGCAGAGAGGCAGGCAGGGAGAGGGAGAGAGGAGGAAGCAGGCTCTGTTTTAGATATTTTTTAGATTTATACCCGAGTACTTCTATTGTTTAATGGTGGTAAATAGTGTTGTGTTTCTAACTTCAATGTCTGTGTATTCACTGCTAGTACAAGATTTCTATGAATTTCGTGTTTACCTTGAATCCTGAGATCTTTATGGCCTTGCAGTCCATGGGATTTACTCCCTCGGATTTTCTTACAGATGATCGTGTCACTGGAAATAAACACAGTTCTGTTCTTCCCTCCTGGGTGTGGGTGCTTTTTGCTTTTCTGGTGCCTTTGACAGAAACAGAGTAGTCGTTGGCTCAAACTGTTCTCTCTTGTCAGGTTGCCCTCTTCACGTTCCTCTGGCTGGACAGAGCAAGACTTTGCTGGGGTTGGTCTCCTCTGTGCCTGTCCACCCTTTCAAGTTGTTGGGTTTACACTAGCTGGTGTAAGACAAAGAGGCAGAAGGAAAGCCCATGGGATTCCCCTCTGTATTTTCTTGAATCCCTTCATTCCTAACTTGTCTGCCTTCTGCTGATGCGTTTTCAGCGTATGCGTATGTTTACGTTACATACAATCACAAGACTTTTTATTCGTATTTAATGGGAAGAATAGGGGAAAATACACGTAGTCTATAATCCCAGCAGCACCATTTGTTAAAACATTATGAAAATATTACTCTTAATTATATATCTCACAGGCCCAGTTAAGTTAGGATAATTTTTTTTTAAGTTAAAACAACCACAACTGAAACAAATTATTTGATTTCCTAATTGTTTAGGAAATGACGCCTCAGAATTGTGTACCATAGATTAGGGCTCAGAGAAGTTGCCCTGCCCCACATTTACTTACTTGAAGGACAGACCCTTTCTCAGAGAAGGAAACCGTCTTGTGGGGAGAACTGCATACTCAGCTTGGTTCTGAACCTAAGGCAGCTAGAGGAGATGAGACACTGTTTACAACCCAGAATTTATTTCCAAGAGGATTTGTTTCCCACCAAGCTCCTGGGACCCTGCCTGAGAATTTCGGAGAGGCTGCAGGGGAACCCGGAAAGAACCCGGTTCTGGCCACGTAGGCCTGCATCCAAAGCCTCGGGGCTCTGCTCCTTCCCTTGTGGAGGGCGGTGCAAAGATGGAAAAGAGCCTTTCTTCTCAACATGGTCATAGGACATTATTTGGAGGAAAAGAGGTTTTGCCCTTTGGTATTGCCCATCCCCCCTCCTGCATGGGTTTGGAAGGACAGTCTAGAGCTGTGACCCTCCGTGACCCTCGGGGCAGAACCATGTGATGACACAGAAGACAGGAGGAAGGGCCTGGTTGACTGGCATCTGAAGGTGGCATTCTCTCTATTCTGGGGAAGCTTATACTGATTTCCTTAAATCTCTGACAATGTCCTTAGCGTCAATACAGCCACTGACTGTCTTGGCCTGGATTTTTTACCAGCTTTTGCACCTTTCACTGGCCTGTGTTGTTGCTTATCTCCCCTATGTTGCACGTCGTATTAGGCCATTCCAGCTGATGGTTTGGGGCTCTACTTTTCGAGATAATGCTTTCTTGAACATATTAGTCATATTTCTAAAGCATCTTCCTATATCTACAGCTAATAGTTCTTCACATTTTAATTTGCACCATTTCTTCACGTGCCTCAACTCCTTCTGCTTTTCCTTTCAAAAGAGACGCTGTCCTTTCAGACTGGACTTGTGTCACAGGCGGAGTCGGCTCCCGTGTCCATCCACCCCTGCAAACCTTCGGCCACGTGTCCGTTCCAGCCCACATTCTCCAGTCTGCAGGAGTCCATTTACAGAAGGTTTTCAAAGACGAAAATAGGAGCTTTGCTGCTCTCCGGGTTTCTTCTGCTGCTCTGCGTGGAGATTGCGTGGAGTAGTCTTTGTACGTCTCTCAAGCCTCTTCTGCTCCTGGTTCTCTTCCTAGGGAGTGTCGTGGTGGCATCTGCAGTCTCCAGGGCACCACGACGACGTCTTCACCTCCTCTCTGTTCTGCACGGTGCAGTCATGACTAGAAAGTGCTTGACTGAAAGTGGTTGGAATGCAGCTTCGGGCAAACAGCAGTTCGTCTCCCTGAGAGAGTCAGGATTTGGAGTGTGGAACTCCCGTTTCTGTCCCACACGCCCAGCTTCTCTACGAAGGGGAGGAGCCGCCGTGCCCCCTGCTGTTTGAATGTCCACATCAACCACAGCCTGCTGTTTGTACTGCTCAGATCATGGCCACCCACTTGGGTCTGTGCGTCCCACCTGGCTACAAATGAAACCACATCCAAGAGACCCCTGCCTAAAGCCTCTCTGTGAGACTCCAGCTCACCTCCAGGCTGAGAAACACTGGCATCCCAGGGCACGGAAATGCTTGCCAGATTGTGGTGGTCTTCCCTGCCTGGCTTATTTTTCAGTGTCGTAAATCTTAATGAATTTTGTGCCCTCACAATTGTTTTAGAGGAAGGTTGGACATCCTGCAATCCCAGCTGCTAGCCAGGGCCCCCTTTAGAGCAGAACTAACCTTCTGCAGGTCCTAACCTGCCACTCTCTGCTGAGTCTTTTTCTGCGTCGAACATCACATGTTTGTGTGGTGATTTTGTGGATGGCACTTGGTGAATCCAAACAGGAGTGAAGGCTCTACGAGAGGGCAACCCAGAAACACAATGGGGAAGCAGTCAGAGCTGTCCTGGGGTGAATGTTGGAAGAAAAAAGGCAGGGAAGAGATTAGCCAAGTGCCATTTTTCTCCGTGCCCATCTGTTGGGCCTATTTCCCTAATTCTTGATATTTCCTAAGGTACGTATGAACTGGAGTGCCATGTTTTGGACAATTAAATGGCAGGAGGTGTTCAGGATTATGATCCCCTGGCAGCACATTCTTTGGGAGGATTTGTGCAAACATGACCTACAAGCACAGACAAGGACACCACCGTCCTCTGAGATCAGAGCCAAGGCCTTGAGAGTTGTGAAGTGGGCAAGCCCTCCTCTTCTCCAGCTGGGCCCTCCCCATCTGCTTTCATCCATAGATGCCTTGGTACCTAGAAATCATATTCCTGTGCTCAGGGAGAGCAGAAGGAGCACGGCCCAGACCAAGATTTGGATTTTCTGACTTTAGGCAATACACACTATGTGTATTGTGTAATGAGTGGTCCAATCTCTGTTCAAGGTCTCCAAGCATTGAGAGAGGGATAAAACCCTGGCTCTCCCCAACCTTCCTTAGCCAGGTTTCAGCATCTGAATTTCCATTAATTCAGCATTTCCCATTTCCATTAATAGTGATGGGGCCCAGGGGGCAAACTTGTGTGAGACTGACCGCGTCTGGTTCTGCCTTCTTCCATTCTGACTTATAATGTGTGCACAGTGCATTTCCTCCTGTCATGAACCTGTCTTCTGGCTCATCTCAGATAATTCTAGAATTCTCTGTGTGTTCAGAATATTCACCAGTACTATTTTCCTTTTCATCAGTTGTGCATTTTCACGGTGGGCTTCCATAATGGAAAGTTTGGGTCCTTTGAGAGAACACTTGGGAGTAGTTAGTTGAGCCTTTGGGATTGGTCTTGGATTTTATCCCAAATGGAATTTTTCATGTCTGAGGAAAACTTTGATCCAAGGAAAATTATAATTATTGCTACTAGTGTTTTAACTAATACTGACCTTGTTAAATTTTGGGTAAAGAACTTTTTAATGTTCACAATAGCATTTACCTTCAACTAACAGTTTGTTTTATAATCCTCTAAAAAAAGAACGATGAAAACTTTCACTCTACTGTGACATAAACAAAAGTAAAACCACAAAGTTAACACGGCTGGTTCTCTGAAGACCTCCAATCACCCAACTCAACTTACACATCTAACAAAAACCTTTTCCTAATCAGTTCTTATGATGCTAAGAAATCACACCTATAATAGAGTGAGCTGCTCTGAACACCATATAGACACATCAGCACAAAGGAGCCCCATGACTAACAAGCAAGTTGTCTCTGCACCGTAGAACGTGTCACCCGCGGCAGCGTGGAGGCTCTTGCTTCTGTATCCTCGCTCCCAAATTCCACTCACCCCAGCCTGACAAAGAGGGGTCCCCAGAGCCACCGAGGGAACACATTTAGGCAATCAGCTGGGGAATGTGGATCAGCACCTGAAGACTTGTGAGAAAAATATCCAGGATTATTTGCCCTGACTGGCTTTCATGGGATTAGCTCTTACTTGTGACGCGATGTTTCAGACTTCTGTGTTTTCTTACAGCAGCACACACTGTCTTCTTCTAGTTTTTTCCCCCTTTTTTCTGAAAGCACTTACAAGCATCTTATCGTAACGTCTTTTTGACTTTGTTTCCTGATGAAGACGATGCTATCTGCACTGTGGCAGAGGCCGGCTGGTCTCCAAAACCACTTCCTGTGCCCTCACTGCACAGCAGCCCAGGCTCCTTCCTTCTCCTGCAGCTCGGTGTGGCCGTGTGAGCACCTGCCCACCCTGGACGGGAGCAGAGCTGAAGTGTTCACGTCCAGCAAACCTCTCTTTGGCTGAGAGGGAGTGTCGCACCGTACAGCCGTACTGAGGGAGGCAAAGGCCGTCAGCCTGGCTCCTTGCATGACCAGGAGAAGAGAGCCACCTTGTCTCCTGAAGCCCACTTTCCACCGGTACGTGAGAAAGGAATACACTTGTTGCAGTGTATTTTAACCCACGGAAAGCTGGGGGCTCTCTCTGACTGCAGCGGGGCCTGCTCTAAGTAACACACTCCGAACAGAGCTCAGCTAGACCCTTGGTGTTTGATCTGCACGGATGTGTGTGGCCACTGGCCGAAACCTTAATGCAGCCTACACGTGGCTTGAGCTGGTCCATAAGCAGCATTTCTGTAAATCAGAAATCCTGTCCACCTGCTCTTGAGGTTGTCCGTGACTGTTGATCTTTTAAAATCTCATTATCATCTCGTGACTTTCATGGCATGATTATTCTCCTTGCATCGCTTAAATGGTTTGAACGTGGGAGAGTTGTAAGTCAGAAGCTTCTTCATTCATTCCAGCAAGATGCTGGATATCTTTTGAGCCACTCTTAATCCTGGCAACAAAAAGATGTCTAGTCTCCACTTGCGGTTTCTGTCTATTGAAATGACAAAAGTCCTTTCTCGAAAGCTACAGTGTTCTTTTAGCAGAAGCAAACAGGTGACTTCTCTTGATCTCAGGTAGTGGCTAATATCCTTTCTATGGGAGTTTGCCTTCATGTTTCCATTTGAACACCTCATTTTCTAGGTTTTATTTGTCTTGTACGCCCACAAAATATTTTGAATGTATTTGTCCCATCGTCTGAGCCTCTTTTGCGGATGACATCGCCCTAGCAAATTTATTATAACATACTACGTGCGGCCGTAAGAAACATGCACTTCATGTCACACTGTCTCAAGCTTCTAAAACATCATTAGAGGCCCAGTCTTCGGTTCTTGTGATTAGACTCCCTTTACTCTATAAACTTTAATTTATTTCTCCACCTCTGGTTCTATAATCATTTCTTGATAACTATAACTGGAGTCCTTATCATGTTCCCCTGAAAATGCTCAGCAAAAGACTCCAAATTCTCATCACCAAACAGGGGAAAAATCATCACTACACATTCGTGGGGATTTCTCTGAGAATATGCACAGTACCAAAAATATGAAGCTTATTTCTAGAGATTTAAAAATCTCATTAGAAACTGAACAGTTGCCTTTTTTCAAATGACTTTTAAAACATGATGTCTTGGTTTTGGAGTATTGAACGGAGGGCGTAGGAGGTGACTACCCGTCCACCAAGGTTTTGCAGCTAAAATGCTCTTTTCTGATTAGCACTTTGTCATACCAGAATGATGGGTTCTCAGAGGGAGCACAAGGCATCACAAAACCCAGGAAGAACATGTTGTCATGAGAATGATGCTCTCATGTGGGGGACATTACCAGGGACATTTGTGAAAAGTCAACAAAAAAGAGACTTTCCTTCTCAAAGACATCAACCTTTTTTTTTTTCCTTTTCTCATTTAGCATGCCAGTTACCATAAATAGAAAAATCACAGGAATGTGGACCAAACATACTAATTTCAGTGTCTGGTCTCTGTGTACCAGTGCAAGTCTGTAGTCCAAACATGGAGCCAGCATGTTAACTCGAAGAAGGAAATAAGACGTAAGGGGAGCTCTGACATCTGGTAGAGTCAGACCCACATGGAGTATTGCAGTGGGAGCTTAAACAACAGAAAAGTGCATCTCCAACGTTCCAGCTAGTTCCAACAGGATGAGTACGATTTATGTGGAATACAGTCCCTTCTATTTAAGCCCACTTTTGAGTGTAGAACGAAAGAGAAGTTATTAGAACAAAGAACCAGAATCTGGTTTCTTAGCCAGAGGGGATATGGATCATGCTTTCTTCACAGATGAAATCTGGCCCAGAAACAGGATTTATTCATGGGGAGAGGGGAACTTCAAGCAGGAATAACGGTGAAGTATTATCTGGCAGAAAATCCTGTTAAACTGTCTACTCTCTGTGGTGACAGTCTTTTCCATACGCAGCAGTTGAAAGGTGAGGAAAATTTCCTTCCTGTACGTAAGTCTCCTGTTTAAGGGGAGCTGTACAGCACTGAGGAATATCTTCATGCCACATTCTTCTTACGTTCCGGAGATCGGAAGGAGGCAGAATTCAAGTATTTCACAGCAACGTTGGCATGGCTCCAGGAATGGGGTGGAGAAATACTGCCCAGGGCAAACTGGGGACACTTGGAATCTGAGGAATCTGCCTTTGGAAAGCCATGAACACGCCGGCCATCACTGCTGTTCTTAATGGAAGATGCGGGAGTGGTGTGAGGCTCCTGCCCCATACGTGGGAAGACAGCTGCTGGATGGTCCCCGTTACCATGCCACCGCCGTAGATGGAATCACCCAGGACAGTACACTAAAAAGCAAAACAAAAAGCATTTGTAACATCGAAATATTAAAAATCCTGGGAGCTCAATCATTTCCCACCAGACTTTACTGTGTATTTTTCCTTTCTTCCTGCGTGAGGATTTCAGTTAGTAGCAGAGTCGGCTGGGGTTTGTATCCACAGCATTTGTTCCCACTACAAGTCCCGAATGCAAATGCCTGTAAGGACCACTGTTGCCTGTGGCAGAAATGGACCTCAAGCAGCTTGAGAATGGCATCTTATGGAGTGAGTCATGGCACAGATTAGAAAGTATGATTAAAGCTGTGACCAGGGGATCCTTCCTGTGCATGTTTTTTCTGTCCTCCTTCTGAGTATAACCCAAACTCCACTGTCCCTCATATATCCTCCTACGCTGTCATGGGCCTCTGTGGTCCCCCTGCCCTGGAGAGCCCCCCACATCACTGCTCCAGCTGACATGCTCTGACAACGAAACTGAGCACGCTACCCCCACCTTCGTACCTTCCAAGACACTGCGCATTGTGACCACCGGTAATTCTCATGATTCTGACCCAGATCATTTTCCCTGTGGGACAATCAGTAGATTATGCAAGTATATTCAACATGGATACACTCAAAATTCAAAGAAAGGGATTTCCCACGTTCTTTCTCCCCGGGCTGCTGAAATATCACGACCTCACCCGTGCACGGGTGCGCCCACGTGCTCGCCCACACGCTGGCTCTTTCAGCGGGCTCCTGAGGAGGCGACACCCCTTTCTTGATTCTCTTATTTATCTTTCTTTTCTGGCGGTGGTCTATATATTTTCCATTTCTTTCATCTTCCAAAGTGCTGTTCAGCCTTTGATCAAGTATTTTTCTCCCCGAACATCCTTACTTTGATTCATGTTCATGTCTTTACTTTCTCTGTAGCCTGTAACTTCTATTAAAAGGCATTTCTAGCATAAAAAGTAATTCCTGCCGGCAGTAGACTTGAAAGGATTTTAGAACCCCTCACCGAGTTTGATGAAATGTGAATAAAAATTAAAGGTTCATTTTCCTCCACTTAGAAAACTCGCTCTTCTGTAAATATAAGGCAATCAGCAGCAATCAGTTGGCGTGGCAGACACCCTTCATATTTATTAAAGGTTCCAGAGACATTAGAGCCAATCCCAAAGATATTCTAGAGGAACTCAGTTAAGGATATATGTATTTTTTTGGTCTGGCCAATTTTCTACTTTTCAATAATTTCTTTTCATATTTAACTAGCACTTTCACGAAGTCTTCAACAGCTTCCTGGTTCCATAGGAAACTAGACGACTTCTACTTCACCTGAGAACGGTGGTCCATATCAGCTTTCTGCTAGAGAAGTCATGAAATGCAGAGTGGTAGGGTCTGAAGCAGGGTTGAGAATCACAGATCATGTCCTCACCCGTAACTTTGCTCTTGAAAGTGACTATGCCTAAATCTAAAACGAGCCAAAGAAATAAAGGTGGTTTGAATAGGAACTACTAATAAATACTACACACACACACACCTCTTTGGGCCACAGTACCTCAATTTCTAGACCTTTTGTATTACACTTGTTGGTGTTGTCTTTCCAGGTGGACTGCCTAGGGCTTCACTCTGGGTCTGATTTTATATAAGGAAACTCATCAGAGCAGCACGTAGACAGCTTCTGGCCATAGATTCAACTTTGAGGTACAAGGAGAGCAGAAGGACTATTCACACTTGCAGTTGGGGAGGCCGTCCTGAGTTACAGAAGCTTAGATTCTGATAAGCTGCATGCTGAACGCTCACTGGATTGCTTTCCTAGGCAAGTCTCTTGACAATGTGTGGTTCTTGACAGCTTCTGTGTGGCTGTTGGGAATTCTGTTTCTCTTACAGATGGCTCCAGATTTTGTGGGTCTGAATTTACCAGCATCCACAGTCTTATCCAGCCTGGGGAAGCAATAGGTCTTACTTTTGCATGAATTTCTACTTTCAAGGTTATCACACAGGAACTGATGTGGCAATGTCCCATTGCTATGTGTTGCTCATATGTGGGACACTCATGTCACTGTCACTCACACACGTTGACTTCTGAGGATAGGAAGCAAAATTTTTCCTCTTATTTAAAATGGATGTTTAACACTCCTTTTTGAATTGTGATTTGAAATATTTTGCATCTTCAATCTGGCTATCTTTCCATTTAAGCATAACACTTTGGGTTCTCTGATCCAAATATTGTTATTATTCTCAATTCACAATTAAATCTTTATTCTCTAATCATAAGAAAGATTGCTTTCTCAAGGTCAAGCATGAAATCATACCGTGTATGTTTTCCGTGGCTTCCTTTGTTTGAAGGAATCAGTTGACAAGCAGAACACGGTGAAATAGTGAGGAGGAGGGGACAGGGGAGATGAGGCATCTGTTTTTACATCGGATGTTACCAGTCAGACTTCCCACCAGAAAAGGTACAGTGAGATCTTGAAGCGTATGGTCTTGGAAGACACCCTCAGAATTCCCAACTTGATGCCACCCATAGATAAACCATGATCTTGTATTATAAGTGGCTTTACCTGCACTTAGGTCCTATTAGCTAGGGTGTATCCATATTATTTATGTAGACAACATTCATTATTTTATTGTTTAGTTCTCATCAAACTGCAATAAATATGTTAAGACTTTGTATATGCAGCTCCTAGATTTTCCCTTTAATGTGGCCACACGCCCAGGGCCCATAGGATGTAAGCATCCGTCAGCACCATTTCATTTCCATAACAGGAGAGTCTTCAAGGTCGTGATTTCTGTGCCGGTTCATTGGGCACTTTTTAGAATTCCTGGAACTTGATACTGCCTGGTAGTAAATGTGCATAAACAAAGATGGTGTTTGATACTGACGTTTCCTGAACTCTTCTTTGATTTATCCCTTCACCAGAGGACAGCACTGAAGTCTGTCATAGTCTCCTGTTATTTGGAGACTATATATAGGTAAGACTATACGTATATAAGAATGACGTTCCAGCAGAGAAAACCATGATTATGCGGCCTCATATAATCACCTGTTGATGGTTCAATAAGATTGAGAGACCTTGGCACGAATCAGTGACCGTGATGAAGTTGCCTAGAAAGGAAATTGGCAATACAGCTTGCATTTGGTCACACATCACCTCTCCTACGTGTAAGATCCCACTTAATTTTCAAATAACCTTAGGATATAGATTCTCTTATTTTTATCATTTTACATGTCAGGAAAAAGGGTTGTAGGGCCAAGGACATGCAGCCAGGAAGGGGAGGAGGAGAGAACTTGAACCCAGATGGGAGTCCTAGCTCTGTGAATGTGCAAGAGGTTTACCCCAAGTTGGCCAAGAAATGCATGTTCATGACCAAAGGCATGTCAAATGAGTGACACACTCAATATAATAATAATTAAAGAGAAAAGAAAAATCTTTGTTTTAAGAAGCATTTTGAAATGTTTTGATTTCTCCTATGGACTTCTAGTGACATAGTTTTACACATGCAAATAAGAGAGTAGAGTGAAGTATTCAAAATCTTAAAACATCACCAACCTAGAATTTTATGCCCTCCAAAACTGCCCTTCAGAAATGAGGGAGAAATAAAGACTTCCTCAGAAAAACAAGAATTTAGGGGTTTCAATTGGCATATCCTTTTTTTCAAAGAAACATTAAAAGATCTTTTCAGAGAGAAGAAAACTGATTTAGTTCAGAAACTCGGCTCTACCTAAAGGAAGGCATCAGAGCATGAATAAATGAAGGTCAAAGTCTATCTTCCTCTATCTTACTGATTAAATGATCTGAAGCAAAGTTGCTCCGTTAAAGTACTAATAGTAGCGCTCCAGTAGGTGATCATAGCGTTGGATGAGTGAAATGAGAGCCATGGGCCACTAGGGACGAAGGAGCAAGTGAGTCACGTTCTGTCACAAGGCACCACCCACACGCGAAGCAGTGTTATGTTATTTGAAGGTGGATTTAAATTGTTTAAATATGCGTATGTCATATGCTCTGAGGCAAAACCACAAACACTTATTTTTACAAAAGAAGTATAATTGATATACTAAGGGCAGGGATGGACGTCTATCATATCTGGGTTAG
This sequence comes from Meles meles, assembly GCF_922984935.1. Lineage (NCBI taxonomy): Eukaryota > Metazoa > Chordata > Mammalia > Carnivora > Mustelidae > Meles > Meles meles. The sequence continues at coordinate 96,971,321 of NC_060076.1, forward strand.
AAACGGAAAAGGGAGAATGAAGGAGAACAGGAAACATTGACACAAACTGGGCATTAGTCCAGTATGTCGCGCGTTCAATGTCAGTGGTTGAAATGGGTGGGATGCCACGACGACACCATTCAAAGGGCCACGCAGAGCATTGCATGCAAGCATTAGGAAAGAAGAAAGACCTGAGATCAATAACCTAAGATGTCACCTTAAGAAACTAAAAAAAAAAAAAAAAAAGGAGAAAATAATTAAAAAAAATATTTTACTTATTTATTTGACAGACAGAGGTCACAAGTAGGCAGAGAGGCAGGCAGAGAGAGGGGGGGAAGCAGGCTCCCCGCTGAGCAGAGAGCCTGATGCAGGGCTCGATCCCAGGACCCTGAGACCATGACCTGAGCCGAAGGCAGAGGCTTAACCCACCGAGCCACCCAGGAGCCCCAAGAAAATAAATTTTTAAGGTTGGATTGGATGTCAATGAAATTAAAATAGGAAAACAATAGATTAAGAGAGCAAAAGCAAGAAGCTCCTTGCTTGGATGTTGGAGTGGGGGAGGGGATTCATACACTTGTGTTTGCTAAATCTTGTCCACATGAATACCCCTTTCCAGGTGTTTTATGCAAAAACCCATGAGCATGTGAGGCAGGCATGTGGGATTGCTGTGTGCAGCCCAGGGTCAGTCTGGCAGAGTCGGACGGGCTCGCTTTCAAATCCCCTGCCATCTCTGTCTTATTTGGGGCAGTTATTTAATTTCTGCAAGATGCAGTTTCCCTCTGCCAGAAACAGGTAACATGTGCAACATTGGCTTGTCCTAGGAATCACATGCAGACACACAGAGCCTTGAACTGCTGAGTAATAGACAGCAGTTGCTATCTTGAATCCAGAAAGAACAGCATAGTTCTACATAGAACAAAACATCTACCAAGAAAAAAGTTTTGAGTTTTGTGTTTGCTTTTGCTCATTTCTCTGCAGATCCCTGCAGACCCGCAGATAATGCAGAGGAAAGAATTCCCAGCCTTCCCGGGCCTGTCGCTAGTACTGTGGGGCACCCATTCAAGTGCCGACTCACGGTGCTGTCACAGATGACACGCATGTTAAGTTTAAAAGGAAGTGACATGCAAATCTCCTGATATTTTAGGACTCCTCTGGGGGCGGGTTTATGTGAAGTACCACGGGAGAAACCCTGCTGAAGAAGGGAGGATTGTGGAGTCACACTGTCAAGTGCGGGGTTTCTCAGGAGCCACGGGAGTGAGCTGGGACTAAAGGAGAGTGATGGACCCAAAGGGAGACGGTTCCTGCCTTGGAAAAGCCGAGGGTGTGACTATAACATCACTACAAGAAGGAATCGCTTTTGTATCTATACAGGTATCCATCTAATAAATATTTTTAGCTGTTGCCTCTGTGCCAGACACGGGTCCCTAGGGGGCACTGACATGGCCATGTCACATGACCAAAGCCTCCAGGGATCCGGTGTTCAGGCTGCTTAGAAGGATCACGACCAAGGGAACGGGCTCAGAAGTGCCAAGTACCTCTAAAAAAAAACTGTTTCCGGGGGTCAAGATCAGTAAAGCGGCGTCTTAACTGAGCAGGGAGAGCGGGGAGTTTCTCTAGCACATGGCATGGGGGCAGAGATGACTGAGACCGGAAAGTGGGTAGAGGCGGGGCGGGCAGGAGGGATCCACGAGGAACAGGGGAAGACTGGTTTCGGAGGAGGAAGGGAAAAGCAGCAGGGCGAGGAAGGGGCAGATGGCGCGATCCATTCTAGGGAACCACGGAAGGCCGCACTGGCCAGCGGGGAAGGTCAGGATAACGTAGTGCAGGTTCACCCGATTTGCTCCCCCATGAGAAGGGGCTGGGGCTGGGGCTGGCGTGAGCTTCAGGTGCAGGGGACAAGCCAGTGGCCCTTCACACAACAGCCCCAAGGGGTGCGGCTCGACAACCAACCTTCCCCCAGCACCAGGGCCCTCCTCACGCCAGCCTCCGTGAGCTCCGTGGGGCCAGTGTTCCATGGACAGGGAAGACGACTTACTGTCCAGGCGTGGGCAGCAGAGGATGGCAAGACAGCCTCACTCTTGCATGTCCTTATGTCCACCGTCATCCCGTAACTCTCACGACACTTCCATCGGAATCCCGACAGGCCCTGCTCACGCCACTCGGGACATGGTTCCTGACAGGCTAGACTGTCACTAGAGCCAGGACTTGTGGGCAGGAAAAAGCCACCTGTGGATCCACAGGCTGAAACAGGAAAGTGCCGAAACACGGAGCCCCACGGACGGGTCCTCCTGTCTCCAAGGTGGCTGCGGGGCCTCGGAGTAGCATCGCTGAGAGAAACTTCCGAAGTCTGCCTGTGACATTTGAACTTCCACGTGGCATCTGTGGCCTCAGGGAAGGGAGTGCACTCCTTCTGGTCATCGCGTCTGTCTCTGAGGGTTGTATCCAGGTGAGTCTGTCATGGGAGAAGGGGCCTGGTCCAGCTTGCAGTGGCTGAGACCAAGGATCGGGCTGGACTGTGGCGTCTCCCCCATGATCTCTCTTCTCCAAATGGCAACAGGCCCCCTAATCAATGTAGAGGCTCTCCCTATCTCAAAAATAAAACTAACTTCTCAGTGAATTTAAATTTTCTCAAATTTATAATTATTTTCCTATAACTGTTTAGCTAGCTGCTGTCTTTCAGGACCCTTATAAACGTGTCCCTCGTCCCTACTCCTTCCCCCAAAGCCCTGTTGAGCACTGAATGGTGAGCATGGTTTTCATTCTCTGTACTGTCGCTCTTGGTCTCGACTGACGTAGTGTGAGAATCCACGCCGTGATTCCATCCTGCCTCAGCTTCAGCGTCTGGATTCAAAGCACCAAGACTGTTCTAATTTCCAGACCCGCCACACCCACATGACTGGGTCCTCACTTAGGCAACGGCCCCTTTCCCTAGTGTTTCAAGCAAGGGATGAACAATGTACTAATTATCGATCTGGGACTCGGGTTCTAAAGCGCTTGTCTCAGGACCTCTCCAAACATTATTTTTTCCTTAAACATATGACCATGTCCTGAAACTTCATCGTAAAACGAATTTAATGAATGATTCATGGTTGAGTAGTTATAGAGACTAGCGTCTGTGTGATTTGGCAAGTCTCATCTGACCATATTTCAGCAAATGCAAAAATGTATGAATCACAACCACACTCCACGAGAAGCAGCCCGGCACCAAGACCGCATTGAGAGGCACCAAGAAGGATTAGCTGGTTTTCTCTTAGGCCTTTGAACTGAACTCTTCACGGCACATATTATTTCCTGCCGTCTCACACACACTTTGAATTCTTCCAGCTTCCCAAGCATTCACCCCCTCATCCATTTTAAAGGTCTCTTTATTTCCATTTCTCTGATGACCAGCCCAGCACACACCTCTTGCTCCCATATGACATTTGTCTGACGCACAGTAAAATGCGTTTGGCAGCAAGAACCTAACTCTGTGCATACACTACAATTTAGCATGTGGAATCGAGTCATAAAAAACCAAAATATCAGGATTATCTTCAGCAGGCCAAAACTCGAAACAACTCAAGTGTCCGTGTACCGGCAACAACAAAAAACTACATCGCAGACGGTAGAATGTTCACACCATGAAATTCTACTTAGCAGCAAAAACCCGTGAACCACAACACAGAGGAACACGAATACTGGGTGAGCAAAGACACAGCAGAAGGGTATACAGCTCACGTTAGCATTGCGAGGTGTAGAGAAACGGAACACTGCTACACACGGTGAGGGAGCTACGAGTGCCGAGAAGACCGTTAATTTTAGCATGTGGATGTAGGTACCATGAAAGCAAGAGCAGCCCCCTTTTGGGGGAGCAAGCAGCTGTTGTAGGGCGGTCCGGGGGGCTGGCAGCCCTCCCTCTCAGCCTGGGGCTGCGGCAGGCACACACCCAGCAGTCACACTGGAGGGGCTCGTGCACATCCTGCGCGCGTTCCGACTCCCGTGTCCTCACTGTGCTCTCACCTGCCCCTGCCCCTAGGTGTTCTGCCCATTTCCCCCACCGCGGCTCAGAGGACAGGCCATAGGTGACGCGTAAACTCCACTCTGGTTCTAGCACTTCCGACTCTCACTCGCAGATAATCGTAAGACGTGATTCCATGAGAAAGTGATCACGACAATTTCTCAGACAGTATTTTAACTTACCGTGGGTTTCCGCTCTTGCTTTTTGTCACGATGCTGCTGGTGGAGGGATTGCCCCCTCTGTCCGCTGGCTTGACAGCTGGCAGGATACTGAGCAATGATGGCAGGAACTGGTCTGCTGTGTCGTGCTCAGGAGTGGCCCTCAGACCATTGGCGAGTAAATATTGACACTTCCCAGCATTCTGGATTCAGGGACCACATTGCTTCATGGCTTCTGAATGTATGAACAAGTGCCAGCCCGCTGCAGAATTCAAAGAAAATATTCAGGTGCCTCCTTGGTGTGTGATATGGGGGGTACGTACACTCAACTCACCTTACCAAGAAAAAAACCTCCACAGAAGTCGCCGCACGGAGGTACAGACACTGACGGTGTGTCAGCCCAGAGCAGTGGAGGAGTGGGGGCTTCAGGGGGGTGTTCACCTGAGCTCAAAGACCATGTGATCTTGGGCAAGGGACATGACCTTCCTGATCTCCTATTTTCCTTTTTGTGCAGTGGATGAAAATGCCTTCCTTGGGTAGCAGCAGTGAGCCCAGACACCTTGCAACAACGTAATCACCATCACTCTCTTTGTATTCCTTCCATGAGTAATTCCTGAACACAAGGCCACTGCTTGGTGCAGGGGATAGTGAAACCAGAAATAACCCCTCCTTCAAGTAGCTGACATTCTTGTGTTTGGGAACAGAAAGGAATAAGCTATTCAAATGTATAATATCTATTTTTAAAGATTTTATTTATTTGAGAGAGAGAGTGAGCACAGGTGGGGGGGCAGAGGGGAAGAGAGAGAATCTCCAGCAGACTCCCCACTGAGCACGGAGCCCGACATAGGGCTCGATCCCAGGACCTGGAAATCATGATCTGAGTCAAACCAGATACTTAACTGGTTCAGCCGCCCGGCCCTCAAACGCCTAGTATTTTAGAAACTAATAGGTAAGCGCCATGAGGACAGAGGAAGCAGGAAAGGGAGTGGAGCGTGCTGGGTCTTCTCCATGGGAGGCCTCCACGGCAACCACGGATATAGCCATTTGGACCTCTTGTCAGAAAACAACCTGGTGTTCAGCTGTTGGGGCGCAGTTAACTACAGCATTTGAGCGGAGGACGCACCTCCCTGCTGGCCCCCTGTAGCTGGCTCAGTGTGGCTTTTGTTCTTGGGTCTGGGTACTTTTGTGTAATGCTGGTTTCTTTGCGTTCAACTCACCATTGAGCAGGTCAGCATTTTTTGAGAGGGGCTGCAGCCAACGGCTCCGACCCGGCACTCCCTCTGCTTCTTGCACAGCTGCAGGCCCACATGGCAGCTGGCCTGCGCTCGATCCTTCCCCGGCCACAGGGGTACTGCCTTGCAAGAGATCCGTCCTGGGTTCCCAGAGGATGCACCCAGAAAAAGGGGTGCCGAGGGAAGGAAGATATCTCACTGGGACTGAACAGGGATAGTCCCTGCCCTGCTGTATAGTCCCAGTGATTTGTGGGGAATCTGTGTCCCACCCACACCTCTGCCCATTTTCCTGTATCACTGTGGGAACAGAGACTGGTCCATGCTGGCGCTAAAAATACATGAAAAATACTCAGTTTTAAAGGGACAGCCGTGCCAGCCACATTACCTTATTCAAGCAGTTTTTGCAACCCGGGGAGTGAGACTAATTTGCAAATCCCAGGCACCCCTTTTGCTACACCATAATGGGCTGAAAGACAAGAGGAAAATGATCACAGCTCTCTTGACATCTGCTGTGTGGAGCGGAACATGGCTGCGCGGTCACTAAATCATTTCTTTTTATTTATAAAGTCCTCTCGGTTATGGATGCAATTGGGCTCCCCTGGCAGCTGCACGGAACTCTGTGAGCGGCGCCTGCCAGCAATTCATTCGCTGGCTGGTTGGAGGCCCTGCGTTACACCAGCCGCAGGCAGGACCCGCTGGTGCGCGCACGCCGAGCCTCCGCGGCGAGCACCGCCAATTAGCCGGCACAAAATTGCGCAGTCCGTCCACTGGAGTGAGAATGCACTCCATTATCAACGTCCCACTGTGGAGTGGCTCTCAAGTTATTCAAACATGATTGAAATAAAATCCACTTTGTTCTGTGCTTTTCCCCCCTTTTCATCACAGTCTCAAAACATCAGCAATTCTCCCCAGATTAGTGACAGGCGCCACGCCCCTCATGCCACTGGGGACCCTTATCTGCTAGAGCTGCTGGGCCTCCCGGCACACTTGCTTTCGCCCTCCTGCACACACATCTCCTGCTGTCCTCCTGAACAGTGCAGAGGGTGTGAAGTGATGCCCATGGTGAGAGTCTACAGACCATTCCAATCCTCCAGGAAGTACAGAACAAAAGTCTGTACTGGAAGCTGTGCTGGGGCTTACAAAATTGGCACGAACTGACCCCAGAGAGCAGAGCATTCTCTTCCTGGAAGGGCTGCTATTTACTTAAACAAATAATGACAACGATACAATTTTTTTACTGTAAAAGTACAAGAATAAGGAATTATGTGGTCACGGAGGACACAGTGACTTTTGCCTAGAGGAACCTGAGAAGGCTCCTGGAGGATACAGGCCGCCTGTCATCTCTACCAACCCTCTCCTTGTGTCCTCCCCAGACGTGTATTCAACAACCCCCCAGTCTCCCAACTTAGAGCTGCCGTTTATATAGATAAAAATTCTGGAGCCAACCCATGTGGGTAACACCTGACTTGGAACTTGAGCCTTGTGGAATGTTCCAGACGGCCCAGCAGCGGCGAGTGATGCAAGGAGCAGGAATTGTATGTGCGATGATACAGGGGAGTAAAGGGCACTTATAGGTCAATACGGTTTTCATTAATATTGGAGTAAAATAAAGTCAAAAACGGATACTGGGAATGTGGTCAAGGGACAGATGCTGAAGTTCTTTTATTCTACACATTGTATGCCAAGCAAAGGAGTCCCATCCTATATACACTCTTTTGGAAAACTCTTGTCACATACCCAAAACTCCCCGGGCCTGTTATAAAGGTCACCAATGCTTAGTGTTTCCAGGACCCCTGGTGACAACTGAGGACACTTTGTTATTCATTAGAATAAGCAGCTACTCTCTGAACATACTTTGGAAAGAGATCGGAAGTGTTTACTCTCTTAACCCTACACCACACAGAAGAATTTCCTTCATTGGCTTGCGAAGGTATAAAACTTGATTAAGAAGAGTCAACCCATTATGTCTTTATTTTACTTCTACATGTCCCTTCAATGCTTTCAGGGCTAATAGGTCAGTATTAGTTAAAGACCCAGCACATAAATTGACAACCAACTCCCTGAAAGAAAGTGATGAAGCCCCAGGCATCAGGAAGTACCAAAGCAACAAAACAAAGCCAGTAAGACCATCTGTGGTGTGGCCAATGGCAAGATTCCATGACTCTTGTTTATGCCCGGAACTGTGTGTCCGCACTGAAGTCATCTCGTAGCTGCTGTTTAATGGGACTTTGTGACGTCATCTGTAAGCCACACGGGAGGGAAACAACAGGAAACGCAGGGACAGGACCTATCCCACAAGTCCTGTCCCTGACACACATGCCATCGTGGAAACACGCTAGCTCTCAGTATGAAGGTCTTCCTGGACACGCGTCATGCCGCACTTATTCACTTGACTGGAAGGCTGCCAGACACAGGAACAACATGTATTAGTCAGAGTTCAGCTGCAGAAACCAGAGTCTGCTCCAGCTCGTGTCAGTAGGGAAACATTTACTGCCGAGAAACAAATGCCTTGAATACGCATTGGGAGAGCTGGAGAGATGGACGTTAGATGAGAAGAAGTTCTCAGTCTGTCTCTGCATGGGAACGAAATGGGGAGGTTTCCTAAAAATTCATGTCCTGAATTCACTCCTTGAGAGGACAATTCCTACCTGGAGCACAGGTGCTCATGACTTCCCAGCGCCTCTCGGTGGGGGGCTATTATCTGCAGTCAAGTGGAGTATTAGGGCCACAGGTGAACATTTGGGATTCCAGGAACCACACTACTGCAGGAATGGCTACACTTTCTACAGCCAGGAGGCTGCTACTCTAATCCCACTGCTTCATGACAATCCCGGCCATGTAGTTCTGAACCTCTGGCATCCCGGCTGGATCTGGCACTGTCTGTCCCTGCAGAACACACGTCCTGTGCCTTGACAGCTGCAAAAATAAATGATGCTGGGGCTCATTTATTCTTTTTTTTCTTTTTTTAAAAATATTTTATTTATTTATTTGGCAGACAGAGATCACAAGTAGGCAGAGGCAGGCAGAGAGAGAGGGGGAAGCAGGCTCCCTGCTGAGCAGAGAGCCTGACGCGGGGCTCGATCCCAGGACCCCGAGATCATGACCTGAGCCGAAGGCAGAGGCTTTAACCCACTGAGCCACCCAGGCGCCCCAAGGGGGCTCATTTATTCCTAACACAGAAAACACATGTGCACGTGCAACACACACACACACACACACACACACACACACACACACCCCAGATGCTTCCATGACCAAACTTACAGCAGAAACACAAAATCTGCAGAAATGTGGTTTTACTTTCCTCTCCCAGTGGAAGAAATGCATCTAAATCCCACACCATGGGAAAGCCTGGAACACGGTGCTGCTGGGGTCCCATCCTCTGCAGTTCTAGAAGGAATCAGAAAGAAAGAGAGGAGAAAGGAGAGGTCAATCACCACTGCGCTTCACCCAACACAGCATGTGCAAGAGAAGAAACACCTTGAAGTTTAGATATTTCATTAAAAAAACAACAACAACTGGTATTGAAGATGCACTTACATGCACGATCAATGTAACACTTACAGTTTTGCCATAGGTTTACCTTCGTACGTCCGGGAGTGGACCTGTGCAGTATGACCACCCTCCTCCCACTCCAGCATGAGCCTGGAGTCATCACGACATTCTCACAGCAAGAAACACATTCAACAAACTGGAAAACAACAAGTCTTGTTAGATCCACCAGTGGATAGAAGGCAAACTGCTATGCAAATATGAACAGACAGACAGACAATGACAGCAAAACCAAGGACAAGGGGATACAGGGATCCTACCAAACAGGGAGCGGATGCCGCCTCTGGAGCAGAGGCGGGAGGAACCCCTAAACAGCAAATGAAGTCCAAGGAGGCCGACTGTGCACTGGCTTGGAAGTTAAAACTCCCTGCAGGCCCCCAACTTCCAAACACATGAAGGAGTTCCTGTGGCAACGTCTGCAGAGGAATCCCCCTGTCCTCCTGGAAGGGGAAGCAGAAAAGTATCCATGGTGAAATATGGCCAGAAAATTCTGCTTTCCCTGGGAGGAGCTTGTCCTCAGGGGGATGCGCTTGGCTAAAACCTTGTCTGACCCGGAGAAGGGGCGATTGGCTATCTCAGGGCTCCTCTGGCCTTCCTAGCTCGCACGAGGAGGAAAACAAACGGCTAAGAAACTCTCCAAAAATTACGGCCAAGGGACTCAGGCTCACTCGAGAAACAGATTTATTCCTCAGGGTTTAGACTGCTCTTTCCCCCTCTCGTACCTCACCACCACCGCAGCAGAAGTCCCCCGTCACGATAGCTGTTTCCAACCGACAGAGCTGCAAGGTTCCGACTCTGCTTACCTAGAGTGGAATTTCTAAATGCCAGGAAGGCCAAAGCAACAAAGCCAGAGCACACAGAAGCCTCTCACAGCTGCGTCTACAGCAAACACTAAGCACAGCCTAACTCTTATGATAAGAACCTCATGCTGAAGGCCTGTGTGCCTCCCCTGATTACTGGATCACAACTTTCAGCAGAAAGCGATACGGCACAAGGAGCGGCAGGGGAGAAAATCTGTAACGATACAAAGGCAGCAGCAAAAGCAAACTCAAATACGACAGAGATTCTGGAATAAGATCAGGAATAGAAAACGACTGCGGTTAGTATGCTAAGAGGTCTAAGGAAGAAATAGGCACCAGGCGGCCGAAGACGGGTAGTGTAAGGGGAGAGCTGGGTACGTCAGGAAGAAGTCAAAGGGAAATATGAGGAGCCAAACGTTCTGTGGGAGAAAGGGAGAGTGCTTTTGACGGGCTCCTTCCTGGAGTCAGAAAGGCCAAGGAGAATCCATTAGCTTGAAGCTAAGTCAGACAGAATCTTCCTAAACGGATGCACAATAAGACAGAAAGTAAGGGATACGATCATGACAGGATGCCCGAGCACCACGGGGCAATTACAGAATGTGGAAAGCACACACCACGGGGACACCAGACGTAGAAGAAAGAGAGCAGCAGAAAACCTTTCAGGACGATGATAGCTGAGAATTTTCCAGAATCAACGACAGATCCCAAAACACAGATCTGGGATGTTCAGAAAACACCAAGTCGGATGCATCCCCCAAAATCCACATATAAGAATATTCAGTTTGTAGAAACCCCCCCCCACACAGGAAAAACCTTGAAAAAGGTGGGGGGGGGGGTAAAAAGAGCCTTACCTGTAGAGGAATGAGGACAGGAATTACGCCAGACCTCTCGTCAGCAACCCCGTGGGTCTGAAGAGTGGAAGGAAGTCTTTGGAGTTTGGAGGGGAAGAAGCTTCCAGCTGAAATTCCAAGTCTGGAAAAATTGTCTTTTAGGTGAAAGAGAAAGGGGTGTGCATCCAGATGAAGGAAGGTGACTCAGCGCTAAAAAGAAGTGAGTTATCAGGCTACGAGAAGACACGGGGGAACTTCCATTCGCATCATTAGGGGAAAGAAGCCACCAGGAGAGGCCACAGCTCCAAGTCGATGGCATTCTGGAGAAGCAAAAATGTGGCAAAAGGCACTGAGCACTGAGGTTTCTTTGAGCAGGGGGTATATAGGCAATCCCTGCACCTTCCTCTTCATTTTGTTGTAAACCTAAAACTGTCCAAAAACCAGCCTTCTAAAAAAAGTGAAGGTGGATAAAGATTGTCTAAGACAAATGGAAATGGAGGGAATATGTTAGCTGTAGATTTGCCTTGCAAGAAATGTGAAAGTAAGCTCTTTGGAGAGAAGAATGATGCACATCAGAACTCAGATCCACTAAAGAACGGAAGCGTGCTAGAAAGGAATAATGAGCAGAAAATAGGATATTTTATTTTTCTCACCCTTGGCTGATCTAATACATAGTGTTTGTCCAGTACAATAACGGCAGCAACGCATTGGAGGACTGGAGCACAGGTGTACGCGCAGGGAGTGGGCACAGCGTGAGGAGGGGCGGGAGGGAAGGAAGGGAGCACCGTGTGGCCGGATTCCTGGGTCCCCTGAGGCAGGTGCTGGCAGGCGTTATTTGAGGGCGGACTTAGATGAGTCGCTGACACTATATGCATCGTACGTGTCATAGGGCAAACAGCTACTTATCGGTATAGCGGATATGCTAAAAGAGGAGAAAAAATAGACTCCAAATCAGGGCAGTCCAAGAAAGAGGGGGAGGGAAAAAATCAAGTGAAGAAAAAAAGGAACAAGAGGAATGAAGAGAAAGCAGCCGCCCGTGTGGTGTCTACAGACCTATGTCGGCAATCATGTTAGGGTGACTGGTCTAAGAGCAGCCATTCTAGGAACAGAAAAGCGACCACTTTCCGGAAGGCAGGACATGCAGAGACGTGAACCCAAAGCGATGGGAAGATGGACCGTGGGGCGGGCCTGCTCCCAGCAAGCGGCAGAGCAGCGGAGCACAAAATCCGAACGTTTAGAAGTTCTGCTCCTGACGGACGTCGCTCTAGGGGCTAAGTGGGGGCGGAATCCTCGCGGCGACAGTGTGGTGTCAGGACCCACGGGGGCACAGAAAGACCAGGGGTGTCTGAGGGTGGCAGAGCCCCAGGCATCGGAGCGGGAAGCCGCTGCAGAGACGGAGCCGAGGTGGTGGCTCTCAGCTCAGGGTCACCTTAAACCGTGATCCGAAGCACAGTCAGACCACTGCGCTCTGAGCAGGGACCCCACATGTGGCAGATCCAGAGAGACCCCCTTCTTCCTTCTCTGGGATGAGCGGTGTGGGAGTGCAAGGCAGGAATCTGCTGGGTTTGGAGATTCCAAACAGGGCTGTGCACCTGTGATAGAAACTCTTGGTCACAGGCTGGGCGAGCTCAGAGCGCGTCCGGAGACCAGGGAGTGGGGAGTGATTGAGCACTTTTCTCCGAGGGCGCACTGAGGGGCACCTGAGCTCTCGGCTCCTCCGGCCGGAGACTGGGAGGCCGTCATTTTCATTCCGTCCTCCGGAGCTCTAGGAAAAGCGCTCAGGGAACAAGAACCCTGAGAGTAACCGGAGCAGATTACCCCTGGCGAGGACGGTGCAATTCCGCCTCCGGCAAAGACACTTGAGAATCACTACAACAGGCCCCTCGGGGAGAAGGTCAGTAAGAAGAATAAATGAAACAAGATGGGATTGGGAGGGAGACAAACCATAAATGACTCTTAATCTCACAAAACAAACTGGGGGTTGCTTGGGGGAGGTGGGATTGGGAGAGGGGGAGCGGGCTATGGACATTGGGGAGGGGAGGCGAACCATAAGAGACTATGGACTCTGAAAAACAACCTGAGGGTTTTGAAGGGTCAGGGGTGGGATGTTGGGGGAACAGGTGGTGGGTGATGGGGAGGGCACGTTTTGCATGGAGCACTGGGTGTTGTGCAAAAAGAATGAATACTGTTACGCTGAAAAAAAAAATAAATAAATATAAAAATGACCAAAAAAAAAAAAAAAAAAAAAGAAATCCAGCCAAGACCAAGTTCGCTGGTCAGTGAGAACTGAGGAGCCCCAGAGCAAAGGGAATGCAGCACATGGAATTCATGGCATTTTCCCTGTGATTCTTTAGTCTTTCAAAGTTAATTAAAAAATTTTTTTTCTTATTCTATTTTAAAAAAAATTCCTCTTTCCTATTTTGACCTTTTTAACTATTTTACCTTATCAATGCCTTTTTTAAAAAAAATCTTTTTAAATTTCCATTGTTACAGTCACATTCTATCCCTTCATTGTATTAACAATCCTTTGCCTGGAGTTCTAACTGCAGCACTCCATTCTCCCGTAATGGGCTATCCTCTTCAGAGCCAGTGGGAGCAGCGACACTTGGAGGTCACCTGCCGTCCTGCCCTTCCTATTCCATATCCCTTGGGTGCTGTCATCTTTGTCCTGAGGAAAGTTGGAAATGGATTTCACGTCCAATTGGAAGTCATGAAAAGTAGCTATGGAGAGAACTTTCAATGACTCCCACAGGACCCACACATTTTCCTGAAATTAAAGGTAGTCCTATAACAAAGGATACTGCCATCCCGTGAGGCAATACCCCCAAGTTAGAAAAACGCCCTCAAAAATTTTCCTAACAGAAGTTCCTCAGACTATCACCCCAACATTATATGTAAGCATGTACACACACACACACACACACACACACACACACAGAGTCTCACTTCCTTGGGACTTATCCACTTAGAAAATATACTACCTTCACACATAAACAAATTATTCTGTGCTGTGGGTTCCAGACACGGCTGGGCATTAGAATCAAAAGAGGACCTCTTTGGAATGAGAGCTTCTGGATTCGATTTGATCCAGTCATCCTGGAGTGGGAATCCGGGTCTTGGGTGGTTCCTACACACACTCTGCTTTGAAGAAAACCATCTTAAGGGACTCTGAAGTAAATCTAAATGTTCCCAGCACCGTGAAAGCATGTGTGTGACTCACGGGGACTCCGATCTCAGTGGAGCATTGTTTGGATCAGAAGAATGAGGTGCTGGTTCCAAAAGAGATAAGCATTTTCCCCCAATTCTCTTTCGGGTTAGGCAACTTCATACGCTTTGTTTAGGTGTGTTTGGTGCTGGTGAACGGGTAAACGAAAGCAGTTTTCCAAATGCCAACAAGCTCAGAGCTACTTTTGTACCGGGTACCCGTTCCTTACGGTGGTGTGAAGTAGACATCACGCACAGCTCTCACATTGCTTGTGCAGGACGCGGCGAAGATGAAGTTTATTTTCTGTGTGGGAGAAAGGGCAGCCCCAGTTCAGCACCAGAAAGAATGTCCTTGTTTAGGGAGAGTGGAACCACTGTGACATCTCCCAGAACATTCAAGATCATGGAGCAAAACAAAGATGTGTCTCTCCCCCTACCCCCAGAGATTCATCCGTCCCCAGTTTTCCCATAAAACAAACAAACAAACAAAAGAACTTGGTTCTTGCTGCGGGAAGATTGTCAAGTATTGCTTTTTAGAGAGCAATTAAAACTGAGTTGTGAGTGGTGCTTCATTTCTAAAGCTATGGAGATAAGGGTTGCATTAAGCCTGCAAGCGTTCTCACAAAAGCAATTTTGGACGAGAGAGAGATGTGCAAATTACAGTCATCAGGGACCGTGGGGACACGGAACCCTGGTGTCGAGCAACTGTGCTGAACACGTTTTAAGGCCATTCTTGATATTTCAATAACAGCAAATCAGAAAAAATTTATGATGAAATGCCAATCAGAGTAGGTCAGAAACCAGAAGGATTGTAAATAATAATAATAATAATAATAAATTCAATTCATGTGACAGTTTAGCACATTATACAACAAATAAGGTCAAAAGTGTCCTATCCACCTCTTTACTCCGTTTTCCACTTTGAGACTGTTCTCCATTGGTTCTCTGCCCTAAGAGGCTACCCCAGTGGGCTCCCATGTCTCTGGACTCCCCGCTGGGTTTTCTAGCAGGAGGCTGGGCAGGAGATCAGAGGGAGGGCAGACAGTGGTGTTCACAAGAGGAGGTAATCTTGGGAGGGCTGGCATCCTCCATGAGACATCCCCGACCGCAGCATCACTTCAGCTGCTCCTGGCCTGGACCTGCTAAGGGTGGAAAATGGTACCCACGCTGCGCCATCCCCATGACAACCTACAAACATCCTGTATATTATCAGACAGCGTCTCTTCACAAAAATATCCTCCTCGGTCCGAATTTGGAGCCTGGTCAACACATGCTGGTATATGATCTTTACCAATAGATATAAGCAGTCAAAAATAGAAATGAATTACAGAAACAGAAATAAATTTTCATTAAAATGGTAGAAAGAAATGAAGTACAAAAAAAGAATGAAAGAGAAGAGGAAAACAATTAGATGGAATGTGAAGAGAAAGAAACAAAGGGACTTGGGAGGCCCCCACCGCCCTCCCTCCCTTTGCCCTTTCTTTTAGTGAAAACTCTGCCCGCTAGACATGATGTTTTCAACTGAAGTTGGGTAAAGTCCTCTCTGGGAGCCACTGTCCAGACAGCAGGAGCTCGCATTTAGTCTGTAAGAGGACACTGGTCAGAGACAGATCTTTTTTTAAACTCCTCATTCTCATATCTTTGTGCTTCAGCTTAACCCTTCGTTTACTCATTTATCTGTTGTTCTTATCCAAGAAGAGAGAAAGGCATTCCCGTTCCAACAGACTCCAGCAGTCCGGCAACGTGAACTAAAGCTTTCATGCATTCTCCAAAAACAAGGTGAGCACCTGGATGTGTCTTTAATTTATTTACCATTCTTGTACAAATAATGAAAAAAAAAACACATACAAATTTAACATTGGGGTATGTTGTGTACACGTGTATGTAAAATTGAATTCTCATTTGACTGTTGAGTTTTGGCGTTTGCTCCTTCTCTACAAGTAAACGGAGATCTCTGCCATGTTCTTTCGGACAATCTCATAGTGTGCCATTAGGACATAACATATAATTAGCACATTTAAAAGGATCCGTTCAATGGTTTTTGGTATATTCACAGAGTTCTGCAATATCACTGCAGTACATTCTGGAACATTTTCATCATCCCCCAAAGAAACCTAGTAACCTATCAGCGGCCATTCCTTGTTTCCTCAAGCCCTTCAGACCTAAGCCACCAGTAATCCCATTTCTATCTCTACAGGTTTGCCTGCTCTGGTCATTTTATATGCATGGACCCTCACTACTCTGCATTCTGTCACCTAGAGAGAGTTTCCGAGGCTCCGAGGCTGAAGCGTCGGGCAGTACTTGCTTTCTATTTCTGGACAGTATTCCAACATGTGCTTATACGACGCTTTACCAATTCATTCAGTGACGGATATTTGGGTTGCTTCTACTTTTTGACTAGTGTGAACAGCAATGCTGTGAACACACTGACACAGGTGTTCGTGAATGCCTGTGCTTGCAGAAACTCTCAAGGAACGATCGCTGGGTCCTATGAGAACCCTCTGTTTAACTTAATGCAGAAATCCTGAACTGTTCTCCAGAGTGGCTGCACTACTTTGTGTTCCCACCAACGATGCTTCAGAATTCTATTTTTTTTTTTTCATATTCTCATCAACGCTGGCCCTTTCCTCTTTTTCTTTTTTCTTTTCTTTTCCTTTCCTTTTCTTTCCTTTCCTTTCCTTTTCATTCTTTTCTTTCCCTTTCCTCTAGTAGACATCCCAGAATGATGGTGAACATCTTTTTATCGGCTTATTGGTCATCTGTACATTTTCTTGGAAGAAACGTCTGTTCAGAGTCTATGTCCATTTTTATTTAGATTCTGTGCCTTTATACTATACAGTTATAAGAATTATTTATAAATGCCAGAAAACAACATTCTAGAAATGCTTAGCGGATAAATGACTTTCAAATATTTTCTTCATTTTCTTGGTTGTCTTTCATTTTCTTTTTTAAAATTTTTCAATTTTTTTATAAACATACAATGTATTTTTATCCCCAGGGGAACAGGTCTGTGAATCGCCAGGTTTACACACTTCACAGCACTCACCATAGCACATACCCTCCCCAATGTCCATAACCCCACCACTGTCTCCCAACCCCACCTCCCCTCAGCAAACCCCCAGTTTGTTTTGTGAGATTAAGAGTTTCTGATGGTTTTTCTCCCTCCAGATCCCATCTTGTTTCATTTATTCTTTTCCTACCCCTGAAACCCCCCATGTTGTCTCTCAACTTCCTTGTATCAGGGAGACCATATGATAGTTGTCTTTCTCCGATTGACTTATTTCACTAAGCATGATACGCTCTAGTTCCATCCACGTCGTCGCAAATGGCAAGA
Organism: Meles meles; assembly: GCF_922984935.1. NCBI lineage: Eukaryota > Metazoa > Chordata > Mammalia > Carnivora > Mustelidae > Meles > Meles meles. Next base: position 96,988,407 of record NC_060076.1, read on the forward strand.
TTTCATTTCTTTTGATGGCTGCATAGTATTCCATTGTCTATATTGTATATATTCGTTGTATATTTTCTTTAGGCTAGCCTTTATAAAACTAAATTTTTAATAATTCTGGTGAAGTCAAATTTATATTGTATTTTCTTGCTTATGCTTTTGGTGTCATATCTAAGAAAACTTTGTGTAACCTAAGGTTGTGGAGGTTTACTCTGTATTTTTTCTATAGTATTATAGTTGTGGGTTTATGGTCTATTTGAGTTAGTTTGAGAATATGTACATGATTTCTTTTAGTGTAATTAATGCGCTTTAGCGTTTCTTTAGGCTGGATTCTTAAAAGAATTGTTGACTCAAAGATCACGTGGCTTTAGTTTTTTCATTTTGAAATGTACTGCTAGGTAATCTTCAATGCAATTTTATCAATTTATCCTCTTAGAACATGAGCCTGAGAACAAAAGTTCTATCACATCCCAGCCAACAGTTTGAAGTTTCCCCATTTAAGATTATTGTCAATGTGACCATAAGAAAGTTCATGTAGTTTTAATCTGCATTTTGTCAAGTACAGAGGAGTCAAACATTTTCAGCTGCTTTAGATATTTGCTGTTAGACTTATGAGAATTATGTATTGACAGTTTTTACCCATTTTCTACCAGAAAATTAGTATTTTTCTTCCATCTGTGGCCTCTCCTTTTCACGAGATCTCTTATTGTTAAGACAAAGTAAGATGAATAGAAAATAATACATGCGTAGGAAAATTTTAAAGTAGAAAAATGAATAGAATTCAGGAAGCTTCCTGAGATGAAGAAAAAGAAGAAAGAGAAAGATTCAGATCAACATCAGAATTTCCAACAATAACATGGCATACAAAGAGAAAATAGACTGTCACTGAGAAAACTCTTGGAAGAAATATTCCCGGAAGAAGATAAATACATTTCCAAAGATACAAGATATGAACAATATGATTAAGAGTAAGGTTACATTAAAAAAAAGTTTACTGTGGTTTCTAAAGTGGATTCAGTTCATCCTATGGTGGCACAGAGGAAGTCATAGAATTTAGAAAGAAAACTATTTAATTCATAATTATAGTCTAATTCTTATTCTACTTTTTGTGTGGATGCATTGTTATGTAACATGTCATTAAAAGCAGTAGCATACATTTTCAAATTAGTGCATATGATTTTTACGTTGATAGGTGTTTATCGTCAAACAAGTTTTTGGATGATTATTCTAAAATGGCAAGGTCATCCTCAAGTCAAAAATACATCTGTAGCAATCAAAAGCTAGAATTTTGGAAAATAGCCATGTAGTGGTCTAGTAATGACAGGAGAGAGGACATGTGCGGCATATTGGAATAATCAGTGTATTCAGACGAAACTATAGATATTGATTAGCTTTTGAAGCTATTGGAAAAAATAAGCCCATCTGAGTAAGTTAGAGATAATGACCAGGAAAACAAAACCAGGCTGTATAGTTTTCGTAAGCAGGACGGTGCATAAATCTAATGCAAAGTAGGAAAGGAAGAAAATAAACTGAAGAAACTCATAAAGATGGCAAAAATGCCCCAGAATAAATAGTTATAATTAATATAAAGTGATAAAGATACGGACTAGTAAAACAGTGCAGTCTGACATCAGCAAAGGTGTTGGAATAGGAACCGGGTGCTTGGAGACACCAACTCAAAAAACAAGTGTGGACTACATGCCCTTCGTGAGAGCTTCAGACCCCTGGTAAGAGGTTGCAGCACCACAGGCAAGCACAAGGCAAAGAAGAGTCACAGTGAAGTAAGAACGTTTATGGTATTTACTGAACTCTGTGAATTTGGAGAAAACTCCCAGCCTCTAGTTTCTCCCTCGGAAGGGAAAGTGAGAAGAGTAGAATGTGCATCAGTGTGTAGGATATTTGGGCCCTGGCACAGAAACTGGTTTCCATCTCACTTGGCTTGCAGAGCCAAAGGGAACAGAGGTAGCATTGGGATGCCAGGTGGGGGACCTCTGAGGACAAAGGTGTCCCACAGCTTGTCCGAGCACCAGAGATGCTGCAGTACCACACACAGACACCAGGTGGAGCAAGAGATTACGGGATCTTGAGAACAGAGACAACCTGTTTAACTGGGATTTAGATGCATTAACCAAGATGGGGAAAATGCCTCCAAAAAGGTTAGAGAACCCCAGAATCTCTAGCCATTGGTGGGGGTCTCCCCGAGTATGAAGCCATTCTGTAAGGACAGAGAGAGGCAGCCGTTTTTTCAAAATGCCCAAATCTCAACAGAAGATCTCAAAGCATACAAAGGAACAAAAAAAAAAAAAAAAAAAACCACATGGACCAAATAAAAACAAGTGCTAAGAGAGAGAGAGAGAGAGAGAGAGAGAGAGAATAGAGACAGATAATTAAATGGAATCATGAAAACAATGTACAAACAACAAGAGGATATCAAAAAGACAGAAATTATTAAAAGGAAATCAAGAATTAAAGAATATAATAACCGAACTGAAAAACTTACTAGAGAGATACATCGGCAGACTTGATCAGAAGAAGAAACAATCAGAAAGCTTGAAGACAGGTCATCTGAAATAATCAAATCTGAGAAACGAAAATAAAAAGGAGCAGAAGGACTTCTGGAACACCGTTGAAAAGATCAGCAGTACTTTGTGGAAATCCCAGAGGGAGAGGAGAAAAGAAGAAGGAGTGGTGGTGGAGAGACTATTTGAAGAAATAGTGGCCATAAATTTCTGAAATTTATGGAGTGAAATGGATGTACACACTTAAGAAGGACAAGGTCCTCCAACTAGGAGAACTCAGAGTCCCACGCTAAGGTACTTCATAATCAAACTGCCAAAAGTCACAAAGAGAGACTCTTCACAGCAAACAAAAAGCAGTTCACGGGGCACCTGGCTGCCTCATTTGGTTAAGCGTCCAGCTCCGGATTTCAGCTCAGGTCATGATTCTGGTGTCATGAGATCTCTAGCCCCATGTCAGGCTCCATGCTCGGTGGGGATTCTGCTTGAAATTCTTTCTCTCCCTCTGCCTTCCCCTGCCAAATAAATCAATCTTAAAAAAAAAAAAAGAAAGAAAAGTAGTTCATCAGATACAATAAGATCATGAGTAAATTTCTCAACAGAAACTTTATTAGCCAGAAGGGATGAGGATGATGTATTTCAGTGTCGATAAAAAAAATTCCCAAACCAAAATACTATGTTTTGTAAAACATGTTCCCAAATAAAAGCTGAGGAGTTCATCACGACTAAACTTGTCTTACAAGAAATGCTGGAGGGAGACATTCACGGTGAAGGGAGACGATGCTTGTAAGCAACATGAAAGCATACAAAATATAAAGTTCTCTGAGAAAAATCAACATAGAGATAAATGCACATTTCTTTGCTATTCTAATGTTGGTGCATAAAGGTTGCAGTCCTTTTTGGCTGCACTAAAAAAATACCATAGACCAAGTGGCTTAAAAACAATGAACCTTTATTTCTCGCAGTTATGGAGGCTGGAGGTTTGAGATGAGGGTGTCAGTGTGGTTCACATCTGGTGAGGGTCCTCCCAGGTGCACAGTGCGCTTCTCATTGTGTTCTCCTGTGCTGGAGAGCAGAGACAGGAACCAGTCCCTCTTATGACTCAGAGAAGGGCGCTGATCCCATTGGTATGAGCTCCAGGCTCATGACCTCATCTAGTCCATATTACTTCTCAAGGCTCCCACCCCCTAATACCATCAAATGGGGGTTAGACCATAGCATGGAGACTTGGGGGGAACATAAACATTCAGTCTAAAACATTCTGCCCCCGTTCCCCCAAATGTATGTCCTTTTCATATGCAAAGTCAATCCATCCAAACAACTCCAAAAGTCCTAACTCATTTCAGCATCTGCTCTAAAGTCCAAAGTCTCATCTCAATATTATCTAAATCAAGTGTGGGTGAGAGTCGAGGTACCACTCATCCTGAGGCACTATTCCCCTCCAGTTATGAGCAAATGAAATTGAACATTTTGTTTGATGTTTTTAAATAGTAGAAGAGATACAGGATAGATAGTCCCATTCCAAAAGGGAGAAATACGAAAGAAAGAAGGGTCATAAATAAGTCCAAAACCTAGCATAGCAAACTTTATGAGAAATTTTCTTAAGATTTCATTTATTTGAGAAAGAGAAAGAGAGAGCGAGAAAGAGAGCACTGGCAGGGGGAGGGGCAGAGGGAGAAACAAACTCCCCGCTGAGCAGGCTCCATGCCAGGACCCCGAGATCATGACCTGAGCTGAAGGCAGAGGCTTAACCCACTGAGCCACCCAGGTGCCCCAAACTCTATGAGATCTTAAGGCTCGATACCGATCCTGTTTGGCTCCATACTGTGCCCTACAGGCCCACTGGAGTGGCAGCCAAACCTTTCAGACATTTTGGGGTGGAAGTCCCACTTCTGGCCTCTCTGGGGTGCCGACACCATGCCCACAGCTCGGTGTCCACTGCCCATGCTATGGCTCTCTGCCATGTCTCTCTGTTGGGGGGGTGCACCCCCAGAGCTCTGCTATCCGACCGCACCCTCATGACTCCACTGGGCATTGATTCTGCCCTTCAAAAGTGAGGTGGAGGCAGCTGGGCCCCCGGGGCTGTCGTGGGCGTGGCAGCCCGTACACGCTTTGAATACACTTCAGAGTCCTCTTCCCTTGTCTCGGAGGATAGCATGGGTTCGCAGCCAAGTAGCTCTGTGTTCCCGTGCTGTAACGTCTAATAAGTCAGTCTTTCTTAACTTCGTCCTGTTGTCTGTTTCCTTCCATTGCCGCTGGTACTGTTTCCACGGCCGATCTCCCATCTCTATCCGGGCGCTCACGGAGATGGCTCATCAGGGCTGTGGTTCACCCTCATACTCATCTCTGATCTCGTTGTCCGTCACCTGGCCACACCCTGGGTGTTCTCTCCCAAACAGACTTCCTCCTTGTGGTGTAACACTGATAAGCCCACTGAGCAATTCGGTGAAAGATGTGTCTCTTCAGTTGTACAGCAGAAGTAAAGAGGATGAAGCGTTATTTTTCTATTTTTATGACGTCCTGTTGTCAGAAGAATGTAAAAAAGTGAATTTCAGCATTGGAAGAAACGTCAAGGTCATCTCATTGTACTCCTATACCAATGAAAGAATATTTCTTCACAAAATCTGGTAATTACGCAACTTTTCTTGCACTGTTTAGTAGGAAACTAAATTCTTTTTTTTTTTTTTAATTTTACGTATTTATTTGACAGAGATCACAAGCAGGCAGAGAAACAGGCAGAGAGAGGAGGAAGCAGGCTTCCTGCTGAGCAGAGAGCCTGGTCGGGGGCTCAATCTTAGGACCCTGGGATCATGACCAGAGCTGAAGGCAGAGGCTTACCCCACTGAGCCACCCAAGCGCCCCAGTTGGTTCCAATTCTTGACGTAAAGCTCAATGAGCTGTTACAATGACATTTCACAAGCTTGAAGGCAGACTGAACACTTCTACCCCATCATCAGTCTCCTGACGGGTCCCTCGCTTGACGTGACCTTCCCACATTTGTCTTACTACTCAAATCCTCTTCTTGTCGTGTCCAGCGTGCCAACACCGCCTTCGCTTTCTTCCTTCCCTTTTTTCTCAGTACGTAAAGGAGGCTTTATTTGTTACCGATGCTCACTACTCCACGCCCCAGGATGCAGGGGGTCAGAATCAGATGTGCTGGGTGTACAGCAACACGAACTCAACCACCCAGGGAAGAACATTTTCAAACGACAGACTTCCCATTAGCTTGTTCTGGAGTGTTCTTGCCCAGGAGGAGGTTTCCAAAAGTTGGGATTTGGAGAGAAGATTATCGCTCCTCAAACAGAGCTCCTCGTGTCATCGGTTCTGGCGTGCAGTCCCTGCGAGGGCGCCCAGCCAGCCCAAATGCACACCGTTGGGGGAACAGTGATGAGGCTGTTTTTGCAGTTCTCTGAGCCAAAAACAGAGCATACAAATCAAACATCTTTGCAAACATATATTATGGATTCATTTTATTTTTTATAATTTATTGACACACTAACAGTGTGCTAGTTCCAAATCTATCCATTAATTATCTATTAAAAATCTATCCATTAATAATACCAACAATTTCTCAATAGATTGGTTTTCCCCCCAAGGGACTTGATTACGGCGTGATATTACTTTAATCCGCCAGAGCATCCGTGGCTACAAATTATCACAGAGGTTGGAATGCTTAATTCATACTCAAAAGTCAATCACAGAGAGATTAAAAAACATATAATAAATCATCGACATGATAGATCCAATGAGAAAAACATTTAAATTTTTTCTCATTTTTTGGTGGGATAATTGATTATAAAATCTTTAAAATAATTATTTTCTTAAAAAATATAGACAATTGCTAAAGCAAATTTAGAAACAAAAATACTTCTTAGAAATCAATCCCCAACATTAAAATCGCAGGAATAATCATTCTTGGTAGTGACATATTTCAGTTTCTTAATTGTTAATTTTTCTTAATTTTTTGGAGTAACTTATCTTTAAGTGTATGGTCTTATTATTTTTAATTAAAACATTCCCAGTCTTGGAGCTCCTGGGGGCTCCGTCGTCAAGCCTCTGACTCTTGGTCTCAGCTCAGGTCTTGATCTCAGGGTCATGAGTTCAAGCCCCGAGTTAGGAAATTCCCAGTCTCCTTCCAAGTTGTATTTTATGATTAATAAATTCAAACCTCCTCTGAACATCATCTTTTTCATTGTGAAAATACTTCTATAGACCTGAAGTACTTGGACACCGCAGAGTTGATGGAAGCTATTTTCAATTTTAATTTTTTTGTGTATAGAAATCATAAGTATTTTGGCCAAAATGTGTTCACGGGCACCAGCTTTTTGCCTTCCGCCAGAATATATGTTGTTGTTATGTTTTAACTAGATGAAGCTTGTCAAATAATCAGTCTCTGTGATTTTGGGACTGTTTTGCCAAATGTAAAGGCTGCAAAATTGTCATCCCTTTCCGTTCAGCATTTTCCTAGATGCTCCCATGTTTCTAAGAGTTCTCGTTTATTCAGAACAAACTGCAAAGCGAAATTCGGTGACTCATAAAATTTCGATATCATTGTTGATTACATGGGCTCCTTGTAACGGTGATTACTTCACACGTCCTGGCATCGGAAATGTGATCTAAGAAGGAAGAGGCATGAAGTATACTTTGTTGAGATATTTTAAAAATTTAAATAAATCCCTTGCAATTAAAATAAATCATTTATTTGAGAGAGAGAGAGAGCATGGGGCAGAGGGTGGGGGGAGAGAGTCTCCAGGGTCTCCGCACGGAGCACAGAGCCCCCACGGGGCTCCATCCCAGGACCCCGAGATCATGCTCTGAGCTGAGAACAAGAGTTAGACCCACACCTGACTGGATGCCCCAGTCCACTGTGAAATTTCTGCAGTCCCTTTACTCAGCTGTGTGTGTATGAAATATTCGTAAATTTTGTGAACTACTTTTATTCCCAAATTACGACTTCTATGTGCCCTACAATCCAATTCCAGTATACTTCTGCTCACGGGTTTGTTTTTTTTTTTTAACTTGAGAAACATTGTTTTTACCACAAAACTTGTCACCACCAAATCTTTCCTTATTATCATCACAAATACAAATGTTGGTCTTACCCTCATGGCCCACCTCTTCAACCCAAATCCAGGGACACTCATGTAGTAGCAAATGCTTCACTTCCAACACAGCCAACTTCCAACCCTGCCTTGATTAGATGAAAAGATGACATCAGTATTAGAAGTCAGTAGCTTTCTGCTTGACGCATTCAGCGCAGAGAGAAATCTGGCTTCACTTAATTATCAACCATCTTCTTCTGCGAACTGAAGCCAAACGTGGGTCGCTCTCGCCTCACCTCCTACACATGCCAAGAAAACTTGAAATTCAAAGTGAAAATAGTTATTCAGTCTAAACCAAGTCGTCTTTCACAGCATGCCACGTACACTCATTTTTCTGAAGATGTGTGCAGTGGTCTCTCTCACGCATAGTCTTCCTGTCATGACTGTTAACCTTCTGATCTCCAAGTCGCCCCTGCTCATTTCCATGGGGCCCCTATGGTCCCCATGCATGGTCAATGCCAAGAGTTTGGGCAAGGTGGCACTCATCATCGATCTTCTTGAGAAACCGAATCACTGTGTATTATTTTCAATCAAACATTTTATCTCATTGCTATAAGATTATTGCAAAACAAAATACTTAATTGCAAAACTGAAGTGTCTACGCTACACTACAACTCCGATCAAATCTACAGCTATTTGACTTATAGCATGTGGTCAGTGAGGAAAAAGCTGTAACAAGAGCATCCAGACTACGTACGTCCGTCCCATGTCCGGTCACTGGCCCCACCCACAGGGAGCCTGATGGCCGTGTGACACCTAGCCGGTCTACGAAATGAGTGGCAGGAGCCGAAGGTAGAGGTGCCTTCCATCATCAGAAAAGGTGAGCTGCCCCTGAACTGCCTGTGTCCAGGCTCACCGGTCTATCAGGGGACAGTGCGCGCTGTCCCTCCGATGGGGGCGCCGGTCCCATTCCATCCAGCAAATGCAGGAGCAAGTTATCACAGCTCATTGTTCGGATTTAGAAACGTCTTAAAGAATTCCGTTCAGCGGCACTGTGGCGGTCAAGACCGTGGAAGAGACTAGAAATGCAGAGCGGAGGTTTACCGAATTCATCCCGAGTTAACAGAATTCAACTATTAATAATTATATTTCATTAATGATGAATAATCTGAGATATAATTTAAATGGAAGGGGCCATGAAACAACTGAGGGAAAGGGACCTTCATGGGGACGCCGGGCATCCAATCACCCAAGTTTTGTGCATATTTTCAAAGAAGCAGCTTCTCCCTCTGCTGCTTTTCTGTCAAAGCTTTTCATTTCTATGTCCGGCATCTTCTTTTTGTTTTCCTGGATTTATTTTATGTTTTCATGACTATTTACTTAATTTAGACATTTTGTTCATTATTTTCAGCTTTACTATCTCTTAATAAAAATTGATAGGACTATACATTTCACCTAAAGCCCTTTTATTTTATTTTATTTTTTTACTGTTTCTGTAAGTTTTAATTAACCCAGCTAGTTTGGAAGCCTCAGTGGGTTCTCACAAGCGCCTGGAGAAACTATCACTTTAGTGATCAGCCCTCAGTTCCGAGGGGAGACGAGAAGCCAGGCAGTGGCTTAACTGACGCGGAGCAGAGTGAAGGACACCCCGTGAAGGCACACATTGGAAGGATTAGTTACGAACATCCCACACTGAAAAACGAAGGGACCCATGACGTCTTCCAGTACACACACACACACAACCAGCAGAACTGCGTCACTCGTGTTAGGTCAAAATTATTTTAAAAAGCACCAAATGCAGAGAGGTTCTAGAAAATATCAGAGGTTAGGAAAAAATGTATAAAGCTCTCGGTTGCCATGGTAACAGATGAGCCCTTGTATCAGCAATTGAGCATGTGAGCAACATTACTTTTCTTTAGTCTTCCAACGGATAGAAGGAAAATTTTTTAATTAGGTTCTCATTTTTTTTTTTTGCACCCCCCCACCAAGGGCTTTACCAAATTTAGCAGATGGCTTTTGCAGAGGGTGTTAAGAGAGAGTCAGCAAGGCTCAGGGCAGAGCCTGCCTTCGGGTTATCTCATTAACCTAGGCCCGTGGGGGAGCTGAGGGGGGGCACTGAGCGCCCTCGAGAGCCACGAAAACACCACGGTGCTGGCTGCGCTCGGTCTGAGAGACCTGTTCTCTCGCATTGCTCAGGACTTGCTGCCCCCTCCTCCCCCTCTCTCCCTCCCAGACGGCAGCCCGGCTGTGCTAGCCATCGGGGGGGCTCCTCATACCTTCTTCCTGTCTGGGTCTGGACCCTCTTCAGCATCTCCTGAGGAATGGCGCTCCTGCTGGCCCGCTCCAGAGACACCACATCCCCCGAAGGCATCAAGAAGAAAGGTTGACCTTCGCGTTCTAGCTGAGGCACTTGCTTCCATCAGCCACTGTGGAGCCCTTCGAAAACCAGCCTCCAGCAGGACCCCTTCCGGAAGGTTCTCAGGGGGCTGAGCGTCCCCTCCGTGGGCAAGACCTCCACCCCATCCAGGCTTGCTGCTTGGAATGGCCCTGTGTCTCACGTCGTGGTTCATGTCCACGTCCACCCTGCCCCACAGTCGCCAGGAGAAGGAAGGCCAGCAGGCCCTGGGAGGTGGTGAAAATGTCTTCAACTTTAGGTGGGACCTCAAAATTTATTCTTAAACATACGACAGAAAATGATTTGCTCAAACTTGGGGAGTGCCAAGAGGTTGATTATTTGTCCTTTTGACATCCTGCTAGAGCATTTCCTGTGGGGCCTGTGTGACCCCCACCAAATACCCCGGGGAGTGTCTCCGTGTTGAGTGCACAGAATTCCTCCAAATCATGACTGAGTCATTTAACCACATTTTGACATCAGGGCTCTTGAGGAATTAGACCACTTTCTGGATGGCCATCTGGGGGGAATCTAATGTCATTTGCCCACAAATCCCACTAAAGGAAAGCTCTCTACGAGGCATAGCATGGAGTTAGAGTTGCAGGCACGGACGCACTGACCAGCTTACGCGAGGCAGCACCCTGCAGGGACCCACGCTGGGTTTCCACAGGGTCTGCACGGACACAGATTTTCTGCTCTGCCAGGCCGGCCCAGCGCGGGATGGAGAGGTGGGAACGTCTCGGACTTCGAGTCTGTGCTGCGTAGATTTCTAGGCACAGAAAGCAGCTTTTCTTGTCTGTAACTGTATTTTTAAGATCCATCGGAGAGTAAGAAGATCCTAAACTGTGCGAAGATGGAAAACGACGAAGAAACGGCACAGAGAGAGGGAACCTTCCCCATGGGGCCTCCCGTGCAGTGCTCAACCGCAGCGCCCCCAGCCTTCCTCCTGGGGGGAGCGCCCGAAACCACGGCCCCAGGGCCATGTTCAGTACTCAAGACTGCTGTTACTGTGTTGTTACTGTCACTGTTACTGTGTCCGGGAACGTCCTTCCAGTTTTTCCATCAGCGGACGCTTCCTCTCTGTTTCTGGTTGGGTGTATTTTCCATCAAGGCGTGTTCTCTGTGGAGGCGGTCGGGGATGCTATAGCCCTCGCCCCATGTCCCCGAGCATGGCTGGGGTGAGTCCTCTTTTTCCCACTTTGGTCCTGGCCACGGTCACGTCCCTCTGGGCAGCTGTGACCCGTCCTACTAGTGCATTGTCGCTCTTTGTGCTAGCCTCCCTGACTGCGTTCGGCGCATCGCAGCGTGCAGCTTTCGGCAAAGGTGTCCGGTTGAGCAGAGCCCTTGCCTGGGAACCCCCCACCCCCGGTAGCTTGTGCTGACTAGGCTGTGACTCCATGTCCCTGCAGGGCCTGTGCCCTCCTTCCCCCCGCCCCCCGTCATAGCGGTGCCCCTGGCCGGCTCTCCATCCACACGTCCCACCCCTGCCCAAGTTGTGCAGCCCTACTGCCTGTCAGTTCCAAGCAAGACCAGCTCTGAAGGCTTCCTCTTCCCCTGGGGCATTGGCGTCCGTCTGTCCTTCTGTGAGGGCACCACCTGCCAGCTTCTAGCCAGCCAGCGCCCTCGCACACCGTGGGCGCTCCTGTCCTCACCGGGGCCAGCCCCGGAACCCCACCTACACCATCAGCTTCTACTGAGCGGCTCCTTTCGCAAGTGGTAATTAATTTATCTTTTGCTTGAAAATCGGCTTCCCACATGCCCCGGGAAGTGCTACGGGTGCAGGGAACACAGAGGCCCATCCCTGATTTGTCCTCAGTTCCTCGCTGTGCCTGACGGTTAGTGGGCGCCCTGCCCTTCTCACAAACAGATCACGAGCAAAGCAGCTGGAAACGAATTCATATTCCGGCCAATCTAGTCTTTGTGTCCAGTTACAGTGCTGCCTGGGGACCCTCGTTTCCAACAGGACACCTAGAGGATGTCAGGGTTTCTCAGAGCCAAGGGCCCTGGGGAACTGGGGCTGCTTCGAGCCCCCCAGCCTGGCCTTCCCATGCCAGAGTTTGGCCGCCCCCCTCATGCCTTTCTCCACAACACCCTCGTGACCCGGAACAGCTGCAGACAGTCGACCACGAGGTGACACGGCGTCACAGACATGCCGCAGGGAGATGGTCCTTAGGAACCACTTACCAAGTTGCTGGGGTCACAGACTGGGGGTAGACAATTTCCATATGTAGTGTTTTCTCCTGCACGTGCAGGGGCTCCTCGGAACCACGCACAGCTAGGTCAGGGCAATGAGCTTTGGGCAGAACTCCCGGAGGCCCCCGGGGGCGCGATGTGGGGAGTGGTTCTGGGGAAGCCCTCTCCTCCCAGAGTCCGGGCTTTGCTGCTAATGTCAAAATCCTTTCTTGACGGGATCTTTCATTCTTTGGGTGTTGAGTTTGATAAGTTCTTCATAGCCATCAAAAAAAGAAAAATGAAGTCCTCTTAATCAAAGGAAACAAACAGGGTTACTAAAGGGTAAAGGGGTAGGGGGACAGGGTAGTTGGGTGATGGACATAAATTTGGCCACGGGATGTAATGAACACTGGGTATTATACATGACTGATGAATCACTGACCTCTGCCTCTGAAACAAATAATAACTCTGTTATGTAATTGAATTTAAATTAAAAAAAAGGAAAAGAAAAAAAGAAAAGAATCCTTCCTGCAATACACAGTCTGGAGGGGGCAGGTCCCCAGGACAGATATTGGGCGAAGCTGGCCAGCGCCTGACATTCTTCCTTGGGGTCATGTGTCGGGTCCGGACTCAAGGAGCAGCTGAAGAAACTGTCCTCTAACACCTCCACAGGAGACCAGAACTCTCTCGGTCCTCTCCCAGGGGTCTCCAAGCAGGATGCTGGCCTAGAATCCCACGTGAAAATGCAGCCCCAGAGATGTCCCCCGAGGATGGTCGCAGGCTCTAACCACCTATCGAATTTGGAAAAACACGCAGCTGGAATTTAAAAGGGAACATGCTGGCCAGTAAAAAATAAAACTATAGTAACGTTCCGACAGGTGGCTGACGCTTCTATTGGGAGCGGGCTGCATGATTCACCGCTCATGAGACCTTACACCTGGAGCAAAACTGCGGCCATAGATAAAGACTAAAAATGAACCTTGAGGGAGAACAGCATGTCTGTCTCCACAAAGCCCTTACTCCCACACACGGTGTTGACTGGAAACAAATGCATGTCCACAGAGGAGAATTTTTTTTTCTCTCTGAAACAAACAAGCAAGGTGGCTAGTTGTGGATAAAAATGGATGAAACATTTTTCTTCTTCCCTGCTCCCTTAAGAAGTCAGATGAAAGTCATTTCAACTTCCATACGAGTATCTGAAAATTTCACTCTCTGTAAATCCTAAAAATCTCCATTGTCTTATATGAAGACTGTGAGTCTTGCTTCATAAGCACAGGTCTGAGAGTATAAACCGGATAATTACAGAGTCTGGCCCCGAAAGGAATCCGATATGGAGAGAGCAGAGACCCGTGGTCAGTCCAGCTGGGACCTGGGCAACGGACGCTCATTCAGCTCGGGATCCTTTGTTCCACGCCGCCCCTGAAATAATCTGTCTGCTCATGTGTGCAGCAGCTCCAAGGACGTCATGTGATGGGTTTTCGGTGTGTCCTGTCATCTTGGCCCAGCTGGAATACAGAATTACCTGGCTGGTGTTGTTCTGGAGAGGGACTAGGAGTGCTATTGCGAGTGAGAACTTGAAGGCATGACATTCTGAGACAGATACACACCTTGCAGTCATTCCACCAAACAGTCATGTTGGGGCTACCGGGAAGGGCATGGCGGGGTCATGGAATCCATCAGAATCCTAGAGGAGAACATAGGCAGTAACCTCTTCGATATCAGCCACAGCAACTTCTTTCAAGATATGTCTCCAAAGGCCAAGGAAACAGAAGCAAAAATGAACTTTTGGGACTTCATCAAGATCAAAAGTTTCTGCACAGCAAAGGAAACAGTCAACAAAACAAAAAGGCAACCCACGGAATGGGAGAAGATATTTGCAAATGACAGTACAGACAAAAGGTTGATATCCAGGATCTATAAAGAACTTCTCAAACTCAACACACACAAAACAGATAATCATATCCAAAAATGGGCAGAAGATATGAACAGACACTTCTCCAACGAAGACATACAAATGGCTATCAGACACATGAAAAAATGTTCATCATCACTAGCCATCAGGGAGATTCAAATTAAAACCACATTGAGATACCACCTGACACCAGTTAGAATGGCCAAAATTCGCAAGACAGGAAACAACATGTGTTGGAGAGGATGTGGAGAAAGGGGAAACCTCTTACACTGTTGGTGGGAATGCAAGTTGGTAAAGTCACTTTGGAGAACAGTGTGGAGATTCCTGAAGAAATTAAGAATAGAGCTTCCCTATGACCCTGCAATTGCACTGCTGGGTATTTACCCCAAAGATACAGATGTAGTGAAAAGAAGGGCCATCTGTATCTCAATGTTTATTGCAGCAATGGCTACGGTCGCCAAACTGTGGAAAGAACCAAGATGCCCTTCAACGGATGAATGGATAAGGAAGATGTGGTCCATATACACAATGGAGTATTATGCCTCCATCAGAAAGGATGAATACCCAACTTTTGTAGCAACATGGACAGGACTGGAAGAAATTATGCTGAGCGAAATAAGTCAAGCAGAGAGAGTCAAGTATCATATGGTCTCACTTATTTGTGGAGCATAACAAAGAACACGGAGGACATGGGGAGATGGAGAGGAGAGGGTGTTGAGGGAAACTGGAAGGGGAGATGAACCATGAGAGACTATGGACTCTGAAAAACAACCAGAGGGTTTTGAAGGGGCAGGGGGAGGGGAGTGGGAGGTTGAGGAAACAGGTGGTGGGTAATAGGGAGGGCACGTACTGCATGGAGCACTGGGTGTGATGCCAAAACAATGAACACTGTTATGCTGTAAATAAACAAATAAATGAATAATAAAAAAAAATCCCTCACCACCAGTCCGTGAATTCATCCAAATGAGAGCATCCTTGGTGGGCCTGGCTTAATCAGTAGGAGGGAGTGTGAAGGACAGTTTCTCTGTCCTCTGATCTAGAAACTCGGAACGGCAGCTGGGTGTGCAATCCTGTTCCTCTCTGGACACAGTTGGCTGGGGCCCGAGGGGTCCGTCCCGCTCCTGCTGAGACTCACAGGCCAGGGCTCCTAAGTCCCTTCTGTGATAACTTCCCTCTATTTCACCAAGTACCATGCACAAGTGTGTGCATATCCTCGGGGTGGCCCCGGCCTGACGCACAGCTCAAAGGTGTTCTCTGCTGACCTTTTCTCATCTCCCCTGTCACTCCAGTGCTCCTTCCACGAAGTCCGTGTGCACGGGCAGACCTCCGGTGGGAACGTGGATTCATGGTGAGTTCTGTGAAATGGGTTCTCGAGGCCCGTGGCTTCCAGAGGCCCCAGGGCATCCTGCGAATGTCCCCTGGTCGGGGACCTCATCTGGAGTCGGTAAGAAACGCAGCGTCTGCCCTTCCTAACTGCGTGGCTTTGGCACGTCCTTCTCGTCCGCGCGACGGACATCATCCAGCCCACTCGGCCGCGCTGTGATGAGCGCGAGTGGGACCGTGTGAGCAAGACACCAGCAAAGCGCCACGGCCTTCCCCCGACGCCACGCACGTATGGGCCGCACGGCTGCTGGCGGTGCTGTCAGGTCGCGGGTGGGGCTGGCCCCCCGTTAGCAAGTGTCTGTCCTCAGCGTCCCCACAGGGCTGGCCCGTGTGCTGTCGCCAGTGCAGTCCAGCTACAGATCGGGGACAGCGGGACCCGACGCGTCACTCCTCACGGTGCCCAGGAGGGGCCCAGGGTCCACACGGGAGGCCCTGGAGCAAGTCCCTGGGAGTGGAGGGGACAGGAGGCCAGAGTCTTCCAGCCCCGGGGTCCCCGCTGTGCTCACAGTGCAGAGTGGAGCCAGGCAGAGCCGGGGGGCAGTGCAGTGGGGGATGGGTCGGACGGTGGCTGCTCCTCGCTGCATCTGGGCGAACCACGGGCCATGCCTTGTGTAGGCGATGAAAGCAACCCCTTCCCCCACCTTCTCACCAAACAAGACTCACCGCTGAAGGCTTAGTTCTGAAAGGCAGGCAGGACTCTATTCACTTGGGAACTCATCACCTCTTTGTAGGGGCGGGGGGCCTGACCCTTCGTCCTCCCCTCCTCCTCGCCCGCTCCCCTCAAGTCAGGCTGCGGTGGGATGAGACGGGGCTCCAGGTGGGCCCCAGGACTCCCGGGCTGTTGACTCCATTGGGGAAAGGGGGTCAATGTATCAGGGAGGGAAGGGGCAGATCTTGCTGGACTCACAGGGCCTGTGTGTGTCTCTCTCTCATCCTCTTTGTCTCTCTCTCTCTCCCTCTGCTTCAGCCCTCCAAAACCATCCCAAAACAGTTGTTTCCCCAAGACCCCTCTACCTTAGTCATGAGACTCTATCAACACACCACACCTACCTTTCGTTGGTGGCAGGTACATATTCCGGGTGTACCGCAGAGTCTTTGTCCACAGACCCACGGCGGAGCGGAGCAACGGGCGACAGGAGGTTCACTGAACTATTGTTTTCGGAGTTGCTGTTGCGAAGTCCTGCGCCATTCCGATTCTCAACTAATTACCAACGTGACCATCTTCTCTTCGACGAGTTCATGACCTTATCATTACTGCCAACGTTCCAAAATTTTTACAGTGGGGGCTTTGTGTCATTTCTAAACTCTTTATTCCACTTTTGATAGCAGAAAACCTGGAAATTCATACGCTTGTATTATGGAAATTTTTCTATGACTTTTGTCTTTCTGGTTTTTTTTTTCTTTCATGTTATTTTAACTTTATAGAACATTGACTACTTGGACTCTTTAAAAGGATCCAGTGAATTAGCTTTCTCAAAATTTCCATTTCTGTGTCTTGCAGCCTTGATTTCTGGTAAATTTTCTTCTGGTAAATTTCTTTAACTGTAGCTGTGACCATTCAATTTGATTTTTCCAGGTTGTTAAAAATAAATTTTTATTCTTTGAATGTTTCCTTTTAGAATCACATGTTCTTGCTTCATGAGTTCAATCTGTTCTTATCACTTGGAGATTTATTCTACTTTTTAAAAAAATCATTTTGCTCTGTTTTGTTTCTCCAAGTGTCTCTACTCTGTGTATGGTCTGGTGGTTGACCGAGGTCCTCCTGGGCCCCAGCATCCCCATGGCTGTGCTCCTTTGGCCCTAGCTTACATTTGGCTGGCTTTCTTTCTTTTTTCTTTTTCTTTTTTAAAGACTTAACTTATTTGTTTTTTAGAGAGAGAGTGGGGGGGAGGGGCAGAGGGAGAGAGAATCTCAAGCAGACTCCTCTCTGAGTCCAGAGCCCCATGTGGGGCTTGATCTCATGACCTTGAGATCATGACCTGAGCCAAAAACAAGACCCAGATGCTTAACCGACAGAGCCAGGTGCTCCTAGTTGGCTTTCTACAGACTTTCTTCTGTAAGCAAAACTTCAAGATTCTTCTCAGCTATGGTAGAAACCACTGACTTCCCCTCTGACTTCTGTCTCCCAGTTCTCCCCAGGGTGGCGTGCTCTTCTTGGTCTTTGGGCGCGTTTCTTTCTCTGAGCAGATGGAGAAGACAAGGAGTTGGCCAGGGGTCCAGACTGCCATGTTTATACAGAGGACTCCTCGATTCAGTCTTCTGTTCCCACAGGGTCCTCTTGTGACTTCTGTGTGATTTAAACTCCTTCTGTTTTAATCCCGAGAAACAACAAACCCAACAGAGATTAATGTTGGAATTGCAGAGGTAAATTTTAAAACTACCTGAGTAATAACATGTCATGAACTTTGACTTTACCTGTCAGGTTTGTAATTAAATGACTGAAGATAGATTTCAGTTCCGAGGATGTCTGTTTCTCAACCAGCCTGGTTGATTGGCGAGCGACTTTTACCAGCAGACTGTCCATCCTGCTGTTGAATCATAATTCTCTCCTCTAAAAAGGAGTCAGTCAGTCTCTCTGCCAGTCGGACACAGTAGGGGAATCTCAGCCGCCCTAACCCCCCACCAGTTGCTCTATATCACACAGGAAAACGTGGAGCCAAGAGGCGTCCTTTCCTTTCCAACACGTTCTCTTTCTTTTCCATACCTCTCTGTTGATTTGTTTTTTAAGTTTCTAATTCAGCAGAGACCCACTAATTGTATTTCTTTTCTACACCTGCAGGTGGGATTCCAAATTGTCCTAAGTTTCCACTCAATCTGCCCATCAACTGTGTCTCCTTCCTTGTCTCTGAGGTCCTGTCCACAGACAAGACACAGCCCCTCACCCCATCATTACCTCTCCAGTTCTTTCCACATGACTTAAACCACACACAGGACAGTGACTGTGATTGAGGGTTCTTAAATTTCATATATTCCCATGTTTCTGGATGCTAAGCTAGTTATTTAAAATATGCAAACACAATGATTTCAGATGTATATTTCTTACTGTCAGTGGTTCTAACACAACTCCCAGTATATGGTTTGGCCATCCTTCAGCCTCCTCAGTACCAGGATTGTCATGGAAACTCAGCAGTGGTGCAGCGATGCACAGGACAGCCACCCTTGGGCAAGCGTAGAATGACTGGTGACCAGAAGGAAACACCACCAGGCTAACCCTTCTCTCAGACTGTAGCATGCACAGACACCCCCAGGACAATTCATGTGCTGCGATTAGATCGGCCAAAATATGCACAGAGTATTGTTTGTTTGTTTGCTTGTTTTCATTTGCCCACTTGTTTTGGCTTCTGGTCAGACTACACGTGGGAGGGACCCACCTGTCAGACAAAGACAGTCCCACAGTATATTGTCGTCTTTCTGCTGGAACAATATAGGCTTCCTTAACAAATGGACGGCATGCCTATGTTCTGTTCCACCAGTTCTAAAACAAGGGAAGATCTTGATCATTCAGTAGTGGGCTCACTCAGCTGTTAATGCAATGATCTATCATATCGTAGCTTCCTATTAGCATTAAAAATGAGACAGCCAAAAGTTTTTAAGGAAATGTAATGTTTCATCCCTTATGTTTAATGCACATTTTAATAAATTGCATAACTGATTTGAGTGTTAATTATTATTCTAGTGGGAAAGCAAAATGTAATGCCCTTATCTTCTGGGTAAGAATACGTTCTTCTTTCTGAGCAGATACAATTGGGAAGTTGAGTTCAGGACCTGGTTCAGAGCTCTACGTACCTGCCGGGCCTTCTAAGACCAGAGTCTTCACTGGCCAGGGTGAGGTGCAAACTGTGTTTCTCAGCTGCAGGGATGTGGGGAACACCCCTGACAGCCTCTGGCTGTAGACGCCCACAGTGATCAGAAGGTAATGAGGTCTGCTGGAATTGAGGAAGTAGGAGGCATGTTGCAAATTAAATTATCTTTAATCCAGACCACTCTAAATTAAAGGTAAAGAAACCAGGTCAAGGAGCAGCATAGAGACTCAGGTCAAAGTTGGCTTGCCAAAAAGCCAGCCCTCCACGGCCACCCTTGGTAAGTGCCCCGTGGACTATCTGGGCTTTGCCTCAGCCTCTCATCTCTGCCTCTTAACATGTCTTGGCTCCTGCTTCTTCCTCTTCAGACTCCGATCTCCTGTCTGCCGGGCGCCAGGAGTGCACATTTTGATGTGAGCAATGAGTTGCCTGCACGTAGCAGGAGCTCAGAAAGTCCGTCTGGAGCTGAAGGCCGCCCTCCATGGTTTTCACACTGGGCTCCATCCACCCTATCCAACTCAGCATCAGGATCCTCTGTGTCCGAGGTTAGGAAGCAGGTGGGCAGCTTCAGGCACTGCCGGGCACTGTGCTCCAGGCCAGAGAGAAAATCAGCACACCATCTGGACTCGACAAAACGTCACCGTCAGCAGGGTGCTGGCCGCTCGCCCGTTCAGTTCTGCCTCAGGTCCCTGCTATTTTTACGACTCTGTCATGAAAACACTCAGAGTCATCTCGAAAGAGGAAGTCATCCTATGCATGAAAGAGGCATGCTTGTGAAGACGCACCGGTCCAGAGGTGGTTTCCATAGATGGTTCCAGAATGTTCCATGCAGGAGTCCTGACGCAGACGTGACAGTCTGACATTGCTCTGTGTAATCCATAGCCACGTTGAAAGCCGCACGATGCATTAGAAATGAGATTCAACCTCAGCAGAAAAAGAATAGAATGACCCTGAAAATCCCTGCTTAATCTCTTTCTCAGCTTCCATCCACAAATGACAGTTTCATTATCCTGGGAAACAGCCCCTGGAACTCGTCACTGACCAGCTCTCCTCATGCACTGCAAATACACACTTACATAGCAAGACCTGAGGGAATGTAAACTTAGAAACAAACGTAGGAATCAATAGATTCTATGAGGTTAGTTTAAACTACGAACAGCAGCTGATGTAACCTCACTTGCTTTATGTTTTCCTCAGAATTTATACATTTCTTTTATAATTTCAAATAACATTTTGCTTCTAAAATGAGAGAAAGAATTCTTCCATAGAGGAAGAATCCAACGCCCAGAAAGGGAAGTGTGTGGCCAAGTTTGCTCAATGAGATGATGTGTGTGTGTGTCAATGAAATGCCAGCAGACACAGAATCACTTTTTTAAAGATTTTATGTATTTATTTTGAGAGAGAGAGAGAGAGAAAAAGAGAGAGAGAGAGAATGAGCAGGGGAGAGGAGCAGAGGATAGGTAAAGAAAGAATCTTAAACAGGCTCCACACCCAGGAGGGAGACCAATGCAGGGCTCCATCCCACCACCCTGAGATCATGACCTGACCTGAATTCAAGAGTCAGACACTCAATCCACTGAGACACCCAGGTGCCCACAGAATCTTTTTTTTTTTTTAATTTAAATCCTATCCTTCTAGTTTTATGTCATCTAGAGTTTGTTCAATTGATATTTTAATTTTTAAAAATTTAAGATTTTTTAAATTGGTATTTTCAATATTTTACAAGCAATTGTTGAAAAAAAAAAGGTAAGGTTTTGAGGTGAGACATTGGTTCTTATCTCTGCTCCTCTCTATTTTTTGAAGGCTCAAGGGAGGCTTGGGCCCAGTGGGGCCTTTAGGAAGGTCCATCCCCCTGGCAGGCAAAGTCAGTCCTGGTCCTGGTTTGGGCGCTCATCCATGGCCACCAGCCGGCGGCCTTGGCTGCTTGGGCTTCCTCACAGCATGGCGGCCATGGTCCAAACACACATGCTTCTGGAGAAAGAAAGTTGAAGTTGTCCATCCCTTTGGGCCTCAGCCT
Organism: Meles meles; assembly: GCF_922984935.1. Taxonomy (NCBI): domain Eukaryota; kingdom Metazoa; phylum Chordata; class Mammalia; order Carnivora; family Mustelidae; genus Meles; species Meles meles. The sequence continues at coordinate 97,009,629 of NC_060076.1, forward strand.
GGAAACTGCCAGGGTATCATTTTCACTGTATTCTGTGGGCCAGAGCAGTCACAGAGCCCGCCCAGATGACAGGGGTGGGGATTAGATGCTGCCTCTAAACAGGGCATGCAGCAAAGGATTTGGCGACCTTTGAGAAGGGACTGCCATGTTACGGACATACACTCAGATCTGGATACAGTTAAGCCCACCACGTGATCCTTTGACATGTAAATCTAGCACACATGTGACGTCATGCAAACCCTTTAGCTCTCACAGGAATCCAGCAAAGCTGGTGCCATTTGTTATTGCTGGGTGGCAAAGGAGGAGACAGGCCCAGAGGGATTAGGTCATGTCTACTCAACCTCAGTCACTGGGGTTCACTCCCGCTGTCTTATCATGCCGGCCACAGCTGGGTCTCCTGGGCCTTTTGTCTATCTAAGACATTTCTTAGGTTTTGGGGAACAAACGATAAGAGCCTTGCCCTCCTAATAAGCTTAGCAACACCCAGGAAGGGAGTTTAGAAAAATAGCTCAGGTCCCAGGAAGGCATGAGCCAGATGGGCCTGTCTGTGGCTGGCCGATGGGCTCCGTTTGGAAACATGGATGCTCTAGATCTTTTCTTTTTCTTTACGGTGTCTTGTGGAAGAAATAACAATTCTAATGAAATGCAATTAATTTTATTTATGTGCAGGCTTATGGTGTTGTAAAGAAGAAACCTTCCTCAGTTTTTCCCCATTGAGAATGGTATTCGCTGTGGGTCTTTCACAGATGGCTTTGATGAATTGGGGTGTGTAGCCTCTGTCCCTACATGGTGGAGACTTTTGATCAAGAAAGGATGCTCTACTTTGCCAAATGCTTTTTCAGCGTCTATTGAGAGTATCATATGGTTCTTGTTCTTTCTCTTATTAACGTGTTCTATCACATTGATTGATGTGCGGATGTTGAACCAAACTCACAGCCCAGGAATAAATCCCACTTGGTCGTGGTGAATGATCCTTTTAATGTACTGTTGGATCCTATTGGCTAGTATTTTGGTGAGAATTTTCCCATCTGTGTTCATCAAGGATATTGGTCTGTAATTCTTCTTTTTGATGGGATCTTTGCCTGGTTTGGGGATCAAGGAAATGCTGGCCTCATCAAATGAGTTTGGAAGTTTCCTTCCATTTCTATTTTTGAAACAGCTTCAGAAGAACAGGTATTAACTCTCCTTTAAATGTTTGGTAGAATTCTGCTTTGAGACCATCTGGCCCTGGACCCTTATTTGTTTGGAGATTTCTGATGACTGCTTCAATCTCCTTGCTGATTATGATTCTGTTCTTACTATTTCAGTTTTGGTAGTTTACATGTTTCTAGGAATGCATCCATTTCTTCCAGATTACCTAATTTGTTGGCGTGTAATTGCCATAATATCTCTTATAATTGTTTGCATTTCTTCGAACCAAGGTCAGAAAGAATTATACCTCTGTTTCTTGCTAATAGTTGTATACATTTAGCTCTTACATTTAGTTTATAGTCTATTTGGAATTTACACATGGTGTGACTTAAGGTCTAATTTTATTCTTTTGCATTTGTAGGTCTAGTTGTTTAGTGGCTTTTGCTGAAAAGACTATGATATCCCATTAAGGTGCTTGGCACCTTTGCAAAAGTCAATTGGTCATAGATATATGGGTTTATTTCTAGATTCTTTTTTTTTTAAGATTCTATTCATTTGAAAAGGAGAGAGAACATGAGAGAGAGAGAGAGCGAGAGAGAGAGCGCACAAACAGTGGGGAGGGGTGAAGGAGAAGCAGACTCCCTGCTAAGCAGGGATCCTGAAGCAGGACTCGGCTCCAGCACCCTGGGATTGTGACCTGAGCCAAGGGCCGCAGCCACTTAACTGTCTGAGTCACCCAGGTGCCCCTATTTCTGGATTCTAAGTTCTGATTCCCTGTTCTATATGTTTATCCTTAGGCCAGTATCACAGTCTCTTGATTTTTTATAGTTTTGCAGTAACTTCAAAATAGGAAATGAGAGTTCTCCAAATTTGTTCTTTTTCAAGATTGTTTTAGCTAGTCTGGGTCCTTTGCATTTCCAAGAAATAATATTTACCAACTAGAGTACATTGCTTATGCACAGTTCTTTTTGTCTTTAGACATACACTTTCCAGCGAAAGCATTACTTTCCAACAGCTTCTTCCCCCCGCCCCTCCTTTGGAACAAATTGTGTGTATATCTGTAATACAGCCTGCTTCATCAGTCATGGTGGGATTTCCCTTATGATATCCCACAGCATCCAGCTGGGGTTTAAAATTGACTTTCGATCTCCCTCTCCTTCCCCAACCAATGGCAATGAGTCATATACTTTCCTTTTCCCAAATATCATTTGACTGGAATCATACAATATACTGCCTTCTGTGGCTGGTGGGATGAACACCTTGATCTTTTAATCACATGCATCACCACACTGTGTTTTAGCCATTCTCCTGTTCTGTACTCCCCTCCCAGTTATTAGCAATTGAAAATGAAGCTGCTCTGCTATCAACCTTCAAGTAGAGGTTTGTACTCACGTAAGCCTCAGTTTGCTTGAGTAGACACCTAGGAGTTCCATTGTTGGGTTATACAGTACGTTTATGAATAATTTCCAAACTTTCAAAGTGATTACATCATTTTGCATTTCCCTACATTTTGGATCATGCTGCATTCTTGCCAGTGTTCAGTATCACGTGTTTCTCTTTTGGATCTTGAGCTTTCTGTAAAGGTGTTGTGAGAGCCCATTGAGGTATTAATTTGTGTTTTCCTAATAATGAGTGATGCTGGTCATTTTCCCAAGCTTACTTGCCATCCATATATCTTTTCTGGTTAGGTGTGTGTCCCGATCTTTTAAAGTTGGATGTCTGTTTTCTTACTGTGGAGTTTAAAGGGCCCTTTATGTACTGCAGATAGCAATCTTTAATCAGACGTGTGATTCTCAGAAGTTTTCTTCCAGTCTCTGGCTTAGTTTTGAATCTTTTAACGGCGTCTTTAAAGGTAAATGTTACTGACTTTAACAAATGAAATTGATCTTACTTTTTCCCTTCTGAATTATTTTTTGGTGTCATAGCTGAAAAAGACTTGCCTAACATAAAGGCACAAAGATTTCTACTCTGTTTTCTTCTAAAAAAGTTTCAAAGCTTTCTCTTTTATGTTTAGATCTATGATAAAATTTTTAGTTCATTTTTGTGTGAAATGAATATGTATATGCATGTTTTTTGCAGATGTGTGTTCAATTATCCCAACATCATTTGTGGAAAAAAAGTATCATTTCTCCATAATGTCAGTGACTTTTCTCTTGGAGACTTTCTGAGCTTCATTGATAAAACTGAATTTATCAGCAACAGAATTTTCTGACCTGTTTTCATTAATGTGTTCATTTTCACTGTGTCCTCTCCCATCCCAAGTTTTTAAAATTTCCTCTAAATGTTGCTGCTAATTTTGAAAACATTTTCCTTTTTGTTATTATGGGTCTATACCTACCTTAGATATTTCCGGTCCTTTCTATGAGATTTAGAGTGGAGGATAAATTCATGTGCAACACCATCTTGTTTCTTTTCATGGCACATCCCAGACGTCCCCTCCGTTGTACTCTGTAACCTCAGTTGCTCACCGCCCTGTTTCCTCTGAACAAAAACCATGACATGGAAACATTAAGAGGATACACGTGTTCTCATTGAAATATTCCTCCAACCGAAGTTGAACGTCGGGGATACGGTGTCTTCCCAGAGAGAGGGCAAGCATGTCTACGCTTTTACAATGTCAACCTACAGAGCTTCCTTGGGTTCTCCTGGGGATAGGGGTGGCCCATAGTGGCACTCATCGATCCCTTTTATTTTTCTGGCTGAATTTTGTGGAAATTATACAGAGCCTATATGGGGCATTTGATTCTTAGTTTTCCTTCTTTGAGTGCAATCTTGAAGGTTTTAAAAATAGATCTTGTTGAGTAACTTGCGATGGACTTCTCTGTCAGAGTTGATGTGCTAACTTCTTAACCCATAAGCACTTACATTTTGGGGGAGAAGTAAGAAAATTGTGACTCAGTACATTTAGGATGGGGTCAGGGTTTCATCTATGGTTTCTGTGAGGCTGGGGAATTCATGCTGTAACCCACCCACTAAACAAGACTCTGAATACAAATATAACCATGGATCTTTTAAGACAATGGCTTAAGCTTGCAAGAGTGGGAAAGTCCAAATTTATCCAAAATATAAGCTGTCTTAAGCTCTTGTTTTTGAACTTTTTACAACAAGAGTTAAAAGCCAAATTAATTTTTTTGATTTTCATGGTCTGCTGTCCATCCTCTGGCTTAATTCCTTCCTTCTACAATACTGCAGGTAGAGAAAGAAAAGGTTTTATAAAATCTACAGTGTGGATAAGCCATGAAATGATTATGAGAGACTGTGTTCTTCAGAAATGCACAGCCTGACTTAAAAAAGAAAACGAAGCAGAAGATACACGAATTCTAAATTGTCTTATTTTCTCTTTTTCTTCTTGCTTCTCGGAAAGACAAGGCTGCCCACATCTGACTCAGCTCCTTCCTGACGGCCTTCACTTCTGTTAGTGTTAGCATGCACGTGAGGGGAACAAAAGAAACCGTCTGTTTCCTGGATTGAGATGTAAGTCCCATGCCGTTCTTTCCCCCACTCAACGACTACTTCTCGGTGTCCCCAGTGTGCCCACTCTACCTCCAGCACCCTGCCCATTTCCAGATCATTTCACCACCCTCGGAACATACCCGAGCTCCCCTACCTCTGGCAACTGCTGACCTGCTTTCTGTCTCTGTGGATTTTCCTATTCTGGACCTTTCATATTCATGGAATCATAAAATAGGTGGGTTTTGGCCTTGATTCTTTTTTTTGTTTGTTTGTTTATTTGACAGACAGAGATCACAGGTAGGCAGAGAGGCAGCCAGAGAGAGAGGAGGAAGCAGGCTCCCCACTGAGCAGAGAGCCCCATGCGGGGCTCAATCCCAGTACCCTGGGATCATGACCTGAGCTGAAGGCAGAGGCTTTAACCCACTGAGCCACCCAGGCGCCCCTTGGTCTTGAGTCTTAAACTTGGCGTATTGTTTTGAGTTCCCATTTTATAGCCAAGGTTCAGCATGTGGCAATATTTCATTTGTTTTTACGTCGAGTTATATTTCTGGATAGGGACTGCTGCCATATTTCTTGTTTATTCGTTCATCAACTCCTGGACATTTTGATGATTTCTATTTTATAGCTGCTACAATAACATTGCTATGAATATTCACATACAAATTTTTGTGTGGGTATGTTTTCCGTTTTCTTTGGCACGCCACTAGAGGTAGAATTGCTGGATCATACGGTAATGGTATATTTAACTTTTTGAGGAACTTTCCACAGTGACTGTGCCATTGTACATTTCCACCCCCGACATATGAAAATCTCGTTCCGTCAACATCCTCACCAACACTTTCAAGTGTCTTTTCTTTCTTTCTTTCTTCTTTGGATTCTTTTTTACCTTCTTTTTTTTTTACTATTCTACCTATCTTTGCGGATGTGTGGTGACGTCATTGCAGTTTTGATTTGCATTTCCCTGAGGACTAATGATTTGGAACATCTTTTCATGGATTCTTTCTCATTTGCGTATCTCCTTCAGAGAAATATTTATTTAAATGCTTTGCCCATGTTTTTAGTTGGGCCATTTGTCTTTTATTGTTAAATTGTAAGAGCTCTTTATATATTCTGGACACAAAACTCTTGCCAGAAATATGACTTGCAAATATCTCTCCCATTCTCTGGGTTGTCTTTTCACACACATTTTTAAGAATTGCCATATTTTCTAAGAACCATGTTTTAAATGTAACTGTTTTCTTCCTCCTAACATATGGTTCTGGTTATTTTTGGCTTTCCATCAGCTAATCAAGTTCTGGGTAAGAATTTTTTGTTTTTCCTGCATTACATGAAAGGATGTTTTTCATAAGAAATAATGACAAAAACCACCTCCTTAAATGACTCTTGCTTCTCTGCTACAGTCAGTGCCCACGTCTCCACATCCTGGAGGCTCTTGTTTTGTCCTTGGGCTTCGTCCAACCCTAGAGATGCCCCCTACGGGACACATTCACCTTTCTTCCCCACACGGCCATCTGCAGTCTTGTTTCCCCTTCGGTGCTTTCCCCCAGGATGTCCCAGCTCTCGGGTCCCTCCCGGTCCCATAACCACGAATTCCTTCACCAGCACCACCAACATCGCCACTTCCCACCCCCGTTTCAGACACCCCTGAAGGCCAAGAGGAAACTATCGGGTATACTGGCAGCAAACTCACGATATGATCACCTTATGTAGGTATTTTCAATGAGTAGCGTTAATAAGAGCAGATGAGTGGAGACACAAAGTACTGTATTTTCTGCAGAGAAGTTCCGTGTCCTCCATAGCATTTTAAGCAATTGTAATGTTGACATAATCATTGATCACAAGACCTTGCAAAGATCCCTGTACCCTTTGCTCGGGTTTCTCCAGTAGGTAACATCTCAACATCTTGCCCAAGTGGGTGTAATATGAGACTAGGATATTGACCCTATTCAAGATAAAGAACTGCTGCATAATCTGAAAAAGTCCCTGCGTGCTACCGCTAACCCCTGGTCCCACTCACCTGCTCTCTGCCTTTATAAATTGGTGACTGTAGCAACAGTGTTTTTCTCTGCACTGCTATGTTTATGCCTTCAACCACTATAGGACATTTGCCTTTTCTCCAGTTTTTGGCTATTAAGTATAAAATTGCTATGAGCATTTGTATACAGTTTCTTGTGTGGACACACGTTTTCATCTCTCTGAGATAAATGCCCAGAAGTGTGATCGCTGTATCATATGGTAAGTCTATGTTTGGTTTCTAAAAGACACTAAGTTTCTCCCAGATTGGTGCATTAGGAAGGATCCAGTTTCTCTGCATCCTTGCCAGCATTTCCTGGTGCCACTGTGTTTTTGTTTTTTGTTTTTATCTCGTAGGTATGTGGGTATATACTGATATCTTGTTGGGGTTTCAATTTGCATTTCTTAGCGATTCATGTGTTCAAATATCTTTGATGTGTTTACCAGGCGTCCATCTTTGGCAAAATATCTGTCCATGACTTTTGCCAACTTCATACGTTTTTTTCCGTTGTATTTTGAGAATTTTAAAAATATATTCTACATGTAGGGGCGCCTGGGTGGCTCAGTGGGTTAAAGCCTCTGCCTTCGGCTCAGGTCATGATCTCAGGGTCCTGGGATTGAGCCCTGCATCAGGCTCTCTGCTCAGCAGGGAGCCTGCTTCCTCCTCTCTCTCTGCCTGCCTCTCTGCCTAGTTGTGATTTCTCTGTCAAATAAATAAAAAAAATTTAAAAAAATATATTCTACGTAAGTCCTTTGTTAGGTGTGTTGCTTGCAATTACTTCTCTAATCTGTAGATTTTCTTTTCATCCTCTTAACAAGAACTTTTGCCCACCGACATGTTTTAATTTGAGGAAGCTCAATGAATTAATTCTTTTTTTTAATGGATTTTACTCTTGGTGTCATATCTAAGAGCTCTTTGCCTGTCCATAGGCCCTGAAGATTTTTTTTCTATGCATTCTTCTAAAAAGTTTAATGTTTTCATGCTTTACATTGAAGAGGTGAGCTGTCTGACTTACACGGCATACATTGTAAAGTTTAGATGGAGACTCACTTTCTTTAAAACAACAGATACTCCATCGGATTTACTGAAAAGATGATTTTTCTCTCAATGCGTGACTTTTCCACCTTTGTCAGAATCCGCTGGGCCTCTTCCTCAGCTCTCTGACCACCTCCTTGGACTCTGTGGTGCCTCCTTCATGTAATGGGAATGCAGTCTTCACGATAAAACACCGTGTTAGCTGGGGGTCTTATTTTGATATTCTTTACCAGGTTGAAAAATTTTCTCTTCACCTACTTTTGCTGAGCTAGTTTATCATGAGTGGTTGTTTGAATTTTATCAAGTGCTTTTTCTGTATCAATTGACACGTTTACATGTTTTTAAAAAATATGAATTACATTTATTGATACTTGAGTATGGAAATGGCCTATATCCTTGGAAAAAATCACCTTGATCATAGTATATAATTCATTTTGTATATTGCTTAATTGGACTTACTTTATGTTTTAAAGAATTTCGGCTGAGGTCGAAGAGGTTGCTGCCTGCATTCTCCTCAAGGATTTTGATGGATTCCTTTCTCACATTGAGGTCCTTCATCCATTTGGAGTCTATTTTCGTGTGTGGTGTAAGGAAGTGGTCCAATTTCATTTTTCTGCATGTGGCTGTCCAATTTTCCCAGCACCATTTATTGAAGAGGCTGTCTTTTTTCCATTGGACATTCTTTCCTGCTTTGTCGAAGATTAGTTGACCATAGAGTTGAGGGTCGATTTCTGGGCTCTCTATTCTGTTTCACTGATCTATGTGTCTGTTTTTGTGCCAGTACCATGCTCTCTTGATGATGACAGCTTTGTAATAGAGCTTGAAGTCCGGAATTGTGATGCCACCCACTTTGGCTTTGTTCTTCAATATTCCTTTGGCTATTCGAGGTCTTTTCTGGTTCCATATAAATTTGAGGATTATTTGTTCCATTTCTTTGAAAAAAATGGATGGTATTTTGATAGGGATTGCATTAAATGTGTAGATTGCTTTAGGTAGCATAGACATTTTCACAATATTTATTCTTCCAATCCAGGAGCATAGAACATTTTTCCATTTTTTTGTGTCTTCCTCAATTTCTTTCATGAGTACTTTATAATTTTCTGTGTATAGATTCTTAGTCTCTTTGGTTAGGTTTATTCCTAGGTATCTTATAGTTTTGGGTACAATTGTAAATGGGATTGACTCCTTAATTTCTCTTTCTTCAGTCTTGTTGTTGGTGTACAGAAATGCAACTGATTTCTGTGCATTGATTTTATATCCTGACACTTTACTGAATTCCTATACAAGTTCTAGCAGTTTTGGAGTGGAGTCTTTTGGGTTTTCCACATATAGTATCATATCATCTGCGAAGAGTGAAGCAAGGGCAAAAATGAACTATTGGGATTTCATCAAGATCAAAAGCTTTTGCACAGCAAAGGAAACAGTTCACAAAACCAAAAGACAACTGACAGAATGGGAGAAGATATTTGCAAACGACATATCAGATAAAGGGCTAGTATCCAAAATCTATAAGGAACTTAGCAAACTCAACACCCAAAGAACAAACAATCCAATCAAGAAATGGGCAGAGGACATGAACAGACATTTCTGCAAAGAAGACACCCAGATGGCCAACAGACACATGAAAAAGTGCTCCACGTCACTCGGCATCAGGGAAATACAAATCAAAACCACAATGAGATATCACCTCACACCAGTCAGAATGGCTAAAATTAACAAGTCAGGAAATGACAGATGCTGGAGAGGATGTGGAGAAAGGGGAACCCTCCTCCACTGTTGGTGGGAATGCAAGCTGGTGCAACCACTCTGGAAAACAGCATGGAGGTTCCTCAAAATGTTGAAAATAGAACTACCCTATGACCCAGCAATCGCACTACTGGGTATTTACCCTAAAGATACAAACATAGTGATCCGAAGGGGCACGTGTACCCGAATGTTTATAGCAGCAATGTCTACAATAGCCAGACTATGGAAAGAACCTAGATGTCCATCAACAGATGAATGGATAAAGAAGAAGTGGTATATATACACAATGGAATACTATGCAGCCATCAAAAGAAATGAAATCTTGCCATTTGCGACGACGTGGATGGAACTAGAGCGTATCATGCTTAGTGAAATAAGTCAATCGGAGAAAGACAACTATCATATGATCTCCCTGATATGAGGACATGGAGAAGCAACATGGGGGGGTAGAGGGATAGGAGAAGAATAAATGAAACAAGATGGGATTGGGAGGGAGACAAACCATAAATGACTCTTAATCTCACAAAACAAACTGGGGTTTCCTGGGGGGAGGTGGGATTGGGAGAGGGGGAGCGGGCTATGGACATTGGGGAGGGGAGGCGAACCATAAGAGACTATGGACTCTGAAAAACAACCTGAGGGTTTTGAAGGGTCAGGGGTGGGAGGTTGGGGCAACCTGAGGGTTTTGAAGTGTCAAGGTGGGAGGTTGGGGGAACAGGTGGTGGGTAATGGGGAGGGCACGTTTTGCATGGAGCACTGGGTGTTGTGCAAAAAGAATGAATACTGTTACGCTGAAAAAATAAATAAAATGAAAAAAAAAAAGAATTTCTGCATCTGTGTTCATGAGAAATAGTTGCCTATAGTTTTCTTGTTTGCAGGGTCTTTGTTTTTGTTACAGGTAGTACTGACTTCACAGAATGAAGTAAGAAGTACTGGCTCATCATACAGTTTCTGGAAGAGAGTCCCCACTTGGGTAGAGAAGAGGAATCTCATTATCAACAGGTGGAGGATGGAAATCCTGGGCTGTGTCGTCTCCCCTAACACCGCTCTGGTGGGAACAGGGAGTGGTGCCTCATTGCTGCCAGAATGACATGGGAGTTCAGGCTCTCCAGCAGGTCTCCACGGACACCAGCCCGGAGGAGAGTGTATCAGCATCCTACAGCTGGGTGAAACGGGATGTCCAGCCTGCCTGGAATGAGGGGATTTCTCATTATCATGAGGTCATAGGAGAAGTCCCCATTCTTCACACAGCCTCAACAGTTCCCACCACAGTGGTGAATCAGAGGGACTGGCTCTTTACTTCCAGGTGAGGGTGAAACTGTAGACCCCACTTGGGCCTCTGTAAGGGTGATGGGATGGGGAAGAGTATCCTGCCACCTGCTCTGGGCCAGTTACTCTCAGGCTTCCTCTTGATCTCTCCTGCAACTACCCAGTGGGAGAGGAAGTAAAATGTCCCCGTTGGGCAAGGCGGAATTCTTGGTTTCCCACTCGGATTTGCTTGTGGTGGGGGGAGAGGTCACATTTTTTGCTGTTGTGTTTGACTAGAAAAGAAGGGTTAGTGACTTGCTGTCTGTCTTGCTAGGTTGCCCCTATCTCAGTCCTTTGGGTAGAGAGAAGTATTGTCTTTCTTGTCTGCACCCACTGGCGTTTCTGAGTTCTACGCTTCTCTAACATCCAGACTGGGATACTCGGAGGAGAAAAACAAGTCAAAAGAACTCATCATCCTGTTCTTCCATAAGTCTCAAGGTCCCTCTCCAGGGCACCTGTTTGCATTCATTTTATACACGATATCCGGAGCAGGAGCTCTTCCTGGCAGTAGGAACAAAGAGAAGTGCACTTCTCCGTCTCACCTCTAACTGGAAGCCTTCCTCCATGACAAGTTCAAATAGATTAATTTTTTAGAACAGTTACACATTTATAGAAAAATTAAGACGGTGGTACATACAGCTCCAATATATCCCACCCACTTTCTTCTGTTAACGCCCTCCGCTACCATCCCTTTGTTACCATTTGTTATAGAGTTACACGTGTTACCACGAAAGAACCAATACTGGTACATCATCAACCAAAGTTCTCACTCCTTTCAGACTGCTCGGTTTCCCCCGGTGTCCTTCTTCTGTTCCCGGACCCCATGCCACGAACAAGTGTCGTATTTATCTAGGCCCCTCTGGGCTGTGATAGTTTCTTCAACATTTTATATCTTCGATGACCTTGACAGCTTTGAGGAAGACTAGTCAGGTGCTTTGTAGACCATGCCTCTATCAGAATTCCTCTGACAATTTTTTTGAGGTTATACTGGAATATATATACTCATGGAATTCAAGCATCACTGATGTCTTGTATTAAGGCTTATGCCATTACACGGGTTAGTGTTCCTGAGGCTGACCGTGGCCATTGGCTGACTCATGCTGTCAGGCTTCTCCACTGTGAAGTAAGCCTTCCCCTTCCTGACTCTTTGGAATGAAATCACTCCATACAGCCCCTACATAAGGAGCTGGCAATTACACCTCCTTCCATCGAGTGGACAGGATAAACCTAAATTATTTGAAATTCTTCTTCATATGGGATGGATATATTCCCTGCATTTACCTATAGCCATTTGAAGTCATAGATATTTATTTATATATATATTTTTATAATCCAAAGCTTCATAATTGTCTTGTGTGTTCAAACCATGCCAGCCTTGGCCCTAGGTGGTCCCTTCAGCTGACTCCTGTGCCATGGGGATCCCTGGTTCATTTTAGTGGAGAATGGTATAGATGTGTGTACTTACCACAGTATAATTTCTTTTAGTCTCTATCAGGAGAGAGAGTGGGTAAATACATATGTGCATGCTAACATGTGGACCTATGCACAATCTGTTGATATTTCCATAAGTAAACCACTGTATTCATATTAACTGACCTGAGTTCTATTGGTTTCCAAACCCATCTACTACAATGTGGATCATTCCAGCTTCTTCCCTTGCTTATCTGTAAACCCCACCTCCAGCGGAGAGAAACCTAGCTCCCACTGTGTTTCGGGCACTCACTTCAGAGTTCAAACCCAGGATACCCACATAACAGTGTCAGCGTGGCGTTGTCCGCCCAGACCCTTGTGGGAAACCGTGCTACCTGCCCAGCGCGGTGCTTACGTGTGGTTCTTGGGTTTAGTCTCGCAGAGTGCTCATTCCCAAAGCTTTTCGCCCTGAGTCCCTTCAGTGAGTTTGTTTCGTATGTTGGTCACGCACAGTCTGCATTCTACCCTGAGATCCTTATCTTCTAAACGAAGTTTAAATTTCCATAGGTTCAGGTTCACTCTTTGTTCTGTAAAGTTCTGTGGGTCTTGATAAATGTTAAATGCCATGTGCTTGACATTACGGTATCGTCCAGAGCAGTTCTGACCTCTAAGAACTCTGGGTTTCACCTAGTCAACCCTCTCTCCACTCTTACGAACCCATGGCAACCACTGATCTTTTATCCTGTCTCCAGTTTTGCCTTTTCCAAAATACGTAATTGGAATCCTACCCTATGTAGCCTTTTCAGACTGTCTTCTTTCACTTGATGTATTAGGATTTTAAAGACAACTATCTAATTTTTGATAACTGAGAAAGTAAGAACATAAAACAACACTCCTGTATTGGTTTGGTTTGGAGAGGGAGAGAGCACGCATGCGCGCATGGGGTGAGGGGTGAAGGGCCAGAGGGAGAGCGAGAGAGACAATCTGAAGCAGGTTCCAAGCCCAGTACAAAGCCCAACACCGGGCTCAATCTCACGACCTCAAGATCGTGACCTGAGCCGAAATCAAGAGTCACACGCTTAACTGACTGAGCCACCCAGGGGCCCCCTGGTGTGCCTCTATTCTAAGGACAGGCATTTCCTAGCATGAAAAAGCAGTGTATTTCAGAATGCATTCGTAAATCTGCTCTTTAAAATCTGAATTTGATTTCAGTTTCCAGGGGCAGGTGTCGAGCACGAACTGTGTCTACTGACTTCAGACACAAAGACATGAACTGCATGCAAATGCTTAAGCAGAAATAACTCTTGGGCCTTTACCGGGCGTGCTGGGTTGTCTGTTTCCGGAACTCTCCTTCTCGGGTAAGCTGTGGGTCACCTGCACCAACAGTGCTGCGTCTTTGCTCCTTACCGCTTGCCAGACCACCTCAGTGAGCCCAAGGTAAATTACCGAGAATATGCAATGGTTGATCAGGGTTCAGGGCTGAGGGAACACTGAACAGGAGACGCTTCACCCTTTGCCCCGGCCAAGGCCCTGGCATCAAGTGCTGGGAGACCCCTGGGTTCCAGCCCCCTCCCCACCCAGCCATCTGAACTGTGGCGTGGTCTCTTGAAACAAATCTCACCCTAGTGTCCCCATTTCCACCTTTCCTCACCCACAGTCTCCTCCGAACGTACCCACCAGTACAACCTTACTGAAAAGTAAAGTGGTTTTCCTGCTTCAAGTCCCTGATGGCCTCCCCAGACTCCTCACCGTTGTTGGAAAGCTCCATCTGGAAAGGACCCTGTCTGCTCCCCCAGCCCCTTCTCCCCGCACTCAGACCCTGTTTTCACCACCAGAGCACTCCACAGACCCGCAGCTGCTTCAGCTTTATCCCGAGTGCGTTTCTGGCCCAGCCCTTCACCCGTGCTGTGCTCCTGGTCCCGTGGCCCTTCCTGGGATCCCCAGGACTTCTTCCCGAGAGTCGGGACTCTGTCATCCATGAGCCCCTCAGACACGCTTTCCCCAATCCCCAAGCATGGAGGTCACTATTTTGATATGTTTTCATTAAAGTACGACAGTATCCATGTTGTTTCTCTAAGTCTGTCCTGTCTGACCACGCCCTCCACACACATACCAGGACGCATGTTCCATGAAAAACATGACATTTCGTGTTGCCTGCTGCCGCACCCCAATACCTAGAAATTGAAAAGCCCTCAACAAATATTTGTTGAATGGATACACAAATGAATGGCTGGTTCCATGCCGCTAACATTAGAACGGTTTCTTGGCAACAGCCACAGGCTTGTGCCCTCAACCTTGCATTTCACTATGACCTCCAGGAGAGCATGGTGCTTCTTTCTGATAATCCCTGGAACACGTATTCCGTCCCACATTAATCAATGCCCTGCAAAACCGACAGGGAGAACACCCACTTTATTGCCTACATAGCCCAAGCGTATCTTGGTAAAACTAAACAGAACCCTCATTTGCTACTTGCATCTTATTTTCTCCATGAGATTTAAGAAACCAAGTCATCTGCTGGGGGAAACACATCACTCTGAAATGTATTCTTTATCACTTATTATCAAGACCCAGGAAATATTTAACTGCCAGATAGATAAAGATATCACAGGAAAAATATCTCATAAATGTATTAAAAATGATGTTTTGAGCATTGACACAATAGAACAATAGAACTATATCTGCTGTGCACTCAGTCCAAAAATATTATCCAAGGATACACTGGAGCTGAGATTCTATTGTTTCAGGAAAAACATGGTCTCAAGTTTTTATTTTGTTGCAGATGTATGAAAGCAAGGAAAATGACTGAAATTGCCCCCGAGTACCATACGACCGTGAAGACTATAAAGGAAGCCGTGTGCAAAGAGGTTGTTGGGGTGAAAGCTTGCCTCCCTCAACCAGTTGTTATGTTTTGACGGGAAGCACAGCCAAGAAGACAATGAGCCTCGTTGCTTGCATCCACTCAGAAGGTGATGCTGGGAAGGTCATGGCTCTGTTGTGCTATGAAGTTGAAATATGTTTCTGCTTTTAAATGTAAAATTCCACACTCATTCAATTTAAATAATGAGCTTCCGTTTTTTGAGCACCTCCCAAGTGCTTTCTTCTCTCTCTGCCAATCACCTAGCCCTCATGGCCATACTACGAGGCAGGTGTTTTTATACCCATTTTACCAAAGAGGCTTAAAACAACCAAACAGCCTCTCCTGGAGTCACCCAGCTAGAACTATCCAGAGGACCCATAGCCCACCAAAGCCCAATATGCATTCAAACTAAGGACTCTTGAACCCCAAACGAGTCAGGTCCAAACTCACTCTACCCAACATTTTGATTCTCCCTTATGGAACTGGGAACATATTGGGACTGGATAAGGATTAAACTGCTTAAAAACCTTGATGCATTTTAATACTTTTTCCTTGAAATTGAAATTCTTTGCTCTATTGAAACACACATGTCTGACAATATGTGTTTCAAAGTCTGGGAAATTCAGACTCGTCTATCAGTGCCTTGTTACATAATGATGGTGAAATATCATGTTTTGTATTAAAGATGAAAGACAAAAAAACAAAACACCATTAATTCATTTGCAAATCAAATGATAAAAGAACTTCTCTTCCTCTGGTTACTCTTGCTTAAAGAAAAGCACACAGAGCTTACAGAAGGAGAGCGAGGTTGGTAGCGATCCAGAAGGGGCCTCTCAGCGGGCTTCCAAGATGGATGATGTGGGTTCCCATGTTTTCCTTTCCTTTCCCCGGGGTTCTAACTAGAGCTGCCCTGTGCTTGTGAGTGTTTGTGAGCATTACATACGGAATCCAAGCTGGGAAGAAGGATTGTCCTTCTTGGCTTGTTGGTTGTCACGGGGCCACTGGTGTAAGGCATTCCTGTGCCAGATGAGAATGTCCTGACCTTAATGGTCAGTAGTAAAGGGAGAACACAGGGTGCCAAGTGGAGAGGAAGACAGTGGGTTGTGAAGGGCCTGCCCAGCACGCGTGCAGGTGGCGGGAGGCACACTCTGGAACCAGAGAATCCAGGCCGAAGTCCTGGCCCAGTTATGGGGCAGCTCAGGAAGTTTTCCGAGCTTCTCCCGGCCTCTATGAGATTAAAATACTCACGTTCACGTCAAGATGAAGAATAACAAAGTCGACTCACGACCAATACATCCATGTTATTATTCAGTAAGAGCCTCTAAGGAACCAGTTCTAAATCTAACCTAAATTCTCTGATGCTCCGGCCCAAGTTCACATTCCCTCCTGGTCAGCTCTGTAGTATTTCTCATCATCACCCTCTATTCGCGCACCTTCCAGAAGCTTCTGCTGTCTTCTTGTGCAGGGCACAATCCCTGTCGCTTGAGCCTTCCCTCTAGGGCTGTATTTTGGTTAACCGCTGGTAATTAACGTTACATTTGATGAACTGGAAAAGGCCGCTAGCTGGCTTCTCTTGCACCTTGTACACCTACTTTAGTAAAACTCAGAAAACAGAAAGAGTGTAATTTCCTATAATTACAGGGAGACTGGAAAATGGAGTCTTTTGGGGGGGGATAAAAGAAGTGTCCTCTTTATTCTTCATTATCTTTGTGTGGGGGTATCTGAACCTAAGTGTAAAAAGTAAAATCTCTTTGGTGTTTAAATCGGCTCAGGTTGTCAGGAGACGTATGGAGACGATTGTAAAGAAAGTATTTTCGAATATACTTGTGGCAGAAACTTCTATATTTTCTTACTAGTGGAGAGATTATCATTTATATAAAAGTATGCACTCTTTTTTTAAGAAAAAGGGGAATGTTTTTAATAAACTTATTATTTTAGAACAGTTTTACTTTTACAGAAAAATTGCAAAAATGGTTCAGAGAACTCGCATGTACTCTACACCCCGTTTCTCCAATTACTGGTATCTTACCGTAGTTGCACTTTGTTTTTAAACGTATATCCTTGTAGAAACAAGTATGTGTGTCTATGAACATTCTGAAAAGTAGATCCTGTGTTTAAAGATATAAAAGCTCAAATATCTGAAAGAATTAAGTAAAGTTTACAAAGTATATTTTTTTACCCTCTTAACCATTTTAAGCATACAACACAGTATTTTTAACTGCACGCACACTGGTGTGCAACAATCTCCAGAACTTTTTCACCTTTCAAAATAGAACTCTATATCCTTTGAAAAACGACTCTGCGTCTTCTCCTCTCCCTTCCAGCCCCTTGCAACCAATTTTTGACTTTGACTCTAAGAATTGGAATACTTCAGATATCTCATCTAAGTGCTATCATAGTCTGTGATTTACGTGGTTTACTTAGCACTTACTTAGTCCGACCCAAGATATCATTGCATGTTTTCTTCTAATAGTTTTATAGTTTCAGATCTTACCTTTAGGTCTTTAATTCATTTTAAGTTAGTTTTTGTATACAATATAAGGTAAGGGCCCAGCTTCATTCTTTTGTTTGTGAATATCCAGTTTTCCCATGATGCCTGTTTTTTAATTAACCCAAAGTCTTAAATATATGTGTGAAAGAGACGAAGGATTGGATGAAGATCAAGCAGAATGTGGAAGATGGAGGACGCCTGTCAAGACATTGAGAACTAGAGGAAACTTGGGAATTTCTGGGCTCATAAGGCACAGAGAAGATGCCCTTGGGATGTACAAAGAAATCAGGGATTCTGAGGAAGTAGGAATTTCATCAAAGTTGAAGAAACTATTAGAAGAAGGCTCCGAGGGGCATTCTTCTAAGGAACACCTGTTTTTCTTGTGCTTTATATATGCTATTATAATTCCTATAATTCCAACTTGTCCACAAGACAGCACATTTGGGAAAGCAAAATATAGATCTAAATTATTTACAACTGTTTCCTTATGGCTCAACACAATGCCTGGTACATAGTGTCTTCTCAGTCCCATATTTGCTGAATAACAGATTAAAGGACTCCCACGTGATTATAGACTAGATTATCTGGCTATATCTTTTTACAAAATACCTAGAAAGACTGTATGAAGTATAACAAAAAATTGTCCAACATAGAAAAAACAAAGAAAGGCCCTTCCTAGATTCCAGCGGGAGAAGGGTAACCACTGCGAACTGTGCTGAGAGCCTTCTCTGTAACAAAGGAAAGACAGCCAGATAATCATTCCATCTAAGGGACAGACACTGATTCCAGACCTTATGGCCTTCCTGTGTCACCTCAAGGAGGAAAAAAATGCTAAGAAATATGTGTGAAGTTCAAGACCCGAAACACAGGCCCACTGAAAGAGAGAGACTTAATCATAAGATTAAAACACCCCTCCAACACACACCCCTCACCACCTCACCAACAGGGAGTTCCAGCTGACAGAACTGTAAGAAGAGACTCCCCCAGTGTGAGCACTTGGGGACTCCTGACGCTAACAGGAGAAACAATGGCAAGGAGACAGAAGTAAGTAACCGGAGAGCAAATGTAATAAATAGAAAGCAGCTGCAAAAAAAAAAAAAAAATCAATTAATTGAATTAAGAGGCATTAATCCAATCATATTAACCGGTAGCAACAGTAGAGAAATCGCCACAGCGGGTAAAAAACAAAACTGTGTGGTCTATAAAAAGCTCATTTTACATACAAAATTCAGATGGGCTAAAAGAAAGGTAATAGAATTTTGCTATGCTAAAACTCATTGAAAGAAAGCTGGAGAAGCTGTATTAATAACAGACAAAGACAACTCCAGAGCAAGGAAAATTATCAGAAGTATTGCCTACTGACAAAAGGATCAATTTTCCAAAAACACATAGCAATCCTAAACATGTATGACCTAACAAAGAGTACCCAAACACATTAGGCAGAAACTGATCAAACTGAAATAGAAACAGACAAATGACCATCATGGTTGGAGACTCCGAGATGCCTCTTTCAGTAACTGAGAAATCAGGCAAGCAGGAAATCACTCAGGACATAGTAGACCGTGGAGTTCTATCAATTAACTCCACCAAATTGACGATTACAGGAGAGTCCATCCAACCACGAAGAACACATGCATCTTAAGCTCTCATGGAATAGTCATCACAAGTGGTACCCTGGGACGTAAAATGCATCATAACAATTGAACAATAGTAAAATCATAGACGGATGTCCTCATACGACTGTAGAATTAATGTAAAAATACACAACAAAGATAGCTGGAGGGGTCATGAATATTTGGAAAGTTTAAAATGGCCTAAACAACACCTATGTCAAAGAAGGACTCTGATGAGAAATTGTGAAATATTTTGAACTAAAGGGAAGCAAAATTACCTTTTATCAAAATGTTGGGGTATCAGAGAAAGCAGTACTTAGAGTATATGTACTAGAGATAAATACAGGTCTTAAAACCATATCCCAGGCTTTACCTTAGTCAACAAGAGGAACATGCTTAATGTAAGCCTAGAGAATGAGCAAAAGAAATAATAAATGAACATAGAAATCCTTGCAATCAAAACCAGGAAAGTAGGGCACTTGGGTGGCTCAGTGGCTTGAGCCTCTGCCTTCAGCTCTCGGGGTCCTGGGATGGAGTCCCACATCGGGCTCTCTGCTCAGTGGGGAGCCTGCTTCCCCCTCTCTCTGCCTGCCTCTCTGCCTACTTGTGATCTCTGTCTGTCAAGTAAATAAATAAAATCTGAAAAAAAAACAACAACAGGAAAATTGTAGAGAAAATCAAGGTAACCACAAGGTGGTTCTTTGAAAAGAACCATGGAGTTGATGAAACCGGGCGAATCCTCGTCCCAGTCAGAACGACTAAAGCCCCACGCCCTGGCAGTGCTGGTTGCTGGTGAAGATGCGCTGTAACAAGGACTCTCCTGGGGACTCGCTGGGATACAAGGGCTCACAATGGCGCACCAGCTGGGAAAATAGCTCAGCAGTTTCTCACAGAACCACGCATCGTTTTGACACATGTTCCAACCATGACACTTCCTGGTATTTACCCAGTGGAATTAGAAACACATCCACACAGAACACGCACACAAACATTTATGGACGTTTTATTCACAATTGCCAAAAACCGGGAGCAATTAAGACGCCCTTCGATGAATTGAAAGGATAAACAAATTATATATTCATATATTGGAAAACCACTCAGCAATGAAAAGAGAAGCTGTCTCAAGCTACATAAAGACACAGATGGGGCACCTGCGTGGCTCAGTTGGTTAAGCGACTGCCTTCGGCTCAGGTCATGCTCCTGGAGTCCCAGGATTGAGTCCTACGTCAGGCTCCCAGCTCAGCAGGGAGTCTGCTTCTCCCTCTGGCCCTCCCCCTTCTCATGCTCTCTCTCTCTCTTCCTCTCTCTTTGATTCTCTCTCTCTTTCAAAGAAATAAATAAAATCTTAAAAAAAAAAAAGACACAGATGACTCTTAAAGCCACAGTGCCAAGTGAAACAAGCTTGTCTGAAAAGGATGTACACTAGGTAAGTCCAATTACATGACCTTTCGAAGAAGGCAAACTGTACTGGAAGTAAAGCAATCATTGCCCAAGGTCCCAGGATGAAGTTTCAGGTGGGAAGATGGAACTGGTAAGTCACAGGGGATTTTGGGGTGTGTGTGTGTGTGTGTGTGTGTGTGTGTGTGTGTGGTGAAACTACTTTGTGTGACCCTGTAATGACAGGTGCATGACATTCTGCATGCAGTTACACTAGTAAGGACAAGTTGCTGTCCCTTCCATGGCAAATGTAAAATCTACCTGCCTGCTCTGGGTTAGCTGCCCCCTTCCCCAGGGTCAGTACCATGGAAGTGGCTCAGTGTCGATCTCCGCTGTTGGCGGGAGGCCCTCAACCACAGGGTTGGCCAGGTAAGCAGTGGTGGCCCTTAGGTGAGCGTTTGTGGTTGTTTCCATGACTAACCTCTGTCCTTGCTTCCAAAGGACTCACTGAACAGACACCAGACTGGCTGGAGGAAGCAGCCAGCTGATGAGCCCAAGAGGGCCACTTTCTCCACCTGGCACCTCCCCCTATCTGAAGTGTCTCCTGAAATGGACATCTGCGCATCCGAGTCCCTTCCCAGAGCCTGTCCACACATTTCTTCCCCAGACTTCCTTGTTATGTAAGCATTCTAATCTTGTTATTTTGAAGTCCCCAATGATCTGGGTAAAACCATTAGCTACTGCCAGGAGTCAACAGTGATCTGTAGCTTAAGCTCTGTCTTGATCCCCATCAGGATCAGCACCTTCTAGTTTTTGAGGTCTTTCTCTTTCTTGATGATCTTGTAATAAAGCTTTTGAAGGAAGCGTGATGGCAGGAACACTGACCCAAGAGCTCGAAGTTGGAAAACCTAGTCAGGGGTGTGACCCAGGGCAGGTCATGTAACCTCTCTTTTCCTCGGGAGGTTTTCACAATTTTATTTATTTATTTGGAAGAGGCAGATAAAGAGGAGAGAGAGAGAGAGCATGAGTGGGCAGAGGGAGAGGGAGAAGAAGAGTCCTCACCGAGCAGGGAGCCCAGTGCCAGACTCGATCCCAGGACCTCGGGATCATGACCTGAGCCGAAGGAATTAACCAACTGAGCCACCCAGGCGCCCCTACCTCAGGATTTTTATCTGTAAAATCAGTCAACTGGAATTGAAGTTTGACATACAGGAATTGGTTTTGTGGTTGTAAAACGTGGCACCTAAGAATTTAAGATAATTTGAAGAATAAATGTATTTATATGACATCTCAGCCTTAGCCACTTGGATATTTGAATAATTCTTCATTTCACATTGTTAGTAAATCCATTAAAATTTATGGCATAATAGATGCATATTTCATGCAATTATTCATGTTAGAAATTCCAACGTAGCATCGATTTGTGTAATATTTGTGACAGTAATTACCATTAATATTCACTGGCTGCTCCTTTCAGAAAGGCACCATGCTGGTTCCTCTACACACATCATTTCATTATTGCTCACAACTCCATTAGGGAAATGCCTTTGTCTTTGATTAGTCCTCCTTCAGAGAAGAGATTTGGTTGTGAATGGTTTGCTTGAAAGGTTTTCTGCTCATAAGCGCTGTGAGCAGGTGGGGAGGCGACAGAGAACAGAGGGGCCACCCCTCTGAGGACCCTCGAAAGAATGAAGCACACATTGGAATTGCGCCTGAGTCTGGGGACAGCGGGCACCACCTGCTGCCCTTGGCTGTCGATGGCCATTCTGGGCACGTCCAGCCTGCACACAAAGAGGACAGGTGTGTGCCTGTGGCCGGAACGCACCTCCAGGCAGGGCAATTCGGGAAGGTGGGCGTGGGGGACTCAGAGAGGGGACACCCCGGGACACCAAGAAATTACAGACAGGGCACGGACAGCGTCTGGTGCCACGGTTCTTCCTGCCTTTTTGTAAATTAAGAAAGTGCCCCATTCTGCAATAGTTATAAGCACGTAAGGACACACTAAGAATAGCATTTTAGAAGGTTAAACGGCATTTGAGAACGGTGAGTTTTCACCTTCAAGGTTGAATTCACTCTGAAATATCAGCTGTAGAGTGTTGACAGGTGAAGGCTTATTTCCATTTTGTTTTCACTCTCGTAAATACCCCGTGTGCCCAAGGGGGCGGCGTTCACTCATCCCCACGCTTCCTTCACTCACTGGCCGCAGAGCAGAGCACGCAGACCTGCGATTCTCACCGAACCTCATGTGGTCCTGCTTCCAGCCCAGTAATTCACATCCCTGGAATCCCTCCCAGCGGCTGCAAAACCCAGATAGAGGGCTTCAAGGCGCCAGTTACATAATTCCTACACTTCTGCATATGAAGATGTGAAACAAATATTACAGGAAAGCGTTTCTATGAAGGGAGAGGCATAAAAATGGATGTGACATTTACTCACTTCTTAATTTGCTTTTCTGCAGGCGTTCTTGCAAGTTCTCGCTAAGCGTGCATGAGACCTTCCCGAAACGCTGCTCCTCAAGCCCGCGCCTCTGGGGCTCTGCCAGCTGCGCTTCCCCCTGTATCCCTAAAGGAAGACACATAAATAGAGAAAGCGCCAGGTAATCCTGGGGACTGAACTTCCAGATTTGAAGGCAATTTTTGAAAACTTAAATTGATAGGGACGACCTCCGTCAGTGGGGATTTCCTACCACGTTGGAGAAGCAATTCCTACTTTCTGATGTCAGCCATGGTCCGATTCACCAGCTCTTGGGTGGGGGGAGAGAGGGGAAAAGTAACAATTTATAACCACGGCTCAGGAGGAATTTCCTGGAAGCAACTGGGTGATGGCGTGGCACTCAGAAATGAGAGATGAGCATATATCTAACAAGCTGCAAAGACAATGTAATGAAAAATAATATTTTCAAAAAGCTGTGATGGCAAATTTGGATAAAACTATTTAAAAAAAAGAATCTTGAACGACCCCTCACACTGTCTAAAAAACTAACTCCGAGTGGATCATAGAGCTAAATTCAAATAAAACTATAAATGAAACAAATGAGATGCTTGTGATTTTGGGGTTGGGTGGAAATAGCCCAGACACACATCAAAGCAGGACTTAGAAAAGAAAAAGGCAAATAAGATGTCATCAAAATTTAAACCTTTGTATAAAAGACATGGTTAAGAGTATAAATAATAAGTCACAACCTGAGCAAAAGTACTTCCAAAATATACGTTGAGAAAGGGCTTATATCTAGAAAGTAGAGATAACTAACTCAAACTTAATACAAAAACAATCCAATTTTAAAAGATGCAAAAGATTTGGATAGATACTTCAAGAAAGCTCTGTGAATGTCAAATAAATACATAAAAAGATATGCAAATTTAAAAACAATAAAATGCCATTATACACTTTTTAGAATGGCAAAAAGCAAAAACAAAGCAAAAAAGCAATGGACACTACAAAATACAAATGTTGACACAGAGGAGACAGAGAGATGGCATCTCGGGAGTGCAAAATGGTGGAGCCCTTTGGAAAACAGTTTGGCTGTTTCTTATAAACTTAAACACACACTTAGCATATGACCTAACAATTCCATTCTTATGTACCTGCCCAAGAGAAATGAAAACTTCTGTTTCCTCAAAAACCTGTATGGAAATTTGTGTAATAGTTGGATCCACCCTGCCCAAAGCCGGAAGCACTAGAAACATCCTTCAGCAAGTGAATGAGCATCTCCTCTCTCTACACAGGAAGTGTTATGACTCAGCATTAAAAAGGACAAACTGCCACTACCCACAACTTCACAGATGAATTTCAAGTTCACTACACCACAGCTACCGGTATAGGATTGCCTTTACATGACCTTGTTTAAAAGACAAAATTCCAGGACTAGAAGACAGAACAGTTGTTGACAGTCACAATACACGGGGGGGGGGGGGGGGGGGGAGGGGGGGGAGCTTGCATAGAAGGGGCATAAGATAAATCTGCTTGTTTGAATTCACGTGACCACGACATCTTCGCTTTCAACAAATTAAATCCTATTATATTAAGCAACCACATAGAGCTGTGTCTCCCTGGCTCATGACAGTAAGAATAAATTTAATTTTGAAGATACCTACATCTCTAATGAATCGTACAGATGGCATTACTTGAATTAGGAAGAAAGCCCTGAACGTGTGTTAGTTTCCTGCTAAATGTCTATATATTCATGTATCTATATATGAGATGTAGGAGTGAAGGCAAAGGAGGGAAGTAAGAAAGTGAGAAATCCCACCCTTCTTCACTCCATCTGCCAGACTGATTTTTTAAAAAAATAATAATGCATTTATCTTTATTCTTCATTTCTAGCTATTTTTGTCACTGTGAACCCAAGAATCTCTCTTAAATTATTTCTGAAGTAAAAAGTAAAGCTCCTAGGACTCATACTTTCATGGAGGTGTTAAAATATTACACCAGGGATATAAAATTAATTGTCCTGTTTTAGTATCCTATGACGCCATTTTTTATAGTTCATCAGAGTTAGAACTTGTAGCTAAGCGGTCTTTACTAAAAACATTTCCATATAAAGAATCCTTAACTCACCTCCCTGTATACACCCAGGAAATAATTCTTACTCTTTTCTTAAAAAAAGAAAAAAGAAAGAAAGTAAGTAAGTAAGAAAAAAAGGAAAAAAAAACTCATAGAAAGAAACTTTCAGATTGAAAATAGTGCATCCTGAATGATTCAAGGACGTGCTTGGGTCAGAGTGACCCCCAGGAATCCATAGCGGCCAGTCAAAGGATTGACTGCTATTCCTTCTTGCTGGTGACCTAGATCATGAACCAGATAGAACAGAGGTCCCACTGATTCCTAGTGACTTCAAAGTCAGGGATAGACAGCAGCACAACACATAGCAACATTCACCTAACTTGAAAAAATAGAAAAGCAACCAAAGACACAGTAAAGAACATGGAAGTGGAGCAGATTATAGACTCTATCAAGGATACCCTGATTATTCAAGAAACATGTATTCTATGTGTTGCTTAACACTTCTTAACACTTCTTCGTACTTAACATACTTCAAAGGTAGTATGCTAGGTGTTGAAGGATTACATTCTCAAAGCACCTATAAAATGTGTGATGAAGAAAGTGATGAATGGATTCTCATAACTGATGAAAAAGACAGTGGGAAGGACCAGGGGTGGTTTCTAGTAAGATGACAAAGTAAAGGGTCAGAGAGACTAAGATTGGGCACTTGCACAGACTGTAAACACAGGTAGAATAGGAGATATATGGAGAGGAGGGGGTCGTTTTCCAGGTCTTAGATCTTATCCAAACAAGAATGTGGACACTGTGAAAAAGAATGAAAGCAAAGACACGAAAGTGGATTATATATACTTAGAGATAGGAACATTGTTTTAAACTTCCTGAACTGGGTTCTAGTCCCAAGCCCTCTTCTTGGCTGCCATCTCCATCCCTGTGTCCCATCACCTGTGCCCCCTTAGGCCAAACCCCAGAGGAGCCCCGGGAGTACACAAGGATGAACGTGGGCAGGGTGTTGGAATCACAGGACGATTCCAGGGAAAACATCACTGCTGGTCGGCAGAAACACCCCCATGAAAGAGATTCTTGTTTGTGTTGTTTCTCTCCCTTTTCAACATTTTAGTTTTAGGTAAATGTAGACAAATGATTTTGCTATAAAGCAACAATGCAAAGCTCTAAAACACCGTAAACCACTAATACAGTTATACAAAGGGGCCCTATGAACTGTTTACCCAGTTTCCATGAATGAAACATTTTGAAAAACTATGGTACAATATTACAACCGAGATACCAGCACTGACACAGACGTTCAGAACATTTGCACCACCGCAAGAACTCCTCGATGCCCATTTATGTCCAATTACCCCCTAGTCCATCCTTGAAAGGATGGTTACCATCCCAACAACCACTAATCTGTACCCTGCTTCTAAATTTTGTCATTTCAAAAATTTTATATCAGTAAAACCATGCATTATGTAACATTTAAAAAAAAGATTTTATTTATTTATTTGACAGAGAGAGAAATCACACGTAGGCAGAGGCAGAGGGGGAAGCAGGCTCCCTGCTGAGCAGAGAACCTGATGTGGGGCTCGATCCCAGGACCCTGAGATTATGACCTGAGCCAAAGGCAGAGGCTTAACCCACTGAGCCACCCAGGAGCCCCATTATGGAACTTTTCAAAATGACTTTTTTTTTCTCAGCATATTTCCTTGGAGATTCATCCATATTGTTGCACATATCAATAATTCATTCATTTTTAATGCTGAGTAGTGTTTCATGGTAAAGATCTAAGACAGTTTGTTTAACCATTCATCCACTGAAGGACACTTGGGCTGTTTCCAGTTTCTGAGCATTGTGCATAAAGCTACTATAAATATTTGTGTACAGATTTTTATGTGAATATAAGTCTTCATTTTTCTAAGGGAAATGCCCAAGAGTGCAATTGTGGGGTTATATGGTAATTGCATATTTAGTTTTATAAGAAAATGTCAAGCAATTTTCTAGAATGGCTGTCTTGTTTTACTTTCCCACCAGCAACATAGGAATGGTCAAGTTTCTTTGTATCCTTGCCAGAAATGGGCATTTTCAAGTTTTTTAATTTTAGCCATTCTTACAGATATATGAAAATATCTCGTTGTGATTTAAATTAGCCTTCTCCTTATGGCTAATGATGTGAAACATCTTTTTATATGCTATTTGCCATCTGTGTATCCTCTTTGGAGGATAGACTCCCACTTCATTCTTCATTTTCAAGACCATTTTAGCTATTCTAGCTTCTCTGCATAAATGTTATAAAAAGTTTGTCTATGTCTACAAAAATCCTTGCTGGGATTTTGATAGGACTGGATTAGCACTAAATCGATCTCAGGAGAATTAACATTTTATTCTGTTGAGTCTTCCAATCCATAGTATGTCTCTCCATTTATTTAGATGCCTTTTGGTTCCTTTCATTAGAATTTTGCCACATGTAGCATACATATCTGGTTGTTTTGTTATGGGCATGCTTAATTCATTAGCTTTGAAGTAATTGTAAATGGTGTGTTTTCAACTCAGTACTCACATGTCCATTGTTACTCTACAGAAATACAGTTTATTTTTATGTGCTGCTCTGTTATCTGGTGAGCTTGCTAAATCCACATATCAGTTTTAGGGGATTTTTAAATTTTTTACAGATTCCTCAGGATTTTCTACACCCACGAATAAGTCACCTACAAAGAGGGGAAGATATGTTTCTTCTCCCACCCCCCAATTTATATTCCTTTTATTTCCTTTCTTGCTTTATTATGCTTTCTCGCACTTCTAATACTACCTTTAATAAGAGTAGTGAGAGTGAAAATGTGTCCTTGTTTTGAACTTAGAGGGTAAGCTTCAATCTTTTGTCAATAATTATGATGCTGCTGGGGGCTGTTTGTAAATGGTCTTTATCAATTTGAGATAATCCTGCCTTTGTTCCTTAGTTACTTTGTGTTCTTACCTCAATGAATATTGGATTTTGTTGAATAGTGTGTGTGTGTGTGTGTGTGTGTGTGTGTGTGTGTTACTTGATACAATCACGTGATTGCTCTTTAATCTGTTGGTCAGGTGGATTGCATTTTTAGATGCTGAATAGCCTTGCATAACTAGAACAAATACCACTTGGTTATGATGTATTGCTTCATATATAAAGCGAATGCTAGATCCAACAATGGTCGTCAAGATTTCTGTGTCTAAATTCATTGCTACTTTTTGGTCCTCTTTTTGTTAGGGGGCAACACTGGCCTGTTTCTGTCTTTTGGGTGTACAATTCACATGAAACTTCTTTAATTTTTGGTAAAATTACCAAAATTTTTGATGAAACTACCTGGGCTCTTTTCAAGGGATTTTCATTATGAATTTAATTTCATTCTTAGTTGTTAGCATTTTCAAATGATCTCTTTCATAGTTGGTGAGTTGTTATACTTTGTGAGGAGTTCCATTTCTCCCCAATCATTGAATTTACGCTGCATTATGTTTGAGAGGTAGCCCTCTTCCTTTTGGTGTTTCCCTGTACTGATTTCCCCTGAAATCAGTAATTCGTACCTTCTCTCTCTCTTTCTCTTTTTTTGTCAGTGTTAGTGCAGATTTGTCTATTTCCTGCATATTTTTAAAGAATCAGCTTTTACTTCATTGATTCACTTTCTTGTTTCCTATTTTCAATTTCTTCTTTTTTTTAAAGATTTTATTTATTTATTCAACAGAAGAGATCACAAGTAGGCAGAGAGGCAGGCAGAGAGAGAAAGAAGAGGAAGCAGGCTCCCTGCTGAGCAGAGAGCCCGATGCAGGGCTCGATCCCAGGACCCTGGGATTATGACCCGAGCCGATGGCAGAGGCTTTAACCCACTGAGCCACCCAGGCGCCCCATTTCCTATTTTCAATTTCATTGTTTCCTGCTTTTATCTTTACTTCTGCATGCTTTGGAATTACTTTGTTCTTTCTTTTACAGTGTCTGGCAGGAGGAACTCAGGTCAATAGTGTTTTTTTTCCAAGAAAAACACACCATGCCCTGCCTGTTTCTCACCCTCTGCTTGACTGCACTCATGTAGTTCAAATACTGTATCTCATTTTCCTTCAGAGCCATTTTTAAAATTTCCTTGGAGTCCTCCTCTTTGACTCTTGTTTTATTTACACATATGTTTCTGACTTTCCAAGTTTCTGAGTTTTATGGGATTTTTTTGTTGTTGATTTTTTTGCTTCAGCTGTCAGTATGACTGAAGAAATTCATGGGTCGCCTGGGTGGTCACTGGGTTAAAGCCTCTGCCTCAACTCGGGTCATGGTCCTGGGGTCCTGGGCTCTCTGCTCAGTGGGGAGCCTGCTTCCTCCTCTCTCTCTGCCTGCTTCTCTGCCTACTTGTGATCTCTGTCTGTCAAATGAATAAATAAAATCTTAAAAAAAAAGAAATCTATGAGAAGGACTTTCTTTTGTATTAATCTCTGTTTTTAACCCATACTGAGGTCCTTCTTTCAATTTTGAAGTTGTAGGATTTTTTCTGTTATGGCATCATTCTGGTTAGAGAAACTTTTCTAGTGATCCTTCATAGGCAGATTGGCCAGCAACAATCTGTCTGAGTTTTCCCTCACAGGAGAATGTCTTTATTTCCCTTCCATTCCTGAAAAATATTCTCCCCAGGCACAGAGTGCATGATTAGCAGTCCTTTCCCTTCAAGACTTGAAAACTATGCCATTGGCTTCCAGCGTCTATGATTGCGAATGAGAGATCTGCCAACATTTGTAGACTTTTGTATCTCCAACACAGGTAAAAGCTCATTTTTCTCTGACTTTTCTCAGCTTTTCTTTGCTTTTAGCTCACAAGATTTTATTTTATTTTATTTTATTTTCATTTTATTTATTTTTTTCAGTGTAACAGTATTCAGTCTTTTTGCACAACACCCAGTGCTCCATGCAAAACGTGCCCTCCCCATTACCCACCACCTGTTCCCCCAACCTCCCACCCCTGACCCTTCAAAACCCTCAGGTTGCCCCAACCTCCCACCCCTGACCCTTCAAAACCCTCAGGTTGTTTTTCAGAGTCCATAGTCTCTTATGGTTCGCCTCCCCTCCCCAATGTCCATAGCCCGCTCCCCCTCTCCCAATCCCACCTCCCCCCAGCAACCCCCAGTTTGTTTTGTGAGATTAAGAGTCATTTATGGTTTGTCTCCCTCCCAATCCCATCTTGTTTCATTTACTCTTCTCCTATCCCCCTACCCCCCCATGTTGCTTCTCCATGTCCTCATATCAGGGAGATCATATGATAGTTGTCTTTCTCCGATTGACTTATTTCACTAAGCATGATACGCTCTAGTTCCATCCACGTCGTCGCAAATGGCATGATTTCATTTCTTTTGATGGCTGCATAGTATTCCATTGTGTATATATACCACTTCTTCTTGATCCATTCATCTGTTGATGGACATCTAGGTTCTTTCCATAGTCTGGCTATTGTAGACATTGCTGCTATAAACATTCGGGTACACGTGCCCTTTCGGATCACTATGTTTGTATCTTTAGGGTAAATACCCAGTAGTGCGATTGCTGGGTCATAGGGTAGTTCTATTTTCAACATTTTGAGGAACCTCCATGCTGTTTTCCAGAGTGGTTGCACCAGCTTGCATTCCCACCAACAGTGGAGGAGGGTTCCCCTTTCTCCACATCCTCGCCAGCATCTGTCATTTCCTGACTTGTTAATTTTAGCCATTCTGACTGGTGTGAGGTGATATCTCATTGTGGTTTTGATTTGTATTTCCCTGATGCCGAGGGACGTGGAGCACTTTTTCATGTGTCTGTTGGCCATCTGGATGTCTTCTTTGCAGAAATGTCTGTTCATGTCCTCTGCCCATTTCTTGATTGGATTGTTTGTTCTTTGGGTGTTGAGTTTGCTAAGTTCCTTATAGATTTTGGATACTAGCCCTTTATCTGATATGTCGTTTGCAAATATCTTCTCCCATTCTGTCAGTTGTCTTTTGGTTTTGTGAACTGTTTCCTTTGCTGTGCAAAAGCTTTGGATCTTGATGAAATCCCAATAGTTCATTTTTGCCCTTGCTTCCCTTGCCTTTGCCGTTGTTCCTAGGAAGATGTTGCTACGGCTGAGGTCGAAGAGGTTGCTGCCTGCATTCTCCTCAAGGATTTTGATGGATTCCTTTCTCACATTGAGGTCCTTCATCCATTTGGAGTCTATTTTCGTGTGTGGTGTAAGGAAGTGGTCCAATTTCATTTTTCTGCATGTGGCTGTCCAATTTTCCCAGCACCATTTATTGAAGAGGCTGTCTTTTTTCCATTGGACATTCTTTCCTGCTTTGTCGAAGATTAGTTGACCATAGAGTTGAGGGTCGATTTCTGGGCTCTCTATTCTGTTCCACTGATCTATGTGTCTGTTTTTGTGCCAGTACCATGCTGTCTTGATGATGACAGCTTTGTAATAGAGCTTGAAGTCCGGAATTGTGATGCCACCAACTTTGGCTTTGTTCTTCAATATTCCTTTGGCTATTCGAGGTCTTTTCTGGTTCCATATAAATTTGAGGATTATTTGTTCCATTTCTTTGAAAAAAATGGATGGTATTTTGATAGGGATTGCATTAAATGTGTAGATTGCTTTAGGTAGCATAGACATTTTCACAATATTTATTCTTCCAATCCAGGAGCATGGAACATTTTTCCATTTTTTTGTGTCTTCCTCAATTTCTTTCATGAGTACTTTATAATTTTCTGTGTATAGATTCTTAGTCTCTTTGGTTAGGTTTATTCCTAGGTATCTTATAGTTTTGGGTACAATTGTAAATGGGATTGACTCCTTAATTTCTCTTTCTTCAGTCTTGTTGTTGGTGTACAGAAATGCAACTGATTTCTGTGCATTGATTTTATATCCTGACACTTTACTGAATTCCTGTACAAGTTCTAGCAGTTTTGGAGTGGAGTCTTTTGGGTTTTCCACATATAGTATCATATCATCTGCGAAGAGTGATAGTTTGACTTCTTCTTTACCAATTTGGATGCCTTTAATTTCTTTTTGTTGTCTGATTGCTGAGGCTAGGACTTCTAGTACTATGTTGAATAGCAGTGGTGATAATGGACATCCCTGCCGTGTTCCTGACCTTAACGGAAAAGCTTTCAGTTTTTCTCCATTGAGAATGATATTTGCGGTGGGTTTTTCATAGATTGCTTTGAACAAGAACCATATGATACTCTCAATAGATGCTGAAAAAGCATTTGACAAAGTACAGCATCCCTTCCTGATCAAAACTCTTCAAAGTGTGGGGATAGAGGGCACATACCACAAGATTTTATTTTTAAAGCTTTTATTTATTTGCGTGAAAGAGAGAGAAAGAGGGGGAGAACACAACCATGAGCAGGGGTGGGAAGGGCAGAGGCAGAGGGAGAAGCAGGCTCCCCATTGAGCAGGGAGCCTAATAGAGGGCTCAATCCCAGGACTCTAGGACATGAGCTGAGCTGAAGGCAGACACTTAGCCAACTGAGCCACCCAGGTGCCCCTAGCTTACAGAGTTGTAATTATGATGTCTCTTTGTGTGGATATTGGGGCTAGTCCATATGGGTTTGCTCAGTTTCTTGGGTCTACAGGTTTATGGCTCTCCAAATTGGGAGAAATTTTAGCCATTATTTCCTAGGATACTTTTTCAGTTCCACTCTCTTCTCTTCTGGGCCTCTAGAAACACAAATGTTAACTCTGACTATAGTCCCACAGATACATGGCCCTTTTCATTTCTTTTCAGTCTACTTCCTGTCTGTTCAGATCGGTAAATCTTATGGATCTGTCCTCACATTCTACCCTCTGTCATCTCTGCTCCACTCTTGAGACCGTCCCATTGAGTTTTGTTTCAGTGCCTGTATTTTTCAGTTCTATAATTGTTTCCTTCTTCTTCATAGTTTCCATTTCTTGGCTAAGATTTCCCATAACTGCTCGTTACACATTTTGGACATTAAAATAAGACACTTTATATCCCATTAGCCAGTGTGTTAAGTGTCAGTCTGGTTAGGGTGCAGTCCTGGGACGGGTGGTGTATTTTCAGCTTCCTGCTGGAACCTTCTGGAAAGCACCTAGTGGAAGAGGGACACAGAGTTACACTGCTTTGATTCGGACAGTGGGTGGGTGTTCAGCTTCCCTGATTGGGCCCACTGACTGCGCAGACGAGCGGGAGAGGGATGTCAAGGACCTCACTGGCCCAGCACCTCCTATCCTGGTTCTTTGCTTCAGGGTTGGAGGGGAAGCTCAGCAGATGGGGAGAACCGGCATGCAAGCAGGCCCTGTTGCAGGCGTTCTGTCCTGTCCCTGCCCCGCGTTCAGGGAGGTCCTGCTCCCCTCAGCAATGGTAGAGAGTGGAGTACATCCCAACCCCAACTTGGACCACCTCATCAGTCTCCTGAGTTGCAGATAGGAGTGGAGGCTCCATCGTCCAGTGGTCCCTAATGTCACCAGGGAGGAGGGGTGAGTCCGAGTGAGGAGTAATCCTGCCTCCTGTTGCCTTGACAAATCCCCTTGCCAGTTGGTGAGGAGGGAGGGCTCAGCGCAGGACATAGACCTGCTGTGGAAAAGTGAGCGCCACCTGTCTCTGCTGCCCTGGGGAAAGATAAGCAGCTTCCTGCTCTGTCTTCAGACACCACCGGACACCTGGCCAAGGAGCCAGCCCACCACATGCTTCCATGGAACCCCACCTGGGTCAATGTTCTGAAAGATCTGTTCTCCGAAACCAGGGAGCTATGGGGTTTTTTCAGCTGCCATCAGATGGGCACTGCAGACAAGTTTCCTGTTGCTAGACCATGCTCTTCTCGGTCCTTTAGCTAAAAATGGGGTGAACAGAGCTGTTTGGGAGCTTTATTGTCTATGGATTTTGGTGGTTCCAGGTCAGGAGTTTCTCCAGAACCATATCTGGACCCACGGAAGGAAATGCAAAAGCTGTGGGAACTCACCACGGTGCTCTTCTTTATGGCCAGAAATTCCTTGGCTTCTACCTTCTCCTCCGCACCTCTCAGAGTCTGCTTATGCTTGCTGTTGTGCTAATCTAGGATCTTGTAGCTGGAGGAGGGGGGTGCTGTGAGGAACCACACATCTCCATCTGGTGAGAAGGGAAGTGCCGTTTCTTATCCACTGTGCCATGGAGAGAGGACATCATCATTTTTCCCGAGAATGAAAAGGAATCCTTCATAACTAAAAGTTCAGTCCCATGAAAAAGAAAAATGATGCTTAGCTAACTCCTGGGGCGGATCACTCGTCAGAATGTGAGAGAACGCAGGGAGATGAAGGCTGGAGCACGGGTGATCACTACCTTTTCCAATTTGGATCACGCTTCCTTGAGGGCACATCACTAAAACACACTTTCAGCCATGGTGGCAGAGCAGGAATGATACCACTGTAGTCTGAGCATAGCCTCAATTCACAGAACAGTGCGATTCATGGCTGGCTTAAGCTCTCTACCATGTACACTGGATATTTAAGTCAACGAGGCTAATTCTGTTATTCAAGGTCAAACATAAAGCTCTGTCTATTCTTAGCCTCTTACTTTCTCCTTGCTCTCTGGCTTCTTGATCAAGTATTTAGGGCATCTGGAATACTTCTTCTACCCCTTTCTCCATTTCCTTTACTCTCATTCCCCAGAGGTTTAAACCTGATCAGGGGGCAAGTGCTCCCACCGTATCCACCTCCTTGGCGCAGGTCAAGGTGGAAGTGAAGGTGATCAGGTTCTCCATCTGTTGAACTCTGAGCATCTGCCTTGTGCCTGGCATTGTTCTAGGAACTGTGGGATTCGGTGAAGGACAAAGTACGAAAGTCCTCCTGCTCTTACAGAACTTGTATTTAATTAGAGCAAAGAAGGAAAACGAACAAAGAAATCCTCAGGTAGCTCTAAGTGTACAATGTGTTAAAATGGGCTAGTATCTGGGGGCATCTGGGGGTGCATTCGGTTAAGCATCCAACTCTTGGTTTCAGTCCAGATTGTGATCTTGGGTTCTGAGATCGAGCCTTGCAACAGGCTCCATGCTCAGCACAGAGTCCCCTTAAGACTCTCTCTCTACTCTCCTTCTGTCCCTCCCCCTGCTTGTGCTTTCTCTCTCCCTCTCTATCTCAAAAAAATAAATAGTTCAAAAATAATAAAATAAAATAAGGTAATATGTTAGAGATCTTGTGGGTATTCTTGTTTGATTTGGTGGCTAAGTAAGACCTCTTTAAGGAACTGTTATTCATGATAAGACGTGAAGGGCTAAGAAGGTCATTCTATCTGGGAGGCCATTCAGTGCAAGAGGGGAGCTGATACGATCCCAAACAGGGATGAGCTTGGCTTGTTTAGGGGAGATAAGAAGTTGATGTTTCTTACGTATTACGGTGAAAGGGGTGTGTGTGTAAAAAAGGATGAAGAGAAGTCAGGCACCAATTCACAGAGAGGAAGGCTATGAAGGAACCAGAATACGGGATCTGGATTTTACTTAGAGGGTGAGTGACAACCATTGGAGAATTCTGCCCTGAGGACTTAGAGCATCTCCTTTTTCTAACAGCTCTCTCAGTCTCCACTGTGGGTAACCAAGGGGGCAAATGCTGCTGCAAAGATCGGGGAGGGAGGACAGCTGGGACCAGCACAGCGTTGACGGAGTTGGGGACACACAGAGTGGGTGAGTTTGCTGGTGAGCTGGATGTGTAGACTGAAGGAAGGGGGTACAGGGTCCAGCATGCATCACAGGTAGATTCTGACTGAGTTTTTCTTGTGCCTTTGTGCCTGTCTAGGACACCACAAATTTTCTTTTTTCATGTTGCTCCTAGAGGGAGTGGGTTTCCACTGAGCTCCGTGGGAGGAACCCCACTTTGCCCCACTTTCTATCTCTAGGGAAGAAGAAGATGGATCTGAACAGTGAGATGAGGTGTGCCCATGGTTCAGGACCCCCGTGCGTTCCCTGTCTCTTAGCGTCCACTGTTTTCTCCCTTCCTACTGGGGCAAGGGCTGCATTCTCCATCTGTGCTTGGACTCGAGCGTGTTTGCCTGAGCCCAGTTGTTTGAAGATAGAAAGCCAGGCCCTTCTTTTAACAGTATGCCTGTTGCGAGCAAGGATGTTTTGATCTCAAGGCATCTCTCTTTTGTGTTCCACATTTCAATTTGCTCCAAACTCAGAAAGGAAAGACATATTAGTAGGGTTCTCTTAATTCAATACATTAGTTCTCTGTCCAAGACCGTTGATAAATTGGGGAGAACTGGCATCTGTGCGGAGACAATACACACTGATGTATCAGAGATTTTTAAGAGGAAGATTGCTTTTGCTAGCTAACGGTCTGTGGGGGTTTCTTTTTCCATTCAGCAGTTCTCTCGGGAAAAACAAAGGACACATGATTAGTAAGACTGCTGATAGAGAACGTGTCTTGTTTTTGAACCAATGCATTTTTTTTCACTTTCTTGCCTAATGCAAATATAACATAAATGTCTTTATTCTTCTGGAATGGATAAACACTATGAAAAGGAAGAAAAATTTGGAAGATGACTCTTGGATTTCATCCCTTTAACACAGTAATTATTTCCCACATGCTCCTTTCTTTTATCTATATCCATGTTTTTCTAGATGCTTCCAGAAACAAAACACGGAGAATGCAGAAGAAAGACAAGTGGTCCAAGGATAATGACCCGTAGAGAATCTTAATAACCTAGAGAGCACCATGAAATAGGATTTCCAACAACTCCATAACAGCAATGCACACTATAAAAATAATGTCATGCTCTAAAGGGAGGCTAACCAGTTTTGAGTTGAAAAGCGTAACCAGGACAGCGCTAGAGTAAATATTGTGACATCCCATTGAGACTATGAAAAGTATTCTATTTCTTGGATATTAATTGCTCTGTGGCTGGTGTGTCAGGAAAAGTCCAGTTTCTGTAAACCTTCCCAGGCTCATTTGAGTTTCGAAGACCTCTTTGGTCTCCTAAAACATGTGGCTTGGGGGCAGTAGTCAGCCCTGTCCACATGGGGGAGAGAGGGCGTTGGTCATCTGTCTATGACAACACCTCTTTCATGCACAGACATGTGGTTCCACAAGAGCTTGGGCCACTCTATTCCCACAGTCATGCCCATTATAAAGAGACAACATGGTGGGTCCGGGGAGAAGGAAGTCATAGATGGCTGTTTAGTGTTTTATGCATAATGATGACTTTGGCACATTTGCAACTTTGTTAGGGAAAAGAGAGGTTGACTCAGTGGTAGAAAGGAGACAACACAGTTCTATGCACTAGGATTTCCAGGATCTCCTCCACGGCCTGGCTCTGGGTGAGAGGCAAGCAAGGAAAGGAACTTGTAAGCAGGGTGAATCTGGGGCAGCATTCTTGGGGGACAGTCACAGCAGGTAGATGACGGGTGTGAGGCTGCAACCTCCTTCATTGTGAGCTTCTGGTCGGTGCTGGGGTTGAGTGGAGGCCCTCTGGTCCAGGACCAGCACCAGCCGTGCAAGGCTCCATTCCCCTGTGCTAAAATCCTGCGATGGTAGGTCCAGAACCCTTCCCTGTGGGACTGATTTCTTACACGTATCCCCTGGAGGAAAGTTTGCTGAACTTCTCATCGCACAATGACATTGTGTTCTCAAAGATCGCAGTTGGGTAATGCTTGAAAACTTTTTGTATGAATCTGCCTTCCTTTTCTCAGATGAACCGAGGCCGTTCAGCGGGAAACCTCGGTGGGAACCCAGAAGTAAACACATCTTTGGGAGAGTCACGCCATGTGTTTCTCTTCTGCTCTGGTCCCATTTGTCGTGCCGAGCCTGCTGCCTGCCCCCTGCTGCAGATGCCCATCAACCCTGGCTTCCCAAACTCCTTGCTCCTGTCCCGCAGGTGGGAACTAGAGACACGGGCCCATCATGGTTTTTTGTCAGTTCTGAATTCTCAGCACTATGAAAACCAAAATTCTGGGCAGAAAAAGCATGATGAACTTACATGAGACAGTTTATTGTTTATTAATTACCCTTAGTGAGAATGGCTGTAGGTTTTGTGCCAAAATACCATTGTGTTTTGTTTCTGGAGCTGGCCCAGCCTTCACGGTGGGTGAGACTCAGTGAATGTTATAAGCTCCCTAGTACCTTTCGATGATCTAAAAATCTCCTGGTCCAAAAACAGCGAGACGCAGGGTTTTGATGTGTTGCATCAAAGTGGAACAGATCTGCAGGTGCTTAAGTGAGGGTCGAGCAGACATTATTATCTTTCCTTAATACCATGAAAGTCTATTCATGTCACCAACATAGAGAGTCACAGCCCGAGCTCTTCCATCACCGTGAGCATCGTTCGTGTGGCTCTTTTACAACCACATCAACACACACATCAAGTAATTTATCCCAAAATTGTGATAGAAAGGAAACCTACCATAAGAAGTCTTTCTGAAGTGGTTTTTTTCATGCACTCGCCTCCCCTGGAGAGCTATCCCGGTTGTTGTGTGGATCAACATTCTGTTCCTTCTCATCGTTGAGGGACATCCCTCAACAGGAACGTGTGACCGTCTGATTGACTGTTCACCTCGTGAAGAACGTTTGGGGGGCTTCTCGGTTGGGCTGTTACAAATAAAAGTGCTGTGACCATTCATGTATAGACTTTGTTTGTGAACGTACGTTTCCGTGTCTCTGGGATCAAACACCCAAGAATGCAACTGCTGGCTTGTGTGATAAATGCACGTTTCATTTGATAAGAAACCACCAACCCATTTCCAGAATGGCTCTTCCATGTGTGAATGGTCCTGCTTCTCATCCTCCTAGCTACTATTTGGTGGTGTTCGAATTATTTATTTTAACCATTCTGGTAGCTGTGCAGTGATATCTTGTTGTGGTTTAATTTGCATTCCTTGTGGCTTGTGATGATGAACATCTCTCCATGTGCTCATTTGCCATCTGTGGATCCTGTTTAGTTAGATGTTGCAATCTTTTGTACATGCTCAAAGTGGATTGATCAGAGTTTTTTCCATTGAGTTTTGAGAGTCCTTTCGATCTTCTGGTTACTGGTCCTTTGTCAGATGTGAGGTTTGCAACACGACATTTGGTTTCTCTCAATCTGTACCTTATCTTGCCAGACCTCTCACAAGGGCTTTCATGGACCACAAGACCTTTAAGCTCGGTGAGGTTCAATGTATTAACTTTTCTGCAGATAGATTTTCTAAGTGTGTGTGTCAAGTCTAAGAACTCATTGCCTAACCCAATATCCCAAAGATTTTCTACACTTTTTAAAAAAAATTTGCACTTTCATGCTTTATATTTAAGCACATGCTTCATTTCAGTTCCTCTTTATATATTGTCTACAGATTGGGTTGTGATTCCTTCTTTCATGAACGGATATCCAATGGATCCAGCTCTGTGTATTGAAAAGACTGCATTTCTAACATTGAAAAGCTTTTTTCCCGTTGTCAGAAAACAGTGAGCATGTTTGTTTGAACCTAGGTCCAGATTCTGTGTTCCGCTCCATTGACATGTGTCTATCTTTCCATCGACATCACACTGTCTTAATTACCATAGTCATACAGTAAGCCTTAATCCTGCTGCCGTTATCCCCACATCGCTCTTTATTTTGAAGATTGTTTTGGGCATTTTAGGGCCTGTCCCTTTCCCTATGAATTATAGAATGAGCTTGTCCATGTCTGTCAGAAACCTTGCTGGAATTTTGATAGAATTGCATTAAACTCATAGACCAATTTGGGAAAAACTGGTACCTTTACTGTACGGATTTTTCTAACCCATCAACATTGTATTTCTCTCCATTTTGTCATTTCCAGGGGACAGATGCTTCCAGGCCTTGCTATGTGCATGCCTAAGTATTGCACCTTTGAATTACGCATAATACAATGTTATTAAAATAAGTTTCATGTGTCCATTATTAGTATGTAAAAATGAGATTGATTTTTGTGGTTGGTCTTATATCCTGCAACCTTGCTGAATTCATGTATTAGCTCTAGATGTGTTTATTTTTTTACAGATTCCTCAAGATTATACACACACACACACACACACACACGCACACACACACACATATATATATATAAACAATCATGCCAATTGAAAATAAAGGTTGATATCCAGGATCTATAAAGAACTCCTCAAACTCAACACACACAAAACAGATAATCATATCCAAAAATGGGCAGAAGATATGAACAGACACTTCTCCAACGAAGACATACAAATGGCTATCAGACACATGAAAAAATGTTCATCATCACTAGCCATCAGGGAGATTCAAATGAAAACCACATTGAGATACCACCTGACACCAGTTAGAATGGCCAAAATTAGCAAGACAGGAAACAACGTGTGTTGGAGAGGATGTGGAAAAAGGGGAACCCTCTCACACTGTTGGTGAGAAGGCAAGTTGGTGCAGCGACTTTGGAGAACAGTGTGGAGATTCCTCACGAAATTAAAAACAGAGCTTCCCTATGACCCTGCAATTGCACTACTGGGTATTTACCCCAAAGATACAGATGTGGTGAAAAGAAGGGCCATCTGTACCCCAATGTTTATAGCAGCAATGGCCATGGTCGCCAAACTGTGGAAAGAACCAAGATGCCCTTCAACAGACGAATGGATAAGGAAGATGTGGTCCATATACACAATGGAGGATTATGCCTCCATCAGAAAGGATGAATACCCAACTTTTGTAGCAACATGGACGGGACTGGAAGAGATTATGCTGAGTGAAATAAGTCAAACAGAGAGAGTCAAGTATCATATGGTTTCCCTTATTTGTGGAGCATAACAAATAACATGCAGGACATAGGGAGATGGAGAGGAGAAGGCATTTGAGGGAAATTGGAAGGGGAGGTGAACCATGAGAGACTATGGACTCTGAAAAACAACCTGAGGGTTTTGAAAGGGGGGGGTGGGAGTTTGGGGGGACCAGGTGGTGGGTATTAGGGAGGGCACGTATTGCATGGAGCACTGGGTGTGATGCCAAAACAATGAATACTGTTACGCTGAAAAGAAATTAAAAAAAAAAAAAAAGAAAGTCAGTTTTACTTCTTCCTTGGAATATGAATGCTTGATTGTAATGACCAGATCTTCAAGTAGTATTGAATAATAGTGATGTGTGTGGACTTCTACCTTGTTCCTGCTACCATGGGGAAAGCATGTAGTTTTTCACCATTAAGTATGATGCTAGCTACGAGAATTTTGTAGACAGTCATTATTAAGTTGAGTTAGTTTCTCTGTTGGTAACCTGCTGAGAATCTTTGTCATGAATGAGTGTTGGATTTTGTCAAATGTTTTTGGTTTGTCAATGGATGTAATGATAGGATTTTTCTTCTTTAGTCTGCTAATGTGGTAGGCTACATTGATTGGTTTTCAAAGGTGGAACCAGCCTTGTGTAGCTAGAAGAAATCTCCCTTGGTCGTGGTATATAATTTCTCTGTCTCTCTCTGTCTTCATCTGGTTTTGGTGCTGGTCATTCCAACTTCATAACGTCAGTTGGGAAGAGTAGCTTCTTCCATTTTGTGGAATAGATTATGTAGATCTGGTGTTAATTCTTCTTTAGATATTTAGTCTAATTCTCCAGTGAAGCCCCCAGGGTCTACAGATTTGGGGGGGGTGGAGCTTTATGCTATAATTTCAATGCCTTATATGGTTATAAGATCATTTAGGTTCTGTATTTCAACTTGGTTGGATTTTGGAATTTGTGGTATTTCAAGGCATTGGTTTATTTCCTTTAAACTGAAGAATGTAAGTGTAGATTTGTCTATATCATCCTCTTCTTACTTTTTCAAATGCAGAATCTGTGGTGATATTCCTTATTTCATTCCTGATAATGATGACATATTTCTGCTCTTTTGGTTTTTGTCAGTCTTGCTAGAGGTTTACCAGATTATTGATTTTTTAAAAAATAGCTTCTTGTTTCATTGTTTTTTTTCCTATATTGTATTTTTAATTTCATTAATTTCTGCTTTTGTCTTTGGTATATCTTTACTTCTGCTAACTTGGCTTTCTTTCGTTCTCAGTTTATTGAGGTAGGAACCAAGATTATTAATTTGGTTTTTTTTCTAATAGAACCATGTATTGCTATAAATTTCCCCTCAGCATTGCTTTATGCACATGACGTATACTTTTTGTATTGTGTTCTTATTTTCAAACTGTTCTATGTGTTTTCATTTCCTTTGAGACTTGGCTCTTAGCCCATGTTTTATTTAAAACTGTTTTGCTTAGTTTCCACTTATTTATGCAAATGTTTAGGTAGTGAATGCTTGAGTGTATTCTAATTAAAAGAGGCAAACAATGCAAAACACAGGTGCTGTAATTTCTCCCAGGTCACACTGATCCCAGGGAATGATACTGCTCTCAGTGCCTTCTGCGAATATGTATGTAATACCGATGTATGCCTAATGTGTTTAACCACAGATGGGTTACACTGTACGTTTCTTTCCAAGGTCTGCTTTTTTTTTTTTTAATACATGACATTGTGTCTTAGAAACCATGCCAAATCACACCCTGACTACCACTTCCTTTTAACGACAACATCAGTGTTTCATAGTATGTATTTAATGGGACTTGAGTGCATTCTACGGATGGATAGACCTTTAGATCATTGGGAAATTTTTAAATTGCAAATTGGGCTTTGGTGAGCATACTAGAAGAGCAGAGGTTCGTCATAAATGTGCCTTCAACTCATTTTATTGTAGCTCTCTGCCCTCAGCCAAAGGAGGGGAGGGCAACGATGGAGAAACAGAAGAACCTGGAGAAATCCTGGTTACCAGTCCCACTTGCTAAAGGCATGCACTGATTCAAACATGGAGATGGCGTCAACAAGCTCCTTCTGTGTCTGGGAGTCCGTGGGTGTGTTGCAAAGCTGGGTCATCTCACCCCAATGCATGTAGGTTGAAGGAGGAGCTTGGACACCTGCAGAGGCCTGCAACACACAAGGCCAATATAAATAGAATGTTTGGAGAAAAGCTTGGGATGATAACCCCAGTTCTCATGCCCCAGGGTGATGTGCAGCTCCTGGCCACGCCTTAGAAGGGGTTGCAACAGTGACACCCACGTTGTATCGTGATAATGTTTGCAATGATGTGGGGTGGGCCCCTCGGCTGGAGAGCTAAAGTCTAAAGCTTCACCAGGAACTTTCACACACCAAGACTTTGAGCTTCAGACTGCTGAGAGAACCCTCTGCTAGAGGTCAAAGAGAGATGTCCCAGGCTTGTTTCTCCTCAGTGTGAGTTAGTGTTGAAGGACAGTTCATACTTCATGATAGCATAGCCCTAAATGAATGAGTTCAGAGAAACACGGGGCTCGGTATTTAGGGCTACCTCTTCCTGATGAAGATAGAGCAACAATCATT
Source organism: Meles meles (assembly GCF_922984935.1). Classification (NCBI taxonomy): domain Eukaryota; kingdom Metazoa; phylum Chordata; class Mammalia; order Carnivora; family Mustelidae; genus Meles; species Meles meles. Next base: position 97,052,842 of record NC_060076.1, read on the forward strand.
GGTTATCCCCAATAGTTTTTAGAAGTCAATTTTTCTCTGTATGATATTTTTGCTCAACACACTGAATCTGGACAACAATTCATTACACAATGTTCAAATGTATCTATGTGCATGTGTGAATATTCTTATGATATAGTTCCAAAAGTAGAGTGGTTGGGACTAAAGTTTGTATACCTACATATATCACTTTTAATACATATGTAAAAAAGTTTGTTAATAAACAGTTTTATATATAAATTGTGTGTGTATGTGTTCATTTACCATATATTATATACACACATACATATATTTATACATAGAGAGAGACAATTAGCATCTTAAAAAATGTTGCCATTGTATATCCTTACCCACAATATATGAGAATGCTCTTTATCAAGATTCTCACCAATTTTGGAAAATAGTGCAATTTCTTGCCATTCTAATAGGCCAAAATTAACTAATTTCTGTTTTAAAATTTATTCTAAGTTATCTTTGCATGTATTTAGCTGGCATTTATATTCGTCAAGAAATGATCTGCTCACAGAGTTTGTATTTCTGTTGAGATTTTGTCATATTTGTGAATACAAAAGATTTTTAAAAATATATGTAAGGATAATTTAAGGTAGGGATCCAGTTGTGTTTTTCTTAGGCAGCTGAACATTTAGTTCCTCCAACATCATTTATTAAATCGTTCATCTGCCTCCCGCACTGATTTCAGTATCAATTAAATGATAAACTAAATGCGTCTCCACACACTCAGTTCTGGAACCGTGATGTATTCGTCTGCAGCCAATAACTACTGCTTTAAGCAGAATTGCTTCTTACTATATTTTTCTGTTGGAAAAGCAAATTTATTTGCCTCATTACTTTCTTCGATAAGATTTTCTTAAACATGTGTGCATTTCTTTTTCCACCTAACTTCTAGCCAGTTTTTAAGGGCCATGAAAATGGTCTGTTGGGATTTTTATTGGAATGGCCTTACCTTAATATATCAGTTTGAGGAAAGCTCTGAATTTCCAAAACAAGTGTATAATGTGTTTCTACGTTGATTTAAATCCTATGATGGGTCTTTCCGTGTAGTTTTGTCATTTCTCCAGATGATCTTTAAAACAAGTTAATTCCTAGGTATTTTCGGTTCATTGTTGCTATTTTAAGTATGAACAATTTGTCCCATGGCCCATTTTTCTAATTTGCTACTCTTGAGTTACAGAAAAGCTATAGAATATCTCATATTTCATGTATATCTGGCCACCTTATGGAATTGGTTCTTTCTCAGTTACTTCTTTTTTTTTTATTTTAAAAGATTTTATTTATTTTTTTGACAGAGAGAGATCACAAGCAGGCAGAGAGGCAGGCAGAGAGAGAGGAGGAAGCAGGCTCCCCACTGAGCAGAAAGCCCGATGCGGGGCTCCATCCCAGGACGCTGAGATCATGACCCAAGCCGAAGGCAGAGGCTTTAACCCACTGAGCCACCCAGGCACCCTCTCAGTTACTTCTCATCGAACATTGTATTCTCTGTAAGTAATGGCAGTTATGCACCATATCATGTCATATCATACTGTATCATATCATATCATATCATGTCATACTGTATCATATCATATCATGTCATATCATACTGTAACATATCATATCGTATCATATCATATCATATCATACTGTATCCTATCCTATCCTATCATATCATACTGTATCATATCATATCATACCATACTGTATCATATCATATCATATCATATCATATCATATACTGCATCATATCATATCATACTGTAGCATATCATATCATATCATATCATATCATACTGTATCGTATCATATCATGTCATATCATACTGTATCGTATCATATCGTATCATATCATATCATACCATACTGTATCCTATCCTATCCTATCCTATCATACTGTATCGTATCATATATCATACTGTATCATATCATATCATATCATATCATACTGTATCATATCATATCATACTGTAGCATATCATATCGTATCATATCATATCATATCATACTGTATCATATCATATGTCATATTATACTGTATCGTATCATATCATATCATACTGTATCATATCATATCATACTGTATCATATCATATCATGTCATATCATACTGTATCATATCATATCATACCATATCATACTGTATCTTATCATATCATATCATACTGTATCGTATCATGCCATATCATACTGTATCATATCATATCATATCATACTGTATCATATCATACCATATCATATCATACTGTATCATATCATATCATATCACATCCCTATCCAATATCAACCCTCATACTTGTGTTGTATGTTGATTATTGGCTGAGTTAGGGTCATCCTTTAACTAAAAGATTCCTTGTTATTATGTCATGTCCTGTCATATCATATCATATCATATCATATTAATTATATTATATTCCTTTTTATTAGGAATGCTTTTCATCCTTTCTTGTTCACACTTGATTTGCTGTAGGCATCTGGTATAATCATTTTTGAGATTTAGGAAATTTCCATTGCTGTTTTCATTCCCTCCAGTGATTTTCATAATCACTCATTCATTTGTCTCCAGCATTGAAGCTCAGGTTATAAGCCTCTTTCCCCAGATTTAGACACGTGCACTTTACATAGATCATTACCTGCGGAATCCTTAGATGCATTAAAACCTCAAAGACAGGGCCCAGTATCTTCCTTCCAAAAGTGTCTTCCCATCACACTGTCTACCTGTGATGGCAGTATTGCCCTCTAACTATGACCCTTGCCTCTTTCTGGGAATGGTCCTTGACATTTCATTCATTCAAGAAGAGAAAAAGGCATACTGTGAATAGGTAAACATATACATACATTCGTGCATGAATGTGTGTACATGTGTACACGTGTGTGTGTGTGTGTGTGTGTGTGTGCTGACGTGTGGAGAAAGAAAGGACAAGTATCAAATTTACGATGCTAATTTTTCTCCCTAGGGAGAGAAATCAGATGGCAGACAAAACCAAAAATATTTTATTTTTTTTTCTAAAGATTTTGTCTATTTACTTGTCAGAGACAGTGAGAGAACACAGTAGGAGGAGAGGCATAGGGAGAAGAAAGTTCCCCACTGAGCAGGGAGTCAGATGCTGGACTCAATCCCAGGACACGGGGTCACGACCTGAGCTGAAGGCAAAAGCCGACTGAGCCACCCAGGTGGCCCTCAAAAAGCATTTTAAAGTGTATTTATTATAACACATTCTCTTAATAAAACAACAAACTAAGACAAATCAATAAAGTAAAAAAGGACGATCTAAGGCAAATAATTCTAGGTGGTAAGCAAAAGGATGATTTTTACAATAGACTCCGTACTTTCATCTCTATTAAGATGTTTCTAAGGAAACGTTCCAAATCGAAGAGCACCAGAAAGTGGGAATAAGAAATGTGAATATTAATAAGAAATGGGCCTGCGGAGTATAAAGCAGGACTGTGAGCCAGGGAGCTGACATCATTAAGATGTAAATATGCAGACTGGCCTCACTCCTACAAGGTTCTCCGTAACTTTGCTGCCCCTCCTGGAGTTCTCTGTCCTATATTTCTTTAAAGGATGCTTCCCTGCCAACCTCAGGCTTCTACAAAACATGCAAATTCTGGTGAAAGGATTCCCTCCAGCTGTTCCCAGAGCTTCCCTGTCACTCTTTACCTACACACATGCAGGCATCTGGGTCACCTAAGAGGCAGCGTCTCATTGCATGAATCCCTATTACACGCAGGGTCCGTTACAAAATTTCCTGATCACATTTAGTGCCGAGAGACATGTACGTAGAAGCAAGTGTATGGCACATTGTGGCTCTCCCTTCCATTCTGCAGTTCTAAAATATTTGCGGACTGGAGAGGGGCGTTTAGTCCTTAAGCGTCTGCCTTCAGCTCAGGTCATGATCCTGGGGTCCTGGGACCAAGCCCCGCATCGGGCTTCCTGCTCAGTGGGAAGCCTGCTTATCCCTCTCTCACTCACCTACTTGTGCTCTCTATCTCTCCCTTTCTCTGTCAAATAAATAAATAAATCTTTTTTAAAAAGGAGAGCTGGAAATTTATATCCACAGAAAAACATAAAAACATACACACAGATGCTTTTAGCATCTTTATTCATAACTACCAAAAGTTGAAAGCAGCCAGGATGTCCTTCAGTAGCTGAAGAGGTAAATAAACTTTGTCCCATCCAGAAAATGAAATGTTATTCAGCACTAAAGAGGAATGAGCCATTGAAAGACATGAGGAAAACCTAAATGCATATACCTAAGTAAACAAACCCAATCTAAAAAGCCTACATACTGTATGAGTCCAAGTATATGACATTCTGGAAATGGCATAACTATGGGGTCAGTAAGAAAAGACACTGGTTGCCAAGGATCGGAAGGAGGGACAAATAGTCAGGACCCAGTGAATTTTTAAGGTCATAAAATTCCTCTGTATATACTAATGGGGACATGACTTTATAAATTTGTCCAAACTCATAGAATATGCAACATCAAGAGGGAAGCTAATGTAAACTATTGATTTTGTGTCCATGTAGGTTCAGCAAGGGTAACAAATGGACCACTCTGTCAGCCCACTGACAACTGACCTCTGGACATATCAGCAAGTCCAGCCACGTTCAGCAGAACCGCCACCCTCCCAACCCACCAGCCCCGCGCCTGACCACAGTAAGCCCAGCGGACAACAGGAGACTTCCCCGTTGCCCCAGAGCCCCATGGGTAGTAATAAAAATGCATTGCTTTTAACCTTGTGAGTTACAGGATGGTTTGTTGTAGAGCAAAACGTGATCGATGAGACATCTGAGATGTCGGGAAGGATCAATACTGTCAAGTCCGCATTTCAATACTTGTTCTTGACCCGATCGTCCAGCCAGTGGGGGACAAGCACAGTATCTGCAGAGACTCCATTCTCTAACCTTGAGATGGTTAGATTTCTGTAGCTTAGCCTCCATGTAGTTTCACCAGGACGGGATTTTTCTAACCTGAGGAACCCGTGATGAATTACAAGTCTGGGCACAAAGTTCAGAGCCTAAGTGAGTCTATATCTTCATACACAAGTAACCCAAGTGTCTGCCCAGGTGTCTCCTTTGTCACCCCGGCCCCACTCTGCTTTCTTTATCTTTACAGCGTCGGGAGGATAATTTTTCTTCTACCAACTGGTGCCTAATGATCAGGGGCACACGGGTGAGTGGACAGTAATGGTTTTGCAGGTGGAGGGGCCATGTCTATTCGTGTAAGGGTGGGGGCTCAGGGAAGAGGGTGTCTTTGAACAGCTACTGCTAATACCCCAGCTTAATGAAAACTGGGAGGTTTGGGGCCTCAGTGGGAAAGTATGGAGGGTTCTGATAAATCCTGTTTACACCATTTTCTTGGAATATGATGGTGTCAAAGGTCGGTCCCTTCCCTGTCTGGAAAGTCCCTCGGAGGGGGTTCTTTGGCATCTGATTCTCTAGAGGCCCTGCTCTAGTGAGATAAGAGAAGTTCAGAGAATACTTCTTTCTGTGTCTGCTGTAAAGATTGTTGGTCCCCTCAAGAACGTGTTTTGCATTTCACCATGTGTCCCACCTTCACACACACACCCCAGCAAAAGATTCTCTGAAAAGACCCAACCCTTGGGACCTCAGAATGAGACCTTATTTGGAAATAGAGTTGGTGCGGGTGTAGTTAGTGAAGGTGAGGTCATGTTGAGTAGCGTGGACCCTGCATCCAATGCAAGTAGAGTCCTTATGAAGAAATGGTCATGTGAGGACACAGAGCCACGGGGGAAGGCCACGTGGTAATGAGGTAGTGATTGAAGTTATGGAACAGGCAGGGATGCCAAAGTTTGCCCACAAACTCCTGTAGCTGGAAGATACAAGGAAGGAGTCCCTTTCAGAGGGTGTAGACACTGACAATACCTTGAGTTTAGACTTCGAGCCTCCAGAAGTGTAAGAGAATAAATTTCTATTTTAAGTCACTGGGTCTCGTGGTACTTTGTTATGGAAGCTCTCGGAAGCGAAGTCATGGCACGTTCACTGCCTGAGCCTACGTCCCGGGTGTGTTTTCCAGCTCTCTCCATGACTGGAATGTAAGCTCTGATTGAGGGTATGGGCGCCACATACAAGGGACTGGCTTCACTGCCATGATGACCAGCGCCTGGCGGCTCAGCTGGTTAAACACTCAGATCTTGGCTTTGGCTCAGGTCATGATCTCAGGGTCATGGGATCAAGTCCCGAGTTGGGCTTCATGCTCAGCAGGGAGTCTGCTTGAGATTCCCTCTCTCCCTCTGCCATCCTCCTACCTATGCATGCTCGTACATGCTCTCTCTCTCTCTCTCAAGTAAATAAACCTTTAGAAACATAATGGCCAGCATAATGGAGAATTTACTATATGGTAGGCTCTAGCTCTAAGGGCATTATGGGTATTAAATTATTAATCAACAGAACAACCCCACGATAAAAGTACCATCTTTATTCCCATTTTGGGGATGCAGAAACTTAGAGAACTTAAGGAACTTTCTCAGAATCACATAGCCAGTGAAAAGGCAAAGCTTTTTTGGAACCAATAAATAAAGATTCCAAATCTTTTGTACCTGAAGGGCTTGATTTTGTGACACACTGTCCCTGCCCCCCAACCCTCTTTGTCCCCACTGTTGCTGGCCTGTTCCCATCATCTGAATCTGCCTCATTTTAGTGTTTCTTCATTATTCAGAAGCTCTCCTCATCTCCATCTCATTATAGGCTAGAGAGGGACCCATCTCCTAGGAGACAGGAGGTGGTTCTACACGGTTTCACCAACACTTTCTACGCTGCAGACCCTTCTTTCAATCACAGGGTTGAATTCTGAGGCACCAGTACATCCCTGAAACTGGGCATTTATCTTCAGAACATGCCAGGCCTCCTTATACCTACCCTTAAAACCTCCAAAATAAGAACTTTATTAGAATAATACCTGAGTATTATCATTCCCCCAGATTAATCTATATATTAAATTAGACATGATTCACATCTGCAGAGGATAATTTTGTAGTTATTGACCCAGGTGGCTCTCAGTTCTAGGATTTCATGACCCCTCTCCCCACCAAAAAAAGGAAGAAAGAATGTTATAATCAATTAATTCTTATCTTGAGATAATTTTAGACTTACAGACCAGTTATAAAAATAGTAGAGATTGGCCACAGCCCAGTGTGATGATCAGCAAGTTCTCTCCTCCAAAAGCAAATGTAAGGTGAAAGAAAAAAATCGTCACAAATGCCATTTTGGTGTTCTGGAAATTGACAAAGTGCTTGATTTTTTAGTAAGAATGGGGGTAATCCATGGCATTTTGGCCTGCAGGTGCTCTGATCTCTCAAATCCAGATCATGGGGTTCTGCTAGGACAAGACTGTCCATAGGGTCCACAGTTTCTCTGCCATGTGAGATGAAGATCTGGCATAGGGTTGGGAGTAACATTTCAGAGGTGGATGAGTGGAGGAGGGCCAACTGGTTTCCCTCTGAGCCTGAGGTTGAAGTCATAGTCGGGAAACACATGTTTCTGGTTCAGACTGCATATTTATGCCTTGGAGACCAGGGGCCCCAAGGTAGTCACACACTCCTGGCTGACCCTGGGACTACACACTTGCACGTGGGAGATCCCATGGGGTCTCCTGGAAAGTAAAAGCCCAGCCACCTTGAAAATGGTCTGAACTTTGCATGTGCTCCCTGTCCACACTCCCAGGAGACGCAGATTATGTCGATGCAGGAAAGTTACTAAACAAATAGACAGTAACAGAAATGACCTTCAAGAAAATCCAGAGCTGGTACAGGACTTTGTCTAAAATGTCTGCTTTTCAACTAAAGTTACAAGACACAAAAAGAAATTGAGATGGTTGACCAAGATGGTGGTGGTGGTGGACAGTCAGCGGAACTGGTCTCTGAACGACAACCCATTGTTGGAGCCAGAAAGCAAAGATTTTGAAATCGTTATTATAAATATATTCGTGGAGCAAAGGAAATCAACTTTACAGAATTAAAGGGAAGTATAACAACAATGAATCAACAAAACAGAGATCTCATGAAGCTAAAGAAATTATTAAAAAGAACCGAATAAAAGTTCTGGAGTCAAAGAATATGATACCCTGAAATGAAAAATTCACCGGAGGCGCTCAGGATAGAAGATCTGAGATAACAGAAGAAATAACGAGTAAGAAGAGTCAGATTAGATGAAAGTATTCAACACGAAGATCAGAGAGGAAAAAAAGAGATTGGAAATAAAGAACATTGTGTCAATGACCTTGAGGAGAATGTCAACTATACCAACTTAAGTGTTCTGAGAGTCCCAGAGACAGAGAGAAAAGGTAAAAATAAAATAAATAAAATAAATGAAATGAAATGAATCAGCATTTGAAGACACAATGACTGACCACTTCCCAGTTTTGAGGAAAGCATTAATCTGCATTCATGTGACTCTGAGCAAACCTCAGTGGAAAGGTGCATATTTCCATTGTCCCATTTTTATGAAATACCTATAAAAAGCAAATTACAGATACAGAAAGCAGACCAATGGTTACTTGGGTTGGGGGTGGCAGCAGCGAGGGACTGAAATGAGTGTGGGGGACATTTTAGACACTGCCATGTCTAAAACCAGATTGCGATGTTGATTGTACAACCCAGCATAGGGGCATCATTGAGGTGAACACGCATGGTTGATCTTGGCGTATGTGTATTGTTTATATACATACTTTTTATTTTTGTGCATTATGATGTTAGATGTCTTAACAAGAAAACCAAAACCTTTTGCTACAGAGGCACTCCCCCCTCCCTGAGCTAGCCAATTCTTGGAGGCACCAAAGGGCCCAGCACTTTGCACCCCTGGAGGCAAAGATCTTCTGTCTCAGTCATCCCAGGGCCAGGCGCCAGGCAGCTAGGGGCGCCCCTATGGCTAGATCCCACCAGGGTTATTCAGACTAACTCATCCTAGACTGTTCACCCTGCCCCACCTTGGGTTTCCCATGGGAATTCCGTAAAATCACGGCCTGGGCTCTCCATTCAGTCCTGCCCCCTCAGCCTCCTGAGGGATGGAGCCTGGGTGCCTCCCCGTAGGGCTGTGTGCCTTGCCTCCCGTCTCTAGGACCTGGGCGTATCATCACCTGGGCTTTCCTGATTCTGTCCTGTGTCTCCCCTCAGAGCAGCATCTGTGTTCCCATCACATAAAAGAGCACAGAATGGGAGGCACACTGTTTAAATTTCAAAACAACATTAACGTAAAACCCACATATGACAAGCAAAACTAAGACACATTACAGCTCTTCAGACCCACTTAAGAGAAATTTCCCCATCCCAACCTCCTACTCCGTATGATCTAATACTGTGGAAGGAACCCTGGGTGTGGACCCCTAACACGTGAACTAGAACACTCGTTCTAGCATGTACTATTTACATAAGATCGGCCAACTCACTTCACCTCTCTGAATCAGTTTCCCTTTCTTCCAGTGAAAATTAAATAAAATTATGCATCGAGCCTCCAAAACAGCGCCTGACCCAGAGCTCACTACGAATACTCTTTGTTTTTACCGTTATGCCCAAGCTTATCTTGGGAAGGCACCTAGTACAGAAATGAAAGGGCGGAGGTCAGGCCCCTGCACCCTGCTCACCCATCCGGAGCAGGTACAGTCGTCCCCCTCTTCTCTCGGGCATCTCCCTCTCTCCGTCTTCGTCTTGCACTCCGCGTCATGTGTTGGATACACGGCATTACACCCGCCATCTGGTGAGAGGTCAGTACCTGTGTGATTTTCTAGGCTGACCGGAAATGCCCAGAAAGGAAGGGATTTCACGATGAGATGCTCAAGGACCCGGAGACCGAAAGCAGCACCTGCTCACTGGACCTGCAGAAAAGCCGGTCAGAATTCACCCATCCTTTCTGAGTAATGATTGAGTGACACTTCAGCCCAGGCACCTGGCATTACATGATTCGTTTTTCAAAACTACTCAGTGGGGCGCCTGGTGGCTCAGTAGTTGGGCGTCTGCCCTCAGCTCAGGTCATGATCCCAGGGTCCTGGGATCGAGCCCCGCATCGGGGTCTTTGCTCAGTGGGAAGCCTGCTTCTCCCTCTCCCACTCCCTCTGCTTGTGTTCCTGCTCTTGCTGTGTCTTTCCCTGTCAAATAAATGAAAAAAATCTTAAAAAAAAACAACGACTCCATGAGAGAATTATTTCTCCCATTTCCCCAGCTCACGGAAACGGTATTTGTCTATTCATGATGACCCAGTTGGGAGGTGTCGAAGCCAAGATTTGACCCCCGAATTCTCTGACGTGGAGGTCTCCCTACCATCGCACGCCTTCATTAGTCCATGAGTGTGGAATTCCCTTTCTGTGTGACGTCCACACCTGCCTTTCCGGAGGCCACTGCACAAACTCCCTGAGGTCATCCAGGCTAGTTTCCCTCGTCCCACACGAGATCGGTCATCAGAACGCAGGCCAAAGTCCAGCCAACACGGGCAGCAGTGAGCGTGGGCATGAACTTGGAGGTTCCAGGGTGAGGTCCTCTCTGGGGCAGAGATGGGGTGCCCGGAGGCTCCCTTCGCCACTTTCCTGCACTGTGAATCATCTCCTTTTGGGTCCGAACCTAAAGGGAATGGAAGCTCATAGAAGCCCCAGGTGACACTTCTCACCTCTGCTCCTGGGTTCTATTCTTGCTGCTTCTGCTGTAGTTCAGCGTTTGGTCCCCTCCGGTGGGGGCTGTGTCTCTGGACCAGTGAGGTCTGTCTCTCCCCACTCATGAAGCAACAAGCTTAAAAGACCTCCCGAGGCATCAGCCGTTGCTTTAAAATGCTCTGTTCTCACCCGTTTTCCACAAAGATGCCATAAAACCTAGTTCCAGCCTGCTCTTTGGTCTTTCTCTGAATGGACCACTCACCATCCCTACACACACACACACACACACACACACACACACACACTCCCCTCCAGCCCCTTCCTCTCTGCCAGTCTCACTACCTCTCACTACTTCCCCGCCCGCCCTTTGAGAACGGGTTTCTCTGGGAGGCGCTTGCCCCAGGAGGTTGGCCTCCACTCTCCATCCTCCCCAGGGGTCTCGCCTTCCTTAGAATTCATAAGCTTCTCGTCGACTCAGATGCAGGGAAATCTGCTCTTTGAGAGCAGCTGGTGTCCTGCGGTACAGCTTATTGTGTTGTTATTTGAGGGCTGAGTCAAATGTGTGCATGTGCACCAGCGTCTTTCTGTCTGCAAGACAAAGGTCTCAGAAGAAGGACCGTGTTTTCCGTCCTGCCCGTCGCCCACGGTGGGCCACGCATGCGAGAGGTCACCCGGTAAGGAGAGGGAGAGACAGGGTCTAGTACTCTGCCCCACCCGCTGATCTGTTTGCTTTAGGACTGGAGTTTCATATTCTAGAGAAGAAGCTTTTCCGCCCACAAAACTGGAATTCGCACCCACCTGCGACAGAGGGAAGGACATCTGCCACTCCCTGTGCGGCGCGTCACTCCCGGGGGTGTTGGTGGGAGGTAAGCGGGTCACTCTCCCTGGCCTCCCCAGCCCCATCTGCCAGGGCTGGGCTTGGGCTGCTCTGGCTGAGTGTGACCGGCTCGCCCGGCAGGACCTGACCTCGATCTCTGTCCTGGAAGGGCCGATGCAGGTGGAAAACAGGAAGAATCTCATTTTTTTTGTTGTTGGCTCCGAAGTGAGTTCTCCAGCTCAACTTTATTGGTGATGAAGCAGATATTTTAATGCTTGACATTTGCACGTTTGTTCGCTTGTCAGAACCTGGGGGGAGGCGTGAGTGAGGAACCCCGACACACGTCCTAGAACTTTCCAAGCGTCTTGGGCGCCGCAGGACAAGTAGACATTGTCTCGAAAACTCTTGCAGTGGTATTTGGCCTTCACAGTGGGGAATTCTGTCTGCGTCCTCCTCAGCATCCGCTCTCAGCAGAAGACCGATTTCTGGACCCGGAACGGGGAAGAGCAATTTTCCGTTCTAAGCTATCACAGACCCAGCCTTTCCATTTTACATCCGAGCTAATCACAAAGTGACATTTGCTAATAACAGACGCAGAGTCTCGCAGGCACAGTTCCGTTCCCTCAGAGGTCAGGCTCAGGAGGAACCGGCCTTTGTCAGACTCCTGGCCAAGCAGAAAAACCGCTGGCCGTAGACCAGAGAAATGTCCCTTCAAACAGGTCGCTTTCCAGCCCCCTGACGCGCAGGCCGTGGGCTTGCGAAGTCCCTCCGGCTTGCAGGCGCATGAACTCAGAAGTCGGCTTCGGGAGCAGACCCGGCTCTCTCCCCTCTGCAGGTGAGGCCAAGCCCTGCTTCGGATGGATGCCGTGGGTGCCAACGGGCACGTTCTTCACCTCTGAATCTGCACCAACACGTTCACTGAAACGGTGTCTGGGAGGACTTGGACCAACTGCAATCTCCCTGTGCCTCAACAGTTCCATCTGGAGAACGGGAATAGTAAAAGAATGCTTTCACATATGGCTTGGAGGATGAGAGACCGTCATACGTTGCCCGCCTCACACGTTAGAGAACGGTTGCATTGCCTACTGCTTTTGATGCTTTTCTTCCCTCCTTCTTCTTCTTCTTCCTCTCCTCCTCCTCCTCCTCCTATGAAATCCTTGACAAATCTCTAGATGCACGCTCCCCAAATATTCCCTGACTTTCCTCATTCACCAGCTCGTCAACAGAAAACTACTCCCTAACTCTTAATTCCTAGAGTCATAACCACAGTGAATTCATCAGTGCACAGCCTTGTGAGCGTTACCCCACAGAAAGCACCATTTCTCTGACTAGCATTCTTACCCTCATTTACAGTCGCTATTAATAACTCAGCCTTATCACAACCATTTTTCTTTACCATCAGCTTTACTGTGTTACTAGCTATGTGACAGAGGGATCCACAACTACCAAGAAGAAAGAAATAAGCAGGAGGAGGGCGAGAACAGCACAGTCATGCGTCTCAGGATGGACTTAAATATCACTGCTCTCGGGCTGGGTAGGTTCGGACCGGTTTCGATAAAATCATCTTAAGGAAGGTTGTAGCAGAATTCTTGCAAATCTGCAGGGCCCTTGAGCCTTTCTGAGAAGTAAGTAAAAGCCAACATGGAAATGGTGACATGAGACATCCTGTTTCCTATTTTGCTGGGACTATTTCTATGATCTGCCTAGAAACACGAAGCTGTCCGCATGCTTCTTTAGAAGATCTCTTTCTGCCGCCCAGTGAATAAGGGTTTGTCACAAGGGATGCTGGGTTTTGCCAAATGGTTTTCACATCTTTAGAGAAACTTCACGTGGCTTCTTTTGAACTCTACATGGACTTGGGGCTGAGAGGACTTTGAGGGACGATGGCACAGATGTCCGGAGCCTTGGCCCTCCCAGATTCGGACCTGCCGGAGCTGTCTTCTTCTCCCCCACGCTTTCCCGTAGAGACCATAAAATTATAGCTGCTGACGTCTCTTAGCGAACCCCACTGCTGGCCCCTCTCTCTCCTCAGGGGACCCCTCCCCAACCTTCCTCTCCCCTTTCTTGCATCGTGGACTTTAACTGCATTAACCAGTTTCTAGTAACATGAACTATATCATCCTTTCTGTCTTCGAGTTAACTTGGACATCATGCTTGGTTAGAAAATACCAATTTCACGTAGATTTACAAGTTTATTCCTACAGTTATCAAAAAATCTCACTGTTCAATCATTTTGCTACACCATAAATCACCTTTATTATTTCTGAAGCTTTTTTCTTTCATTTTTAAATGGCTTGCCAAAGGTTTTCTCTTTGTAATTGACTATTTCCAAAAAATAAGCTTTATATTTTTAAATAGAATTATCCTCGTTTTTTCTACTATTTCATTACTGGCGGTCTTCATCTGTATTAAGCATTTGTTCTTTTTTCTGTTTATTTTATTTTCCTGATTTCCTGTCACTGACCTTGTCTGGTGCAACAGGGCCACGGGGCTCCAGGTGTCCCCTCTCCAGCAGGCCCTCACCTCACCGGCCCTGGTGCAGGGACAACTGTCAGTGTCCCCTCTCCCTAGCCCTGTGGCCCTGTCGCACTGGACAAGGCCAGTGGGAGAAAAATCAGAGTCCGGAAACCATTTCTGGCCAGAAAAAGGCAAATAATGAAGTTTAGATAGGAAATGGATACACCAGATAGCCGTGTATATGTCCCCAAAGGAAGAACTCGGGGAACGACAAACAGATCTGTAAAAACCACCCAGGACTCATCACAGAGACAGATTATAAGTGACAAGAGTCAGCAGGTGCAGGGGATAGAGTGAAAAGTGCAACATCACTCCAGCTGGGAAGAAGCGACCCTCAAGCAAACATATCAGAAAAGGTTCTAGAACTAAGGAAAGACAAGTCCTGTCAGCTTGGAAAAGTCTATACCCTCTGCCTGGATTTTAGTGGTGATTTTGGTTTTCCAACCAGCATCCCTGCTGGCACATGCAACCACAAGGCTGACTCTGTTAAACTAAAAAGGGGAACAAGTTCAATCAGTGTTTACTGCCTCTGAAGGCAACGTTTGATGTTCACCCTCTTGTAGATCAGTGGGGGCGCGGTGAGGAGAGCCGGACCGGGCTCACCTCTCGCCAGCTGGAGTGTTCCTCTTACCGCCCGATTTAGAGCGGCAGCAGGTGCCTTTGTTGAGAATTGCATGTGCGTTTCAGGGAGATATTTATAGTGTTCGCGAGTTAGGGCAGAAGCTCCGTGCTACATCGTGATAGTGTAGGGGGCCAAGGTTTTCTCAGGCTTCTGTATTTTGGGCACGTTTCAATTTAGAACACCGAGTAATGATTTTTATCCACATGCGATGAAATGTATCCCTAATTGATAAATATCTGTCAGTGACTATGACGATTTAATCACATATGGCTTTCACACCCTCATCAAAGAATGATTTGTATTTCCCCACTAAAGGTTAAAAATGAGGGGCACCTGGGGGGAGTCAGGTCATGATCCCGGGTCCTGGGATCGAGCCCTGCGGCGGGCTCCCTGCTCAGCCGGGAGCCTGCTTCTCCCTCTCCCTCTGCTGCTCCCCCTGCTGTGTTCTCTTGCTCTCTCTTAAATAAATAAATAGATAAATCTTAAAAAAAAAAAAAAGAAAGAAACCCTAAATCACAAACATGTGAAGGCATAAAGCCAGCTCAGGATAATTGTTAGAGTTTCTGATCAATGCAGCTGTATTATCAATTATTACTAAAATAAATGCTTTTAGCCAGTGGTCCCCAGACCAGGTGGAGGTCAGCTTTCACTCAGGGCTCTGTTCCCCACTTCAGACTGTCTGCACCGGAACCTCTGAGTGGCGGGAACTGGGAATTTTTACTGTGAATGCGGTCTGGATGATCGGTGATGGTCAAGGTCAGCCTTGGTGTGTATGAGCCGGCGCTTAAACAGACTCATGGTCAGGACACACAGCAAACCAGTTAACTAGAATTTCAGGAAAGGGGGCCCAGGAATCAGCATTTCCAAAGTCCTCCCAGCAATTCCAGGGTCTCCCAGAGGCTGAGACCCACAATGCAGGTTAGAGCTCTGGGTTCAAGGTCACGTTGAACGTTCACTGCCGACCCAACGGCCAGGACAAGAGAGCTCATCCACCTCCAGAGGCACGACAAATGCATTTCTGGAACTAAGATATTTAAATTTTTTTAAAAAACCCTACAGCTTTCACTTTTTAGTTTATCTACCCAGGATTCCCATCAATGGGTGTTTTGCCGTCTCTTTTTTTTTTTTAATATTTTATTTATTTGACAGAGAGAAATCACAACTAGGCAGAGAGGCAGGCAGAGAGAGAGGAGGAAGCAGGCTCCCCGCAGAGCAGAGAGCCCGATGTGGGGCTCGATCCCAGGACCCTGGGATCATGACCTGAGCCGAAGGCAGAGGCTTTAACCCACTGAGCCACCCAGGCGTCCCTGTTTTGCCGTCTCTTGTGAAGTTTACAAGGCCATCTACTAAAAACTACCACTCATTTTCTCTTAGATGTGTCCTTACAACCACACTGTAGACAACCGGGCTTCTCCTAGGAGCAGTCGAACAAAGAAGGCTTACTTTTAAGTCAATTTGTGTGCATCAGCTGAAAAATTAAATTACTAAAATAATTAACAATTATCCGAGCATTGGCAAAAGCTTACGTGGAGTTTTAAAGGAGATTCAGAGGGTCAGAACTCTCCAGGCGCCATTAGATACCTCATTTATGTTCCTGAAGAATCTTCAGCAGCGAAAACAGAAGTGGCCGTCATGCAAATATAAAATGCATGCTTATCAAAGACTGTATTCCACCTGCTAATGAGGGAGCTGATCAGATTGCAAAGCCGGTTCAAAGACCAGCTTCCCTTTGAAGCTCAGGCTTTTCATAGCCCACTTGGCAAAGGGAGTGGGTCTGAATGCTGAGTGAGATATGAAATTGGCTACTCCCTACGGGTCAGTAAGCTGTATTCCTGGGGGTTATAATCTCTACCAGACAGACCATGTGCCTCTCCAGGGGTCAGAAATGTGCAAAGAACAGTGGCTTCATGACGTCTGAGACAGCAGCTAGCGGTGACCAAAGCCTGGTCCCCAGGTAACCCCTGCCTCCTCAGGTGGGATGGAGACCCCCCCACGGTTTTATCTGACGTTCAAGTTTTAAATGATTTTTCTAAGACTGGCTGTGTCTACCCACCACAACGTAATTTGATTGTCACTGGAAGCAAGTCAGGAAGGTAAGACAATGACTCAAAGCCCATGACACAGCGTCCCGGACTGAGGGACATACTCTTCTGGCCCTGATGGCCCTACACTTCTCCTCAACTGACCCCAAGACAGCCACTGCCCACCCTCGTCTGACTCAGTGAGGTGAGCCAGCCTCGTCCACAGAGTCCCGACTGGTCCAGACCCAGCTGGGAGGGCTCCAGCCTCCATGGAGTGAGCCACTCGGCCCTCTGTCTGCACGGCACTGGGGAAAGCTTGCCTCTGGGTGGAACCAAACTCACCGCGGCTGACAGTGGCTTCTCTCCACCACGCTCCTGGGCCCCGCGGCTCAGAGGGCGCAGAGGGAGAGGGACCATGCAAGGACCGGAGAGGACTGGTTCCAGAACCTTCCACCGCTCCCCCACCCCTCCCCCACCCCGCAGCTGACCCAGCCCTGTGCTGGGACAAGGCCTTCTCAGTGGACACTGAGCGTCCCAGACGCTTATGCTTCTTAGTAAAACTGACTGAAATGCTGCTTTATTAATTATATGGGTTATACTTGCATGTTCCTTATGAATTAAAGATAAATTATTTAAAAAATGTTAGACCACAGCAGTTTTTTTGTTTTTGTTTTTGTTTTTGTTTCTTTTTGGGTCATCCAGCACACCCAGTGCTAACTCTTAGCGTGGCCCTCCTGGTTTGAGACACTCTGGGGTCAGACTCTTCCCTGCCGCAGCATCGACACGAAGTTGTAACGGGGCTTCAGTAAACCCTGAAAAGGAGAGACGTGTCCTCTTAGAGTGAGCGGTGCTTGGAGAGAATGTTCCGGCGGCTGCCCAACTCCCTCTGCTCCCACCGCATGCCCCCATCAAGCACCCGCTGCCTCACTGAATCCCTTGTTCTGCTCCCTTGTCTCGCTGTCCTTCCTCCCCTCCCTGCTTTGATCTCACACAGCCCCGCATTGCTGTAGCCTCCCCCCTTCTTCACCCCTCCGACTCCTCATGTCCTGCCGTGACCCTCCTTCCTGCTCCTGCCCATCCTGCCCCCTTCCCCGTGCCCCGCTGCCTGCCCCACCTTCCTAGGCTTGCCCTGGCCTTGCCTGCAGGCACACAGGCTGGATTCACTCCGATGTCGGGTGGCTTACGTCCCTCGGGAGACTCACAGAATCATCTTCCTAATGCATCAACTCGCAAATTTATAGATTCCTCCATCAGCCATAGGATACTAGACAATCTGTCCGCATTTTAGGTGTGACTTTGACTGATAGTAACCTGTAATCCCAGAACTGATACACGGTAACAGCATTAGAAAATCCATTCACCTAAGATAAAGACAGTCACGACGGCCGGTGATAAAGAATTAACCTCCGACTTGCAGGAAGGATAGGAGCACCGACACCCATTTACAAATTCCCTTAGATGAAGTTTGGAGAAGACTACTCCCTCTCTTTTAACTCCGAAATGCCTCTGAACTCACACTGCCAACTTCAGAACACACCACCCCTGCTACAGTGAATTCTGGAACAAATAGGAAGACACCGCTCACGCTGATTAAGTCCTCGTGATGCCAAACAGGATTTGGCACCGCAGGAATAAGCCTAGGAGTCTCGTCCACCAGCCCGGCCATGGGCGCATGGATGCCTCACGGGAGCAGAGAGCTGGCACCCACTAAAGGATCATCCCCTTCCACTCTGACCGCCAAGGAGGGGCTCAAGGGCGAGGCCAGGCAAGGAGCTACTTCAAGTCTGCTCTGTCCCCTGAGATTTGAAAAAGGAGGGGGGGGAGGGGTTGGAACCAAGCCAACAAGCCAGCTGCCGACCAGAGGCAGCCCCGGGGAAGCCAGCACTCAGTGACCCAGCAAGCAGAACGCCCGTGAACAGTCCGCAATTGCTCAGAACCACATTTTACCAACGCAGCCCGCTCCACTGCAAATGGGGGACAAAAGACAACCCACATCCAAATGCAAATGAGTCTATAAAAAAATGCTCAGAACCACCGCTGTTTAGAGAAAATGCAAACGAGGAAGAAGAAAACATCCCTGTGTCCGCCCCCCCCCCCCCCCCCGCAAAACAGCAAGAAGGGACACTGGCCCGCTATGCAGGGGCTGTCACAGAGTCCTGTGGACGTCAGAAACAGCCCTATTCCATGCATCAAATCCAAGAGCAGGCTTGCCTTTCTAGAGAGCAAGGTCACTTCCAGAGCTTTCCCTCCCACGAGTACCCTCGGGAGCCATGGGAGTCCACGTGGCTCTTGCCTGCGCCTGGCAACGAGGAGATGCTCTCTGAGTGGGCATCGCACCTCGTCTGCGGAGAGCAGTCTGACGGGGCTGCGAGAGGACTTTCGCACCTGCGAAAGTTTCGAACCTGCGAGAGGTTCGTTTTGCGCTGGACTATTTCTGTAAACAGAATCAGTAAGCTGCAGAAGGGGGCATCTATTCCTGTATAAACACACCTGTGCGTGTGCACAAGTGTCTACAGGGACGGGAGGCGTGCCGACCGAACCCAGGTCGTGAAACCCCAGCCATGAGAGTGCGGCTGGAGGGGCAATTTCTGCTTTTCAGCATCTTTCTTCTGGGTTTTGTTGGCTGCTTCGCTTGTCCTATAGAATTTGAATGCGTTCATTAATATACATATTAATATATAGACACATCAAAGAATGTATTAATATGCAATGGTGAATTTATTAGTAAAACTATAAGAATTATTGTTGACGATTAATATATCATGTCAATACAATACGATAATGGGTATATTAATCTATTTATGCATACACGTACTGCATATCATAAGGAGTAAGAAGAAATTGAGCAGAAATTAATTAAACAGTAGAAAAAAGAAGGTCGATAAATACACGTCAGACCTTCTCTTCTCAAAAAACTTCATAATACAATAAAAAAAACAGCAGCACTGCTCAGAATGAAATGCAGACAACAAGCACGAAGCTGTAACTTGAGAATAACAGCAAACACCTGCCCTGTAGCTGCTGTGTATCGGGGACTGTTCGTGGGTTCTACAAATCCTGATTTGTGAGGACATTGCCGATAAGTGTCATAGCCCCCATTTTGCAGAGGAGGAACGGAGGCGCAGGGCTCAGGTGATTTCTGTGATGCCACGAGTTGAAGGAACAGAGCGTGGGTCTGACTGAATGGTGTGAGTCTGTGACCTGAAGTTCCGTCCCCCACCATTTGCCTCATGTACCGAGAGAGAAATAGAACCCCGCACTCGTAACAAGATTGTTAAAGGTGATCAGAACAGCCAGCCAGCGCCACGCTTAATGAACGAGACAGCATTTCAATGTCCCTCCACGGTCACCTGCAACCACGCGGGTTCCCCATCCACGTGGCCGTGGATCTACTGAGCATGGAATGAGACGCAGTATACCAGAGAGAAGGTGGTGGGGCGGCCGTTATTTGCAAATGACAGGACGGGAGGCCTGGGGAGACAATCCAGGACGCATCGTGGGGAGTGATGCTCTATAACATGACCACGTTCACCAACAAAACGCAAAGTTTCTTGTGTATCACCACACGGTTAGAGAAGGAAACGAGATTCAGCTAAGGTAACAAGAGAACTCAAGAAAGCATGTCGAAAGACATTCGACTCAGCATTTTCAATCCCGTGAACACTCAGGTAAGGGAAGATCCGTAAAATACATGAAAATGAATAACCGCTAGTTCCCTTCACCGGGGGGTTCATTGTCCCGCGGTCCTATCGCTCCCTAAATTCGTGCGAGACCCCAGTATCACTGCATGCAAAGTCCCACCGGGATGACCTGCCCCTCAGAGAGGCTTGATTCTGAAATTAACCCAAATGAACATGCCCGGAGCGGAGCCAGTGCGAGGCAGGGAAGAAATGGAAAAATCTCGCAAGCGAAGAGAATTTCCTGACAGTGAGTCAGCTGTGAGGCGAAGCTAGTGTGTGCCAGGGCGGGAACCTCCAGACGGACTAATGCGACGGAACTGAAGACCAGAGAGAAGCCGCAGAATGGGACAGGCCCATGCCAGCAGCCCTTTCCCAGACAGGTGGGTCAGGGTCGGCGAGTGACAGGCGCTCACGCGTCCCAGCAGAAGCCCCACACCCCTTATCAGTGCTTCCCTCGTTCCCACCGAGCTGACAGTTCGTCCGCCCGTGTGCACCCCCCCAAACAGGGGCTTTCATCAGCCCCAACGCTAAACGGATCCCTGTTTCCACGAAGTGCATCCTCTTGGTCTAGGAAGCCAGGGGTCTGCGAACAAGCTTGCTTTTTTCCCCTAAATGGCACCTGGTACTGACCGGCACGACCCATTCATTCGCTTTTTATTGCTGCTGCTGTGGTTATCTGGTGCCTTGGGGCTGTTTGATCTCGCCGTGGTTCGGGCAAGAGTACTGTTCTTAGCTGGAAGTCCTTTCTGAATCCTTGAAAGCAAGACTGAATACTTGGCCCGGTATCGCACAGTACAAGAGCATAGATTTGGAAATCCCTCCCACTGTTTCCTCCAACACCCAGTTCGGCGCTGCAGGGACGGAAATGATGAATTCCACTTCTAGACTCTCTCTGCGACACGAGGGGAGAAATCCCATCAGAGCATTTTCCCAGCTTCTTCACGGCCCTTCTTGGGCCGTCTTGACCATCAGACTTGTCATCTGCCTGCCCCTCCAGAGCTAACCTCCCAGGTGCCGGCAGCCTCACACCCACGACCTGTGTGTGTTCAGAGAGCCTCTCCTGTCGTTCTCAGCATGAGTGTTTGTTGACCGACTGCAAGTGACTCAATGGTTACCCTATTTGGTGTTCATGAGCTCGTTAAAATAGAAAACTTTCACAATGACACAGTGTTGATGAAAATCACTGTTTGGTAAAATGGATAATATCTACGAAGTTACCTGATTTCATTATCTTCATTCCTTCCTAAAATGTGAGGTTCTGTAACACAGATAAAAGTAAGGCATAGTGATGATAAACAGGATTCTGTCTTTGCCTAATTCTGTTCAGACTCCCAGGAGAGCTGGGACATCCCACACTCCTTAGGAGAGGAGTTTTGGTTCCAATTTTCAATGGGATTTCAAACCAGCCTTCAGGTGATTGATTTTAACCTCCAGGAAAGAAATAATATATCCAAGATAATTACCTTTTTTTTCAAGTTAATTACTTTTTTACAAACACATACATCTACCCACTGGCAAATACTTCCTATGGGAGTAGCTTATTACTATTGGCTTTAGTTTTCATTCAAATGACCCACTCAGCAGTCGCATTTAAGCCAATACTAAAGAGTTCATCTGACTGCGCCACCTGTCCATATAGCCTTCAATAAAATCCATTTGCCTGAAATATCTTTGAATATGGATTACTAAAATATAGACTATTCGTGGGGCATACCTCTTCCCCTGGCGTCCCACTCGTAGGAATGAGGCGTTGCAGCATATTCTCCTGTAATACATTTTAGAACAGGAACGTATAATTTCCCCCTGTTATTTCACATTCCTCCAGATGCCACGTGGATGGAGGGAGCCCATTTTATCTGCAGTTCAGGGAAAGACCTGCGGCGAATGCCTGCCTGGCATTATCCAAGGGACATGCATCTCTTGGGGGTGAGACAGGACACACAGAGCAAGAGACAAGAAGACAAACAAAAGCAATCTAATGGCACCAAGTCGGGAAGATAAAATACCAGACCTATCATGGTCTTAGCTGGGTCCGTGGGTCATAAATATTCTTTCCCAGTGTATGTACATCTTTACAGATGATGGATTTGGCTGTGGGGGAATTTTGGAATATGATATAGTCAAATTTACTTTCTTTTATGTTATAAAGTCTAAGTCTCATTCCTAGTTAGAATGGACCCAATCTTAAATTAAAAAAAAAAAAGTCAGCACAAACTTTGCAAATATTTCTTTAGGATTCAGCCTGAGAGGAGCAATAGTTCACGTAGCCAAGAGGGCCTTGGAGAACCTTCGCACATGGCAGTAGATGGTTCCAGAATTCACCGTTTTGCAGCCACAGCAGAGTGCATTTGTTACGTAGAATCCAAAGATACCATCTTCTTCCTTAATGCAGATCCGTCCCGAGTCTAACACTCCAGCCCTTAGATACAATTCTAAAACTATCAGTCTTAACCCATAGTTATCAATCCTATTTGTACCGGAAGTGACCTAAAGTGTCGTCTAAACCAGGTGACTATTACACAAGAAATACACAAAGCCCTGATGTCCTCAAGCACTAATTCATAGAAACATTCTCTTACAATGAATGTCGGGTAAGTCATGGTCATGTCTGTAGATTCTGGACAACTCACGGTGACCCTTATCAGCAGAAAAGAGACTCGGGGTAGAGACAGGGGTATCTTCCTCGAGGATGAGCCTCTGAAGAACTCAGAAGGGTTGGCTGCAGGCTCGGGGAATTCGATGTTCCTGGTGTGATTTCATGTGGTTTGTGCTACTACTTGACCTATGGGCTGGCCACACTTGGACACAGCTGGTGCTTATGCTCAAGTCATTTGTGATAAGTAGACGTGTAGCCCGCCTGTCTTTGTATTTGTGATGCTGGTCTGGCATGCTCGGACCGTGGTTTTAATCACTTTGTGAAATACTAACCTTCGTCTTCACCATCACCCTTCATGTTGTGGATGTTTGCAACTGGTTCTCTTTTTTACGTGGGTGGAATCGGAAGAATCAGTTTTAATTACGTAAAATGCTTATTTGCTATTTGGTAGAAGAAAGACCTTTGCGTGTAAGCTGTTACATTTGTACTACAGCTCAATAGAAGGAAAACGAAGCCTTCCGGAGCCTCTATTTTTCATCGAGATCACGGGCATCTATTGTACTTGCTGGAGCTCGCCAAGGACATGGATTTCTAAGGGAGTTTTAAAATATGCTTCGAGGAAGGTGTTTATAAAGGTGAAAGAGGAAAATTCTTATTTATTAAGGTGGCTTAAATAAAGCAGATTAAGATTTCCAAACAGGTTAATGGCTTTTTAGGAAGAAAGGCCACTCTTAATTTGTTTTTTTAAAGAATCTTTGAGGCACCTGGGTGGCTCAATCCATTAAGCATCTGCCTTCAGCTCAGGTCATGATCCCAGGGTCCTGAGACTGAGCCCCACATCGCAGAGGTCCTTGCTCAACGGGGAGCCTGATTCTCCCTCTCTCACTTCCCCTGCTGTGTTCCCTCTCTCACTGTCAAATAAATAAAATCTTTAAAAAAAAAAGAATCTTTGTTCTGCTGTATAGCATTTGCTTCTTTGTCAAACATTGGCTGATTTTTTTTTCTTGGACATAAATTCTATGCCAACGTGGAGCTCAAAGTCACGACCCTGAGATCAAGAGTTTATGCTATGCCGACAGACCAATCCCCTCTAGAGTTGCCGTAAGATGTCAGAGGAGTCAATCATAATTTCACAGCTACGTATCAGGCAGCATTTTATACGGTCTATTGTGTTGTTAAAGAGAAGACATTGTTGGTATGTTTCACTTTTTCAAGAACCAAATGAGCCGTCAGCTACGGATCCCACTGGCCTTAAATATAATATGTGATTAAACACAGACACAATACAGTACATAAGACGCAAGAACCGCCTTTAGTAATTGAGATACGTAATCTGTATTCTCTTTGGTGATCGGTTGTTTGAATTTGATATCAAAATACCGTATTTTGTGCATCAATGTATCTTTCTATGAACACGATTGTATAAAGTGAAGAGTATCTTCAAAGAATGTTGTACCAGTAAAGCTTATAATCGAAGGTAGTCTCAGCTGTCGAAAAGAAAAAGAAAGCCTGCACTGTTCCTCAGTTAGGTCTAATGAATGAACACAATCTTTGTGCTTTCCCCCAAGGTGGTTAGGCAGTTATGTCAGCACTGTGTGTCAAGAAATCGTTTTGTTCCTTTCCATCCATGATTTGAAATGATACTTCTCTTGTACACTAACTTTCTGTACAAATCTTTTTGTATTCATGGACTTTCAATTAGACTAATCTTCCTGTCCATTCATATGTCAGGACTGCTTGTTTATTTTAATACTATGTTATATTTATATTTAATACTCTGTTATATTTATATTTAATATTTTTGTTTATTTTTGATAGGTTAAAACTCAAAAACGTTTACAAATAGTACAGGGTTCCCTATACCATTCGCTCAGCTTCCCCTGGTAGTAATATATTCTTTTTTTTTCCTATTTAATATCTTTTTTTTATTTGTTTATTTACAGCATAACAGTATTCATTGTTTTTGCACCACACCCAGTGCTCCATGCAATACGTGCCCTCCCTATTACCCACCACCTGGTTCCCCAACCTCCCACCCCCCACCCCTTCAAAACCCTCAGGTTGTTTTTCAGAGTCCATAGTCTCTCATGGTTCATCTCCCCTTCCAGTTTCCCTCAACTCCCTCTCCTCTCCATCTCCCCATGTCCTCCTTGTTCTTTGTTATGCTCCACAAATAAGTGAAACCATATGATACTTGACTCTCTCTGCTTGACTTATTTCACTCAGCATAATCTTTTCCAGTCCAGTCCATGTTGCTACAAGAGTTGGGTATTCATCCTTTCTGATGGAGGCATAATACTCCATCGTGTATATGGACCACATCTTCCTTATCCATTCGTCCGTTGAAGGGCATCTTGGTTCTTTCCACAGTTTGGTGACCGTGGCCATTGCTGCTATAAACATTGGGGTACAGATGGCCCTTCTTTTCACTACATCTGTATCTTTGGGGTAAATACCCAGCAGCGCAATTGCAGGGTCATAGGGAAGCTCTATTCTTAATTTCTTCAGGAATCTCCACACTGTTCTCCAAAGTGGCTGCACTAACTTGCATTCCCACCAAGAGCGTAAGAGGGTTCCCCTTTCTCCACATCCTCTCCAACACATGTTGTTTCCTGTCTTGCTAATTTTGGCAATTCTAACTGGTGTCAGGTGGTATCTCAATGTTGTTTTGATTTGAATCTCCCTGATGGCTAGTGATGATGAGCATTTTTTCATGTGTCTGATAGCCATTTGTATGTCCTCATTGGAGAAGTGTCTGTTCATATCTTCTGCCCATTTTTTGATATGATTATCTGTTTTGTGTGTGTTGAGTTTGAGGAGTTCTTTATAGATCCTGGATATCAACCTTTTGTCTGTACTGTCATTTGCAAATATCTTCTCCCATTCCGTGGGTTGCCTCTTTGTTTTGTTGACTGTTTCCTTTGCTGTGCAGAAGCTTTTGATTTTGATGAAGGTAATATATTCTTTACTGTAGCATTTTGTTAAAATAAGTTGTTATTAGTGAAATACAAGGAAGTCCAAAATGGAATTTATTCACGTTTTACTAGTTTTTATGAAATTTTATAGCTTATATAGAATCATGATGACTGAAATTGGGTTACTGTTCCATCAATTAATTTTATTTTATTTCGTTTTATAATTTAATGTTCACACCTACCCCCAATCCTAATACCGGGTGACAACTGATCTGTTCTCCTCACTATAATCTGTCACCTCAATAATGTTATGTAAACAAATCATACCGTATGCAAAGCTTTCTTTTGTAATTAAACTTATATTTTCAGGCCACTGTAGATTCACAGGAAATGGTGAGAAATAAAAAAGAGAGATCTCATGTATTTTTTACCCAATTTCCCCAGTGGTAGCATCTTGCAAAACCAAAGTTCATTCTCACAAACACGATATTAATATTGATTCAATCCACTGGTCTTAGAGATATTCCCTCAATTTTATCGGTATTTATCTGTGTGCATATGTGTGTCACGGTGTGTGTTGTTCTATGCAATTTTACCACATGTGTAGGTTTGTGTATCCACTAACGTTGTCATAATATATAGCACAGTTTCACCAACACGAGGATTTCTGGTGCCCCCATATTTGCCCCATTCCATCTCTAAGCCTTGTGAATCACTTATCAATTTTCTATAAAATTTTATCATTCCAAAAATATTATATAAATGGAATCATACAGGACATAACTTCTGGGGATTATATTTTCTTTTACTCAGCATAACTCTCTGGAGATTTATCTAAGTTGTTGCATGTATGATAGTTTGTTTCTGATTATTCCTGAGTAGAACTCCAAGGGATGGATGCATTACAGTTTGACCATTCACCCGTGGAAGGACATCTGAGTCATTTATAGTTTTTAGCTATTATGAATAAAGCTTCTATAAACATTTGTGCACTGGTTTTACTGTGAACATAAGTTTTCATCACTTTGGAATATATCCCAAAGAATGCAATTTTATAAGAAACTTTCAAAGTGTTTTCAGAGTGGTTATAATATTTTATCTTCCCATAAGCAATTTATGAGTGATATATTTTTTAGGGTGAAGGTTTGGGTTAAAGGTAGAGTTAGAGAGATTTATGGTGTTTTAACTTGCTCAATTCCAATCTCTTTCCTTCTAGTTTAACTATAGCCTTAAAAGACAGCCGTCTTGGGGTGCCTGGGTGGCTCAGTGGATTAAGCCGCTGCCTTCGGCTCAGGTCATGATCTCAGGGTCCTGGGATCGAGCCTCGAATTGGGCTCTCTGCTCCGCAGGGAGCCTGCTTCCTCCTCTCTCTCTGCCTGCCTCTCTACCTACTTGAGATCTCTGTCTGTCAAATAAATAAATAAAATCTTAAAAAAAAAAAAAAAGACAGCAGTCTTGGGGCACCTGGGTGGCTCAGTGGGTTAAGCCTCTGTCTTCGGCTCAGGTCATGATCTCAGGGTCCTGGGATGGAGCCCCGCATTGGGCTCTCTGCTCAACAGGGAGCCTGTTTCCCCCTCTCTCTGCCTGCCTCTCTGCCTACTTGTGATCAGTCTCTCTCTCTCTATCAAATAAACAAATAAAATCTTAAAAAAAAGACAGCAGTCTTGAAGTCACAGTAGCCATGAAGACAAAGCCTAATAACCCATTAAAGGAGGCAGATTGGGTTGGGAGTTCCCCCAAAGCCCATCTCCAGGGAATTCTCATTACTTGACCCATATGGCATTTCCTTAGAAATCCCCATTCAGAGGGCATGTCTTTATTTGCCTGGTTCAGAGTCCATTCAGGGAAAATTGCCTTTTCACCCCAGGAGAGTTTGTCAGAACAATCAGTGGCAACTGTTTGATGTCACGACTATCAGTGGTAGTGGTAGCAATAGGAGAAACAAGCCTCTGACAAAACAAAACAAAACAAAAACAAAAAACAACTTATAAAGAATACCTGGAAATAGATTGTTTTGAAAAGCTTCAACATATTCCTGGGCATCTCGAAAAGCCACATGTATGTGCAGCACCTTGTGCATGCCCAGGAGACACATGAGAAAGTCCTGAGGTATTACACACAGACCATCAACAAAGTCCAAAAAACTTAATTTTGTAAGGGATTTAAGAACACTTCTGTTCATTTATTAGCTTATCACTAAACTAATTGTTCAGAGACTTCAGTGGTCACACAGAACAAGTACAGACTTTACAGAATTTTTTTCAGAAAAGTTAATAAACAAACAATAATATTGACAAACACAAGCGGCAAGAATCCCTAGGTAGGTGAGGGATCTGATTTCCAGAGTTGCCAAATTCTATTATTTAATATGTCCAAATTTCAACAAAAAATGATGAAACATGCAAAGTATGGCCCATTTTCAGGAGAAAGGCAGTTACAAAAACTATCCTTCACAAATGCCCAGATGTTAAACTTACTAAAAACTTTAAATTAGCTATTATAAACATTTTCTCTATTTTTAAAAGACTTTATTTATTTATTTAACACAGAGAGAGAAATCCCAAGTAGGCAGAGAGAGGGGAGGAAGCAGTCTCCCCAGTGAGCAGAGAATCCAGTGCTCAGGAGCTCAGAGACTTCATCCCAGGACCCTGAGATCATGACCTGAGCTGAAAGCAGAGGCTTAACCCATTGAGCCACCCAGGCGCCCTTATTATAAACATTTTCAATGAACTACAGGAGACAACATTCCAAGAACTAAAGAAATAGATATATTTTTTAAAAATAAGGAAAAAAAATCTCAAACCAGTATCCCTCCATCTTAAGAGAAGAAAAAATAAAAATGAAATGAAGGATACACAGAGTGGAAAGGAAGAAATGACGTCTCTACTTGTAGATGATGGGACTGGCCACATAGACAATTCCAAGGATCCCACAAAAAAGTCTTGAGCTCCAAGCCAGAACATCAGCGCACAAATATCAGTCATCTCTTTGTAGACGAGCATGGGAAAGATGGAGACAAAAGTAAAACACTATGCTGTTCACAATTACTAAAGAATAAAACCGGAAATAACTCAGTCTAGAGCCAATGAAACAGGTCCAGAGTCTGTGGACTGAAAACTCACAAAATGTCAATTAAGTAAATCAGAGAAGACCTATGTCAACAGACGTGCTCAGCTTAAATGTGTCTCTTCACATTTAATTCATTCATATCAATCCACGTGGTAGTGAGACTGGAACTTCATTCCTTTTTCATGCTGGATCACATGCCATCACAGAGACAGATCACATACTGGCTCTCTACGCCTCTGCTGATGGAGGGCATTCACCTTTTGGCCTTTGTGAGTATGCTGCTGGGAACAGCAGCCTCTGGCTCAGGTCATGATCCTGGAGTCCCAGGGCCAAGCCCCGCATCGGGCTTCCTGCTCGGGGGGAGTCTGCTTCTGCCTCTGAGCTCTCCCCTCTCATGCTCTTTCTCTCTCAAATAAATAAATAAAGTCTTTTTAAAAAGAAAAAGGAATCTGTTTGATAACTGTTTTCAGATCTTTTGAGTGTTCACCTACAACTCAGTGGAATTGCTGGGTCATAAGGTTATTCTGTGTTTACCTTTTTGAGGCAACTGTTCAGGTTTTCTGCAATGGTTGTACCATTTTACATTCCAACCAACAATGTAGAGGGTTCTAATTTCTTCAAAACTTTGCCAAAACTTGTTATTTTTTCATTTTAATTTTACTTTACTTCACTCCATTTAAATTATAGCCATCTTAGTAAGTGTGAAGTGGGACCTCACTGTGGTTTTGATTGCATTTCCCTGATGACTATCCTTTGCGAGCTTGTTGGCTATTTGTATACTTTCTTTGGGGAAATCCTATTTAAGATCTTTGTGCAGCTTTGGGCTGAATTGTTCTTCTTTTTGTTGTTGAGTTGTACGTGATTTGGGGCAGGCCAGTTATCAAACCCTTATCGGACACATGATTTGCAGGTATCTTCCCCCCATCGTGTGGTATGTCTTTTCACTCTCTTGATAGCACTCTTTGATGTACACAAGCTTTTAATTTTTTTAGCACTGAAAAATGTTAATTGCTTTGACTGAGTTAGCAGAAACAAAGTGGGAGACATACAAAATATGAAAATATTCTTAGTAACACAAAGCTACACATACTGCCATATAATAGCCCTAGCCAGGACTTCCAGAACCACGCTGAGTAACAGTGGTGAGGTCTGTCTTAGCCAGGACTAAGCTGCCAGGTGTCAGAAGAGCCCATGAAACCAAGAAGCCCAAAATGAAATTCGCAGTCCAGCCCTTACTTTCTTAGTGTGAGAGTAGAAGCTGGGGGCTATCCTGGAGGAGACCTCAGTTCTCTCCCTACTCGGTCTCTTCCCGTGGAATGGACCACTGTCGGGGTCAAGAGGTTTGGCACAGAAGGAGGCCATCTCCCTGCCCATACAAGGCTTCCGCAACGTGAGGGACCTCGGAACCAGGGCCGGGAAGACAGGAAAGTAGCAGGTGTGCAAAATTCAGAGTGGAGAAAGGTGTCTTCACGTCTCCCCGTGGCCCCATGAGGAAGTCTTGGCCAGCATCCTCGAGGAAGCACCATGGAAGGCCTCCACGTGAAGCCACTTGGGCTGGGGTGTAGACAGGTCTAAGAGTGTGTGTGATTGGAGGGGGGCTCTGAGTCCTTATCTGGAACTCCCTTCTGAGGCCACAGTGCCCTTGCTGTGCTCCGAGCCTGTGGGGGAGGGGGAGCAGCTTCAGAGGTGGACTCTCTGACTCTACGTCCCTGCTTTTCTTAGGACCCAAGTGGATTTTATCATAGACCTGAGTGGGCTAGACTTGAGGGGCTGTGTCAAGACCGGGAAAGGAGTTTGAGACAATAGGGAGCAGGGGACCAAGACTTTGGTCAAAAGCACTCGAGGCAGAGAAGGAGGCCTTCCTGGAGGGCAGAATCCCCATAGAAGACACGAATCCCATAGTTCCTAAGTCAGGAAGCCATGCCTTCTGTGTGTCGGGTCTGTTTGGGATGACCTTGTTATCACTGTGTCTTACTTAACAACCAAAATGTTAATAATGTTCCAAGTTCATTTTTTAAAATCTTTATTTAGGTTTCTTGTCTGGCAGGGTTGTATGCAAGAAGGACAAAAATATGTTCTTTAAGATTTTATTTATTTATTAGAGAGAGAGAGCTCACAAGCAGAGGCAGCAGCAGGCAGAGGGAGAAGCCAACTCCCTGCTGAGCTGCGAGCCCAGGGCGGGACTCGATCCCAGCACCCTGGGATCACGACTTGAGCTGAAGGCAGACACTTCACCGACTGAACCCGCCAGGTGCCCCAGGACAAAAGTATTGTTATAGAAAATCATGTTTATATACGTTAACTAGAAAAAAGCATTGTGTTTAATAATTGCTTAGCACAACATTTTGAGTGCTGAAAAGATCTTAAAGTGGGTTTCCTCAAACTGTCAGTTTTTCTTGTTTCATGGCCATTGGGTCTCCCATCTACTCGAGTCCTTAGAAAGGCCTGGAAAGGGCTGGAAGGCCATTGAACCCACGCCCACCCCCACCCCGAGAACAGTGAATGAAGGGTCTGCAGCGGGTTGGGGGACAGTGTGAGCAGGCACATGGCACACACAGGACGCTCCTTTTGTGGGAACTGCCGTGCCGAGTCCCCAGCCTGGTCACCAGAGATGTGCAGTGTGGGTTCGAGTTATTTTGTCTTTTTATTTCTTTTCTTTTGTCACCCGCTAAAGACCGTGTCATTTTTTATGAAAACACACAATGACCCCAGCTGCTTGCGGGTGACACGGAGCGTGACGGTGCTGTTATCAGATACTGTGTGTTCAGGACACTGGAACAGGAAACAAATGTGGTCTTGTAGGGCCCAGGCAGCCCCTTACCGCACTGGGTCCCAGACAGGACGCTGTCCGGGGGGATGGCAGAAGGTAACGGGGAGCTGCCAGCTAACAAAGCCTGTGTGTGTCCCTGCCCCCACGGCACCAGGGGGACCGCAGCTCCCAGGCAAGGTGCCAGGGAGGCATCAGGGACCCCTGAGACCCTGCCCACCCAGGCTGGGTCTTTCCTCCTTCTGGAAGTACCATTTTTACTGCTTCCTGAGCTGTGTCCACTCAGCTGTTTGAGACTTCTGCTCAGACTCACATCAGAATTGCGTGTGGGGTCTTCATTTACAGACCGTTCTGGGGCCCTGGGGCCCGTGCTCAGTGCTTACGAAAGACCAGGAATAGGCCTGTAACTGTCTCTCAGAAGGCGTATACTTCCAGAAGCCCATGGGTATGAGGGGCCAGTGGCGACATCTGGCCTGCAGTGGTTTTTGCCCTGGGCCCTCCCGAGACAAGTAGGAAGCTGCCAAGACTGCGATTCCAGCAGTAAAGTGGGGTCCAGGGAAAGGGCAGCTTGAGTGGCCCTGGGAGGGTCCGGGGCATGCTGTGGACTGGAGCCCCCATTCATTTTGAAATTCAGTCCAGGGTTGCTGTGTTTGGCAGGTATCCTCTGCCCTTTATTATCTGGGCTTGCATTTTACCTGTTTTGTATAAGACCTGTTTCCCCATGTTGGGTTTTTTGTTTTGTTTTGTTTTGTTTTGTTTCAAAGTATTTATTTGAGAAAAGCAATAGCTTTATCAAAGTATAATTGATATATAATGCATGTAATTAATATATATAATAGATACATTTTAAATATATTAAGCACTTAGTCGATGTATTTAATCTGATACACTTGGATTTTTATATAAACACCCACAAAACAATTACCAGAAAGTGAGAAATACGCCTCCAAAAGTTTCCTCCTGCGTTCCCCGCTTTTTACTTTTATTATTGGTTTTTATTTCTGGGGGTGAGAACATTTAACTTGAAATCTGCCCTCTTAATAAACTTTTCAGCATACGGAATGGCTCTGTTAACCACAGGCACCGTATTGTGTCACACAACAGGCCTCTAGAACCTGTTTGCCTTGCACAACTGAAACTTTCTCGAATACGTAGCTTCCCTCCACGGTCGTGTCTGGTTGTGATTTGTTGCTTTCCAAATGTAGGCTGGAGGGGCCCTTTCCACTCCACTACTTCACAGAAGCCTACAAAATCTCACGTATTTTAAATCATAGAAAAACAAAAGAAATTGTTTTGGATGAGTTTATCATTTTTATTCCTCTTTCTTTAACATTATTCGGGTAAAAATAAAATTATCTTTGCAAAAAATTACTTAAGTTACTCTTTGTAAAGTTCTAAGAATTTCAATATTTAGAATATCATCATTGTAGTTATGACTGATCAGGTAATTATGTGCAGATCTAGCCCTGTTTGATACAGTGCTCAAGTTAGTAGGCTAGCTATTAACTTTCGACTCGAGTATTTTTCATGTGGATCGTTTTCCAAAAAGAAACGTCAGTTGTACTCGTGATCGCGGTTAAGTATATAAAAGCAACAGTCTGTATCAGACGCAAGATGATCCAGCGGGAGTCACTTCAGATTCTTTATGTATTGCATGTGGCAGCCCTAGGATATGGTTACTCATATCTACACAGAAGGACACTGAGACCCAAAGACCGTAAGTCGCATGGCCAATTTCACAGAAATACTAGAAAAGCGGGGAGAAGCCATCATCCCTGTTGTGGGCAATGTAATGATGTCCCCACGGGGCTGATCTCAACCTAGAAGCTGTTAACAAAAATCAAAACTAAAGTATGGTGTCCCCTTGCACCTGTTCCAAGAGCAAGTATCAACGCATCCAGAGATCAAGGGCCGGCAGGGATGTGCACACACTGGGGGCTCCTCGGAAAACTAAGACTAGAATGACCACGTGGTCCATCCATCCCCCTTTTGGGTGTTCATCCCAAGGAAATAAAATCACTGTCTAAGGGGACGTCTGCACCCACTGTCACCGGCTGTGTGAGGTACACACGGAGCTCATGAGAAGATATGACGAGTATGAGTCAGCCTTAAAATAGGAGGCTGCCCGCCTTGTGGGCACAGGCGCGTACACCGGGAAGACATCCTGCAGACTGAAATAAGCCCGGTGGAGAAAGACAAACCCTGCATGTGATCTCAGTGCTGTGCGGAATCTAAAATAGTCGAAGTCCTAGAAAAGAGAATATTCCCCGGGGGACCAGGGCTGGGGAAGACGGACACGTGAATCAGAGGGCACGAAACTCAGGGATCAAGTAGACGAGTCCTGGGGATCTCGTGTACAGCGTGGTGCTGGTGTTAGTAAAAATGAAGAGGGCTGACACAGCCAGTCTTAAGTGTTCTCACCACTAACACCAGGCAGCAGTCCGAGACGATAGCTGCGTTAATTACCTTGATCGTAGTGTTCATTCACAACGTATGTCTATGTCCGAGCATCACGTACTCACTGCTTAATTGCACGCAATTTTCGTCTGTCCGTCATAGCTCCATAAACTGAGGACAAAACCCAAACGATCAGAAGACAAAATCCTAAGTCATGTGACATCCCTGCTGGGAACAGTTCTCCTCGATTTTCCTGTGTTTCTGCAAAGCATAGGCCTTCAGAGCAGGTTTGAACAGCAAACAGCCTTTGGCCCTAATGAGAGTGTATCCCTTTAGATGGGTCTAGAAGGCCAACACGTCTCCCTCGCTTCCCCAAGGTATCCGCTCACCTTCGAGGGTGATAAGTCCTCTCTCCTGTGAGAGAGGAGGAAATGTGAAATCACATGCGCGGTGCCCTCTAGAAACCCACAGTGGCCTGTTCTGTGACGCGCCCCACTCACGGCTCCCCTATGCTCTGCTGTGCCCATCACCCTAAAGCAGGGCCCGGGCCACAGCGGGGATGAGTGACACCTTCTCAAACGAGTAAATGGAGGAGTGTGCCTGTGTTTGGGGGTGACTCTCTGTTTTCCCTCTCTACTTGATCAGAGAGGAAGATGGGAGATAGCACCTCATGGATCCACGGAGGACAGTCTTAGTCACGACGAAAACACTGATTCCGTCACATAAATAAGCTGTATTACGTAAGATGGATGCCCGCGTGTGGTACGTGTTTCGCGTTACCCCCTGGGTGGGCATCCCTACACCCTGCCCTTTGGTTGACTTATTGGAGGTCTTCCTCTCCTCAGTCTCTTCCAACCAAACTTCTTCCTTCTCACAGTCGACCTGTTGCATAACCCAGGTCACTGGATCGGCAGCCTCCCACGTTCCGAATTGTTGATTCCAAGTCAAACTGCAGGTTTGGGGGATCGGACCTTGTAAGAGATGGGGGGGCAGTGAGGGTGAGCGTCCTGGTCAGATGTGGAGTTTGGGGGACTCCACATCAACTGGCTTCGGGTTCTCTGAATATGCGTGACTCAGACAGGAGCTGGGAAGTCCCAAGCCTTGATGAGAAAGAGCTGAAGGGCCTCGTGGAACCTGCTCCCTGAGAAAACCCGTCAGGTCTGCCAACGAAAGTAAGTGGAGGGAGAGCCTTTCTTTGAGGAAACCGTCGTGGGGCTCCCTGGATTTTATCCAGGAACTGTTGCAAAAGGAGAGAAGCCACCTCGGTATGCGGAGGGGTTCCGAGGGCTGGAAAGACACTGGAAGGCCCGTCATGGGTGAGGACTTCCCTGGGTGCACAGGCCTCCCAGGAGTCTTGCTGAAGGTGGGCTGAGCGCATGGAGAGCCTGGGTGGGCGTAAGACTGGGAGTTTGGGTGGAGATGCCTTCCTGCGTCTCAGCCACATCTTCTCCCTGCCCCGCTAGGAGCTGAGAAGCATAGTCGCCCGACAGACACCCCCCGGTGTAATGGTCTTCCTTCATGTGGGTGTCCACCAGCAGATGAGAGGTTAAGCGAAGGCCCTTTACAGAGCCCACGTATCCTTTGCAAAATCCAAGGCCCGAGCTATGCACCCCGGGAGCCCCGGGCTGCAGGATCAGACCCAATCTGCTTCTCTGAAGGGGACACCCCCTGGGTCTTCACTCTTTGGCTTTGGTTGTGGTGGAAGAGCACTTCAACACCAGTCTGATTCAGATCAACCGCAGTTAAGTAACATCGACCAGAAGCCCACGAGTGGAAGGCGGGAGGAACGCTTTTGGAAACGGGGAGGTTAAAGTCCGCTCTCTGAATTCCAAAACGAGTAGCTCTTCAGAAGCGGTGAGACGGGCCCCGTTGGTTCTGAGTCAGACCCCTTCACTTTACTGCCCACAGCAGCTAAGTCTGTAACACCAGGTCCGAGCAGACTCACGAGAACGTTCTGGGTACATAACAAGCAGGATCTGTTCTCACCATGTTTCCCAGGGACACATGAGAATCCTGGCAGTTTCGTTGGTCCCTGCAAATGAGGAGGGGCTTCTCAGCACCGTGTACACCTCCTCGTATCTTGGTTGCTGCTGCCATGCGGAGCATGTAATGTTAATGGGCCATTATGATCTTTGCTGACCCCAGAACCCCATGTTTGTGCCCAGATGCCCCAAGACCAGCAGAGCACCAGCTCTCTGAGGCCTCACCTTCTCTCCCAAGAGATGCACAGGAAATTGCAAGCACTCTTGATGCTAGAGGGTCCCCATGTCCCTCTCTGCTTCTCAACTCTCCTCTTCTTCCCCGTTGGCGTGTGTGGAACAATTTGCTCCCATTGTCTCCTCTGTAGCCATAGCTTATGCCCAAGGTCGGCTGCCACAGTGGCTTCTCAAGGCAGGAGTAACTTCTCAAGCAAGGTATTGCAAAGCCTTGGCACCTGCTGGAAATGGGAAGCCGATAGTGGGGGAAATAAGAATGACTCCTCTAATTTTTCAGTACATGTTCCACAGACGTGGCTAACAAACTAACTTTGTTGATGGGCAGCCTCTACTTCCCCCAGCCCAACACCTGCTCGGGATCATAGGGTACTCGATCCAATGAGAAGACTTTCCTCTGTGCCCCAGGGGACCACAAGGGCTTCAGTCCTTCAGTAACCTGAGCGATATGAGGTTGATGGATGGTAGTGAGGAAGTGGGTGCACCGCATTCCTCTATAGAGCTGTGCGGGTAGAATTGGTGTCCGATGGGGGGGGGGGCGGGAGGCTGAATGCTGCCCTAGGTACAGAGGAGAGCTGCAAGGCAGGCCACAGGACCAGAGATGATGGGAGCATTGCTTTGTCCTATTAAGTTAGTTTGGTTAACTACATGTAAAATTACACAGGGCTCAGCATCACTGTTCTTCAGTTCAGGAAGACCTGAAGAGGAACTCGTCAGATGTAACCTCAGTGAAATCTGCCAAGATAGAGTCTCAGTTGCTTTGGAAATGCCCGGTGAAGGCCAACACCACCACTCAAGTCCCCTGATCAGACATCAAGGTACCTAAAAAGCCAAAGATGTTGTAGAGATATTCTGCACTGAGGTTCTTCTGAGCCTCTCCTGCGAGCTTCTCAGGACACTGGTTAGAATGCAAACCCTTCTCTGCCCGTCTTCCAGGGGCGCCCATGGAAGTGGGCGAGAAATTGAGAAGACAGGATGTAAGGACTCACAAATTAAGACCTGCCTTTGAAGGGCTCTCTGATAAATGTCTCATTCAGAAGTGTTAAATTAGAATGATGTTTTCTGGTTGGTGAGTTTGTGAGCTTCCTCCTCGGGCCAAGTCATGCACTTCTAAGAACCTAAGGCCATTTTCGTGTGCTTGTCATTTCTCTACAAATATGTTGTCCCTTGTTGAGATGCTATATAAGTCCAAGCTCTAAGGGCTCATCTGAGAGGCGTCATCACGACCTCTCCCACGTAAGTGTGACACACACGTTCATAAACTCCTTGCTCTTCTCTTGTTAATCTGCCTTTGCTGGTATCCATCTCAGGGCTCCCCCCGGAAAGATTTAGAAGGGTGAAGAAAAAAGGATTTTCTCCCCAAATTTTAGAATGTATGATTTTCCTTCAATGTGGGCCCTAAAAACGTGCTCACCAGTTACTGGCATCCAAAGGAGGAAGGGGAGCTGCTCAAAGACAGGAGGAGAGAAAACGGTTCTTCAGACCTGGTGGCGTGTTCATCTGAGCTTCCCGTTCGCCCTGCGCCCGATGAGTGACACCCCCCCATGAAACTGTGATTGCACATGACTTTCCCTCATGAGGGGGTTCCCATGCAAGATGTGACCCCTCTCCAGAAGGGAATTTCTTTTCCCTTCTTAAATAATGAGGGCTTAATAATGAAATTTGGTTCGGAAGAATTTACACAGTTACGGACGTCTACACACGTATGCACACGACACTCAGATATGCACCCACTCACGTGCACAGGCACGCACACAGACACACACAACTACACACTCGTGCACACCACACATAGGTACACACAAGCAAGCATTAGGCGCACACACACACACACACATCTCTTTTGTCCTGGGGTTACTATGTGGGTCTTGGGTAGGCTCAGCTCCCTCACTCCACTAATCCCCTTTCTGCCAGGTCTCTATATGTGAGGACCCTGTAAGATTACCTCCAGAGGGAAAAGGCACTAATTTGCTTTAAACATCATGAAAATCAGCAATATAATGCATCAGGAAACACTGACGGCAAAACAGGATGGCTAAAGCAGCGAGACAGAAAACCCCTCTATGACAGTAACCTGCACGTTGTTAGAAATCGGGGGCCTGCCAGCCTGCTCTGCTTTCTGCAGGGAGCTCCCTTTCTTCCCCCCAGGGTCCGTACCTGTGTCCTCCCACCTCCCCAGGACTCAGCAAGCTGTGCTGTGGCCTTTCTATAACGGGTTAAATTCCTCCCCTGTAACTATCACTGGAAGTGGTTTTTCGGTTATTTATTTGACTGAAGGGGCCCGTTAATCAAGGGGAAGTGGAGTGGTGCTGACCCCGGAGTCCAGACCGGCCCCCTCGCCCTCAATCACCCACCGGTCAGAGGGGAGCAGAGACTGCGGCTTCTCAAGGAGCAAACAGAGCTGCCCTGACTGAGGAAATTCCTGGGTCGCTCTGGAATCAGGGAAACCTGGGGGTTGGGGGCATCATTATCTTTATGGCCTTTCCACCGGACATCCGTCTCCCTTTGTGAAAATGGGCTCGTTGTCCTTGTGGCAGCGAGGCCCCCCCGGCTGCCCGGCGCACATCAGAGGCCAAATAACAGGAGGGCTTCTCTGGCCCCAGAGCTGAAGCCTGAGACCCACTCTCTGCACAGTAATGAGCAAAAGGCACTTAACCAAAGATTAATTAGGGGCTGTGTCAGAGGCGGGCCATCTGAAATAGTGTGCTTTGAGGCCAGTCCACAGGGGTGCCCTGCGGACCCCAGCAGACCCTGAGCTCAGATGACACAGTCAGATGACAGGTCCCCAAGCAGCACAGGCATGGGCTAGCTCTCGGGGCTCTGCCTGGTGTGTGGGCAGGATGAGAAGCTGGAGGGGAAGCTGAGCAGGGGCTGGGGGGCAAGGCCCACTCTCCAGAGTCCTGCGGCATGTGGGCTACAGGCCAGCGTGAAACACCTGCTCGCTGCGTGAGGCAGGGGCAGAGGGCTGTCCAGGAAGGTTGTCGTGTTTCTGGACTTCGGGCGCCAGAGGCCAGGACAGGGGAGGACTCGCAATCCCAGAGTGTGGCCCAGGCAGGCTTGGATTGATTTCTACCAAGCTGCCTTGAACGTGCGTTCCCCGAGGCCAACAAAACTTCCCCTGCCTCCGGTTCACTTGATCGTGGAAGAGAATGCCGTGGATACTAACACTGTGGACACGGGGCATGTCCTGGGTACGCCTGTGCTGTGGTCCGCAAGGCGGAAATGACCACGGAGGCTGAGTTGGGGGCAAGGGAATGCCCCAGAGGCTGCGGACATCAAGGCTTCCGAGTCCCCACCCCCTCCAGCTCTGGGTGCCCTGGCCAATTCACACCCCTCCTCAATGGCACGACTCCCACTGGCTTGAAATTCAGGAATGCTGGACCCCATCAGGGTGAGGCTGGGGAGACAGACCCGAGGGTCCAACCCCCTACTGAGTCCAGCTTAACCTCACTCAGGGCTCCAGGCGCAGCCCAGCCTCTTGGGGTCGTGAACCAAACACGTACTATGGACATCAGTGCTTCTCAGACTTCACTGGGGGTACCACAACTAGAGCATGCTTGCCAGGCCGCCGGCAACCCCGGGATCTCTGGGTCAGCCGACCCGTGCGAGAGCCCAAGAATCTGCTTCTCTAAATGTTCCAGGCGATGCCATGGCTGCTGGCCTCGGGGCGCCGCCTTGAGAGCCGCTGCCGTGTATTACAAAGAGGGGCAAGAGCCAGAGCCCACGGCCGACTGGGGACTGCTCTGGGGACCAGCCCTGCTGGGCCACCCCTCCTTCCTCACAGGCAAAGGGCTGACAGCGTCGTGCCACCCGCAGCACCAGCCGGCCACTGGCTGGTGTGGTCGTTACTAGTTTTCTAATCCCAGACACTGTGGCCCAAATGTCGGCAAAGACACTCTCCATCACTGCTCAGCGTGATTGCTGTTCCTATGTAGTCATTTTGCTGCATTGTGGCTGCAAACCTGGGTTTCTGGCAGGGAGACTCTTGAGCGAAGAGAACAGCCATCGTAGGAAGGAGGGTGGGAGGCAAAGGTTGACTCCTTAAGGCTCCTCTGGGCCGATCAGGGCTGCAAACATAGAATTAGACGCAGGGGTTCTACTCACGCCTCTGAATGTCTGCATAGTCATTGTATTTACCCATCTCCGCGATCCGTTGGAAAGTTCCATTACCTGTAATTGTAAACGTATTACTGCTGCGTTCTGTAAATGAATCTAGGAAACTGAAGACATTCAAAAGAATGTCTTCGAACTGCCCGACAAGTGCATGAGTCTGGAATGTATCTCCACTAAAATAAAGCCTTGGGTCAGGCCACTGGAGTCAGCTTCGTGCCGAGCTTGGATTTGGTGGTGGGGGGAGAACAGGTCGGGGGCCAGGATGGGCTGAAAGGGTGCAGATGGCTGCTAAGGCCCAGGTGACCCTAACGTCTCTTCACGATAAGAGCCTTGGCAGCAGGCCGCCAGGATTGCGGGGGACATGCACCTTGTGGGTCAGCCCCATAAAAAGGAAGACTTCTTATGATCACAATCCTACATTTCTGAGAAGGGAAGAGAGATTTAACATGAACACGAAATGGTCATTTGACACAAGCCCAAACAGAGCATTTTCCCCTGTCGCTTTAGTGTGAAAATATCCAAGCAGAGAAATTACAAGAGTTGCAGGGTGAACGCCTGTGGCCCCGACCCGGGCTCTGCTGTTGGCATTCATTAGACTTGCTTTCCAGAGTACCTGTCCATCCACCCTTCCGTCTGTCCAGCCATCTGTGTACCACACTTTGGATGCATTCCCCAAAATAAGTTGCAGGCATCACTCCCATCACCCCTAAATACTTTGGCCCTATTTGTTGTCCACTCTGTTTTC
Source organism: Meles meles (assembly GCF_922984935.1). Taxonomy (NCBI): domain Eukaryota; kingdom Metazoa; phylum Chordata; class Mammalia; order Carnivora; family Mustelidae; genus Meles; species Meles meles. The sequence continues at coordinate 97,093,903 of NC_060076.1, forward strand.
TTGTGGTAAGAGTTACATAGAACAAAAAGCACAGACCTTGAAGAGACCATTTCATGTTTCGACAAACGCATACACTGTATAATCCCAACCCCCACCCACATTCAGAACTTGCATCCTTCCAGAAGGTTCCATCGCGACCGTCCAGGGACGTCCACCCCCAGCAGTAGGGCCCCTCCCCTGCTCTCATTTTCCACGGACCGGCTTTGCTCGTCCCTCTGCCTCGTCCTCTCCCTCCTGCAGGCGCACACGTAGAGTTAAAGCCCTTGCTCGTCCCATTGGATGCTCAGTTGTTTTTTCGTATTTGTGCACGATGTCAACGGACAGCATAGCAAACACCTCGGGAAAAATGTCGCCCCTGTACTCGATGTGCTAGAGGACCAAGCAGGTTGTAACCAAGGCAGCTTCTGGCAGAAGGGAGCAGGGCTTCCAACTTCCCTGTGCAGCCTGGCTGTTTCGGAAAAAAGCAGGCGAACTCACCCAGTGAATGCTCCCTGAGGGAAAATCTAAACAATTCTGTCTTTTCATTTAGTGGGGACCCAGCAGTGTTTGTTCTCCCTCACGGTGCAGGACAGCAGAACCGTCTTCCCACGAGCTCGGCTTGAGCTCTTCTTCCCTGTTTTATTTGCAGGAGGCACTCGGCCAGTGACAACCGGGCTCTCAGCAGGCTGCACGATTCCATCAGCCAGAGTGACGCGTTCCAGAATCCGGTGGCTTCTGAAGCCTGGCCTCCGGAGAACAGAGAGTCCTCGGAGCAGATCGTCTGCAGCGGGTGCCTGGCAAGACCCCACGGACCCAGCAGGGAGGCGGGCATGTGGGCCTCACCTCCTCTCTGCTTGTCCTGCTCAGCGAGTGGATTGAAACTGGAACATTGATGCCCAAACCCCAAGCCATTGGCCTAAACGCACATTAACCCACCCAAGTTTTGCCATAAGGAACAAAAATTAGTTCACTATTCCCTCGCATATCCATGCATTCATCCAGACCCTTATTTCTTTTACACCCAGAATGATCTTTTCCTTTCCTTTCTGCTGTGTTGGGATCCAGAAGCCGAGAGGAGACCCTGACCTCTTCCGCCACCGCAGCCAGCTCGTGCCTGACTCCGTTTGCTCCCACTCTTTAACGTCTCTAGAAGGGCGCTTACCGTCTCTACTCGCTCATGAAATAAATAGACCATCGAGCGTCCACGGGTCCCAGATGCCACTGTGAGGTGTGAGCACAAACGGGCTCCCGTCCTCCCGGGTGATGGTTTTCTAGGGAGGAGGACAGAATGAACCAGCAGAAACAACGAACATGTTGGCGTTTCAGAAACCGGTAAGTGTTCTGGGAACACATTCAGAACCAAGGGTCACGTAACTGTGATGAAGAGGAAACGGCGATGTATAGAGGGGTCGGGGCAGGGGCTTTTCTGAGGTGTGAATGTTGGCACTCAGGCTTGAGCGCTGCGGAGAGTTGCTCATGCGGTGGCCTGGCCGGGACTCCCAGGCGGAGGTGTGGGGACAGACAAGAGCCCTTCACGTTCACTGAGCATCACTTCCTCCCTCTCCCAACGACGGGTCCAGCACGATGTGTTACCACTCACCTATACTGTGTGCTTCCGGCTGAGCTTTCTGGGATGCAAAGCCTGCCCGCCCCGTTTCCCTGCCCTCCTGCCACTGCCATCGAAATACCCATGGCTCCCGGTTGCTGCTGATCTCAGTGACATGTAACCCGGCCACGGGCAACCAGATGGCGCAGGGCCAGCTCTCATATTCCTCTGCAGGGAGACAGGACACCGCACCCTCCCACCTGCCAGCCTTCTTCAGCATTCCCTCCACGGGCCTGCACAGGGGACATTTCCCCCACGGTCAGAGGGGACCGCTCTGGCCCAGTGCTCCTAGCTAGTTCAGCCTCATCTTTCTGATTCCATCTTCATCGTCAGAACCTCAGGAAAGTCCTCCCTGACCTGCTCTTGAGAATCAAATGCCCGACCTGCCTGTTTTCAGGAACCCTGGCCTCCTGTTACAGTGGTTTACACTCTGGCAATTCTCCCTCTAATTTAGCATTATTTGATTAATGTCTGCCTATAGATTCTAAGTTTATAAAAGGAACTCCCCTGGAACGATACTTCAAATACTGATTCTTCAAAATCGTTACATGGATTAGTATAATCATGAGTAACTCCCATGGATTTCAAAGTTGTCAGCACAGAGAAAGCATTTCCGACCATGAGAACGAATGAGATTGTTTCAGGAGGTTACAGGCAGAGTCAGGTCCGGGCGCTCGAGCCGTGGCTGGAGGTCCAGAGCCCAAAGAGAACAGAGTCATCCGAGGAAACAGAAGTGGAGTAGCGGGGAGGGCAAGGTGGGAAGTCAGCGGGAGGCCCCCCGAGGAGGAACAGAAACTCTCGTCCATCTCCGCCGCCGTAACAGAGCACCACAGACGAGGGGTGGACACGCAACAGGAATTTACTTCTCGGTTCTGGAAACCAGCAAGTCCGGAATTAAGGCAATGACAGAGTGTCTGGCCGTCTTCTCCCTGTGTCGTCATGCGGTGGAAGGGACAAGGTCTCTCTGGGGTCCCTTTTACAAGGGCACGGATCCCGTCCATGGCAGCTGCCCCATCAGGACATAAGCACCTGCCAAAGGCCCCACCCACCTCTCACAACCTCATGTCGGGGCTAAGTTTCAGTGCACGGGTTTGGGGTGGGGGCACATAGCAGAGAGTGTGCTGAAGCTGGACTCCATCCAGACCACTCTATGCAAGCCTGTGTTTCATGATACCACTTTAGGAAATGCAGCGTCAGAGGAAAAGAACTTAAAATGAAAATCAAAGCCTCACAGACACACACACAACGTTTGGGGAAAGTTCTTGGAAGACTTTCTGAGCACCTAAACAAACTGTGAGTGTGTGTGTGTGTGTGTGTGTGGTGGCGGGAGGACGGGGAGGTGAGAGCTTTAGCCCATAATCCTTGAGTCCCTGAAATGTATGCTTTCCCCACTGTTAACGGCTGTAATTTTGTTTTGTCTTGTTTTAAGATTTTTTTCAGATTTTGATATTACCTTGTACTAACAAAATGCATGTTTTGCAAGTATAATAAGTTACATTAAGTAATCTTAAAAGAGCTTTAAAATAGAACTGAATAAAAATTGGGTAAGTTGGGACACCTGGGTGGCTCAGTGGGTTAAGCCGCTGCCTTCAGCTCAGGTCATAGTCCTAGGTCCTGGGATCAAGTCCTGCATCAGGCTCCTTGCTTGGTGGGGAACCTGCTTCTCTCTCTGCCTCTGCCTGCCACTCTGCCTGCTTGTGGGTGCTCTCTCTTTCTGACAAATAAATAAATAAAATCTTTAAAAAAATTTTTTTAAATGGGTAAGTTATTACTCAATAAGGTGGATGTTTTTTAACGCCCCAAACATACAGATACAAATAAGAAGACCCTTGGTAAATATTTCAAAAATAACTTCTATATCCTGCAGAAAAAAAATTTTGTATTTAACACAAAGTAGAAAATCTATTTTTTTTTTCAAAAATACGCAAACAGTTTTCATGGCATAGCAGTTCAGCATGTGGAAAGCATGATAGATGCCGTGTAGAACTGATCTATCTTTGGTAACGCTCCTCAGATAGCTCTGGAAATCCCAAGGGTACTTCCTGGGTACCTTAGAGCCCTTCTGATCCCCTGCGCTCGACCGATCAAGGAAGACCCAAGCCAGCGCTGGTTCCCTGCTGTTCGCAGCAACATCAGGATGTCCTTCTGTGTCTCCCGCCTCCCCATTCCCGGGCCGTCTGCAGCTCCTCCCCGGCCACCCGCTCCAGGTCTCTGTTCTCAGTCCTCAGAAGGGTTGGCTAGAAAGACCTTCTGTCTGCAGTCACTCTCTCCGCGGCCTCATTGCCCTGGCAGCCATGTAAGCGTGGGGTCGGACACGGTCATGAGAAGATACTCCGCATGTTCCAGAGGACAAGCTCCGACCCCCACTTTCCAAGTCAGATGAGGAGACAGTCCTCTTGGAAATCAATTTCTCAGATAGTCAGGAAAGGTCTTTCAATACAATTTTCTCTACAAATCGGAGGCAAACAACCACTTGTCCTGATCCTCATGCGCCACCACGTCGTGGAATGGTAACACTGGTTTCAGTGGGAGGGAAGTCCCCCAGACTCACCCACGAAATAGATATGAAGTCAGAAACCAGGCGTTCATACGCATGTGACCAAGTGGGCAGCTGGCCACAGCCAGGGGTGGGGGGCACTAAACCCTACTGTTCCCCACCCCTTCCTTGCAACTCCTGCTGCTGTCCCTCCTAACTTACTCCTTCATGTTGAGCCATGAACGTAAAGCAAGCCCGTACTAGGATCCTGCCATGAAACTGTGCATCTCTCCATGTCAGGCTGACTTCGGTTACTGTGAATTTATCTTCATATTAATAGAATAAGAGACAAATGGAGACCAGCCTTGAAGATTCCCTGCGCAGACAAAACTAATGTGGTCATACAAACAGAGCCTAACTCAGCTTATCTGGCAAGGCTACCGTGACCTGGGTCGTCCCTCCCTTGTGCCTCTGGAAATGCAAGCAAAAGCCGGACTGCTTCCCGAGGCTGGTATGAGCAACCACTGACCAGTTCCCTGTCCCACGTAAGCACACTAGCACCAGGACCAAACCTGGGAAGACGACACAGTCACCGACTTCTCCCAGAGGCTTTATGACCCCGCACCGCCAAGCCTCTCTCGAAGCTCCGAGTCGAGTGCTCCCAGTGAGCAAACTGGTGTCTGAGTGTGTGCGCGATCAACTTTTGCAGACTGTTACATGTCTGAGTGTGTGCGTGATCAACTTTTGCAGACTGTTACATGTCTGAGTGTGTGCGTGATCAACTTTTGCAGACTGTTACATGTCTGAGTGTGGGCGCGATCAACTTTTGCAGACTGTTACATGTCTGAGTGTGTGCAGGATTAACTTTTGCAGACTGTTACATGTCTGAGTGTGGGCGCGATCAACTTTTGCAGACTGTTACATGTCTGAGTGTGTGCGTGATCAACTTTTGCTAACTGCTACTGGTCTTACTTCTGTTATTTCTGAACTTTTGACAGCATTTTGGCTGGTTATTTTTTGGAAGCGTCTGGGTGAAGATAATAGGCCTGTATTTTTGTGGGGGATCAAACTCTGAAGAGAGTGTGTAGGAAATTGAAAGTGGCAGAGAGAGGCAGAGGGACGCTGTGTGTAGGTGAACACTTCTACTAGAGCCGCAGAGCTACAATTATGCAAAAATCCAAGGCTTAGATGGAAAGTTTTCAGATCATTTCTACAGAAATTCTAGGGCTAGAATTATCCATAATATTTAAAGATTTAGGCAAAAACAATTTAGGAAAAAAAAACTACTTTTCTTTTGGTGTAAGAAGCCTAACACCTTTGTAACTCTCCCACACCCAGGTTGCTAAGTGTTAGGGAGGAGGTGAGGTCCAAGACGGTCATGGTCCAGCTTCCGGAGAAGAAGAAATGGGAATTCATGTTCAGCAAAAGGTAAAGAGGGAAATCCCGATGTGAGGACCCGGCCACCAGGGTCGTGGCGCTTCTGGCTCGGGTGCCAGATATCACAGCCCCAGGAATCACACGCTGCGTCATGCGTTCACCAGGAAACGTAACCTACCATTTCCCTAATGGGGAACAATTGTCGCAGAGTGGGCTCTGACGCCTTTATTTGCACTGGGGGGTGTAGCTGCGTTCACCCCGTAATTATAGTGACACAACAAACCCTAGCAAGCCTAGCTCAGCAGAGCCACCTTCCCCATCACGTCACGCGGTCCCGAGATGCAGGAATCCCCGGAGGCACGCGGTCTCTCCCTCAGGGGCTACTGCTGGTGTCCCCACATCACTTCCAAGGGCTGCAGGGGTGACATTGAGAGAACCCAGAGCCAAACCCCGCCCCAAACCACCTTCGTTAGGATTTCCAGGCAAGGGCCAGAGAGTCTGCATGTGGACACGCTTACTTTTCATCCATTTGGGAAACATTGTGCAATCCCCAAGCCCCTACCCCCACCGCCCACCCCGCCAGCGCCCAGGTCTATCCACCCCTGATGGTCTGAGCTCGCTTGCCTGATGACGCAGAGGCCCGGGTCTACGGAGAATCAGCTGAGGACCTGTCCAATCACACCTTCCAAAATCTGTCCCCCAGTCCTCAGTGACACGGAAATGCCTGGCCACGGTGGGTCTACTCGGGCTTGGAAATGACCTCCAGACTCACTACTGCGCCCTTGACCACCACCCTCTGGGACGCTGTCGGGCACAGTGTGATCCCGGGAGCGGCTCACCCGGTCCGTGCGTATTTGCAGAGGACCTGCGTGTGCTTAGCCTGGAAGACGGACTCCTTCCTCTGTCTCCAGCCCCATGCGGTTTTTGTCAAGTAGAACCACCGTGCAGGCTCTGACGGCACACGTTTGCTGCCCTCCTGACGCGGTCTCGCTGGGGAAACAAGGAGGCGGCCTCACAGTCAGATAAAGGGCACGTGGAGCCCACAAGAGTCACCCCGACGGGGAGTGTGGCTCAGGGTCAAAGAGCAAACAATCCATAGGAGCCTCGAAGACGCAAACATCAGCTGATCCCCGAAGATGGGCGGGCGTGGGCTCCGCACAGAGCACGGCGGGACATGCACTGAGGTGGGGAGCCTTCTCTCCTCAGAGTAATTCATAAGAGCATGGATCGATTTTCCCGGAAGATGGAATTCAGCCCCAGATGTTGCCACAGGGAATGCATGTTTGTTCTCCTTTGGAAATGGAATTTGCATGTCCCTTGCACATACAGAATTTGAATGTGGCCGGTAACATGCTTTTGTGTTAACGGCCTCGAGTAATTAGTAAGTATGTGGACATAAGGACATAATTCTTCATCCTGAGAACTGGAGAACGCAGGTCCATATGTCCGAGAAAACCGTAATACGTTTGGTCTAGTAAAACAAAACAAAACAAAAATGGAAGGGGGACAGGCAGGGGCAATAAAGAAGGGAAAGGGGACGACTCATAGTAATAATAACGAGGAAGAATTTGAGAAGGTGTCTACTTAGAGCATCACCAGAATGAAAACAAGCCAGAGCGGGCAAGAGGAGACAGTGACCTGGTGAACGGCATCACGAGGAAACACGAGAAGTGACAGGTCAGGGACCACGTGAGCCACTCAGGGTCCCTCAACTGCTCATTGCGAGAAACGGAGTGTGACACAACCACATTCTGCAATTACACGCAGAACCTTCTGGAAGGGCGCTCTTAAGTGAGTGGGACCCCACCTGAGAGCGGCAGATTGCAGGGATGGTGTGTCGAGATTCTCTGTGGTCCCGGCCCTAGACGGCGTGTGGGAAGAGGGAGAGTCCCCCACGACAGGCAGGCCGCTGAAATCCAACAAGACCCCGCATAACCTTGGAGGGATGTCTGGAAATCTCGAGACTCTGGGAACTGGGAGAACCGCAAGTCGGGAGGTAGGTTCCAAGTGAGAGCAGGAAAGAGGGCTCTGGTCTCTCTGGTCTCCACCACTATCAACAAGCAAAAGACGGTCTGCAAGGGGTGGCCCTGCCCCCCCACCCCCATCAGCCCCACACTCAGGGGGACACTGTTCCCTTGGCAAGAGGCTCTGTTCACAGTGGGGAAGACGCTTCCAGGTGAAACAATTTTCTCAGTTTAAAGTAAAAAAGTGGGGCACCTGGGTGGGTCAGTGGGTTAAGCCTCTGCCTTCGGCTCAGGTCATGATCCCAGGGTCCTGGGATCAAATCCCGCATCGGGCTCTCTGCTCAGCAGGGAGCCTGCTTCCTCCTCTCTCTGCCTGCCTCTTTGCCTACTTGTGATCTCTGTCAAATAAATAAATAAAATCTTAAAAAAAAAAAAAAGTAAAAAAGTGACCAGGGCATCTGAGTGCCTCAGTTGATGGAGCGTGCAACTCTTGAATTCGGGATTGTGAGTTTGAGACCCATGTTGAGTGTAGAGCATACTAAAAAATAAATAAATAAACTATAAAAAAAACCACACATGCACCTCTCTTTCATGATATAAGCAAAATTGAAACCCCAAAAAGTTAAAAAAATCACTTACCAGAACTGTGCAACAGATTATGACTCTATAATCACACACAGACACGGCACACACACGTCCACACCCCACACCTGTGCAGACGTGCAGACACCCTCCAGCCACTTTGAGCGTGAACTCACACGCGAGCATGTACATCTGTATTTTTGGATGAGGGTATTAACAATCCTCCCGGAAGTGAATTAACCAGAATGCCAAGGCTCCATGCTAGGATAACATGGTTATAAGTGATTTTCACATTTTACCATTTTCTTAGCTTTTCAAAGGTGTGAATTCCTCCTGGAATCAAATACGGATTATGAGGGAAAAGCAGATGTTTCTTTAAGACATTTCTATTAATATCATCATGCTTTATTTTAAGAAGCCACCGAGGGAGCGTTAGGTCTCCGTGGAGGGGAAGCAGGGGGAAGACCCCATCCAGGAGCAGGGCGGGCCGCAGGAGAAGCAGGGAGGAGGCAGCCCGCAGCGCGGCCTCTGTGTGCTCCTCCGGACTCAGCAGGCCCCCACGCCAGGCTTCCCGTCCCTGTGCCGCCCAGAGCCTCCAGCTGTGTGTGCTAGCCACTGTGTCCTCCCTGCCCAAAACCATCCTAGGGAAAAGATCCAAGTCCTCCAAAGGACCCACGGAGGGGAGGGATCGCATGGGGCCGGGAAGCAGCTTGGGCCTTTGGGTTGAGAAGTCTGAGGTCCTGCGTGCCCTGGGAGGGACGGGCTCAAGGAGGGCGTGAGCTAGTGGACCACCGATGCCGGGCCCTTGGGGGCTGCAGAGGTGAAGGAAGGCGGAGAGGCGACCTCTAAGTGCGGCATCTGGAGGATGAATGGGCTGCTGCCCAGGTCTGCTGGCGTCCAGGACACCATCTCTCCAGCACGGATTTGTAAGATTTCTAGATTGTCGTGCTGTCATTCTCTGTGGCCAACGCCAGGCTCCTGAGTGACCGTGGCCGGCACACGTCAGCCACAGCACCATCGCTCCTACTAATTCTTTCTTTTTAGCCTGGGAACCCCATACACGTGTAAGTGGAAGGATGCAGTACCATTCCCATCACTCAGAGGCTGACAGGACTCTGACAAAGCTGACGTCCCGAGGAGTCCTGGCTCACCTCTGCTCACAAAACAGCCAGCAGGCAAGCCTCCTTTACAAAGGAATGGGTCCTGGGAAAGGCGCCCCTCCTCCAACTCACCTCTCCCGTCCTTGAATACCAAGGTCATCTTAACATGAGTGGAATGGTTGACTTTGTATGTTGAAAAGCCCTCCTATGAGCAAAAGGACGTCCGGCTCCGGTTCACAGCCTGCCTGCAAATGTGTGGTTTGCATCCAAGCATTCGAGTTTTCAGCTATAAATTAGTGCTCTTAACCCCCAACCTCCTAAGACCGCTGTAAAACGTTCTGAAGGTGGTGCAGGAACGCAGACTGCAAAATACGCAGTGCCCTTCCCATGTCAGTAGCAGTAGCACAAGACAACGTGAAATCCAGGCTCGGAACGGTCCGTCTACACAGGGCGCGGTGAGCAAGTCGGCCCTGGGAGCCACGGGAGGAGCGGAGGGCGGGGGGCTCTCCTGACGCCGTGTTCGCTCAGCCACTACCCTGCTTTGTCGTCATGATTTCTGTGGAGTGACGGGCAAGGTCTGATGAACATTAGGGGGACCGAGTCCCTGAAGGCATGCCCTTGGCAGCTCTGCTGTGTTCCGGAGTCCGTCATCAAGAAAAAACAAACCAAGCCATTCTAATAGCAGCAAACCCAATAGCAAACTCTCTTTGCAGAACTCGGAGGCATAGCCTCCGAGACAAATGGGTGTGTGTGAGTGTGTGTGTGTCTACAACACATGCATGTGCCACAAAAACATGTATACTTAGGGAAACGTACCCTGTTAAAATAAAAATATTAAGGCAGGGGCGCCTGGGTGGCTCAGTGGATTAAGCCGCTGCCTTCGGCTCAGGTCATGATCTCAGGGTCCTGGGATCGAGCCCCGCATCGGGTTCTCTGCTCCGCAGGGAGCCTGCTTCCTCCTCTCTCTCTGCCTGCCTCTCTGCCTACTTGTGATCTCTCTCTCTGTCAAATAAAAAAAAAAAAAAAAAAAAATCTTTAAAAAAAAAAATATTAAGGCAGAATTAGAAAAAAAAAATTCCGTTCATTCAGAATCTCGGAGAAGGATGTTCAACGATATTTGAAAGTATTGTTGTACAAAGATATTAATGGAGGGTGAATGGGCGGAGCCTGCGTTTTAGAATAAAGACTTACAAATGCAGAAAGATAAAAGAAGCATTAGTATATATCGAAAAATGTAATATTTTGTGTTGTGCTGGGGTGAACGTTTTCCGCCTCGCCAAAGACCAGGTAGCAAAAGAAACACTCAAGCTGAGTGTGGTCAGAGGAGACGTCTGTCCCTGTGTCGCCAGCATCCTTAGGAAGACATCTCGTGTCCGTGGGGCTCTGTGGTACGCATGGTGCTTCGTGATATCAGGACTCAGACCTATCCTGACTTGGTGTTGGTAGATCTGTTTGTTATTCCTAAAGGTCCATATATTAAGTTAAAAAAAGTCCCCAGAGTATTATTTTTTCCATAGCCCTTGCTGTTTCTTATGAACAACTGCACAGGTTCATGCAATCAGGGCCACAGGAAATCTGACTCCCAGGGCGCCCAGCAACACGATGTCCATGCCTACTTCCTGCCAGTGGCAGCTTGGTTCGTACATTCCACCCCTGGAGAACTGTCTTGACTTTCCACGCTACCAGCTTTCTGTCCTATCGGGTCTGCCGAGTGTTTTGTGGTTGGACAGTCTCTTCCGGCTTTCATGCACACCCAAATGAGAAAGAGAGAGGGCACGGCTCTTCCGAATGATGCGATGGGAAGGATTGGCTTGTAGAGGTCCTCGAACAGGATTCTACTTATACAGTGTTTGCAAGTATTTTTTTCAGCCTCAGCTTGGTACTGTTTCAGGTTTTGTGGTTCTCTGTGGGAGTCCACATGTCAGACATGGAATCTTCAGCAGACATGCATAATGTGGTGTGAGGGGCTGCTGCTCTGCACAGAGTCCCTGGGCCAGCATGTGCCGAGCCAGCGCTCCCGTGTTTGGGGTCCACAGCCCGCTCTGCTGTGACACCAGCCACACGTGCTCTCCTAACAGCCACTACCCGCGGCATGATCACTCCTGAAAACCCACTGGGCGGATGGAACAAAGGGTTTCATGGCCTAACGCCCAAGGATTTCAGGTCATAGGAAGAGTGGAATCTCGTAAAAATAGCAGCGCGGGTTTTGCATGTTAGGTCGTTGAACACATACGTAAATCCTTCAGTACATATGACCCCGCACCTGGAGGAAACCTGCAGCTTGCTCCTGGCAGCGTGGGCCCCGGACCGTGGGTGTCCTGGAAGAGAACAACGTGGAGGTGGGAAGGGCCGGAGCCAAGAACAGGAAAGCTCTCCTGAAAGACCCCAGGGGCCCTTGCAGACCAGGCTGGGGCCGGGGAGGGAGGCCGCTGGGAGGGGTCAGGGTCAGCCTGTGGAGCTGGAGACCCGCCAGGGCTTCTGGTGGCCGACCAAACATTGTCAGGAGGCCATGGGCACACTAGACCGAGAGTTTGGGATCAGAAACAAAGCCCGGACCTGGCTGGTTGGTCAAGCTCCCACGGGGTAGAAGCCACTTCCTGCCGCGAGTCCCAGGTGCTCTGGCTGAGTCCTGGAGTATTTGGCCTGGGGTCCGGTTCACAGATTCCTGGCTCCCCGAAGCATAAAGCAGACCCCCTTCCTGGCCTCCAGGCTCCATTTAAAACCCGTGGCAACAGCAGCCGCTGCATCCCAGAGTGGAGCCCCAGAGGGCACCCAGGGGAGCGGGAAGCCACCCTTAGTTATTTGCAGGCTCTGGGGATAGCAGAGAAGACGCAGGACCATGGGGCCAGGCCAGCGACCAGCCCCCGGGGCCCGCAGCTGCTGTTGGAAGACACCTGTGGTGTGCGGGTGTGCTGTCCCGGTCTGGAGGCGCCTTTCAGCAGGGCCTAGCGCTCGGGGGTGGGGGGAACTGCCCATGCTGGGGGCAAGCAGGTGGGGGGCTGGGGACAATCCATCCATTGGGGAGAGGCGGTGGCCAATGAGGGCAGCCTCCAGCCGCTGCAGGGTCCTGGGGTTCAGGGCTGGAGGGCCTCTCAGCAGGTCAGGCTGTGTGCTTTCCGCACTGAAGCCTTCTCTCCCCACCTACCACCTTCCCCAAAGCTCTCTCATTACCCTCCCTGGACTTTTTACAATTACTCTTTAAAATGCCATTCACTTAGGGTCTCCACACTTTTTGTTTAAATGTAAGTAGCATCTCTGTTCCAACCCCAGCAGGTTCTGGCTGTAATTTGAAAGAAATGTGCTCCATTCAAATGGAGAGCCCAGCAGGATTTCTTTCAAGAATTTGCATTAAGTAATGGAAAGTCCCTTCTCTGGAACCCTGCCAGCTGCTTCACTTGAGTCTTCAAGAGCCAAAAGTGTACGTGTAAAGCACTTAGTCTGCCTGAAATGGAACTTTTTAAAAAGCCACATCCACATTATTTTGAAGGGAAGGGGAGCCTTGAAACGTCTTCGCTGGCGTCTCCCACAGCCTCCACGCAGTCCCTGCTCCTAACTCACGTCCCTTTGAAACAAGCAGCACACGCTTCTCCCCCAGCATAGCCCTCATGAACAGAAACCCCTGCTGAAACCCTTTGTCTTATTCACATTTAGGAGTCGGTGGACACAGAACCCTGGAAAGGGCCACGTGGCAGATGCAGGCTTCCTGCTCAGCCTGCCTGTGGAACTTTGCATTTTTTTATTTTTTTAAGATTTTATTTATTTATTTCAGAGAGGGAGAGAGCACTCCCAGGCAGGAATGGAGGGGGGAAGGGGCACAGGGAGAGGGGGAAGCAGCTGGGAGCCTGATGTGGGGCTCGATCCCGGGACCCCGAGATCATGACCTGAGCCAAAGGCAGAGGCCACACAGATGCCCTGCGTGTTTGCTCTTAATCATGATATCTGCGCCCTTTTCTTAGGAATGCGAGATGAGGTCACGTTCCTTGTCTCAGAGCTAGACCCGAGGGCGGGCCTGGTGGGGTGTGGGCACAGCCCTTCCACCCGTCCCTAGCTTCAAGTCCTAGTAAAACGGCCCAAATAAAAAATGTCAGCAAAAGCGAAAACAATAAACCAGTAGTCTCCTCCCATTGGCACAGAGAGGGGAAAAGCCTCTTGTCCCTGGGGACCAAGGGCCCCAGTGGAAAGTTCTGGGCTGGCTGGCTGCGCCCTCAGCTGCCGTGAACCCCTGCCCCAACCTGGGTGCTTCAGACAACAGTGCTCACAGTTCTGGAGGCTGGAAATCATGATACAGGTGCCCCCGCAGACTCTGTTCCCAGGGCGTGGAACAGTTCAGAGAAGCTCCCTCTTTCCCCCGACTCTGGAAAGGAGGTCTGTGTGCGTAGTTTCCAGCAAGAGTCCCGGGCAGTGGACATTCATGCTGTGAGTGGTTATGTCTCCGTCTGTCATGAACGAAGTTTCCAGTAGACTCTCCAAAGCCTAAAGATTCACTTCACGGGGCAGGAAAGGCCCTTGTCGCTGGGCCCAGGGTGTCCTGTCCTCCCCATCGCCCACTCCAGCCTCATTTCTTCAGTCCACGGACAGGCATCTGGAACTCGAGACTCGGCGGGAAAGGCATGAAGGGAGCCACATAAAATGGGGCCAGCCTGAGCCCCGGGCCTCACCTGCCCAGAGCTGCCCAGCCTGGCTCCGGCGAGCAAGGTCCCAGAGGCGGGCAGGAGAAGCAGGTTAAAACTGGAGAGTGGAACTCAGGAATTTTGGGTGGAAGAAACTGTAACCCAAGCAAGAGAAACACATCGCCCATTACACTCCAGCCTGGAAGACAGTTTCATGAGGATGGAGATTCCGGGGAACAGTGGGGCTTGCAGGCCACGGGACAAAGAACAGAATGACCTGTGAAAGATGGTGAGGAGTTAAGGGAACACACCCCCACCAGTGTGCAAAATTACAGGGAACAAATCCAGCAGTCCTGGAAATGGGGTCACGCCAAAAAGGAAGAGGACGGAAAGTCAAGCCGTTTGGAAGATAATGAACGATGCCCAAACACCAGACCCTGCCCCACGTCAGGCGGAGGTGTCCACGGATCAGAGAGCACAGCCAACGGCGAAGAATGAGTTCCAAAATGAAAGCAAGGAAATTTCCTCCGAACACCCAAGTTTGGGGAACCAGACTTTTCTTTAACTCAAAGATTAATCCTGCACCGTAATGTGGTCAGCTCCCTGCAGCTCATGGTATACCAGAACGAAATTTTCAACCCCAGAACAAATCCCCAGCATGGCAGCAAGACGCAGGCTTCCATCTCGGTTCATGGTGTTGACCTTGGCCCAGGGCTGGATAACAGTAGAGACAAACCTAGGCGCTTCAGAGAACAGAATATTTCTTCAATATCCAGGATCCCACACCCACACAGGTCCTCTGCAATTAAGGAATTAAAAAAAAGAAAAAAGAAAAAAGGACAACTAATAAGTCCCTAAAGAACAAACAGAGCAAAACAAATACGCAAACAACAGAAGAAGAAATCGTCGCAAAACCCGGCTCTTTGCAGGCGGCGGCGTTTGCAGAGGCCACGGCGGGTGCCAGGCCCTGCTGGGATTCTGCCGATCCTCACGTGTCAACACGGTTCCCAGCTTCCCCCGGTGGTGGATGACACCGAACACTGTGTCTAACACTCTTTCAGAAGCTCCCTTGACCACGAAATCAGCCGCAAAGACATTGGTCGAAATAGCCACGTAGGCAGCACGGAGCCGGGGTTGAGAGCATGGCTGGTGAGCCCAGTGCGCTCCCGGTTTCGGAAAGCCACCAAAAGGCGTGAGCTCCCAATGCAGCGTCCTCCGGGCCCTGGAGGAACTCAGCGGGAGGCGTGCAAACGCACTGTTTTTCAGCCCGAACACCACCCTGGAAAAAGGATCGGATCTTATTCTCCCGGAAGACAGGAACAGATTTACGTTTGTACCTGAAACATGAGAAATTGCACGTTGCAATGTCTGCTCAGCCCGTTCTCACGTCTCCTTGGAGACTGTCCCCCAGGTCTCAAGCATGGCGACCCAGTCAGCCTCTGCTGCGGAGGGAACTCTTCTCCGACCTGCAGAGTAGAGGGCTGACTCCGTGCTTCTAGAATCCAAGGAATTCTGCAGTAGGTTTGGCCTTTGTCTAGGACTCTGTGCCAGTACAGAGCCGTGCTTCTAAGTGACAGGCTTATGGTGACCGCAGCTATTTTGATAAAAATTACCCCAAACCATTAAAACGTGGTCAGTCTACAAAATTCTGTATCCTGACGTTCTGGACCGTATTAATAGCTTCTTGTCTATGTTACAACGACCTCATTTTGATAACAGTTTAACAATTATTGACAACCCGTGCTGGGCATTCACAATGCTGAAGTGATGTGAGTTTTAGATGAGAAATTACACCTTAAATTATCACCTTATTACTGCATTCTGGAGGCTGCGCTCTTTTTTTTGGAAGAGTCAGCTAAATGATGACATAGAACTTTCTGTTGTGGCAAAGATCCAAAGAATTTTCTAAAAAACTTCTGTGAGTTGGTAATTGTATTTCTCATTATGTGTGGTATATCCTTAAATAGGTAAAAGTGAATCAAATTATATAAAATGGGATATTTTCCCAGTAACGGATTTTGCTGTTTTATTTATTCTAAATTAGGTTTCTATGTAGGTAATATCTCTTAATATTTTAATTTGATCTTCCTCTCTACTCCCTAATTTGTCTTCCTAACACACACACACACTCGTACACACAACACACACATGTACACACGCAATTTTGCCTTCTCTCAAGCTCTCTGGAGAATATTTTTTACAGCATTTTTGATATGCAAACAATGGATGCTCATGTCTCTTTCTGAGAAGATTGAACGGTTCTGTTCCTGCTGTTGAGAGTCATAACACGGTGACATGTTATGACACGGTGTCATAACACAATGACAAAATTCACTGAATCAACTCATGAAGCCGGCCTGCTTTGCAGTTAAGAAAACTGGGCCTTGGAATCAGGACGTTGCCAGGATTAGAAGGACAAGTCCATTCCAGAGGCGGGTCCAAAACTCAGGCATGGGGCCCCTCTTTGTCGGGAATGCAGATACTGCAAACTCAAACCAGCCAAATCGATAACTAGTGTGTCTTAGGTGCGTATTACGCATATGAGAACGTTTTGCATACGAGGAGCTTACAATCTCGAAACTGGAGTGCCGTGCACGGGTCCGATGTTTCAGGATGGTTTACAAAGTGGAAATGAGGGAGTCCCATCTCTCTAGTGATTGGTTACCACAGCGGGGCGGGGGGGGCAGACGGCAGGAATTGATTCGGCTAAGGTGTGTTATCTCAGACCATTTTTAAGACGATGGCTTAAGTTCCTCTTTCGATTTCAGAGGCATTTCCAAAAGATAACCTAAGTTTCCCATCCGCTCATGAAATAAGCTAGATTTGGTTATGCTCTTGGCGTTGAAGTGATCTTGTCAGCTCAGGGAATTCTCAGGTCCTGTCTTTATTTTGTATTTAATGCTAACAACCCTCCACGTGCACTCATTCTTTGGACTCACCAAGTGTGCCTCAAGGCTGGCTGGCTCCTCTTCTCCCCGGACACAGCACGTCCTCCCTGGGAGGCTCTCCGTGGAGACCGAGCCTTCACTGCCGCCTTCCAGAACGTGGCTCTGTGCCAGCCTTCCTTCCAGGGCTCACCTCTCGGAGGCAGCTTCGAGTGGACCCCGACCTGCAGGGGTGTCCCCACATAACCACAGTCAGGCTCCGCCGGGACACCCAGCCTCCCCACACAGACTTCTTCCTGCTGCGCTGCGGCTTCTCACAGCGCTAACTCCTTCTCCTAATTGATGTGTATTTTTCCTCACGTCTCCGCTCCCTACTGTCTTCGTATGGACCACACAGTCACCCTGGGGAGTTCCTTCGTGGGGAGGGCCCACTTCCCTCCGCCTCCCCACCGTCATATTGGTCACGTCATATTGGCGTATAAAGAACTTGTTTCACTTCTCTCTGAGCAGGCTGGGACCACGTCGCATGGAGAACTCACTGTCCTGCCGGACGCAGGTTAATTTTCTATTGTCCTTCATACACTTTCCACTGTCCAATGTGTTACCGCGTACATGTTGACACAACCGGGAGCAACGGGTCAGGAGCACACGTCTCTGCTACATTACCTGTTTCCTCAGTGCCTGGCTTACTGCAGTTACACAATTCATATTTGATTACTGGAAGGATTAACCAGAGAATTAACAATATCTAAAAGTTAAATTAAGTGAATATTAGTTGAAGCTACAGTTTTCCCCAGGTTGTTTTGTGGGATGGACTGAGACAGTGGTTGAATTTCAGGAAATGTCACAGCACCGTATCTGAAAACATGTGCCTATTTCTTTGCACCAGTTAAATCTGCATAATGACTATGCATTTTTTAAAAACTCCTCCATATTTCATATAACTTCTGTGTTCTAGTAAAACTGTTCTTCTTCTTTTTTTTTTTTTAAGATTTTATTCATTTATTTGACAGAGAGCGAGAGAGGGAACACAAGCAGGGGAGTGGGAGAGGGAGAACCCGGCTCCCCGCCAAGCAGGGAGCCCGAGGCGAGGCTCAGTCCTAGGACCCTGGGATCATGACCTGAGACGAAGGCAGATGCTTAACCAACGGAGCCACCCACGCGTCCCTAGTAGAATTGTTCTACCCGAGGCTGACCGCTGCTCCTACCGGGGAGGGCTTTTCCTGGGACGCGGAGGGCTCCACCTCAGATGTAAACAGAACCGGATGCCGTCGACATAAACATGGATGCATTCTTCTTCCTATTCCCATGTGTGTTTGCAATATCAGACCATCAGGACATAATGCTGTTTGATAGAATGAACGAAACATTAATAATCTGCCAAAAATCAGCTGAGCACATACGTTAGCCATAATGATAATGATCTCGGCATTAAAGGACCAGCCTTGCAGTTCTACTTACTTTGATGCACTCCGGAATTACAATACATCGTCTGCAATCAGAGTAATGCATGGGGATCCCTACAAAGGAATGCTCACTTTCTCATGGCCACTTTCTATGGCCAGTTTCTCAGACTATGGAGTCCAAGTCTAAAAGCAATTTGGTAACAGTTCTGCACAATTTTGTCCTCTCCTTGGAAGGTCTCCTAAGAGTATGGGAGAGTTCGAAAGGAAAACAGGTATCCAAACATCCAGAAAAGTACTGACGTGAGATCCCCAGGCAGACCGGGAGTCCGTGAAGAAGAAAGGCAGAATAAGGGGGCAAGGCGCAGAGGCCAGTTCCTGTTGCTGAGCTCATATTACAGTCAGCGCCTCCGCTTCACTTCCAGGGTACGAGCCGCTGGTGTGTGCTGGGTTGGTGGTGAGCCCTCCCCAGAAGACACATTGTCCCGCGGCACTGCGCTCTCTGAATAAATGTGTATCGAGCATTTGCGGCCCTCGCTGGGAAACAAAGATGGATAATACGAAACCACGGACATCCGGTGAGGACGAGGTCGGGTGTGTAGGTGCGTTCAGGAGCAGCTTCTTAAGTGAATTTGGTCAGAGGAAGGTGTTGTCATAGCAACAGGGATGGAGTTCCCAGTCCGCACTGGGGAAGGCAAGAGAGTTATTGTTTCCACTGGGTCTATAAGGAGCAGAAGCAATTTACCAGGCACTTAGAGTAAGTGACTTTAAAGCAAAGGAGCACAGTAAAAATCACCTCTTTCTTTCCATACTTGGTTCAGGGTCATGGGCGTGTGGGGAAGAAGCGATGGTACGGCGGGGGTGGCGTTGGGGTTAAACAGCATGGATTGTAAAGCATCTGCCAGCCAGAGCTTTAAAAATGCGATCCTTGGTAAAATCCACCTTTGAAAAATGTTACTTAATTGTTTAGACATACAAGTTTTAAGGATTAAGATTTATCCCAGAGATTTTAACTATAAATCCACCAGGTTTTAGGTTCTCTCGATGGAACCAGTACAGGTGGGATGGTGCTGGAGAAAGCAGTGAAGAGCCTCTCATCAGAACATGGACGGGAGATGACAAATGTCGGAACTTCAGCCTGGAGTTATTTCTAAGATTTATGACGCTAGAATACAGAGGATCAGAGAAGTAATTGCTGGGCTGGGGAAGGGGTATCAGAGGTGGGGTCAGAGCGATGCTGGCGTTTCCAACCTGGAAGAGAGAGGGTCAGACCGCTAAACAGTATCAAGAACAAGAGGGGATAAAAAGCAAAGAAACAGAGGATGATACAGTTCTGGCCAAAGTAAGCTTGAAGACCTGATAGACCATCCAGGCACAGATGCGTAGGTTGAAGGGCAGTTGTCCCTGGAGATATGGTCTTGACGTTCACTGGTCTGTAGATAGAACTCTGGGCCGTGGGAATGGTGACATTTCCCAGCCAGAGTGTAGATCAAGGTTAGGAGAACAGTGGCATTGGATTTGGGGCAAAGATTTTGTTTTAATCGCTTAGTTTCATGGCTACTCCTCAGTTCTCATCTTAACAAACATGTCAGGTCCATGTGGCGTGATTAGTCATGTTCTCTCTGGGATCATTTCTTCACCAGGCCAGTGCACCTCCAGATTTCCTCCCGTCGCAGGATACGACCCTTTAATGGGTCCGCTTCCTGTGCCCAGTGTAGATGGGTTCTGGTAATTTGGGGACCGTTCTTGGCCTTACTCTTTTCCCTGGTAATACTTACTACCTAGGTGGTCTAATTTGGGCTTTGGGCCATCACTGAGATGGTGACAAAGATAATTCCTGACTCCACTCCCCCTCACAAGAGCAGGAACGGCTATTCAAGGAAAGGACAAGCTCCCCTTGCACCACAGAGACCAAGACAGACTGCACGAGGAGAGGCAAGAGGCAGGGCTACGCACTGCCCACATCGCGGCTCCCCCAGGCCAGCACGGCTCCAAGCCAAGAGGTCTCCCCTGCTCCTCTCATTCCTGCAGTGGTAAAAAGAAAATAACCATAACCCGCAATCTCGCACAGCCCTCCACTGACTTCTCTCCTTCCTCCAGTTCACACGGAACCACAAAAACCCCGAATACCTGACGGAGTCTTGAGAAAGGACAGAGCTGGAGGCATCACACGTGCTGATTCAAAATCTGCTACGGAGCTCGAGTACTAAACCAGTGTGGCAGTGATTTCCAAACCCCTTACGGAGCTCGAGTACTAAACCAGCGTGGTAGTGATTTCCAAATTCGCTACGGAGCTCGAGTACTAAACCAGCGTGGTAGTGATTTCCAAATCCCTTACGGAGCTCGAGTACTAAACCAGCGTGGTAGTGATTTCCAAATCCCTTACGGAGCTCGAGTACTAAACCAGCGTGGTAGTGATTTCCAAATCCCTTACGGAGCTCGAGTACTAAACTAGCATGGTGGTGATTTCCAAATTCGCTATGGAGCTCGAGTACTAAACCAGCGTGGTAGTGATTTCCAAATCCCTTACGGAGCTCGAGTACTAAACTAGCATGGTAGTGATTTCCAAATCCCTTACGGAGCTTGAGTACTAAACCAGCGTGGTAGTGATTTCCAAATTCGCTACGGAGCTCGAGTACTAAACCAGCGCGGTAGTGATTTCCAAATCCCTTACGGAGCTTGAGTACTAAACCAGCGTGGTAGTGATTTCCAAATTCGCTACGGAGCTCGAGTACTAAACCAGCGCGGTAGTGATTTCCAAATCCCTTACGGAGCTTGAGTACTAAACCAGCGTGGTAGTGATTTCCAAATCCCTTACAGAGCTCGAGTACTAAACCAGCGTGGTAGTGATTTCCAAATTCGCTACGGAGCTCGAGTACTAAACCAGCGTGGTAGTGATTTCCAAATCCCTTACGGAGCTTGAGTACTAAACCAGCGTGGTAGTGATTTCCAAATTCGCTACGGAGCTCGAGTACTAAACCAGCGCGGTAGTGATTTCCAAATCCCTTACGGAGCTCGAGTACTAAACTAGCATGGTAGTGATTTCCAAATTCGCTACGGAGCTCGAGTACTAAACCAGCGTGGTAGTGATTTCCAAATCCCTTACGGAGCTTGAGTACTAAACCAGCGTGGTAGTGATTTCCAAATTCGCTATGGAGCTCGAGTACTAAACCAGCGTGGTAGTGATTTCCAAATCCCTTACAGAGCTCGAGTACTAAACCAGCGCGGTAGTGATTTCCAAATCCCTTACGGAGCTCGAGTACTAAACCAGCGTGGTAGTGATTTCCAAATCCCTT
The DNA here is from genome assembly GCF_922984935.1 of Meles meles. Taxonomy (NCBI): domain Eukaryota; kingdom Metazoa; phylum Chordata; class Mammalia; order Carnivora; family Mustelidae; genus Meles; species Meles meles. The sequence goes on from NC_060076.1 coordinate 97,115,181, forward strand.
ACAGAGCTCGAGTACTAAACTAGCGTGGTAGTGATTTCCAAATTCGCTATGGAGCTCGAGTACTAAACCAGCGTGGTAGTGACACAAAACTGTCCCAGGGACCAACAAAGCAGAGCAGAGATCTCAGAAGTGAACCCACACCACAGAAGGCCGACTCACCTTCCACAAGGGTGCCAAGGACAACAATGGGGAAAGGATAGTTTCTTCAATAAATGACATTGGAAAACTGAATATCCATCTACGAAATAATGAAATCGGGCCTTTTTCCGACACCATATGCAAAAATCACCTCAAAATGAATCAAAAATGTGACGTTAAAAACTGTGAAACTTCTAGAACAGAGCAGAGGAGAAAAGCTTCTTGACACTGTCCCTGCAAAGGACGTCTTGCATGTGCTTTCGCCAACAGGCCTTCATGAGCTCTGGCCGCCGGCTGCGCTCCACCTTCCTTTCTAGCTCCTTTGCTGCCTGTTTTGCCAGTTCCGATCCACCGTCCCCTTGCTTTCCCTAGAAAACGCCAATCAGCACCTGATCGCAGGGCGAGGATGTGGAGAAGTCGGACGCTCGTGCCTTGCTGGTGGGTTGTACTACGGTGCAGGTGCTGTGAGGACAGCTCCGTGCGTCTCCAAACGTCAAGTGTGGGATTGCCGTGTGACCCAGCGATCTCACTCCTAGGTGTATATCAAAAAGAATTAAGAACAGGGACTCAAGCAAGTACAAGTATACTCGTGTCCACAGCACACTCTTCACAGCAGGCGAAGGGTGAGGACGACCCAAAGTCCATCAGTAGACGAACGGTGAACACGTCGTGGGGCAGAGAAAACGGAACACCCTGTAGCCGTCAACAGGGATGGAACACTGACGGCTGCTGCAGTGTGGGTGAACTTCCAAAACACACGGAGTCACAGGGGCCAGACAGAAGAGGTCACATATCGGACGTTTCTTTTTATATGGAATACCCAGACTAGATCAATCCTTAGAGACAGAACACAAACAGGCGCAGTGGGGAGACAAGGCTTGCTGGGTAGGAGGCTCATTCTGGAACTAGCGGTAGCGGCGGCGCAGATTGCGAACTTTCTAGAGAGTGGTTGATTTTAGGTTGTATGAATTTCACCTCAAGAAGTTATCTTCAAAGTTAGCCCAGGGCATTTGCAGGTGCTGTTTCTTCTGCGCTGCCCGTACTCTGCCCATGGAATGGTCCCCGCCAAAATGTCATGGGCTTAGAGGACTGTTCTGCCTCTAAAAACAGCATCCTCTTCCCTCCCTACCTCCCTACCTTACTTTATGCCTCCTGCTCACAAGTGGATATCGTATCATCAATGCACGTGTGTGTGCACGCAGCTGGGGGCTGTGTGGTTTATCACGATTTCCATCCTCATTCTGCTGCTGTTGACCGTGTACCTCTGTGACCTCAATTTAAGGTCACCCGAACTTCTTTAATCCTTAGGAAATGAAAATGAGAAGACCGACGTTTTCTGTTTGGTCATCAGCATTGAGTGAGCTCACGCCTGTCGGGCAACTGACACGGTGTCTGGGCATGTGGTAGGTCCTCCGTGAGCTACGGTCATTAACCTCAGCGCGTCAGAGCAGACTTAAAATCCAGAGGAGGTGAAAGACAGAAGGTTCTCATGGGGGGGTGGGTCATGCCATTTGCTGAACCTGAAAATCATTCTATGGCTCACAACGCAGGAAAAGGCAAGGAGGTGGTGGCCCTGGGTCTGTTTCCAGCAGGTGACTGAGGGGACGGGGGCTCAGGGCCAACATCACCCACTGCCCCGGCAGAGTGGGAAGGGTTGGAGATTCCCAGAAACGAAGGTCAATGAAGGGGAGTTGGTTTTTCGGGTGCTGGTTTGGTTGAGACTTAACCAGGGTTGAAGGTGGAGAGTCAGGAGAGGAGCATTAGAAAGGACCGAAGGAGACCAGAGGCGGAGGTCCAGACAAGGACAAGGCAGAGGACGGGACACCATCCACCAGCACCAGCATCGGCCGCAAGCTCACGTCTGTTGTAAGGCTGCCGCACTGAGCCTGCTGGGGCGAGCTCCAGCCTCCGCACACCGGGACCGAGTCACCCCAGCACACCCCCACGCTGCCCGGCCCTGACCCCTCTCCAGCTGTGCGGAGGGGTAAGCGAATTCCTGATGGTGAGTTAGCATTGGGGCGCAGGTGCCCGGGGGCCTTCCATGGGGGACAGAGGGCACAGGGCTGCTGGGAGCCAATAGCTCATCGGAGCATGTTTTAGGACAATATTTTTAAATGGGAATTAAGGAATGGTGTTTTTTTTCAGGTTCGGTGTATTTCAAGCTTTTATAAATACTGTACACCATGTATTATTGCTACCGTGAGAGTTTCCACACGCACACCTCCCGACACAACGGCAATCCTGCTCGTGCTTTATTTATCCCTGTTTCGTTCATTTCTTGTTGCTGAGGTTTAAAGCAAAGTCAGCACTTCCTGATATTTCACTCCTGCCCTACTTTACCGAGTATTTCAAAAGACAAAAAAAATTAAAGAAAACAACAACAACAACAAAACCCCCATGATCTCAGGGTGCCTGGGTGGCTCAGTCGGTTAAGCGTCTGCTGCCTGCTCAGGTCATGACCCCTGGGATGGAGCCCCGAGGAGGGCTCCCTGCTCAGCGAGGCGTCTGCTCCCTCTCCCTCTGCCCCTCCCCCACGTGTGCCTGCTCTCTCTAACAAATACATAAACAAAATCATTTTAGAAAACATGATCTCAATGTCTTTACAACACTTAAGAGGACGAGTCATAATTTCTCAGCAACTATAAGAATAGCTCAATACACAAACACGTGAAATGAAGTCATATCGAAAATGTCCTTCAAAGCTGGACCAGAACCACAACAGTCAAACCCAGAAAACGTCCCACACACTGCCTCCGGCTTCACCTCTCAATCCCTCTTCAACGGAGCTTCTTTCCCGGCTCTCATTTTACGAGGTGGATTTGCTGAAGTAAGTGGGTCAGCTGTTCTTTCGAATACCATGAATTCCTGTCCCGCCGTCTCTCCTCAAGGTGTCCTTTAAATTTCACCGTCCCCTGGGCAGCCGTAACCGGAAGCTCCGGGGGTTTTGAGATCCAGGTTCAGCACTTCTGTCAACGATGCCTTCCAGGTGACAAGGGGTGTGCTGGCTCATGCCATCTGGGAGACATCCACTCATCTCTTTCACGGTGTGCGGGACCCACGACGGGATGAGGAGGTGACCCCTAGTCTCTTCGTCAAGCCTCACCTGAGTCTCCTGTCAGATGACCTACAGGGAAGATGTGCGGAGAGGATGCCAGATGGCGTCTCTCGCCCCATACAACTCCTTCCACAATCTTATCTGGAATTCCTCCGCAGAAAACCGTCCTCCACCAACTTCTACTCTCTGGATCCCTGAAATGCATTAGCACCAGAAAGGCAGAAGTTCTGAAGAAAATAGTCCCTTCAGTCATGACCTGGAGGGTTTTGTTCATTTCTGTGGTTTTGTTCTTTTTTCCTATATACAACTGTAGGTCTACGGATTTGTTTCTATTCATCAAGCTTGACTCAGGGAGTCATGATTTCAACAGTCCCCCGTGAACTTTGCATCATTTAACTGTAGTCTGTCTTATAACATAAAGCTAAAAGATTTCACCTACTTTCCCCCAAAGGCAGCTAGTATACGTGCGCGCACACGAAGGTCTGCAGGCGGTGTTTACAGCAGCTGTTGTCGTGATCGTCCGAACTGGAAGCAATCAAAAATCCCGCGGTGGGACAAATGGATAACTACACTGGTCCATCCAGGCAGTAGAATAATATTCGCTGCTAAGCAAGAAACGAGCTCGCAATCCATGAAAAGACACGGGGAAACCTTAAACGCGTGCCGCTACGTGAGAGAAGCCGGTCTGAGAAAGTGGTATGACGTAGGGTTCCAGCTATGTGACATTCTGGAAAAGGCGAAACTCCAAACCTAGTAGAAAGTCAGGGGTTGTCAGAGGTGACAGAGAGGGAGGGATGCGTAGGCAGAGCCCAGAGGATTTCTAGGACATCATAATATAATGGTGGATACAGTCGTCATACGTTTGTCCAAACCCATAGAGCAAGCAACACCAACGTGAACCGTAAGGTAGACCGTGGACTCCGATAATGGCGTCAGTGTTTGGTCATCGATCAAGTCATGGGCTGGGCATGGGGGGAGAAAGATGAGCTCAACTACGGTCAGTCTTTAAAATGTGACCATAAGTGGCCGGGGAGAGAGGAGCAGGGGACCAGCAAGACAGCCCTCTCTGCTGAGGTCAGAGACCATGGATGGCTTTACTGCAGACGCCAGACCTCCAGGTCACGTGACACTTTCCCAGGTGCTCAGCAGGTGTCCTGCGTGGAAGGAAGCTGATAGCGCAGAAGTCCGGCTCTGAGGAAAGACGGCTGGGCATCTCTGGGATCTACCCCTTGGAGGCAAATAAAGTTGTGAGCAAGTATCAGAAGAGCCAAAGATCTGAAGTCTCCCTGAAGCTGGAAACACGCGTCCTGGGAGGGGCGGGAGGCAGGACCTGTGAAGAGTGTGACAGCAGAAGGGCTCCATGTCAGCAGCTCACACGCTCTGAGTTCAAGTCTTGGGAACGGCTGGCGTGAAGGGGAAGGGGAGGTGATTAGGGTTACTCGCTCTGAGGCTGAGCTTGCGTTTAGAAATAGGAGCAAACACACCTCCCTACAGAGCAATAAAGGAGCTAGTACAGGTCAGGCAGGGTGCGGGGTGTCAGCAGGAGGACGAGCAGCCCACGCAGTGGATTGGCTTGCAGTGGGAAGGCTGGCAGACAAGCCCGCGTTCTCAAGAAACACTTCAGTCCGCACCTCCCCTGCACCGCCGGGCATCCTGCCTGTCCCTTGTCCGATGGCCCTGGGTACTGCTGCCAGAGACCCTCGGTGAAATGACGGATTCACTGACGTTCAGTGCCGTAATTATGGTGTCAGTGGTGTTGAATAGGGTCCTGAGTGAAGAAATTTGCTAAAAACATGCCCGATGTTGGTGTGAGATCCAAATACACCTAAGGAATGTGCAGAGTTATTAAATGTTTGGTTTTGCTCTTTTCACAGATACCGGTAAGGATGGTCCGTCTAACTCTCTCAATTCAGGGATCCCCGCCTTACGGTATCGGGAGTCACTTGCCCTTAAAGCCACACCTACATGTCCCTGGCAGTGGGCAGACCGAGACAAAGGAAAGCTGGTTCAGGGTGCATCTGGCTTTTTCTCTTTATTAAAAACATCATCCCACGAGGTGAGCCGGGCGCTGAGAGCTGACAGTGCTCCCAACACGTGTGTGGCCGTTCATGCCATTGCACGTCTGTGTCGGAGAGTCCCGTGGTAAAGAACGTATCTGTCCTTTACCTGCGGGACAGCGCACCTGTGGCCCCACCTGCCCCGGAGAAGAGCTGCCTCGGGCCAGCTCCCCCGAGACCGCCCGCCGCATGCAGACGGACACCGAAGCCACGGCTCCCAGGGCTGTGAGACTCCGTGTGAAGGCAAAGCCGTCGCCCCAGGATTCTTCACTGTCACCTTCACCGCAGCCTTTGTCCTCGCGGCCGGTGAGTCCTAACTGGGACGGCGCCGAGGGGGTCATAAATGCTCCCTGCCCCTTCCACCGTTGACGGGAGGCTTCCAGATCCTGTGTGCAAAGTCCCCGCCACCTGGCACCTGGGTTTTCCGGAAGCAGCAACTACGGTGTCCATGGATTTTATCAGAACTTGGGCGCTCGTGCGCGGCTGGCATCCAAATCCCACGCACCGGCTCACCCGGCGTTGTTCTGTGGGAAGGTGTTTTCCTGTGAATTCTTGAGACATGCCTTGTCTCCCCAGCTTCTGAACACAGTGACTGAACACGTGACAGATGCTTGGGAGCCTATTTCTGATTGAAACGACCTTGGAAATTTACAGGATTTGGCTTTAAGCCTTTGGTCCCCTGATGCCCGTGGATACAGCCATGGGGGAGAGGCGGTCAGATCTGGATTGGAATGGATCCCCCCGCCCCCAGGAAATACCTCAGAACTCACCAGTTTTGAAGCAGTCTTTATTTCACACGTCCTTTTTAAACATATTCTCTCTCACACCAAAGTGGATTTCAGGATGTGGAGCCATAAACAGACTCTGGGCAGCAAGAATATCACAGAACCGACGGAACGAAGTTAATCATTGACTCGAAGGGGAGATCACACTTTTCCAGACGATTTCCTCCTGCTCTGAACTCCGAGCTTCTCAGGGCTGGACCTGCCTGGGCTTTATTTCCAAATCGAATCTCGCTAGCCTGGTGACCTGGGGAAACTACTTAGGGTCTGTGGCCATCAGGGTCCTCGTTTATTAAATAGGGATAATTGAAGATTTTTTTGGTATTACATCTTATGCTGTTAGTGTGTCTTTCTTCCAATCATGAAAATTAAAGGGATCATTCTGTCTACGAGCCTGGCTGTTGGCATTAAATCTTAGTCTTCCTCCTTTCCCTGCGGGAGAGGACTTTCGATGTTTGACCCACGTCCTCGAAATCGTCAGCACTCTGAAATTATCTTCCCCACTGGCAAGCTATCTTTTACAGGCTTATACTTGCTCTCGTATTATTCTGGCAACAAGATTTTGTTGTTGTTGTTGTTTTTTAATAAAGCATGAAGAGGAGCTCCTGGGTGGCTCAGGTGATTGAGTGTCGGACTCTTGATTTCAGGTCAGGTCATGATCTCAGGGTGGTGAGATCGAGCCTTGCGTGGGGCTCACTGATCAGCAGGGAGTCTGCTTGGGATTCTGTCCCTCTCCCTCTCTCCCTCCCCTGCACGCTCTATAAATACATAAATAAAGTCTTTGTTTTTTAAGATTTTATTTACTTATGAGAAAGAGAGCACGAGCAGGGGGGAGAAAAAGAGGGAGAAGCAGAATCCTCACTGAGCAGGGACCCTGAAGTGGAGTTCGATCCCTGGACCCCAAGATCATGACCTGAGCTGAAGGCAGATGCTTAATCGACTGAACCACCGAGGCACCCCAATAACTAAAGTCTTAAGAAAGAAAAAGTGCAAAGTAAATCTCCCGCTGACTGTTTTGAAAAGTCACATTGAATTTTGGGGGAGAACACATGCCAAAGGCTGCGCACACTCCAGCATGATCAGGAAAAGGTCACCTTCCTCCTGCCTCTGCCACAATTGTCTCCGGGTCCACCTGAGTGCATGACCTGGTCCCTTTCTCCCCCATGGGTCCTGCTGCGCCTGCACCTGAGGAATGAATCTGGTCCGGGAGCCCACAGCAATCCCGGGACCTGCGGTGGGGAGGCGTCCCCTCTGCCCCCCCTTCTCCCACATCCCCCAGAGGGTCAGCATGAGCCCTGGCTGCTCCCGGAGAGCCTGCGGCTGTGCTCAGCCCATCAGCACTACGGTTCCTGCCCGACCTCCAGCTCTGGTTCCGCTGGTCCCGAGCTTTTCAAGTCTTCTGAGGCTGAGAGTTCAGCACATCATTTTAGTGCCTCTGCCCGGGAGGGAAGGACAGAGGGAGGGAGTTGCAGTGCCATGATGAGAGGTGGTGGAAAGTACACCCGCTCAGAGGAAACGGCCTCATGGCCGCTGGCCGACAAGTGAACAAGGACAGAGGATTGTCTGAAATCCTCAAACTTGTGGCAACGCCTCTCCACCTGGCTTTCCACACGGTGCTCTGGGGAGGCTCTTTGCAGAGAGCAGAGGAAGGCGCCCACAGAGCTCACCGTGAGCCCTGAACTGGGTGCAGGTCGCAGGAGAGTGTCACGGCCTTTCACCGTCCCCCCCGACACCCCGTCTACAGGAATAAGAGCAGAATGCCAGGACAACCACCGGATGAATTATCGTGAGCACCAGAGAGAAATTCAGGCAAGTGGGATGTAAATGGGAAACACAGACACACAGTCTCAGAGAAGCTCTGTGGGCTCCTTCCTGGGGGACCTGGCTGCCTCCCACCCATCTGCTCTGGCCTGCGGGGGGAAAAGTTGCAGCTGGAGGTGGCCAGGTGAGGATAGATACCGCCCCTGTGCGAAGGAGGCTGCAGGAGCTGGGCTCCTACGCCAGAGGAGTATGCAGTCCAGAAAAGGCATGAGGTCAGGGGAAACCGACGTCAGCTCCAGAGCAACTCGGAATGGGACGCACGTCCCTGAAGGCAAGATATTCCAGAGAGACACAAGGGAGCACAGGGACGCCCATCACGGCTACACACGGCCGTCTCTGAGCCTGGAACCCCCTGCCTGGAACCTCGGCGCTGAACACGGAATCGTATTGCTTTACTGGGAGAGCAAAGCAGGTCCGTGCAGCAGGAGGGGTTGGTCAAGGATTCACCACCTCGGGACAAATGGAGGCCCCTGGACAGACTGGACCACTTTCAATGTCATGATATTTATGCAACAATCGTGCAACATGGATGGGAGACTGGGAGAGTAGGCAAGGGGATGGGAGGGAAGGAAAGAAAGAGGGAAGGGAGGGAGGAACTGAGAGAAGAAAGAGGCAAAAAAAATAAAAGATGAAACCTCTTGTTAGGAAAAAAATCTAAACCCAAGGAAATAAGAAACTCACTAATATTTTGTTCCATACAGAAGCAATTACAAGTAATGAGTTTATTTTTAAGGGACTTCAAAGCATGGAGTATTAAAATAAAAGTAGCTACAATTACAGACTGTGGTGATTAAAAAGTTACCAAAAATCAATAGAGTCCTGAACACGAGAAGAAAATAGGGAGAGCAGAGAAGGGAGACCAGCGCAGAACCAGCTCACCGCCGCAGGAGAACGGGCTCGCCGCCGCAGGAGAACGGGCTCACCGCCGCAGGACAGGCTCACCGCCGCAGAAAAAGAGGACTTAAAAAGCTACTCTGAATGTGGAATAAGGAACAAGTCGATTAATGCGATTAAAGGAAAGATAGTGTATTATGGGGAACAAACAAATCATCTAAAACTAAGATAATTAGTGTCTTTATAGCAAAGAATCCTCAAGGGAAACAAAATTTTGTTGGGAGATAGAATGAAGTGATTTTTACACAAATAAAGGAAATATTGCTTATACAGACCACCAAGGCACAACGGGTCCCAGGAAAGCCGATATAAAATAGCCAACACGGACACACATCTTACTCATGGGAGTGAATCTTAATGGAAGACAAGAGAGATTTCTTCCAACCACCAACAGACAAAGCAAGTTCCTTAAGAGGAGGAAAACCAAAATGGCCTCGGATGTCCCAGGAGCAAGGTGTGATGTCGTAAAAGAGAGGTCTGAGGGAAAGAGGGCGGAGTCCGGGAAGACCCTCTTCCGGACTTTGTCACTCGAGGGCAGGAGAGCAGACAGACCTTCTCAACCATGAAGAAAGTCAGGGGCACCCATGAGCGCTCCCTGAACAGGAGCCGGCAGCGGTGGAACGGGACCAGGCCAAGTTTGAGCCAGAAGGCGGGAGGGGACGGAGCCTGACTCGATGTCAAGGGTTGGGGAGGATGAACTTGAGCAGATATCAAGGGTGTGTGTGGGGGGGATTCTTTTATTTCTTTTTAAGATTTTTTTTATTTATCTGAGGGAGAGAGAGAGCGTGAGCAAGAGAGAGAGCAGGAGCACAGAGAGAGAAACGGGAGGAGAGAGTAGAGAGGAAAGGGGGGAAGAAGGATGAGGAGGGGAGAGGAGGGAGGGGCAGAAGCAGGCTCCCCACTGAGCTGGGAGTCAGGACTCCGACCCCAGGACCCTGGGATCATGACTGAGTGAAAGGCAGATGCTTAACCGACTGAGCCGCCAGGTGTCGCATGTGTGGGGGTTCTTGATAACTGATTCGGCAAGAGTCTTTGCTAAAACTGAACTCAGCAGCCCACGGAGGGGGACCGTGGATGAGCCTCGCAAAGTTGGCTCCGGGTAGCCTGTCTCAAGTGTGCTCAAGGAACTCGTTTTTTGTGAAGTAGAAAGATAAGAAATCACACGTGCTGGGGCGCCTGGGTGGCTCAGTGGTTAAGCCACTGCCTTCGGCTCAGGTCATGATCTCGGGGTCCTGGGATCGAGTCCCGCATCGGGCTCTCTGCTCAGCGGGGAGCCTGCTTCCCTCTCTCTCTCTCTGCCTGCCTCTCTGTCTGCTTGTGATCTCTGTCTGTCAAATAAATAAGTAAAATCTTAAAAAAAAAAAAAAGAAATCACACGTGCTGAAAACAGGATAAAGTATAATGTTTGAAGTTATGCAAAGAAAATGGCAACAGATTTAAATAGCGGAAAGATGACTAACCGTATTTCATGCCAAAATATATTTAAACAGCAATACTAACGTCCAAAGCAGAACTAAAATAAATCACTCTTGCAAAGGAAATGTCCTCAATGAATCCATACGGGCAACAAAGTCGCCAACATCTCCCATCCCAACATCACTCTTTCCCTCTGTGACCTTGTAACTTTAACTCCCAGAGGACCTCAGCGGGTCCGGCATGCTTGCTGGTGCAGAATTCCCAGCACAGAAATGGGTGTGGGCCCTTTGCAGAAGCGGGGGAAATCTTGTTCCTTCTACACCTGTGTAAAATTCCAACGTCCTTCTCCCCAGTGAGATCAGGGCCAAAGTGGTGAGAGCTACGTTTTCGATGCATCATTTGAAGATCCTTCTGCCACGTGGACGGTGGCTGATGTGGGCACGTGGCGTGGTTATTCTTAGTACCAGACACATGCTCCTTCTTCAAAACACATACTTATCAATGCAAGTTAGTGCAGCCACTTTGGAGAACAGTGTGGAGATTCCTCAAGAAATTAAGAATAGAGCTTCCCTATGACCCTGCAATTGCACTGCTGGGTATTTACCCCAAAGATACAGATGGAGTGAAAAGAAGGGCCATCTGTACCCCAATGTTCATAGCAGCAATGGCCACGGTCGCCAAACTGTGGAAAGAACCAAGATGCCCTTCAACGGATCAATGGATAAGGAAGATGTGGTCCATATACACAATGGAGGATTATGCCTCCATCAGAAAGGATGAATACCCAACTTTTGTAGCAACATGGATGGGACTGGAAGAGATTATGCTGAGTGAAATAAGTCAAGCAGAGAGAGTCAAGTATCATATGGTTTCACTTATTTGTGGAGCATAACAAATAACATGGAGGGCATGGAGAGATGGAGAGGAGAAGGGAGTTAAGGGAAACTGGAAGGGGAGATGAACCGAGAGACTATGGACTCTGAAAAACAACCAGAGGGTTTTGAAGGGCCGGGGGGTGGGAGGTTGAGGAACCAGGTGGTGGGTAATAGGGAGGGCACGTACTGCATGGAGCACTGGGTGTGGTGCCAAAACAATGAACACTGTTATGCTGAAAATAAACAAATAAAAAAAAAAAGAAAGAAAATAATGAAACAAAATCGTAGTTTCGCAAGGCTCTCTTGCCAGGACGTTGCTAGGCAAAACAATGACTTTGGCCGATTTAAAAATAGAGACAGCATTTTCTGCGGGAGCATTTGTTTTCACGAGATGGAGACCTCTCCACCAGGAATGCTGTGTCCTTCCTCTTGTCTGTTCTCCTCTGCTTTTCCTTCCTCCTCTTCATCCTTTGCTTTCCTCTTGCATCTGTGTTAGCACGCTGGGACTATGGGGGCTGATCATAATTCAGCATATTTTAGAGGTAAGTCTAAAATTTTTGTACTATGGAAAATTTCCAAAGCTGATGTTGTGGGATAATGGCCCTCCCTGCACCCACCGTCCACCTTCAGTAATCGTCAAGCCAGGGGCAGGTGTGGTTCACTCATGTCCGCTTCCATTCTGGGATTTCTGGAATATTTCAGAGCAAATTTCAGGCACCGCGCCATTCCACTTGTCTACATTTTATTGTGCACTGCTAGCCCCTACACTGTCTTTACGTCTTTATCATGCCATGAACACGCCTAAAATTAACATATTTCTTCACATTACCAATATACAGTCCAGACTCGATTGTCTTGATTATCTCAGTGATATCTTTTCACAGAAAAGTGTCTGGAATCGGAGTCCAGACAATATCTGTAAGACGTATGGTTCTTCTCTCTTCTTAGATTCTCCTGCTGGCTGTTTCAGGGAGGTGGGCAAGACCTGAACCACTCACCCAGTAGAATCCTCACATTCTGACTTCGGTAAATGGCTTCCTCCTGGTGTCATCATGCTTCTCTTTCTCAGCGTGTGTCCCATCAACGGGGTAGCGAGACACAGAGTGATGATGAAATCCAAATTAATTTTTTTTCAACAATACTTCACGGATGGTGTCTTGACTATCCTATCACATTAGTGGTGAGGAGTTTGATTCATGTGGTCTCACTCCCAGTGATTCTGAGACTCACGAGAACATTCACGACGTGTCAGTGCAGTCTTGCCAATATGGAATTCCACGTCTGCTGGTCCTTGAATGACTTTAGACCACAGGAGGTCACAAGAGGATTTTCTCATTTCCACCACTTCCTCTGCATTCATTAGTTGCAATTTCATACATGGAGAGATGCTCTTATTACGTAGCTGTTGTCTACTCTGAAAAAGAGATAAATTTCATTCTTTCCAGTTACTTTTACATTTTTAGAAAAGTGAGGTGATGTCTAAGCAATTACCAATGGGGAATAGTAAGATTTTTTTTTTTGCAAATATCATTTTGTCATGATTGATTTTTAAAATACATTCTTTTTTAATTTTACAATACATCTAGACTCAGGTGTAAGTTGTGAAGGTAGCGTATCGATGTTCTCCAGGAAAACAGAGCCAGTAGGATCTATATCTAAATGGTCTATTTAGAACTGTAGGATTCCATCTATCTATCTACCTATCTATCCATCTATCTATCCATCATCAAGAGATCCATGCCAAGTAATGGCTCACGTGATTGTGGGGGCTGGTGAGTCCACAATCTGTAGGTCAGACCAGCAGGCTGGAAAGTCTGGAACGATAGTTGATACTGCAGACTTGAGGTAGAATTTACTTAAGGGAACATCTTGTATGCTTTATTTTTTAAAATTCATTTGATTTCTGGAAAAAAATATCAGATAATTTGGGGACAAAATTATGCCATTCCCACATCAGAATTGGGAATCTTTTGGCCTAATTTAGAGCAGAGAGGGTGTGGTCTGTGAGGGGGTGCAATTCTTTTCTGCAGTCCTTTCAACAGACTGCATGAAGACCACCCACCCGTGGAATGATCTCTTTTACTTAAGCTCAACCCATCATAGGTGTTGCCCACATTTACGAAACACCTTCACAGCAACACCGAGGTTCGTGTTTGGATAACCCATCCTCGCCAAGTTGACAAAAAAACCACAGATCACAAAGAGAATTTCCATACCCCACATCCAGTGTCCTTTAACATCTTTCCTCAGGGTGATAGAGCTCTCACTACTGATGAAACCATACTGATGCATCCTTAGTAACTGAATTCCTTACTACATTCAGGTTCTCTTCCTTTTAAATTCAGTGCTCTTTTTCTGGCCCAGGACCCCACATGGGGTGCCACACCACCTGTAGTTACTTACGCCCCTCCTGCCTGTGATAATTGCTCAGACTTGCCCAGTTTTTGGTGACCTTGACAGTTTTGAGTACTGGTCACATGTTTTGTACCAGGTCTCTCCATTAGAGTTTTGTTTTTTTTAAATGTTCTTCTCATAATTAGATCAAGGTTATGGATTTCTGGAAGGAAGACCCCAGGGGCAAAGCACCATTTTAATCCCCTGTATTAAGGTACACACTGTCAGCATGACTTATATCGTTAACATAGATCTGATCACCCGGCTGAGGCATGTTCCTCTGGTTCCTCCACGGAAAAGTTTTTCTTTCCCCACTCTCTTTGGAAGTGAGTTATTACCCGGAGTTTGTACTTAAGGATTGGCGAGCTGTCCACATAGATCGTTCAGATTTATTCTGCACCCTAAGGTTTTCTTTTTGTTTTTTTCCCCATTTATTTATCCAATCCTTCACATACAGTTAATCATTTATATAATTAACTAATTAATTTTGTAGCATGGGCCTATGGATATTGATGTTAAGTGTTAGGATACACTCCAACATTATTCTGTTGCTCGGATTGTCCCAGCTTTGGCCATTCAGAGCTCTCTCAGGGGACAACTGTGGCTCACGCTCCATCATAGCGGGATTTGGGGAGTGTTTCCTTCCTTCATGGCACTCCGGGTTGCCTGACACGCATTTCATATTCCCTGCCCAACGCTGGAACCGGCCATTTCACCCAGGGGTCCTGGGATCTCTCCTTGGGGGATAGTTTCAGAAACTGATTCGGTGCTGGTGTCCTCACGGCTTTTTGGGATGTTGTTGCTTCTGCTTCCTAGCTGACAAAGGAAAGAAATATGTGTGTGTGTATGTACTAATGTGAGTACGCACACATGTGTACGTGCATTTTCGTATGTGTTGTCTGCATCGACAGTGAACTGAGCACGAGTTCATACGGTTATCTCCACACCTTGTTTACGATCACATGGCTCTTCGTTTGCTTTGCTTTGCTGCAACTTCCCTCTCCAGCAGGGACAGATCTGACTCCCACCATCTGCCATCCATGTACTTAACTGTTCATTTGCAGCGGGCATGTACAGACGTATCAGAATTCTTAGCCCACACTTAGTTGGGGAAGAATTTAGCCGACTAAGGTGCCGTATCCGTGCTCTTCTCGCTCCCATGTGAGTTGGGCTAGCATGTGTTCTTGCCCCCTTCAGGATGGGGATCCGTCCCTGAGTGATACAGTTAGACCCTTTCCCACCATCCGCATCTCATCCTAAGATCCGGATCTTCCGAACTTCTAAGTGATTTGGAAATGTGAGACATTAATATTCACTCTTGACGATATCAGGTTGTGCGTGTTTCGACAAATCACCATGATAGAACTGGTTATTCTTAATGTGGAATCATTTTGTTGCCTTAAAAAAGTTCCCTGTGACTCATCTTAACAGCCCCATCGCCCTGGAACCCTGGAAACTCCGTGTCCGTGTAGTATCTCTATGCTTTCCCTCTTGCGTAATGTCGTGTAATCGGTATCAGACACTGTATAGCCTTTTCAGACTGTCTTCTTTCACTTGGCCATATACATTTAAAATTGCACCCATGTTTTTATGTGTCCCAAAACACATCAATTTGGGGCCATTATGAATAAAGCCATTATACACATTTGTATGCAGGTTTTTGTGTGCACAAAAGTTTACATTGGTTGGATAAATACAAACACAGTTCTTGGAATGTATGATAGCTGGTGTTTACTTTTGTAAGAACACAAGCTAAGCTGTGTGGCAATGTGGCGGTACCACTTTGCACCAACAACGAAGGAGAGTCCTGTCGGCCGGCATCCTTCTCGGACATCAGTCTCATCAAATCTTTGGAGGTTGGTCATTCTACACGCTGTTTCATTTTGTTTGAATTTGCAATTTCCTGACTACAAACAATGTTGCACATCAGTAACATACTTCCTTACCGTCTCTGTGTCTGCTCTGCTGAGATGTCTGTTCAGGATTTTTGCTCATTTTAATTGGGTTGCCTGTCATCTTATTGTCGGCATGTGTGAGTTGTGTGTTTATTGGATTCACGTTCTGGATCAGGTATGTGATTCGCAAATATTTCCTCCCAATGTGTGATGTTTTCATTTCCTTCACAGTGTTTGCCACCACGTTCTTAGTTTTTGTCATGTCCAATTCATGGTGCTACATCTACAAACGCACTACCAAACCCGTGTTAATGTAGATATTTTTCCTATTTTGCCTTTTAAATTGAGGTCCATGATCCATATTAAGTTACTTGTGAAAGGTCTGTGTCTAGATCATTTTTCTGAGTATCGGAGTATCTAATTTTTCTGAAAAGACAAGTCACCTTCCGTCATCTCAGATCTGTTGGCTACGTTTGTGTGGGTCTGTTCTGCCTTCTCTATGTTGTTCACTGATCTGTGCGTTTATCCCTTCATCAGTCCTACCGCTGTCTTTGCATGATGCCGAGATGCGCGATATGCCCTTTCCTGTCAACCCAACATGAAATACCCACAACCTATCGTGTGCTGAAGAGATAACCTGCCTGAACAAATGGCTGGACTTTGCCCTGGGCGTCTGGGTGTTAGCTCTGAGCCCCCGGAATGTCCCACTTGATAAGTCTATCTCTGTTCCCCTGAGACTTGGAGCCATGCCAGATGTTAGTAGAATGCCTTGTGGCGAAAAAGCCTTGAGGTGGTCAGATGCGTCTCCGTGGCCGGGTCCCATGGGGTCAAAACCCTGCACCCCAAAGTGCAGGCGAACCTCTCTTTGCCCTGCACCGCCGTGGGGACAGTGAGATATGCCACTGCTCCGCAGGGGGACCGCTGGGAGCCGCACGTGCTGGTGTCTCTCGGACCCTGCCCCGCAGACCTGTTCCATCCGCTGATGTCAAGCTGGACGCTTTGGTCATAAGACAAAACCAACCCGTAAAAGCAACACAACAACAACAAACACCGTGTCCTGGCAAGTACGATAGCTTTCACGGAGCTCTGGGAGGGCTCCCAGGCAACCGGTCAGCGTGAGTGTGGTCTTGGGGACCCCTGAGCTCTACGGGTGGCATCTGGAGTGAGGGTGGTCCTGGGACTCTCTAATTCCGCACCCACGTGATGGCCGGAAAGATCGATATAATGCCGTCATCGCCTTTGGCTGAACTGTGTGAATTTGCTGGTACCTAACAGTGTGAAACCAATAAAATGTCAAGTTCATGTGATTGCTCTGAGTCGAGCGATCAGGGAGCTAGAAATGGACACTGAGTTACCATTACACAGCACATACTTCGAAGGGCGCATGTTCAGACACAGCCAGCCCATGTCTGGAGGACATAATTAAGTAGACAAATGCAGGCACTTATTTTTAATGAATAAATCTGGCTTTGAGAGAAGACAGACACTCGGGGGCCGCTCTCACGGGAGGCACGTGGTAATGAAAATGCAGAGGGAGAGCTAGAGATTCCAATAAAGTCCCACGCAAGGAGAAGTAATCACAGGACGGATCGTGCGCAGTAAGGGGGGAGGGGAGTACTGTTCATGAAGGGGGGCGGTCAGCCGAGGCAGTTACAGCCTGATGACACGGAACCCCAGTCGATGCTCTACGGGCCTTCCGCGACATGGGGGTCCTCTCATCGTGCTACATGAATGCGTGTGCATGCATGCTGAGTGGACAACATGGGGGACACCCATCGGAGAAGACAGCTGCCCTGAGGAGCGCCCTTGGGGTGCCTGGGCTTCACCCACCGTCCTCCTCTCTCGTCCGCGGCTGCTTCCCCGACTGTCAGAGGGCGTCTCAAAGAGACTTCTTACAGACATCGCACTTGGCTGCCCGGCTTTTTTTAGCAGCCACCCAGCTGCCCTAAAACTATTTTTAGCACAATACGGAGTTAGAAATGGGGCTAAATAACTAATTTCGCTTCATTCCAAATGGTGGGTGGGAAAACCTTAAATACACAATCTTTTCTAACTACACCAATGAAAAGCTACGTGGGGCTCGAAGTCACTTTTGTTTTTAACTTATTTAACTCCTAGCAAGTGTCTAACACGCTCGTTTTAAATGGGTTAGTAACCAGCCCCGGCTGGCACAGTAAGCTGATAAAGATTCAGAGCCCTTCTTTATATACTTTAAATAATATGTAACTATAAGCAATGTGTTTCCAAAACAGGGCCTTTTCGTCCAACCATCTGTAATTATCAGTGACCGAGATTATGTTTAAGTAATCTTTATGTATTGGGGCGCCTGCATGGCTCAGTCAGTTAAGCATCTGCCTTTGGTTTAGGTCACGATCCCGGGGTCCTGGGATCAAGTCCCACGTCAGGCTCCTTGTTCAGCAGGGAGCCTGCTTCTCCCTCTGTCTGCTGCTCCCCCTGCTTATTCTCTCTCTCTTTCTCTCTGACAAATAAATCTTTAAATTTTTTATAAAAATAATCTATACTTTTTAATAAATGCCATGATTATCCTCGCCACCATAATAAAATTGATGTCATTTCCTTACAGCAAAGGAACAACTCATCTAACGTTTTTAGAGGTACCTGAAACACGTCGTATATCTTCTCAATACTTGAGGTTTTTTTTTTTAAGATTTTATTTATTTATTTTACAGAGAGAGATCACAAGCAGACAGAGAGGCAGGCAGAGAGAGAGGGAAGCAGGCTCGCCGCTGAGCAGAGAGCCCGATGCGGGACTCGATCCCAGGACCCCGAGATCATGACCCAAGCCGAAGGCAGCGGCCCAATCCACCGAGCCACCCAGGCGCCCAGTACTTGAGTTTTGATGTATAATTTTTCAAAAATGAAATTTAAAAACGTGACTCAGGAGCAGCTGGAAGTGAACGAGATCTTTGTTTTTAAAAACCATCCTCCTTTGGGAACACGTCCTTTGCTGTGCGGAATAAGACACGCACACGCACCTGCACCAGGACCCACAGTTTGTGGGACTCTCTGAGGTCCACGTGTCCACGGAGCACCCTTCACATCCTCAGGAGCATGGGTGACACGGGCCACGCACTGACTTTTTGCAGCAGTTTGGGCACCAAGATGCTGCAGAACACGGGCAAACGCGTGCTATCACGGCCGGGTGCCGCTGCTGAAAGCCCTCAGGCAGCTCCCACCCCATCTCCTGTGGCTGCCACTCCTGGGGCTGCAGCCATCACAGGGAGCAATGGGCTGTTTTTATAAATTTGGAGAGTCACAGGTATCAGAAATTTCCTCACAGCCGTTGTTAGCAATTTTGAAAATAATGTTACCTCTTCAAACTCTTTATTCCTTGAAAAGTCAACTAATGCAAAAGCATAGCTTTGTCCCCACATGGGACATATTTGTTCACTGATAACTGCTCGCTAGAAAATTACTTCTTTTGAATTTCCACTTTTGCATTAATAATCACTCATACTGCTAACGAAACAAGTTTTAGGTAATATTTTGTGGCTTGCCATATTTTAAATTAACTTGTGGTTAAACTAGGGAGCAATGAACTCTTTTTCCTTCTGCTCAAAAACGCTTTCCATGTTTCTGTTTCGTAATTATGTTTTTCAAATCATCCCTTTACGTCTTGAAAGTGTGATGTGTTTTTGACGACTCTATTGGTGCATTTTGGGGAAAATATTTGCCTAACTTAGGGCTTTACTCTACTTTTGCAGAGTAAGTATTAGGAAAAAATCAATATTAAATATCTAAGTGAACGTTCTTTGGCATCGTGTGTCTGTATCTAACGTTTTTACGTAAAGGCTGTATGTATCTGTAGAATCGCTGCAATTGTAGGCTGACTGCTTTACTGGTGACTCAAACCAGGGGAAAACTCTTTTTTTAAAGATTTTATTTATTTATCAGAGAGGGAGAGAGAGCACAAGCAGGCAGAGAGGCAGGCAGAGACAGAAGCAGTTTCCCCACCGAGCAATGAGCCTGATGTGGGGCTCGATCCCAGGACCCCAAGATCATGACCTGTGCCAAAGCAGCCCTTAACTGACTGAGCCACCCAGACGAAACCAGGAGAAAATTCCTTTCTAAAACCTTTTCTAAAACCAGGAACAACCCTTAGTAATGTACTCGAAGCCAACTGCAGGAGCCTTGATTTCTTCCTCTTGTCCTTATATCGTGTGCACCAATGATGAGTTGCCCGTATTGCAGAATCTGATTTTGGGTGGGGGGGGGGTTGGCTGTGAGTTTTGGAAAGCAGAGTGGGTCGGACTGCATCCTGCTAACTTGATGTTCACAATATTCACTGTCCCTCAGTGGCGGTTCCTACGCAAGCTCTTCGCTCTCAAAACGGCAAAGTCGGAATACAAATGAAATGTGTTTGATGGACCGAAGGGGCAGCTCAACCTAAAACACCAATTAACCCTGCGACGTGCTCACGCTGGTAACGAGGTCTGACGTGAAACACGGTGGGGTGACGGGTCGCGGAGCTTGAAGCAAGACAGTTGTCAGAGAACTTAATGGCAATTTCTCATCCACGATGTGTGGAGAGTTAAGCCGAAGCTTTTGCTGCTTGCTGTCCAAAAATCCTTCGTCAAAAGCTTGTTGTCACCTTGCGGAAAAGTGTCCAGCACGTCATACCGTGTGCGTAGCTCATGGAATCCTTACGAAGCACACAGGATGTCTCCAGGTCTCTGTGTGAGCAAGGGGAGATCGGGCGTGAGGCCATCGGCGGGATCTCGGGCACACAGGTAGGCATCACAATACCATCAGGCATAGCTTGGTACAAGGGCTGAGTCGTAAACTCACACTGGTGTTTCCCTGTGGACTATGCACCCTGTCCCCCCGTCCTGTATGCTCAGGGCCAGCTGGGGAAGTCGGAAGGTGGGTGGTGTATTCTGGAACTCAGATGTCCCCGCGTCAACCAAACCATCC
This sequence comes from Meles meles, assembly GCF_922984935.1. Taxonomy (NCBI): domain Eukaryota; kingdom Metazoa; phylum Chordata; class Mammalia; order Carnivora; family Mustelidae; genus Meles; species Meles meles. The sequence goes on from NC_060076.1 coordinate 97,135,443, forward strand.
CCTTGGACAAAGCAATATGCCTTGTTCTTCACGGTGCCAGTTCCACTGAAGCGATTGTGCACATCACTCAAAACACATTGATAGAAGCTGAACGAGAAGTTTCGGATCTGTCTTGCTGAGGGCTGAAGGCAGGCAAGGCAACATTTTACTGCGGAGCAGCACGAAAGGGCTGCAAAAGTGACACGTTCCGAACGACATTTTCCCACACTTGCACCTGCAAAGGTGGCCAGAGGGTGGAGGAGGAGAGAAGGGGGATAGAGGGAAGAATTCAGGTCCAAGCTGAGGTCTCCCCTTCTCCCGACCAAGCTAGGGCTCGGGCTTGCCTCTCCCGTTAGTATAAAGTTGTCTTACAGAGCATGTCAGAGTGCAGCTGGTGGGGGCAGGGAGAGCATCAGAGAAGGTCTCAAGAGAGGAAACTGTCAGCACAAAGGGAGCATGAGTGTGTCCTCTGCACCGGGGGCTCTACACGGTGGAAGAAAGAGCCAGCGTGGGTCCTCGGGTCGGCCATGAGGGCAGCCGGAAGTCAGGCGGATCTCAACAGAGACAGTGGGTGCCTCGGAACTGGGGAGCAGTGGACAGGAGCCGTGGTGGGTGGACCTGGGGGGCTGAGGTCACCAGAGAGGGAGAACCCCAGTCCACGCAGTCAAGCTGAGGATGGCCTGAATTCCTGGCCCACAGAGTCATGAGGTAGCAGAGAATTGTGGTTGGCATAAGCCATCCTACTCTGCGATGTTTTGCTCTGTGGCCAACAGGCCACTTTGAAGACATTAAAACCATTCTTCAGAGATGAAGTGAGTTTTAAACCTCTGCAGACGCAGGGAGCCTGGGGCCAGGTCACCACAGGACCCGCTAAGGATGGCTCTGCCCACGCCCGTTACTTCTCCCTACCCCCAAGGAGAGAGAAGGAGCCCAGCCTCCCCCAGAACTCGGACCGTCCGGCGAGCTGCAGGGGTTCAGTGTTTGGGCACCACGTTACTGACAGCTTAATTATTGATCAGAGACCCTTGTGCAACCCGAGAGAGAACAAATTCGTGGGCCTGCTCAAGTTTTCATCAAAGGCAGAAGAGCCGGTTCTGGAAAACAGATGTAGAAAACGAGATGTTTTATAATTGTACCCCATACGTTACACTGTTCCAACACATCAAAGGTTCAGGAAAAACTCTCTCCACGCCTTCGTCCTTTTGTCTTCTAGTCAAATAGATCTCCATTCAGGGATGCGGGAGTCCCAGAGTCCCTGAGGGGGAGGGCCACGCTGAGTTCAGCTCAAAACGCTGGGAAGGTTATGGTCATGACCTCTGCAGTGCTCTGTCATCCAGAAACAGGGACAATTATGCGCACTGAGACAGAGAGAAAAGCTGAACGAAATCACTTGGCTCGGCGCCGGAGGCGTGCACTGCACAAATGGCTTTCTGAGCTGTTATTACTCGAAAGGTTAAAATCCGATTCATTTCCATCTCAGTGACTCTGTGTTCTGGAGCTTGCTGCCACAGGCATTTCCAGGTGACACCCTGGTTCACTCATTCACGTACTCACTTCCTGAGCAGACTCCACATGTCCCGGTTATGGCGGTCACTGTGGGGTGGAGGGGGGCCCGATAAGCAAGCTACTGGGTTGCCTCCCCGAAGAGAGGTAAGGAGCATCACGGAGAAGACAGACAGGGGCAAGTTACCAGGTGAAGTGGCACCATCATTTGGGATAATCATGTTTCCATGAAGAGCAACAGGCAGGCATGCGGAGAAAGGAAAGATCCAACTGGGCGATCTCGTCTGCAATGGTCAGGAAGTGACCTCCGGAGGGGAGGCATCTGATTCTCCCCCACCTCCCACCTGAGGGATCTGGGAGCAGGCACGGGAGCATCCCAGGCCCAGCATCTCGGAGCGGGACCCCGGGCAGGAAGCAGGCGGGGACGCAGGGAAGAAGGGACTGCAGTTGGGGGGGCAGCAGGAGCACGTGGGACGAGGGGAGCCCACGTCCGAGGGGCAGGGCCACATCATCATGGCGGGTTTGGAGTTTTGAGCACGACAGGAAATCTTGTTTTTCTCCACCGCGTAACCAGAAGCTCTGGGAAATTGTGTTTGTTTCCAGAAACCAGCACAGGGCCTCCTACAGACGGCAAGCTCAATAAATTCTTTGAATGAAACACATAAGTCTGGGTGCAGGGAGAGAGAGAGACATTATGTCCAGCCGTCATCGATTCACTGAGGCTCAGTAGAAATAGAAGCGTTGCGGCGTGTTTGAAGAGTACAGAGAACGCGCTCGGTTTGCCGGCAAGAAACTCCCCGGATGGGAATTCCCACGGCAACGTCTAAGCACAGTGTCACCCGTGGACAGGGACAGCCCCCCGGGACTCACAAAGCAGAAGCTCCAGCCCAAACTAGAGTGTTCTGAGCACGGGGTTGTCCGACCGATGGGAATCACACGGTGAGGTTCCAGGGGAGTGAGAAGGGTGGGGAAATACGGAGGAGGCGGAGGGGGGGGGGTCATGGCAGGGTGGAGGGGCACCGTGCCGCATCCTGGGTTTGTAAGAACCGTACTTTCCCTCCTCCACTCCCCGTCTGTCTCCAGCATCAGCCTTCCTGGCCACATGGTGTGGTAACAGGGACCAGAGTTCAGGTTTGAGCCAAGGACCCAGCAGATGGAAGGTTCTTGGAGCCAACGCACTCACTCGCCGCACTGGTGAGAGGCGGGGACAAGAATGCCACGGGCCAGGGACAGCTCTGGATTTTCCTGGTGTTCTTTGCAAAGGACACCTGGGACGCAATGGGTGTCAGCAACGAGAGCGGCTGGTGTACACCCCAAGTCCATGCGGTGTCACGCAGACCTCATATGTGCGGTGCCCGATGAGTGCATTTTGCTCTGTGGTCAGCCACTCCTTGTCAACTCGTTCCCACACGTGATTTTCCGCCCTCACACATCCTAACCGGCCAACCTAGGCGTGGGCAGTGTGAAGTCCATCACTGGGCCCTGGCCTTGCGTTGTAGGCGTCGGGATTTACCAACCGCACAGCAAATGGGCCTTCTGGAGTCCGTCTGAAAATTCAGCGTTTCCAGGCTCTCAGGAGGTGGAGGAATCCGATCAGGAGAGGGCACTGAGGGTTATCCTGAACCCCAGGCATTTGGCAAAACCCTTCGTAAGAGATCTCACACGTAAGTGCGTTGTATTGAACACGAACACAGTTCATCTGCAAGTATTTTCAAGGGATAACCTAGTAACTTGCTTGGAACCAGAGGCCCAGACCCACAGCTGTCTATAGGACTGTGATAACTGTCGTTCTCGGAGGCTGGACCCTGAAGGAAGATGCCGGGGACCACCCAGGAGAGAATTCATGGGAAACAGCTAGGCACGGTCCCACGCGCCCGGAGCCCCACCCGCCTGGAGCCCCACCCGCGCGCTCAAATCTGGGCTCTGCTACTTCTTAGCTTCATTCTTCATCAACCCAGACGGCTAACGGGAGGGTCCAGTGAGTTGGAGAAGCAGCCGCAGACTGGAGACACACCAGTGAGCAGGGTCCAGTGTGAATTTGCTTATGTGGCTCCCGCACGGGGGGCACCAAGCACCACACGGCCTGGCTGGAGCGCAGCCTTGAATCAAGGGATGGGTGTGAGCAGCGGCGGCTGACGGGCACCCAAGCAACCAGGCTGCCTGCTGTATTTCACCTGCGGAAGCAGAAACCAACGTGGCCTTCAGCGGTTCCAGATTCAACACACGTCCCAGGAGGAAAGCCTCTCTGCACCCCCTCCAGCCCTGTTTTTCACCTTCGCATTTTAAAATCGACTTGCACACCTGGTAATATGACCTTCCGCGACCGCCTGTGTGGGGGTCTCGTTGGACAGGGGATGGCCAGCCTCGCTAGTGACCTGCCCCAGGACAGCAGCGGGGGGCCGGGAGCCTCTGTGGGTGTCTCTCCCCAAACCCGCAACGATCCCGATGCTGTTTCTGAAACAAAGAGGAAAACGATACATTTTCACGGGAGCAGCTGGAAACCGGGCTGTAGGTTGTAAATGAATGATCAGCAGCTGCCAAGCCGGAAGGAACGACTGATGGGAGGGTGGGGGGGGGCATTTGTGTTGATGTGCATGACACAAGGGACATTATAGATTATATTAAATGTGTGCGTTGTATACGAGACCATAACCTAGCTGGTCATACAACCTTGTGTCAGAGACACCGTCAGATCTCCCAGCGATGTGGAAGCCCGAGCACCTTCTCTAGCCCAGGGCACGAAGGCCACCCGTGCTGGTGACTACAGTTGACGTACGTGAGGACAAACGTGCACCACAGCTCGTCCCAGCCCCCGGCCCTACTGTCTGGGCCGCCGCACAAATGTGGATTCATCTCCTGACTTTTCCAGGCGTCTGAGCTGGTGACGTCTGTGTCTGCCACGCCTGGTTTCTGGACTCCCACCCCCCCGCTGCGTTCTCCCCTCTCGAGCGTTCTCCAGTTTTATTAGTTTCCTCTACAAACACATGAGGTAAGCACTTTGACTTTTTTGACAACCTAACAACCTTGATAATCTCAGGTTTAACTAAGAAAACAATAATGGGGGACATGCCTCTATCAAACAGTGTCCCCCGAGTCACACGAGCTCCTGACGGGTGTGTGGTGGGCAGCTGTCTCCGTCATCGCCGCTTCCCCCGAGCAGAGGCGTAAAAGCAGGAAGGTCACAAAGCAGAGCTAATCTACTCCAAAATGAAGTAACAATTGGTCCAAGGCAAAATATACAGGGAAACCATCTAAGTTCATGGACAAAGGGGGGGGGGGGCGGGCAGTGGGCCAGCAAAGAACCAAGCAAAGCCTCTCCGCCTTGTGGGATCCCTGAGGGCCCCAGACCCCTCCCCCATGGCTTCCCAGCCTTCTGCTCCAGGTGGGCTTGAGCACGTGCTATGTAGAAGCCGGAGAACTGGGTGGAGACAGAAGCCGGTGGCCTCTGTGTCCCCTAAGACACCAGAGCTGAGGTGGAGGAACTCTCAGGAGGCGGAGGAACCCGACCAGGAGAGGGCACTGAGGGTTATCCTGAACCCCGACAGACCAAAGGAAACTGGAAAGCCGACTCAGCCCAGGCTGTTCACACCCCCTTCCTGATGCAGGAAACCCACCGGGAGCCCAGAAACCCCTCAGAGAGGCCCTAGAGCTCCATGAGATGCAGAAACAGCACTCAGAGCTCATGGGGAACGTACCAAAGAAAATCCATCTGCCCTGCGCCAAGATAGATAAACGACCCAGACAACTCTCTGCTTTAAGCTCAAGCAATACAGAAAAAAATAAGTGGATATTTATACAAATATAGTAGAACATAAATAAAAGAATAGTTCAATGATTATTTAGAAGGAAAAAAAATAGAGAAAAAGAAGAAGGTAGAAATCCAACATGAAACTGCCCACGTCAGGATCTGTTTCCGAGGAAAACGAGCAGCTCAAATCAGAATTCCGTTTCAAAACATCCTCGGTGTAAACTCACAAATGGAGCGGCAAGGGACAGAATCGGTTGTCCGTAAAGCCCAGTTACCTGGGAACAGGAAAGCTTGAAGTCCTCGTCCACGAATGCAGAAGGGAAAAGGCAAGAAGGCAGATGCAGTGGGGGGGGGGGTGGCGGGCAGGTGGACGGGAGACGCATCCAACACTAAGACCACAGGGGTCCACGTGGAGTGGCCACACCAGAGGAAAGAGGTCATGCACGCCAAGATGTAACAAACCAGCATTTTTCTCAACCTGAGGAATAATAATTCACACACCTAGAAGGCAAGACGTGGTCCTCAAAAACCAGCATAGAATGATCTACAAAAGCATGGGGACAAGTTAAGTTCCCAGGTACTTGTAAAACACAACCATTCTTCAGACGTCCCCAGGGGGCAAATCGATTGACCAACAAGGGAAGAGACAAGACCACAGCCTGGCCTGGGACCCCTGGCCCTGCCTGGGACCTCTTCCCCCACCGAAAACACCAAACGGCATGGTGCACGTCCGGGTGCTGGGGAGAAACGGGGACCAGGACACCAGGTGCAGGCAAGCCGTGACTTTGGTACAAGCAATGAGGCAGAACAGCTCCAACAGGAACTAACTCAGGAGCACGTCATCCCTGCCTGTTGTTCGCAAAACACGCTTCAGTGTGGAGATGCAGGGGACGAGGGAAGGGCCAGCAACAGGAGTGGTAGCAAGAGGAAGACACGGGACCAGAAAATGAAAAGTTTCCCCTGGCAACCTGGGGCCAGGAGGCACTTCTTGTGAACCTCAGGGGAGTGAAACCAACTCTAAAACCAACAAGAGTTGGGGCAGGAAGAAGACAATGGAAGGCTGACTTCCTCCCTGTCACAGCCGGAGCAGTAAGCCAAGAAGAGGAGCCTCTGAGTTCCTCTTGGAGCTGTGAGGGGAACCACCAGAAGGACTAAAAATAAGAATAAAACCAAGAAAAGTCTGGAGGTGGAGGGAAGAAGAGAGGAAGCGGGAGAGTGTGATTTTCTCTTAGTCATAATGGCCAGCAGGTGCTTCGCGAGAATGCTGAATTCAGAATCAGAGGGCTAAGTGTGACATAAAGAATTATAAAAAGAACCACTACGAAACCCAAAAACAGAATCTATGACTTCCACATTACTAACAGACCCACACGTACACATGTTCATACATAAAACAGCTCCAAAATAGCCAAGGGAGGGCAAGTAGCAGAAGAAAGACAAAGGGGAAGCCTAACGCCACAGGAAATAGTAGAGACCAAAGGCACGACTCATCGAAATTGTAAAATCGGAAGATGGCGTCGATAAAAAGAAGAGGAATTATAAAGTGAAACGGGAAAGACGAACTCTACGCGTGCCCGACCAAGACCAAGGAAAGTTGGCAGAGAGTGTGCATGAGGGATGACGCCGGGAGCCCGACCTTGAACGCCGGCGGAGGAGCCTTCACTGAAATCTGCAGGCAGCGCAAGGAAACACGTTCAACTACTTTGAGGAAAGAAGTGACTGTCCTAGAGAACCACAAAACACCCAGCTCGACTCAAGACAAAAGATCAGTTTTTGTAGAGGAGAGAGAGGAAAGAGAGCGACCCTTCACCAAGGGATGGGCCACGGGGGCCACGCTGCATCTGCTCACCCTGTGGATGCTTTTGTGGACAAGATACGGACGAGGCAGGAAGGCTCCAGGTTTATTCTGCAAGGCTGGCGTGACTCCGGTCCCCGATGTAGCGCGGGATAAGTAGGAACGTGCCTCTGACGATCCCGAGCACACTAGCAGCCCTGAGAAGAGGACACAACCAGTACCACAATGGCATACATTATATGCCCAAATCAAGTAAAAACCCGGGGACAGAACCATAGGACAACTGACGTACATGCCCTGAGCCCGTTAGCCTTCAGCCTTGGTGGAGCAGTTCTGAAGGTAACAACACTTTACAGAGCAGACCCAGGAGTCTCGGAGCTGAAGTCCTTTCTCTGCGGGTGCAGAAGGGCCTCCCCGATGAGCCAGGACACCCAGGCCAAGGTTAGGAAGTTCGTGAACTGCTCAGACATATATGAAAGCCAAGAGGGCTTTTTTTCCTAACAAATAAAAATAATTATAACAAATAATAAACAAAACCTTTAAAGTATGTAAGAATGCCATGAGGCCATGAGGCCTGTACATTTAAAAAAAAAAAAAAGCTGTTTAAAGTTACGGGACACAAAATAGGAAATGAGCGTGTGAAAAGCTAAAATGATTTGTCTTCATAAACATGTCAGTTTTATAAAAATTAACATAGAATGAAGATAAACTCTAAAATAGAGATTCTAGATTCCTATGATGGTAGACTAGATTGTTCTAAGCATTCCTCCAGTTAAAAACAATTGGAAAAAAGTGAATATGATTTTCATGAATTTTAAAAACCATATAAATCTCCCAAGAACTTCAGAAATTAAAGAAGGAAAACTAAGAGAACTAATGGAACTCAGAGGTGCCGACAACACGCAGAGGACAAGACAGATAGTGACGTCACGAGATGGGGGGTCGGGGTGCAAACACAGATATGGACACAGACACAGACACAGACACGGACTCAGACTCAGACTCAGACTCAGACTCAGACTCAGACGCAGACTCAGAGACACAGACTCAGGCAAAGACTCAGACTCAGACACAGACTCAGACTCAGACACAGACACAGACGCAGACTCAGAGACACAGACTCAGGCAAAGACTCAGACTCGGACTCAGACTCACACACACACTCAGACCCAGAGGCAGATGGGTGAAAGCCCATATCATATGTGTGTGTCGCAAGGGGAAAATCTGGAAGAAAGATACTGGGTGGTCATCGGGGTCTTCTGCGTGAGGAAGGAGACCTCTTGGGACCGAAGGGAAAGACTCAGGATGCCAGAAAGATGCCAGACTAATAATAAGGGACAAGAGGTGCTAACAAGTCACGGATGCGCAGCTTGTCCCTGGTGTGTCACTGTGCGTGAGCGCATATATGCAGGCAAAGTGAACCCAGTTAACACGGCAGGTGAACAATCCAGCAGCCAGATGCACGCTCTTTCTTGCTGATAGTTAACATCGTCCTAAGTGAAGGAGGCACACACACATCATAGAAAATGAAGAAGTAGGCTGTGGATACTGTCTGGTAGGCTTGGACTTGGGGCAGGACCTGCTAAACGAGACAATAGGGGCAGGGATCATAGCAAACGTTGCATACAGTTGCACACTCATGACTCTTGAGGGTCAAGAGCCGAGAGGAGGTTGACGTGAACACCGCAGTAAGAGGGTTGGGAAAACTCGATCGTCAGCCCACGAGTCGGATCAGTGTGAGCAAGTTCGAAGACAGAGCTTCTGAGCTAAATAAGGGGCGTGTTTCCAGCACCACGAAACACAGACAAAATCGAACCCTCTAGAACACAAAGATCCCAGTCAAGTCGAACGAAGGAAATGCCCACCTTGCAAACTACAGTCTCTGCTCATCGTGTAAGGTAAGTGGGGATAGCAATCCCACAAAGAGTGAATAAAAAAATGTTTGGAAATGTTTTAAATATATAAATCACAGTTAAATCGAGGAAGAGAACCACATCTGGAAAACAATCATAAAGAAAATAAAGCCTGTTAAGTCTTGCAAGACACGTGGCAATAGAATTATTCAATAGAATAAATTTTTTAACAAAAAATCATTTTTTGTTTACAAAGAAAGAAACAGAAATAAGTAATGATTACACAAGTTACAACGTAACATAGTTAAAGAGTCGAGGAAGCCGTCCTCAGCTTTGGTTTATTACTCACATGGGCAGCGGAAGCCGGGGAAGCTAAGGAGCTGCCACCCCAGCCTGTGCTCAGGGTGACAAGGAACCAACAGGGATCAGAGCATCACAAACGGTCCCAGCCATCACCCGAGGGTGGCAGGGCACACAGCCGGACCCTCAGCCGTGAGAACCTGCTTCCAGCCAGTCTCCTGGAAAACCAAGAGACAGACAACGAACAGGCTTGTAGGAGCCACTCAGCAGGATCCCAGGCTCCTTTGTTCCCGGGGGCTCACAGGACGAGCCACCGACACTGTGACCCAGAGTCTACACACAGGCACACCTGCCATGTGGTGGCGGAAATGGCTCCTCTCCCCAGGGCTCATGGCAGAAGCAGAAATGGGGAGTAAGGACCCCTGGGGTGGTCATGCTCTGGGTTTTTCTTTGGAATTCTACGTATTACACACCAACGAATAAACATTTAAGTGTCTCGGAGTAAGGTGCCTTAATACTAAGACTAAGAATAGAAACAGAAATGACCGTGAACACTTTCAAAACCACCCGATCGACCGATGGTCAACTGTGTTTGCTGCACACAAAGGGTTCGTGCTCCACAGACAGGGGAAGCTCCAAGGACGGAACGCAGCTGACTGTTGGGCACACCACTTGATTGCATTCAATTTCCCCAATTTGAACTAAGGCCGCATCTGTATTGTTGCCCAGGCAAAAGCAATTCTTTTTTCCAGGACTCTACATAACCAGAAACCCACGTGAAGATTTCACACAGAAGACCGTGATTTATCTCACAAAAGCAGAGCTTTGAGTCTTGAAAAAACATCTCTAATGCCGATTCAAGATTGCACATTGAGTCATCTAATATAAATGGAGGAATTACACGCCTTACATTCCATTCGCTTCTCTTAAAAACAACTGGTGAGTGTATTTCGAAGCATTGAGCAGACGCTCTGCCTTTCCCTTATCCTAGCATCAGTACTGTGAGCAGAGAACTCCCGCCTCGCTCTGTCCGTTGTCTTCGTTCGGTAGTAACGGTAGCATCCGTATGTTTACCTTCCGTGTGCAAACATCCATTACATCAAGATTTTGTTCAGGACATTTTTCTCTCTCCCTAGGATCATAAAAGGGAGTTGTTTTCCTGTGCCTATCCCACAAACGTTTTGGAAAGATTAAAATGTCAAAGGCCGAGGGAACAAAAGTCACTTGGCGCAAACAGTCTTGTATAATACCCTCCGCGTCATTAGACGTCCACGTGTTTATTTAGAATTAAGTGAAAATGGGACAGGTTGGTAATGTTGCCTCTTTAAAGCTTTGATGCTGTTTTCAGGGGCCAACAGTACACGTGATTTGAAATTATTTACTGTCCAAAACCCTGAATGCATCATTCTTCAAAGCTTTCTGATACTGAAAAGCAATTTCATTACAACTTAAAATCATCTCTTCAGACACCTATGTCTGTGCTTGCATATAGAAATTAAATATTTATGCACATGTATTTGGCATGTTTGAATAAGGTGCTTCCTAAGATAATCAACTGGGTAAAAAGAGTAATAAAGTAAAAAGCAGAATAACAAAGAGCAAAGTAGATACACAGTTTCAAGGCTGAATATCACAGACTCCGATCCCTGGGCTGCCTGGTTCTTTGCCCACAGCTAAGGCACAGTGCGCAGGTCCAGTCCCTGCTGATGGCCGGGGACCACGTGCAGCACTTGGACGGACTGCAGAATTCAGCCCCTCGGAACGGACTGAGCGAGCCACAAAGCCTCTTCTTGGAAGCGAAAATGGCCACAGTTGTACTTAACAGGCTTTCAAAAATGTGTATTCCTTTACACGTCAGTGCCCGTATTGTCCATTAACTAAGGTTTCTGGCAAATGATACACAATTGAGTTAATTATGGAACACAGAGTTAAGCTATGAAATGGCATAAATAACATGGCAAGACTGTAATCTGCCCGGGGAATCTTTGAAAAGGACAAACCTGATGGCAGGTTTTCATTGCACAGAGGTATTTCAGTGCCTCCCATTGCCTTTAGAAATCACTTTACAACCGGAAATACTTCTTTGGAGCCCACCCCATGAACTTGGACCCCGTGCGTAGATCATCCCAGCAACTCGCTGGGCTTCGCTGATAATCTAGGCTAAGTGCGTGGCGTATCTCCCCTCGATGGACCTTCCTCGGAGCCGCAGACAGTATTGTCGTCCCGTTTTACAGAGGAGGAGACTGAGGCAGCAACAGATGAAATCAGGATTACATCAGGACCCCGCGCTAGCAACCGGGGTACACAGGATTCCAGCCAGTCTAGGGAAAGCCTGTGCCCTTAAAATCCTTTCCTCCATTTTACAAAATGATGGGAATAGCAAAACAAATGAATAAAGCAGAAAATACACAAAACCTGAGGCAGCTTAAAAATTTTTTAAATTATATAACTCACTAAAAAATATTTCTTGGTATCATGAAAACAAAGACAATCTCATTTAAAATGGAGTCAGGAAGGCCCGAAGGCGGCGTGCTCACGCGTGTACCTCCCTCAGGAGGAAGGGAGGTGAGGGGTATTTCCGCGAGGGAGGACCTTTGTCATGGAGGACCTTTATGTCCTGCATTTAAAGAAAAAGAATGATGATCCCTCCCCACCCCAACAGCAACGCACTCACCACCACAGCCTCGAAGATCTGTTCTTCTCCCGTGAACTTTTGTTCCAAACAGCCCTCCCCGGTTTCCTCCCAACACGTGGTAAAAGCGGACCTTCCCTTCGTCTCTCCAGCCTTGCCCAAGCTCACGTGCCTTGCATGTCCCAAGTTGCCCTTCTTCCGCTAGTCCCAATCAACTCACTCTTTACTGAAACAGAATTACGTTTACTTTGTTTAATGTGAACAGTGTGAAAGATTCAGAAACTTGGAAGCACATGAAGACGTGCCCCTACTGTCCCCCAGTATCATCGTCTCTGTTCAGAGTGACTGATACTGGGTGACACGTTGGCACTTTCACTCCTGTCACACATTCAGCCCCGCACTGAGCCACTGATGCCCATATATGCATATATATGCTGTGTGAGCGTGTGTGCGTGTGTGTGCGCGTGCGTGTCTGTGTGTGAATTCTCCATTTGGTTCCCTGAATTATTCATTGATTCTTATCCCGATTTTTACGCTTTCGTTTCTTCATGTATTTCATGATGTTGTGATATCTGCTGAGCGAGTACCCCTCGTTTTCTCCCCATCGTTTATTTAGCTCATCTATATTTTCCCTCCGTGCAAACTTTAAAATGAGCTCGTCGGGTTCCATAAAAAATTCTTGGAATTTTGATGAGGATTGCATTAAACTCAGTGTGGGGAGAAGCACCAGATGGCGTGTACCCCCTTGGTAACGCCACTGTGCTCTCCGTGTATGTATGTGGTTTTGAGATGCTTAGATGAGGAGGCACCGTCGTCTCATGTGACAGATTAGTGACCGTCATCCCGCAAATGTGGTCCACAGCCTTCCTCAGGACACAGCTCTTCCCTCCGGAGGGCTCGGCTCTCACTCTTTTCATGGGACATGAGGGGTCTTCTGGGGAGTCCCTGGACTATGTCCATCATTTCTCTGAAGATGTTTTACTGCTTGGATTAGTTTTGACCGTATCGTTTGCTGAAAACTATGACCGCCTCACCCAGATCTTTGAAATCATTGGCCTAAGTCCTCCACATGCTCTCCTTGTTCTCTCTGAGACCCCGTGGCTCCCTCCTGGCCAACTTCTGCAGACCACGAGCTGCCCCCCGGTCCCCCTGGACGTGGCTCGGCTCCTGAGCTGAACGCGATTAGTTGACAACACAGAAGGAGTCGGCGGTGGGAAGTCTCGGCTGACCAAATGCCGGCGCTCCTTTCACAACTCCGCGTGCTGCGCATTCTGCCCCTCTGGGAGCAGGTGAGCCCCACCCGGGAGAGAGCGAGCCTCACCTGGGTGCCGGTGAGCCTCCCAGGAGCAGGCAAGCCCCCCAAAATACTCCAGGAGCACCCCTCAATCCTTCTCGGGACTAGCTTGCAGACCCTAAACAACGTATGTGTGACCCTTTCCATCTCACCATCTCCCTGACAGCTTGGAGGCAAAGCAAACCATCTGTCACTCCCGGGCTGTCCCCTGCCTCATACATGGCAATGTGACGAGCACTGTGCTCAGCTCTGATCGGCGAAGAAATGTCGGCAGGTACAGAGGAGCACAACTGAGCCCAGGACTGAGGGTCTCCAGCATAAACCCACAGAGCTAAGGATACGAAATAACGGCGCTGGTTTCGATCTACCCTAACACACCGATGCTGGTTACGCTGTGTTCACATCACCCCTTAATCCCACGACAACCGTACGGTGCGAGGCTATTTCAGCTCCATCTTATGGATGAAGAAAACCAGCTCAGAGAGGTTAAAGAATTTTGCTATGGCCACACAGCTAATGAAGACCAAGCCAGCAGTCTAACTATTGGGCAAAACTAATTTCTGACTCTGGATTCAAAACCAAGAGCCCAGAAATTAAAAAGAAAAATCTCAAGTCGATGAATGAATAGCTCTCATTCATGAAGCTCCTTGTTCCTCTGTATCGGGAACGTAGAGAAAGCGAACGTTATGTCGTGAATCACACCAGACATTTTAGTGTTTTGGAAGTCCTGAGGGCTTTGGGGGAAGGCGCTTCTTGATGTCGGTTCCTGGTGAAACGGAGCATACAGGAACTTACAAGCCTTTCATTCTGCAAGATAGCACTGTGAATTCTGCATGTAGGCCTCTGCAAATAAACAAATAAAACAGAAAAAACTCTGTAGTGGCTCTGAAGTTCTGAACAAGGGATTTTATTGGTTGAACCCAGGAAGAGATTTCAGATTCTGTCCCGTGAAGAAGCCAGCTGTAGGGACAGACCGGGCGTGCCGGTGCGGACCGCGGTTTGGTCTCAGCGGGACCGGATTACATACCGCATGAGGACGCGTGAGGGGCTGCGCATGACCTCTGGGCCCTCCTTCCCACCCCCAGCATGTGCCCACCCAGGGATGAGGTTTCCGGATGGAGCCAGGGAGGGGCATTAAGAACGCGGGCTGTGGCACCTGGCTGCCTCGGTCGGTGAGGGGCAATCTTCTAGACGCACGGCTGGCCCTGTCTGCACCTCTGGAAAGAGGGGGAGGGGATGCTGATGTCTTCCTCACAGGATGGCCACGGGAATTTGGGCCATCGGGATGCAGGTGGCCTGCAGGGCCCCGTGGCCAGCATGCGGCAGGTACTTGATTTCTGGGGGCCGTGATCTACCTCTAATAATCACTCGTCAGGTGGAAATAGGGAAACTAGAGGGACCGAGCTCCCCAAAGACCTGGGTGAGGTCTTCCATCCCAGGCCTGCACTGGGTTCCCTAGCCAGTGGGGACAAATGGAGGATGCGCACCCAACCAGACGCTCTCAAATTAAAGGGGGCATTATTGCCTGCCACTACGGAGAGCAAGGAAGATTCCCGCATTCCGGCAGGCGTGAAGGTCCAGAGCCCCAGGCGCTCCCCGAAGCCTCTCTCTCCAGGCTGACTTCACCTTCAGGAGCGACCGCAGCCCCTGCCCCCCCTCCTCAGGCATGAACCCCCACTTCCTCTCTCCCCAGGGCAGCCGGAAAGGTCCCGGGAAGGTCACAGTGGGCCGCACGCGTCCCACACACACCTCTGGGCTGGATCTCATTTACCAGGAGAGGGAGAAACGGAGTAGAGGGAACAAAACCGTAGACGCCCTTCAAGTGCCGCTCATAAAACATACCGTTCCGTTGGCACATCAGCGGGCATCTGAGTCTACAGAAACCCTCGGAGAGAATTCCAATAACTATAACCATAAATTTTAAACACTCTCGGCCGGGTCTGAGAAGACTTGCCTGTCAGTTCCTCAGAAAGTCATTTCCTCGTGAGTTACAGCCCAGTCGCTGAGAAAGGGAAAAGAAATAATAAGGAGTGGGTAAAATGACTTGGGATTGAAACAGCTCTGTAAAGATAGCTCAGGAGAGGTATGGCTTGTAATTTAGAAGCTGCCGGACAGCTCATCTCACAGGTGGGTTTCTTGTTTGGTTTCAGCTTTTTGTTTGTTTGTTTTTGAAGATGCCGCGTCCATCTGAGGTTTCATCCCTCCAAAACTAGCTTTGCTGAAGTGCTCGCTGCGTGTAGAATTGGCTTCCGCTCCTACGGAAAAAGGCTGAGGAGTCCTTCTCCAGAATGCCATGAAATAGCGGGAGAGCCACGCTGGGCAAACCGGGCTTGTCCTCACGTCCCCGGAGCCTGTGGCGGGAACGGCGGGTGCCCCAGGCAGGAAGCAGCCCTCGAGAGACACTAATGAACAGTGAGAACTGTGATGGCGGCCTTTTTTTTTCTTTTCCCCCAGAATCTATCAGAAGACTCAAAGGGGAACCCAGGACTCAGAAAAGTATCTGTAAGACATTTTAAGAGGCAATACAGCAACGGTGTGAGCTGCTATGACTTCTTAGTCTTTGGTTGTTAAAAATTGTCCTTGATGATGTTGCATTTCTCGTTTCCACTCAGGCAAGAGAACAGCTTGCAAGTTCGGAGTAATTCACTGGGATTTGGGCAAACAACTCCATGGTATGGGCAGCCAGGGGCTGCCGAAGGAGTTGGCTTGGAAGGCTTTTTTTTTTTTTTTTTAAGATTTTATTTATTTGACAGACAGAGATCACAAGTAGGCAGAGAGGCAGGCAGAGAGAGAGAGAGAGGAGGAAGCAGGCTCCCCGCCAAGCAGAGAGCCCGATGCGGGGCTTGATCCCAGGACCCTGGGATCATGACCTGAGTGAAAGGCAGAGGCTTTAACCCACTGAGCCACCCAGGCGCCCCGGCTTGGAAGGCTTTTAAGATCTTAAACCCTTTTAAGGAAGTTCATGTCCAGGGATCGTGAGACATGTTTTGTGATATTTGGAAATAGTGTACTCTGAATTTTATCTAAAAAGTGGCTTAATACGGGCACCTGGGTGGCTCAGTAGGTTGGACATCTGTTTTCAGTTCAGGTCGTGATCCCAGGGTTCTGGGATCGAGTCCCGTGTCGCGCTCCTTGCTTGTCGGGAGGTCTGCTTCTCTGTCTCCCTCTGCCTGCTGCTCTGCCTACCTGTGCTCTCTACATCTCTGTCGAATAAATAAATAAAGTCTTTACTTAAAATGTGGCTTAATGATACCATTATACTGTCTAATGTTAGACGGGAGTCATTTGTGAATATCTGTTTGGGTTATGTTCTGACCGAGGGCTCGAGGCCACTGTGCAATGACAGAGTGACTCTAGGTGACAAGCAAGCTAGTAGTTAGGAAAGCCGCCACCCGCTCGGAGCTTCGCAGCTCTGTCGCGAGAAGGGTCTGTGCTGCCAGGGAGAAGCGGGGCCAGTCCCTGACGCCGAGCACCTTGGGATGTTTCTTCTTAGTTCCCTTCACCGCACCCTAACCTCCTGTGATCGGCCTTTGTTGAGTGGTGCATTATGATAAAGACACAAACGCTAATGCTGTATGTATTGACAGGACAGAGTACGTTGTCTTTATCTGCCTTTGGTACAAATGTAAAGAGACATTTTTGAAAAATCTTCACCTTTGGGGAATCTCTTCCATGTCTCCTCTCTTCATGGCCAGATTCTGATTTCCCAGCCCCACGGGAAATCCAGCTGCCGGCGCGAAGGTCGGAAGCCCTGCATCTTTCTGGACTCCCGTCACTCTCAGAGAGGTAATAGTGGCTCCTCAGGGTGCGGATGCGACTGAGGCTTCAGTGAGGTCGTATTTTTATGCCGAGCCAATGGCATGGAGGGAAAGCACCACACACGCATTGTGCAGACCCGCCGTCGGTGAAGTGGGCTCAACAGGTAGGCTCCTGAGTATCAGATCATAAGATGACTTTGTTCGCTGAAGGTCAGTGGGAGGGGGTCCTCGGAAGCTGGACACACAACACGGTATCAGGCATCCCGACGCTTATCAAAGTGCTAACAGGCGTGGCCGGTGGTGAACAGAGAGGAAGACTCCTCGAAGACACCTGGCCAGAGGGCAAATCCGTCGCCATCACTGGTCTTGATACTCCTCGAGCAGTGTGTCTCCTAACTGGATATGGGCTTTGTGCCTTTCAATTCTTAGCACGAAAAAAATACTGGAGGAAAAAAAAGTTGTTTTGAGAATTTAAGAATTTGTAAGATTTTAGTACTTAAAAATAATTTGATTGACTTTTTAAAAATCTGAATTATTAACTCATGTCTTGAAACAGTCTGTCGTTTTAGCCTCAGTAACAATAACAGCTGGTAATCATCCTAAATAACATGACACCCAAGCACTGTGATATAAGACTTCATTCTAAAATAAAAGAAAAAAGTAATTGTATGGTGACAAAAACTGCCATAAATTCAGCAAGACATTAACTCGGTTGTACTAGTATTTCTGGAAAAAAAATAGGACGTGAATACATGAAAATATTAGATATAGAATCTTCAGACAAGGCTTACTTCAGTTTCATGGGAGTTAATGGACATTTTGGTCACTTTTCTGAACACCCCTGGGGTCTGTGGTTCACACGTAGGGAGTCTTGTTTTGGGGGGAGGAGGAGGTCATTGTTCTCAGCAAACATAATCAACTCTGATGGTTTCATGCATACACCTAGCAATTTGGTTTTCAGCATATTTAAGAATAAAGGGGAAGTATTTGGCATTCAGTTTTTGCAGGGTAGAATTTGCATGTTTTCTGCGGTGGAAGCTGACAAGGGAAGGAGAGAATGAGAGGAAAAGAAACCGAAATCTCTTCTTGCACATGAGCTCCTTGTGGACATGTGAGAGAAGATCCCCTGCTCACCGAGCACGGAGCTCCATCACGTGTTCCTTCTCCCATGGGAGAAGGATGTGATGTGGCCATGTGGCTGCATTCTAGAGAACGCAGTGTGAGCAGAAGTGCTGTGTGCTCCTTTCAGGTCCGGCATCCTAACGCTTGCCACACGGAATTCTCCATGCCTCTTCCCAACCAACTGGCTGGAACAGAGACAGCGTGGGGTGTGACCTTGAGAACCACTCCCTGAAAACCAGCAGCACTGTCAGTGGAAAGAGCCTGGGTCCCTGAAGGACCACCTAGAGGGGGTCTACCAACCAGTCAAGAGCACCAACTCAGTAACTGACTGAGAAGTAGGTTTTTATAATAAAACATTCATTATGTGTTCTGAATTGTGTTATGACTGTGACCTTGATTGACGCAGTATGGGATAAATGTTGATAAATGTTGAATTACCCTTAACCAGAGGCGAATCTAGTGTTGTGATGATTCTGTGAATTAGGCCAGGAAATGGAGAGCAGAACCTAATTCCAGCTGCATACTTCAGGCAAAACTTGCACATTCCTTAGGTACCACTGTGTATCTCCCATTGAGCTGGAGCATGCTTGAGAAGCTCTTGATTAAATTTGATGTTCACACCTTCTTCACTGAAAGCAGATGTCTTTATGTCCTGCCACTTTGTAAATGCATGGCTCCCCAGTGCCAATCCCCACCCCCACCCCCCGGTCGTGTTCCCACTGGAGCAGCATTCCCTGGGCAGCTGGATAAAACACTGTCCCAGCCACTGTATTTGGTGGAATATGCTCTTAGGTTCCTAATTCTGTACGAATACAGATGTGAATTTTATAATGTCTTTTAGCATTGTCAACAGCTTAGGGAAGGTATCAGGAGATCAGTGAAAAACACATTTCCCCAAATGAATTTGTTTATTTTTTGTAATAACAGGCCGTCATGGATTGAGTCATCTAAACTATTCCAGAGAAGTCATTCGTCATTTTATTTGCTGTGTTTTTTTTTTTATCTTAAAAGTGTTCAGATAACATCTCTAAAGTCTGGGAATAAATATTTGCAAAAGACACATCTGACAAAGGCACATCCACATACACAAAGAACTCTTAAAACTCAGCCGGAAGGAAACAGGCCACCCAATGTTATAAGGGGCCAAAGACCTCAACAGACACTTCACCAAAGAAGATACACAGATGACAAATAAGCAGAGGAAAAGGTGCTCCACATCTTATGTCATCAGGGAGTGCAAATTCAAACAGCAGTGAGACACCACTACAGGTCCATCAGCACGGCCAACACCTAGAACAGCGACAGCACCAAATGTGGGTAAGGAAATGGAGCAGGAGGGAGTGTCACACCTTGCTTGTCGTTACAGCCACTCCAGAAGACAGTTGGGTGGCTTACAAAATTAAATGTAGCCTTCCCAGAGGATGGCTATCCCACTCCTTGCAATTCACCCAAAGAAGTTGAAGACTTATGTCCACGCAAACCTCACTTAGATGTTCCAACTGTTTTATTTATAATGGCCAACATCTGGAAACAAACATTATGTCCTTCCGTAGATAAATAAGTAGTATTTCACTGGATAAATAAGCTGCAGTACCTTTAGAAGATGAAGTATTATTTAGCCCTAAGCTAGTATTTATGTGTTACCAAGCTTTAAGAAGACAGAGAGAAAACTTAATGCATATCACACAGTGAAAGAAGCTGGTCCTACTGGGTGATTCCAACTCTTACATTCTGCAAGTGGCGAAACCAGTGGAGAGATTGAATGTAAGTAACCGTGAAGGTGGGAGAGGAAATGGGCCACAGGGAGGTTTTTAGAACAGTGAAAATATGGCACACGCTACCATGACAGACACAGATGTCCAAACCCCCAGAATGAGCTACACCAGGAGTGAATCCTGATGCAAAGGAAGACTTGGGGAGATAATGACTTACCAATGGAGGTACATCCTTGGTTAAAAAAAAAAAAGAACCTATGTATCATCCTGTTCAATGTATAAATAATGGGGACACTAGTGATGTGTGAAATGGTGGGTACATGGAAAATTTGTCCCTTCCTCTCAATTTTGCTAAAATGATTCAGGGAGTCTCTGTGGATCTACTGGCAAGAAAGAAATGGTACCCCAGTTGGGTGGGATAGGGCTATATCCCAACACTGGCAACTGCCAGGTGCTGTTGCTACAGCCAAGCCAGAAGGGGCCAGGTGGGAACCTGTCCCAGCACCCAGAGAGAGAGAAAGCCTTATAGGAGACTGGCCTGGCGGGAGGGGTTCCATTCCTGGACATGCTAATGGACTCGGTGTCCCTGCGGGAAGGAAGGAAGCACTCCAAGCTTACTTTCCCCTGTCCTCATCCTTGGTTGATCTCCGTTGGCCCAAATCAGCTTGAGTTCTAAGAGACTCCGGGAAAGACAGAAACACTGAGGGTAGGGTCCGGCGGAACAAACAAAAGACGTGGAACTCGCTTCTTCACTTGATCACTACTCCAGAAGAGAGACCACCATCTTTGTAGCCCAGCAACTTCCGGCATTTCCCCAACCCGACCAAACAGCGATTTTCGCCTACAAAAATGGGGATGAAAAATGCACTTACCTCAAGTTTACTCTGAACACACACACAGCGCCTGGTACACACTTTGCTTTCACCGAATGTTGGTTATTCTTTTTATTACCACGCTGATCTTTACAACCGTATGTGTGTTCATGATTGCAATTCTAAAGGTGACCAAAACGCCTTTTGAGAACAATCCAAATGTCCAGCCGTACGGGTTTCCAGATTCCCGCCTTCATACATAAGCATCGGGAAAAGGCACGTTTTGAGTGCCGAATGTTAAAGTATAATAGAAGCAGCAACTGTGAATCCATACTCCTATATTACCTCAGATATGGGCAAGATTTCTGTCTCCCTGTCTCATCCTCATTGACAATTTTTTCAAAACTGCAAGTATTCGAGTTTCTTATAAATCACACTTTTCATTTCCTGCCCTTAAATGAAGATAGGAAGTGGTGTGGGACCTCACAAAAAACAAGACGGAACATCTGGCATCTGTCTAGTTATTATGCCTTACGAATTCTCTCTTCGACGTAGCTTTGACATCCCTGCAACTTCCAGCCGGCTCCGGAATTTGTGGGATTTTAATGCAAGGAGGGTAAGGAATTCCAGAGATAAAGACCAACCCAGAAGCTGCCTCATTGGCAGCCCTTAAGGCTTTATGGTGATCCTGGAGGTCTTGGGATATTGGAATAAGATTCTAGTTGCTCTGGGAACTGTGAATGTAGCTATCGCATTGAACCGAGTGACAGACGTCATCGTTCTAGATGTGTTGGCATCTTTTTGATGTCCAGCACGTGATGGCTGCTTGTTCTGTTGGCAAATGAAGCAGATAATAATTAAAATAGGGTGAGTCTGGCAAGTTACCTTGGGGAATTGAGAACTCAGCCAACAGTGCCCCTGTTTCTTGTGAATCTATCTTGTCCCTCCCACCAGAAGACTCAGAGCAGATGATGGGCTGAACAGGTCTGCCCTTACTTGAAGGTCCCCAAGACAAATGTCTGCCCTGTATATTTTTATCCTAAAATGTAAATTGTACATTTTACTGTGACGTTCATGACAGCCGGCCGCACCAACGCACCAACAGGAGAAATAATGCTCAGTCTGTAGAGGGCAACGGAGGTTTCTGCACCATAAGATTCTGTGCGGTCAAACACTGGCCCCGTAAAGGCCATCAGCTTACAAACACCTGGGGGTTACGCAGTTACGATCTACAAGAGAAGCCGTTAAAAACAAAATCAACCTCAACAGAGGACTCTGCCATTTTGATCATAAATTATGTATCTGGCCTTTGGCCTCCTCAGGATGGGGTCCTAGTGAGTGTGTGCAAGAGAGACACGCATGGGGAAAAGCAGGCCCCCCAAAGGCACAAGCCCCAGGAGTCAGTGAGGCCAGCAGGTGAGGCAATGAGAACAGGAATTCAGAGAAGAATCCAGAAGGGATGTGGTTCAGGAAATGGATTAGTGTGGGCGTCCCAGAACTGAACCCCCACCCTATCCCCAATGTCTAAAATGCGGAAGTCCTGGGGCGCCTGGGGGACTCAGAGGGTTAAATCCTCTGCCTATGGCTCAGGTCATGATCTCAGGGTCCTGGGATGGAGCCCCGCATCAGGCTCTCTGCTCAGTGGAGAACCTGCTTCTTCCTCTCTCTCTGCCTGCCTCTCTGCCTACTTGTGATCCCTCTGTCTGTCAAATAAATAAATAAAATCTTAAAAAAAATAAAATAAAATGCAGAAGTCCTTGGGAGGAGCTCAGGTAAAGGGGTTGAGTTTGATGGGGAGAGACGTACTCTCGGATGCCCCGAATACCAAGGTAAACTCCACTTTACCAACACTACCTACCAAGTGTCTTTTAACAAGAGCTAGGAAGCCCAGCAAGGACGAGTGTTCATTCTTCATTAGATACAGGCTACATACTATGTTCAAGACGTTCACACGAATTATTCGATTTCACCCTCAAACACGTAGATTGAACATTCAGTAAGTCTCTACCGTTATTATTTTTACTCCCAATTTTACTGACACCTGCATAAGCGAGGGGTGAAAAGCGGGGGGGGGGGGGGGGGGCGGAGTTTAGAAAAGAATTTCGGACTAGAAAACAGGAAAGGGCCCGAGGCACTCACTCTGGATTCTGGCACTGGGCTCAGCCAATTTCTGTTGCAGTCATGAGGGAAATCTTCTGTAAATGTCAGCTCAGGCAGGAAAATTTATTTTTGCCCCACACTGTGATCATGCTGAATCTCCTGTTGATTTCAAGAGCTCTGAATGTCTGGTTTTTCCAAAGTAAAGCAATCTTGACCCGAGGCTCTGACTCATTTCAATAAACCTGTCATGTACAAAGTCTGTGCATGTGTTAGGGAAATATTTCTTGCTTACAACATCCAAAGAAAATATGCATTTGCTCTTATATGAACGAAAAATGAGTTTAAGAGTCTCTTTTTCTTCATCATCTGTTCCCTTTCGACTATCTTTCCCAGTGATGGGACTATGTTTTTGTTTTGTTTTGCTTTGTTTTTTGTTTTGGGGTTTTTTTTTGTGTGTGTTATTTATGCTCTAAGTATAGCTTGTGTTGTCCTGGATAACAGAAAAAATAAATAATAATAATAATAATATTATTATCTCTTCAAAGAATAAACATGTCTTCAAATGATCGGGTCTTCATCACTGTAGAAAATTTAACAAATGGAGAAACAGAGCAAAATCATTAAATGAGTAAACCCCAGAAGCTACCTCACAAAACAGTGTCCTGCCGATGCAACTTTTCACATGACCCCAAGCCAAAAAAGTTTAACAGAGAACAAGTTCCCTTTTAAAAAGCCATTGTTTAAATGATATGTGGCAGTGGGAACCCCAGGACTTGTAAATAACAACGCAGTTGGAAACCACCTTCATGATGACCTTGTTGAATATTCAGAAAAATGTCAAAACGTTCATCACCTGATGGCATTAAAAAATATATTTCTCCGGGCACCTGGGTGGTGACCTGCCTTCGGCTCAGGTCATGATCTCAGGGTCCTGGGATCGAGCCCCGCATTGGGCGCTCTGCTCAGCAGGGAGTCTTCTTCCTCCTCTCTCTCCTTACCTGTCTCGCTGCCTACTTGTGATCTCTGTCTGTCAAATAAATAAAAAAAAATCTTTAAAATCTTTTAAAAAAATGTATTTCTCACAGCTGAGTCCGCTCTGGGGGGTGGGGGGATGTTGACAAATTCAATAACACCACTTCCATCCACTTGCTTGCAGTATTTTGTGTGGAAGAAGTCCTGAAAACCAGTTAGACCTCAATAAACATAACTGTCCTTCTTATTTTTTATTTTAAATATACAACTGGATCTCCTAATTCTAACCATCTCTTGAATGAACTTGCCTTGAATAGACTATGTATCATGACAGTGACCCACAGCAAGGTCATGGGGTTTTAGTCCCATCAAAGGGAACTTTACAGGTTCATATCTCATATGAGTGGCTGGAGAAGAGTTTGAAGGTTTCAGGCCATGTGTCAGCTGACCGCCAGTACCACATTCTGCACCCCTAATCTGGAGGAACCCCTAATCTTGGATTTACAGCTCAGAGCCACAGTGTCAAATTGTTGCTCTAAGCTTACATTATAAACACAAGAGTCTCAAGCCAGGCGTAGGCAGAGGCATCATTCCAAGTGGAAGCGTTTTTGTAGACCAAGTATCACCAAGATGGCAGCAGTGGACCTCTATGTGTCCTGCCATCATCACCAGGAGTTCCTGGCCAATTTAGGAACAGTGCTGGTCTGTAGAGAATGTTTCATTGGAGCGATGAAGAACTGATGATTCATGGACGTTGGCTTTTTGGGCTGAGAGCTCCAGCCCAAAAGCCTCTCAGTGTACTGAAACTCTGAGTCATGAAGAATGCCTTTTTCCTATGGTAATGCCAGGGTGTGCCAGTGGTTGACTTTGTGAAACAAACGATGTGGTAGAAAATAATTGGTTCTAAGAGGGCTTAAGTGCCATGATTTCTGGGATGGGGCATCTCACAGCTGCCCATGCTTTCGATTGTGTGAAGCCAAGAGGACTGGACATGGCAGACTATGAAGGTAATGTCTGCATCTTATCTTATTTTAGAGGGCATAACATCTCAGAAAATTCATCAACAAAAGATATTGGAAGTTAACATTCTGAGGTTTGGAATTCAAGAAATAAAATTCTTCATAGATGGGCTAAATTAAAAAAAATCAGTTAAAATTTCCTTTGAGAGCCAGAACTTGGAAAAACAATATACTGTTTTTGATTATTACGTTGCATTATCCGGAGATGCTCGCCTGCTGAGTAAGACACGAATAAAAAATAAAAGGTACAAGCATGGGAGTGGGAGGAGCTACCAATGCTTATTAGCAGATGACATCATTTTACACGTAGTTACTCTGAAGTAATCTACAAATAAGTCATGGGAATTAACCAAAAGAGCAGCTTCTTCATGTTGCTAGATATAAGCTCAATGTACAAAACCCAATTGTATTTTTATATGCCAACAACAAAGAACTAAAAAAATGATATTAAAAAAATAGATTTTGTAAGAGTGTAACAAAGCTGAGTATCCAGGAATTTATCTAAGAAATCACAGACCAGACCTACATAGTGAGAATTCTAACCATACTAAGAAATAGTAAGAGACGAAATACAGGGGAAGGTATAAGTTCACGGACTGGAACGCTCGCAATTTTTAATAAATCCCTTTCCACCAAAGCATGCTGCCGGTGAAAAACCCTGACTTTTGTGTGGAATTTGGTGAGCCGGTTTTTAAAATGTATAAATGGAAATACGAATGGAAATAAGAACAGTCAATATATGCTTAATGAAGACATGCTGGGAGGACTTGTTCTAACAGATACCGAAATTTATCGTAAAGCTGGAGTAATTAGGGGTGTGCAGTCCTTGCACTGGGAGATTCAGATACACCAACCAAGGTCAGCTTCATGGAGACAAAGTTTCCCCTATAATGGTGTTTCCCACTATTCCTATTGGTAAAGGGGGGACGGCACCATCTTTTCATTTAATGGTGCTGGGACAACTCTCTCCATCGGGGGAGAACTGCAGTGACTCAGACCTGAACAGAGTCGAATCCACGGGAAATCGACTGCAGGTGGATGAAGGGCATGAAAGAAATCACTACAAACTGTGGTGCTTTTAGAAGAGCTTATCTTCATGACCTCAAGGCAGGCATGTCTTTCTTCAATAAGGCATAGAACCCCTGGCGCTGAATTTCTGTGTGTGCGCTTGTGCGTGTGAGAAAGCTGAAGCCACGTGATCACATACCCTGCAGGTGACAATTTACAGAAGAGTCTTAAGAATGCCAACGACCCAATGAAATGAAGCATGACAGTTCAAGAACGCTGAGACGAGCTGCAGAAATCGGCAGGAAGAAATGTGGCTTTCAGGTCAGAAGAAGACCTGTTTTTAAGTTAAACCTATTTGTTTAGTTTAAATAAAAAATTTTTAAAAATTTTTAATTCTTAAGGACCAAGGATTCAGAAAAAAAGGGCAAATACACATGTTCTGGTAAATTTTTATAAGTACCTTAAAATAAGAAAACAGAAAAAGGAAGAGATCAATGGACTAAAGAATCATGTGATAGAAAATATTATCAATAACTGCAACTGTTTCTTTGAAAATATCTACAAATCAGACAAAACCCCAGCAAGATAAAACCAGGTAACCCCTCTTCTGTATAACTTGTTCCGGGGAAAGAGAAAGGAGGGTCAGTTGCCCCAGGAGTTTTAACACCACTGTAACTAGAGAAGACCTTTGGACAGATCATGGCGATCAGCCTTACTTCTCTGATTCTGCCTGGGAGACTTCGATGAAAGTGATAGTTGCCATCAAAAGCCACACATTTTCATTAGGAATTTAATGGAAAACCTTTCAATAATGGGAAGGCTAATGACATAGATGTTTTAAAAATATAATTCACCAAACATGACATTATACCATCTTATACAGATAAAGGAGAGCATTAAAACATTCTTTTTTTTAAAAAAAGGTTTTATTTATTTGTGAGAGGGAGCACACGTGTGCACACGCTCATGAAGGGGTGCAGGGAGAGGCAGGGGTGGGGGAGATGGGTTGAGGGAGAGAGCAAAGCAGAGCCCCCCACTGTGTAAGGAGCCCATAGCAGGGCTTGCTCCCAGGACCCTGAGATCATGACCTGACCCGAAAGCAGATGCTTAACCCACTGAGCCACCCAGGCAACCCATTAAAGCATTCTTCTGAGCCCTTTACTTTGACTGCAGTGAGGATATGAGAGTGGAGGAATGGGGTGGAAGTCCTTTCTCGTCGTATTTATAATGACTCTGTAACAATGAAACTGAATCCTTGTGATTTTTTCTAGTCATTCTGTGACATCCTAGTTTTTTTTAGAAAACCTAAAGATTTCATTGTTAACTCATAGTTTATCTGTTTATCAAAACTCCATTAGTTACTTAATTTACTAAAAAATTAAACACTAAATATCAAATCGAGTTGTTCATCTATATCCCAGCACTACGATGATTTCCTCTCTCAAGTCTCAATGCTTTTCTCTTAGAATGTCACGACTGTGTAAATGGATGGGTTTAACCGTGAACTCAAGGCATTCATGGTGTTGAGCAGGTAGATTGTTACCTAAATCAACAGTTCCCATATGTGGTCTGAGGACCTGAAATGATCCCCCTCTTCAGAGAATTCATGAGGCCAGAGCCATCGTCATAATAAGACAATGGTAGCCATTGGGTTTTCTTCACTGCGTTGGGAATTGCAAGGATGGTGCAAAGCCAAGTGGAGCGAGGCCGCCATAAACAGTAAAAAGCGTTTGACTTATCACATCTCAGTCTGTAGGTGTACTTAATGTCCTGTGGGAGGAGAGGGGATGCACCCAAAGAGCTCTCCAGGGCCGACGGGGGCGGAATTGTGTGTCAAGGAAATGGCTTGTGCAGTGACAGCACGTTTTCCCAGGACACCATCTCTGCTTGGAGAGCCACTGAAAGACAAGCCACGGTCCTCAGACCTGGATTTGGGCAGACATTTTCTGCCAAGGGAACAAAGTGAACCTGTCAATCCGGGGAACACAACCAGCATGATGCGTGTCCAATGGTAAGATCTGAACTCGCCAACGAAAATTAGAGTTTCAGGATTTTGACAGCTTCCCAATATTTCATGGACTTCTCTGATGATGTGTGTGGTGAGGCCCTAATGGGTCTCATTTGGATGTTACCAGGGTAAACGGGTCAACACTCGGAAGGTCTGCCTTTGTCAGGGAATCAATAGTTCTGAAGTAATCAGTGGGGGGTGTTGGGCTGTCAGACATGGGCAAATGATCCATTCCCAGTGTCAGAGACACCAGTGGATTCGAGGTCAATGAGTATAAAAAGTTGTTAGGATGGCTTCAGATTCTACATCGCAACTCAGCTTGAAGGAACGACGACGTGTGAGGTTTTGTTAGGGCCCCGACCAAGAATATCCACAGAGAGAAGACAAGACTATTCGAACATTCCTCCCTTTTCCAGCCATAGCTGTAGCTGAGACCAGGATTTCTTCATGTGCTTCAAATAAAACATTCAACCAACTGAACACACAAATGCATGTGAGAATCCAACCATCTTTCATGAAGCTCAACATTAAAGATATTTGCAAAAATGAAAAACAAAACCAAAAAAGTGGAAAACTATGCCATTCCCGCTTGTCACTGATTTTTTAAAAAATATGGTCATCTTTTATAAAAATATATTATATATCACAAAATATGTATGTTAAAGAGTAATGGGTTTCTATTGTCATAAATTAATAGTTTTCAAGGCTCTCACTTTCAGTGTCTAATACGGATACCTACGTAGTACAACGGTAACGGGAAGCTCTTTGGAATCTTCATTTTGAAGAGTGTAAAGGCATCTGGAGAGCAAACCCTTCGAGACCCCTTGAACTAGAGATATACTGAGTGATAGGCTACCTATTTAAAGCAGAATTATAAAAGGAAGAAGCCACCCCTGACATGGACAAAATTTAAAAAGCATCTGTAATCCAGTAATATATTTTGTAGAGTATGTACGTTGGAGGGGGCAAGTCAAACCTAGGACCGGGTGACTCTTAACGTCACAGGTGCCAGGAGCGGGGATGGGAGTGGTGGTGGAGGGGCAGGGAAAGGAGATTAAAAAGGAATTAAGACCATGGAACACTTGTGGTCCTTTTGTCGTGGCTGCACAGAGATCTGCAAGGAGATCATCAGCCGAACGAAGAAACGGGAGGGAATCAAGAAATACAGAGCTTTCATTTTCCTGTTTAAGCGTGGTCAACCTTTGATCAATTCAACCTTCTCTGGGATCTGTGAGGGCTAGTGTCATTGGCTTAGAACCCCTTGCCAGCTCTACAGATTTCCCCGGCCGTCTGGTGGCTGCTTTGTCCTCTTTGCCAGGTGCATCTACTCTTACCGTGTCCTTCAGTAGGCAATCTAGATGCTTTAATCTTCTCGGAGTTTTATCACAACATAAGGATAAATTCCCTGGGGTTACTAAAACATCATGCAATGCTTAACTACACTGGTGTGACTCAGAAAGTCCTTGACAATCTTGAGCTGTAATTCAAGAGGAAAAGTAAATTCCAACACCTTGAATTCTAAAATCGGTCCAGAAAATGAAACAGAACAAACTATCACTCCCTGCCGTGGAAGTCTTTCACACGATTCTGTCTAGAGATCTCTGAATCTCTATGACTTGTTCCGATAATGGACACATGGTGTCGATAAGATGAATCGATTATCAACTTGTAACAACAAGGGTAGGTTTTTGAGAGGGTCCAGTAAATAGTTTGCTTCTGCATCTGAGAAGAGCACTACATCTCATGAGAGCCAAACGGCAGAGCCAGAAGACGGAGCACAAGTCACCTCCGTGTTGGCTCTGATTCCGTTGGGATGGGGGTGCCGCTCAGCCAAAGACCAACGTGCTTGTCAATTCACTCTCCAAAGTAGAGCGTGGGATGGTGCCCCAGAAAGAAACTTCCAGTCACGAGGGGACTCATACCTACTCATGTTACTCCCTCCCATCGTTAAAGGAGGAGCTCTCGACTCAGTACCTTGGACAGATTAGCTCCATCTACGTGAGAAACTTGGTACAATGTGCCCGGTGGTCTCCACCTGCATCTCGCTCAGACTCCAAAGGGAGGATGGGACAGAAGACCAAGGTGTCCAAGGGAAGTTGCCCCCAGGGACACTAGAAAAACGCTGGCACTCTTCCACAGGACTGGGACAGCAAATGATGATGACAGCAATGCTCATTTACTGACCTCTCTGCCGGGAACGGTTTGAAGTCCATTAACACACCTTCACAGTCAATCCTCACTTCAACCTTATTTTCTTTCCCTTTATGTATGAGAGAATGAAACCACGGAGAAGTCAAGTCATCTTCTGAAGGTCTCCCAGCTCCTGCATGGAGGATTCAGGCATGGATTTCTAACCTCAGACCGCCTGAACATCTCTGAATTGATAGGATTTTAAAAAATACTTCACTCACAGCTAGGGATTAAATGTTTGAAATGTATCGATAGTATTTTTTCTTTGATTCTATGATCACTGCAGTAGCTGAAATGGGCACAGATCGCAAAGAGTGAACATTGTTTAAATTGTATCATGGAGAACATGGTATTAACTTTGCCTCAGTTCCCATCCCACAGTGATCCTGCTGCTTTTATGATACAAAATCAGAGTTCCTTTGTTCTGTTTGTTTGTTTGTTTTGTTTTGTTTTTTGGAGAGGGTGTAGAGTACTTTTTAAATCTTCATAGCCTTTCTTTTTTTTTTAATTATTTTTTCAGTGTTCCAGAATTCATTGTTTATGCACCACACCCAGTGCTCCATGCAATACCTGCCCTCCTGAATACCCACCAGCAGGCTCATCCAACCCCCACCCCACTCCAAAACCCTCAGTCTGTTTCTCAGAATCCACAGTCTCTCATGGCTCATCTCCCCCTTGGATTTCCCCCAACTCCTTTCTCTCCATCTCCCAACGTCCTCCACGTTATTCCTTATGCTCCACAAGTAAGTGAAACGGTATGATAATTGACTCTCTGTGCTTGATTTATTTCACTCAGCAGAGTTCCTTTGTTTTAGTGCAGATCGTGGTTTAGCAAAACAGATTACCCATCCTCTTGTGGGGAGAGGTCGTTTTGAACAAGGCGCGTCCTCACCGTCAGACTTCCCATACCAGCTGGCAGCTCAGAAGTATCAAAGGAGGCTGAGTGGCAGTACTCAGCCCCATCCTCTCCCCCCTGGGAGGTGGGGAAGCCCAGAGAAAGCACAGCGAGTCACCGCCCTTCTTGCCCACGCGGTCATCGCCATGGCAACCACGGTTGCCTGGTGGAGAATTCTCTCACACATCATCATTGCTATGTGCACTGTCAGCAGATTAGAAAGGAAAACGTCCACAATTCTGGCCTGAATTAAAATGCTCTCAATTAACTAACACCGAGTATTGACATCATAGCCAATAAGAAGTTCTAATTACAGGGTCTTTATTCTTGTAAAACCCTTATGCATTTGGACAGAATACTGCTGGATAGTGCCCACAAAACCCCGCACTAGATACGCTCACTATCTTGTATTACCTCCCTTCGTGATGAACACTGCACACATGGGGAAAAAGGATTCCTTTAAAGTTCTAACATCCTTCCAATAAGAAGAGAAACGGTCGCAATTTTGATCTTCTGAACGCAGGGAATGCTTACACACTCTTTTCCTGGAACAATAATCTGGAGAAGGTGCTGCGGAAGCTCCTGGAGATGTTGCATAAGGAGCATGTCCTTTGCTATTATGTCTCTGCAAAGAAGACACAAGAAACTCGGAAAGAAACATCAGAGAAGTAAATCTAAATCCATTTTTTCCCACCAATAGCACTAACGGGTGGGCGCTATGTCGTCTTCCTATGGGAGGTCAGGGCTATTTTAAATGAATTTTTTTTCCAACCGTTGTGTTTGTTTCTTCTGTCTACCTGTGTACCCATGTATGTTTGCAAAAGTGCATAAGGATGCACAGCCCTGAATTTCATAATGTTTATGGTGCAAAGTATTTTAGTACAGTTAACGGAAACAACCTCAGTCAGCTAGCTCCATGTTTCCAGGCTCCCTGGATGGAAACTGTTAGGAACTGGGGCTTAAGGCTCGGGTGGAAAAAGCCAATTTCCTGCGACCATCATCTCAAGTCTTCTTTCAAGGGGACTCTCACTTTTCTGCTTTCATATTCGAGGACATCGGACTGTCTAATTATGGAGCTATTTTTAAGTGAAAAGGAGAGATTGGGTGAGGAAGATTATCCAAACGGAAACTATGCAAAAGACTTGAACAGGTATTTCAAAGAATGGAATCTGGGGCTGATCCCAAGAAAGAGGGAATAAGCCCGCTCCACTGGGTCTGTCCTATGGAACTTGACCATAAATCCTGGGCAGAGCACACACAGAAGCTATGTGGGAATCTGGACAAGTGAATGGTAACGGGTCAGTTGGGGAAGGACAGCAAGGCTCCAGGTCCCACGGGACCAGGAGTGTGCTCACCCATTTCCTTTCCTTCCACAATCACTTGACGGAGCTGGAAGACAGACTAAAACCTGTAGTGTGCACTGGATGGGGACAGACCCCGAGACCCCCCCATGTATTTATTATTATTCATGAATGGCCAAAGACTTGCGTGGCCCCCATTAGGATGATCACAGCTATGCCATGTCACTCAGTGAGGAGGAGAGAAGAGGACAGCTCTGTAGCTGTGTAAGTCTAACACACGCACGTGCGCCTGTGGTCCCTCCCATGCTTGCCGCACCAAGGACAAGAGCGGGCGACACCAGGCTCGGGGGATTCCCATACACATGACAAAACGGCATATTCCAAGTTCACAAACTGCACTGAAGTTGCAAAAAGTCCTTTTCTCTCTCCAAGCATTTGGATCAGAGTTCAAGCAACGCAAATCATGATCGTGAATGATTTTCATGCTGTTCGACAGGGTTTAAGAACAGAAAAGGGTCAATGGTTGTGAAAGTCCTGAAAATGCAGGCTACCAGAATGAGCAATGTATTTATTGTGTCCAAGAAAACGTCTACAGGGGATCTGTGTCGTTCTGCCTCTTGAACACAGAAGGAAGAAGAATGGAAAGGGCACTTATGGGCCTGAGAGAGCGAGGAAATGCCGGGTTCCTCTGTGGTCCTTTCCCTGGGACCCCAGCCCCCGGGGAATGGGTTTCTGTGGCTGGCAGGGGGAGGGCTGAGGAGGGCAGGGCCACCCCTTGCTGCCCAACACTGCCCCTGTGTCCCCTTGTTATTTGGCCACAGCGTTTGCATGGAAGGGAGGAAATGAAAGTTCTAGCCCAGGGCCACAGAACCGGAGGACCAGGGGAGGGGGATCATGAGTGTGACCCCATAGCCCAGCCCGGAGTGAAATCCCGGGGTCACTTCTGAGCTCAAGAAGGAGGCTTGTGGGCGAAGCAGACGGGGGCTTCTCCGAAGTACACTGCAAGTAATTCCAAACCAAAGACCTCAAAACAGCGGGGATAACCAGCGTCCCAGGTAAAAGGGAGGAGAAAGCTAGAAAACCAAAGGGGGTAGAAAACAAATATAAAGAAGAAGCAATTGAAAGTCTTACAGCTGAAAAAATACGATAGTGAAAATTAAAAATCCAAGGGATGGCGGAAGGGCAGCAGACTGGAGAGGGCAGAGGGAAGTCAGCCACTTTGGGCAAAAGAGGGAAGCACGATTTAAAGAGGGCCCTGAATGGAGCCTCCGGCCCCCCATGCAGCACCACGCCCCGCCCGGGGCCGAGCTCCAGATGGGGAAAAGGGAGCATGCAGTGCAGAAAAAGAAAAAAAAATTCAAGAAATAGTAACGGAAAACTCCCAAATTTATCAAAAGTGTCAAATTAAAATAAGTCTGGACTTACATAAGGAGAGGCTTTAATTAGAAAGCAAGATGATTGCACTGGGGAGAATGCGGTCCCGGAAATCCACAAGGTCTCCAAATCCTACAGAAGAAAGTTCTTTTCTAGGGTATGGAGGTGGCAGGGAGATATAAGGAGAGTGTTTGGAGGGGCAGCTGGAGCCGCGGGGGAGACGAGCTGCAGGCCTGGTGGGCCGAGATCTCCCGATGGCCTGCAGGTTCCCGGGAGGTGCTGAGGGGAGCGTACCCGCTTTAGAGGGCCGGCTCAGGCCCGGGGCCGCAGAGGTCAGGGCCTGAAGGAAGGGGAGCTTGCCGCGAAGCTGGTGGGGAGAAAGCAGAGGCTGGGAAATAGGCGAAGTTGGCGATTTGTCAAAAGACACAGACTTTTCCTCCTCACGTTGAGGTCTTTTATCCATTTCGAGTTTATCTTTGTGTACGGTGTAAGAGAATGGTCGAGTTTCATTCTTCTACACATAGCTGTCCAGTTTTCCCAGCACCATTTATTGAAGAGACTGTCTTTTTTCCACTCGATATTTTTTCCTGCTTTGTCGAAGATTATTTGACCATAGAGTTGAGGCAGTAACCTCTTCGATATCAGCCACAGCAACTTCTTTCAAGATATGTCTCCAAAGGCAAAGGAAACAAAAGAGAAAATGAACTTTTGGGACTTCATCAAGATCAAAGCTTCTGCCCAGCAAAGGAAACAGTCCACAAAACAAAAAGGCAATCCACGGAATGGGTAAAGATATTTGCAAATGACAGTACAGACAAAAGGTTGATATCCAGGATCTATAAAGAACTTCTCAAACTCAACACACACAAAACAGATAATCATATCAAAAAATGGGCAGAAGATACGAACAGACACTTCCCCAATGAAGACAATACAAATGGCTATCAGACACATGAAAAATTTTCATCATCACTAGCCATCCGGGAGATTCAAATTAAAACCACATTGAGATACCACCCGATACCAGTTAGAATGGCCAAAATTAACAAGACAGGAAACAACGTGTGTTGGAGAGGATGTGGAGAAAGGGGAACCCTCTTACACTGTTGGTGGGAATGCAAGTTAGTGCAGCCACTTTGGAGAACAGTGTGGAGATTCCTGAAGAAATTAAGAATAGAGCTTCCCTATGACCCTGCAATTGCACTGCTGGGTATTTACCCCAAAGATACAGATGTAGTGAAAAGAAGGGCCATCTGTACCCCAATGTTTATAGCAGCAATGGCCACGGTCGCCAAACTGTGGAAAGAACCAAGATGCCCTTCAACGGATGAATGGATAAGGAAGATGTGGTCCATATACACGATGGAGTATTATGCCTCCATCAGAAAGGATGAATACCCAACTTTTGTAGCAACATGGACGGGACTGGAAGAGATTATGCTGAGTGAAATAAGTCAAGCAGAGAGAGTCAAGTATCATATGGTCTCACTTATTTGTGGAGCATAACAAATAACATGGAGGACATGGGGAGATGGAGAGGAGAAGGGTGTTGAGGGAAATTGGAAGGGGAGATGACCCATGAGAGACTATGGACTCTGAAAAACAACCTGAGCGTTTTGAAGGGGCAGGAGGTGGGAGGTTGGGGAACCAAGTGGTGGGTAATAGGGAGGGCACGTATTGCATGGAGCACTGGGTGTGGTGCAAAAACAATGAGTACTGTTACACTGAACAGAAAAAAAATAAAAAAGACACAGACTTAGGGAATCCGGAAGCTCAGCAGATGTGCAGAGGAAATGCTCAGCAAAATGCGTCTCAGCTTGTGTTCTGGGATCGTCTCGAGGACAGTCAGAGATAAACACGTTACTGATAGCGAGACACGTGGCTGCACTTTACCTACAGGAGAAGGACAGGGTAGCTGGGGGTTAGGAGTGACAACGAAGGAGAGTAGGATGGACCACTTCGGCGCGCTGGGACCCTTCTGGATCCCAGCGGTGGTGGTGGTTGAAAACGCATGCAACTGTACACAGAAAATGTCAATTTTGCCCATGTCAGCTGAAAAAGTTAAAGGAAGGTTTCAAGAAGATATCCCCGAAATACTCAAACTCATCAGTGCTTAGGGAAATGCAAATTATAATTTGCAGGACCTGGGATTTCCCTGACCTCTGTCTCTGTCTCTGAAACCAGACCCCAATTCAGGGTCCTGGAAATCTCCTGACTGTCCCGTGCTGTGGCCACCTGAGCCCCGATGTCCCAGCACCACACGGTGTCGTCAACCACAACTTTGTCTCCCTCAACACTGACTAAATGAGTAAGACACAAGCTCTAGGCTTGGAGCGTGGAGGCGCTCTGCCAGCAAGGGGACAGGTGAGGCTGGAGTCCAGCTGGAGTCAGACGTGGGCCATGGTGGCCGACCAGAGCAGGCGGGGGAGCCCTGGGGCGAAGGGAAAACCGCGCTGATGGACACAGGGCTAGCGCCCGCTGGCATAAGCACAAAACAAAGGTCAGACCTTTGCTTCCATTGTAACCACTGATCATGGGGGCTGCTCAGTGCTAAGGGAGGGTGGCCCTCTCTTCTGGCCAGTAAGGCCACTTGCTGTCCCCAAAGAACCCACTCCATGTGAACTGTGGTGGCAGAAAACACGCCTTGCATTTTGTCCTTCATTTTTCCAGAGCATTGGAAATGGAATGGGAACCCTGTGAGAGCTGGGGTGGAGCCCAGATCTGACTTCTTCCCTCCACGATTCCTTCCCCAAGCGCATCAGGAACCGCGGTTGTCTTCTCTGGCTCACGGGGGTGTAGCGTTTACGGCGAGATCTGTCAGCCGACTTTGTGAACCATCCACTGCCACACCGGGAGACACCGCTGAAGAATCGGGGCAGGGGTGGGGAGAGAGGCTTTTCCAGCCTTGGGGGTGGCCTCACGGTGCAGGGGTGCTGGCACGGGGGCACGGGGAGGGGGTTCGCAGCTGCTCAGTGCTCCGGAAAGCTCTTTACAAGCCCCAGGCACCGTCCTGGACCCGGGAGAAGCAGGAGGGGGTGTCAGGGCTGAGAGGGCTCACTCAGGAGGCCGTTGGCCACGGCTTCAGGGCGCACTCATCAGTGCGGCTGACGTAAAGGTTTTGGCAACATCATACATGATTCTTTATTCAGCAAAATAGGCTTCTTGAGTCCCTCTTGTCTGTGAAACCGGACGGAAAGAGCATCAATCCTTTGATCCTCCAAGAAGGGGATAATGATAATGTAAGTAAAGGGAAAGGTGAAGCCACGGGGAGGCGGGCCGGGGTTTGGAAGGGAAAGGAGTAGCTCAAATTGGCGTCTTCATAAGCTCAGTTTCGGAGATTCGAGCAGAAACTGAAAACGGGGAGGGAGTCGGCCACAGTCGTGTTGGAGAAAAGGTTCCTGCCTTTTCTCACACCTAGACCGCATCTCAAAGACCGAACTGTGACAGTAGGTCTCCAGGACAGAACTTTTAAAACTCTTGGGATCCGGTGCCATCAAAGCACGAAGCCGTGAAGGAAAAACGATGAATAATCTGGGCGGCGTGGAATTCACATGCCCTCCACACAACAGGAGACGGTGGAAGCCACCCGGAGGCCAGGATTCGAGGTGCACACCCCGGCGGCTGTTAACGTCCGTAGAACCGAGCACCGCACGGAGAAGAAGCCGTCAGCTGAGCAAGGACGCGGGCAAGGACTGGAAGTGAAAACCCCAAAGCAGACCAGTACCCACAGCCGGCAAGCGTGAGGGAAGCGTTGTTCGCTGCCCCTAGTGGCTCCGCGGGCCGGGCGACTCTCTCCGCGAGGAACGGATCCGTTTCCTTCGTGCCTTCCTGCTGGGGAAGCTTGTGTGGGGTTGCACGTGCGTCGGGAAACCCAGAGCCCCGCACACCAGCCACGGGAAATCCGCTCAAACTGACGTGTCGGTCAGCGCTCTCCAGAGAAACGGCAGCAACGCATCCTGGTGGGGAAGAGGGGGAGAGACGGAGGGACAGAGAGACGGGGGCGGGGGCTTGTCACAGGCATGGGCGCACGCGTCAGTACGGGTTCGGCGCTCTGGGAATCGGAGGAGGCAGCAGGTGGGGAAGGGTTGGAGCTCCAGTCTGAAGGCTGTTTGCCTGGGGGCTGCCAGTAGAACAACGGATCATCCATTTGAGGCCTTCGAGTGATTGCTCGAGGCCCACCACTTAGGGAGAGTGATCTGCTTTACCCACAGTCCATGGACTTAAACGTGAGGCTCGTCCGCAGCACCCACAGAACATCCAGAGTCGTGTCTGGGCTGAGACAGACACCTGGGCAGGGCGGCTGACCCAGCATGAGCCATCACACCTGGGAGCTAAGACCAGATGGGACAAGACCCGGGACATGCGGCTCTCTGTACTTTCCAGTTAAAACAGCATCAACCCAAGTGAACAACAACGGAGACACCCCTGCCCCCGCCCCCATGCTGGCGTCAGGCTTCACCGCAGGTCCCTGACCTCTCCTTGTCCAAAGCCGAACTCGGAGCGTGGTCTCCCGACCCCTCAACCTGCTTCCTCCTCCCTGCCTGCCATCAGTCCCTGAGCTGTGACCTGCTCTTCTGGAGGCTTCCGGAAGCTGCCCCCCATCCACATCTGTGCTAGTCCAGCTCACGCCCGGCCTCTGCGTCCAGTCATACCCGGGTAAAAACCTCTCCTCTTCGCTCCAAAATTCAGCTCCTCCTGCGTGCGACACCGGCCACGTTTGTCCGTGCACCCGCCCCTCAGGCTGACGCCCAGAAAGTACACCCGTAGCGAGTTCCATGAAGGATGGCAGGGTTTCCCGTCTCCGAGCAACGAATGATGTCGTCCCTTCCTTCGGAAGTTCGTGCCCGGGTCCCGTCGGACAGCCGACGACGTTTCAGCTCCCGAAACCCGAGCTGGGTGCCACTTCCCTCCTTCGTCCTCTCAGAACCTGGTTCCTGGCTGACGGACCCCACGGACCTGGCAGAGGGGCCGTTTCTCCACGGGCCCCTCGAGGAGTTTCTAACGGGGCAGCAAGGGCACAGATCTCAAGAATCATGGACCCAGGCCCCCGCAGAAGAACTGGCATCTTCTGGGTAACCGATACAGATTTATTGATTCCGCTCTCCTCTCGACTTCTG
Organism: Meles meles; assembly: GCF_922984935.1. NCBI lineage: Eukaryota > Metazoa > Chordata > Mammalia > Carnivora > Mustelidae > Meles > Meles meles. The sequence continues at coordinate 97,173,938 of NC_060076.1, forward strand.
CTTCTTGCGGCGTTTGAAAGCACGAGTCTGTCTGGGACATGCTAGAGGGTTAGCGACTGCTGACGCGGAATTCCCCGTACAGTGTACAAACGCATCAGACGACGTACTTTATACCGTAGACTTACACCATGTTCTATGCCCGTCATGGTTCCATTAAAAAATGAATACATTTTTACCATGAAAATATATGACATTACTAACACGAAACCCAAAGTGATCTGAGAAACATCTTCTCATCTGTATGGGCTAGACGGGGACTAAAAAGCACATAGAATCAGGAAAAAAAAAAGATTTTGTAGAAGAAGAACACTGTTAAACTCTTTAGGCTTTCTGGGCTTCTCTGCACTTCTTCCCTCAAGTCCTTTCCTTCTGTCAAGTGGAAATGCTCGTGTGTAACAGTGAGAGTCATGCTCCATGTAACACGCGAGGGCCCCGTCCCCACGGACACTTCCTCAAAGGGAGGGGAGAGACGTGCACCAATAAGGCCACAAGGGAGCACGGTATAGTTAAAACCAGGGGCCTGTCTGCCCTCTAGCAGATACAGACAGCAGGCAAGGAAGATGCTTCTGACGAGTATCCCTGCCACCGTGGCTCGCTGTTTGGCAAAGCGGACACCTGACGCGGAGATGGTCTGTCATCCTGAGCTGGAGCTGTGCTCGGCCTCTGTCCCTGAGAGCGGAACTGGTCAGCTCTGGACCAGGGATGATTCCAAGTTCAGAGAAATCAGCTGACTAATTGCTATTAGACTATGAATTAGGTCATGAAACTTAATTAGCAAAGATAACACCCCTTGCCGGGTGGATTGTGGTCACCGAAACTGGGCACAGCACAGTCCGGGAAGGGCTGCTTTTGGAATCTGTGCCCACCTTCCCCACGGGGGGTTACATGAAAGACAGCATCCGTGTTTTCCAGAGGGACAGTGACACACGCAGACAATTCCCTCACGGTGACAATTTCGCCCGTTTACTCTTCAGAGCCTCTGGGGTAACTAGGTCACATCTCTGCCCAGCTACCTCGGTGGCCTCCCACTTCCATGGGAAAAAGCCGACGTGTGGCAAGTCAACAGTCCGCTGACGGCAATGTGTCCTTTTGCTTCATTACAAGACGACAACCTTGTGACTAGCCATAGGCGTGTGTGGGTAAGCTTTGCGTCCGTCTGGCAGTAAAACCAGATGGAAAAGAAAGAAACGCTGCACACGGTCACATCAATTCACTTTCCTGAGCCGAATGCAGGAGTCGCTGGGCGGATTCTGGGCCGCTGTTCGGCTCTGGCAAAGCCTTGTATGTTGTAGACAATATTCTCCTTTTACATAAGTGAGAGTCATGTTATTAGTCAACATAAAAAATATCACCACGAGTGCATTTCTGTCACGTTGTGGAGTTGTCTCGTGCAATTTCAGCTTTATTTCACTTCACCCTCGTAATTCTTCCAAGGTTTTGACAGGGAAGGGAGAAAACGGGCAGGACAACAGAGTAGCTTATCTTCCTCCTTCCTGATGTGCTCAGTGCTCCAAGTTTCTCGAGCTCAGACTTTAGCTACGTTTTAGTGTCGTTAAAACTCCCATTTCTTTCCGACTCGTTTGGGATTGCTCAGGAACAGCGTGCATCGGCATCAGAAGAGACAGATCAGGGCAGCAAGGACCACATTGCAGACTCGTAACCGCTTTGGTGGCATTCGGGGGATGCTAGAAAGATGAATGTTGCGAACCAAACATCGCGTCCCCCCAGATTCGTGGGAAGGGCGGAGGTGTCGGGAGGCGGGACTGTTGGGAGGTGATGGGTCGTGAGGATGGAGCCCCCGTGTTGGGTCGCTGCCGTCATGAGATGTCAGAGAGCCCCTCTCCCCTTCGGCCCCCCTGAGGACACAATAAAAGGTGGCCTTCTGTAACCAGGAAACGTGAGGACGGTGGCCGCCTGCTCAGAGCCCGGCACCTGCTTAGGCAAGACTGCTCAGGGCCGGAAATACTGGCTTCTGGAGGAATAACGTGGATAGAAAAGGCCGGCAGGGGACGCACCTTCCCTGGGCTCGGGTGAGCGCTGGTCTGCACCGTCTCAGGATGGGAAGCCAGCGGTGGTGGTGGCAGGAGGCTCCAAGCCCCATCCTCAAGGCCGTCCCCACTTCTCCAGCTTCTCGGGGTCAGCACTGGACACGGTGTGCATTGCGGCCGAGCGTTGAAGGAGGAGGCCAGAGCCGCTGGAAGAATGACCACGGACTTAGCAATGAAAACCACACACGCCTATCACCTTACGGTTTTCAAGGTGACTGTCGAAGGGCTGTAGGAGAGAACCCATTTCCCTGCCAGTTCCCCATGGGGCCTGTCCCCATGCCTCCCTCCAGGTTGTCACTGGGAGCTCTGCCTGGGCAGGACAAATGTCCCCCATGTCCCCCTGCTGCCTCCTGGGCAAGGCAGCGAATAACGAACAAACGGGCGGTGCGTCCCAGAGGTGGTGCATCGTCCCCGTCCCACGCCACGTGCGGCTCTAGGAACACGCTTTCTATCAGGTTTCGCTTGCATGTCCGTGATTTTATGTATCACTTCACTGAGACCTATACCCGATGCGCCCCTGCTTAATGAAAAACTGGGGAGAGGTTACCACATCTGACCATTCTAAAAATTGATGGAGATTATTCTCCTCCCCCTCCCCCTACCCCAGGGCACCTGGCTCCCATCAGTAACTTCGTGGACGCTCTGGAGAGAGGAGGCCCATTCCCAGTGTTCTCTCCTATTCTCGCCAGCTTTCCGCGCAGCCTCTCGTCTGCATCGCCCCTTCCCCTTGGTTGCCATCGTCTGCATCTACTTCGTGCAGACCCAGAACGTTTTTAGCTCTCTCTGTAGCTCCGCCAAGATTCCGTTACACACCCATTTTCTTGCTGAAGCCACATAAGTGGGAAACCACGTTTTGGTCTGTCCCTGATATTTTTTTCAAGGTTTTATTTGTTTATTTGACAGACAGAGAACACAAGCATGGGGAGCGGCAGGCGGAGGGAGAAGCGGGTTCCCTGCTGAGCCGGGAGCCCCACGTGGGGCTCGATCCCAGGACCCTGAGATCACGACATGAGCCGAAGGCACTCAATGCGCTGAGCCACCCAAGCGTCCCCCACGTGTATTTTTCTGCGTTTTTTTCTACTTTCATAACGAAATAGTTTCTACGTGCTTTAAGGCGATTTACGTCGTATTCAGTGAAAGTCCGCACTATCGCCGCCCACAGCAGGGTGTCAAGCATCCCAGGGCCAGTCGTGTCCGGCATGGGTTTTTATCTGGAGGCCTGGCCACCGTGGGCCTCGCAGCAGGAGGAGCTGCCCTCCCCAGGTCGGCTCATTCCTGGAGACAGCCAGCCTCTCCCCTGGGAGGGTCCCTTCAGATGCAAACCAGCTGATCCAAAGCCCAACCACCCCCTTTATGGGGCTCTCACAGGGCTCTTGAGCTCAGCCACAGCCCCCGCACCCTAATCGCCCCAGGGTCGCTTGCCAGACCACTAGAGACGGTCCTGGTGCACCAGACACCCCTGAAATCAGTCGGACCAGCCAGTCCTCAGCTTACTTATCCCACCGGGCCCTGCCTTTCCTGCGGAAACCACGAGAAGGCTGTTGCCCACGTCCCCGCTCTGCTTCCTGACCAGCTGCTCCATGCGGCTCCCTGTGGGGCGCCTGGCTGCTCTTCTCGGGACGGGGAAGACAGGAGCGTCTTCCTGCCTGACAGGCGTTTGCACGTTGGTGTGCTGTACCGTAGCTGATGAAAACTAACCCCAGGTGCACGCGGCTGGGCTGGTCGAATGCCCAGGACCACGTGCCATGGGGACTGGGTCTCCTCCTTGGATCGTTCCCGAATAACGCCCATCCCCAGATATTTCCACAGCCTAAGTCTGGCCCGTGGGGATGTTACCTTCCCTGGCAGAAGGGCCTTAGCGGGTGGGATTAGGCTAGAGATCTTAAAATGAGGAGATCACTGGGGATTATCCGGGCGGGTCCAGCAGGCCCACAAAATGAGAGGGAGGCAGGAGGTTGAGTAATCGGCAGCGAGCGGCAGAGGCGGAGGGTGGTCGTGAGGAGAGGAGGGGTCTCAGGAGGCCTCTTCCAGCTTGAAGAGGCTCAGCGATGGGTTCTCCGCTCAGCCTCCAAAAGGAACGCAAGCCCCGCTGGGCCTGAGCCGTGGAACTCGTCTCCGGCTTCTGACCTCCGGAGCAGCACGGGTGTCGCTCTGAGCCCCACCAGCTCCCCTGCGCTGAGCGAACCTCACCATTCTGTGGGGTCCCCCAGTTTCAGACCTCCCCTCCCCGGGCTTCAGCCTCCGTTTCTCCAGGAGGGGTCCTCACGCCCCCTGAGATGTGGGTCATTGCTCCTCAGCCACCTGCCTCTAGCATTGTTTATGCTGTTGTCCCTGGTCTGTGGTTTGCTGGGATCCCATTTCCTCCCCGTCCCCCCGCCCCTGCCCAGAAGGAGAAGGAGAGGCTGCCAGGAGGGACCTGAGGCTTTCCTGACGCATAGCTGCCTCGGAGAGCCATTCCTGGCCGTGTTTCTTCAGTTTCTCATAACGTGGCCAGATTTTGCTAAAAGCACCAAACCGGGGCATTAAAAATTTCATTCAGCTCTCCAAAGGCAATTTGAAAATGTTTCCACATTTTTAATCTTTTGACATTTTAGGCACTGGTGTCTCAACAGGTAGAGACTGGGAGAAGATACGTGCCCACATGCAGAGGGAGAGAGCGGAGACAGACCCATCACTGCCTCGGGAACAGCCTTCCAAAGAGAGTCATACCGGCATCTCAGCTGACCCCGTCCTCAGCGCTCATGACCGGAAGTACCAGGACAGAGGAACACATGAAGTGACACCCAAACCAGTCAGCAAAATAGAGACGGGGGGGATTCCCATCGGACAAACGATGCACTATTTCTTCCACCAGTAAGTTTCAAGAGATGAAAGAAGAAAGATGCAAGAAGGGGAAGGTGAAATGGGCATGATTGGGGTCTCATTTCAAAGATGCAAACAGTAGAAGAATGACACTTAGGAGACAATCCACAGTTGAAAACTGGATGGATGGAAGGATGAATGACGGATGGATGGATGGATGGATGGATGGATGGTGAGGTGGATGGATGGAAGGATGAATGACGGATGAATGGATGGACTGATGGATGGATGGATGGATATGCATAGATGATAGATGATAAGATGATAGATGACAGATAGATAATTAGGGTTCCATTTCCTCCCAGCCCTCACCCCTACGGATCAATAAGTACAGTATAAAGCAGTTTTTCAGACTCAGATGAGCTTATGAATCAGTGCGGGATCCTGTTAGAAATCACCGTCTGAGTCGGTAGATGCATCTAAGTCAGGGCCCACAGTGATGCTGAGGCCACACGTCCGCGGACCACACTGAGCATGAGCCACAGGTGTAGAGTGGCTAAAGGCTGGTCCAGACCAAGTTATACTGGAGAGTTTCTTAAAACCCTGAGAAGACTTTAACAGTACTGAGCCACACTGATATTACAGGACAGGAATCCCACCCTGTGCTTACAGCACCTGGCCGTGCTCTTGTTATCCTTACCTCCCAGCTGCCTTTCTTCTCCACTGAGCTGACGTCACTGCCTGCTTTAATGCTCACAGGTGATTTTATTGATGTACCTTTCCTTTTTACAGGTAAATGCTATGAACATTTCTCTTGCATAATTACAAACTCCAGATAAATATAGCATTAAGGTGAAATCTGTATGAAGCTTTTTTCATTTTCTTTAAGCTTTTTAAAATGATCATACTATGGAGAAGACCTCGCATGTGAAAAGTAACAGTCTCTTTTCCCAGACAACATTGCATGTTTTCCATTTTTTGTATTTCCATAAGATAATGTAAATTAATATTTCCATTATTTTCATCAGGGATGACCTAAAATAAAATGCACACGTTCCATTACTTCTTGATTATACCACTTTGGAAAGTACCTAAAAACTCTTCCTTATGAAGGATAAGACATTTGGCATAGAGAGAGAGCACGTCATTATTTTGAAAACTCCGGAGAGGGTTCACAACACAAAATCCAGGGCTCCTTGGAGACGTGGCTGATGATTGGGCTGGGACAGGACGTATGTATAAGATGAACTTGGGGCACCTTGTCGAGCCGAGCAGTGACGTGCTCAAAAACACATCAAAATGACGGGAATGTGTCAGAGAGTTGCCAGAGTCAATGGAAAGAGCTCCCAACAGCCAAAGTTGGAACAAAGGGAGCAAAAATAAATAAAGTGATATTGAATCATATCCCAAAGAATAAAATAAACACCCTCAAGTCTGTCCTAATACACACCAATGGTGCGGTGATAAATGCAGGAGAGCAGATCTGTCTCCCATGCGAAAGTGTTCGGGTTTGTATGGTGACCTCCCTCCAAAGCGGACAGCATGGGAAGGGGGGGAAAAAGGAGAAGCTTCGTGTAAGAACCTCACAAACATGATCTCAGCCGGTGGGGGGTGGGGGGGTCAAGGTCAATGACCAGTAGTGATAGGTCATGGGAGTACCATGTGCCCTGGGAAAATGGCGCTTGACCTCTGCGGGCTTCCTTCTCAGAACTCATGAGGAAGACGCCAGATTAACCGCAGCAGAAGGACATTTTACAAAATTCTAACCACTGCTGGTCAGCACTGTCGTGGAGGAAAGTCTGAGAAGCTGTCACAGCCAGGAGGACCCTCACGGACATGACCTTAGTTAACAGCCCTGTAGCCACCCTGGTCCACTCATTGTAATAATCGTGTCATATTGATGTGTGACGTTAACAAGCACGACCGGGTGTGGGGTGTACGGAACTCCCTGAGCTATCCGTGTAACTCTTCCGTAGAGCTAACATTGTTCTAAAATAAAAAGTTCACTTACACTCATTATTTTAAAAATTAAATATATGGGGGCACCTGGTGGCTCAGTAACCATCCGCCTCTTGATCTCAGCTCAGGTCTCGATCTCAGGGTCGTGAGTCCAAGCCCCGTGTTGAGCTGCACACTCTGCGTGGAGCCTACTTAAAAGAATTAAATGTATGCATAGTGTGTGCACATACGTATCAGCAGAAGTATGATTTCTCGCCTTTGCAATGCACTGAAATCATGCCCTTCTAGTGCATTTTCTTTTTTCTTTCTTCTCTTTCTTGCCATCCTAATTTCTGTTGGTTTTATTGTTTACTACGTTTTAAGGTTTGTAACACATATATTCTACTCTCAAGCTATGCTTGTCTCCTTAAAGACGTGTCTATAGATTGGCTGTAAGAATGAAAAACTAAGACATAGCAATCACAATCTTATTATGGCGGAAATACTGATGGAGAGCTAAACCAACTATAGCTGTTGCCCAGCGAAGTGCTAACCAGACCATTCAGTGAAACTGTTATGGTCTTCATATAACGTAGGGGTCAACTTGCACCCATTGCTTAAAAATACTTTCTCTGTGCTCTCTGTCGCAGTTTGTGGATACTGTACGTACACAGACTAAAAATCTAAAACAAACCCGATTTCTGGTTTTCATTAGAGAACTTTTTTCTTATTGATAAGTTTTTCTCCAGTCTTGAAAAAAAATTCACCAGGAATTTTCCAAGTGTTCAGTTATTTTCTTAAATCGTTTTACTGAGAATTTTTGCCTAGATAGTTAGATGTACGGTCTGGACTCTTTCTTTAAATTAGGTCTATAATTCATGGGAGTGGTTTGTTGTTTTTTTTGTTTTTTTTTTGTTTGCTACAAATGTTCGGTTCCTTTTTTCTGGAAGTCACATGGCATCATAGATTGGAAGCACTGGATATTCTTGTGTTTCCTCTGCCCCTCCCGCTCCCCACAGGGGCGTGTGGTGGGGGACAGACGGTGTTGGCTTCTCTCCTTGCACACAGCTTACCTGATGGCCTGTTCTTTCTTCAGTTGTTGGTAAATAGTGCAAGGTTTATTTTCTATTATCCAGAAAGTTCCCGTCACAAGGCTCACCTGCTACCCGTGATATGGGCAGCCTCCTCCCTGCCCTGCCCAGAGGAAGAGCTCAGAAACACCACGGAGGGAGAAGGGAAGGCCCCCCAATGGCATTGCTTCCTCGGGCTCTGGGGTTACCCTCCTCTTTCTCGTTAAGCCCATTGTTTACATTCTCACTGGAGTCAGTCAACCTCAGACCAGCTGAGTCTGAGTCTCACTAACATTTTTTTTTAAATATGCAACCCTATATAGTCGTATTTATTTTCTTAATTTAAATAACATATAGTGTATTATTAGTTTCTGGGGTAGAATTTAGGGATTCATCAGTTGCATAGGACATCCCGTGCTCATTCCATCAACCCTGTACAGTTTTAAGCGGAATACATATGTTATTAACTTTAAAACACAGTGAACAACAAAACCAACAGAATTAGGACTAAAACTCTTGAACACAAAAGAAACATAAATCAAAGAATTTGGACTTAGAATCTGGCCACATAGATGTCCCTGGGCATGACGACCGAGGCGGGAAATGAGTCAGATACCAGATGTCATGGTTAATTCTCCACTCTCACCGAGACACGGGAGGGCACGCGACACCAGCCATCTGTACACTTCCCGAGGCAGACACGGGTCCGGTGGGAAACCTGTCCATCCTACAGGCATTTCCCTTTCACCTGAGTATTAAATAAGAATTCTAACATGTAGATCCGGCACATAAACTAACCAGTGAAAATACAACAATGCCCAGAAGTTAGAGCTTCCCGGGACACTGCCTGCTGACCGTGAGGACATCTCGCCATGTTCTTGACTCCAGACTTGCGCTGGGTGTAGACCGCGATCCACACGTCCACTAGGCGCCAAACGCCAACTGAAAACAGAAGCGCCAACAGGGAGGAACGCACAGAGACAGCGCTCCGTAAGGTGAAAACACCAGAATAGAGCAGAGGATGAGGGCCAGTGAGCAAAGGGGAGCACGGAGCCAAGGACACAGAAGTCCTGACGGGGAGGAGAGGAGCCTGGGACAGTCCGGCCAGAGGGGGACGAGTGGATGGGGACAAAGCCCGTGTGTTTACGCTCAGTCGCTAATGACTGAATCACGCTGAACGCATGATCTTACTTAACAATGAAACAAGACGTGTTAAACCCGAAAAACATGCATTCCAGTGGAAAATGTCAGTGTTTTGAGGCCAACAAAAACCTCACCCAATTTCAATCACTCTGCATCTCCTGGGATTTTACTTTTTTTAACTGGAAGTACGAGTGTCTGGCAAAAGCCTGTGTGTCCGTGGAGAACCACGCATCCTGTGGGATTCCTGGGTGTGGGTGTTGTCGAGTGGGACCTCTCCGTGTCCGTTCAGACATGAGAACGTCCAGAAATAAAGGATTCCTGCCGTTCTGGCCTGGATGTGTAATTATACTTTAATTAGAACAAATTTTTTTGTATTCCCTGAAGGAACACAAACTCTGTAGGAACCAAATTGAATGGTACGTAATAAAGTTGTAATTAAATTGATAGTTGGTGGCTTCCCGCTGCCACCATTGGACACAACGCTTGGGTTTTTTTACAATATTTGCTCTGGAGCCCTCAAGGGGACCAGAGGCTATTATGCGGTAGACAAGGCAGTTATTACGAAGAGAAACTCACTAAAGCTTGTTAGAACATTCTCGAGTCAAGCAGCCTTTTGCTTGTAATTGGATTTTTGCTGGAGGTAGGGACTGGACGCTTCCGAGGGAAGGACGGTCCTCATCCGCGGCGGTTAACCTGATTGAAGATGGGGGAAGGTAGGTCCTTAAGGTCAAGACTCTGGGACGGAATGCAAAATCATCCCATTTTTCTAAACCAGTGGGTAGAGGGTCTTTCTGGCCACCCTCGTTAACACATACCATGCAGAGTCTAACCACGTCAGTCTAGACGGGGCAACTCAGACAGGAGCCTTGCAGGGTTAGAGAGGCAAGTCCCAGACGTGTCATTTCAAGGCTAATCATTCTATTCATCACAACTGTGGTGGTGAGGCACAAAAAGATATTTTTGGAGTCTTGCTATTTTCCACGTGTTAAATATATTAAATTATACCCAGATACATGATTTTCCTTTTAAGACAGGGAAAGAAAATGTTGTGTTTGGAAGAAACACACACAGCAGATCTATACATCATGAAGGGGGCTATCAAGGAACAATTAGCGAGTATTCGCTGTCTCCTGCTGCGTAGCAAATCGCTCCAAAATTCAGTGGCTTGAAAGAGGGCTTCTCATCTCTGGTTTCTGCAGGTCCAGGGCCCACCAAGGCCCCGCTCTGGCTCAGGGTTCTGCCGTCAAGGTGTTGGGGAGGCTGCGGTCACCCAGCCACAGCAAAGCCCACAGGAGAAGTTCTGTTCCCAGACCCACCGGTGTGCTTGTGGGCAGGACTCGCTCCCTGCAGGCTGCTGGCTGGAAGCACCTCCCAGGCCTTGCCATGTGGGGCTGCTTCAGGTCTGTCACTGTGTCTTTGTCAGTGAGAGGGAGTCAAAGGAGCCACGGAGGGCGCGAGCAAGGGAGGGAGGGTCTCCCGCGACCCACCCTCGGGAGCTGCACCCCATCACATTTGCCACTTTCTGATGGTTAGAAGCAGGTCACAGGTCCAGCCCCAGCTCAGGAAGGGGTCCCCCTGGGAGGCCGGTCACAGGGGCCACCCTAGCAGCCGTCAACTCTAACACAGCGAGCAGGGAGACAGGCACATAAAGAATGAACGGAATTCCCGGGCTGAGCAAACACTTCTTCACGGTCCTTTCCATTGATGCCCTCCTTCAGACCAGCAGACTCCATCAAATACATCCCAATCCACTCTTCCTTTCTTCGGATTCCTAATTAGACCTAATTAGAGCGCCGTTTCAAAGGAGTCACCTGATGACAAAGAACGATCGCAAAGATGGAACGTCTTAATATTATGACACGAAAAATAAAACACGATTGATTCAAATAGTTAACGTTTCAGAAATGCAGCTCTAACCTACAGTGAAATATACCAGCTGACAGATCCCCAGTCAGTTGAAGAAAAACAAAATTAAGACACTAAGGGACTACTGTTCTTTTCTCCCATCACACAGGGGGAAGAAATAAAGATTGGGACTATGTGCGTAGATTTTTTTTCTGTGTAGATTTTTTAAATTTGAAAGAATGGACTCCAAACGGTAGGGGTTCAAAGCAGGGCCGGAGGAGATTGGCGGCATGTTGTCCAGACTGTCGTAATATGTAATGGTGACCATGTGTTCCTTTTACAAACGTAACACAGTTTTTAACAAGCGTGCAGTCAGGAAGAAGGAACCCTGCATGTTCTTTATTCCTGGATCACAGTTGAGCTATAGGTTCAATGAGCCCCGAGGGGCACCCGTGGTCGGCCACGGCAATGGTCCAACACAGCTTACACACTCAGCGCAGGCGTGCCTTCTGCCTCGCGGGACGTCGCACAGATCCTTCTAGGCTAACAGGATTGGCCCTGGTTTAGAATGGGTTGTATTTCCAAAGATCGCACCTCGTGGGCACCAGTGAACCAGTGAACGATGACTCTGGGTGCTGGAAACCTGGTTCTAGAACGCAGAAATCGTTTGTCCGCAAGTCCTCATTCGTCGCCATGAAAATCCTTCCTCAGAAACATGTCTGTCCTTTTCACTTTGCTGTCTTTCTGGTCGACAGATAGCGATGGCTGCGTGTTCTCTCCACCATCAGGACGCTGCCGCGTTTAACTAGAAATGGGTTTCTGCAGGATGGCGTACCTGGTAAATAAAAACGTCCGTCGTCGACTACAGACAGGTGTCGGTGACTTACGTGGAGTTCTGTAGGGGCTCTGCAAGAGGGGCTCTACCAGCAGGGCACCGAGAAGTGCCCAGAAGCGCTCCGGGAACACGTGCACCACATCTCCAGAACGCTGGTCGGCAGCGTCCTCTCTTGCACAGCCTTGCTCTAGTGCCTCGTGAAAACTGAAAATGGGACGTGCAGATGTCGTCACCGCTCACCATGAGTTATGCAAAAGCTTGTCTCGATTTACATTTTTCATAATCATGTCTCCTAGCCTCAGTCCCCACTGCGATGCACAGCTCCCTTCAGGTTCCTACAAAGGCATGGCAACAGCCAACAAAGCCAGAGCACAGGCAGAAGGGGCAGAAGAAGTCAGGGCAATGGACACCCTGGGCAGGAGGATAGAACATCACTCCCAGGTCTTAGATGCCCACAGACACTCAGGACAGCCCCACACTGACCCAGATCCAAGGACTTGCCTGCAAGGACTGAAACCAACAAGTTTCCTGTCCCTCTTTCCAAGATTTGTCAGACGGAGATCCCATTTCTGTGCTAAATAATACTGGGACTAGGGCTACTTGTTCCAGAAAATACTTGCTGGAGAGAGAACACTGAGCCAACTATTAAAGTAGTTTATTATCAAAACTGGCATCTCCTATCATCAACGTTTTCTAGTTGACCTTCCCCATCCATCCACACCAACCCAAGTCACACTGTGCCCTATCCCAACCAGATTTCCCTTTGAAAGTTTGCTTCAAATCACCCATCCACGTCTCTAAAATCTTAGGAATGTCTTCCCATGATTCCCGCTTCGAGACACTGACTGGTCTTCCATACTGCCATAAAACCAGTCAAGTTAGTTTTGTTTGATCAATAGGACATTGGGGAGAGATCTTTTTCTCAGGAATTGGCAGCCACCACTTCAGGACTGTCAACCTATAAGCAATCCCGGCCCTTCCCATGACATCACACACGTATGTGAGAACTCACTTTGATTTAATGGATTTACATATTAAAATGATCTTGAAATTGGCCATTAACATCATGTTAGAGGGACCACGGGGTTTGCCCTACGTTGTTCATGGCACTCCCAAGACATGGAGGTCTTCACCGAGCAAGATTTAGAAAAGTTGAGTCAATTTTATTGGGCTCTAGATGGATACAAAGACTAGCAACGTGAGCCACTGCCCATCCCCGCCCCGTCTGCCTAGTGCATACACATATCATTTTGCACTGTCTTCTTGTATCAGCTACCAGACGAGTGAGGATGGGCAGGAGACCCGGAAAACTCCACTCAGTTTTAGCAGATGCTTTCCTTAGTAGGAAGCTGAGGGAATTAGCTTTTGTAGCAGCGTCAATAAGGGGGGAAAAGGTATTTCTAATAAACTCAGTTATTAGAACGCTGGCTGGTGTGTGAGGCTTTGTGTATGTATGAACCCTGGAATGGCACAGTTGTGGTGATTACAATAAGACGATCCCTTTCTCGGACTGGGGTCTTCTCTGTTTTACTGAAACTATAAACCAGTCACTCTTCCTCTAAGGCAAGAGAAAGGTAGGCACTTTGCAAAACCTTCTAGCAATGACAATTGGATTTAAAGTGTCCATGATTTACTGATGGTCTGCTATGTGCTAAGAAATGTGTAAATATTGTTTTAAGTCCTCTAAACCAGTGCTTCTCAAATTGAATGTCCCCGAGGATCTTGTTAAGATGCAAATTCAGAATCAGTAGGACTGGGATGGAGTCCAGGAGTTTTTGTGGGGATGAAACTATTCTGTATCTTGATTGTCATGGGGATTACATAAATCTGTACATGTCTTCAGATTCATAGAACTGTGCTGTAAAAAAATGACTCGTTTTTACTGTACAATACTTTTTAAAATAAGATTCAAAGTCACACACACGAGGAAAAAAAGAAAAGAAAAAGATGTATCAAAGATGATGAGAAGCTCTGAAAAATTCATAACATCACCATAAAATACTCCTTCCAAAATGTTTACCCTGAATCTGGCCATGAGGAAAAGATCCATTGTTCCAAACTGAGACAGTTTATAAAACAGCTCGCCTAGATTCTGCGAAATAATCAATATGGTGAGAGGGAAAACAAAAAGGCTGTAAACGGCTCGGATTTGAGAGTCTGAACACAGACAGAACAACTTGATGCAACATGGGACCCTTGACTGGGCCTTGAGTTAGGAGACACAGAGCCCAGAAATAAGAGACATCGTGGGGGTAATGAGGAAACTCATGTGTCCACTCAATATTGGATAAAAGTTCCACGTCGATGGTAATGCACCTGAATGTGACACTTTTGCTGGTTACAGAGGAGAATGCCCTCGTTTAGTTCATGCCAAAATACTTAGGGGACAACGGGACGTGATGTGTACGACTCATGCTCTGATGGCTCCACGAGACCCACGCACGCATCGTAGGGAATCAAATATGGCGGACGTCAATGCAGGAGAAGGGCACGTGTATGGCCTCATACCTTCTTGCAACTAATTGGAAGGTTTGCCATTTTTTTCAAAATAAAAAGGCAGTGTACTAGTTTCCTATGACTGCGTAAAGAACTACCACACTTAGCAGCTTGGAACAACACACGTCAGAAGCCAGGCTGAGAAGCTGGTCAGATCTGGGCAGCATGACATGAATTCCTTCCCTGGCTGGATTTTCCTCCTGCAGGTGACCTCGGGTAGGTCCTGGCTCCAAGAACAGGACAATCTAGGCCTAATCACTCTGGGAAAATGAAAGAGAACCATCATTTTCTCCTACAAAAAAAAAAAAAAAAAAAAAAAGCCCAGGTGTTTCTATCTGTGTGCCCTGTGCTCGCAGGTGCTGCTGTCCAGAACCTTCTTGGCATCCTCCATCTTCCGTCTCTGGGTCTCTGGTTGTGCCTCAAGATCAGAGTCCTTCCCCCACCACCCATGCACTCTGCTGTCCTCTGGATCACAGAAGCCTGGATTCAGACCTCTTCCCTCTCCTTGGAACACTGATATCCTCTGCTCTAACCCTCGGGGTCCTCCACCCAAACCCAGTACAGACCAGGACAGAAGCCCCTGGCTTCCTGTTTCTTTGCAAGATCCACAGCATTTGGTGAAGATTCAAAGCTTACAAACAAACTTCTCCATTGTCTTGAGATTCCTGTTTTGCCTACATGTTGCTATTTTTTTTTTAATTTATCACCAGCTTTTTGGAGGTAGAAAGCATAGATGTTCGCTGTGAGTGACATAAAAGAAAAGTCTATGTCCTAAAAAGCAGAGCGCTGTTTTTCACCACCAAGAGGGAGCCAGGCCCCTTCCTAACTGCATCACTCCAGCCTGCTCTCCACCTTGGCGGCGTGAGCTACGGTCTCCAGCCGAGATTCACGACCAGATGTCTCTGTCCACTACACCTATTTCTCAAGGAATTAGTCAATCCCTATCACATACAATGTCAACTGCGTTCCGTAGGAACTATAACGAACACAGAATTTTCAATCACAAGTTTAATGATGAGATCAGCCATCCCATTGTCTTCCAAGGTGACCCGATGATTTCGGTGTTTGGTCCTTTCGGTAGAGGTGGAACTGAGCTCTGTGAAGGGCAGGGGCACGTTTCCCTGGCTCATGGTACTCTGGGAGCTTGCAAACATTGTATATCGCCCAGGGCAATTTTCTTTTAACCAAAATGTGTGTTTCTCTGTAGTTTATCTGTGATCTGTTCCCAGTTTCCCTTTTCTTCTCTCTTTTGGCTGGGGGAGGAAGAGGCAGAAATGCAAGTGTTGTCAGATTTTGCCAGTGTTTCCATGGCTGCCAATGACAAGCCTGAGTTTTTTCCCTGATAGCACATAATAAAACAGACATTATGTAAATAATTTTAAATGCCATCTAAATTTACATTTCCCTGCAGAATTAGACAACCGAGAGGCTGAGGATGCCTTATTCCCTCCAGATGATCTGGAATCCCTCTTCTTAAAAATAACCCCAACATCCCCCAGCTAATCGCCATGGCGACAACTTCCACTACCCAGAACTCACTCTCAGGGAGTAGTAACAGTCCTTGGGTGGGACAGCAGCTTTGGCTGCTCCCTTGGGCCTCACTGAAACCGCTCAGCGCACCTCTCCCGCCTCCACTGGTCCTGTCATTAACAGGAACTGAAACACCTTCCCTGGGACTACCTCACACAGCTAGTGCCCAAACCTTGCCCCACAGGACCACCTTCAGCAAGCTTCCCTGTTGAGACCATGACCCCATCTACGCCTTGGTCTCAATTCACACACAGGTGGACACTGCACAAACTGAAAAGGACAAAAGCAGGGAGCAACGTCCAAGTCAAAAAAAATGGCAAGAGGGCTTGGTGAGGCGGGCGACCTCGTCCCTGCACGGCTGGTGCTGTCATTTCCCACCCTCCGACAGCGGCGTTCGCCTTCTCCTGTGGAAGGAAGAACCATGAAGGGACCCGCCGAAGGGGCAACTGTAGTTTCCCAGTGTGGGTTCGCTGCTTTTCAGTGCGGCCCTCACCCCTGGGAGAACACGGATTCGCAGGGGGTCATCCATGTTCTCCGTAAGCAGCTTCCTTTCTCCCTGGCATCTCCTCTCTGGGAACACGGAGGAACGGCATCTCCGGTTCCCCGGAGGCTGGAAGTATGTGGCTCGTCGGGTTGATGGCGTTGGGAAGAGATCACGTGTGTCCCTTTTATTCCGGAGGACTCCGTTCCCTTTCTCAAACCCTCGGAGCTCTCTTCCCCTCGGTCGCAGGATTCACTGCACGTGAGCCCCGGCTTCCATCACGTCCTGGACCCTGTTGGAGGGGACGCCCGTGAGCGCCGGCAGAGGACCTGCAGCACCTTGGAGAGAAACGTGCTCCGAGGCTCCGTGATTCTGGGGCCGCTCGTTACTGCAGGTAACACAGCCCGTCCTGACTAACATGGTTGGGAGACCCGGTTCTTCAGAACCCGTTTTCAGCCATTTGCGGACACGGAAGAGTTGGTTTCGTTCAAAGGAGCTGGAGAAATCAGAGAGGAAATTCACTCACATCACACTCAATAGGGAGAGCCACCTTAACTGGTAGGTGATGCGGTGGCTTAGTCAAGATCTAGAACAACGGTGCCTCGTGGCCTAGGGGCGCTCACGGCTCTGGTGACCCATTTTTTCCAGGGCATGAAAGGAAATGTCTTAATGGGATTGGAGAAGGAACAATGCCGTTTGGCCCCCTCCCCCACACCCAAATGAATAAATAAGTAACCACCAGTGATCCTGAAATGCTACCTCCAATGTTTCCCCAGCCCCCGCCCCTGCTTTCTAGTGGAGACCTTGACCCAGAATAAGATGCCAGGATGGCGTGTGGGCAGACGTTCCTCAAGGAGCTGAATCAGCTGCTGTGATGTTACACGGGAGAGCAAAACTGTAAGAGCAGAAGTTATGTAACAGAAGCAGCATCCACCAAGGGCCTGGCAACCCCATCTCGTCTCCGTGCCACGTGCGCCTGGTTTTCCAACATTCCAAACTCTCCAGTCGCCTTAGACTTGACTCAGACCAGAGAGCAGGACCCCACCTGCCGCGACGCTTTGTACCTGCTTCATACTCAGTGACCATGACAGGCTAAAGCCCAAGGCCCAAAGCGCTGGGGCACGCGGGCAGAGATGTTACTCTAGAAAATACAAAAGACCTTGATATGCTACGGAAAGGGCGTGTGTCACCCTCCCCCACCGCAGCCCCGTTCCTGGTAGACGGCAGAACCTGCTTGAGATTCCCGTCGAAACCTTATAAGCGAAAGTATTGCTTTTCCCAATTTCCACACTCTTAGAGAGTTTCTGGTTTCAGGTAGTAGTGTGGGGTGACACGCAGCGGGAAAGTGGAGACGGAACTAGGAGAGATGGTTACCAGAGCCGGCAGCAACCGGAGTGCCGCCTGCCGTGACATCCCGCCGTGACAGCTGACCCCCACCTGCGATTCCCTCCGGACCAAGGAAAATTAACTTCCTGTGTCATTCTTGAGAAAGGAGGGGAGGCCACAGTGCACGTGGTACCCTGGGAAATCATGACTTTTGCCGTGGCTCGAGGAGAGAGCTGGGAGGGCGGCCCGACACAGGGCACAGTACGGCCCAGGGCGAGCATTCGCCGGTGCACCACAGGCCTTGGAGGTAGGTTCTCCCAAGAAACGCCATGAAGGGAAAATCACCAATGAATCATGCTAATTTAATTTAACTGATTGCCTAGTTTTTCTTGAAATTGCTGCAAAATTCTGGTTTTGTTTTAAAGATGCATACAAATGACAAGCTTCAGAAGCTCAACCAAGTTCTGTGGGTGCACATATTAATTTTTATATTATAGTTATATTAAATTACAATTAATTTAGTTAATGTTAAGGTGCGCCTGGGTGGCTCAGTGGGTTAAGCCGCTGCCTTTGGCTCAGGTCATGGTCTCAGGGTCCTGGGATCAAGCCCCGCATCGGGCTCTCTGCTCAGCAGGGAGCCTGCTTCCTCCTCTCTCTCTGCCTGCCTCTCTGCCTACTTGTGATCTCTGTCTGTCAAATAAATAAATAAAATCTTAAAACACACACACACACACACACACACATCATGTAGCTCACTACCCAGAGGCTCACATATCTTTTTTTCTCCAAGTTTTCCGTTCACTACTCAAGTCAGAGGAGACAGTGGGACTCTAGGTCACCGCTAGGGCACGAGGGTATCAGGGGGAGGTTCCGGGGGCCGTCGGTGGAGGCGTCCTGACAGGGTATCAGGACCAGGCTGGGAGCCAACGATACAGACGTGGTGCAATCCCCTTTCGTTACCCCACAACCAGGATGTCTGGCAGACACAGAGCCATGCCGGGTAACAATGTAGACAGCAAAGGGACAAGCCGGGCCTGTCCCCTCTCCTGCCTTCCTGCACACTGCTTTCCATGTGGGTGCAGAGCAGGGTGAGTGGGAACATCCTCCCACCCCCACACATTTCCTAGAACGACCCAGGAGAAGACCATGTGCAAGCCAAGGTCACTGTATGCCAGGCAGCCCAGCACCGGCCTCAGGAGAAGGACACCGGCCCAGCCCTGTCCTCGGCCTGCACTATGTGTGGAGGGTGGGACCCTTTCCCTAGACTCTTCCTGGCAGCCGGAGGGAGCCTGGGGACACCAGAAGGGGCCACTGGGTCCATATCGGGAAAGGGGAGCAGGAACCCCTACGAACCCTCTTCGCAACTCCAAGGGAAAGGAAGCTTTGAAGAGGGGCCTGGCTTTTTCCAATTACCTATATTTAGCACTTCCTGAAAGTAGCTATTTTTGAGTCGGGTGTGAAGGAAAGCGGCAGCGGCATTTGAAAGAGGAGAGAGTGTGTAAGAAAGCAGAGGAAACGTAAGTAGAAGACAAGCCCTAGTGGTTCGGATCGCTGTGTTTGGGTTCCCGTCTAAGGGACTGGTGGTAAGTGTGCCCCCCACTGAGAACAGGAGGACAGAGAAGCATCTGGAGATGCTCAGGAAAGGTGGCAGGTGAGCCGTGAGCAGCTCTGGCTGTCCTGCCTGGGACGGCGCTCGCTGATGGAGACAGTCGTCCTCCCTGGGACAGTCCCAGCCTTTCCCCCGTGACGCCAGGGCGCCAAGCCCTTCACATCTGTGGTTGCAGCGGCTGTGACTTCTAGTTACTGCCGTGGTCGGCGGGGTGTCCGTTAGCTGGGTCACGGTGACGGTCACGGTCAGAGTGGAGCCCAGTGCAGGTAGCATGTTCCTAGCTACGGGAAACACAGCACCAGCGGCCCCCTTCCAGACACCCCACAGCTCCTCTTTCTAAATGTGATTGTAAAATCTCAATTAAGAGGATCTTCAATTAATGGAGTGTTCCGGGTAATTTAATTTCCTGGCTTAATTGAGCACTAACCAGAAAAACTTTTCCATTAACACATGTTTTTTTTCCCCCCAAAGTGTATGAGACACACTTTCTTAACTTAGTGAACCTGATTTAAGTTTTCTTTGATAATGAAGTCACTGACAGTGCCCTTGGGCCAACCGGGCGGAAACTGGCTTCTCACCGCTGCTCTGGGTGGGATCAGACTGTTCTGCTCTCTAGTCTGCTAATTAAGGCTGCAGAGGGTGCCTCGGGGCATAAGACTTTTTCTTTTATACGTCAGATCTATTTCAGCGGCGTCTGCGAGGCTCAGTCTGTGAAGCGTCTGCCTCCGGCTCAGGTCTTGATTTCAGGGTGCTGGGATCGAGCCCCGCATCAGGCTCTCTGCTCAGCGGGGAGTCTGTTTTCCCCTCTTCTCCCCACCTGTGTGCTCTCTGTCACAGTCTCTCTCTCTCTCAAATAAATAAAATCTTGAAAAAAAAATTAGTTTCGGGTATGCCTAAAGTGGAATGTTAGGGTCAAATGGGTTATAAAATATTTTACAGCCGGGAAGCCCCGCGGTGCAGAACGGGAAGTTTGGACACACACAGAAGCCCCCAGAAGGTGAGGTGGGGTTTGCTGCTCATCCTGACCAGGGCTTGCGGGGCTCTCACTGGTGCAGAGTTCAGTTCCGGTTCCCAGAAGGTTCAGCAAGGACTGTAGGTTAGAGAGTGGGAACGAATCAGGACGCGGGCAAAAATCTTTCCAGCACAAGGAAGACTCCTGTAAGAGCCCCAAAGGACAGAAAACAGGAGCCAAGAGGGATTCAGCCGGTGGGGAGATTCCGCTGGGTTTTAATGACGGGGGAGGGGTTCGCGGGGCAGCCGCCTGGACGTGGGACTCGTCCGAACGTGCAGGATGGGACGGGGTCACCGTCAGTGGACCTTGGAGCAGTGGAAGCATGAGGGGTCCGGCCGCAGCAGGGGATTTCGACACACAAATGGACAACCGTAGGTCTCTGTCTCCCCGGGACGACGGTGTCTTACACGAAGCCTATGCCCTGGTCCTGCTCTCTGCTCCCGAACCCCACGCTGTGGTTGTCACACTGCCTACGGGGGTGCTTGCAGCGTCGAACTCTGAGGGCTGCTTTATGACTATAAAGTGAGCGTGTGCGTGCGCGCGGGGGTGTGAGCTGGGTTTGGACCCGCAGCCCACCGCCAAGGAAGAATTCTTGAGATGTCTTTGGTGCAGAAGCCGGTTTTATTAAAGCCCAGGGACAGGACCCTTGGGCAGAAAGAGGTGCCCTGATTTTACCCTGGGGAGTCGGGGGAGGGGGGACTGATTGCAGTGGGGAGCTGGGGGAGGCCAGAACAGAGGGAAGCGTCCCACAGGACTTCTCGTGCTCAAGAAGACTCTCAGGATAGCGGAGGCCCGGCCGTTAAGGTCGTTGTGCTCCCAGTAAGACACTAACACGAAGACAGTTGGGAGCTTCCTGGGGGAACCTTATGCTCGGCCTCTCCAGGACCTTGTCAACGGGCTGAAGGTCATGAAGAAACGACTTTATCTTCCCTTTGCCTCGGCTCCCCACATCACCCACGGAGGGGAGGTGATGCTGGGGCTCCGGGAAATGGAGTCCATGAGTCTCTGGAAGTCGGGTCGTTGACATGAGTGCTTTTTTCTTGTCTGGACGTCGGGTCCTTGACGCTTTTTCCTTGTCGTCGCTAAGACATTGATAAGGGAGGGCGACTCCTGTCCTGCAGGCCTGTGATCTCCGTCCGTGAGCCATTTGTGTTCCCTTCCCTTGGTTCTGGAGCGGCCAGAGGGCCTGGGGAAGGCCCCCCGGGATGTGGGGTGCGGGATGTCAGCTGGTGCTTTGTCCACAGCTGGCCCCGCTCCCGCGTCAGTTCCCATCTCCGAGGCGGGGGCGGCCTCTCTGGGCCCACCGGTGACGGCCTCTTCTAGGTTGGACAAAAGCTACTTTTAGTCCAGAGGAGATGATGGGAGGGTGAGGCGACGGAGAGCTGTCTGGACATGTGCAAACAGGGAGGCTCCGGAGCTCAGGCCCGTCTGTCTGAAGGACGCAGGCCCACGGCAGGGCAGAGCCGTGGCCCTGGGACAAAGGAACGGACGGACCAGGGGAGTGCAGATGCCAGGGGCACGGACCTCTGACCCCAGCCAAGCTTTCTGGGGGCAGTGGCAGGTCAGCAGGGCCCGGAGAGGATGGATGGGGGGCTGTCGGGCTTCGGGGTCCGCGGAAACCTAGGCTGTCAGGAATGGAGTGTGCACCTGGACCGGCCGGCCTAGGATACTTGCCCAAAAGAGAATCTTGACTCAATAAACAATGCTCCCCCTCCGTGAGGTTTAGGGAAGCGGCAGGTATTCCCTGCTAACCCTGGCATCCAGCAGGGGCTCTCCGACCTTACTCTACCTTTGGATTCCCCCCACACATCCTGAGCTAAGGCCGCATTGGAGCCCTGCTACATAGTGATTTCTGCGTCGGGGCCCGGGGATCAGGCGGCTTCAGAACTCCTCCAGGTGGCTCCAGCCTGCAGCGGGCTTGGAATGCAAAGAGAAGACCACGTCGCCACTCCAGGAGCGGTCAGTGACCAGGAGCAGAGTGTGGTGGCCGGGAGCCTCCTAGGAATGCAGATGTCCAGGCCCGAGGGAGCCCTGCAGACTCCAGCTCGGGGATCACCATGTCTTCCATGAGCTTTATTTGCAGGTTGAAGCCTGATAAGCACCAGATGGGATGCCCTTTAATGGGGCTGAATGGGGTCTGCTGATTGCAGTGATCTGTTACGTTGCAGAAAGCCCTGAATAATGCAGCGATAACGAGGGCCGCAGAGCCAGAGCAGGAACGCCATCAAAGAGGCTTCAGGAAAGGGAGGCACGCTGGCTGCTGGCTGCTGGTCGTGGCCGCACAGATTCACCTTCACACTGTACAGCCCTTCCAGGCCGAGTCCCACATGGTCGCCGGTGTCTCCGGAAAGCTCGTCATGTGACAAGACAGCGCTCCGTGCTTTGCACTTATTAATTGAACCCTAAAGGCCGCCCCTGCGGCAGACGCTAATTCCCCTTTTACAGAAGATCAGAGGTTAAAATCCAGCCCTGCCCGGCTCGCCTGGCTTTTCACAGGCAGACATAGGGTTTTACCTGGTTTAGAGCTGTTGATTTGTTTTCCCCGTGTCCCCAGAAGTCGAGTTTGTATTATAATCAGCGTTGAGAAGGAGGAGTGAGGACCGAGGGTGCCCAGCAGGAACTGAGCCCAGAAACAGCTCTGGGGTTCTCAATAGCAAACCCACTTAACAGCCTGCCCTTGAGAGGGGGTTGGAGCGGGAGACACAGGATTAAAAAGGAAATTCTCTTGATTCCTGTTTGGAGCCAAGGAGCACCCTGCCTCTACTCTGTCCCTTCCAGCTCAGCTCCTGAAGCCTGAGTGGGGCGGCCCGGGACGGGGCTGGTAGGGACTGATATCCCGAAGACGCTAGGGTTTGAATCCGATAGCCAAGAAAAAATTCTTGAGACGCCTTTGATGCAAGAAGGTGCTTTTATTAAAGCACGGGGACAGGATGCCAGGAAGAGAGGGGTGGCCGACCATCCACTTTCAAGTGGGCAGGGAGTCAAGGGCAGTGTAAGTCTCTAGGAATTTTGGAAGGCAGGACCTTGACCGGACTAGGCTTTGTGGGGAAAAGGCCACTCATTACTGCCTAACAAGGGCCCAGCCCTGAGGCCCCGGATGTACATCGGTGGGTCATATGCTTGGGGAATGATCAACAACACGGGTCTCCCGGGGTTTAGGGACAAAGGAAGTCTCCAGAGGAACGTCTACTGCCAAAGCAGATGCACAGGGCCGCAGGGCTCCGCGCCCCCGCAAAGTACCAACACCCAGGCAGCCAAGCTCCCAGAGGGATGCCGGGCCACCCGAGTCCACCACCTGCCAGTGGCCTGCAGGTAGCAGGGAGTCTTGGTCCTTCCTTGTCCCTCATGTCCCACACCAGGGACCACCTGGGAAAACCTTCTGGAGGGGTGCCTGGTGGCTCAGTCAGTGAAGCTTCTGCCTTCAGCTCAGGTCACGGTCTCAGGGTCCTGGTATTGAGTCCCGCATCGGGCTCTCTGCTCAGTGGGGAACCTGTTTCTCCCTCTCCCTCTGCTTCCTCCCCTCCTGCTCCTGTTCTCTCTCTCTAACAAATAAATAACATCTTGGAAAGAAGGAAGAAAGAAAGAGAGGGAGGGAGGGAGGTAGCGAGGAAGGAAGGAAACCTTTGGAAACGTCCCCATCCCAGCCCCACGCAGAGCCCGACGGCCTCCTGTCCAGCGGTGAGCCCACGGAGCAGGTCCAGGAGAACTAGCTTGAGACCCTCCCTGACAGGCCCCACCGCAAAGAATCACAGCCACCACCTCCAGGGGGTCAGAACGGAAGCTTTATTTCAACAGATTTCATTATTTTCCAAACATCACTGGCAACTAGAAACTGGTATGCAAGGGTGGATTCTGTAACTGAAGAGTAAATAAAACAGAATCGATCATGGAAATGTAACAACAGACCCGTAAATATAAATAGACACGTTGATATCCCACACGTAGAAAAGTCATGCTCTGTAAATACTCCTGTCCACGTACTGTCCCCGTGGAGGTCCGAGTTCCGGGCTGGAGCTTGGAGGGCTTACGTGGGTCCCGTAGCGATGGATGCTTTCAGAGAGCTTATGTACAAGCAACACGTTACAAATCTTGAAAAGGAAACTAAGTATCACAGAGCAGTTTTTAAAATCTTTAACAGTTGTTTGTTCTACAAAGAATCAGCATTTCTTCGATATTAGAAATGGTGAAACAAGTACGTTAGCTTATAGATATGTACAATGTACGGCTTTATACCTCAAAAGTGCAGGAAGATAAATTATATATATATACATAAAATGTATATATAATGTGAGATCTAAGGAACAATTCAATATTGCTCGTGTTGGTCTTTGTATTGCATGCATGCCCGGGGCACGCCCATGGCTTGTCACCAGATGGAGGAGGGACCGGGAGGGACACAAGGGGACTCATGGAGCCCCAGGCTTAGCCCCGGAACGCCATCTTCAAAACAATATTTTGAGTTTCGTGACATCTTGTGGCAGGTCAACCACTTCGGTGCCCATGTGCAGTGTCTGGAAGGGTCCTTCAGAACAGCAGGGACATACTCAGGACAGGGCCGCCTAAATACTAAACACATCCAATTTGGGAAAGCAATCCCTTGAGTCCTGAGACAACTGGGGATCTCCTCCAAGACCGTACTGAGATCATCATCAAACCCTCAGTGTGGTTCATGGACAACGATCGCCCAACGAAGACCTGTGACGGAGGCGTCAGTAGCCTTCCCAGAAACTCACGGGTAAAGTACAAAGGAAAAAAATGTGTCCAGTTTTCAACCATTAAAAGCTCTTCTATTTTTTCCTCTCTTCCCCTATGACCCTCTGCCTTGAAACCAGAGAGAGAGACAGACCATAAGAGACTCTTAATCTCAGGAAGCAAACGAGGGTTGCTGGAGGGGGAAGGGAGGGCTGGGTGGCTGGGGGATGGACACTGGGGAGGGTGTGTGCTGTGGTGAGCGCTGTGAAGTGTGTAAGCCTGATGGTTCACAGACCTGCACCCTCAAATAATTCACTGTATGTTAATAAAAAAAACACAACTCTATTGAGGAAGCTCTAAACGCTTCAGTGGCAGACAGGGACGTGAGAGGCACAACGGGAACTGTGACTGTGAGGACAGGGCGCCTTGCAGGGAGGCCTCAGGCCAGGAGCCTTGGGGACACGCATGCAGCCCCTGCTAGACCCCAGCCTCCAACGGTGGCCGTGATGTCCTGTTTCTTCTTCCACTTAACCCACGTCCAAATGACAAACTGATCGCATCTCTCAAAGAATAGAAACAAATTAAAAAAAAAAAGAAAAAGTAGGACTAGGTCGAAAAATAAATGTTCTAGGAAGTTCACCAGCCAGGAGTTGCTGTGAAGGCTGTGAGGGAGCCACCACGGGTAGGGGGCCTCCCTTAGGACCTGCTGGGACCAGGTCTGGCTGAGGCATCCTTCTGGGCTCCCCAACCCTGCTGGCGTGCAGGCGGCGTCCGCACCGTCTCTGCTCAGGGTGCCACTAGGAGACCAACTTGTGGGAAGACAGTGGGGCAGCTGGTTCTCAATGGCGTCTCCTACACATGGCACGTACCACCTGGGGACTTGCTGGCAGAGCACAGAAGGACAGGAAGGCAAGGATGCTGAACCGGAAAGGGCTGATAAAGGGCGCGCCCAGTGCACGGAGCTGTCCAGACAAGAGCAGAACCAAAGGGGCTGAAAGCAAATATCCCCAACTTGACCACTCTGCAGAGGCTGGCATGGCCATCTGACAGCTGGGGGCTCCCCGTCCCAGCCCAGGGACTCTTCCACCTCCAGCCTCTTCCACCTGCCAGGCAGGAAGCCCTGCTGAAAGGAAGATTCTGGAATCAGGGCCAGTGTGAGCTACGCCGACTGGAACAAGCAGGAGGGCTCACGGGCTCTGTCGGTGGGAACTTTCTGGAAGCAGAGCCAAACCAGACTGGACAGAGCAGTTAAGCTGAGGAGGTTGAGCCTGCCTCCAGCCTCCATCCCATCTCCTCGCCAGCACGCAGGAACCAGCAGACGCCCTGATCTAGTCTGGAGGGCTAAGGATGCCCACAAGCTCATTAAGAGGAAAAGATCATTGTTTCCGGAGCGGAGAGCACGTCGAACAGTGATGAGAAGACACTGGGGTCACGGAGCCAGAGAGCCCATTCCTTGAACACGCTTTCCGTGAAGACGCTTCTGTTCCAGACGGATCATCAAAAACACAGTGAGCGACTTCTGATTCGAAGTATTTCGTCGAGGGGCAGAGTATGGCGTATAGGTGTCCGTGTGACTTGGACAACAGATGTGCTTCTGGTCTTCGGACGCCTTCGCCGCTGTGCCCGCGGCATCCAGATGGGGTTGCTGAGAAGAAGGAAACCATCTTGGAGGGCAAACAGCTGTCTAAAAATAATGGCGGCTTTAATTGCCTTTATTTAAAACCTGGGGGGCTGGAAGAGGCAGACCCCTCCTGGGTCAAAGGTAAGATAAAGCACATCTCTAAAGCTCTCGAGGGGAAGTCACCGAGTGCCAGGCCACTGCGCTAGTCGGTCCAGGTCCCTCGCTCCCACCCTGCAGGGTGTCTGACCCAGCAGGGCCACCACTGTACGTGAAATAAATCCTCCCAAGGCTGACAGGGACACCCGCTAACGAGGTCTGGTGATGGGAGTGCCTCCCCCTCGAGCAGCGAGGCTCCCGCATCAGGGACCCGGCAGTGAGCACCCTCCAGGGGCCACTGTGACATGTTATTTGTGATTCAGCTAAAGGACCTGAAATGGAATGAACTTGGCCTGGGCTCCTCCCCTCCCGCCCCTCCCGGCCCCAAGGGTGTCCAGCTCTGAGCGAGCTGCGGGGGATGTCCTGGTCGGGGTAGGCTGTGGCTGGGGTCCCACACTGTCGCACGCATGCAGATGGGACCCGCTCCCGCCAACCCAGACCATCCCTTCCTGGCGAAGCCGCCTTTGGAGACGGCCAGCACCTCTCCATCCCCCACGAGGCCGGGCAAGGCAGGGCCTCTGTCCGCAGGGCTGGGCAGAGTCCCTGATTCTGGAGAGGGGTGCTTATTGGTGGTGGCATGAAGGGCCCTCTCGGGGAGGACAGGGCGTGCAGCTCAGTCCAAAGGCGATGTTGCACACGTGGGCATCAGACATGCTACCCTGACGACGGCGGGTGTCATGTGGGGTGGGGAGGGGGATGGGAGTGGGGACGGGGATGCGCCGTGGCTCCTCCCACGGACGGGCCTTCACATGACCACACATTTGCCCTTGAGCTTCTCTTTCCGTTTCTGCTGCTTGCTCTTCTTCCCGTCGATCTGGAGGCTCACGGTCCTGCGCTTCTCCAAGTTGAGCAGCTCCTGGAAGAGCTCCTTCACGTTGTGGTTGAGCTTGGCCGAGGTCTCCATGAAGGCGCACTTCCACTTCCGGGCCAGGGCCTCGGCCTCGCCGCTCTCCACCTCGCGGCTGGGGCTCTCGTCGCACTTGTTCCCCACCAGCATGATGGGGATGCTCTCCACGTCTCCCTTGATCTCACAGATCTGCTCGTAGATGGGCTTGAGCTCCTCCAGCGACTGCCGGCTGGTGATGGAATAGACCAGGATGAAGGCGTGGCCCTTGGAGATGGACAGCCGCTGCATGGCCGGGAACTGATGGCTGCCCGTGGTGTCGGTGATCTGCAGCGTGCAGATGCTCTTGTCACAGCTGATCACCTGCCGGTAGGTGTCCTCCACCGTGGGGACATAGCTCTCCCGGAACGTGCCCTTCACGAAGCGCAGGACCAGCGAACTCTTGCCCACGCCTCCGGCCCCAAACACGGCCACGCGGTAGTCATTGCTCTGTTCCGGCATGTTGCTTGGGACCTCTGACTGTCACCAGGAAGCACCTAGCCGTGGAACCAGACGTGGGAGACAGTTCGTTTAAAAAAAGAAAAAGAAAAGAAAAAGAAGAAAATCTTGAGAAGGAGCACATGACTCTCCTTTGGTAGCTTAAAAAGAATAGGAGGGATATGTTTTGCTTTCATGCTCCCGACATAAGATAATTTGAATTTCATTTAAAAAGTATAGAATTCTAGTAATTATGGTCAATCTCCAATTTTCAATAGGATCGTTGCTCTATTCAGTAGCTAACTAGAGTCAGTCGGTTTCTCCTTCTTAGACCATGGCCCTGAGCATCCCTGTGTCCAGGGAGAAGGTGCCAAGTCAGTCCAAGGGAGGTGGCATCAAGGGAAGGGAAGGGAAAGGGGAGACGGGCATGAAGTACCCTCCAACACACACACACATGCACACACACAACACACACACACATACAACCACAGAGGACCCTTATTGTTTGACCCAAAGTACACTCAGGTCATAATATATGATTTTTGTAAGTACAGGGGTGGGGAGGAGAATGCTGCTAATATTTATTCATGTTTATATTAACCCATGACATCCTCACCACCTCCAGCCCTGGTGTCACTGTCCCCGCTGTGCAGTGGGAACACTAGAAACACAGAAGGCATCAGGGAGTGTGACTTCCCAGACTTCACGCGGCTGGAGACAGGTGGGCCTGGCATACAAACCAAGTGTCCCTGCCCCCCGCGCCCCAGGCCACCTGTACCGGGAGCTGGCGGCAGTGGCTTGGCCACCACCAAGGCTGTGGTGTGGACTGGGTCACTGAGCAGCAAGCATTGACAGGTAACTACACGCTTGGAGGGCCCACTCATTCAAATCCAATTTCAATCAAAATTAAAATGATTATAGGTACTTTCTTTTTAAGAATTACCAGGAGTCATGTTATTGAGGTAACAGAATAAACAGCCACAAGTGGTTGCTAAAATGGAGCAGAATGGGGTTTTTCTTCATTACAAACATTGCCTCCCGCCCAGGAGGAAGTGCGCTGCCCTCACGTATGGATGACCAACTGTCTTTCGTTCTGTCTCTTCTTCGGGGAGGAAGGACATATCACAGACAAAGAAGTAGAGAATTAAGCAAGATCCATTTATTCCCCCCAGGTGGACAAGACTGTGCAAATGTGAAGCATGGAACCCATTTCCTCCAGGAAACCACAGTGCTGCTGGTCACGCTTCCCATCTCTAGTAACTCATGGACCATAAGAAAAGGGACCGCTCAGCAAAGTCAATTTCAGAGGCAAACGATTAAGCGTAATTTCCATGGAAATGAATAGGTGTAACTACGTCCAGTGGCAGGCAGGGCATCGGATCGAAGCCCAGGATGCCAGCATTCTGTCTTCCAGTTTTTCTCCGAGCTTCAGTGTTTGCCTCCAAACCAGCTCAATGAAATCTTCAGCCGTACTTGTGAACACTTGGGAATCCCTCACCAACCAGGAGGCTGAAGAAGCATCAAATGTCCCAGGAAAACACAGAGAGGTATCAGGTAGTTCAAAGACAGCAAAAGGCTTCAGGAAAGCCCACTCTGGAGTTTGGACAATCTATTAAATGCTCACAAGATCATTGCAATCAACTCAAGAGTGCAGAATTATAATACACTGTTCTACATTAAAAAAAAAAAATGCAATGGTCTCTGGGACCTGGCTTGAAACCTCAGAATAAGCCACTCTCTCTTCTTGGGAGGCCGTGTCCACACTCAGCCTTGCCTTGTACTATGGCTATTGAGCTCCAGTCTGGATTGGGAGCATCTGCCTGGAAGGGAATGTGTCTTAAGCTCCGTATCCCAAAATCTCTGTAGGAGCTCTGTGTGAGCTGAGTGTGCAGCTGGCATTGCTAAGGTATCTCCATTATTCCACTGGCAACTGAAATGGAGAAAGCCAACACGAAACACAAACAGGAAGAATCCAGCACTACAGCTGTGCACTTGCCCGAGAGCTATTGACTGAGCTTCCTGGAAAGACCAGGGGTCAGAAAAGCCATGTGCAGAGGGCAGACCTAAGGCAGGGGTTCTGTTCCCATGGGTTGTAGGATTAAGTGAAGCAGGCAGAAATGAGAAGATGACGTCACAGATAATTAACAAAATTATATCACAGTGGTGCCACAAAAGAGAGGTCTGAGGGCAACACATCCAACCTGGGATTCCAGACACGACTGCCCTAAGGTGGTGGCATAGAAGCAGGAATCTGACAGTGGTCAAATCATGAGCCAAGGCAAGAGGAGAGCCCGGTGGAGCCCTCAGGACAGATGCCACCAAGGGCTGGGTGAAGATGCGGAGTGATGAACAGCACATTATCCAGGAGACAGTGCCTCCTGCCGATGTCCAAGGGTGGGAGTAGAGATAATGTTCATGCTGGGCACTAAGCCAGTGCTGCCATCTGGGCAGAGCTGGGCAGGCAGGTAAGCGGTGGCGTGTTAGTCAAGAAGAAAGGCAGGTTTGAAGAAGATGATGAGG
This sequence comes from Meles meles, assembly GCF_922984935.1. Taxonomy (NCBI): domain Eukaryota; kingdom Metazoa; phylum Chordata; class Mammalia; order Carnivora; family Mustelidae; genus Meles; species Meles meles. Next base: position 97,204,383 of record NC_060076.1, read on the forward strand.
AAGCAGCTGTGATTGCTTCAGGTTTGTAGGATAGACAGGTAGAGATAGTATCTGTGGGTGACTGGGCTTTAGTCTGAAAGGTCAGCAGAGAAGTCTAGCCTAGCGATGAATGTGTAGGTCTCATCTACACAGAAATAGCACTATAAAAATTAAAATTGGCCAAGGAGAAGGCAGGTAGTAAGAGAGAAGACCAAATGCCAAATCTGAAGTAAGAGAGCTTGGTGAGTTATCTGCTTACACTCCCTGCACTACAGTTGCCTGCAACAGAAGATAGATGCAATAATAGCACCTTCTTTTCAGAGCTGCTAGGGGCACTAGCAAGACAAGACAAGACCCAGCCCTGGTGTGGTTGGGAACCCAAACTCTCTGGCTACATTTAGTGAGGAATGGGCAGCAAAAGGGATCACAAAGGAGCAGTAGGGTCAGGGGCACAAACTGGAGAGAAGGCACAAAATGCCAAGAAGGCAAAAGAAAAAAAAAGTCAGGGAGGGGATGCTGCTGAAGCAGTATTTAGAAGGAAACTGTAGCTATGAATATCTCTGTTAAATAAGAACAAAGATTGTAAATTAGTAACCTAATCACCCACCTAAACCCAAAGTAAGAAAAATGAGAGTTAGTACAACAAAGAATATAAAAACAATACAGAGAAATCAAGAAACTCAAAGCTGGTTCTTTCAAAATATCAACAACACTAACAAACTTTTTGCCAGACTGACCAAAGAAGTGAGAAGACTCCAGCTGCTAAAATCAGAAGTGAAAGAGGAGACATCACTACAGACCTTGCAGAAATATGAAGTGTTATAAGGGCCTCCTGTGACCTGCCTCATGGTAACATGGTAACACTAGTGGCTCAGATGAGACAGACCCAAACTATCAAAGCTCAACTGAGCCAAAATGGAAAATCTGAAGAGACCTGTAGCAGAGTAGTAATCAAAAAACTCTCCATAAGGAAAGGCAGGTCCAAATGGCTTCACTGGTGAATTCCAGCAAATATTCAAAGGATTAATACCAACACTTCACAAACTCTGCCAGAAAGTGGACTAGGAAAGAACACTTGTCACTGTTTTTGAAGCCCTGATGCCAGCTTGAAGCAAAGATACCACAATAAAGCTACACACCAGTATCTCTTATGAATATATACAAAAATCTTCAACAAAATACTAGCAAACTGAATCCATCAATATATAAATAAGATCGTACATTATAACAAAGTTGAGATTTATACCAGGAATATAAATTTGGTTTAACATTCAAATATTACTATAACATACTATTATCAATAAAAGACCAAAAAATTGATAAATCTCAGTAGCTACAAAAAAGAATGAAGTCGACAAAATTCAGCACTCAGTCATGATTTAAAAAAAAAAAAAAAAAAAAGGATCAAGAATAAAAGGGAATTTCCCCAACCAGAAAAAGGGCACATTATGCAACAGGGCAACTAAGAAAATACTTAATGATGAAAGACTGAAAGTTTTCTCCCAAAGACCAGAAAAAAAAAAAAAAAAGAGTTCTCAGTCTTAGAGCTTCTATTTACCATTTTCTAGGAGGATTTGACTAGAAGCAAAGTCAAGAACATGAAATAAAAGACATCCAGATCATAAAGGACAAAACGAAACCATTTATGGCAGACGGCATAACCTCGTCCATATGAAATTTTAAGAAATCTTCCACAAAGAAAAAAGAACCAATAAACTACCCCTAAAAGGGTTTTGAGTGTCCATATGGAATTCAACTGTATTTCTACATGCTTGCAACGAACAATCTGAGACAAAATTAAGAAACCAATTCCATTTATAGGATCATCAAAAAGCATAAGATACTCAGGAATAAAATTAATGAGGAAGCATAAACATTACACTCCGAAAATTAAAAAATATTGTTGAAAGAATCTAAAAACCTAAAAAAGTGGAAAGGCACCCATGTTTCAACATCAGAGGACTTAATTTTGTTAAAACGACAATATTCCTCAAATCACCTATGGATTCGATACAATTCCTACAAAAATTCCAAATGGCTACTTACAGAAATTGACAAGCTGATTCCAAAATTCACAGGAAAATTTAAAGGGCCCAGAACAGTGAAACAGTGTTGAATGTAGAAAGAAGGGAGAGGGGAAGGGAGGGAAGGAAGAAGTTGGAGAACACATCCTTCCTGATTCCAAACTCATTGAGGGGCAGTAAGCCACTGTGTGCGCTCATCTCTTGATTCTGAAACGGATTCACAGATACAGAGGAAGAGGTCCAGAGACCCCAGCGTGAGAAATGACATGTTCAGTGTTAACAGGGTGATCAGCCAGATTGTTCTGAGAGAACTTCATCTTTTGAAACTATCCTGTGAATGAAATATCAAAAATTTTTAGATATCATAAAAACCGGGACACCTCGTAAGTTTGGATCGCAGACCCAAGTTCAAAGAAAATATCCTTACTGACAGAGTGTGGGGCGGTAGCAGGTGGAGGAGGACTGACAGCGTTTCATGAAATTGGTGTGTCAGGGGCCGTGGAGGGAGCCAGAGCCATCCTTCAGTGCCTTTCGGGGTCACAGGACTAAAGAGATGGCCAGAAAGACAAGCATGGATTTCCTTGGAGATTCAGGGCTTAAGGGAAGGGGAAGGGACACTCAGCCTGGGGTACTGCTGGGGAAAGGGTATCTGGATGGGTCTCCTGGAGACACAAGACTCCCACCCCAGACCAACCCCAACCACCTGTGGTGTTTCAGCTTAAAAACTTTCAAACAAACAAATGAAGGATGACTTGATTTAAAAGATAAAGGAGATTGTAAGACACGCTTTCGTCCACACGCAGGCCCCATCCTTGTCCTTCGGCCGCCTGTCTCTCTTTCCAGAAATAGCCGCTGTTGAAAAGAACGGACACTCAGCTGTCACTTGCTGATGTTCACCGTTATAATTTTAAATAATGCACACGCTGCTTGAGTCATAGATCTCAGTGTCGTGACTTACTGACTGGACCACGTCCTTCTGTGGGATTAGCACAATGCCTTCCTCAGCTGCCTAGGCTTTGTTCGTTCTCTATTTTTAAAGTACAGTATTTCAATTTTCCAGGTATAATACTGACAATTTATTCCAAAATTTATATTAAGTCTTTTGCCTGCAGGATGTTTCTAAACCCTATCAATAAACAGCATTAAAAGGGTTTTGTAGGGACGCCTGGGTCGCTCAGTCGGTTAAGCGCCTGCCCTAGGCTCAGGGTCTTGCGATCGAGTCCTGCATCAGGCTCCTTGCTCAGTGGGGAGTCTGCTTCTGCCTCTACTTGTGTCCTCTTTCTCGGATGAATAAAAGTAAAATCTTTTTTATAAAGGGGAGAGGGTTTGTACAGATTCTTCAAGGCAAAGTAGAGAGTAGGATTGAACCCACTAAGGAAAAGGTCACTGTCAATCAGACTTTCCTGACTGATACGTAATTTTCTGTGTCAGCATCATGGGGGGTCTTAGGTTCGGCTGGGTTTTTCCTCCTCACTTTTCTTATTTTTTTTACCTCGGTGACTCTTAGTTGCCAAGTTTTGGATTTCAGTCTATTATCACCTTCCTTGGGTCCATTTTTGTTTTGGTGGAAACATTGCTGATAAATTCTGACGCCACTGACATTTCTGAGTGCATGCCTTTCTCACCCCATAGATGCAACTCGCAGCTATACTAAGCTCAAATTATGCTTTCCTCAGATTTTAAGGATTCTCTGATTTTTAACCTTATCATCCAGGGATACCATGCGAAAGCCAAGTCAGTAGGAGATTCTTCTCCTAGAGGGAAGCTGGGATCTTCCCTTCTCTTTGGCAAGCTGAGAATATTCTCTACTCTGGGAGTGACATCTCACCGGGATGGACGGAGAAATGCTTTTCAATGGTTTTCTGAGGGTTGGGGAAGCTTCAAAACCCGATCCCCTCACAGCCTGGCCGAACTTTCTTCTCTTTTTAAAAAAGTGCATCATCCGGGCCGCCACGCCTCCTTTCTCTCTAGAACTCCTCCTAGGTGGCGGATGGAGTGTAACCTATTCCTGATTTCTCTAGAATCTTTCCCCTTATTTTCAAACACCTTTCCGGCACTCTGATCTTCCTTTCTCACAGAAGCACTTTTCTTTATCTCAAGAAAGGCCACACCACACCGCCTGTCAATGAGAACGCTAACTGACATTTTGGCTGCTGTCCTTAACACATATCTGAGCTATCTCGGGTTCTGTCTGTCCGTGGTTCACGGCTGTTGTTTTCACGAATGTCTGCTAATCCCTGGTTGTCCCCTGGTTTACGAAAGAATCACCACGTTGGTTGGGAGGGGCAGCTAGAGGGGATCTCCTGGTGCACAGATCTGTCCCCCAGAGCCCGTGCCCTGAGTAGGACGACAGTCTGGATACGTCCCTACTCTCCTTTTTCAGAACTTGTCTGGATTCAACACTCTCTCAGCCCCTTCGACGTCTGAAAAGCTTATACATAGATAAATGAGGGAAAAGGAGGAAATGAGCCATCCCAAAGTGCCATAAAATGCGTGTCTCATACTAAAGAATTCAAAATGAGACATTTTAAATACTGAAACTTAGGTTAGCAGTACAGTATTGTGATTTATGAGAAATACACATTTGATCATTCAGATGATGAAAAGACGTTTTTCACATATATTTGGTCTTCATCGTGGTTCCTGGCGCACAGCTCCCAAAACCCTTGGCATCTCCTGAGTGAGGACAGCCATGGGAGTGTCTTTTAGTAAAAGATCTGGTCTCTAGAGCCATAAAGGGGAAATGGGTGACTTGTTACTGAGGAGGAGCCCGTTCCCACCACACTGGGTTTATGTTAATGAGGGGACCTTTGAGAAGTGCCTGAAGACTGGGGGGCTGGTTGTCAGGGGAACCAGCTGTAAGAGAGCCTAGAATTTGCAGCTTCCCTTCCCCCACCTCCGGGCAGGAGAGATGGCCTGGAGGTGGATGGACTCTGCCAATGGCCAGTTATTTAGTTGATCATGACCATGTAATGCAGACACCATAAAACCCCAAAAGGACAGGATCTGGAGAGCTCCCGGGCAGGGGAACAGGGGGACTGCAGGGAGAGCTGGGAGAGGGGCACCTGGGGGGGCACGGGAGCTCCACCCCCTTCCTCATCCCTGGCCTAGCCCCTCCTCTTCCATCTGCTCTCCCCGAGCTATCCCCTACCTAATAAACCACTGACCTAGTAAGCCATGTGCTTCCCTGAGCTCTGGGAGCCGTTCTAGCAAATTAATCAAACCCAAGAAGGGGGTCATGGAAATCTCCGATTTCTAGCCAGTCAGAAGCCCAGGCAACCATTGGGGCTTGCCAGGGGCCTCAGAAAGGGAGAGCAGGCTGCCTGCAGGGCTGAGCCCTCAGCCTGAGATCTCGTTTCCTCTCGGCTGTGCCGTGTCAGAAGTGAGCTAATGAGCAGGACGCCCAGCTGGTACCTGGAGAAGTACGGGGTGTGGCGGGGTGTGGGGGGACACGGGCCCTACAGGTGCTGTCACAGGGTGCAGAATGACGGGAGGCGAGCCTAGCCTACAGGGCTCAGAGTCAGGGGGAAATGGACTTCGATTTCCTGAGTCACAGAAGTTGCCCATCCAAACATCCTGTGGGAGAAACAGCAGATTCCTAGGAGTGAGAAAAAAGGAGCATGTCGGTAAAACCACAGTCTTCACCTGCATTCTAGCCTGAATTAAGCTTGCTGGAAAAAAAATATATATATATATATTTTATATATTTATATATATATATATGTGTGTGTATAAATATATATATTTAACATATATATAATAAATCATTCAAACCTAATCTCCTAGATTAGAAGAATTCAGCTCATGAAGTGTGAGCATTTGGAAAAGCCTGACCATCTGGGTGCTCTCTTGCCACAAATCCCCACGGATGGTCTGAGATCAAAGGCACGTGCCTCTCCTGAAGACTACATGGGTGATCTCTGCTGGATCCTTGCCTTGGTTCTCCACAATGCCTTCTCCTCAAACACATTCATCGTCTTTATCACAACATTTACACTTTGTTGTTAAACAAATTCCATGTAGGAGAGCGTAACTTTATTTATTTTTAGAATCTTGATTTAATTAAACATTCACTTCATGTCCCTTCTTTGTGGACCCTAAAAAATGACTGATTTGTTAGTGGGAAACATTTGTCAGACATAAGATAATGGGGACCCCACCCCTGAGGGGTGTCAGGAGGAGTGTGTTCTCAGGTACCCCCGCAAGACTCACGGTATCCACAAGAATGAAACAAATGGAGAGACACGGAGACGCAGCTTGGATTGGGGTACGTTATTCTTTAAGGCTGTCATTATTAGAAGCAAGTCATGCCCCACAGCTGAGGCACAGAAGAAGCGTCCACTGGTGTTCGTCTGATGCTGTCCCCTGGACTCCGTGCTCAGAAACGCGATGGAACAAAGTAACATGCATTTTGTAATGCTTTACAGACTGCCAAGAGCCTGACTATATTTGGGGCACTTTCCACTTGCCTCCTTTTCTTCCCAGGCAGGTACGGGAAATGAAAATGCAAATCTTGTGGATAAAAATACCATCATCACCCTGGCCAGAGCATCAGTTACCAGTCGGACCCGCCAAGCCCGATGGTGAGAGCTAACCCTGCGACAGAGTGGATCCCGAAGGAGGAAGGCAGAGGGAACAAGGGAACTCTGCGGACCAGGAGCAAGAAAGCGTCCGGGGCCAGACGTGAAGGCTCAGTGTACAGCCCCATGCGGCCCTGGGCCTTCCTTCGCTGTCAGCCTATTGAAACGGGCCTCTGCGTAGGTGTATGTCCTTAGGTGGGCTTCTAGGTTGAGCCAAAGAAAAGCTGACAAAATCGGCAAGTGGCTACAGAGGCCTCCCTCAGATATGAGCTACTTGTTACTCAGGCCTGAAGGTCTTAGCTAAGAAGCACTGCCGAGTCCAAGGTCATGAAGCTTCAGCCCCATCAATTCTTCTAAGAGTTTCATGACTTTCCTTCTTACAGTCAGGCCGCTGACCCATTTTGAGCTAATTCTTGTATACGGTGTGAGGAAGGGCCCAAGTTCATGCCCCTGTGGCTATCCCGCTGTCTCACACCACTTGTTAAGGAGACAATTCTTCCCCCAAAGAACAATCTTGATCCTCCTTGTCCAAAATCAATCAGCCGAGCCGGTGAAGGTTTATTTCCAGACCCCCCATCCCACTCCGTCGGGCTATTGTCTTCTTCGGCCAGCACCACGCTGCTTGGTCTGCTGCGGCTTCAGCTTCGCTGTAAGTTTTAAAATCCGTAGGTGTGAAGCCTCCAGCTTTGATGTTCTTTTTCAAGATTGTTTTGACTCCTTGGGGCCCCTTGGAGTGTCACACAGATAAGTAAATTGGACTTCGGCAAAATTAGAAACTTAGGTGCTGCAAAGAACACGTTATCCAGAAAGTGAGAAAAGAAAACTCACAAGGGAAAAGATGTCCCACACTCTGATAAGACGCTATCATAAGGAAAAGACAGAGGACTCGCAACTGAGCAGCCAAACGAAAAACAAACCCACCAAAATACGGACAAAGGGCCTGTCTAAATATTTCTCCGAAGAAAACACACCTGTGGCCGAGAAGCACAGGGAAAGACGTTCCACGTCAGTCACCAGGAAAACGCAGCTCAGAGCCACACGGAGTACCCTTCGCACCCGCGGGATGCGCCCTCTCTGAAACCCAAAGAAAAGACCAAAAGGCAATCGGAGAAGACCGTGGAGAAATTAAACAAACATTGGCACAGCAGTCCACTTCTGGGTGTACATCCCCAAACAACTGATAGGTAACAGTACACAGACATGCCGCTAAAATACTGGAAAGATGCTCGCACACCGCGTTCGTGGCAGCACTGACCGCTACAGCCAGCAGGGGGTGCGACGCGGGGTCCGCGCACGGAGGACCTCCAAACCCAACAGGACACACAGGCGATGCATCATTCCTCGGCCGTAATGGGGCCGGAAGTCCGGACACCTGCTACCGCACGGATGAACACCGAGGGCAGCACGCCAAGTGCAATGAGCCAGTCACACAAGGACAGGGATAAGATCCCACCTACGTGAGGTCCCCAGAGTACTCAGATGGGCAGAGACAGAACGCGGCAGGGGTGTGCCAGGCCTGGGGGGAGGAGACCATGGAGGGTCAGTGTCTGACGCGTCGGAGTTTCAGTGTGGGGAGGTGACGGGTTCCGCCGACACATCGTGGTAGGACAGTGTGAACGTGCGCCAGGCCACCGAACTGTACACTTGACAATGATGCACGGAGGGTTTTGGAGGGTGGGGGAGGGGGCTGGGAGGGCCTGGTGGTGGGTACTAAGGAGGGCACAGATTGCATGGAGCACGGGGTATGGAGCATAAACAATGAACCTTGGAACACCGAAAAAGTAAAATTAAATTAAAAAAAAAAAAGAAAGTGATGCAAGCGGTGGATTTTACGTCGCCTGTATTTTAGCACAAGAAAAGTCTGATTGTAAGGGTGAACATTTTTAGCAACCACAGAACTGGGCCCTAAAGACCACATGCAGGACACGAGCACAATGGACAGCAGGGGCAGGCAGACAGTCCCTCTCCCTGCTCACCCACGCCGCACAGTAAAAGCATTAAGGGTCTGATCTGATCTGGCAAAACCAAACAAATATCTAATTTCCCAAGAAGACCAATTAACACTGGCACCTACTTCCTGGACCCACTCTCCTACTGCACCGAAGGTGACGTTAGGCATTGGTCTTTGACACCAAACCCCGTGAGACTTGTGTCCAACATGGAAGCCACTCTCCACGTGAGCTGCGGCGAGACTCAAGGGAGAAGCCTTGCACTGGATTTTGGACCTTAGTATAAAAAAGATGCTGCATACCCCATTCACAGCTGTGAGATCACTGACAAAGTAAGATGATGCTATTTCATATACATTGCATACATTACTTAAATTAACCTCACCTGGGGCGTCTGGGTGGCTCAGGGTGTCAAGCCTCTGCCTTCAACTCAGGTCATGATCTCAGGGTCCTACAAAATCTGTAATGTATCTGAAATACAGGATATACAGAATCCTATAGGAAGATAAATAAGAAATAATAATGCATGAGGAGGCAAGGAACCCATAGGAGAAGTTTCAGAGGACAGATTTGCTACAGTTGAGCCGAAGTACAAAGGTCTCGAACACACTTCCGTGCATCTAGTATTTGCTCTATCGATTCTCTCTCAGTAAGACACTCCGGCACGGGCTCTCTGCTGTCAGTGCTGGCTGGTTGGTGTGTGTTCTCTCCCCACTCCTTGCCCAGTATCGGCACCGTGAAGACAGGGGCCCTGTTGAATTCATTCATCAGGCAACTGCCTCATCGGGAACCCTCAGCACGTACCGAGTGATTATCTGTTGTTGGAATCCATTTCTGTGAGCCAAACAAGGAAAAGCGTACCAGAGAAGATAAATGAGTCCTTCAAAGAAGCAAAATGAAGTTGTGAAACATGGACAGAACACGGACCAATCATAGTTGACAATGACAAGTGAAATAAAAATTTCCAAAAGGAGATGTGCTAATGTTGTAAGACAGAGAACCAGTGTGCGGAATCTATTGTACCGTTCAGTAAGTTCTTACAGCAAAGACGCATGAACCAAACATAGGCAGGAGCCACCGGCGGTCGTGCATTCTGGACACTTGGTTTAATTTCCCCCTATTAACCTATTAACCCCTAAATTGACCTATTTCGTCCGCTCCCCTACACCTACCACCTCGGGGCTTTCCCATCTCGGCTGTTACAAACAACCCTGCGATAAACACAGGAATGCATGTGTCTTTTTCGATTAGTGTTTTCATTCTCTTTGGATAAATTCCCCATAATGGGATTACTGGATCCTACAGTAACTTTCTGAGGACCCACCATACTGGTTCCCACAGTGGCTGCACCAGCCTGGGTTCCCACCAACAGTACTCGAGGTTCCTTTTTCGCTACATTCTCAGCCACACTGATTTCTCGTCTCTTTGATTCCAGCCATCGTGACAGCTCTGACGTGATACCTCATTGTGCTTCCATTCACCTTCCCTGATGACAGGTGAGCTGAGAATCTTTCCGTGTGTCTGTTGGCTCTCCGCGTGTCTTCCTTGGTAAAATGTCTATTCAGGTCTTTTGTCCATTTTTAATCAGATTATTTGAGGGGTTTTTTGGTGTGTCTGTGTGTTGACTTATATAAGTTCTTTACATATTTTGAATATTAACCTCTTCTTGGATATATCATTTGCAAATATCTTCTCCCATTCACTAGGTTGCCTTTTGGTCCCATCAATGGCTCCCTTGGCTGTACAAAAGCTTTTTATTTTGGTGCAGTTCCAATAGTTTGATTTTGCTTTTGTTTCCCTTGCCTGAGAAGACATGTCATAAATACGGTGCTAGGGCCAATGTCCAAGAGATTACTGCTCGCGTTTTCTTTTAGGTTTTTATGGTTTCGGGTCTCACATTTAGGTCTTTATCTCTTTGACTTTATTCTTGTACATGGTATAAGAAAGCGGTCCAGTTCCATTCTTTTCTATATACCTGTCTCCAACTGTGTTTTTAAATATAAAATAAATATTTTTAATTTATAAGAGATAAGAATATATACATTATATTATATATGAGGCAAGTATTTTAATATATATAAATAATATATAACAATATGTAATACACAAAAATAAAACCTTTTTTTTAAAGATTTTATTTATTTATTTGACAGAGAGAGAGAGATCACAAGTAGGCAGAGAGGCAGGCAGAGAGAGAGGAGGAAGCAGGCTCCCCGCTGAGCAGAGAACCCGATGTGGGGCTCTAACCCAGAACCCTGGGATCATGACCTGAACCGAAGGCAGAGGCTTTAACCCACTGAGCCACCCAGGCTCCCCCAAAAACAAAACCTTTAAGATAAGGTTCAAATTCTTGAAACACTTTACAAAGAGATAAGAAGCAACCAGAAAAACGCCGTCTACTGCAGCAGAATGGCTTACTAATTACCTTGTAGCACGGACTAGATAAGTGTTGCCAAATGAAAAGGCAAGTCATGCGTTTATCTTTCATACAACAAGCAACTGTTCTAAATTCATTGCCATTTTCTGTATGGCAGATGGCTTTGAGCTGCCGGCCATCTAGCAGGTATTATGCAAAACTAAGCAGACGTTCTCCATCTCTGTGATGTAAAGATGAAAGTATAAGCATGAGAGAGAGAGAGACACAGGCCCTCCTTTGGGAACACAACTGCCGTATGGAGAGCGCAGTTTGGAGAGAGATGCATAAAACCACTCCTAGGAGAGTCACGTAGATGTCACTGAGATAGTGACATGGGCTGTTCCTGACTTTGTTCCCCCTGACCAGAACAACTAACATCTTGTCAAAAACAAGACGGGGGCGCCTGGGTGGCTCAGTTGGTGAAGTGTCTGCCTTCGACTAGGGTCATGACCTCAGGGTCCTGGGATTGAGCCCTGCCTCGGGATCTCTGCTCAGCGGGAGCCTGCTTCTCCACTTGTATTCTCACTCACTATTTCTGTCTCTCTCTCTCAAATAAATAAACAAAATCTTAAAAAATAAAAAGAACAAGACACCACTGAAAGAATCCTAGAACACGGAGGTGAGGTGGAAACACCCCCCGCCTGCACCCCAGAGCCCAAGACAGTCCGTGGTAGAGGAACCACCACATACAGACCACATCACCCCTTCCCCAGGCCAGCGTAGTCCATGAGGACAGGCCTCCCCTGAGCCCCTGGTTCCTTCAGGGGGGAAGGAGAGCCCGGGAGGGACAACCAGCCAGCCCCAGCACTGTGGGCCACTCTGTGGGAGTCCCTACTCTGATTCACACCATGAAACCTGCAGCAGAACCTCCAGGGCTTACCACTGGGAACCTGTGAACAAAAAATCTGAACAAATCAATTACTACTAAGGGGATTGACCCTGCTATAGTAAATCTCCCAGTAAAGAAAGGCCCAGACCTGATGGCTTCACTAGTGAATGTAAAGGAGAATCACACCAGTCCTTCTCAAACTCTTCCAAAAAAAAAAGAAAGAAAGAAAGAAAAGGAGAGAACACTCAATACCCATAACAGAAAAGGACGCTATTAGAAAAGTAAATGATAGGCCAATACCTTGATGAGTTTAGATACAAAAATTCTCCAAAAAACACTAGCAAACTGACTTCGGCAGCACGTCGTAAGAATCGTTCACCTTAACCACGGGGGGTTTATCCCTGGGACACAAAGATGGTTCCACATCTGCAAATCAATCCCTGTGACAGACCATAGTAACAGAATGAAAGAAAATAATCATACGGTCATCTCAACAGACGCAGGAAAAGCATGGGACGAAATCCAACATCCACTCATGATAAAAGCACTCAACAGATTAGGCGCAGAAGAAACCTATCTCCACATAAGAGGGTCATGTATGGCAAGCCCACACCAACGCCATCAGCGGAGAAAGGCTGAAAGCTTTTCCTCTAAGATCAGGAACAAGACAAACCACCCACTGACACCACTCCTATTCAGTATGGTACTAGAGATTGTAGCCAGAGCAATTGGGCAAGAAAAGAAACAAAGGGCATTAGAATTGGACAGGAAGAATCAAAATTGTCTCTAATTTGAAGATAATACGATTTTATAGAGATAAAATCCTAATGACTCTACCAAAACACTGTTAGAGCTAATCAATGAATTTCACAGAGTTGCAAGATATGAAACTTACATAAAAATCAGTAACATCTCTATACACTTTCAACAAATTTTCTAAAAAGGAAATGTTCATTGCAGCCTATTTATAGTAATCAAGACACAGGGACAACCTTAGTGTCCATGATGAATGAGGGCATGAAGGGGTCATGTAAATTTACACAACGGAATATGGTGCAGGCATTACAACAGCAAGGAACTCTGACCATTTGTAACAACACGGATGGACACCGAAGGTGCGATTCTAAGTGGGATAAGTCAGAAAAAGGTGGATACTACACAATTCCATCTACACGTGAAATTGAAAACGTGCAAACAAAAACCCTTTTCAGACTCATTGAAACAGAGTTTGCACGTGCAGTTACCATAGGCACAGGGTGGGAAAGGGAAAGTTAGAGGAAGGTGGACAAAACAGAGAAGCCTCTAAGTTCTAAGATGTGTGAGTCATAGGGCTGCCTTGTGCGGCAACGCTGACCGAGGCAGTGCCGCCCTGAGATCCGCGGGGACGCTCGTGAAGATGTCAATCTGGAGTTCCATCGCAAGGGGAATATTTTTTTCTTTAAAATCTTTTTTCTTTCTTTTCTTTTTACTATATTTATATAAGAAAATGGATATTAGATGAACCTGCTCGGGTGCTCATTTCACAATGTACATACATCAAATGACGATGCTGTGTGCCCTCAACCTAGACAGTGAATCAGTATGTCCATTGTTTTTTTTAAACAATTGGGAAGAACGAGGCTTCTACTATTACATGACTTGGTCAGAAGCAAGGTGAATGTGTCCCTAAACAGCTCTCCCATCTGCACAACTAAAAACCTGAAAATCAGACTTCTCTCCTAGCACTGTAAAGGTCTTCCAGACGAAGGATTCTCATGGGCGTGGATGCGCGTGATAAAAATGCATGGATGCAATACCCATCAGTCCCATTTCAAGAATGTGGTGCGGACGTCAGAGGGGAACAGAGGTCAGAGAAGGGCTCCCTGCAAAGTGGCCATCTGAGCAAAGATTTGCGAGAGGCAACGGTGTGAAGCCTGGGTACCCGGGGAAGAGCTCCCTGACAGAGAGGGCGTCGGGTGCAAGCACAGATACCAGCGTGACCCATTTTCGGACCACGGAGGAGTCCAGAATGCAGGGAGGGAGACGGGGGAAAGGTCGATGAGGCCTACACGTAATGGGCGGGGACAGGCGATGGTGCTAAGGCAGCATTTACCATGAGAAGGAAGCTGGTCCCTGAGGGATTTTAGGAGAGGAGGACAGTGTGACTCCTGCTGTGGGGGGCCTCCGTGCGGACACAGTGGGGCAGGGTGGAAGCAGGAGGCAGTCAGGAGGTCCCGGCTTGGACCAGGTGACGGTAGAAGAGACGGTCAGGGCCGTCCCCGCTCAGCTCACCCGCTGGGTATATGACCACCAATGCCAACCACACGCCAGCCATGCCCAATGGTGTACCCATGGCCAGGCCTCTGCCCTACACTGCAGCCTTACAGGCCCTCTCCCTGCTGGACCTCTCTGCTTGGATGCCTTGGGGACATCCCAAAATAACAGGTGCACAACTGATTTGTTTATAACCCCTCAACATCTCCCCTCGCAACTTGCTTCGTCTTGGCTGATGGCAATATCCCCTTCCAGCTGTCCGGGCCTAAACCTGCAGAGCCCTCCCGCACCCATCCTGATCTCTGGCACCTCGTGCCCGGTCAATCAGTAGAGCGTGCCGGTGATGTCTCCCGAACACGGTTGGACCTTGCTGCGGAACACCCGTGCTCCCCCATACGTCCCATGACTCTCAGCCAGGTCCCTGAAGCGCTTCCTAAGCAGAGAGCGGGCTTCATCCTCAAGCTACTCTCATCAATTCCCGGTAGGTACGAGACCTTGTCACCTCTGTACTCAAAACCTTCCACTGACCCCCCTGTCTCCGAGAACAGCAGCTAAAGGGCTCACCCCCACGCTCATCCTCACCTCCCCCTGCACTTCCCCAGCTCACTCCAGGCACATGTCTCCTTGTTGCTCCCCGGACAACAGCTTGCAAGCTCCTGCCCCAGGGCCTTTGCACTGGCAGTTCCCTCTCCATGGACCACTCTTCCCCCACTCACCTTCTGCAGACCTATGTTCAAGTATCCCCTTCTCAGACAGTCTCCCTGACTGTCTCAGTGCACGACATCAGCCCTGACCGCAGGGGGGCAGCAATGTGAGGGGAGGCTGGGCCAAGAGGCATGGTCATGGCCACATGCCTTTCAGACCACACTGCACAGCCACTGAAGGGGGCCGGTTGCAGCGGAGAAAGTGGACAAGAGGTCTGTTACAATAAATTGGGCCCAAACACAGGCATCTTGGACCAGAAAGGTGATAGGGAAGACAGAATACAGGCAGAGTGCCGCCAACAGGAATGGATGGTGGTTGGTTGGGGAAGGAGGTCAGATGGGGAGCGGAGGGCAGTAAAGCGTCAGGGAAACTGGTAAGGTTTCCATGTGGCAGAGCCAGAGAGACGGGACCAGACCCTCTCCGAGAGTTTGCTGGGCAAAGGATGGGTTGTAGTGGAGATCGTGAGACCATGAGCTGTGAGCATGTTTGGGACCGTCGAGGCTCACGGCATGTGGGCAGGTGGATGCTATGCACGGCACCTTCTGTGGCCCCGGGACCACGGCGTGCAGCTGGAGGCACGCTGACATCGGGCCTGAAGCCCAGAGTGGACAACATGTCTTGCAAGACCCATGAGGAAACAACAGAGACTCCAGCTCGGAACCTGAGTCTGCAAAGCTCTCGGGAGCATCGGGGCGTGGGAGCAGCTGCACGGAAGGGCCACGTCATGGAAGCCACAGGGGGCAGGGCGGGGAGGAGGGAACCACAGAGCTCTCCCGGGTGATATCTGCACGTGCCCCGAGGACAGACATCGAATGCGGGGCCAATGCTCTTGGAGAAGGACGACGAGCATCAGAGGTCAGGAGCCGACGGGGTGAGCAAAGGCAAGGACAAGGGCGTGGACTCGGGAGCCATGAACCACTGACCTGTATTGATTTGTCCTCTCCACAGCCACCATGCGGGGCAGCAGAATGTGCCACAGAAGTCTGCGGCGGCCACCGCGTGTGGAATCCAATGACAGGTGACCCCGGACAGTCCTCAGCACCACCTGTCTTCCGCAGGCTTCCGGTCGGCACCGGGACCCCCAGGAGCCTTACAGAGGTGAAGAGACCAGAGCCACAAAGACGTCAAGCAGGGGACATGCTTACAGACACAAAACAGCATGAATTCAGGGACAGAGGCGGGACTGCCCGTGGGGAGATGAGCTCAGTCAAGGAACAGAAGGAAAGAGTTGGCAAAAAGAGGAGCACGGATTTAACCAGAATCAGAACACGGAGTCCCTGCAGGTCCCGCTCAAAGAGCAAGATACAAAGAAAAAAAAAATCAATCTTTCAAGATTAGTTGGAGAGTGTATCTCCCAGGTGAGCTAGAAGGGGCCGAGGCCAGAGGCCCCTCCGGAAGCAAGGTTCAATGTCAGACCGGGGCTCCACAACGGCCTCCACAGGAGAGGAACAAAGCCGACCTGGAGAGAGAGCAGAACCGTTCGACGCTGACCAGACGGCGACCACAGCCTGTGCAGCCGAGCGTCCGGACCCTCCAGCAGGGGCGGAGAGGCCCAGACAAGCTGCATCTCGGAAACTCCTACCATCCAGGCGCTCCTGGCCTCAACGTTCAGGTGCGGGAGCCGAGCCTCCGGGGGCTGGAAGGACGGCGGTCGGTGCACAGTGAGGAGGTGGCTGAACCGCACTCCAGCTGAGGCTTAGCCAGCCCTGGAAGGCGTCCCCGCCGGTCCCAACCCGCCACAACAGAACCAGAGCTCAGGACGCTAGAACCGTGAGGAAGGAGGTTTTCTATAGGAACATACACTACGGCCAAGCCCCTTCCAGAATGGTCTCATGTTACTTTAAAATGCAACAGCCATGCTGGGCAGCGAATCACGGATGGCCGCGTATGGTTTCCGACTCAGTCGCCAGAAATAGCTCCTTGCCAAGAGCAGAGACCGGACGGAGACCTGCTGGAACAGGAGGGTCGGTACTGACATACGCAGCGTGCGGCGTAAGAAACCTGCTGCCGCCGGGTGTGGCTACAGCGGCATCTCGTCAAGGAGGGACAGGCATGAGGTGATAGCCGATGCAGGAGAAAGCCGGGAAGATAAACTGCTGGGTCGTATCCCCAGAGTCCAGAGACTATTTCACAGACATGAGTGCTCTGTGAGCTTCAGGGGACAGCTCACGAGCAGGGCGCACTGTGAGAGAGCCCCCTGGTCTTACGTGCGCGTGTGTGCAGCCAGGGCTGATGGCTGGCTAGCACAGTTAGGAAGACAAGTCCGAGATCATACACAAAGGAGAGTGCCATCGAGCTGGATTCTCACTGGGGTAGAGCTGGGCGAGCTGCTGGCTTCGCTCTAGACACAGAGACCTGGATACTGATTATGTCCCCCCTTGCCGAGTGTCCACTGAAGATACAGTCCACATGGAAAGTCACAGGCCTGTGCCTGGAAGACAGTCGGAGGGTGAAGACGACACAGGGAGGAAAGCGTCCCCCTCCAAGGGCTCCTCTGTCCGAGCTCTCGGGAGCCCATGGACCCTTCTGGAACCAGCTTCAGAAATGAAGGGAGGAGAGCTGGGCAGTCTCTGTATTCCCTTACTTCAGAAAACAATCACTTTCCAGACGCTAATTAGCTTTAGAACAACATGGCACAGACTCCTTTCTCACAAGATGCTGCTCTCTTTAAACTCATCCTGGCTCGGAGACAGCCAGCCCAGTGATAGAAATGCCCCCGCCCCCCTCCCTTGCTCGCTGATCCCCAATCACCAAGGCCATCCCGGGGCAGGGTGAAGAAACTCACATCTTTTCATTAAGGTCACTCATTTCTGGTCTTCAAGAAGTCAGTATTCATGGGTCAGTCGATTATAAAGCATTGCACTTCACCAAACTTGACTTAATGGTGTTAAAAGGGAGAGAAACATCGAAAATGCACACGCACACCAGCGAAGGATAATTTGAAAATATCATGCAGTAAATACACACATACGCGCTACTTACTGATTTTACGGTGGGTTTGCCGTGCCTGCCCAGTAAAGGAACTTAAATATGAAAACTGAAAGATCTCCCAAGGGACATGGGGACTGAGTTCCTGACGTCTGCCGTCAGGGACTGGACAAAAGCAGACAGTCCTTGTGCAAAATGGCAACACCCACCCTAGGCCGGCTTCCTTTGTTCTGCTACAGCAGATCCCCAGGCTGCGGCTGGGCTGAAACCACAAGTCTCTCTGCTGGTTAATTCTCAGAGAACCAGGTATTCGACTCAAGGTATCTGACCCAGCCCATGAACTGACCCAATTCTCCTGTTTTGCTGATAAAGAAGTGGAAATAGGTTTCAAGATCTCTTGCTAGCTAGTGGTAGGGAAGGGTAGGATACTGGTCTTATAGCAATGTGAGATTATCTGTATATTTATTTTTGATAGTGTTTACTTGGTTCAATGCAATGGCTTAATGGCTCCTCACCTTTCAGCTTTTAAATTGCTTTTCAGAAAGTTAGCGTTCCATAGCCCTGCCGGTCAGTTCAATAACCACTAGCTGCACAGGCTATGGACCTCTTAAATGGAGCGACTCCAAACTGAGATGCTCCCTACATGTGAGACCTATCATGAAAAAAAAAACAAACAAAAAACCTTGTAAAATATCGCATCAGTATTTTGCATCAATTATATCTTTAAAATGTCACTTCTGAGAGACTGGGTTCAAGAGAAGATGTTATTAAAATTCACCTCACCTGTTTATTTTGACTTTTCTAATGTGATTCTTTGGACGTGGCTCCCACGCTCTACTTACTTTGGACAGTACTGGTTTATAGCAAAATACGTCACTGGTGAAGGAAGAGAAACTTGCACAGCTCGTAATAAAACTAAAGCCCGACGTGACGTCCGTTAAACGACTTCAGGTTCACCCTTACTTGAATACGTGTGTACATGTAACTTGTAAAACCGCATCAGCCCATCATGACGGTGTGACAGCCATCGCCTTCCCTTTTGGTCAAGAGCAGGTATCTTCCTAGCTAAATCCTAACCAAAACCAGCGTCCTAGAAATCCGTTGTGTCTTCAAAGAGACACGTGCTCCTTGTGAGTAGCCATACCCGCTGGAGTGATCCACAGGCAGGCAGCTATCGCACCCACCAGAGAGTGGGACCCGGTGGTTATCTGAATTGGAAACTTGCAGGTCGGCCCTGCACCCCTTATGACTTAGAACCGTGTGCTGGCAATGTCCTCACTCCAGAAAACTGAATGCTCCTCTATAACAAAGACATTTCTCTAGTGCAAAAATTCCCTGCATTTGGGGGAGGGAGCGGCGAGAAATGACGAAGTTGTCCACATCTGTAGGTTAATTACATATCAGCTACGGCAACAAAATTAGGAGAACAAACATGCATTTCCTGTCACAGACACGCTCTCTTTTTGACAAAGAACACTGGTTATTTCTCAAAGGTTCTAATTTTTCAGTAAGACGTGCAGGTAGGCGAGTGCAGACAGCATTCCCTGATTGCTGACACGCCAGATTGCCAGCCGCAAGCATGAAAGCACTCCCACAACTCAGAATTCAATTTGGGTGTTTTCTGAGTCTCTCCTTAGAGAGGAACAACTATTAGAGCTGGAACAAGAAAAGATTCTGGAGGTTTCTGCAATAACCGTGCACGTTTAATTGCTGTCTGCAGGGGTAGCTCAGGAGGAGGCAGGGATTCTAGGTGCCCTGAGACAATCACCTCTCCCGGATCCCTTCCCTGTGCTCACCACCTGGACGATCGCCCCGTTGACCAAACCAACCGCCATGTGTTAAGGGGGATGAGAAGGTTTCCCTGCCTTGTCCCTCCTGGCTCTCTGAGATGAGCCACGGGGCTTCCAGCGTCCCAGCCCACAGGAACGCTGGGCTCCTGCACTTCCAGAGGCAGAACTGTTGACAGTTCGCAATTTCAGGCAATGACCCCCCCCTCCAAAAAATAGTATTATTCCCCCCAAATTTGTTAAATTTATCCTAATTTTACCCTCCCCTTTTCTCTCCCTCCCACTCCACCCCTTCAAATCCAAATGCCACTGGGAAAGAAGTGCATCTGGACTGATCGAGAATGTGAAATGCTCTGGCTTTCTACTGTTACCTAGAAAATCTTCCTTAAAAAGAATACTTTATAGGTTTTTAGTTCAAAGCAGGGAAGGTCTCCTACGCTATGAGGAGCTTCTCGCTTGGAAGGGGGTCGTTCTGACGTTAAGAAGGGCAGAGACGCAGAACGACCCACAAGGGAGACGAGCTGTATCACTTCACAGTCGGAAGGACGGAATCCCACCACGACGCTGTATTTATGTGGCCAATGGAGGGAACTGGGGGGTGCACCGAGCCTCCAGTTTAAAAGTCTCCCAAACCCCCAAGAACGGGAACTGGTTTTAAAGGAGAAAACCAGCAATTTTCTGGCCAGACCCGGGATGGATGGAAGACTCAGGGCGCGAAGCCAGGGCGAGAAGCCAGCCCCGCTTTGCAGGGAGCCCGGGAGCTGGAGCTGGAAGGAGTCATTGTCATCCCCCGGGAAGCCACCTTCTTACAACTACAGAAGGGGTTCGGTCAGCACTTTCCCTGCGCCTGCCCTTACCCCCCGGGGCACAGGGCGAGGGGGCACACAGGAAGAGCTCATGAGAAAGGAGAGCTCTTATGAGCTCCTTTCTTTAAAAGGAGAATTAAAATATATCGCCAGGTCTCAGGCAAGCTTAGACAAGGGCTGCGGTGCGGTGGGAAAACGTGCTGAGCCAACAGCAGTCCCAACGTGCTCTGCATTTTCCTCCCCTCGGACCCATCTCTGAGGACTCTGCAAACCCATTCAATCAACTTCCACAACAGAACACCTGCACCGCAGGCTTTCCTCAAGCACTAACTCCTGTTTGGGAAGGAATCCCAAGGAACGTGTACGAGACGGGTTTTCTTTTTGCAGGAACACGTTATGGACGAGGGGGCCGGGACGCAAGCCCTCGCGGACACGGATACAGAAATGCAGCTCTTCCCCCCGCGGGCCAACTCCGCCAGCCCGACTGCTGACTCGCCCTCCCAGATGGCGGCGATCCCTTTCCCTGGGGCTCGCCCCGAGGATGGCCGGGCCGTCGGCGCCCCATTGCGGAAGCAGCGAGGCCCCAGCGAAGGAGGGGGGATCCTTACCTGAGGAGCCGCGCAACTCTGCCCGGAGCCTCTCCCGAGCTCGCCTCGCATAGGACAGGGCAGCGCAGGCGGTGCGCGCCGGGCTCCTCCCGAGGCAGGCGGGGCGCGCGCTCCCCGGCGCCGCCGCCGTGACGCTGCTGTCAGCTGCTCGCCCGCCGTGCGCCCCGCGCCCCGCCACCTGCGCCCCGCGCCCCCGCGCCCATGCGTCCGCGCCCCTTCGCCCCGCGCCCCCCGTCCCTGCGCCCCGCGCCCCCCCCCGCCCCTGCGCCCCGCGCGCCTCGCACTGGCTCCCCGCGCCCCCGCGCACCTGCGCCCCACGGGCTGCCCGCACCTGCGCCCTGCGCCCCCCGCGCCCCCGCGCACCTGCGCCCCGCACACCACGCACACCCCGCACCTGCGCCGCCCAGGCCGGCCGTCCTCCCGCCTTCCTCCTCTCGCTCGCTCTTCGATCGCCGACTTCTGAGCCCTGCCAGCTGCTGCAGCCGCCGCTGCTTTTGCTCAAATGGCGCCTGCTCGCCTCCCAAGAGCTTTTAGGTGCCGCCTACTGCATGCTCCTGGAATAGACGGCCAGGGCTGGGATTTTCTGAGAATTCAAGGAATTAAAATCATTCCGTTGAAAGTGCGCCGGGTTCTTTTGTTTTAGATCCTTCGCATCTGCTGCTGTACGCGCTACGAACCACCCAAGCTTCTCTTGCAACATCCAGATACTAAATTAGAAACCTGCTCAGCGAGAGGGCAGGTGCAACCGGGCCGTGCCCAGAGCCACCCACACGGCGCAGGTTAGTACGTTCTCATTTATAGGCTCCTGTGACAAAAGCTCCATGGGCATTCTGGGGCTGGACCTGCCTTTCCACTGAGCAGCTCCCCATTAGCGCTTGGCGGAAACTACCCGGTTTATCTTCTAGTGTGGATAAGCCGTGTTCTCTGAGAGGCATTGATCGGAAACGGGTGAATCAGCGGGATGTAAGATTTATGGCCAACAGTTTGGTGCCGACAAGTTCTCAGCGCTTGCCTGTGACACTGATAGGCAGTAAACTGCAGCTGAGGAACAGTCCTTTGCCCTATTATAACTCAGTCTTTTTGTTTTTAATACCAGTTTTCCCAAGAGACTCAGGCGGTGTTCAGTTGTTCTTAAAATTTGATTTAGCTCATAGAATCCTATTTACCTGTTTAAACCTGTCTTGAATGTCTGTATCATTTCAAATTGCCCTATCCTTTGATGTTCATTTCCAAAGCATGTTCCTGCATTATTCACAGGAAATACATGATTTTAAAATCTTACTTAGCATGATAATTATAATCAAGAAAATCTGTTTTTTCCACTGGTTCACCCTCATCTTGACCTAGGAGCTAAGGCCATTGGAATGTGGGGGCCAAAGTCACTGAAGGTTGCTATGGGCAAATCTACCCCCTTTTTAATGATGCAGGAGAGTGGGGTGGCCATTTCAGCAGGGTCTCCTCAGGGGAGACCCTGAGCTACCCAAGGGGACAGTGCAGGGATGCTGATGATTTCTGGAATCCGAAAGGACCTCACAGGCTAACAAATCAAGATGTTGTTTTCCACAACAACCTGAAACGTAGGTTACCAGGTTAAATGGTAAAAATAAAGTTGAGGACTAAGTAGGGAATGGCAAAGGAATTTAACAGTGTGGAAGTATTGAAGGCAGAGAGCCCGTCCGAGCCCAGGGCTGGAAGGAGCGAGAATCTGGAGCTGGGGAACGAGCCAGGGCATCCTGCACGCTGCCGGAGAACCTGCACTTCGCCACCTACAATCATTATTTGTTCTGAGAATGTGCCGCACGGGCCCAGGGCCCTGTTGAAACAGGAGCAGCACGCTTCAAATGATGTCTTTGCCCTCCCTGTCATTCCACAAGCCCTGACTTTCCACTGGCTGGAAGGAGCAGCTCGCTTCTAAAATCTGACTTTTGTGAGGTCCTCCATGAGCTCTCTAAGCCTGCTGGACGTGGGCAGCATCAGGCCAGTGTCTCTCAAACGCTTCACATGTTCAGCACGGCCAGCTGAGCCTCACCCCAGGTTTTCCAAGTCAGCGGGAGTGGGGTTCCACAGCATGCAATTCCAACAGGTTCCCTGTCGTGCTGAGACTGTTTCGAGCAGGGACCCACTGAGCTCGGCCATTTAGGTAATGCAGAGACTGATAACAGTTGGTGATGCGTTTGGGTCAGAGAAACATGCATACTTCTATTTTCTAAAGCAAAAACCGGATTAGCCAGCCCAGCATCCCTCAGTTAGAGGAAGGCTTGTCCTTCTCCCGGAATCACACGTGAGCCCCCAGGACCTTTTGGGGGAGGCTGTAAAAGGAACTTTTTCAGCTATGGCCCCACTTTACACTCTGCACCTAAGTCTTGGCTAACCCTCCCTCTGGGTGGACACACTCTCCCCTTGCCCCCAAGACAATGCAGGACTCGAGGGGCAGAAGACCTTTCTGCAGAGAACCGTCCTGCAGCCGGTGCCAGCCATGCCAGGCTCCCAGCAGGGTGGGCGCAGGGCACCCGCTGAACCCAACCCAACCTCACTGTCGCCCTCTGCTGGTCACCTTTGTGCATTACACAAACCGCCCAAGGGGCCACACCCCCTTGCTCCTCCCCCAAGCCAGCCTGGCTCCGTCCAGGAGCTGATGTCCCAGGGGTTGGCTGCTGGGCAAGCACACTAATGAAAATGAAAAGACACACCTTGGGACAGTGCTCCTTCCGTGTGTCACTGGCTCACTTTCCTCCTGTTTTCTCTGAGACACCGGCCGGGGCGCAGCAGTGTGGGCCGCTGGGAAGGTAAGGGGCTTGCGCATCTCAGCCCCCGCAGACCCAGAAGCTGAAGGTGGGGGCTGCGGCACGTGCTTACCAGACGAGCCGGGCCCCCGGGGCCAGTGGTAGTTTGAAACCTGCTGCACTAACGTACGCGCTTGATCATATTTTTAACGAGCGCCATGTCAACCGATCTCCTTAAAATTGTAGAAAAGGGGGCGCCTGGATGGAATGTGCTAGCCCAGCGCCCTCCGCCCCTGATGTTTCTGACCTTGCAGGGGTCTCCCAGGGTCGCAGCCCTCAGGCCCCGGTCCATGCAGCTGTCCCTTCTAAGGGCTTACCACATAAGGGTGGGGTGCAGGACACCGCCGCAGGGAGGACACCATGTCTCCCAGTGGCCATGCCAGTGGTCAGGGCGTCCACGTGCAGACCTGGCCCTCTCCAATCCAGACTTCCTCCCATGAAGCCTGATCCCTGAGCGGGCCAGACCTTACCTACTAAGTCCCTAGCCCTGCAGTGTAAAAAGCCTTGTATATCTACTCAGAGAAAGGGAAGCCTGGGCCCCAGAAAATGAAGTCTTCCCACAAAAGGCAAGAAGAAAATGAAGTTTTCTTTTGATTTTTGTCCATGAGTTCACTGGCCCTGACATTGGGTTGGCCCTTCGGAGAGATGTCCCACATCCAGAACTGCTGTGGGATTAGTCATCACAGGCTGTCCTCCTCCAGGCCCTTTCTGAGGCCATTCCCAGGAAGGAAGTCAGCTGAGAGCCTTCCGGAGCAAGACGCTGAACGCGGGAGCGCCAGGCTTCAGTCCTGGACTGTGGCTATTGTTGCGCACTGCAGCAGTACCTCAGCATCCAGGGATGATGTCCAGAGACGGGCGTCCCCTCTCTGTGAGTGAAGAATTTCAAAGGCAGGTCTTTTTCACAGAGGGTGAGGCTCCTTCGTTATTCCCTTGGTTTTCACCTTGGTTCCCTATATTTCATCCCCTTTAGGCTCTACCCAGCTGTCCTGGGTGCTTTTAAGTCTAAGGAGGCTTTGCCTCTGTTCTTCCTCCCACCCCCAGTGCTGCTGTGACAGGCCCAGGCATCCCGCTTCCTATCTGTTCCTAATCTTTTCAGCCTCCCGAGGCTACAGAGATGCCAAAGCTGACGTCTGTTCCCTGTAATCTCGAGAGTTTCTCATCCCTGCCTTATCTAAGGTTGACCTCGTTCTCTAGGTCTCCTGAAATACTAGTGAACACACACAGATGAGGACAGCCATGAAATGTGGCTCTGTGCTCTTAACCTGCCCTGCCTGTCCCTGGATGCAGCCCACCAACACCCAAGCTTTCCCTCCCCCCAAACCCTCCACCGCGTCTTCTGAGACACCTGCGTCTTACCCATCAAGCTTCCCTGCACTCCAGACTTCTTTGTAGAAGCCGGCCAGCCTTTGGCCTCATGAAGCCCTGGCTGTGGACCCGTCTCCGCACCTCCTGTAGCCTCTCAAGCAGAGACAGTCTCTCCTTCCGTGCTTCATTAGCTCCTTAATCCCAGAGCCGTGTCTCCCAAGCCGTAGCTTTGGACCTGCAGGATCCCACCTCCTTCTGGACTATATCAGCCTTTTCCCTTCATCTTGCTGTCCTTTGCGTCACCTGTCATGCTTTGGGTCTAGTGGGCTTCCTCTCCGTGTGGATCCAGGACCATCCGGTCACCCCACTCTCTGCTCTCTTATGTCCCTGGTCTCCTTGTCTCCAGTGACTTTCTTCTCTCCCGCATCCTGCCCGCCGGGTGCGGGGGTGAATCGCAGGACAACAGGAAACCAGCTTCCAGCACACCCCCTTCTGCCTCTGTCAGCCCTCCCTCCTCCTCGGGAGGCCCCGTCCTGCCCTGAGCTCAGGATCACCTTCCTTGTGTCCCCTTCCTTGTAAGTGTCCGCCTTTCCCACACGTCATGTTCCCTTTTCTACCCACAGAACATGTGGAGAAACAAGTTTGCTGTCCCCCCTCACTCTTGTCCTCTCTGAAGAGCCAAAAAGATTAAAGATGGCCCTGGTGAGCCTGAGCCACTCCTCTTCGCTGGTCATGATTTCCAGTCTGTTCCGCCAGCAGGCAGGAGGAGCGGAGCAGGCAGACCCCGGACTGGCAACCCAGAGCTTTTAGACTCCAGCCGGATTTGATGTCGACTCACAAGGCACTGCAGCTTCCTCTCCTACCCTCTTCCTCTGCTCTCAGGGTCAGCTTGACTGGCCTCCTCTCAGTTCCCCAAATGCTTCAAGGCCTTCCTCCCATCAAGGCTGCTGCACGTGTTTTCATCGGCTCTGTGGGCTCATCAGGCCCAGGCCATTCCACTCAAACCCACGGCTAAATGTGTTCTCCGAGGAGGCCTTCCCGGCCACCCGATTTAAACTTGCAACCCCTGCTAAGAGCTGAATTGTGCCCTCCCCCCAAAATACAAGTGACATACTCCTACTAATAACCCAAAGTGTGACCTTGCTTGGAAATGGGTTCATTGCAGAAATAGTTAAGATGAGCTCGTACTGGAGGAGGGTGGGCTTTACTTCCATTTGACTCGTGTTCTTCTAAGGAGAGGAGGGAGCACAGGGAGAGGACAGCTGTGGGGCAATGAAGCCAGAGACAGGAGTGACACATCGACAAGTCAAGGGATGCCAAGAATTTCTAGCAAATACCAGAAGCAAGATCACTCCGCCGGGTTTCAAACGGAGCCTGGTCCTGACAATGGCATGAAGCCCCCAGACCTGTGCGTTCCAGTTTCCAGAATTCTAGCCTCCGGAACTGGGAGGCAACAGATTTCTGTTTCTTGATCTCTCAGCCTGGAGCATTTGGTTACAGTAAACTCTGACATCTCCCATCACCGAGCCCCCAGATCCTGCTTCCTCCACAACCTAGAGCAGAATGAGTCTCCATTTTGTGTTTATTAGCTCTTTTACTCGTTCATCTCCCCTTCCCCCTTAGCTCGTAAGCGAGACGAAGGAGGGCAGCATGCACGTCTCATTCATCGCAGTCCCAGTACCTTAAGCCGAAACAGACTTGAGTGGGCGAGTGCAGAAATGCCCCCTCCGCCCCACCCAGTTCTGGACGAGTGAGGGTGATACGTGAGTCCAAAGACTCACGCAAGATGGCAAACCGGGGAGCCCCAGGCCCTTGTTCCGCTCCGAAACACCAAGTAAACGACAACAGTCTGAGCGAAATATCTCTGTGAGAACTCTGGAAACCAGTCGAGGATCTGTGGCAACCCAGTGAATGCCCAATCAAGAAAACGCCACACTAGAAACAGCAGGAATTGTTGTTCCGATCACCCTGACCCCAGCTCCTCTGAGCAGGCTGCGGTCCAGAGGAAGCCACCCAGTTCCTAGTACCTCCCCTGGGACAGAAGGATGAGTGCTGTTTGGTTGTTGTGTTCTCAACTTTTGGCAGGCTGCCTGAAGGACAAGGCTTCTGTCTGGCCTGACTCATATGGGAATTATGGTGAAAGGGTTCAGAGCACCCCAAAACAGGTCACTTTGACATAGGGATTATTTTGAACTGAAGGCAATCAAGAACTAGAAAACTCAAGAAAACATCCTTACCTGCCCCTTACCTGCCTAAAGTAAGGTCTAAATTTTCCCTGTTTGCAAAGGAAATCTATAAGGGAAATTCCCATTAGAAAAAGAGCCTGTACCAGGAAGAGAGCTATTCTCAGAGACAATTCTTTTTCCTGAGAGAGTCTTATTGCATAAAAGTGCAATATTTATTACTTACATTTTCTTCCCTCACATTCCCATAACTTCTTCTCCTCACTCCCACCTAGACACTCCAAACCCCTGCCTTCCCTAATCTCTGATAGAGAAGTCTCAGTCACCTAGCTTCCACCTCAAATTTTATATTTTTGTGAAACTCCCATGCACACATGTATAATGAAAACTTTTTTTTTCTTCTCCATGAGTCTGGCTTCTTTCCATGTAATACTCAGACCAGCTGCAGAACATAGAAATATAGAAGCAAAATTTCATCCCCTACAGCAACAGAGGTCATACATCAGGTCTGAGGATGCTGAAATTCATGGCAGGTGTCACAGCACCTGAAAACTGCAGGGAGACTACAGATACAGAGTGCCTGGGAGCTGAGATCAGAGGCAGAGGAACATGGTAGAACATCTATGGCCTTGGGAAAACGCTGGGGTAAATCTTTCAGGGAAACTGGGGCATTTAAAAGCAGTCAGGCATAGGGCAGACTCAGGATAAAGTACATGCACGGTCCCAGGAAAGACACATGCCCAGAAAAGACCCGAGAAGGTGTTAAGCCTGCACCAGGCTAATTAGTAAAGGTCTGATACTGCACGTAGCCAGTCTGCAAAGAGTGGGAACGATAGCTGTTTTTTTCCAAATGCTCAATTTTCAACAAAAGTTCACAAAGCATAAAAGAATTAGGAAAAGATGGCCCATTTAGAGAACTAAAATAAATCTCCAGATATAGACTTTAAAGAAATAAGGCTTCAGATTTACTAGACAAAGACTTTTAAACTACTGCCTTGTAGTACTCAAGAACTAAAGCACAACATGGACAAAGAATTAAAGGAAATCACAGAAACACCCTATGCACAAAATGAGAATATCACCAGAGATCAAAATTACAAAAAGAACCAGACAAATTTTGGACCTAAAAAATACAATTAAAAAATTGAAAGCTCATGATAGAGCTTCAATTACAAACTCAAACAGACAAGAGAAAGAATTAGCAAACCTAAAGGGATGTCATTGTAAGTTAACAAGACTGAGAAGTAAAAAGAAAAAAAAAAAGGAAAGTGAACAGCACCTATGGGAGCCAGGAAGCAGATTAATATATTCGTGAGAGAAGTCCCAGATGGAGCAAGGAGAAAAAGGGGCAGAGAGATTATTCAAAGAAGTAATGACAAAGATTTCCCAAATTTGAGAAAATACATGAATATATAAATACAAGAAGCAAAGCAAACTCTCAGTAAAATAAATCCAGAGACTCACACTGAGACAAATTATAATTCTATGAGGCCAACATTCCCCTGATAATTCAACATGGCAAAAGCCAGACACAGAAAGCCCACAGCTAACATCATTCTTAATAGGGGAAAGACTGGAAGATTTTCCTCTAAGATCAGGAAAAGGATACCAGCTTTGATGACTTCTATCAATATAGTCCTGGAAGTTCTGCCCAGAGCAATCAGACAAGAGAATGAAATCAAATGCAAATTTGAAAGGGAGAAGTAAAATTATTTCTTTTTACAGAAAATATGATCTTATCTATAAAAACAAAACTAAACTAAAAATTACACACACACACACACACACACACACACACACACACACAGAAAAAAACCTTAGAATTAATAAATGACTTCAGCCAAGGTGCCTGGCTGGCTTGGTCGGTAGAGCATGCTAATTTTGGTCTCAGGATCATGAGTTCAAACCCCACGCTGGGAATGAAGCTTATTTATATAGAATATAAATAAGGAAGTAAATAAATAAAATGAATTCAGCAAAGTTCAGGATACAAAATCAATACACAAAGTTACATTTTCTATACTTCAGTTAAAAAAATTCAGTTGCATTTTTATACACTAAGGATGCAAATTCTATAAAGGAAAATTAAGGAAGACCATTCAATTTACAATAGCATACGACAGAACAAAATATTTATGAATAAACTTAACCAAGGAGGCAAGGTTTATGCCCTGAAAACCATGAAACGTTGCTGCAAAAATTTTTAAAGACACAAATAAGTGGAATGGTCATGGCTGGATGAATGAATATTATAAGATGTTGACACTAACCCAAAGGAATCCACTGTTTCAGTACGGTTCCTTTCAAAATACACACAAATCAATCCTAAAATCTGTATGGACCTCAAGGTCCCCTGAAAACCAGGAATAGCCAGAACAATCTTAAAAAAAAAAAAAAAAAAGAACAGAGTTGGAGATCTCACATTTCTTAATTGCAAAACTTATTCCAAAAGCTACCACAATTGAAAGAATGTAGCACAGCCATAAAGATAGACACATGTAGACACATGGGCTAAGAGAATGGAATAGACCTCACAGGTGTGGTCAAATGATTTTAAATAAAAGTACTAAGATCACGCATTGGGGAAATGAGAGTCTTTGTAATAAATAGTGTTGGGAAAACTAGACATCCAAATGCAGAAGCATGAAGTTTAACCTTAACTTATACCATATGTAAGAGTCGACTCTAAATGGATCAAAAATCTAAACAGAAGATCTAAAAAAAATAAAATCCTTAGAAGAAACTATAGGGAACACTGTCATGATATTGGACTTGCCAGTGACACCCATAGATATGACATCAAAAGCACAGGAAAGCTGATTACATCAGAATTTAAAATCTCTGTGCATCAAAGGACACAATCAAATAGTAAAAATGCAGCCTATCGAATGGAAGAAAATATTTCCAAGCCATATACCTGATAAGGGGTTACTATCTAAAATATAAGGAACTCCCACAAATCAAAAACAACAACAAAACAACCCAATTAAGAAATGGGCCGAGGGAAATTGGAAGGGAGAGGTGAACCATGAGAGACTATGGACTCTGAAAAACAACCTGAGGGTCTTGAAGGGGCAGGGGGTGGGAGGTTGGGGGAACAAGGTGGTGGGTATTAGGAAGGGCACATGTTGTATGGAGCACTGGGTGTGGTGCAGAAACAATGAATACTGTTACAAATTTTAAAAAAGAAAAAATTTAAAAAAAGAAAAGAAAAAAAAAGAAATGGACCGAGGATTTGAATAACCACCTCACCAAAGAAGATATACAAAGGGCCAGCATCGGCATGAAATGATGCTCAACATCCCTAGTCATTAGGGAAATGCAGATCAAACCACAGAGAGAGATGACCTCACACCTGGTAACATGGCTAGTAACAGAAGTAACAAGTGTTCGTGAAAATGTGGGCAAGTGTTTGTGGGAATGTAAAACCCAGAGCAGATCCCAAGAAATTAGAAACAGAATTATTAAATGCTCTCTCAGTCCCACCTCCGTATGTATGCCCCAGTATTTGAAGGTAGGGACGCAAACAGATATTTGTACACTGAAGTTCACACCAGCGTTATTCACAGTAGCCAAAGGCAAAAGAATGCAAACGTCCATGACAAATAAATGAACAAAGAAGGTATGATATATACATGCAATGGAGTGCTGTGCGTCCTTGAAAAGGAAGAGGGCTCTATGCTACAGCATGGATGAACGTTGGGCGCATTATGCTTAATGGGGCAAGTCCGACCCAGAAGCATCTGTGGCATGATCCCAGTTATTTGATGTACCGGAAGTGAGTCGCATTCAGAGATGGGGGAGGGGCGTCACCAACGTGGTAGCACAGGACATTGCCAATTGCAGTGCATCTCCAGAGACCAGCTCACCACTAGGCAAGACTGTGAAAATTTCAGAAGCTGTGGCTAAGGCCGAAGCTTCCCTCTGGAAAACAGAGACCAAGACAAACCTCGTAGAAGGGGGAGAAATAGCGACCTTCTGACCGCATCACTCCTCCCCCGGGTTGGCCCAGGGACAGAAGGAGAGGGCTCCCCTGGCCTCTGGTTTCTCCAACGGGAAAAAGAGAACCCCATGTCCATTTGGCTTCCCCAGAATTATGGGATTCTTCCTGGGAGGCCCCCTGGGGTCTCACCTCACCAGGACCACCAGGAGAATGTGCCAAGTTCAAGCACTAGGACCAGACAGCGGCAGCGGGGAGATCGAGTTATAGAAATCCGTGCTCAGATCTTGGGGTCCACATGTTGTGGCTTTCAGCAGTGGCTGATCAGGGACCCCAGCACATGCACAGAGGGCTTGGCCAGCAGTTCTGCTTGATGTGAATCCTCAGCCAATGGCCCGTACAGGTATGAAGTCCATCTACCCGCCCTGCCCAGCCAGGAGGGCAAATTTGCCCACTTCCACCCAACCTTGGAGGATAGCCTTCTGTCTTGCCCTTCTGGGAAACACGGCCACAGAACTGTGGCAGCTGCACCACACGGCCCGCCCAGCCCACCTGGACCGTAAACACAGCCCAACCAACCTCCCTGCAGAGCCTCCAGGACCACTCCTCCAGGGAGAGCAGTCAGAGATATTCAACAGCCCTGGGAGTCCATCCTAGGGCCCACCTAGCGGGGAATGGCCCAGCTCTGAAGCATCTAAGAATCTGTGTGACCCTGGGCTCTCAGAATTGAAACCTTTGGTTGTGCCCAAGATCAGAAATAGTGAAGGAAAGATGCTTCCAGGCTGGGAGAAAAACGTGGATTCGTTTCTAGATACCATTCTTTCCCGTGTGGTGTCCGGGTAAGTTATAGGTGCGCTCCGATGACCGCCGGGTTCCACAGACGTGTCTGCTCGCGTCCCACTAGTCCTGGAGAGAGAGAGGTTGAGCCGGTTGGGTCTTGGATGGGGACTAGACCCCACTGATGTGTGACTTCTTCTCCTGACTTTGTCCCTGCCGGCTTCCACGGGTGCTGGCCTCACTCGGCAACCCCGGGTTCCTGACCGCCGACGGCACCCCGCTCTCCTGGAGGCCCCCGGGAGTTGACTGGGGACCTTCTAAGGATCCACTACTTGAACCCTCAGGCTTTGGGTAACTTCCCTGGGCCTGAGAATCCTCATTTAGGGCGAGGGGGCAGCTCCTATAGGCTGACCTTAGAAACAGTCTCACTGAAAACAATCCTTTGATTATATGCGAATCTTTATTTCTGGTTGCCATGTGCCTTCACGGCAGTGAAAAGATAGCTAGAAGGTGTCCCTTGCTGTCCATGAGTGAGGCGGACACATAATTTATCACCAAACTGGGACACTTCTGAGGCTGAAAAGAGTGATATTAACAACAGGACAGGAGGTGAAACCCAGAACCGTCCTGGGGAAACTCGGATCTACTTACGATGATTTTAAGATCAATATTAGCATGAATTTTAGATGTTCTGCCCTGGTCCCTCATAGCTGGTCGGATTCAGCCCTGTCCTTTCAGGAGGGGCGATGCTTCAGCTGGGAGGTGTTTTAACGCCTGTCTTGCGTGAAGGACGCCTGACTTGATAACAGGACTCTGAGCTGTAAATTGAAAATGGAACTCGTTCAGTTCTTAGGAACCCACTTATACCTTAGCTCACATTTTGTACAATGTTTGCGAATAACAGACTCATAGAAAGCCCGAGCTGGAAGAGGCCCCAGAAGGTCAATTAATTATTTGAGCCCCTTCTTTTGCGCACAAGGCTCTCCTGTGAGAACTTTGACAAGCGGCTGTGATCCTTCAGAAGCAGCTTCTTGAGGGCATCTGTGCAGAGTTCGGACAAGGGAGCCGGCATGTCCGGGGGCCCCCAGCCCCAGGACCTCACTCCCCGGGTAGGCAGGGTGCAGAGAGGAACACGGGTGCGAGCAGGGGCCCATGACAGTCCCTGTGCCAAAAATCCACCAAGGGGGACCCAAAAGAATTTCTCAATCTCAGCGCGAGTCTGGAAGCATACAGGGGTTTCGTTTTCAAGGTCGGAGGCCGAAACGTGCTCTATTTAATAGTTTGTCGGCTTGATTTATTTCTTTTAAATATTTAAGTGCAAAGATACGCCCTGTGGGCCTCTGTGCTCTGGCCCAGTGTGTGCCAAGGTCAGGACAGTCTGTCTTGAGTTGGGGGCCCTCGACCCCCCGCGGGGACCGCTCACTCCATTTCTGGACACAGCCGACTGTTAAAAGGATTTTTTTTTTTTTTAACTAACACCAAAACTTGTATCTTTCTTAACATCCGCTCTCTGTATCCTCACCCTATTTCTATACAATTCTTCAATAATTCAGATTTCTCCTAACTTAGAACAGCTTCCCTGGCTTCTCTTAATTTACCTTTGATTTACTGTCAAAAGCGTTCCTCGGAGCCGTAAGGAGTCACGTGGAGTCTTGCGCAGCTATAGGTCACTACAAATTTACACACTCGATTTGCTCAGTGAGTTCCATGTGAGTCCAGGTATGGGATTTTACAAAGAGAGGAAAGGTCCAGAGAAAGGGGGTGATGTTCATAAGGTCCACAAACTCGCAGTGGACAGAGCGGGTCTTCAGCTTGGCTCTTCTTGGTAACTAGCTCTTTGGCCCCACAAAGTTTTGAGACAGAAAGAAAGGGATTTTGAACTGTAAAAGCTGCCCTTTCATCATGAAAGGCTGAATTTGGCTTTTCTCATAAGCTCTGAGGAGGAACGAAGTCCGGGTGTGATGTAAGGGAGGCTCGGCGCCTCGAGTAGGAATCTCTGATCTGGGCGGTGGGCGGTGAGGAAGGGGAGGTGAGGACAGACAGACAGGAGCAGGTGCAAACAGCCAGATGGTCTATGGCTCCAAGCAGCGCCTCTGCGCGGGATGCGGGTGGGAGATGGGGGCCTCCAGGGCTCCTGGGTTCGGGGGCGCTGGCTCTGCACGCCCACTCTGCCCCTGGCTGTGTTCAGCTGCCTTGATGGCGGTGCGGCAACGGGGGATGGGACGCATGCTATGAAGAGGCGGCAGAGGGTTTTGGGGTGACTGCTGAGAGTAGAGAGGAACCAGCCCTTGGAGAGGCTGCTCTCGAGGTAGCTCCAGCGGGCTTCTTAGCAAGGATGAAGGCAAGTGCAAAAGATCCACGAGGTACAGGAAGACCCCTTATCAATTCTGCAGAGTTCTGCAGCCTGAGCACAGCGCCAGTCCGCACCCCACCCACAACTTCAGAAAGCTGTTCAACGTGGGGGCTGGCGTGCTGGCGGCCCAGGGCCCTGGAGCCCTGAACCCTCTCCCGTCCGCAGGAGAGAGCTGGGGAGGGTTTCATTCTCTCCGGTAGCAGGGGAGAGCTGGGGGGCCGCAGAGACGGGACACGCCCCGACCACAGAAGGGGGCGCCCACCTGCAGGTTGTCCCGGGAGAGCCGGTGGCCCTGTGTCGGTGCCTACAGCCCAGCCCCAGAGCACAGCCTGCAGGAGGGAGCTGCGGCCCACTCAGCCCAGCAGGACTGCACACTCGTGCCCACCGGTTCTGCTGGGTGGAAGCTGCGGCCGATCCAGCCCTCCGCTCAGACCCCAAGTCCTCCCCTGGCCCTCGCTCACAGTCCGCTCTCACCCACCATTTCTCCTTGTGGGAAACCTCTTTCCAGGGACGCCCCCGGGCCGCTGTGTTCTGTGCACGCTTCGTCTGCCGTCTCTCAAATGCTGCCTCACTGGGGCCCTGAGACTCCGCCACTGGGATTCCTGGGACCTCCCACGGTGCTGATCCCATCAAGGCATCTTACCTGCTTTCCAGCACCTGCAGAAGGCTGACCTCCCACCCTCCTGCAGTTCACATCTGCCTCGCTGCCCCCTGCCCCCATTATGGCCTCCAGAGGCTTGTCTTCGAGGAGCGCCAGGCTGACCGCACGCTCCCTGGGCGAGCGCGCCTCCCCTCACAGCGTGCAATGCCTCGTGTCCCCTGATGCCTTTAACATCCCGGTCCTGACCACTTGCCGGGCGCCAGGCTTGCACACTCACTGTCCACGTGGCCTCTCCAGTTCCACCTGTCATTATCACCGTGAAACAAACCAGTCCACGCTCAGGGGCACCAAACGTGCACCCCTGTAGCGTGCCACGGACCCTGGGGCTCAGACTTCACACGAACCCGAAGGCGACTTGTCGGCTGCGTGACCTCTGGGCCTAAGCTGGGGTGAGCCGGCGGCTCACGGGTCTGGAGTCTGGGCCGGGACCCTGGATGCTGATGGTGTCCCACGTGACTCCGGCTTCTCAGAAGTCGCTCCAAGCGGGGGAACCCCAAGGAGGAAGCTGCTTAAGGGTGCGTTTTCCGAGACGGCCAGGCCAAGGTTTCCTGACCTTCTGTGGCCTGCCTTCAGAAGTCACCCAGTATCACTTGTACCAGATTCTAATGGTAGAACACACATTTTTGCACACACACACACGTGCATGCATATATGTATGTGTGTATACGTGTGTGTACATGAGTGTGCGTGTGCACACACATGTATACATTTATACTCTATGTTCGATGTGTTTACATATATACTTATGCTGTATATTTATAGTGTTTCATACTATATATTCACATGCTTATTACATAGTATCTATACCTTGTATTTATACTGTATACACTATATACTTAGGCTACACATTTATATTCTGGTTATACTATGTATTTATATATCCATGCATAGTATATATGCTATATTTCATACTCCATATACTATACATTTATGATACATGTAATGACAAATGAAAAGAGTTTCTACTTCCAAATAACATGTCACTTATATTGTTTGGAAACATGCAGGTTAATTTTTTTTACTCGCTTATCATATCTTCCCTCCCTCTCACCCCTTCCCTGAACCAGCACTAAATTAATAACCTGCTAAGTATCTTCTCCTGACTTTCTCTGCTCACATGGTCATATTCTAATGAGGATGTGTGGAGGGTTATATGCTAATGAGGATTACGGATGCTCCCATGGTTACATGCTAACGAGGATGTCCGCATACTCGCATTGTTACACGCTAACGAAGATGTCCGGATACTCGCATGGTTACGTGCTAACGAGGATGTCCGGATACTCCCATGGTTACATGCTAACGAGGATGTGTGGATACTTACATGGTTACATGCTAACAAGGATGTGTGGATACTCCCATGGTTACATGCTAACGAGGATGTGTGGATACTCACATGGTTACGTGCTAACGAGGATGTCCGGATACTCGCATGGTTACATGCTAATGAGGATACATAGATATATGAATGTGCATATAATACATACATAAATTTTAAAATTTTACTGAACCTTTTTGAACAGGTGCACATTTATAAAACAACACCTTGATGGTGGACAGAGCCCCAAAGGCCGGTTCCTGCTCTCTGCTCCGCTAACACACTGTTCGCTCTCCCAGCTGGCACTCAGCCTCCTGCTGTCCCAGCCTCCACGGACTAGGGCACAGTCTCTGGGTTTGCTGCTTTTGAAGGACATGACAGCTTGGAGGAACCCCAGTTGGTGTTTCATAAAATATTCTTCAATTTGGATTTGTCTTTCTTTCACGTGTAGACTAGAGTGACGGAATCTGGACAAAAGAACAAAGCGGGTGATTGTGTTTCGGTCACATCAAGCTACGTGGTCTGCACCTGACCCGCTCTCACCGACGGTGACGCCGATGCCCCAGCTGACACACGGTGTGGCCGACCTTTGTGCCCTAAAGGGACTCCGGTTCCCACTCCCCATGCTGTACGGTGTAGGGGCATCTGTGTGCAGCCCATTCCTGAGACTCACGGCGACCCCTCCACGTCCTCCAGAGTTCAAGGTCCCCGCAAATCCCCGGAACTCCACACGGGACGGGTGTGTCTGCTCATCTGCTTCTCACGAGACCACTTACACCCGTGTACGCTCATGGATAATCACTACGTCCTTCGGGTTATGATCCCACACGACTTTATTGTACTTTACTGCTGAACCTTGTCCAGCTCTGGCCGCTGTGCGCGCCTGTGGCAGCAGAAGGACTACAGGCATAGCCTTGGTAGCCTCAGCTTTTTGGGGTACTTTTCACCACCTTCTCACCCTCCAAGATCCTTTGCCTCAGCTTCTTGTCCTTCCTTCTTGAATCTGAGAATCAATCATTTCTCTGAAAAACAAGAGCAGTTTCCTTTTTTTTTTTTATAATTCAAGTATGTGGACACACAAAATTATCTTAAGATTGTATTCATTTGAGTGTCCAACATAGTGATTTGACAATCACACAGGCGCTAACTCTAGCTACCATCGGTCACCATACAGCGTTATGACAATATTATCAATTACATTGATTGTCATTGTCATCCCCGTTCTTTATTTGTGACTGAAAGTTTACTCTTAAAGTCTTGAGCCCATTTCACTGGTGTCCCTCTCACCCAGCCCAGCAGCCGCCAGTCAGTGCTCTGCAAGAATTGCTCAATTAATAACCTGGTGAGTATCTTTTCTTACATTTCTGGTTGCTCACCTAATTATACACAAACAAATGTTTCGAGATGTGTGCCCACACCTACAGGACAGGTCCAATTTTTAAAATAATTATTTTATTTTACAGAAGGAAATTATTTTAAAATGAAAGGAAAGTATTTCTCTGCCATTGTTTCTTTAAGGTAACAGGAAATCGTGGAAACTTCAGCTTTTTACTGACGGTCTCCCACCACTGCGTCCCTGGCCACTCCCAGGGCCACTCCCGCTCCTTACCTATAATCGTGATGGTCACTTCAGTTCTGCTGTTCTGAGGGGCAGTGGCCCATGCTTAGTGCCGTAATGTGACCTCCCAGTGAAGCTGAGTGTCCTTCCATGGCTAGCGGGCTACACAGGCTGTGTTCTGTGTCCTGCTGTCCCTGCCGGCCTGCGTCTCCGTCCTCCTCACGCCCGTCTTCCTTGGAGGGTTTTGGAAGGAGAAGGTGTGTGATGTGATCTACAGCTCTAGGTGGTCAGCCTGGCCAATGGGAAAAGTAGACACGCTAGGCCCGGGACACCCATTCTGCAGGTGCGGCGGTCACTATTAGGAGAGCGAAGGTGGCGTGCTTGGACTGATGCAGTGACTTTCAACGGAGACACTAAACATTCCATCAATCCAGCCTCAGCCACGGGACTGCCATTCCCTTTGGCCTGTAACTTTCATTACAGGTGATTGCTAAATGTTACCTTTTAGCATCGACATAATCACACGTTTTTTCTGTCTTAATTGAATGTCAACATGTTACTGCTTTTGAACCATCCTCCTGTAATTGATTATTCCTGGAGTTCTTTTTAGGTGCTTCTAAAGACACCACTAAGTTCTACTTTTCAGCATTTTATTCAAAACCTGGATGGCCACATTTCTTTTTGAAATTGTATTATTGTAAGAGAACTGACAATGATACCTCTCAAATAAATGGGGTGACTCTGCAGCCTCATTTTTTTATCCTGTGCCCCGGAATAACTTCGCTACCACTGGAACGATCGAGTATTTAAAGATCAGGTAGAATTAATGTTGGAGTCATGTGTGCATCACATCTTTTTAAAAACGTAATGAGCTTGCTTCCTTTTTCTGATGCGTCTATGAAAATTATTATATTTTCTTCTTCTGATGGACATTTTGATAGGACGTTGTCCGTGCATAACTGTGGAATCCTACAGATCATTTTCTCCTAATTCTGCTGATCCCCTTGTACGTGTGTCTTCCTTTTCCAATCTCGTGCAACATTTTTCCCCCTCTTTTTACCTAACAGGCTCATGAGAATGTCCCCATTTTGTTGTTGTTGGAAAGAACATCACCAGCATGTCGTAGGAGGGGAAAAGCAAACACTTCACTTTCATCTCTACAGGTCCCATTCGTAATTTCAAATTTATTAATTTCAGCTTTTGTCTTTATGAAATCTCTCTTCCTGGTCCCCTTTTTCCTCTAATTTTTTAATTTCCATATTTCTACATTCTTCAGATAAGTACCAAGTTCCTTTATTTTTTTTAAGATTTTATTTATTTATTTGACAGAGATCACAAGTAGACACAGAGAGAGAGAGAGAGAGAGAGAAAAGAGGAACAAGGCTCCCCGCTGAGCAGAGAGCCCGATGTGGGGCTCGATCCCAGGACCCTGAGATCATGACCTAAGCCGAAGGCAGAGGCTTTAACCCACTGAGCCACCCAGGCACCCCAGTTCCTTTATTTTTAATCTTTCTTTTTTAGTAATGGAGGCATCTAAGATTAAGCATTTTACCTGGAGAATAGTTGCCACAAGTTTTGATGTAAAATTTTATCTGTTTTATTGCTTTCTGGTCTTTGTGGAGCCTCCGTTCCTAGAAGGACCGTGGGTCCCTGTTTGGCATTCCCCGTGCATCACCAGGGACCCACGAGGAAGGGTCCTGTTTGCTGGAATCAGCCGGACCTGCAGAAGCTGATGTGTTTTGGTTCCTGCGTTTGAGGAACATTGAATGACAACTTTCTAAGCTCAGACAGTTTTAATTACAAATCTCACTCTCAGAAACTTATGCAGATCGTACCAGAAGAGCACAGGCAGAGAACCACTCCAGAAGATGGTCCACAGGCATCACCTTGAGGGCAGAGAAGTCAGAGAGCTTCCAGAAGATGAAAACAAATTCAGGTAGTCACTATTAAGTTTCCTACAGGTTGATATTTGCAAACCTTGGCTGTTGTCCTGTTAAGTCAGACTCGGTCAAATTTAAAATTATTTTCTTCTCTGTTTTTTTTTTTTTCTTTTCCAAAACAACCCTGTTCGTATATTCCCTCCACTTCCTCCTTTCTCAGAAGCATTCTTATTTTTAAGGCTAATTCTGTATTTTTTAACCCCATCGTCTGCAAACTAAGGGAGAAAGACTCCCAGTCCCAACGTTCTAGGTAACTCGAGAGAAATGTGCCAATGGCCACAACATGTGAGGTTCAGGGTCATATGATACACGACTTGCAAAAAAAAAAAATAGCCGTGTGACTAATTCTGAGCTTCGAGAATGTGTCAGGACAGACTGGTGCTGGGCGGGTGCTCTCTCCCTCCAGAAAACAATCCTAACTTGTCCTGATATAGCAAAATGTTGGGACAGACA
Source organism: Meles meles (assembly GCF_922984935.1). Lineage (NCBI taxonomy): Eukaryota > Metazoa > Chordata > Mammalia > Carnivora > Mustelidae > Meles > Meles meles. The sequence continues at coordinate 97,244,518 of NC_060076.1, forward strand.
TTTTCAGTCGGCCGATCATTTCTGCTGAAACAACGAAGTTCAGGCTGCCGTTACCCCGGGAACAAGGGGACAAAGGAATGACAAATGGCTTGCTGTCCAGCTGCGTCCTTTTCAAAACGGTGGTTTTCACCAGCCTCTCAATCCTGCACGCGGGAGGGCCTCCTGCAGAACAAAGAAGCGGGGCCGCACGCCACGAGACATTTATTTAAATGTCACTTATGCACGGGGTAATGAGTATGGAAGGAGTTCCATTTGAGATAATAAAGCAATTTGGGGGAAGGAAGATGAAGTAATTAATTATTCAAGGGCAAGGATTTCTCCTCCGCTGCGCGTCCCCAGATGGCCCTCACTCTTGGCTGTTTGAACGGGAAATGGGCCGCATGCGACATCCCTAAGTACTTTCTCAAGTCAGAAACCCACCGCAGCACGCTGGAAGTGGCCAGCCTCCTGCAACCGGCCGGGAAGGTGCCCGGCGCCTTCAGTTCCTGGATCTGGTGTTTCCTCGCGGTACCCACGCCACCAGCTTCTCCACGTGCAGGTGACTTTGGCCCCTCACCCCCCAGCAAACCCAGGGATAGAAGCGAATCAACACCACAGTCACTTCCCAGAATCCTTCCCTCCAGCAACCGGCTCCAACAGAGAATATCCGAAAACCAGAGCTAGATGCATGGGACGTTTCTCTCTGCTGGACGGAGGGTCCCCTGCCGGCGCTCTGCCCATCTGCCCCCACCACGATGACCACAACGGCGGGCCATGTGCCTTCTCCGAAAGAGTTAGATTGTGTCCTTTTTTGGTTCCAAATGTGGGCTTTGGGGGTGATGGAAGATAAGGCTTCCTTTTAGTTCAACATGATGGAACAGGTTGCTTTGACCCAAATGTGTTTCTCCCCAAATCTTCCTGTGTTAGTCAGGGTTCTCTGGGGAACTAGAGCCTGCAGGGTTGTGCCCGTGTGTGTGCCCATGTGTGCATGTGTGTGTGTTGTAGGAATTGGCTCGTGGGGTTACAGAGGCCGACAAGCCTACCGTAGGCACTGGGCAAGCCGCAGGCCCAGGACAGCAAGGACAGGGACGCCCTCTGGAGGCCCGCAGGCTCGGGACACCAGGAGGCTCAATGTTTCCACTGGAGTCTGAAGGCGGGAGAAAGCTGCTGTCCTCCTAGGCAGGAGAATCCCCTTTCCCTGGGGAAGGGTCAAGTCATCATGTGACGCCCCCCCTCCCCACATTAGGGACAATCTGCTCTACTCAGTCTAGTGATTTAGACATGAATCCCATCCAGAAACACCCCGACAGAGACACCCAGAGTAATGTGTGCCCGAGTGTCTGGACTCATGAAATGATCCACGGTCAGAGGGACAAAGGCAGAGCGGGGGAGACCAGAGTCAGGCGCCTGAGTGTTGGCTGCGGGGCGGGAAGACCGGCCCGGGTGATCCGTGCAGACAAAATCCCCAGAGAGGCGGCGGCTGCGGGACGAGTCAACTCCTAGGGTCGAGGGGGACCGAGGGAGAAGGGGCACGCAGAGAAGCAGAAGCCAAAAGGATTAGTTACAAAAGCAAAAAAAAAAAAACGATCTCTGCAGAGGGGTGAAAAGATTGCGCGCCCCGTGTCCAGGTGACCCCAGGACAGAAGCACAGGCATGATCACTAGGAAAGTGACTTGATGTCCCTAGAAGGAGACGGGAGTCACACGGTGAGAGCCCCGAGTGCCCTCTTCCTGGATTCCGCACCTGGAGGGGGGGAGCCCAGCCTGCTTCCAGGGGTCTGGGGGCTCCCTGCCAGCCCGCAGTCAGGGAGCCGCAGCCAGCGCTCTCGAGAAGCTGACGCAGACCCGGGAGAACCACAGAAGCGCCGCGTTGGTGGGTGAAGCCTCCCACTAATAACAATGACATCTTGGTGACCACTGAGCCCAGAGGTCGGCCCAGGAGCTCGACGTCCTAGGGATGACAACCGCGCAGTCGTTCCCCCAGCAAGGAGACCGTCCCCCTCTGTCTGTGGCCTGGCTGCTGTGGATGCTTCTGCGCCCCAGGCCTCAACTTTCCTATAGCCATTTAGGTCCGGGGGCTTCGGGCGGTCCCACGGCAGGGGGAGAGACACCTGCTGCTGGCCCGTGACGTTTACTGAGGTTCCGCTTTTCCGTCTGCTGCGGGGTGAGCAAGCCCACTGCCGTCGCCCGTCTGCACCTGGGTACACCCCCCCTTTGCATCCTTGCCCTGACCCCAGACACCCTTTCCCCCCCCCGCCCCTCAGTCCCCTTGACCCGTCCCATCCATCCACCCCTCCCATCCCGAGAGCGCCGATGCGAGAGGCTGTCTGCCACCGTCTCTGGCATGCCCCTGTCTCAGCCGCTGCTCCCCGTGCCTCCTGGGCCGCCCGGCTCTCGGGGCAGGGGACACATCCCTGTTACTTTGTATCCTGCGCCGCCACCCATCTCAGCAGCTGAGACCGCGCCGTAGCCCAGAGCTCAGAAGGTGCTTGGTGTCAGCTGGGCTGGGCCGCTCACGGTCCCTCAGCTCCGGAGGCAGATCGAGCAGATGCCCGGGGGTCTTCCCTGTCCTCCCGCTGCTGCCCGCTCACAGGTGGCCACGCTCCCGAGCTGGGTGTTTGCCCTCGGTCACGCTCCTGTTCCCGGAGCACTGTGAACTGCTGAATGCTGGGATCCTTCCCCGTTAGCAGCACTCACTCATACACGACACCTCCCTGGGAACACTCCTCTGCAACGGCCTCTGCTCTCTGGCGGTGGCATCTGAGACACCCCTGCAACACGGAGTGGACAGTCATTGCACTTCGGAGTGCTACTCCTCCCTGTGTATCGGTTATCACTCTTTGCTGTTTCAAACACCTGCGTGAGTATGTTGTACTGTGGTGCCTCGTCAATGAGTGTGAGCATCGAGGGCCGCAGCAGGAATGACTTTGCTGGCTCCATACCCTCAGCTTTGCCCACGGGGCCAGGTGCTCTGTCTCTGTGTGGCACCGGGCCACGGGCCTGCGTGGGATGTGTAGGAGTTCGGGCTGTTCCACACCCTCTCCGACACCTGGGATTCTCTGATTTTTCATTGGTTTCAGTAAGACCAGTGAGAAAGGGTGTCTGGTTATTTAAATCATTTCATCAATTACTAGTGAGGCTGAACATTTCAAAAATATGTTTACTGGTCATTTGCTTTTCTCGTGAATTGACTCAGGCTATTTGCACGTGTTGCTTCTTCTTATAAAGATCTTGTTTACTTTTTGGCAGTATGTGTTCACTGCTAAACTTTGGCTTAGTGCAGGGAAAATATTTTCTTCTGGGCTGTCTTTATTTTTATGTTGTTTTAGCAAACAGCAATTTTAAAATTTAATGTACTTGAACCTTTAATTTTCTTCCCTTTCTATGTCTTTTTAATGAAAGTCCACAGCACTCGGACATTCCTCGGATGTTCTTGTGAGTAATTGAACTTCGTGCCTTCCATATTTCAGTTGGAATCCCGCTTGGGTTTATTTTTCTGCACTTTTATGGAGACAAGTTTGAGTCCAGAAGCATATTGTCTCCATAAGGCCAAACCATGGCTCTAGTCCTGTCTGCTTTCTGCTCAGTTTGGGGTGGAAACATACATGATGAAACACAGCGGAAGTTGTACCAGAAAGGGACAGATTTTGTCAATTTTAGCATCCTGCTTCTTGGGAACCCTTGACACGCCCTCCCTGTTTAAGGCAGTGTCTTGGAAATGTGAACTGTGTTTGCAGCCGGACTGCTGGTCTGTATGGTAACCTGACCGCTTGTTATCCTGTGCCCTTGGGCATGCTTCTTCGTGCCTGTGACCTTCAGTTTTCTCATCCGTGTTAAAGGAAAAGGACCTGCTATTCGTTACAAGAAACCAAATGCCGTGTGAAGGTACCAGCGTTCACCTCTCCTTGCTGCCGACATTACACTTGTTCCAGAGTTTGGCTTTCACAAACAACGCCTTTTGCAGCGCGCGGAAACATCCCATACACACTGTTTCGTGCACGTGTGGACTTCTGCTGGGTGTGTGCCGAGAGGGTGGATTCCTGGCCATCGGGGGGTTATCCTGACTCCAGCTGGTCTTCCGGTTTACGAGGATTTGCAGCAGTTCGCATCCCTGCAAGTGTGTGCGGGACTCCGGGTCCTCCACGCTTCACCACGAGGGGCGCGGTTAGACGTCTGCCGCCACGGGGCAGACAGACCGTGGACACATGTTGTAAGTGTAATTCTGACTTGGAGCTGACAGAGGAGGGACATTCACAGGACGTTTGGATGGTCTCGTCAAGTGCTTCTTCAAGCTCTGACCTGTTTTCTCTTTGGTGGATATATTTTACTCAGTTGGTAGGAATGCATTTATTCCACAAAGTAAGGTGTAATACAATTTTTAAGAGCTTCGCGAATGGCCGCGCTACAATCACCTGAGTATCTTTGAAGTGTACAGTTTGCGAGGTTTGGCCTCTGCATGAACTCTAAAACCATCAGCATAATCAAGACAATGAACATATTCATCACCCCCAAAAGTTTCCTCCCATCCTTTGCAAGGCTCCCCTTCCACTGTGCCCAGCCCAGGGCACACTCAGGCAAACAAGGTCCACTGGGAGTTGCCATCAGTCAGTTCTGGGAACCTCGCCTCGTGGTCGATCACAGACGAGTTTGCCACCACGTGCCATGGCAGATGCAGCGAAGGTCACAGCTGGCTCCGCGGGCCCTGGCTGGGAAGTCGGGAAGGAGGGATCCCCCATCAGGGTGTTGTCAGGACGATAGCGCGGCATCCGGGAGCCTCCTGAAGACCGAGGCTCCGAGCTGTGTTCTCGCCTTGTCGTTTCCATAGGCTAATTCTCCAGCCCGCGGTTTGTAGCAGGAGAGCAGCGAGCTAACGCGGAGCAGGGGCTACTCCTTTACATTGCTGCTCGGGCTGCTGCTCCGTATTCGCACAACCCCTCCAGCTCCCTGTGACCCTAGATGACACTCCCTCATGTCCAGGCTGCTGCAGCCCCAGACTCTGCCGCTGCCACCGTGACCCAAGTTCTCCGCAGAATACCCCGCCCGCCCCGGATGACTCTCCACTCCTGCCGACGACTCCAGCCTGCGGCTCTTCCCCGGGAGCGTTGGGACCGCAGGGCTCACATGTTTCACTGCATTTCAGAACCACCCAGAGGGCAAACTGCAGCCCCGAGGGCAGAGCGTCTCCCCCCTAGTCCCTGAGAATCCGCAGTTCTCACAGGTTCCTGCTACTCTGTGGCCTTGGCTGGAAGGATGAAGGTCATGGGCACTTCAAGGGCTGGACCCAGATGACCGTCCCCCCCGGACCAGACCTATCACCTGCTCCGGCCTCCTTGCTTATAAGCCGCCTTCGTGTAGGAAGCTTCGAGTGTCGTTCCGGTGTGTACATGGGTGTGCCAATGCGGGTAAACACATGTGAGTACACGCAATACACGTCCCTTTCACGCTTTCCCCAGGCACATGTGCGCACTCACAGGGTTTGGTCAGATATAAACGTTAATTCTGTCATGGCATGGGAACCATCTGGGGACCGGGAAACAATAAGCGAGGTTTTCCAGGCAACACAGACACTCAGCCGGAGAGGCCGAGCTGACGCCATCGTTCTGAGTCCAACTGTTCTGTTTCCCTAAATCCCGCATCGTTATCTGTCAAAGAAACGTAAATGCTAACTGAGTGAATCATTAACAGAATGAAAAAGGGAGCGAGAGGACACGTGTGGACACTTGCAAGTCAGCGGGCGCCCCTCCTCGAAAGATGGATCTTGTCCGGGGCGGCCAGGGCGGGCTGCTGGGGGGCTGCTCCAGGACCCTGCCCCGCGCAGGGGAGAAGGGAGGGCGAAGGGACTTGCAAAGGGTCCTGAAGGCCCCAGAGGCAGACATTAAGTGTGGTCCGGGTTGAGCTCAGCTCTCAACGAGCGGGATCTGAAACCACAGTGCAGGGACGTTGGCCCGCCCTTGCACCCCTGCATCCCAGGTGACCTACAGGGCCCAGACATGGGTTTCCAAAAGTGCTTCTTAGGGCAGCGGTTTCTGTCGGGGTGGGTTTGTGGTGGGTTTGTGAGCTGGAGGGGAGAACGCGGGCCATCTTCTCGGAGGGCGGGCCCTGGAGCGGTGGAGAGAAGGTCCGCTGTGGCCCAGCCCATCGTCACTGCTGCTGAGAGCGACTGCAGCCCCCGGGATGCAGCCCAGGGAGCCGAGAGGGTGGGGACCCCAAACGCTGGGGTGCAGGGTGGGCTCTGCATCCAGACGGCAGTGAGGGAGCCCGGGAAGGATGTCAAGGATAGGAAACTCACACGACACCCTCTCTGCCCGGGATCCCGTTCCCCAGCCGCAGCCAGACCCTGTGAGCCAGGGAGTGAGTCCAGAACTCCCGCAGGGCAGTGGGGACACCCGAGTGGAGGAGAGCCTCCCTAAACCCCTGCACCTGCGTCCATCTCAGTGGCAGTCGCCGTGAGCCCTGCCCTGGACCAGCCGGAAACCCGAGCCCTTCAGGCCTTAAGGAGACCCCCCCCCATTTTCTCACCCACCACAGACAGTAGATTCCCACAGCCTGTCTGATCACACGTGTGGGCATTACGTGGCACCTACGCGCACGTACATCCTATAGCATGAAGGGCTCCTGTAAAAAGGAAGTTTCGTGTGTAGAGGGGATGTGACGAAGGACTGTTTTTGAGAGAAGCGAGTCCCTTTTCCGCAGGTGGATCTGGATGGGTTAAAGGGTTCACGTGCACGAGCGTCTACAAGGAGATGCTTGCTGTCTGACGTGCTTTGACTGTGTTGATTCACTAATTCCTCGAAAGAAGCCTGAGTACTTATAATTTTGTTTGGACTTATTTTGTAAAGATTGTATTTATTTTTAAGAGAGAGAGTGGGAGAGCACAAGCAGGGGGAGGGGCAGAGGGGGAGAAGCAGACTCTCCGCCAAGCAGAGACCCGGTGCGGGACTCGATCTCAGGACCCTGAGATCATGACCTGAGCCGAAGGCAGAGGCTTTAACGCACCGAGCCACCCAGGTGCCCTGGTATTCACTTTTAAGGTAAAACAGGAAAAGCCTCAGGTGGTTAGAGACCTTGTCCAGTCACAGCACCAGGAGTGCCCGAGCCGGTCCTGGGTCTCCGATCCGTCTCCCTCCCTCCCTCTTTGTTCCGGGGGTCGTGCCGGGCAGGAAGGCCCCGCAGAGGACTCACACTCGCGCTGCTGCTGAGCTCTTACTAACGCTACCTTGTGTGATCGTCACAAAACCATCCCCATTCTACAAATGGAAACACGGAGGCTCGGAGAGGTTGAGCCATTTGCCCCAGGTCCTGCAGCTGGCTCCTGGCGGAGCTGGGCTCCCTGGAGACCAAGCAGGAGTCGGGAGGGAAGGGAAGAACGTCAGTGCAGCTCGCGTTGCCACGAGCGGGTTTCTGAGTGCGTTTTCAAAGGTTACCCAGAGTGCTGCGTCAATAATGGATTAGAGAGGTGGGAACGGGACCGCGGGCAGGGGAGTCCTGCGGGACCAGAGAAGAGAGAGGCTGGGGGCAGGGCAGGGGTGCAGCCGCAGGAAGGGGTGGACATGCCCAGGCTGCATTTGGTAGCCTGAGCGGACGGGCTCCACCGAGGAGATGGAGATCAAGCTGACCCCGTCTGTGCCTGCGGCACCCCTGGGTGAGTGGGCGTGTGGAGGCTGGGGAGATCGGAGGAAAGAGGAGGTGCTCAGGCCCGGGCAAGGGGGATCGGAGACGCCCGAGGAACATGGGCACACGATGGCACCGACGTCGTGGGTATGTAACAACCTCAGAGGGGCTGGGACCGAGGTGCAGACTTGGGGCACATGGGACAGACTAGGGTGGCTCAGACCCCAGAGAAACCGTCGAGGCAGATAGAGGTGCAGAACGGAGGCTCCTGCCGCTGGGGCGGGGGCAGAGGGAGGCGAGAAGGCAGCCAGGAGGGGAGCTCGGCCTCGTCGGGAGAGCTGAGCTGGGCGGCCATGTGAGGCTCCCCCAGAACCACGCCTGCTGGTCCCAGACTGTTGGGCAGACCCGGCCAACCCTGCAGGGTCTGCGGGCCTGCGGGCCCCTCCCACACTGCCCTCATCCAGCAGTGGGGCCCAGTCACTCGTCCTTACCGCGAGCCCCGGCACTGTGCCCGTTTCGCAGCTGAGGGAACAGGGGCTCCACGGGTCACATGAGTGGCACAAGGTCCGGAGGGAGAGGCCCTGCCAGTGAACCCTTGCCCCGTGGGGCCCTGGCCGAAGTGGAACGGCTCCTGAGGAGACGCGCTGGGTGTCCCCAGGCCACGGAGCAGGGAGCTCAGCGGGAAACTCTGTCCCGCAGGCCGGCTGCAAAGCCGTGATCTTACATGTTTCTGCTTCTCAAGAGCAGGAGGAGGGATGGAAAGCAGGTCAGCTGTGATGTGATGCTTCAGACTCTGGTTCCCGGGAGGCTGCGGGGGGAGCGCTAATGGAGCCAGCCTCTCCGTTGGCCTCAAATCCCTCAATGTTCCTGGCAGAAGCTCTACGGGAGGTGGCGGCTGGGAGCCGGGCCCTGGAGAAAGCTCCCGAATTTCTGACTCTGTGGCGGGAGGTCCCCTCGCCCCTGCTGGCAGGGCTCTCAGTGCCCCACCCCGGCCCGGCTTTTGCCCGGAGGGAGTGCTCAGCGTGGCAGGAGCAGGTGTGGGGTCTGGGGGGACTTCTCCCTGCAGGGCCTGACGGAGGAGCCCGCTCTCGTGTGCACAGGACACATCCACGGCTCCTCTGTGGCAGGGACCCCTGGCCCAGGCGTGGGGTGTGCACACAGCCAGCACCAGCCTCCCCGGGGACTCTGGCAGGAAATGCCCATTCGGGCCCTGCGTGCACCTCCCAAATCAGAGACTCAGGGCTCGCTGGGGGTTCGAGCAGGTGTCCCCGGGGCATGCGCTGGCCCGGGACCACCGTGGGGGCTGGGGGCTGACGGCACAGGGGCCGGAGGGTGAAGGAGAGAGCAGGCCACGGCCGGCCCCAGTGCCCAGGGGAGGCCCACTCTGCATAGACACGGGCCCAAGAGCGCTTTTGTGCAACCCCTTGGCTGCTGGGCCAAAATGAGCTTCACCGTGGTCACCGCCGGCACCTGCATGCACTTCCAGAAGCTGCGGGACAGAGCCCAGAGCCTAGCAGCAGGTCGGAGGCACACGCTCGCACGCACGCACACACTGTGTACCCAGTGTACACGCTCTGTCTACACTGCACTCAGTCAGCCCAGTTGGGAAAACGTATGTGTGGAAGAACCACACGTTCTCGCCCGCCCTGCCCTCAGCTGCGCCACGACCAAGGAGATGAGTCCTGGGAGTTGAGGGAATTTATAAAAACCTCTGGATTCGTGTCACTAAAGTCTGAGTTCTAAGCGTCATCTGAAGAAATGGACCGACGTTGCTTCCTTAACCAAAACGACCTGAGTGACGGCTGTCATCTAATTAGTCCAGAAAAGTCACGGGGTCAGAGACCCTGGAAGACGCTTCTCCGCCCGGACGACCGAAGGTCTACACCTGGTCACATTACCTTGAACACGGGAGAATGTTCTTTTATTTAAAGAATAACAACCACTAGAAAGACGCTGAAGCTGGCAGATTTAGTATAATAAGTATTTCAGTTGAGTTAGGTCATAAATCTTAGTGTAACCGTAGAACTGCAAGGAATAAGCTACTATAGACAGGCTTTTTCTATCCCGCATGTAAAATAATTTATTGGTAACTTCTTTTTTTTTTTTAAGATTTTATTTATTTATTTGTCAGAGAGAGAAAGACAGAGAGAGAAAGATCACAAGTGGGCAGAGAGGTAGGCAGAGGCAGAGGGAGAAGCAGGCTCCCTGCCGCGCAAGGAGCCCGATATGGGACTCGATCCCAGGACACCGGGATCACAACCTGAGCCGAAGGCAGCCACTCAACCAACTGAGCCACACGCACACACACCCCGAACACAGTATTACCCCGGGTGACTGCGTACTGTAATTTTTTAGCATCATTTAATTTGAAAATACTTGAATGACATAAATTACCTGATTTAATTCTTACTTTCACCAAATTGGTTTTTTTTTCAGTATAAAAATGGTTAATTTGGAATGGTTTGGAAGTTGGTAAGAAAAAAAAAATTCATAGCTTTTGAACATTGGTTTTCACCTGAGATCAGTTTCCCTTCATCCTTAATCAAAAGCTTTTATATCTTTTAAAAAAACAGACCGGGGCACTTGGGTGGCTCAGTTGGTTGGGCGACTGCCTTTGGCTCGGGTCATGATCTCAGGGTCCTGGGATCGAGTCCTGCATCGGGCTCCCTGCTCAGTGGGGAGCCTGCTTCTCCCTTCAACCTCCCCCTTCTCACCCTCTCTCTCTCTTTCATTCTCTTTCTCTCAAATAAATAAACAAAAACAAAATCTTAAAAAAAAAAAAAAAAACATTGCATTTCCTGGTTGTTAGGAGACAAAGGGGCCAGGGGTGCATCGTGTTTCTCACTAGTCCACGGTTGTAGTGAGTAGGACGGTCGTGTCTGCACCTGCCCGAGTTCCAGCTTACTGCCCAGCGCTGCCCACATTGCCCAGGACCACGGGGGCTGCCTGCACCTTGGGTTGGAGGCACGTGGGGGCTTTAAACATCAAGTCACGTTTGCATTTTCAATGACAAGCAGTGTCTTGTCTTCTAGCTGATCCGTTTGTCTGCAACATGAGGGAACCTGAAATAGGGGATTGCAAGGGCGCCTGGGGGGCTCGAGCGTCTGACTCTTGACTTCCGCTCAGGTCATGATCTCCCACGTCGGCTCCACACTCAGCCTGGGGTCCGCTGGAGAGTTTCTCTCTCCCTCTACCGGTCCCCCTACTCTCTCTCTCCCTAAATAAACAAATAAGATCTTAAGAAAGAAAGAAAGAATTGTGGCCTGAGCTTTTCAATGTCAGGGACATCTTGCGGTCATTTATGGTGTGTCTGGAGACTCCTTCTCCTCAAGGGACGAGAGTGAGACTAACTGTTCAACTAGAACACCTTCTGCTTTCTGCACGTGAATGTCCTGTAATGCTACAGGTTTCTCCCCTCTGAATCCCTGCCAGGGGGAAGTGAACCTAACAAGAAAGACATGAAAACTGTGGGCTAAATCCCCCTGTTTCTGGGGTCTTCTAGATACTTCTAGATCCTCTTGTTAATCTTACCAGGCCTCCCTACAATTCTGCTGCTGGACCCTTTGACCTGCGTACAGTTTCCGGGTCTCATCACCTGCCCTGCAGCTCACGGGTGACAGGAGAGGAGGGAAGTTGGTGTTTTTGAACGACATTGTCCTGAAGTGAGATCAGCTGCGCTTCGAAGACGTTTCCGGCAGCCCTTAGGCTCTGCCTCTTGAGAGCTGGGGGGCTGCGGCAGCTCACCTCGCCTCTCTGCCCCGCTCCCTCGTCTGCCAGTTGGGTCGGCAACGGCAGCTTCCCCACACTGCATGGGAAAGGTAATGGAGGGAGCACAAATGCTTAGAATAAGGCACGTGTACGGAAAGAGCTGGAAGGATCGGTCCTCTCTCTGCATCCCCCACGGCTGTCAGGAAAGATCTCTCCCTGGGCTCCTCGTGCACTGACTGGGGCGCAGCTCAGTTAAGTGGACGGCAAGTGGGGCGCCTAGCTGCCGCTGGGGTGCACGGAGGAGGGCTGCGGGGCTGCCGGGCTCCCTGTGTCCGTGACCGTCAGTGGCTCACCTCACGATGCGTGCCCCACTTCCGTCAGCGACGGCTCTCCCAGCCACCTGTGCAAAGGCACCGGTTGGGACAGAAGCAGCTTCAGGACATAACATGTTAACTACGGGGAAATGCCAAACGCCCGTATTCGAAAGTGAACGGCACACACGGGACAAGGACAAAGGACCCCCGGTCTGGCCATCTTCCCAGGTCCTGGCACTGCACCCAGGTGCCATGAACCAACCACATTCTCGCTGCTGAGGTGACCAAGCAGCTTGTGGGACCGACCATGTCCCCGAGGACTGTCGGTTCTGTCGTGCAAGTTCTTCCCATGAAGGTGGAGTCTCAGCACTAATCAGCTTTAAAAAAATCTTGTTTTTCAAAGTAGAGATGAAAGAAGTGTGAAATCTGGGCTATTATTAGGACGGTGATGAAGCATTCGTCACTTATGCAAAACCATTGACAAATGTTAACAGGGTGGTGGGGGGTGGCCGGGGAAAGCAGCAGGTGGGGTCCCGGCGAGGGGACAGGCTGGGGTGCAGACGGCCGACCCGCCGGGCTGTCTGCAACCCGGGCCGGCCCAGGGGAGCCGGGCTCCAGTGTGTCGCATGCTTGGAACCAGCGAACGTGCCCCCAGGATCCTGTCCCAGCTGCCTCCGCCCGCGGACGCTCTGTCGTTTCCCATCTTGCATCTTTATTTAAAGCGGGAGCAGAGATTCCACAACTGCGGCTCGCCCACCGCGGTGGGTCTCCCTGTGACAGACGAGGTATCGCTCGGCCTGATTCGAGCTGCTCCGTGGAAATGGCCGTGGAGCTCCTTGGTGACGATGCTGGTCCGGAAAACAAGGCAACGGCTCTGCGTGTTCTCTGTGAAGGAATTCGGGAAGGAGGCGGGCTGGGCGTCGTGGAGCATTAAAAATAAATGAGGCGAAAGCAATCTGCTTTGCACATGGGCGCACAATCATTTGTACGCCCTTTGCCGCATGCGTGCGTGCGTATGTGTGTGCGTGTGCTCACTGCAACGTGCTTCTCTACCACAGACGTCAAGCCGCTGCCCTTCCTCTGGGCTCCGTCCTCCCCTTGCAGAGTAAGAACCCCTCAGACTCTAAGCCCAGTGGAGCCCCTGAGCCCGGCCTTGCAGAGTGTCCTGCCCGCACACGTGTCCCGCAGAAGCCAGGACTCGCTCCCCACAGTCCTTGGGGAGAGCTGGCCCGTCCGAAACCTGCCTGCAACGGAAAGGGTTTCTCTATCAAAATCGTAGCCTTCACACCTTTCCCACCCACTTCGAAACCGGTGCCCCATAATTTAACAAAGGATCCCATCACAGAGGCTTCAATAGGGAGAGGAGGCAACAAGCAGGAGTGACGGAAGGGAGAGCCCGGATTCAAATTCACAGGTGGCGGCTTTAAGGGAGGGCCTGGCGCCCTGCACTTGGCCCCGTTTGCTGCCCTGGGAAAGGCAGAGGTGCGTCTCCTGACGTGGGCCAGTCCCCCGGACGTTCCTGCTCTGGGGCGGGTCGTGGCCGGGGATCCGGCACGCATGCTTCATGTCTGGTGAGATGTCCATCCGTCAAGTCGTGTTCCCCGGGTGAAAGGCCACGTGATAAATCAGACCTGCAGCCATCAGGATGGGTGAACGGAGCAGGAGCATGACCCTCCCCCAGGAGACCGAGCCAGGACAGGTAAGGGAGAGTCCCCCCGGGTCCTCCCCACCAAACCGAGTTCCTCCCCTCCAGCCACCTCCCTGCTTGTGTCCATCCCGAGCCACCAGCTCCAGCCCAGCCCTCCGAGGCCCGGAGTGGGGACTCGGGCTTCTCCGTCAGCCTTGCCCCTGGTGTGTCCTGACTCAGATGTCCTGCTCTGTGTTTCGTGCGTGAAGATCCGCTGAGCGATGCTCCCTCCTGCCCCCTCTTCTTCGCGGCCCTGCCTCCACGGCCACCTTGCCGTCATCCTCGGTGCCCGCCCGTGGCCGCGAACACAGTGAGCTTGCCAGGCTGTGGGCCGCACACGGCTGGTTTGCCGTTCTCGTCCAGTGTGAGTGACGTGCGAGAGGCAAGGGCTTGTCTCTTATCTTTATATTTTACGACATCCGACATCTGTTTACATTCTTTGACATGACGAGTAGGCTTAGTCCAAGCCCCACAATTTCATGAGAGCCTCCGCTTTCCTTTTCGGTTGTTTGATCCGTGTTTGGTGTCTTTATGCGATGCCTGCCGGCCTGATTCTCCGCGGGCCGGGGAGTCGTCTGTGTGCTGTGTCTTTCCCGCGGTTTCCCCTCTTCGCACCATCCACGTCTGGGTCTCCGGAGTGTCCACAGAGGACGCGTCTGAAACGTCTCCCGGCTCTGTGACAGATGAGCGTTTCCGAGAACCTGCCATGTTCCCTCCCCCTGGCTTCTGGCCTCTGCATGTTCGTTCGTCGTGACGATCTGTACCCTCTGCCCTTCTGTAACACTCACTGTTCAGTCTGTAACCATAGTCCCCGCACGGGGTAGCTCGAGTCTGCCTCAGGATTCCCACCGAGCCCTCCTGTTTCTCCCCCTGCTTTCTCTCCCCGTGGCTCCCCATCTCCGCCCCCACCTCGAGACTTCCTGCTGGCTGGAATTTGAATTGCAGTCTGCGCAAAAAGTGTGGCTGGGGTCCTGTGAGCTGTGTGTGTGTGTGAGTTAACGATGGGCAATCCATGGTCATATCTGGGTCAAATTTTCTTTTCCTAAAATATCCCAGTAGACGTCCATCGCCTGACGGAACCTCACCGTGTGGTCGGCTGAGCCTCGCTCCTCCGGGTAAGGCTGTTCCCCCGAGGGCGGAGGGCTGGCGCCGATCCGGTCCTCTCACTCTTCCCCTGTATGTAGAAGGCCGTGAACACTGACAGTTACGTTCTGGGCAAGCCCTTCCGTGCCTCGCTTTCCTAGCACACGTTCTGTTGCTGTACACTCCTGATTTCGGAGGTTATTTCCATGACATCCCTCATAGACGTTGCTTCCTGTTAGCACAATGGGGTCTGTTGGTTTCCGGCATGGAATTGCCGGGACCCCAAGCCTGGACAGCATTCCTCTTATGGCATTAATCCGGTTCCAAGAAACCCAAAGTCTTAGTCATAAGAAAAACGATCAACAAATGGTTGGGTCAACAGAGGAAGGGAGGAAGGCAGGCGGGTTCTGAAAACAAGTGAGACCACCTTCTGCCACCACATCTGCGTATTTTAGATCTAAGAATCATGATCTGGAAACAATTTGTAAGTATCTGCCCAGACAGCAAAATCTCACTGAATTTGTGTTTTGCCCTAAATAACTCGGTCCCCCTCCACCGCCCCACACAGGGCTGCCGGTCCTCAGGGCAACAACAACCCACAATCACCACGGCCCTTATGAGGAGCATTCCGGGAGGGCTCAGAGTATTTAAGAAGTGTACTGAAAAGCAAAATCTTCAAAATTCCAAAAACAGCTATGGGGAAAGTTTCTCTTCCAACAGCTGGTTAAAAATAACGACAATAATAATAATAAAAAAATAAAGAGACACCACAGGTCCCTGATGCAGAAGACGATAGGACTGGCCATGCTGGCTGCCTCCCCCCGTCTCTACATTGGAGCCCCCGGTGTACCTTCCCGCTGTCTAAACCATCTTTACACAACCCTAACCAGCAGTCTGCCGAGTTAATGACCGCGTACACACCCCCACGGCGACCTTGGAGGAGGCCCCCGTGGGCCCCGCCCGGAGTGGACAGGACTGTGCAGGATTCTCTAGGAATCTGCTGGTTGTTCCCTTAGACGGCCACGGGAAAGCGAAAATTGAGAAACAGATACATTCCACCATAGATGTGTGTGTATGTGTGGGGGGGGATATGTCAGTCCTTTAACATTTAGACTAGAACCTACTTCTTTGAGGAAGTGAAAGCCTAGGATCTTACAAATCTTTAGGGAACTAGAAACTGGGAACAAGCAGCTGGAGAGGGCATTGAAAGTTCTCCTCCTCCTTTTACCCTTTCCCAGAGCTCTTCCATTTATCTCAAAAAGCTTGTAAATCCTTAGTCCTGGGAAACCCAAGTCCTTCTCGGAGGAACTTACGTTCTTTCCCTGTGACTTTGAGATAAAAATAATTTAAGTACAGACCTCAGGGAGGTGATTCTTATCAGAAGTGGATCAAAAGGGGGAAAGGTTATTTGAAATTAAGACAAATGAAAAATCCCGTGGCTTTACCACAAATATTAGTAGAAAAACGCAGCCCCTCAGCAGCTGACCTTAACTCCCTCCATTCGCCAGAAAAATGCCTCAGATCCAAGTGTTCTTTATATGCTACTGAGTTTTGCGTTATCCCACCCGTCTCACTGCTAGAAGATGTGAAACAACAAGCCTGATGGTAGGTTTTCTGTGTTCACTGTAATGAGTGACATTTCGACCTCCACACGGTATTACCAAAGTTAATTTGTAGAAGAACGCTCTTTCACCGGCTTAAAGAAAATCCAGTGTTACACAAATTTGGTGTTCATAAAAACTCTCAAAAATAAAATGGGAATTTAATCCAAATGAATTTCAGGTTTCCACGATCTAGGAGATAGTTGGTATGAAAGCAAAGTTGCGGTTGCTAGTTTGATTAAAGTAGAGTCACTAACTCTGGGTAGAATGCAGACACACACCTTTTTTGTTCTACCTGGTTCGTTAGTCAAATGGGTTCGTGTTATCGATGCTGCAGAACTTGTCAACCAAAAAATACCTTAGAATGATAGCTGATTTGGTCTGATGTCTTCTGAAACTTTCATAATTCAAGCATAATCATCGGAAGCACATGGTCGACGTGGATGGAATGAGTTTGTAGGTGAACTTTGTAGCAGAGATTACGTTTTGTGGCAGCCTGCTTGAAGATAGTCTCCAGGATCGTTGTGGGGATCTGAAACTCTAGAGCTTTGCCAAGTTAAATGATGGAAAGTCACTGAGTGTCTTGATTAGGATAAAGTAGGATAAAATAATGAAATGTCCGTTCCTTAAGCTAGGTTTATCTACTTTAGGGTTCCTTGTAACACAGAAGCTAAAGATAAATTTGGATCTATTAGTAAACTTTCTTCCTGCTTTATTGAAAGACTATGCTATGAAGAAGTATATGTTTCTAGAAATTATGAAGTGTATTTATAAAGCTGCCAGTCTAAAGAATGCTGGTGTGCAAACAGTTCACAGTGGCTTACTACTTCGTTTTCACGAGGAATTCATTCTGAGGGTTAAGAATTCTAATTTCTGAATGGGGCTAAAGCTACTATAAATAACAAGGGAAACAACTCTGTAAGGAAAGGTATGAGGTATGGAGAATTTTTATTAAAAGAAAGAAGAAAAGAATTTTGTCTTAGAACAATGCTGTTTATTTAAAGAGAGAAAATATGGGGGGAAAAATCCGAATGCAAAAAGAGAAAATTTGTAGAAGGTGTGTGCAAAATCTTTGAAAAGAAATCCTAATGTGTGATCAAGCTAAGATGAGAATGAATTTGTTTTTTAAGGGATTTATTTAAAAATGAGCTTTAATATGAAAAGAACATTGGTACAAAATTAGAATTTGGTTTTTCCCTCTGTTAAAAGGATAAAGCTTTCTTAGATTATTGGCCAGGTCTTAATAAGAAATTGTAAACAAAAGTTTTCTTTACCTTTAATTTAATCTGCCTAGAAAAATACTCTTTTTTTTAAAGATTTTATTTATTGATTTGACAGAGAGAGACACAGCCAGAGAGGAAACACAAGCAGGGGGACTGAGAGAGGGAAAGCAGGCTTCCCACCGAGCAGGGAGTCGGATGACGGGCTCCATCCCAGGATGTCCGGATCATGACCTAAGCCGAAGGCAGACGCCCAATGACTGAGCCACCCAGGGGCCCCAATTAAGATTCTTTTTTACGGCTAATTTTCTGTATTTGCCTGCAAAGTCTTTATTTGTCACTGTGGTTAGATGGGTAACAAAGTAGTGTGTCATGGTGACCTACGATCCTGTTTGACTGAGTGTTTTTAAAACCTTATTGATGTTTTTTGACAAACTAGCCAAAACTGAAGTTCTAAATAAAGTCTCTTTGACCTTTAACTTTGAGCTTTTCCAGGAATTTCCTGCAACAGCTCCAAGATTTGTTTTGGCTCCTTTTAAAAAGGGAGCTATTCAACGAGGCCGGCTTATCTGATACGTTACATTACACGGAAAACTCGGTCCAGCAAGAAACAGTACTAAGCCTTCTTTATGTTGTGTCTGGAAAGATGTTCCAGACACCATGCAAAATTTCTGGAAACCCAGTATGTCCCCTTATACTGTCAACCTTTGTAACTCTAGCTAGTGTCTTCAGATGTGTGGCCCCCCCCAGGACCGAACGTCCTCGTCCGTGAACTCTCATCCCGTCCGAGCTCCCGCCGCGGCCATCTTTCGGTGTCTGTCGTTTGCAGACACTTGCTGTCACGCTGAGGTTTTCACAGGCGCTCCCTGCAAATGTGTCTCATCTTCAGGGAACCCGCGGGAGGGGACGTGGCAGGTCGCCCACGCACGCGTCTGAGAACTGGCAGACGGCACGGCTGAGCTGGGGAGCACACTGTCCCGCGGGTCCTTGAAGGGACTCTGCCCCATCCCAGCAGCCAGTCTTCAGGGACCCAGCCTTGCATCTGACAGCAGAAGGAGGCTCCCCCCGCCGTCCACGGAGGCTGGAGGCCTGCCGGTCAAATAGGCATCGAGGTCGATGGCGGCCCCCCAGGACCCTGGGTCAGGCATGAGTGCTGGCCTCCTCTCTCTCTTTCCATTGTGTGGTGCCGGCCTGGAAAGGTGATCCCATCGTCTGTACCCCCAGACCACTGCTAAGGGGGTCACTCACCTTGCAGCCTCCTGGATGTGTCCTCCAGAACCCCCATCGGTCCATTACCAGCGCCACCTGGTGGAGGGGGTTTGGCCCCCGACCCGGTCTGTCTGCAGGGGCCGTCTCCTCCGTCTCCGAGGCCGGCCTCCTCCGCTGTCCAGCTGTGCCGCTAACCAGACAAATGCAGTAAGACATCTCCCTGGTCGATCCCCCGATAGGCAGCACCGAGTTAGAAAGAAAACCTGCCGGAAGACATTCATGACTGGGATTCCCTTCCTGTGGCCCTACTTCCCCGGTGAGACACGGACAGATATAAGGATGGGACCGGAAACCTGGCCCCTTCAGCAAGGGCTTTCTTCGACGTGATCGTGATTGGTTTGGGTCTCGGGGACCATGGCTCCAAGGTGCAACCCAGACACTGGGAATTACCCTGCTTGGGACATCACCATCACCCCCTGGGGCAGTGCCTTCTCGCAAAAGCTTTAAACGTGTTCGTGACCACCACCACCAAGCACACGGTCCCCCCGAGACTGCAACCACAGGAAAAGAACAGCGCGGGCCCCCGACCTCAGGGTCACGAGCCTGATGTCCTGAGCGTGACTTTCTCGGAGAGTGAACAAACCCCGCAGCCTGGGAGCCCCATACGCACGGAGGGGGCGGGAGGCACAGACGGGGCTCTGATGCCTTAATTTTGATCCCATCTCTCAGGCAGGCGGACACTCTAATCCAAAGGGGGATTAGTAAAAAGCGAACCCTGGGACCAGAATAGAGTCACCCACGCCGGGAGCAGTTGAAACCCCCCCCCCCCACCGAAATGGGACCTCTAACCGGCCAGTCTGGACTTACCTGGTCAGCACCAGAGGAGATCCACCCTGATACAGCCCTTCCAGTCCCCTTGGTGGGGCGACCTTGCCCAAAATCATACATACGTGCTGTGCTCTGTGTCTCCTTTTCTCCGCTCCCTCTCTGCCTCTACAAACCTTTATTTCGTGCAGCTGGCTGGAGCTCGTCTCTGCGTGCCGGGAAGGGATGCTGCTGCCCGACTCATGACTCGTTCCATAAAGCCACTCAGATCTCCAAGTCTCCTCGGCTGAAGCCGTCTGTTAGCGTTAGAACGCTCCTAGGCCACGTCTGTGTGGCGGGCGTCCCACTAACGCATGCCAGGGAGCTAGCAGCCGGTGTAGACGTCCACACAGTGCTGGCAGGTGCAGGCCCCTCGGGGTCGGGTGCCTAAGACCCTGACAGTCCTGCAGATCCCTCTCTCCAGAGGTCCACGCAGGGACGTGCCCTGCACTTGCCTCCCTGAGCACGTCACTGAGCCCAAGAAGCTGGGTGAGGAGGGTTCGACCAGCCGCTGCCCTTGAAGAGAGAGGGTCGGCCCACACACAAGGACACAGGCAGCTTCTAGAGGACACAGAGTCGCCCACAGACACTCCAGAAAGCAATGCCGTCTTGCCCACACTTCGCTTTCAGCTGTCGCAAGACCCACGTCGGATGTCCGAACCGTCCCGTGCAGAAGCTACCTGTATGGAATAGGGACGGGAACGGGGCTCCCTGCTGTCAGTCTGGCTTCCGGTCGCCAACACACGCGGGGGCTTGTGTGGGGCTAGTTGCGATGTCTTTGTTTTTAAACTATGCTTGAAAAAAACAGAACAAGTTTGGAGGCACAAATCTCAAGGTCACAGTCTTCCTCTTCCTGCCAAAGCCAAAACTGGATTTTGCTTCAAGGCACCCTGTGCTTCTGCGGGGCCAGCCCCTGAGCCCCCAGGGATGGTTACCACTGAGCTCGGAAAACGCTTTCTGAGAAGCCTTGAGCCGACCCAGGGGACACCTGCTCCCTCCACCCCCTTCCCGGTATTCGAACAGTCCAGTGGACAGAGAAGGGTTTACTCCCCCGAGATGGGAAAATACTGCATCCTAGGGGGGATGCTATGACCTTGCTATGACCAGGACAGTGTGGATGGTTCTAGAAAAATCCCGAGCATCTGAAAGGGCCGCTTTCCACACTCACTTATCACAGGAACTCGGCAGACTTCGGGGGGAAGAGCCAAGAAACAGCTTCTTCCGTGGCATGGAGTTGACTCCGGGAATTTAAGGGCCTTTCCCCAAACGTTCTGAACACAAAAGCAGATTGGACAGCAACAGGCCCCTGCTCAGTTGAGAGAGCAACATGCGGGGGTCGTGAGGGAAATTGGTGGCTGCGGGCGTCCCCGGATGTGCCCGCGGGTTGTTTTGTCGGGGTTCTTGGGCCGAGGAGACAGTGCTCTCCGTGTCTCTGGGTCAAAGCAGGGGGTGCCCAGGCATTTCAGGATGACCCAGAGGGAGGAAAGATGGGGAAGGATGGGTATTCCAGAGAGAAACTGCAGCGGTCCAGGAGTCCGGAGCTGGACGTGAGGAGATGAAAGGCAAATACCAAATCAGAGCCTGCTCTCCCGAAACCTGAGGCGTGAGCCTTGTGACAGCAGCTGTCCCTGACACCTTCATGCCTGGTGCCCCCGGGGGGCACAGGAGCCCCAGCTCAGACAAGCAGCCTGAGACTCGACCCCCCACAAACCATTTACCATCGGATGCACCGATTTCCCTTTTTTAAAGCTGCAGGCACAGCTGTCTCACTGGAGAAAGAAGGGTGTGTTCCTGGGAGGGGTCAAGCGTGAACCAGAGGAACTCGGAGCCTCTTCCGCCTTCTGCGGCCCTGCGGCGGCTGGCCATGGCAGCGGGGCCGCGGGTGTGGGAGGCCTTGCACACGCGGGGGCTCACAGCAGCCTGTGCGTGTGGCCCCGGCAGGTGAGTCTCCCACACCGTCAGTGTTTGTGCTGACGCCTAGCGCACGGGAGACCGCAGGGACCGCGGCTCAGAACCCGTGCGTTAACTCTCCCCAGGACTAGCGCGGCCGGCGGGGGAAACCAGTCCGCGGAGGGAGCACACTTTGCAGCTCTGCATCCAAGCAGGAGCCTTCCCGCTAGAACGTGCCAAGCCCCTGTTCCATGTGGACACCCACTGTTTGCCATCCTCCTTCCCCGCCGAGCACACCCAGAAGCGGGACCCCAGAGAAGGAGGCTGCCCGGCGGGTGCAGCGCACCCAGCAGGGGCGTGACAGGGAAGGGAAGGGACCGGGACCGGAGAGAGCAGGAGAGGGGCCGAGCAGGCTGGCATGTCTGCAGCTGCCCCTCAGCAGGGGCCGGGGAGGTGGGCCTGCACTCACCGAGCGGCCCGTCCGGGGAGCCTGTCAGCTGCCAATTCCCATGTCCACAGGGACGTGGACAGAGAAACCTCCCGAGGTTCCGGAGGTGATTCTGGGCAGAAAGGAAATGCAGGCAGAGTCAGTGCACAGCCCACAGGCCGGACGGCTGTGTTGGGGACCTATTAACAACTCCTGTGACATGTACGTTTAGGGAGAAGCTTCTAGAAGCCACCGAAGGCAGATTCAGGTAAAGACGGTCCCTTCCAGTAGGTTCCTGGACAAAGCCAGCCACTGAGCACTGGCTGTTGCTGACACCGAGGTGGTGGGAGCGGGCAAGGGGCAACGTCTGGGACCAGCCCCTGCTCTGCCCCCGCAGGAGCTCTGTGACCTCCAGTGAGCAGCTTGGCGTCCCTGTGCCTCACTTTCCCCTGCTGTAATGTGGGCCTGATGCTCCTGCTTCCCTGGGAAGGGCCTCGGAGCGTCTCACGCGTCACACACACGAAGCCCCCAGAGGGCCCAGCCCGGTCTTTACTCTCCGTCTTTCGTGAGTTGTTCTTGTTTAACGAATGCTCCGATCACGTGGGAGCGCCAGTGAGAACCAGACAAGAGCTCGTCTGCGGAGAACCAGGGGCGTGCGTGTGTGGGCGAGTGCCCGTGCGTGTGCCCATGCGTGTGCGTGCGTGAGGCCCGTGAACGGGACACGCCGGCCGCCGGGCCCCCGAAAAGCCCCGTTCATTTTATTAGGGTCATCTGAGCTCCACTGCTGAATCCTAGGAGCGTGCAGACAGGCGTGAAAATAACCTGCAGAAAAGTAGGGTCGTGCAAACAGCCCGTGACACGCATGCGCTCTTCACGCCGGTTTCGGGACGCGGACGCCGTGTCACGCTGGGGGACGGGGCGGCCGCCGCTCTGTCATCCTGCACCGTCCGTGCCAGCACAGGCCACGGGCACGTCAGCGACTCCTGCGGACAGGCCAGCGGCAGCACCGCGCCTGACGCTCTCCCGCTCCGACTAAAACAAGGGCGCTCTGGGGTTGGGTTTTTAAATGTCCTTCTCATGCCTTCCAAGGAACGATGTTCAAACGTCCAAGGAGACAGGACCTCCCTCCTCCGGACCTCCTGCGGGGCCTTCCCACTGCCGGCAGATCCCCCCCTTCCCGCGGCTGGTTTCTGCGGGAGCAGAGGGTCCGGCAGGTGTGAGCCTGCACTGCCCTCTGCTGGACAGCGGCCCGGTCAGGCGCGGACGTTCTCACAGCCTCGTGAAATCTCCCAGGAGCGCAGGGAGGCTGTCCCAGGGCCAAGGCTCTCACTGGAGAGGCAAACCGGGGAGGTCAGTGGAGCATCTGGAGCTAGAGGGACCGTAGGGACTCGGGGAGGGGGCGTCTCGGGCACGTGGATCTCCTGCTAATCTTGGAAAGCGGTTCATCTGCGAGGACACCCCAGGACGATGGGAAAAAAGCGCACGCAGTCTTCCGTCTGCAGAGTGTTTTTCAAGGAACATTGGTTATCATTCCTCCACCTCCTCCTTAAAAGGGCAGAGACTCGGACTTGGCCAATGGTCCCAAGGTCATCTGTCTGCTTCAGGACAGAGGACGGGGAAGTCCAGGCCAGAACCTTCCACCTTCCCCTGGTCTCCAGTCCTCGGCTCCCCCAGCTGCTGCCTCGGTGGGCACCTGACCTTGACCATCTGTCCGAGCAGCCCTGTCCCCCCAACAAAGAAATGTCGCCTCTCTGGGCAGGGCGGGGCGGGGCAGGGCGGGACGGGGCGGGGCGGGGCAGGGTGCTGGGGCGTGCTGCAGGCTTTGCCCTCCAGAGACCGGTGTGAGGCCAGGACAGCTCAAGGTGCGGAGACATTCCCATGCACCAGGCACACTGGGGCTGGGCAGTGCGGTCCGAGAGCGAGGACCGTCTGCCGGCGGAGCCCACCGGACCACACGGAAGTTCGCCCATTCACTCTATGTTCATTTACCCTCCATACGGATGAACACCACTTGCCAAACAAACCTCGGCGCTCATGGGGACGGGGTTCCAGATGGGCTCCCGCCACACCCTCACACACCTGGTGGGTGGGCCGGTTCCCTTTTCCTGCGGTTTGTCACACCCCCAGGACGGTCTGAAACCCCGACCGCGACATGCTCAGAAGACCCTGCGGGGGAACAACCCCACCGTAAACAAGCGAAGCGGCCAAGGGCTCACGCTGACTTAAGCCGTATGTCCCCAAGGCTGCCTGTGCACCCGCCAGGACCAGCCGGGGCCACCCGGGCCATCTGCACATCGTCCCAACACTACGGTTCTGCTTTCCAGTAGACCCCACGGGTGCAGCAACATGGGATCTTCAGGCCCCCACAGCACCCCGACACGGCACAGGATGGATCGAAATCACCACCACTCATGGTCTGGATAGGAATCCCAGAAAACGCCCAGCCGGGCCACCTTCCGTCACGTTTAATCTTTCGTGTCTCTTCCTTCTCATCAGAGCACGGGAAGGTTCATTTTTATCTCGCAAAATGCTTGCACGGCGCAGAGACAGCAAGTGTCGCGTGCCACACTGGAATGGGCCCGAGGAGACGGTAGCCGCCCGTGGTCATTTCTGTGCCAGGCAGAATACGCAGGGGGACTGGACGCGAGGTCCCGTTCACGCGTCAGCGCAGATAAAACACGCACGCTGATTTCGGATTTTATTTATAAAATACTGACTGATGCTGGAGAAGGGGAACGAACACACACTAGAAATTATAAGGGGTCAATGGGTTTACTCAGCCACACGAAAAACGGGACAGACACCGCTTCGGGGCGGGAAGACAGCTGCTCCCTCCGTCTCTTGAGGCAGAGCAAATACACTTTATGGAAAGCTGTGGAGATCGCCACTAAGTAAAAACGAGATTTAACCTTGTGTTAAGGAATGAAATCAGGCTTTCCCCTCACTCGTCTTCTTAAGTGTCCCGAGGAAGCAAGAGAGAGACCTCACGTACAGGCAGCAGTTGGGCCGACTGACGTTTCGCGGTGCGGGAAGTTACAACCAGGCTGCAGACACGCTCTGCTCCTGAGGCACTCGGGGTCACGGCCTCCCCACCCCCATGGGAAGGCGTCGTGCAGGAGCACCTGCTGCTTTCAGAGGGACAGGTGAGGGCAGGAGGGAGTTACCATGGCAGCAAGCTCAGGCGTGAGGACGCAGGGACCACCGGCCTCCGTCGTCAGGAAACGAACCGCGGCTCTGGTCCTTCCCGGCTCTCTGACCTCGGGCAAGCTCCTCACCGGCCTGTGCCTCAGTGTCCCCTCCTGCGAAACGGAGATGACGGCGCCCCAACCTTACTGTAGGAGTCAGTTAATCCTAGAGAGTAGCATACCATCGCTACGTGTGACATGATGCTTTGGGCTTGACTGCTCTTTTCAAATCTTTCAACTCAAAACCGATGCCAAGGCCTCCCGGAGAAGCTCCTCTTGACGGTAGCAGGAAACTCGCTCAGGCAAGAACACTGGCTTGGGAACCCTGTCGGGAGTGTCCCTTGAAGGACAACAGACTCTATGACTCGGCAATTTCACTCTAGATCCTAGAAATTTGCCCAAAAGAAAGAAAAATGTAAGTCCCTAAAATAAGACTCAGACAAGAATGCTTGTAGCAGCTTTATTCGGAATAGCCAAAAGCTGGACACACGTCAAATAAAAATGGACACCAAAAAATGAAATAAATGGACAAATAAATAAAAAACGGAGAAATAATATCTGTTTGATAATAAATGGAACACCAACATGGGTGAATTTTAAGAACTTGACATGGGTCAAAGGAAGCCAGACACACAACAGGGTATAAATGTATATTTTTATTTAAATAAAGTTCAAGAAAAGGGAGGGAGAAAGGAGAGGGGCGAAGGAAGGGGGGAGGGAGGGAGGGAACGAGAGGGACAGAGGAGGACGAGGACATGTGGGCTGCGCAGCTGGAGGGTCGGGGCTGCTCTGGGGCACAGCTGTAGGACCCCAGCGGGCTCCTACAGCTCTCTTGCTCTGTTGCGCAGCTGCCTTCTCCTCCTCCCGCGTTCCCCACGCGTGCTTTCTCCGTGAGCAGGGAGAGGGAGGGCTGTGTGCGCAGGAGGGGAGACGCTCCCTTTCCGGGAGCTCCGATGGCCCCTGTGGAGGGGGCATCCAGGTGGGGTCTGAGCTCCACGCCCGCCCTGGTCCGCCGCCGCGTGGGCTGCCCCGATGAGCCCAGAGTTGGGGGAAAGGAGGGAAGAGTAAACGTAACAGCGAAAACAGACAAAATAGAGAATGGAAACAAGAATCGACAACATGGACACACCCTTAGCTAAAAGGAGAAGCAAGGAGGGGAAACCAGCCAATAAAATCGGAATGAAACAGGAGCCGCGACAGCTGATGAGAAAGCGACGGAGAGCCTGCGGGGAAGCCTGCGGGGGAGCCTGCCGGGGAGCCCAGCCAGCGGCCCGGGGGACGCCGTCTTCACGTTCCCCTGTCCCCCCCACGCAAGGCTAGGTCCGAGCCCCAGAGGCAGCCGCAACATCAGAGGAGACGCCTTGGAAGGAGAACCCTGCACGCACCTGTGTCTGTGTGGGGAGTGAGCTGCCCGGAGCAGACTCGGGGAAGGCGGGCCCCGGCGAAGCACAGGCCTCCCCAGGAGGGGAGCGCGGTCTGAAGGGAGCGACCGGGCTGAGCCCGCTCCCTGGCCTGGCACGCTGGCATTTCCCGGGACCCTGCTGGGATGTGGGTGCTTCCGACGTGCCATCCCCGAGGTCGTGGACAGAGCGAAGCTGTCTGGAACCCGAATGCTTTCTCCAAACCCAGTTTCCTCCACTGATGTAAAAAGGGAGACAATTTCGCATGTAAAAGCACGTGCTCGCTGTGAAGGCTCAGCACAAGGAAGCTGGTGTGTCCCCTGTGGTGTAACGGCCACTTTTTCTGAGAAGTCGTTTTGGGGGGGATTTTTGGCAGGTTCTTAGGTTGTAGCCTCCGGACTTCAGTTTCCAGACATCTGCGACTGAACAGGGTTTACTCAGGGCCCGAGGCTAATCAGAAGCAGAGACGCGGCCAGGGTGAGAAGAAGGGGTGCCCTGGGAGCCAGCGCCTGGCTCTCTCCTGGCGCAGGCTGCAGGTCCCTGCCCGTGCTCCTTGTTCTCGCTTCCAATGGCCTCCAAGCGGGTCACCAGGTCTCCGATCTCAGGTCAAACCAAACCTGAGATTACATTTTAAAACATTATGATGATAAACTCTTTGCTGTTTCTACTCAATTAGATAGCCACAGGAGGGGTTTCATTGGGAATTCAGGAGGAACTTTGCAGTGATGGGAGTTTCCTGGGAGCGTCCCCAGGAAAGATAATGGAGGGTTTCCTTCTGTCAGTATGGACAGACGTCTGTCCAGCGATTCTCGGTGGCTTAAACATAAGCAGGGGATGTTTCTGTCTCCTTCACTCACATGGTATTTTCCCTGTATTAGCATCAAAGAAAACGGCTCTGAAAAGGGCTTCAAGTGCAGAAGGTCAGTCTGACCACTTCCAAACCCAAGGATGAAGGTCACACTGTCAGTCCTGCAGTTTAAACACGGCGGGTCGCTGAATGGTCGTGGGGTCGGGGTCTGGCCACAGAGACAGGAAGAAGAACGTGCTGGAAAAGCCGGTGAGGGGCGAGCAAAGCCTGTGGGACGGGTCACAGCGCCGTGCTGAGCAGTGCACTGTGGTCACCAGACGCCAGCGAACGTGGGCGAAGCCGGGAGAGGAAGGCATGTCCACGCTGGAACCATCGCTGCAGCGTTCCTAGAGAAGAAATTATTCCAGAACCAGAAGTTTATTAAAAATAAAGGACGGGGTGGGGGGGCTGTGCCTGAGTGGCTCAGTCAGCAGAGGGTGTGATGGACCCTAAGTCTTGGGGTCGTGAGTTTGAGCCCCACGTCAGGCATAGAGATAACTTAAAACCTTCCTAAAAAAAAAAAGGACAGATTTCCATTTATTTGCCGATTTCTGAATCCAGTTTATAATACATGAGTAATAATACATGTTTAACCCCTTAAGTGCACATAAGTCAGGATGCCCAGCCAAGATCTCCGAAGTCTCGATAAATGAACAAACTTCTTCCTCATTGTCTACCGTGAGATAAAATGAAAAAGTTCAAAACACTTAAAACCCCGATATAACGCAAGAAGAACTTAAAGGGAGAATCAGACACTGAAGGAGAAAATAATGTTTGAACCTGATCCTGCTTGGTAAGCACGTTCATATCATAATGTTTTGAACAGAACGATCCTTTTTAAGAACATTTTATTTATTTATTTGAGAGACAACGTACATGAGCAGGGGGAGTGGGAGAGGGAGAAGCAGGCTCCCCACCGAGCAGGGAGCCCGATGCAGGACTCGATCCCAGGACCCCAGGATCATGACCTGAGCCGAAGGCGACGCTTGACAAATGAGCCACCCCCCTCCCTGGCACCCCAGAACCATCTTTTTAAAAAGTCTCTGTAGCAGCCCTCCAGGGAAGGAAAACAGCTTTCTGTTGGCCTCTTACATTTCTATCTCCTTCCTTCATTGTTCTGCAGGAAAGAGGACGCTGGACCAGCCTGTGGGAAGTGCCTCGCGTTTAACGGGAGGTTGGATGCAGGCCCAGAGAGCATCTCTGCCTTCTGACCTGCGGGCTGGCAGGGGCTGGCCAGGGTGGCAGGTGTCTGACCACAGGCAGCGCTGGTGGGCTCCGAGGATCGTGACACCCGTGTTTCTTCTCCCGGACTGGGACCTTCCGGCCAAGCCAGCTCAGAATAGGGGCTCTGTCCCAAGTGTCTTGAATGCACTTGTCAAACCGGAGCCTCCCTTCCGGTGACCCTGACGCCGCACCGTCGCCCACCTGGGACTCCGTGTAAGCCCCTCGAATACTGTGGATCTACTCAGAGGTCAGCACACTTGCTGTGTACGGAGCCTGAAAGTAAAAACGTGAGGCTCTGGCGGCTGCGTAGACTCTCTGGAGCCTGGTCTCCTCTGTCCCGAGCCCCCGAGTGCTTTCAACAACTCTTTACAATTCAAACAGCGTTCTTGCCATGGGCGGCCGGACACAGGGGCCACTGGCCAGAGTTGGCCTGTGGCTCCGGACTGTCAATCCCTGATACCTGTGGACACCACCTGCACATTTATATTTTACTGAACTGTCTCAGGGGAAAGAAAAAGTACAAGTCCCTGTGAACACCCTTCCTGTGAGACGAGCCAACGTGCCTAGATCTGCAGGGCCGTTTCCCGGGGCCGGCCTTCTTCTGCCGCGGCCTCTGGGTTCCGGCAGGAAGGCTGTGGCTTTGTGGGCTTTGTACAGAGAGCCCGAGCCTCACACAGATGCTGGCCAAGGGTCTCCACGGAGGCCCCGAGGGACCTGAGAGCTTCCCGGGCCCTGAGGCTGTAGGACCTGCAGCCTCCTATCTCGGGCGCTGCCTGGACTCTGAAGGTGCTCGACTCACACCTTCTCCCCTGAGCCCCAGGGCCAGCTGCCCCCCTCCACCTTTGTGCCCTGCCTCTCTCGCCAGCAGCAGCGGCACACCCAGGAAGGACCTTCAGAGCTCTCCTGGCTGCTTCTCCGCTGTGACCCCCTCCCCGGACAGCAAGGTTGCTGAGACCAGCTGGACAGCACAGGACCATCCCGTCCCAAGAGAACCAGCATCCCTCGTCCCTGAGCCCTGATGGTGAGCGGTTCTGATACTCGGCATGTTTTCAGCGCTCAGCGCAGCCTCTGACAACAGGGAGAATGCAGAGCATGGGGCGTTTGGGATGTCCCTAACCGCAGCTTACAGGGGACCGAGGTGGATGCTGGGGCAGCTCCCAGGTACAGGGTGAGAACGCCGGGTGCGGACGCTGTCCATCCTCTCCTGTGAGAGCAGGCCTTTTCCCTCCTACAGCCTCCAGGGTCTAGCCGCACTCCAAACAAACCTTCTCCACTACAGAGGGTTAGAAGAGGGAAGGTGTGGACATGGCGCCTCCCGTCGTCCCGTCAAACGCAGGAAGGCAAACAGGACCTCCAAGTGCTTGGTTCTGCGCGGCCGGCGCGGCTGTTTGATTTCACGGAAAGCTTGTCGCCGTCTATACTTTCTACCAAGGAGTCTCCATCGTGGCAAACGAACACCGAAAGGGGAGACTTTGTTAAATTGGTTTCTCGGAAAGACAGCAGCCGTTGGCCTCCAGATGACGAAGTAAACTAACACAAACCGCTCTGTATCGCCAGTCACAGCTCCACAAACTTCTGACAGACACACGCGTGCCCGGCCGCATCCGTGCAAGGACAGTGGGGTGGAGAGCGGCCTGTACTTGGTTTTCAGACGCTCGGCCTCGTGTGAGTCACCAGGAACATCGAAGGACGTAGCACGGCGAGCAGATCACCGCTGGAGATCCGCCACGTGTCTCCAGACTCAGTTTCCTGCTCGACAGCCGTGAACCACAGGACAACGTCGCTCCGGCTCCCTCCTTTATCTCCTCCAAACTGAATTCGAGAATCTGTGCTTGGAGAATCCGGGGCCAGAAACAGACCCAAGTGCTGATACAATTTGGTATTTGATAAATATGGTAATTGTCTTTCTCTGTCTGACTTGTTTCACTTACTGTAGCGTCCTTGAGGTCTGTCCACCTTGTCACCAACGGCAAGATTTCATTATTCTCACGGCCGAACGACACTCGCCTGGGTGTAGACCTCGCGGATACTTTCTCCAGTCACTGGCTAAGGGACACTTTGGCGGGTTCTCTATCTTCCCCACTGTCTCTTATCGTATCTCTACAGTAAATATTGCTGCAAGAAACACAGGGACACTTCTATCTTTCTGGGTTAGTGTTTGCATGTTCTTGGCTAAGCACCTGGAAGTGCAATGTCAAGATCCTAGGGCAGCCCTATTTTTAATATTTTGAGGAAACTCCGTACATTTTCCCACCGTGGCTGCACCGGCTTGCACGCCCGCCAGCACTCGTCGTTTCTGGTCGTTTTGATACGAGCCGTCCCGATGGGCGTGAGCTGGCCCCTCACTGGTTTTGGTTTGCATTTCTCTGAGGCCAAGGGATGCCGAGCATCTTTTCATGGACCTGTTGACCCTCGGTATAAATGAAAAGAATGAAAACTGTTTATTCTTAACTGAGTTTCAAGGTAGCGACCTCCATCCTGGGTCAAACCTGAACATGCAGTTCAGTCAAGTTTTCCAACCTTGTTAACAGAACAGAGGCACGCACGAGTGGGAAATGTCCGATCGTGGAAATGAAACATAATTTGAATCAGAAAACGTCATTTCTGTCCCTTTGCTCCCAAGCTCCATTTTTTTTTCTGGGTATACTTAAAATCGATTAGGATTCCCAGGGTAGTAATATTTAATAGGACCACACACCAACACACGTAACGCTTTCCATAGAAGACGAGCCTAAAACAAGCTTATGTTGCTCGTCAGGTTTCTTTATACCTAACAATGAATTGCATTTAAGTAACTCTATTTGGAAGAGTAATCTTTTAGGCAGATACATGGTTGCCTGCTGTGGTAGTCCATCTTTTTTAATCTCCAGGGCTCAGGGTCATGCCCGGCAATAATACACAACTAATGGCTTGTTGACTTGAATTTCACTATAACTAAGACGTCAAGGTGCACAGAGGAGCCACATGCGCCAAGGACAGTGCTGGGACGATCGCCTGAACTTCCTGGCCCCCACCACTGCCATCAGCGCTGGGCGTACCCACCGCCATCCAAGTTCAAGTGCGACCCTTACGCCTTGAGTTACGTCTTCTCTCTCCCTCTCTCTCTCTCTCTTCTCAAAACCTCCCTGACCACAGAAAAGGAAGGAAGCCACCCAATGCAGCTAAACGGTCACTTCTGAATCCCAGTTGAATTAGGTAGGGAAGGAGGTCCAGCAGAAGGAGCTCTTTCCTCCTGCCACAGGTTGCAGCATTTTTGGTGACAGCTCGGTGCGACCGCAGGTGGGAGTCCCTGAGATTCGGCGGTCCTGGTCCATCGACCTTGACTTGCCCCAGGAGCCAAGACAGGGCCGTGCGCTTCCATTTCACAAACGTGTCCCTCCTCCTTCCAAAAGCGAAAACGGTGGCGTTCCTATGGCGTGACTTTTCTTTCAACTTGAAACCGTTTGTAATAAAGTCCCCCCAGTGCTGCCCTCCCTGCGGCGTTGGCCCTTTGGGGCACAGTAAAATTCCGCTGTTCCCGTAGCTGGCGCTGAAGCCTTCACCTCGGCCTCAAGCACCTTCACAGTTCGATCACGTGTCCCTTGTGTCTTTGAATCCAGAAGAGCAGAAAAGTGCGGAGCTTGCATTCCGAACATGGAACACACCCCGCACCTCTCTGGTTTAAAGACGTGTGTTGCCAAGTGCTGGGTGAACGCGGTGAAATGAACCCTCAGGGCCCAGCTGTGTAGAAAAAGGAAAAAGAGCCCGCCCCTTCCCCACCGTCTCCCCAGGGGAAAAGGCAGGGGCAGAACACAAAACTGTAACGGTCACCAAGAGTCACCAACCAAGAAAAGGAGAAGCGCTCCGTGCGACGACCGGGAAAGGTGCTGGCTCATATGAAAACCGGAAGTTGGAGAGAGTCGTGCTGAGGTCACAGCCCGCCTCCCTGCGCCCCTACGCTGTGAGCCTGCAGAATCCAGGCAGCTCTCACTCAGATCTTGAGGGGTAAAGAGGAGTCATTGCATATTGTTAGTTTTTCCTGCTTCTGACTATGGGGTAGTGAGAATGGCCGCAGGGGGAGGAGCAGAAAGAGAGAAAGGTCAGCACAGCAGGGCACAGTTTTGTCACAAGGGTGTAGATGCCGGGCCCCACCACAATTGGGGAACTGAGCTGATGCCCAACGTTCCCTCTGCCGGCGAGGGGCGGACCCTCCTGCATCCAACCAGGGGTCCTGTGGGCGGCGAGACCCCCCGCTGGCCCACCTCGCCCCCGGCCAAGCCCATCATCCCCCCCGGTCAAGCCCATCATCCCCCCATGCTCAAAGGCTCTAGAAAATTAGGCATAAAAGGAATAGGAAACCCTCAAACTACAGCCCTGAAAGAGAAAGGATCAGCCGTAAGGATCAAGCAGCAGTCACCCCAGAGGAGCAGAGCCAGAGGAATCCTGGGAAAATCCTGCCAAGCCAGGGCAAGGCTGGAGCAGCAGAGCAGTCATTATGCTCACAAGGATGAAGAATCAGAATAAAAAGGCAGAGAATAAAGGACAAAGAATCAGAATGGTTGGGACCTCTGGACATCAATGCTTGAAGCAAGAAGCCGACAGAGGAATGACTTAACACATGATAAGGAAAGTAGTTTCTGAACTAGAATTCTTTACAACCCAAACCGCTGACCCCGAGGGTGGAGCCTCTCTGGGGAGACTGGAAGCTCCTTAAAATACCTCCTTCCCTGTCTCGGGACACAAACAGAGCGCGCCCCTCCAAAGTGAGGAAACAAGCTTCTAAGGAAGAGAAAGGCACAGAATCCGAGAAACACGGACTCCAAGATACGAGAAAAAGGAAAGGAAGCCGAGAGCAGAAACAATGAATCCTTGAAGAACCGCAGCCGAAATTTCCAGCCCGAATTCCGGCCGCCTGGGTGGTCTAAAGAAACCAGAAGCGGAGAATTCCCCTTCAATTGTCCCAACACTAGTCTTATGCTGGGCTTCTGGCGGAAGCAACGGCAAATCGTCTCCGAAAGAAAACGTCTTCTCCCTGTGCCTCACTGACTCTCTGCGAATGACCCCTCCGGGATGGGGCGTGGCTGGCAGTGGCTGCAGCCGAGCCTACAAGGAAGTCTGGCACCGTGAGTGAGAACAAGCGGAAACACCCAGGGAGACTCCAGGTGCCCATGAACACGGCAGCACCAGAAAACACATGTATTTACTATCCTTAAAGAAGAGAAATAAAAAATCTGCAGGAACAGGAGACTTTAAAACGTGACAGTGTGGGGAGTCCCCGAGATCATCAGGATACGGGGTTTCACTAGGGGGGCCTCCAGCACTCAGAAGATAGTCACAGCTTAGATATCCTAATTGAAGGTTAACAGCAAAGTGGACAAAGGGAGAAGACCACGGGTGTTTGGGGTGGGGGAAGACAGTCTGGCAGAAACATGTTGACTTTTATTTATTTGTTTTTTACGATTTTATTTTGGGGACGCCTGGGTGGCTCAGTTGGTGGACGGTCTGCCTTTGGCTCAGGTCAGGATCTCAGGGTCCTGGATGGAGTCTGCTCAGCGGGGAGCCTGCTTCTCCTTCTCACTCTGCCACTCCCCCTGCTTGTGCGCTCTCACTCTCTCTCTGGCATGTAAATACATGAAATCTTTTAAAAAATGTATTTTATTTTTAAGTTGTCTTTTAGCAAGGTTTTTACCCTAGGTATTTGTGTGATGATGTTAACACTTTTTTCAAAATCATCATAAGCATGCAAAGTAACTTTAAAACGCCCCAGAGGTGAGAGGGCCCGCAGGGGTGCAGACCAGCGTGAGAACGATTTAGAACCTCATAGCCGTGAGCTGCCCCTGGGGAAACACATCATCTTCTTCCACACCCGGCTTGCCCTGCTCATGCAGACTCAGAACGGTCCTGCTGGTCCGTTTCCAAGAATGTGGCCCACTCTGGAAACCTCCATGTCCCGGCTCCGCAGCCTCTGTGGAGAGAGCCCTGGCTGTTCCACTGGCTGTTTGAAGCACAATCAAGTCCAATGCTTAACAGACAGACCCTAAGAAAAATCCCTCACTGGGGTTAGAAGGGAGTGGAAGAGAAGTCGGGGTGGGGAGTGGGGAGAGAAAGAGGGGATGGGCAGTGTCTATGCTTTCATAACCTTGCTCTTCTCCGTGGCAGGTATAATATAACACATGATAGATTTTACTTTGTTGGGGGGGTTGCTTAGGATACAGCCTTTTAAAAAAACACCCACAGCCAACCGCTGTCACCAAGAATCCCGGGGGCCAGCACTGCTTTATGGGAAAAATGTAAAGAGGGATGTTCAACAGAAGAACGAGGCAAGAGGGTAGGGACAGGGGCCCAGGTAGGTGTTTTCTAAAACATTTTTTAAATACTACAGTAAATATTAAACTTCCTTTATTTACCTCCAGGCAGGAGGACTAGTTGTGGGTGCAAGGAAGCAAGTTAAACTCACTGTCATGAGCCCTGAAATCAAGAGAGCCCCCGGAAAGCACGGCATTGGGGATGCCGGGCCATCCAAACGTGCGCAGGGAAGTCTGGCGTTCACCGATAGCCTCGGACAGGGTTGCCTAGGGTCCTGTGGTCACAGGTCAGCAGGAGCGCCTAGGATTGGTGATTGGGAATATAGCGCGCACTGAGCCCAATTCTCTTCCCAAGCCACAGCCCTTAGGGTTGTTGGTGCTTCAAAGGACCAGGTGGCAGCTGGCAAGGCGGCCCGAGCATCCTTTTGGCCCTTTTGTGCCCTTGTCTGTAGAGGAAGGCCCCTGGCTCGGGCCTGCTGCGCTTGGGAGGCAGGGCGCGGGGGCGCTGGGGGCGCTAGCGGCACTGGGAGCCTGTCCTGGACGCAGGGGCGTGGGGTGCAAGGAAGGCAGGGCAGGCCGGGGGCGCAGGGGCGCCAGGGGCGAGATCCCTGCGCAGGGCACTGGGGCGCACCGGCGGGGGGCGGGGGGCGGGCCCGGGGCCCTGGGGCGCGGCGGCCGGGAGGAAGTGCAGGGCCTGGCTGGGCGCGTTAAGGAAGTTGCCCAAAATGAGGAAGCACCTCGCGCCGGGCGGCTGAGGCAACTCCAGCGGCGGGAGGAGCGAAGAGGAGCGAGCAGGGGGTCCTGCGCTGTGCCCCGACCTGTCCCGGCCCGGCCCGGCCCGGCGTCCAGCGCCCCGCCCTCGGCTCACCTGGCCCAGGTAGGTGTATGGCGCGCGCTCCACCCGCAGCGGGACCGTAGCCCGCGGGCCCCCTCCTGCGGGGGAAGGCAGCGGCCCAGATGCGGCCTCCGCCCCCACCCCCCACCCCTGGGCCTGGGTCTGTGCCAGGCTCCCCGCAGGCAGGTGCGCTCCGGCCTCCGCCTTGACAAGGGAGGGACAATCTGACTGACCCTTAAGAATCAAGACGGTAGGTGCTGCTTTTGTCCCAAATGAGTGATCCTGGGGTCGGACCTGCCAGGGCAGCAAGGGACCCGGCGCGGGGGTGCAGGAGCCTCCGGAGCAGAGAGGCGTGGGCCGGGCTCCCCGGCGCCAGAAAGCGCACGTTGTCCTTTGGCCATTTTATAGATCCGCTGGAAAATTCCACCGGCTTTATGGGAGGACCCAAGGTGCAGATGTACCGGCGCCTGCGGAGCGCCTGATGTATCCCCGCCTTTTCCTACAGAAAGAGCAGTTGCAGGAAAACACCACACTTTCTGAGCCATTACCAAAATTTAGCAGGATTGCGCGTGGTGACCCGTTTTCGTGGTAAAGTAACTTAATTAGGCAGTAAGGAACTTGGAGAGCCAAGTGTAGTGGCTTGTAAGTTGGAGTTAAGTATCGTTTTGGCAATATGGCTCCGAAACGTTAAGCCCACCGACATACTTGTACAAACGCCGTTGGGTTTTTGGTTCCCTAGAATGTTCGAGAACTAGAAAGAGCGCCATTGGAGAAGTTGCTGTTTGACTCTTTCTTGCGCTGGAAAGTGTTGCAGGTTAGTTTTATCAGTTTGCCTGAATCCCCAAAGATGCCACTGTTCCCTAGCAAACCCTGACTGGCAGGCGTTCTTTTCCCTAAACCCTGGAAGCCTGTGGGCCATAGTTAGGAACTGGAGATGCCCCACATCTGAATTTTCTAGTTAAAAAGGAGTTCATCTTGTGATGACTTGGAATTCCTGGAAAAAATGCAAATGATTCTAGCGTTTGAAGTCTTTGTTTTAGTAAGAACACATTCAAATCTTTTAGGAAGGCAGCGTTTTAGTTAAAAGCAGCTAAACTCATCAATCTGCTGTCCACCCCACCCCTCAAAAAAAGTCCATATAGGGCACAAATATATATATCCTTGAGCTAAAACGTTGAAAAACTGGTAAAGTGTTACGTGTTCTATATGAGAAATCTTGTCTGTTAGAAATATCTTATCGCAAACCATGTTTAAAAGCTCATCATGTTAAATTTTATGTACTATTTTGGAACTCGTTTTTAAATTTTAGATTATATGTCCATCTATCCTAAGTGTACAGCTAATAATTAGGTTATTGATGATTGCATGATGCCTTACAGTTTTCAAAAATATTTTTTCTTATGCAAACGTCATGCAATAAAACACACCCTGATGTTTGGCCAAAAAAAAAAAAAGAAAGAAAGAAAAAAAAAGAAATATCTTATCGAGCCATTTTGTCCCATCTCCATTATACTTTTGGTTCGATGTGTTTAGAGAACTTTTGCAATAAGATGGAAATGGATTTGGAGTCTTTGGAGTGTTTTCAGATGCAGGAGTTTAGAAATAGGCCTACTAACTAGAGTGCTTGTAAGGTTCTAAGTGGGAAAAGCTGGTGTGTGTACTTCAGGTCTCCCCCTGCCCCAGGGGGTGAAATTGGCAGATACTTTTACTGCTAGATCTGTACTAAAGAAATAACTCTCTTTAGCCTTCTACAGGCTCATATTTAATATTCTAAGCATGGGTCTGATTTCTCTGTTTTTATTTTATTTTATTTTAATCTTCTTGTCCTTTTTTTTTTTTTTTGATTTCTCTGTTTTTACACCAAAGACTTCTTGGTACATTCTTACTTAGCAGCACATGCCATGTCCGTCATTATTTTCCAAAACCCTGGTGCCGCTATGTTTTGCAATTGCGGGTTTTCACGATTTAGAATTTAAACTGAGAATCTGAATTTCAGCACTGAGAGAAACATTTCTCCGAGTCTAGAAAGATGTTGCCCCGGGCACGCTCCTACAATCCACCCGTCCATATGCCTGCACCCACAGGGTGACTCGCCTCGCTCAGTGGAATAAACAGACTAAAAATAGCTGTGTGTCCGTTTCGGGCAGATCTTGTCACCAAGTGAGTTCCCTAAAACTCACCTCAAAACCTTGTTTCTGAGTTTTTGCACATTAGGATTTAAGGAACTCTTTAAGACCCCTCAGGGTTGTTGTTTACTTTCCGGAAATAAATTGCATTTCTACTTCACAGTAGCTCACACCCTCTGTGATTAGAAGGGCAGTTGCCTCTTTCCAGGGAGTCAGAAGTAGCAAGACTTCACCTGAAAGTTCAGTGAGCCCAGTCACAGTAGACATCCCGGTGAGAATCGGACGCCTCCCCCTTCCCGATAAACAGTGCTCTCCAGCAGCAGGCTCCGAGGTGGAGGGCCTGAGACGGAGGACACAGGCAGGAGGGCAATGCCGTTCCTCAGCCCTCACCCCTGCAGTGTGGCTCTGGAAGAAGTACGGCTTCCTGCTCCCTCCACGCCAGGCTCGCCGTCTGTCCTCTGTCCGTCCTCTGGGTCTACGGAGTGGCAGAGTGCTCGCTACCATCCCAGCTAATCCTGCTTCCTCCTCACCCCTTCTCCCCCCCAGCCCCATTTGCAAGTTTGAACAT
Organism: Meles meles; assembly: GCF_922984935.1. Classification (NCBI taxonomy): domain Eukaryota; kingdom Metazoa; phylum Chordata; class Mammalia; order Carnivora; family Mustelidae; genus Meles; species Meles meles. Next base: position 97,282,579 of record NC_060076.1, read on the forward strand.
TTTCTTCCCCTTCTGGGTTGGTTTCGGGGTAGAGTGGAGTTGGGCCCTTGGGGGAGAGTTATTTGTTAAATAGCCCTGCACTGGACATTAATTTATTTTCTTTCAAAGTGACTGGAATCAAAAGGCAGTCTTCTTGAGAGACTGGAGCTGAGCCCCCGAGCGAACCGCGTCTCCTCTCCTGCCCTTCTGCCTTGCGTTTCAACAAGCTGGTTCTTTTCGCTTGGAAAAGCAGTTTTTTGGTTTTGTTTTGTTTGGGGCTGAGACTAGGATGAAACTAGACTGGGTGGATTTGAAAGGAGAAGTTCATTCATTCATTTGGGCGTCCTCTTAGTGGGCACATTTTCTATGAGCTTATAGTTTCTATTTGGAAATTGTTTGCCTTTAAAAATTTATTATGTCGGTTGCCCTATGGGTCTTGAAAGGGCGTTGAAGTGGAATCTTAAATGCAGGCCAAAGACACCAGTACAGGAAAGAATATTGAGGTTGCATTACGGTAGGCTTAAGGAATCAAAAACGGCTCTCTCTTGATCTGTCCATTTCTGGAAACCACCAGAAATGGGTTTTGGAGGCTGCCGAAGGCTGATGGTGAGAGGAGGAAGTGAGTATTGAACAAAGATCAGCGACACCCCAGTTACTAAGGAGGGCGAACTGGCAGCTTTCATGATGGATGGTATCTGGTCAGAGCATTCTCTGTCCTGGGGCACCTCCCTCTGACACCGGGGTCCAGGTTCCTGAGGCTCGAGAGGGCGCTACCCCCTTCTCAGGGCTGTGCTGGAGCACAGGAGGGGACCCAGGGCTGGAGGGTAAGTGAGGCATGGGCCCAGGCATGGTCGAGATAGTGAGAGTGGGGGAGTGGGGAAGGATGGCCCAGGACCCAGTTTTAGGAAAACCCACAACTTAGATATTGGCTTGTTTATCTGTGTTCTGTGGGGCTACAAAGAGCATTTAATTGTCTAGCATGTGACCTTCTGCTTTCCCACTACAGCTGTTTGTCTTAACTGATAAATCTTCATTGCATTCTGGTCAGTCTGATAACTTCTTAAAGCTCTCTGCTTCTGCTGACGTGTCGTGGAAGCGTTCTGCTGTGGCCACAGTTGAGTTTTGCTTTTATGAAATTCTAATTTATAGCAATGCCTTCCCAGCCTCTGGCGCTGCTCCCCTAAGCAAGCTTTGCATCCTTTTAGCTGCTGCTTGTGGAATTCTCCACCTTATTTGCTGGTAATATGCTCATTTGTTGGTTTTGATGTGTCCGTGTTCAACAGCGTCTATCAACTTCCTGCTCTGACAGAGGAGCCCTTGGCAGTCCCAGACCCGCACCCCCCACGGTCAGCATGACGTCGTTTGGGGCTAAGAAGCCCATTCGGTACGGATTGTGATCACAGTGATTGTAGAACGAGCTGTGTCATGTGGTTCCAGTTTACTTCTTGGACACTTTGGTCGTTTTCCCTGGGTAAACACTTGCTTCGATGTCTTCTCAGTAGGCTCTTTGCCTGTGACGACATCTCCCCAACTCTCTGACGCACAACCAACTCCCCCCCCCCCAACTTTCTGTCGCACCAGATACGCCAGGAGATTGATCTGTTCCGATTTTCCCTTTTTTTCTGGAACCCTTCATCTCCTTGCTCAAGTCTGATGCCTTTCCCTGTCTTACTGCCCACATATTAGCAAGGGAAGCCTGTCCAGGGGAACAGCTTCACTACAGACGCTTTTGCAAAGTGCCTCTCAGACTTTGCTCTACCCTTTGGGGTCTTAGCATACATCTGATCAGCAGTGTTCACGTGCGGTGCACCCGCTGAAAGCCCATGATAATGGTTGTTGAGAATGGTCCCTCAAACCTTTTTATTTGTTAGGTATTATATATATATATCTTTTATATATATACATTACATATATGTATATATACACATTATTTACATTTTTACTATACTAATTGTATTAACTACATATTATAATAAATATGTATAAATATACTGTGTTGTATATAATACACATATTAGATATAGTGATTCCAGTTTTAACCCCTGCATATTTTTTTAATATTTTATTTATTTATTTGACAGAGAGAGAGGTCACAAGTAGGCACAGAGGCAGGCAGAGAGAGAGGGAGAAACAGGCTCCTCACTGAGCAGAGAGCCTGATGCGGGGCTCGATCCCAGGACCCTGAGATCATGACCTGAGCCGAAGGCAGAGGCTTAAACCACTGAGCCACCCAGGCACCCCTAGCCCCTGCATATTTTTTTTAATTTCTTTTCAGCGTAACAAAATTCATTGTTTTTGCACCACACCCAGTGCTCCATGCAATACGTACCCTCCTTAATACCCACCACCAGGCTCACCCAACCTCCCACCTCCCGCCCTTTCAAAACCCTCTGGTTGTTTTTCAGAGTCCACAGTCTCTCATGGTTCATCTCCGCTTCCAATTTCCCCAACTCCCTTCTCCTCTCCATCTCCCCATGTCCTGCATGTTCTTTGTTATGCTCCACAAATAAGTGAAACCATGTGATACTTGCTCTCTCTGCTTGACTTATTTCACTCTAGTCCCTGCATTTTATACCAGTTTCAGTGTCTTCTCTGTATTTGCAGTGACCCTGTGTTTTCTTACCCAGTCGATGGGAATGAGTATTTTCCTGGGAATGGGGAGCCCATGGCGCTTTTTTTTCAGGTGCCTGGCCTGGATCCCTTGGTCCTGAAGCATGTGCTATGTGATTTTTAAGTCATATTCCCAGGGAAGCTTTCCTTGCCCAAATCACAAGGTGCTAGACGGAATCAGGTTGTGTGAGCAGGTGGTTGTTGGCGGGGGCGGGGGAGCCGGGGGCAGGTGACACTCGTGGGTAGACGGGAGGGGACCTGTCAAAGCACTCCCACGTCTGTGGCCGTGAGGCGTGTTGGTTCTTGGAGCATCTTGGGATGGGGCTCCTGAAGACCACTTTGTGGAACGAGTGGTGACCTCCTGCAGCCCCTTCGTGAGACCCTTGGGGGCTGCTTGTGTGGAGGCAGCATGCTGTGGTTATTTTCACCTTAAATGCTAAAAAAAATTGAGTTGTTTGATTGCTATGTGCCTTTCTGAGTATCTTCATCAACAGGGGTTGCAAGTAGGGGCCCGGGCTCCTTTGGGCTCAAGTCCCATTCTGTTTCGAAGCTTCCGTTTCTGTCTTTGGGAATGCAACGACCACGGGGTTCCATGGAGACGCACCACAGGGTCCCCGCGTGCGGTGCCCACTCCTGGCCTGCGGCCCTCTCCGCCTGCCCCACACGAGTGGTTCTGGGAGTCTGCTCCCGCAGTCTGGGGGAGGCTAGTAATCGCACTCCCAAGCAGGTCACAGGCGAGGAAGTACTATTTCTAAAGTGAGTTTCTCTAACCTCCAATTTAGGAGAAACTTGTAGCATTTTTTTTTAATGTGTTAAATGCATGACATGCCCTGGTACGTGTCCATCAGGGAAGAATTCGTATTTGATGGGCACCCTGACACTCTCCGTGCCCGGCCCCCGTGCCCCAGCCCACCCTCTGTGGGAGGAAGGTGTGTTTTCTTCCACCTCAGCTCCTGTGTGTGTGTTTTCTTAACACCAATATCATTCTGCAACTTTCTTTTTCTAATCAACCACATGCCCGGGTAGGGGGAGGTCTTCCCATCCGTGATCACTGCGTTTTATTCCGTAGACTAGAAAATAAGCTCATTAACCGACGGACATTCAGCCCCCCCACCACCCCACCAATTTCTGTTACTATATTAACGCATGCCTCTCCCCAAGCCCGCTAACCGGCCCCCTAATTTTTATGAACAAAGCTGCAGTGAACGCCCCCCCCTCCCCGGCCTCCAGCATTCCCAGGGCACCACATCCATGGGACCACTCGCACCACCCCATCCCCCGCACCAGGCTGAGCCCATCTCTCTTTGTCTTTTGGGGTCGGCAGCAGTTTGCAGCCCCCTGGCTGCAGCCTCCCTCGCTTCCCATCACGGTTACGGACTCACAGTCTGTCCTGCGTTTTCATGCCTCCTCCGGCCTTTCTCGGCATGTACGGCTGCTGCACAGGCTTGGAGAGGAACTCCACCACTTCCTTCTCTGCGCAACCCCGATCAGCTGATGGTCTCAGCCCTGTGGGTTGTGACAGGGGGGAGGAAGGCAGGGAGCTCACCGGAACAGGCTGGATTCCCGGCCGGGCAGCTTGGGGTTCGCCGGGGTCCTGGCAGCTGGGCCAGCCACCCTGGGGCTCGGGCAGGAAGTGTGTCCAAGGAAAGGGCTGCCCTGCTGTGTCCGTGCTGACGACTGGGACATGGCCGGCCCAGGAGCAGAGCTCGCTCAGAAGCACGTGTGTAGAAGGGACCTTGGGGACCTTCCAGTGCACCTGTTGAGAAGGTCTAGTGACTTGTCCAGCTGCTGGAGGGTGTGGCTGGGTTCAGATCTCTGTGTGGCTCATCTGGACCCGTGATTCTTACCTGCTACTCTGATAAGGAGCGCAAAGGGGTCTGCCGTCGTGGGTAGCCGGGAGGTGGAGAGTCCTGCCCATGACACAGGGAGGCCCAAGGAGTCAGGGGGACTGGGCGTGAGCTCCGTGCGCCATGTCGTTACTATCTTTATAGCTTTGTCTGGGAAATTTAGCCAAGTCAATCGGAATCGGACAACCAGTCTTGAACCAGTGACGGGTTAATACGAGAACACTGGATGTTTTCATGTTTTTTTTTAAAGATTTTATTTATTTATTTGACAGAGAGAAATCACAAGAGAGGCAGGCAGAGAGAGAGAGAGGAAGGGAAGCAGGCTCTCCGCTGAGCGGAGAGCCCAATGCGGGACTCGATCCCAGGACCCCAAGATCATGACCTGAGCCGAAGGCAGCAGCTTAACCCACTGAGCCACCCAGGTGCCCTGCTTTCATGTTTTTGTCCCCTTTCAACACACATTAAGCTTACTTCCAAGCTCACCACCAGAGCGAGCCAGAGCCACTTGGAAGCTAATTTGAGAGGGTGCCCCAAGGCACTGTCTACGCCACAGGCTGCCCCGTGAGGGGAAGAGTGGCTGCTCCCTATGGGCGTTCCTGCCACCGGAGCTGGGAGGGAACCCATGGAATGGATCAGGGAGAAGAGAAATTTTCCAACTCAGTGGCGTCCGATTGTGGAAACGTCTGCAGTGCCCATGGGACTGAAGTGGTCCAGTCAGGGAAGGCCACTCGAGGGCTCCCGGGAAAGGACGTGCTCTAGAAGGAAGGCAGAAAGTCACACGGGGTTTCCCACCAAGTTGCTGCCCGTGTTGCCAGAGACACACATGCCAGTTAACCCTCCCAGCTCGTCTCTTCTGGAAACTCCGGAAACCGCGTGCGTATCCTTCCGTAGAGGAATGGTATTGGTTTGCTAGGATTGCTGGAATGGAGGACCAGGGACTCGGGGGTTAAATAATGATTCTGGAGGCCGGAGGTCTGAGATCAGCTGTCCGCAGGGAGGCCTTTCTCTCCGGCTTGTGGACGGAGTCTCCTCCCTCTATCCTCACACCTTCTTCCGTCCATGTGCGTCTCGGTGTCGTGTCTTCCCCTTCCCATGTGGACAGCCGTCATGCTGGATTAGGACCCACCATAATGGCCTCGTTCAAACTTAATCACCTCGGTGAAAACTCTCTTTCCACATAAAATCGCATTCTGAGGTCCTGGGAAGTTAGGACTTCAACACACGAATCTGTGGGACATGGTGGGTCAGCCGGTCCCCTCCTCGTGGTGGCCTTCTATGCTGCCATCAAGAGCATGAGGGGACTCTCTGGGCCTCACCATGAGAAGACCCAGGGACCCGATGAAACACAGGGCAGGTGGGGGGAGACAGGACCCCCGGGACCTTGAAGCAGAAGTGCATCGGATCGTGCAGAAACCTGCCCCAAGTGCGGAACGTCAGCCCGAGGCAGGCAGGGACGCTCCTGTCCAGTTGGGGAAGGGGCGTGGGCTATTAGTCACCTTGGAAAAGCTTTACTTCTTAGACCAAAATAAGCTCCAGGCTGAGCAGAAAATGAAAATGTAATAGCAAGATCATAAAAGAAAAGCCCAGGCGAGTTTTTAAGTAATTACGGTGTGAAGAGTTCCTTTCTTAAATATAACAGACGATACGAAACCAGGAAACAGAGAGATGAGTGCCATTTCCTAGCATTTTAAGCAAGTCTCTAGACAAAGGATAAAGAATATATAAACAAGCGGCAAAACCCCGTGAAAGACGCTTATTTTCAGTCCGTGGTGAAGGACTCAGTCTTGACGCGAGGGGAGTTTTTCAATCAGTGAGAAACATGAACACAGTCGAGTAGAAGCCTCCACGGAGGACACAGACAAGTGCTGAGAAGGCGAACGAGCCTCTGTGCTGGACGTGCCTGCCTCTGCCGTGCGGGTGGGTCGCAGCGCCCGCTCCGGGACCAGGCGTGGGGAAGGCGGACCCTCACACGGTGGGCGCAGGCAGGGTCGCCTTCTGGAATTTGAAAGGCGCATGCGCGTCCCCTAGATAGTTTCACTTTCAGGAACTCTTTACACCTATAGAGTCACAAAAGTGAAAAAATGTATATGCATACGGTAATTCATTGCAACATTTCATTTGGTAATGGGAGGGGTGGGGAACAGGAAAGGAAAGGAAAAAGGAAGCGCATATCAGGAGAGGGCTTGGTTGATGCACTGGTGTTCTGTCCGCGCAGCCGAACCCCCCGTGTGGTGGTCTTTTTAAAAAATGTGGGCTCTTTGTAACCACAATAAAAGGAGGTCCAAGTTATAGTTGGTGAAAAAGCGAGATGCGGTGTATCTCTATGCATTTGCTAAAACACACGCATACACGCGACGACGGGGCACACTGATAATTCACCGTATGTAGGTGGGGGTCTGCCCGTGAAGGTGCGCGGCACACGTGCAAATACGCAGTGGGGTCCGGAAGCCAAGTCACCGACTACGAGCAGCAGCTCCCGGGGTGGGGGGGCAGTAACATGAGTTTAGAGGAAAAGCGAGATGCACCTTTGGACTCTGCCCAGAGAAGTTTCTGGTATTTAGAGTGATCGGGGTGAAATGAGGTTTGCTTGGGCTGAGACGGGAGAAGAGCTAAGGCAGGACAGAGCATCCGCTAGGACCGGACGTCGGTCCCCACGCGAGGAGGGGGTCCTCCAGAGGTTGGCCGGCTTGCCCAAAGTGGTGCAGCTGGGGTCCTCCCGCGTGCCCCCGGCCACCGCCCAGGCTCGGTGCGCCCCCAGATGCTCAGGCTGTCTCCACACATTCAGATGTGGTCTGGCGGACGGCTCACCTCTGCACTTTCCCCACGAGTGCAGCAGCCGAGGCTGAGAACAGGTGAGCAGGACTGCAGAGCGCATGGCACGTCTTTAAAGCCTGGCCACGTTGCCATCGAGGGTGGTTGTACTGGGCGGCCGGGCATCACGGCAGCCACGTGTGCCTTTATTTGCAAAGACTCTGATCCATCCCCACGGTACACGGACGTGCGTGCATGCGTGCTTGGATGTGAGAAACAGAGGCATCACTCATCTTCACGCCTTCCTTTTGCACTTGCATCATGAGGTCTGGATGTCTGAAGTTGGGGAAGAAGGACTGTGAGGCGGACGTCAGCGCATTCTCTGCACCAGCCGGCCGACTGGTAGAGGGTACGAGCATGCAGAATGGTTCTCCAGGAAAGAATGTGCCACCTGGCCTGATGGAAAGACTGGCCTGTGGCATTTTCCACCCGAGGGCATTCCCATCTGTTGGGTGACTCTGGCTCCCCTGTACATGCGTGAGAGGGTTATTTTCTCATGAGAAGGACCCGAACGTGTTGCTCCAGGTTGAGAACAGGGCCATGGTTTCTTGGTGTCTGTGGCTTGGCTTTGGGGCCTCACCAGTTGCAGCAGATGGTGACATGGGGGCTGCTGCCGCTATGGGCCATTTGGGGACTGTCTGTGGCTGTGCCCTCCCCGGTGCTGACCCCGTCCATCCATGCGCCCACACGGGGCCCAGGGCTGGGCTCACCCGGAGAGCACCCAGGACCCTTCCCACATGCCTGTGTTTGTCCTTTGCAACAGAACTTTTAGGACCACAGTTTTCACCCATAAATGTCCAGTTCCTAGAAATGCTCCTCCAGCCCGTCTGGGGTCGGCACGGGTGGCAGAGACAGAGCCTGCACAGGGGTCTGGCAACCGTCCTCGTTCTTGCTGGCTCACCTGCAGGACGAGGCTGGACGTGCTGCTCCGGTGCAGAACTCTGGGCCGCGGGTGCACGTCTGGGGTTCGCAGATGCACCACGCAGAGCACTAGCGATCGGGCTGCAAAGGAGGGGCCGCTGCAGGGGCACACACACACACACACACCAGCTCATTGACCGGTCAGTAGTGAGTCTGAGACACTGGAGTGGTGTCCAGGTGTTGCCCGATGATGGTCCCGAGGGAACAGCCTTGGAGAGAGTTACTCACAGATGAGTCCTTGGGTAAGCGTACTTGGTTCGGTTTGGTTTCTGGAAGAATCAGCTACTGTCTCGTTCAGGATTTTGAGCTCATGGAGAAAACCTTAATACTTGTTCATGGCTCTGCAATAATAAAAATAAATCCAACATCGTTTTCTCAAGATATTTGGAATCCGAGGTCCTGCCCATGTAGAAAGGGACGTCTGAAGCCGGAACACTCCTACGGAGGCAGAAAGAAGGAAATCATGCAGATTTCATGACATGCTGTGTTCCTCGCCATGCGGTCCTGGAGTGTGCACCGTGGGCTCCTGTGTGGCGAGCGGAGGGGCGGGTGTCCCAGAGAGGCCATGGCTGTGGGAGCCTGTGACACGGGGCACGGAGGCCCGTGCTGCCAGGTGGGACCACCCCGCTGGGCACCCGTCCCTGTCCCTGAGGCTCCAGCCCCGCCTCTCCCTGCAGGCCTGCAGTTTGCCTGTTTCTGGAATTTCTGTGCTGCTTACTTGGGCGAGAGATAAGGCAGCCCAAGAGCAACAGTACTGAAGGGTTTGGGAATTCTGGAACTTTCTTTCATGATTCAGCCCGTTGTCAGGAAGTGTGGCAACACGGGCTTCCTACACGTGGCTGGGGGCCGCAGGCAGCGCTGACAAGGCAGCCAAGGGCACGACGCTCTCACCTGCAGGACTGTGTCCGAGGACCCGGGGTGAGGGTCCCCGTCAGGGTGGGGGTTTCCCAGAATGCTGTGGCTTCTTCCCCAGCCGTGTGACTGCCCGCCGCCCGGGGCCGGCTCTGTCTGGGTCGGCGGGGAGGCCCAGAACCTTCGGTGCGGGGTGTCCGGCGTGAAGCAGCGGTTCTGCAGCCCCCAAATCCCCCTCGGCCGCACCTGTCGCCTGGAGAGCCTCCAAACCCCCAGAGGGCTGGCCGTGCCCCGGGAGACTCTGAGCCCTTTGGGGCTGGAACCCCATCACCCAGCACTCTGAACAGTGTGTCACCTGGGCTCTTCTAAGCTGCAGGCACAGTGGAGGGGCATTGCTGAGCTCTAGAACTTTCTTCAGCTTGCTCGTCGAGCTTGCTCGGGAGCACAGACCTCTGACGATGCCTGCCTCCGGCAGCAGGTGGCCTGGGCTCCGACATGGTGGTGGAGACGGGCACGGGCACGGCGTCTGTGGGGCCGCTGAGCATCTGGAGGGGGATAGCCCTGCTCTGGCCTTCTGATCGTGGCAGAACGTCAAGACTTCCCACCTCCCGCAGCACTGTGGTCCCTGAGCTGGAAGGGCACTGCCCGCCGCCAGCCAGAGCCCGCTGCATGGTCTGGCTTGTGCTGGGTCCACCGGCCCTGGGTCGGACGGGCTCCTGTCCTGGTGGGTGGCCGGGGACAAGTCTGAGGTCTGTCATTCACGCACCCCGACAGGCTCCTGGGCTAGAGAATCCAGGGGAGAAGTCCTCTGGCTTCTGAAAAGCGACTTTAATGGAAGCTCTGAACATCTGTCCATTCCTGCCCTGAACTTCTCCGGCTCGGGGACCTCGCATGCCAGGGGTCTTCTTTGTCTTCCTCGTGTTTCTGGGCTGAATCCCTGGTGGATTTCCCTTCCATCGTCCTCGAGCTCCTCCGTCCACCCTGTGCTCCGTGACTGAGCGCCTGTTGGCCTCTGCCCTCGCCCTCCTCCCCGACCTCCGCTGCTGCCTTCTCATGACTGTCCTCCCCTCCCCATTCACTTCGTGTCGCCGGTTGGAGCTGCTGTTTTTGCCAAGTGGTGATTCTGGTGAGTGTTTGGGTCCCGTGGCTGTGTGTGTGTGTGTCTGTGTGTGTGTGTGTGTGTGTGGCCATGACCTCATCTGCCCCTTGGGACAGCCTTCTGGGGTAGGTCCCTATCTGTCTTTGTGTATCTCCTTGGGTTGTGTTCATGGCTCTGCGCAGACCCAGGGTAGGCCCCTTCTCTCGGACATGAGTCATGCTAGGGAGTGGCCCAGGGAGGCTCTAGGCCTGCACAGGGCTTTCCTTGTTCTCAGTAATGCTGTGAGTGAGAGAGAGAGAGAGAGAATTGCATTAATGTTTATTTCTCCCCAAGGAGCCTCCTCGCCATTCAGAATCTCTTCTCCGTCCTCAAAATATGGTTGATTCCCAAAATATGGCTGATCCCACTTCTCGGTGGGACCCCTGCTCTGTGCACTTGGCCCGAGGCCTGCAGCTGCCCCCATGTTCCCCAAGGGGCTTCGCGCTCCCAGGGTGAGCTTTGCTGCGTTGGGTTCTGCTCCCACAGTCTGTCTGGGTGATTCCTGGCACTTCTCTTTCTGGTTCTCATGAGGTGACTTCAGAGAGGACGCAGTCGTGACATCTTTATCTGCGAACACGTGAGCTATGTGAGGTTCTGGTATTTATCTGGAAGAGCATTTGTCATTTTCATTAAACAACTGAGTTTCTTGAGGAACAGTTAAGAATAAACAAAAGACAGTCAGAAAGACCAGGAGAGCTCATGGTCAGGTAATCTGCTTCTGCCGGCCTCTCTGATCCGTGCGGCCAGGCAGGGCTGTCTCCTCGGCTGGCTCTCTGTTCTCCTCAGCACGTTGATTTATTGGCCAAGTTCCACCAGCCAGAATAGTGCTGGGTGCTGGGGCTGGAGCATCTTTTCTTTTTTTTTTTTTTTTTGCCCTTATTTCTCCTAAAAGAACATTGTGAATAGAGTGAAGGCTACGTCCTTTTTGCAGAGAGTAATTTGCCCAACGCCAGAAGCCAGTGAGCAGCCAGACTGGTGCTCAAAGTCGGGTCCCTCCGGGGGCAAAGTCTGTTCTTCGTCTCCTTTACTTTGCACGCTGCCATGCCGTTTTGTGTACACGACATTGCGTGGCTCGCCCACGGCAGAGTCGATGTCCACAGTAGTGGCCCGGACAGACTCGTTCACGGTGGACTGATTTTTGATGTGTGTATGTAAAGCCTGTGTTTTCGCGGGTGCCAGGAACGTTTGCAGAGCCCGCAGACACGGCAAGGCGGGTTGTCAGGGGCTGAGATGAGCTGAGATGAATCAAGGCGTGAGTCTGGCCCGTACGACTGTCTTCTCAGCGCTGTGTGCGTGTCACAGTAACTGCCCCCGTCTCATTGCTGTGGCCCGGACGCCCGTGTGAGTACTCAGGAGGCCTCTCAGAGGGGGAGAGGGATGAACCTGTGCTTACCTTCAGCTTCTTCTCCGAGACGACGTGCTCTCTGTGCCCAGCGCCTGCGGGATCTGTGTCTGCGAATCCTCCCACTCACTGGAATTCACTTGAGACCGTGAACCCAGAGCTCGTGGCCCCCTCATGGACCTTGACATGCCGAGAGCGGCAGGGGTCAGCTCACAGGGCCGTGCGCGCGCCCAGCTCCGGTGGATGGACGCCCTCTGCCCACGTGTCATCTTGGCATCGATCAAGTCCCACATCTTTTTTCTTTTTTTAATTTTTCTGCTTTTTGTGGGTGACTTTGGAGTTTGAAGCTCAAGTACAGTGTGGGGTCCCGTGTGCACGAGGCTGTGAGGCATCTTCTGGAGAAACGGCATGTTCGATGGGCTTTCTTTGGGCAGGAGTTGCGATGTTGCTGCTCGTGGGCTCAGTGTTAATTAATCAACGATATATATTAAATCAGGTGTCTTTAAACAGAAACACACCAGGGTCAAGACTGTGCGTTGGTTGGTGCTTGGGTGTGTGGGATCATTGCACACCCCACCGAACAAACCTGTGCTTCCCCTCAAAGCAGCAGTCCTGTTTTCACTAACTCTGTCCTCAAGGTAACTCTTGAGGACGTGAATACCACACACGAGCACAGCTGACTGTATTTTGTTTCTTTCTTGTACAAAGCAGGGAAATAATTTTTTTAAAGATTTTATTTATTTGAGCTAGAGAGAGAGAGAGAGCTAGGAAGAAGTGGGAGAAGCAGGCTCCTTGCTAAGCATGGAGTCCCACTTGGGGCTTGATCCCGGGACCCTGGGATCACGACCTGAGCTGAAGGCAGACGCTTACACGACTGAGCCACCCAGGCATCCTCATAGCCAGTATTTCTAAGGAAATATGTTTCTCATAACCAGGGAGTGATTTTATGGCAGACTGACTTCCAGATGCTCAAGCGGGTGACTGATGATGTGGTAACATGCTCAGCCTCTGGGAGGGTCCTGTGGCTCACACTGTTCAGACCCCCAGGTCCTCGGAGCTCACATTCCGCACAGGCTGACTTGGAAGGCGGGAGGCAGACATCCTCGGGGCACCTAACGAAGGCAGTGGGCATTTGCCTTCAGCCGCTGTGGACTGCGTCGTCCAGCTTGGATGCAAGGGGAGGGGTCGGCACCTGCCGTGTGCCCACGTCCCCACCAGACACTGAACCAAAGCTTTGCTTTTTAACATATTTCTGAGTTCCTCCAATGCACGTGCAATTTATAAACTAGGGGTTAGGACAGGAGCTCTTGAAGGGCCATTTTGGTGAATTTCGGGAACTGAGTGAAAACTTTGTTGAGAGAGAGAAACTCCCGTGGGTTGTAGTCTTAAGACCTCCACCTGCTTGGGTTTTATCTATAAGAGTCTCATTTTGAGGATACCTGGAAAGCATTTTGCTCAGGTGTGGTAAGACACTTAGATGCGGAAATGAGTGTCGTGAAGGAAGCAGTGTTTGTGCTCACAGACGCCTAGAAGCAGGAGGGGCCACACACACCGCCCTCCCCCCAGGGAGGAAGCACCGAGGGCTGTCAGGAGGCAGAGGGAAATGGGAAAGCAGGAGCAAACCCTGTGGCTTCTGCAGGAAAGGCGAGGCAGGGTGTACAGGCCTGAGATCCGTTCCTCGGAAAATTTCACTGGGTTCTCGGGTGTCAGGGCTGTTCACCATGGCCTGACACCTGCCCCGAGGGTGTGAGAGCCCAGGGGAGGAGGTGGATGGGGGGTTGGTTGGTTGGGATGCGGAAGGATCCCTTGTAGGAGAGCCTTTACTGTCGACAGAAATTGTCCAACGCTGCGAGGGGCGGACTCTCTGGGATCCACAAGATCCAGACATCAGAACATCAGAAATACAGAAAATAAGAAGAAGAATAAGAAAGTAATGAGAGAAATGATGTATACAAGCCTCACGTGGTTCTCATGGTGATGGCTGAGAACGAGCCCCTCATGACTGGTAGTGGGAGGAGAAGCATCATTACGAAATGCACCCGGAGCCTTCTCCTCAAGAGGCTCCCCTCCAGGGAGAAGATCTTGTCACCACTGTGTCCCAGCCTAAGGATTCCTCATACTCTGTTCCCCTCCTTGTGGAGGGGAATGATGTTGATCACGGTGAAACAGTGTTCCTCTTGTGGAGCGGATGATACAGACCCATCATTAATGGGGTAAGGCTTCAAGTAAACGGATTGGAACATAGCAGGCAGGAAAGGGAGCGTGGGTCTGGGAGAAAAACAAGCTAGACCACTGCAGAAACATTTGGGAAGGTCAAAGCTCTGTGACCGCGGCACACTGAGAGCCCAAGAGTTAATGGCAACGTACAGGAAGCTTCCCTTCCGCATGCCTCACCTCCACACGGACAGGCGCAGGGTAGCCCCGGGGCGCAGCTGAGAGAACGAGGGCAAACAGGCCTCTGAGAAGGAGTAGCTAGGGAAGGACCCAGAAATGAGACACAGAAGAACGTGACGTCTTGCACCTGTGGCTAGAGAAAACGTGGAATCCTAGTGTAGTGAGGGAAAACCTCACTCCTCGGTTCCTTCTGCCTGGTTCAACCCTGCCAGGTTCCCAACAGCAACAACAACAAAAACCAAAAACAAAACAAGAAAACCAAACCCTTCAGGTTTCGACAGAAAGAATGACAAGCAAGCTAAAGGGAAGCGGAAAAACAGCCAACACAACAAGGATCCAGGAACCCGGAGAAAGAAGAGAAAGCCAGAGAGAAAATCTTGAAAAAAGCCGGAGAGGGATGGAGACCCTACGCACAGAGGAACGAGAAGAGTTATATGGCAGACTTCCCGTCACAAACTGCAAACCAGAACTGAAGTTGTGAAATATTTGAAGAGTTGAGGGGGAAGAAGACGCGAGTGCCGACCTAGAATCTTCTGCCTCGCTCAAGGGTCCTTCAAATGTGAAGGAGAATTCAAGACTCTCTTGGACAAACACACACGAAGAACATTTCCCACTAGCTGACTGGCCCTACAGAGAGTATTAAAGGAAGCTTTTCAGACAGAAGGAAAAGGAGAGTGATCTGAAACTTGGATCTGCCTGAGAAAAAGAAGAGCATCAGAGAAGGAAAAAGTGAAGGTAAAATAAGATATTTTGCTTTTCTTATTTTTAATTGATCCAAAGGCAATCGTTCGTTTAAAGCAATAGAAGTAACAGTGTGGTAGTGATTTTCACATGTCGATAAGTGAAAAGAAAGGCGGGGTTGTCACAGACGCTGAAAGGGAAGACAGGAATGCTGGTAGGAGGTGGTGTATTGTATGGGGAGTGGATAGTGATATTTGAAAGTTAGACTGAAAATTTAGGTTTTGGGTGCCTGGGTGGCTCAGTGGGTTCATCTTCTGCCTTCGGCTCAGGTCATGATCTCAGGGTCCTGGCATCGAGTCCCACATCGGGCTCTCTGCTCAGCAGGGAGCCTGCTTCCTCCTCTCTCTCTGCCTGCCTCTCTGCCTCCTTGTGATCTCTCTGTCAAATAAACAATTAAAGTCTTTAAAAAAAATTTAGGTTTTAAATGTATATTGTAAACTCCAGGGAAACCACTAAAAATTTTTTAAAGTTATGCTGGAAAGATCTACAATGGAATGCTGGGAGTAAAACCAGAGAAAAGCAGAAAAGCAAAATGTAGTAAAATGCTTGAGTAAAACCAGAGAAAGCAGAAAAAGAAGAGAACAAAGAGACAAAGAACAAATGCAATGAAAAAAAAGTTACAAATGCATTAGATATCAATCCAACTAAATAATCAATTTCTTTTTTTTTTTTTTAAGATTTTACTTATTCATTTGACAGAGAAAGAGAGATCACAAGTAGGCAGAGCTGTCAGCCATGAGCGGGGATGGGGGAGGCGAAGCGCAGAGAGTGGGGATGAGGAGGGGAAGCAGGTCCCCACTGAGCAGAGAACCCGAGGCTCGAGGCTCGATTCCAGGACTCTGACACCATGACCTGAGCTGAAGGCAGAGGCTTAACCCACTGAGCCACCCAGGTGGCCCTAAACAATCACTTTCAAAGCAGATGGTCTAACTATATATACCAGTTAAAGTACAGCGTTTATAGGAGTGGACCAAAAACATGACCAAAACCTATGTTGTCTACAAAAAACCCTATCTCAGAGGTAAAGACACCTGCAGATTAATACAGGAATGGAGAAAGATATCCCCACCAATCAGAATAAAGATGGAATAGGTACATTAATTTTAGCTAAAACAGACTTGAGAAAAATAGAAGATTATCAGGGAGAAAGAAGAGTGTTGCATGACAGTAAAGGGATCAGTTATCCAAGGAGATAGAACAGTCCTCAACATGTACACGCATGGCAGCATCAAAATACACAAAGCAGGGCGCCTGGGTGGCTCAGTGGGTTAAGCCTCTGCCTTCGGCTCGGGTCATGATCTCAGGGTCCTGGGATCGAACCCCGCACCGGGCTCTCTGCTTGGCAGGGAGTCTGCTTCCTCCTTTCTGTCTCTCTGCCTACTTGTGATCTCTGTCAAATAAATAAATAAAATCTTTAAAAATATACACAAAGCAAGCGCAGACTGAACTGAAAGGGAAATGGGCAAACCCAGTATTTCAACTGGAGATCTCCCATACCTCCTGTCGGTAATTGATGGACTAAGTAGACAGAGAGTTAATAGGGGTCATGATGACCAGAACAGCACTGCCAATCCCACTGGTCTACTTGACACTCATAAACTGTTCGATCCAACAACAGAAAAATACACATTCTTCTCAAACTCACATAGAACGCTCATCAAGACAGAGCACGTTCTTGGAAAACATATGTACACATATTTACATGAATAAAAAATAACATAAATTATGTTCTCAGAATACAAGGGAATTAACCTAGAAATCAGTAACAGAAGGATAGCTGTAAATTCCCCCCAAGTTTTTAAATTAAACAACAGACTTCTAAATGCACTGTAGATCAAAGAAGTGTGAAGAGAACTGTAAAAGTATTTTGAACAGAATAAAAATACAAAATAAAATTTATGGGATTTAGCAAAAATTGTGCTTAAAAGGAAATTTATGGAGTTAAGTGCAAATATTAGATAAAAGGAATATTTATAAAATCCATAACCTGTGCTTCCACCTTAGAAAACTGCAAACTAAAAAACAGAAAAAGCCTAAAGCAAGAAGAAAAGAAATAATAAAAATGAGAGCAGAAATCCTTGAAATTGAAAACAGGGAAACATAAAGAAGAGACAAATTAGCAGTATCAGAAATAGGAGACATCAGTACTGATACCATGGAGATCAAATAATCAATGACCAAATAGTGTGGAAGATTCTGTCCTCACAAATGAGATGGCAGACGTGAACCAGAGTAGTTCCTGAAAGACACAAACTACCAGGACTCAGAAGGAAAAGGAGCCTGAGTAGCCTTGTCTCTTCAGTTTTTTTTTTGTGTGTGTGTAATTTGTTATTTTTATTTATTTATTTTTTTTTCATTTTATTTATTTTTTCAGTGTAACAGTATTCATTCTTTTTGCACAACACCCAGTGCTCCATGCAAAACGTGCCCTCCCCATTACCCACCACCTGTTCCCCCAACCTCCCACCCCTGACCCTTCAAAACCCTCAGGTTGCCCCAACCTCCCACCCCTGACCCTTCAAAACCCTCAGGTTGTTTCTCAGAGTACATAGTCTCTTATGGTTCGCCTCCCCTCCCCAATGTCCATAGCCCGCTCCCCCTCTCCCAATCCCACCTCCCCCCAGCAACCCCCAGTTTGTTTTGTGAGATTAAGAGTCATTTATGGTTTGTCTCCCTCCCAATCCCATCTTGTTTCATTTACTCTTCTCCTATCCCCCTACCCCCCCATGTTGCTTCTCCATGTCCTCATATCAGGGAGATCATATGATAGTTGTCTTTCTCCGATTGACTTATTTCACTAAGCATGATACGCTCTAGTTCCATCCACGTCGTCGCAAATGGCATGATTTCATTTCTTTTGATGGCTGCATAGTATTCCATTGTGTATATATACCACATCTTCTTTATCCATTCATCTGTTGATGGACACTTGTCTCTTCAGTTTAAGTCAATAATTTAATAACCTCCTCCCGGCCAGGGTCAGGGGAGGTCTTTGCTCAAATGGTCTCACTGATGGATTATATCATACATTGAAGGAGGAAGTTATACCAATTTTCAACAATTTTCTCTTCCAGAAAGTAGGGGCAGAGGGGTGGAGACATGAGTGTGCCCTCATGCTCAGGTTAATGTGGACCCAGTGCGTGGAGAGAGACTTCAGGCGGCACACACATGCAGCTGACATGTGCTTGTCTGTATACTTTCTCCGTCGTCTGGAGGCCGTGGCATTCTGGCAGCCGCGAACACACCTTGTGCTCAGATCTTGGTCTCTAATACCACCGCCCATCATAAGGAATAGGGAAACGAGAGTGTGAAGGAGGGGACCGAGACGCATACTTGAGACACCCTCAGTATCTTCAGTGCAGTGCCCCCAAAACACCACACAAACCACAGCGACAGGGCCATTGGCCCAGGGCACAGGAACAGCTGGAAGGGTTCCCAGTGGCCACACAAGGCCCGTCAGAGCAACAGAGTAATGTTTCATTAAAACCTGATGCATGAATTAAATAACCTTGAATCCATACTTAAAAATGACTGAACACGTAAAGAAGAGGGAAGCATAGACCCATCTGCTCTGCAGAAGAATCCCAGACAATTTATGTAGATCCTCTGCGCTCTAGGGGCCGGGACTCTCCTCCCCTCTCCTGATGCATGGACGGCACAGAGTTTCTTCCTTCCAAATGGGGCGGGACGGGAAGAGGAGGGGAAGGGGGAGATCACCTTCACAGTGGAGAAACCCGACAGACGCCGGCTCGGCCCGTGTCGAAGAGGAACCCTACGGTGATAAGTCACGTCGATAGCGCGTACCCTTGATCTGATGTGAGGCGGATGGCACTTTCTCTGGGGGGTTTTTCTCCCCAAAACACATAACTTCAGTCTAACCATGGGAAAAACATCAGACAGCCCAGCTGAGGGACCTTCTACAAACTGCCTGAGCAGTCTTCCTCAAAACTGTCGAGGTCATGCAGGACAAGGAAAGTCCAAGCACCAGTCCCAGCCAGCAAGTGCCTAAGGAGGCATGAGAGCGCAGTACCATGCGATATCTGGGCTGGAGTCCAGGGACATAAAAAGAAGGCATTCGGTAAAAAACTAAGGAAATCCTTAAGTAATAAATAGTAATAAACATAATAATAATAAATCATAATATTATATTAGTATTAATATAATTATATTAATTAATGTATTAATTAATATAATTATTATATATTAATCAATGTAATTAATAATAATAATAAATAGTAATAAACGAGGGCTTTACTTAAGAATAATGGGTCACTGTTGGTTCGCTAGTTGTGAGGGACATACCGTGTCCTGTAGGATGTTAAGAACAGGGAAACTGGGCATGGGGTGTATGGACATTCTGCACTATCTTTGTGATTTTTCTGAAAATCTAAGTATATCCTAAAATGCTAAGTACTTTTACAAACTAAAAGAGAAAGAGATGGACCGATACCATCTCTGGCCTCCTGGAGGCAAGCGTTCGTCCAATACACTCATCATAAGTCAGAACTGTGCAGTGGTGCGAAGGGACGAGCGGGGTACCTCGCTGGTCTGGGAGCATCCGAGGATACCGTACTCAGAGAGCCCATGGGGAGTGATGGGGGGGACGCGCGTGACCCTGAGATCAGAGGGCAGAAGGCGCGTGAGCAGCATATTGGTGTGACCAGGCTTTGTGGGGAGGGTGGCGTGCTTGGAAGGCGGAGGCTAAGACGGGTCCGACTGGAGACTCAGCCGCGCAGAGAAGGGAGCTTCTTCAGAGGACGTAGACTTCGTCCTGAACAGCCACACGGATGGCGTTGTGGGTGCAGGTCCTCAGACCCGAGCCTGGGAAATCACAGAGGGCCGGGCCTCACCCCCACGGCTTCTGATTCTGCAAGCCACGTGGGGCCTGGACGTTTCCATTCGCATTTCTTGAAAGCTCCGCGTGATCTGCTGTTGCTGGCCTCGGGGTCACACATGGCCAGCCTCCGCTGCACGGGGTCAAGGAGGGAGCTCCGAGTTTGGTCAGAACGGCCTGCCTTGCGTTGGGATGTGCTGGCTGAGGGCCTGTTCCCACGCCCCCGAGGGCCTCTGAAGGCTATAGCTAAGGAAGGGCTGGCCTCCGGCACTGCTTGTCCCACGACCGCCTGTGTGTCCTTTGGGAGGTAACGGATGTCCTCATCAGTGCCAGGCCTGATGAACCTGGATACCACCACCTTTAGGGATGCAGGCGAGTCAGCTGATGCCCTGGGAGCCAGCGGCGGGGAGCTTCCCTCTGTCATCCTGTCATCCGGGTCACCGCCCACTGTCGCTCTCACGGAGCTCACCAGCCAGGCGGGCCCTGAAGGTGCACCTGTCCTCCCGGCGGCTTGGTTCATCATCCATAGGATGGTGTGGTGCTTGCACAGACCCGCCTCTTCTGTAGGCCCGGGATGCAGGATGCCGTCTGTTACTTCCCGAAAACATCCTCGTGAGTCTCCTGGACGCATCAAAGTGGACCTTCCGCCAGAGTTCTGGAAGCTTCAGCACGTGGAGAGGGTGTCTCTCTGTGTTGTGCCTCCTGTGATGTTTCCGAGTGGAGGCTGGCCTCTCCTAGCTCTCCCAAGTGTGGGAGACAGCGCAGCTCGGAGTGTGAGGGCCAAAAAGATTTGGGTAGACCCAGCTTAGCACGTAGACAGGAAGACCGTGTCTGCTCAGCCTCGCCAGCCCCCTGCCAAGAGCTGCCGTCCTGATCAGATTCTCTAGGATTTCTCTCCTACTTGATACAGTTTTATAAGGGAATTTGATACTTATAATGTCTAGGATTTTTTTTTAAATATATATGAAATATCCATGAAATTTTTGGTAGACGCAGCTTAGCACTTAGGTCCCTGGGACTCAAGGACAGGCTCGCGGTGCTGAGTCTGTCCCAGCGGGATCATGTCCTTGGGGTTGACTTCCTCTGAAGGCACCATTGAAGGGAGCCTGTGGCCAGGGTGATCGGCACTTCTGCTTTCAGGTTGGTTTTGTGCTGAGGCTGGAGGCGTGGGCCCACTTCCCTACTTACAGACACTGTGCAGCTGCAGGAAGGACTCCGGCTTGTAGGGGCTTTTCTGCTCTGTGTCGCTTCCGCTGTTCTCCCTGGGAGAGCTTCTCTCCATCTTTGTGGGCTTTTCCGCCTCGCACACGCCCTCGCCGTCCTGGGCTCCTGATTCCAGACCTGCGTTTGAATCCAGGAAAGGCAGCTAGGTCGAGCGTGTGGAGGCAAGCACATCCAGCAGCCTGGCCTCCCGCTTTCCCCTCTCCCGCGGGGTTGGCAGGAAGGGGCTGCACTCAGGTTTCAGCAGGTCCAGGTCTGCCATTTTCCTGCTGCAGCCCACACCCTCCTGCCCAGCACACGTGAGCGCCGTTCCAGTCCTTCCTGTGGTCGTGTGGCCAAACCGCCCTTCCCCCCGTCGTATAACTTCGGCCACCTACTCGAGCACGGGGCCTGCTTGTGTCACGGGTTTGTGACATCTGCGAGCCCCATCCTCAGCTTCCGTCATGTGACGCCGTCGTGAGTCCCCCACAGATGCGCTTGCACGACGAGACGGTGCGGGATAGTGACTTTGAACTTACACGGAGCAACACTTGCTGCCAATGTCTTACCCCACACGAGCGCGTCCCTACGGGTTCAAACCAGGTGGTTTGGCTTCTCCCGTGGCCACTGGCCCCTGTGGTTTGTGTGAATGAGGTGCAGGGATGGGGACCCCAAAAACAGTATCCAGAAGCTGAGAACCTCAGCCAGGCCTCTCTGGAGGAGCCCAGTCTCTGCGGGGTGACAGGTCTTCTCTGGAGCGTCGCCCAGAGCAGGACGAAGGAAACAAGGCTGTTTTGTGGCCCGTCCTGCTTCCCTGCACGGTTTGCCATGAAGAGGCCAGAGAGAGGCACTGGTCACATTCAGTGGGTTTGCATTTGTTATGTCATCGTCTTCATTTCTCCTGCTTTGGGGACACCGTGGCTGGGTGTCCGGGGCCCTGCTGGCAGCAGCCCCAACCCCTCCAGGACAGCAGGAAGGGGATGTGACCTGGTGACCTCTTGGATGTCCTCTTGTGCTCACGGAGTCTCCGCTAAGCCCAGCTCACGCATTCGCAAGCACGTCCTCGCGCCTCAGTCCCGCCCGGGCTGTGCATGCTCGTGTGCGCCGGGACCCCCGGGAGAGGCCGTGCGGATGCAGCCCTGTGTCCCCAGTCCTATCTCAGGCCACCTGCCGCCTCCTTCCCCTCCCACCCCGGCCCCTGCGGGAGGACGCGGCTGCTCATCTCTCTGATCACCCCACGTGGAGGATGAAATGCCGGCTCGTCGCCAAGGCTCTCCACAGGGAAGCTGTTTGCAATCCAGACTCACCCTCTCTGTGCAAGTCCTGAGCTGGGGCGAGTCCCCCGGGGCCCCACCTCCTGGGGCCAAGCCTGGGCCAGGCCTGAGGGCCGCACTCGGCAGACTCAGGGTGTAAGTGAGCAGGGGCTCCTGGCGAGGAGCAGGACCGGCTGCCGCTTTGCCAGTCCCACTGGGAGGCAGGAGTTCTGTAGACAGCAGAGCCCCTGGGGTTCGCAGCCCTGGGCCCCTGCAGCAGACCCCTCCCCTGAGCCGCTTCTGCTGCTCTTCTCCTGGAGGAAAGACACTCACTCTCCTTCCCGCAGGGCACCGAGCAAAAGCACTTGCACGTAGTAGCTGCTCAGCGAACGTGAGGAGAGCATGACGGGTCGCTGTTTCCGTGCGAACTTCACTCACCACGGGCTGGTCATTTGTTTGTAAGAAATTCGTTGAGAGCGAACATTTATGTTGACGTCAAAGCTTAGTATCTGTGATCTGTGCTGATACGCAAGGGAGAGGGATCAGGCAGGTATGAAGCAGGATTCTGTGGAGTCTGAAAATCTAGCTGCTGCCTGAGAGGCGTCTGTCTGTCCTCGGTGCGCCGTCCTGGCCCTCGAGTTCTGGAAGCATCGGACGAACTCAGTCTGAAGGTTCGGTGATATGTTCAAGTGAAACGTCTCCTCTACTACTAAGTGTTAGTAAAGGAAAAAAATCACTTTCTCTGGCCTTAGATTTACTGTTTGTTTCTGAAACATGTGTCTCCATCTTCTGAGAAGCTGTGCTTTCCCCCAAATGCAGAAGGGGGGACACTAGGTAGAGACAGGATTGTACAATCTTCCCCGGGGGGCCGGACCCGCAGCAGCGTGGCCTGCCGGTGGCCTCAGGGAGGCTGGGGACAGCGCCGGGGGGTGGTCTCCCGGAGCACAACCCCGTATCGCTCAGGAAGCCGGTGGACACGGGGCTGGCTCGGGCCAGGCGCCGGGGGTCCTGGGTCTCCATGCGCGGCCCCAGCATCTGTGTCCACATGTTTTCTCCGAGCGGCAGATCCCCCTGTGGGAGACAGTGCCTGTCGTCCTCTGCAAAGTGGCCCAGGGTGGTCGTCCAAGTACGGGGGTTGCTCGGGGCCGGCCCCCTGCACCTGCCCTGACCTGGTCACCGTAACCAGTCAGCCGGCCCCTGGCCAGCCCAGGAAGCCCTATTGCCCCTGTAGACTGGGCTCGTTCCTCTTTCTTATGAAAATGAGTGAAACCCACAGACAAGGCGGTTCCTTTCACAACAGTCCCACACGGACTTCTCTCAGCTTCGAGCTGCGGAGGGAATTCCCAGGCAAATTTTTATCAGGGCTGCTTTGCATCGAGGTAGCTGTGTGGCTCCAAGGATCCAGGCCAAGGTATCTTTAGTTCCCCTTGGTGGCAGGGCTCTGGCAGAAAGTGTCCCCAGATTTTGCCCAGAGTCCGGTTCATTTCTGCCACTGACCTCAGTCCGTGTTCTGTGGGGAGGCTCTGGGGCCCAGTGACATGGTGTCAGCCACCTTAGTCTGCTAAGCGCGGGCGGAGAGGTCCCCTGCAGGAAACGAAGGGGCCGCACCTGCAGGAACCACGCTTCGCGGCTCTCAAGAAAAGCAGACGTCTCCCAGCACCGGTCACGGCCTCTGGCAACGGGGCAGAAAAAGTGCGAAGACACAGCCGGCCCCCTTCACGGCTGAGGTTAAAGCACTGAAACAGACAAGGATTTCGGGAATGAGAATAACACTGTCGAGAACGTGTCTTACCCCAAGGCAGGGTCGTGCATCTTCAGCCACGAGGGAGGGTCTTTGCCGGGAGAGGGAGCCACGTCGGGTGGTCTGCCCCCCTTATCCACAGACGTCATGATTATGAAGTCACCTTCTCGCCGAAATGTTTCTGCAGCCCACAGCCAGCGCTCACCTCGTCTTGTGGTCAGCTGTGGACGTGCGCAGAGCGGCACGGGGCCCAGGGGGCTGCATTCGGCCTCCTTGTTCCGTCCGGGCTCATGCTGCAAACAGGTGTCCTCTCCGGGGACTACTTACTGCCATGTTTTTTACACTTCTTTTGTGCTTTTGGCTGGTGACAATGTTGAGAATGTCCCCAGGCTTAGTACCAGCCAGCGTGGTGGCGGGGCCCGGTTCCCTCCCGGGACTCTGCTAGCTTCCGGCCCTCCGCACCCTTTGCTCACAGTGATGGCGATAGTGAATTCACCAGGGATGTTTGAGCGTCTAATCTAGTGGTGACATGTTCCCTCCATGTTAAAGCAGTGGAAGGAACATGTCAGATTAGCGGCAGCCTGGACCACGAGCACAGCGGTTTCTGATCAGGCGGCCTGGGGGTCATTGGCCCAGGGGACATTTGAAAACGTCTGGAGATGTTTGTGTTGTCCCCCCGGGGGATTTTGGGGGTGCCGCTGATACTAGTCAGTGGAGGCCGACTGGTCATGGACAAGACAGCCCCCGTGACAGAAGGACGCAGCCCGAACGTTGGGAAGCCCTGAGCTAATGTAACGTCGCGGATGACGGGAGGGGCCGACAAGGGGGGTGAGTCACAGTGTTTCCGTGCACAGTGAGGGCGGGGACATGCTTGGGCCCCCGTGGAAAAGGCAGCATTTGTTATCTAGAAGCCCAGTGTGAACACCGGGGTGCTGAGACCACTCACGGTCACGATGGGGGGACACCAAGTGCAGACCCAGGAGTGGCCTGTGCCCCTGCTGGTTTAGGTCCCTGCCATGGAGGCACTGAAGCCGGCCGCACTTTGGAGAGGGTCTTGGGTGAAATGGAACCGTGTGGGAAAAGTGCCCAGGACGGGGAGTGCTCTAGAAATAGTGTGATGGGGACAGGGAGGGGGTTCGCCGACATCGCCTACCGCCGCGTAGGGAGTGGGCCGTGAGGAGGGCGGTGGTGGGGAGACCTGGGCAAGACGCATCATGTGCGAGAGGCGGTGGTTTCCCCCGGGTGACGTCGGGCCAGATGGTGAGAGCCACGGCTTTGGGACGTCCTTGGACGAAAACTCATGAGAGATCCTGGGAGAACTCCTGGTCCAGTCTCCCGCATGGAGCTCAGACGTGCCAGGAGCGGGCACGCCGTCTGCTGACTCCGGAGGTTAGTGAGCTGTGACGGGGAGGGGTCTGCGAACCCTGGGGTTTCATCCTTCCCAGGTTAGGACAGAGGGAGGCGCCCGCGGGCACGTGACATTGATGTGCCTGTCGGACAGCCGGGTGGGAAGCCCAGGTGAACAGCGTTCCGGTCAGGAGCTCGGCGGGCACGGCAGGGTGTGGGGTTGGCGAGCATTGCCACTGGCGGGGAGGGGCGTCTGCAGGGAAAGGATGAGGCTAGAGCCCAACCCCAGCTTGCAGAATAAGCGAAGGAAGGAGCCATGGAAGAAGGGAGACTGACCCACTGAGGCAGGGCCGCTGGGCTCCATCCAGCGCTCCCAAAGGTCAAGCCAGATAGGGTGGGCAGGGGTTGACCTTGGGTTTGGCCACCTGGTGACATGGGCAAGAGCATCGGCGGAGATCGCCGGTGGGAGAGCCGAGGGACGGGGCGGGGCTTCGGCAGCTATGGAGCAGAGGTGGGTGAGGCGCCTGCGGGCCGCAGCCCGTCGCTCTGCACCACCCCTGACGAGGGCACGTTGACCTATGCGCGTGGGCACCAGCTCCTGAAAACGGAACCTCTCTCTGGATGTGTTGTTTTGAAATACGCTTTTATTAACCAGCCGGTGTTTGCGGCCACCTGCCACGTGCCAGGAACCGTTCCGGGCACCCAGATGGGGCAGCGGGTGCTGGCACTTGGGTGGGGGGCCGAGGCGGGAATCGCGTTCACGGGGGGTCCCCGCGTGGGAAGGGACTGTGGTCCGTGGCGATGAGCTTGGCGGGGGTGGGGGTGAAACAGCAGAGTGAGAGATGCTGCCCCGGGTGCCACAAATCATGGCTCCGTGTCCTGAAACGGTTTCTGTTGTGAGCTGCCCATCGGACCTGGGTCGTCAGAAGGCCGGGAGGAGGCAGGGAAGCACCTGCCCGGAGGAGCTCACCCCACACATCCCGCACCGTCCCGCACGTCCCGCAGCTCCCTGGCAAGCTGGCTGCGCGAGCGCCGGCCGAGGTGGGGGGTGGGGGGTGGGTCCACTCTGTGGGGTCCGGGGACCCCTCTGTGTCTCAGTTTGGAGCTTTTGAATAAAGAGGTTTCAGGTGTGGAGAAAACTCACGGGGGATGTTGAAATAGGTCAAACTCAGGCAGCAAATTCTCCCCGTGGGTGTTAGACCCAGTGTGAGCCGCAGACTTTCCCCGGGGCCGGAGGAGAAGGCAGATCCGGCCTGAAGGCAAGCCGCAGGTTGGAGGGCGTGGGGCTGTGTCCACGGGCCGGAGGAGGGAGCTGCGCAGAGCGGACGCCACTGCCCTGGTCCCTGGGTCAGCAGCACGAGCGGCCCGGCCGGAGGCCCCACAGCCCGGGGATCACCATGGCAGGCTAGCGTTGGTGTCCGGAAAGCAGGGGAGGACGGCGTTGCTGATGAGCCCGGGGGGACCCAGCAGACGGCCCTGGGGGGTGCTGGAGGGGGTACAGCCCGGGCCTCACAGACGGTGTTCACGCCCCGAACTGAATAGCCCAGGTCTGCCCTGCCTGTCCTTGCCAGAGGCTTCCCGCCGGTCGGGCGGACCTGGTCCGGCTTCCCAAGGGCCAGCGGTTCAGGACCTGCACTTGCTGCCCGGGGCCTGACCCACGTCCCATCTTCTCTCTCCCTGCCAGGAAGACCCCCGCGGTGGGCCGTGGGCGCTGACGGGGAGGCGCCGGCATGGCGGGGAACGCGGCCGACAGCGCCAACCACCTGCCCTTCTTCTTCGGAAACATCACGCGGGAGGAGGCGGAGGACTACCTGGTCCAGGGCGGCATGAGCGACGGGCTGTACCTGCTGCGCCAGAGCCGCAACTACCTGGGCGGCTTCGCGCTGTCGGTGGCCCACGGCAGGAAGGCGCACCACTACACCATCGAGCGCGAGATGAACGGCACCTACGCCATCGCGGGCGGCAGGACGCACGGGAGCCCGGCCGAGCTCTGCCACTACCACTCGCAGGAGGCCGACGGCCTGGTCTGCCTCCTCACCAAGCCCTTCCCCCGGCCGCCGGGCGTGCAGCCCAAGACCGGCCCCTTCGAGGACCTGAAGGAGAGCCTCATCCGCGAGTACGTGAAGCAGACCTGGAACCTGCAGGTGCGTCGTGGCCCGGGCCGGCGGCCGTCTCCTGGGGGAGTCCCCGGGAGTGGGGGGCCCTCCTGCCGGCTGTGTGGGTCACCCTGGCTGGCCTGCCCACTCGGGCCACCCAACAGGCCACCAGGAGTCAGCAGGGGGTCGCCCTGTTCAAGCGGGTGGGTTCCTGATTCTGTAGCTTCCTGAACGTCTCAGGCAGAACGTTCCGGGCGAGCAGGCGGGGCTGCAGTGGCCCCAGGCTGGCCGCCCGGCGTTCCCCCAAGCGCCCTGTTCTGCCCCGGGCCTGTGCCTAGTGACGGGCCCTCAGTGCCACTCGGAACTTCCCTCTGCCCGCTGTTCCCAGCCGCTGGGAAGGAAGACCCCAGCTAGTCGGGTTGGCCACAGGGACATGGTGTGTGTGATGAGTACGCAGTGACACGCCATCCACAGGCCCCAGGGTGGGGTGGGGGACAGCTCATTCCCGCCACATTCTTCCCAGACACTGAGGTCCGGAGCTAGCGGGTGGCTGCAGGTCTCCACACAGACATGGGTGTCCGGACATCTCCTGCGCTTCCCGGGTGCTCCCAGCATGGGTGGCAGTGGCCTCCGACGCCCACGGACGTGCGACAGGACAGGCTTTGGGGGACGCTACACGGTGACTGCTTCCCTCCTCGAACGGGATCTCCGCGTACCCGGCTGCACCGACCGAGAGCAGCACCCCAGCCAGCCCTGGTCGTTAGCAGTGCGAGCCACGCCTCAGACCATCTTACGTTTTTAAGAGTCCGATCAGACTTAACACACAGTAAAACGAAGCTTTTGGGGCCTACAGTTCTGTGACTTTGACCAACACAGAGCGCCCGTAGGTCCCACTGAAACCAAGTGAGCAGCCCACACCTGCGTTCCGTCCCTACGCGCTGCCTTTGCCAGAACGACGTATGTGAAGGGACCACACGCCCCCTCACTTGGATTCATTATCTTTTTATTTTTACTTTTTCTTGTCCCTCTTTACAACGTCCAAGAACCCAATGTGGGGTCCTCATTTACGGCTGCGGGAAATACCCCTGTGTCTCCCACTAAGCGAGTCCGGGAAGGGAACTCAGCCAGCTGCCAGCCCCCTCCCGATTTTGTTTTCCACGTTGTCACGGCTCAGGTCCTCCGGCCCTGTGGCCACATTTACACATACAGGCAGCCGCATGTGAGTGCGGGAGGTGGCCTCGGGGGGTGGCCAGGAAAACCGTGTCTCCTTTGCGGCCTACACCCAGGGGCTGCTGAGTCGCCTGCGGGAGGAGTCGGGTTCTGATCCAAATCTGTCAGGTCGGTGCAGGGCCGTGATCCACAGGGGTCAGGAGGCCTGGTCCCAGGACCAGGGGGATCCTGCCGGTTTCTGAAGCCCCGCCCAGCTTCAAGAGGCCTCTGGAACCTGCACTGGTAGTTATGTACCGGAAGGTACTAAAATCATACGTACGGATCTTACGGCTTTATTTGTGATGAGTGGATGAGCTCGCCAGGACCCGGGACAGATGAGAAAGTGTTCCTGCATCTTGTTCTCATCCGGGCGTCGTCCCTCTCTGCTCCTTCTCGTGGCAGGGCCAGGCCCTGGAACAAGCCATCATCAGCCAGAAGCCTCAGCTGGAGAAGCTGATCGCCACCACGGCCCACGAGAAGATGCCTTGGTTCCACGGGAAGATCTCAAGGGTTGAATCTGAGCAAATCGTCATGATAGGATCCAAGACAAACGGAAAGTTTTTGTAAGTATGGGGTCTCTCCCCCTCACCTGCCGGGGCCGGGCCCGCTTGGAGGGACGGGGCAACTCAGCTTCCCCAACACTGGGCCTTCAAGAGCCCACACGCCCGTGGGCCGCCGTGAAGACGTGTTTCCGAGCCGTCCCTTGTCATTCAGCCGCAGTCTCGCCCAGTCCAACCCCAGGGCCAAGACTCTTTTCGGGTACTGAGGGACATAGCCTTTAAGGAAATGTTATTCCGCCGCGAGTTTTGCTTTTCGTGGCAAAGACGAATGCGTGGCGGTCCCTGTGGCTGTCAACACTGCGGCCCGTTCACTCAGAGCCCCCAGATGTCGGGCTTTAACTTCTCTTGTGTCACTGGGAACTAAGCGCCAGGAGGACAGATAACACAATGTGCTGAGTGCTGGGCGGTTTCCTGTGATGGATCCCACGCGGGTGTGTGGACGTCAGCATTACGAACTCAGAAATGAAGCATGGGTCCCCGCTCTGCTCATTGTCACCCGACGCCCGATGGACCTCAGTCCTCGAGGTCCTGGGGATGCCGGCCCTCTCGGAGCTGGTCCGTGGTTGCGGATGGCACGGGACTGTCTCGGGCTGGTGGGGGCCGTATCGCCCGGTGCTGTGGCCCAGTCGACACCCCAGGGTGGCTGGCAGGGGGCGCGGGCTCTCCTTTCGTCCCTGCTCGGTGGTGCACCAGAACAGAGTAGCCGGTTTGGCCCGTGGTGGGAGCAGGGGTGGGGGTTGAAAGGGCATAGCGGCAACCTCCAACAGAAGTCCCATGGCGGGGACACTTTTCCTCATGGACACCTGTCTGATCGTCTGCCCCTGAGGTTCGGACCTTTACCGTCTTCTTAGGACTAATTCCCAACACAAATGTCGTGGGACCGTGCACGTAGCCTCTTGGTGCATGAAGTCAGCCCTGAGTGGTCTATTCCAAAGACTGAGCAAGGCCTTTCGCCTTCTCAATGGCTCAGACACCTGCTCCCAGGCTCGCTGGGGACCGGCTGTGGTCAGAGCCGGCCGCCTGCTCCCCGCTCACACGGGGGACCCCGGACAGCCGAAGGCTCAGCTGCGGGCTCCTTCCCCAGCAGCGTTCTCATGTCTCATCCCCGCTTTCCCGTGGAATGCCCCTCCTGTGCTCTTTCCAGTCACGGGAGTTGGCTCACCCGTCCGTGACCCAGTGTCCTCTAGACCCCACACTGTGGGGCTGCCAGCCCCATTCTGCACAGTAGAGACCGAGCCACAGGACCGGCTGCCTCCGGAGCTAACATCTCAGGGGGAGCGGATGCTGCGGAATTGAACAGAAGCCGTGCAGCGGCCTGGGGCACAGAAGGAAAGGGATGCAGCGCGCCACGGTGGGGGTAATAGGTTCTGTTCTGTGCCAAGACAAGGGGCCTCGCTTTAGGGAGACGCTGAGCAGAGGAGACCTGAGGGCCGTGGGGAGCCGCCAGCGGGGAACGGCGTGTGCCCTGGGCACCGCAGTCAGTCTGTGCACCTGGGGAAGGTGTTAGGGCAGAGACAGCTGCTGTTCGTGGGGCACGTCTGGAGTCGGAGAGTCCTGCAGAGGTGCCAGAGTGAGCGCTCGGAGGCCACACAGTGTGCGTTCACGCACGCTTGAACCGAAGCACCGTGTCCACTTTCTGCACATTTCAGGGCCTCCGCCTTCTGGAGCCTGAGTGCAGGAGATGCATGGGATGCTTGTCGGAACAGAGTGGCATGGGGTTGGCGTGTAGCTCTTGGGCTGTGTTCCTGCTGCATGGCCCTGTGCCTCATGGCTCTGCTCCATGGCCCTGTGCTTTCGTGGCCCAGCCGTGTGGGTCTGTATTGTGGCTCTGCTCTGTGGCTCTGTTCCGTGGCCCAACACCATGGGCCTACACCGTGGCCCTGCGCTGTGCTCTGTGCACCTGGTTCTGGTCAGGGCCAGGGCTCTGGGTCGCTTCCCTGCAGATGTGCCGTTGTTGTGAGCACGGCTCCTCTTCCGGGGTCCCTGGCACGCGCCCCATTGATCCTCAATGGAAGGCAGGATTTGGGGTGGGGACGGCCATGTGGGTTTCTCGGTCTGCGCTGCTGGTTTCCTACACTTGTCCGGTCCCAGCCCTTCTAGGACACGGTCTGGCTGCAGTCAGCGGCCGGCTGCATGCTCCCCACCTCCAATCCCCTCCCCACTGCCTCTCTCAGGGCACTTGTTCCCGGCATGACCCCGTCTGAGAACTGCCAAGGCCAACCTGCCCTCCTGAGCCCCCCAGAGCCCCCGGCAGAATGAGAAGAACCAAGGGGGCTCTCAGATCCAGAATCGGAGCCTCGTCTTTATGGCTCCAAATGCTGGGCATCGTGGACTCGACTTAAGATAATCGGAAGCGTGTCAGCGTGCGGCGCGCCACGCCCAGGGCCCTGCAGGCGCTTAGTACAGATCTTCCTCGACATGCCATGGGGTCACGTCCGACAAACCCTTAGTAGGTGGGAAATATCACAAGTCCAGATGTATGTCATGCCCCCGTGCCCCCGGACAGACGCTCATGCCCCCGTGCCCCGGACAGAGGGCACGGCTGAGCCCAGCCCCACAAATACGCTCAGAGCTCCTCATGGGAGCGTAGGGAAGGGCTAAATCATCGCCGTGAAGCCCGTCTGAGAGTCAGGTGCTGACTGTCTCACGTGAGTCATGAAACGCTGTGTGGAAAGTGACAGAAAGGTCCGTTATCCACCCCCCAGATGGCGTGGCTGCCTGGGGGCTGTGGCCGCCCTGCCTGGCGTCGCAGCGAGGACCGCGCTACGCTCATTGCCCACTCATCGCCCGCCCGGGAGAGGATCCACGTTCAAACCCGAAGTACGGCTTCTACGGAACGCGTAGCACTTTCTCTCCACGGCCGTGAAGTTGGAAAATCACCAGACAAACCAAATCGTGAACTGGGGACTCTGTGTGCAAGCTGGTTTGGGATTCTCGAACCCAGGGGACGCCATTGGGCAGCGCTGGAGGCTTGGCCGTTTCCACGTAGAAAATGGGAATGTTGCACGCGTTCATTCTAGAGCCTCTGGTTTGCATTTCGGCGAGACCCCTCTCTGGGGAGAGCACACGCCCCTGCCACCGCAGAGGGCACGGAAGGAAGGTCACCTGTCTCGAGACGTGGAGGACTGCGTGAGGCTGTGCATCGTCACCCGTACGGCTCAAGATGCAGGACGTAAACCCAGAAACCCCCAGCCACCTGGGTTGTGTCAGGGGGATGCCGGCCAACTCGGCCCACTCTCCTCTCCTCACGAATCGGGGTGTGAGGTCCACGTGTGGAGACAGAAGCCTTGGGCCAGAAGGGACCTTACGGCTCGTGGGTGTAAATCCTGGACTTTCTACGGGGGATTCAAGCACAAGGGACCTTGCTCACGGTGGTCAGGGAAGTAGGAGGTAAGAGCCCGGACCCAGGGTTCTGAGGGGTCTGGGCTGAGACCAGTGCAGCGGCCTCTGCCCTCCCGCAGCTCCCCAGGCCGGGCACGGCGCCAGGCATGTCCTTGGGAAGTGTCAGCTTTCCCCGTAGGTCTCCCGTCCACACAGCCTGCCGGGACCACACGGCAGTGACTTGGAAGAGGCAGGCTTCAGGGTCTGTGCGGGGAGAGTGAAGGGTGCGGGCGTGTAGGTCTTTACTGCGGAGATGGACGGTGTGGGTCGATAGACCCTCGGGCGCGTCATCTGCGGTGTTCCTAGTGACGATTGTTCCCCACCTGCCGTCACAGGCTGGATGCTCACGTCCTCCCCAAATTCATACGGTAAACCCAGGCTGTTGTGGCCGTGTTCGGAGGGGGGTCTCTGGGGGTGGGCGGGGTCAGAGGAGGGCGTGAGGCGACGTGATGGGTTCGTGGGAGCAGGAGGCTGGAGGCGTCCGTGCGTGCAGGCGCCGGGCTGGCCCCGTGAGCGCACAGCCAGACGGGGGCACCGACCGCCCGGGAAGCGGCTCTCCCCGGACTTGGACTCCGACACACCTTGATCTGGGACTTGGGGCCTCCACAGCTGTGAGGAAGAGATGTCAGCCCTGAAGCTAGTCTTTTGACTATGACACCTGTGCGTGCCTGGGGTCTGGCCAGCCACACGTGAGGACAGGGACACCCTTGTACACCCCCAGTCACGGTCCTGCAGGTGGAGGTCAGAGCTCTGCCTTCCTGGTGACCCCAGGGACCAGGGCTCTGCTGGGGGGCAGCCGCTGGGCTCTCTGAAGCACCCACGGTGACCCGGTGTGCCGCCTTGAGAAATTAGTTCGGGTGGAGCTGAAAAATGAATTTCTTAGAAAAGGTAAACAACTGATTTTCCAAAAGTTACATATCCCCCTCCTGAGGAAGGACCGGGATTGGTGGGTTCCCAAACACATAGTGTGGAGACCCTTTTTTAAAGTAACGCAAAGTTAGGTGCAAAGTATATTTTTTGGGATAAGAAAAGAATTGCAACATATTACACTTGTTTAAAGCTGGGAAATAAGGTAACAAACTTATAACATTCAGGAAGCAGGAGTGTGATCTTTGACCTAACTGCCCCAGCCTTCCCAAGCGTACCTTTTATTTTCTGTTTTTCAACTGTAACGCTCGACCGCCTCTTCCACGGACAGCAGCGTGGAGATATTATTTCCTACGTGTGGAGAAAAGAAAACCTGGTCCTCCCTCTGGGTTTAGCACTCAGCCGTAGTGGCGCACACGTGTCCTCAGAGTCCTTGCCGGCGTGCGGAAGTCGGAGCGGGGCAGAGAGCGGTGTTCTCTGGTCGCGATCAGGTGTCTCTTGCGAGACCAAACTCACGTTATTTCTTGGTTCTTATTTACCACTCGCTTTCCCTGCTCTAGCTTCAACTCCCCTTTTTTTTTTTAATATACTTAAATTCCAAAAGCAAAGCGTGGGTTTAGAAAAGCCCGTCCCGTTGCTCACTGATGTGTGAGATGACGTGTGGCCGGCCCGAGCCCCTCGTGGCGTGATGGAGGCCATCGGCGCCGTCACTGGTCAGAGGATGCCATGTTACCGGGCCTGTGTGGTGCTGGGGACCCGGGTCAGGCTGAGGCACAGCCCGTCTGAAGTGAGAGTTTGAGGTGCTTGTGGACTGAGGTCCATATGAGCTCGTTGATCTGCCAGAGGCCCCGTGAGGCCAGACGAGGGCGAGTAGCCGAGCTCCACTTCATGAACCAGAGCAGAGAGACGAAGGCCTCGGGTGGGCACCCGTGTTCTGTGCTGATCACGCTTTGCAACGGGGCCCAGGGGGTGTTTTCTTTTCTCTTTCATTGATCTATAGGGACCCTGCATCGCGTTCCCTCCCGGCCCTCCAGCTCTGCTCCAAAGAAGCCATCGTTCTACAGACGGTTGGCCCAGGACTGGCACAAGGCCCCACGCAGGGCCCTGGACAGGAAGGGCAGGCCCGTGGGAGTCCTCCGGGTCTATCCGCACAGCCCACCCCAGCCACCGTGACTGTCCCTTGCCATCCCAGCCCTCTTTCCCCTCTGGCCAGCCAGGTTCTGTGGCGTCATGGAAACGACAGAGGGGACAGCGAGAACGGCGGGGTGGCGAGCCCGTGCCCTGCTCTTGTGTTCTGTCTGCAGCAGCCCTAGCCCAGTGTCCCACGACCTGGGAGGAGGGTGGGGGACATGAGGGTCCCTCTGCCACCCAGGTCCTCCCATCCCCGCCAGGGCCT
This sequence comes from Meles meles, assembly GCF_922984935.1. NCBI lineage: Eukaryota > Metazoa > Chordata > Mammalia > Carnivora > Mustelidae > Meles > Meles meles. Next base: position 97,317,098 of record NC_060076.1, read on the forward strand.
GGGCCTCACCAGTACAGTGTCTCTGACCTCGGAGGCCAGGGGAGGAGGACAAGGGTTCAGGTCCTCCAGGCTGGGAATGGCAGGACGGACTGTCCCCGCCTCACAGGCCAAGGGCTGCGGCATCTGTGCGTGCAAGGCCATGAGCCCAAGAGCTCTGCCCACGGCGGCCAGTGGCTGCCCTCTGACCCAGCGGAGCCGCTGCGCCTTGCAGCCTCGAGGCCCAGCCATGGTCCAAAGCACGGAAATCCCACCCTCCATGCTAGCAAAACACACTGTGCTGTGAGCTCGTGCCTTCCAAGAGCTTCACGGAGAAGAACTACAGGAGGGCTTCTGTGAGCGTCCCCGAGGCTGGCCGAGCCTGGGGGCGGGAAGAAGACTGCATTGCCCTCACGGGAGGTCTGTGTGGTGGCTGTGCCAGGGCCCCGGGAGCACTCGGAGGGGCAGGAGGGGGCCGGGAGGAGGCCACCTCGGCTTGCAGAGCGGTATTCCTAGTGCACTGGCGTAAAAACAGCCCCCCTGCCTGGGAGCCACCTGAAGCCAGCAGACCCTTCCCCGTGGCTGGCCGTTCGTGTCACCAGGGCTCTTGGTCTTGGCCACCTCAAGAGGGTAGGCCTGTGGCTTTCCCTTCTCTGCCCTCGTTTCCTGCCCGCTGCTTGGGGGCTGGGAGGCAGCAGGCCTGCTGGTCCCGGAGCGGGCTGAACCCTGGGGCAGCTGCCCGGCTGGAGCCCCAGGAGAGAGGGGATCCCCTCCGGGACCCGAGCCCCGGGGGCGGGGGAGAGCCGAAGGAGGGGTGCACTTCCGCTGACGTCACTTGTCTGGAAGCCAGAAGCGCTGTCTTTCCGCCTTGCACCAGATCTCTCTTCATCCCATCCTTATCGTGAAATCGGACACGTGGGAAGGAGGGCAGCAGCCGCGGGGGGAGACAGCAACCCCCCTCCCCCGCAGGACGCCCGCCCCACTCACACCCCAGGACACCACTTCCTGGATGCTCATGTCCGGCGGACCCTTTGGGTGTTTTTCTTCTGTTTTGGTTTTATCACCTAGGACCTCAGTGTTCCTCTCTAAACAAACCATTTGCTTTCGCCTGCTCAGGACCCTGCGTGCATGGACTCGTGACCTGTGTTGTGTGTGGCTGCTGTCTGTCTGTCCTGGTGTTCTGTGTGGCTGCTGTCTGTCCGTCCTGCTGTTCTGTGTGGCTGCTGTCTGTCTGTCCTGGTGTTCTGTGTGGCTGCTGTCTGTCTGTCCTGGTGTTCTGTGTGGCTGCTGTCTGTCTATCCTGGTGTTCTGTGTGGCTGCTGTCTGTCCGTCCTGGTGCTGTGCTGTTCCGTCACACGCATGTCCCCGCATCTAAGACCACAGGCCGTGAGCGGGGCCGCTCTGTGCGGGTGTCCGGCAGTCACAGAAAAAGCTGCTGGTAAACACCCGGCGCTTTCTGGGTGCGGAGGACGTATGGGTGCGGAGGACGTAAGTGTGTGTCTTACAACAGACGCAGAAACAGATGTAGACAGTGTGCATTTCTGCCTCGCCAGGATCGAAGCTCTGTGCTCTCCCCAGAGAATTCCCGACGGTCTCCGAAACGGTCCGACTCACGCTGCGCCCAGCGCAGAGGGACCGTCACCCTGTCACCCAGCAGCACTGGCGGCCTTTTGAGTTTTTGCCGGTGTGGCGGGTGTTCCCACTACGGGCTTACTTGGCCCGTTCTCAGCTTTCTGAAAAGCTCACGGCACGAGCTCACGGGGCCACCTGCAGTCCTCGGTCTCAGTTTTAACGAGAAAAGGTCTACGGGGCTAAAGCAAGGTATAGTGGGGGGGGGGGCACGGTTTAGGCAGGAATTCAGAAAACCAGAGTTGGATCCCTTTTCCTTGTTTCCAGGACCCTGAGGTCAAAGAGGGGAAAGGCTATAAATCATGGAGAATGACCCTTTGGAACAGCCCATGGATAGCATTCTCTTGCCGTCAAAATTCTTAAGGCTCGGGCTTCGTTTTGTGTAGTTCTCGTATCTCCAAACTACGCCTGTGGGCAGTACTGATGCTTCTGAGATAAACAAAATACGAGTAGCCCCACGTTCTGCCTTACAAGACAGCTTCCTATCCGATAGGCCGAGTTCCCCTCCCCTGTGAAAATAGGTTTTACCTTTTCTGGGTGGTGGTTTTTTATTTTGATGGCAAGCAACAGGCCTTAATGGGCGGTTGGACTGTGAAGACGGGTTCACGCCTGGGGTGCTGGTGGCTTGGGCTGGGAGGAAGGAGCTGTTTGCAAGGTGCGGAAGGTTTGAGAAGCGGCCATGCCAAGGACGCCGAGCGTCTGGGCGTGTCGATCTACCAGCACCAGCTGCCGGAGCCGTGGGTTATACCAGGAACCCATCCATCGTGCATGGCCAAGCATGACCCCACAAGAACTTTATTCTTATTTTTAAAGATTTTACTTATTTTTTTGTCAAAGAGAGAGAGAGCACAGGCACACAATTGGGGAGCGGCAGAGGGAGAAGCAGGCTCCCTGCCGAGCAGAGAGCCCGGTGTGGGGCTCAATCCCAGGACCCCGAGATCATGACCTGAGCCGAAGGCAGAGGCTTCCCCCACTGAGCCTCCCAGACACCACAGGAGATTTATTCTTAAAACAGTTCCAGCCCCCCGGACCCAGCTCAGCCCTCAGTGTCAGGTGGCCTTTGGAGATGAATCCACAGGCAGGGACAGCACGAACACAGCTTGGGGGTATGACCTCTTGCCACACAGAGGACGCATCAGAAATCCCCCAAACATGGAAATTCCGTGCAGCTTGGCACTTCTGAACGCTCTCCAAAATGCGGTGCATCGGGGTATGTGCTAAACGTCTGGGCATCTCCATTTCCTCGGGGCCAGAAAGGCTTTCTGGAAGCCTCCTGCCTCACTGGCAGGTCCCAGAGCTCCCAGAGCTCCTGGTTCTGAGGGCGTCAGTTGCTGCAGGGGAGAGGTGGGGGCTCGTAGCCAGGTCTTGCTTTGCAGTTCCCACCGCCCGGATCTGCTCCCCCCAAATCCCACAGGCCCACTCCTCCCGTGGGGCAGTGGGCAAGCACTCGGCTCGCTATTGGTCTCTGAGTCCTGTTCACAGGGCAGGGGGGGAGAGCTCACGGGGGGCATGGAAGCAGGTCAGCACGGTCCAGGGCAGCCCTGTCCTCCAGGCAGCAGGAGGGTGTGAGGGGATGCAGGCGGGCCCCAGGGAGCAGGGCTGCGGTGTGTGGCCCACCTGTGGTCCAGAATTCCCTGAGTAAAGTGCTTACCAAACGCCCCACGCCGCGGCCCGGCAGCCGGTGGAGCGGCAGCGGCTGGGCCTGTGACCTCCGGGACGAGGGGCGAGTGCAGTGACTGTCCCTGTGCTCTGGGTACCCTGTGCTGGTGGCCTGACCGTGCGGCCGCTCTGGGTGAGCTGAGCCCAGACTCCCCCGCTGTCCACCCAGGGGTCCCCCCGGGCCGCGGCTGTGGCCCACCCGCCACACAGGTTTCCTCTTCATGAGCTGCCAGGGTCACCAACCGGCTGGGGTCACTGAGCTGCCGGTTGGGCCTGTCGGGACGCAGGGCCAAGCCCCAGAGCCCAGGTCGGGAAGGCGGCTGCTGCCCGCGGGGGTGTGAGCGTGATGCGTGGTGTCCTTTCGCAGGATCAGGGACAGGAACGACAACGGGTCATACGCCCTGTGCGTGCTGCATGAGGGGAAAGTGCTTCACTACCGGATCGACAAGGACAAGACGGGCAAGCTCTCCATCCCCGACGGGAAGAAGTTCGACACACTCTGGCAGGTAGGGGCTGTCCGCGAGGAGGAGAAAGCCCACCCAGGTCCCGGCCTCATGCCCGCCCCGGCAGGGCCCCTTTCAGACATCAGGTGCCCTGAAGCCAGCCCCAGGCGGGGACAAGGACAGGGCGGGACGGCCAGGGGCCAAGGCTCCGGAAGGTCAGGGGCCGCTCAGCTGTCCACACCCCGGAGGTGTCTGGGGACAGCGGCATTGGCAGGTGCACAGACAGCCCCGCATGGGGGCGGGGAGCACTTCTGTCTGCCTTCCAAACCGAGCACCAAGGGTCCGGTGCCTTGGCCGCCGCGGAAGCAGTCCCCGAGAAATTAAGGCGGCGTAGAAAGCGGGTCAGCATTCGCTGCGCGTGCTCAGGATGTTTCCAGCTCCGGTCTCAAAAGGGTTTATTCTTGACCACTGTCAGGGAACCCCCCAAGTGGCACCTAATCCGGGAGGCACCTAGGCAGGGGACAGATGCCATCCCACTCCCCCGCGGGCCGAGGTGGGCACACGCCGGGCACCTTCACGTGCGTCACAGCCACGTGTGGCCGTGGCCGGGCCGTGCTGTGCGCACCCTCCCAGCCAAGCACCTTTAAACAGCTGGGCCCAGCAGGGCCGGTTCCCCGTTCCCCACCGCTGCGCTCGGTGGAATGCCTGATCTGGAGGAGCCCGCGAACCCCGAGCCCAGCCTGGACCCCGCCTGTTTTTGAGTAGTTCTTCAAGAAGTAGGTTTTTTTTTCCCCCACTTCGAAAGACCCTTTAAAAAAAAGAAAAAAAAGCAAAGGATTGTGCCACAGGATGTGCAAGTCTGAAATATGCCGTCCGGCCCCTGCTAGACTGTTTGCTCTCCCCTGCCCGAGAGAGAATCCTGGCAGGTCAGCCCGCCTCCGGGCACCCTGGTCCTGCGCGTTGTATCACCAGATACTGGAGTGACTCTGGAGAGCTGGGCGGGATGCCTCCCTGCCTTAGGGACCCCGGGCCCCCAGCCTCCCTGCCTTAGGGACCCCGGTCCCCCAGCCTCCCTGCCTTAGGGACCCCGGTCCCCCAGCCTCCCTGCCTTAGGGACCCCGGTCCCCCAGCCTCCCTGCCTTAGGGACCCCGGTCCCCCCAGCCTCCCTGCCTTAGGGACCCCGGTCCCCCAGCCTCCCTGCCTTAGGGACCCCGGTCCCCCAGCCTCCCTGCCTTAGGGACCCCGGTCCCCCTGCCCGAGAGCACGCTCTTGCGTTCACCAGACCAGGTGGCGCTCCCGCATCAAGTGTGTTAGGGCTCGTCACACCGCAGCGTCTGCTTGGCGCGCCGATCTCACCACAATAAAAGACAACTTACAGAAGACAATGGCTGCTGGAAGGACAAAATAGGTTCATTAGGGCTGCCTGCCGGCTCAGCACGTGGAGCACATGACTCTTGATCTCAGGGTCTACTTGCCGGTCATTAATTTTCTAATGGGCCAATCGGACGCCGTGAGTCACAATTTTCTGGGAGCCGTTAACCAAGGATGGCCGCATTCTGTCCACAGGCCTCCTGTCCCCTGTCCCCTGTCCCAGCTCTGCTGTCTTCTCCCCAGAAGTCTTGGGCTCAATGGCTTGGTCCCTCCAAAGCCGTTGCCCACGACCCTCATAGAGCAGTCATTGATAATAATAGCACTTGTGATTCCTTGACCTGCCCCTCCTTCAAGAGTGGAAGCGCCTCAGGTAGGAAATGTGTCCTGCTCACTTTACTTTGCCTGCAGTCCTGTCTTGGGGCCCAGGCTGTTTGTTGAATGACTGTATGAAGGAATAAGTGTTGACATGCTGAATCTGTTTTTATAATATTACATACGTATAAGAGAAATACACAAAGAAATGGAACTTGGTACCAAAAACGGAAGGGAAGGAGGGACAGTTGGAAGGAGGGGTGGATGGAGGGTGCCGCAGTCCAGAGGGATGGTGGTGTGTGGACTCCTGTCCAGGATGTGAGTGTTCTGAGGGGGAGGCATGAGGACGGACCAGGACGACCTCCCAAAGAAGCACATTTCCTTGTCCAGGGCTGTCCTCAAGTCGCATTTCAGGGATGCAGGGGGCGTCGGGGTTCCAGGAAGGATTCCCCCATCTCCTGTCTCTGGTGTTTATGGCTCTGTCCTCCCTTTCAGCTGGTGGAGCATTACTCTTACAAACCAGATGGACTGCTGAGAGTTCTGACCGTTCCGTGCCAGAAGATCGGCGGGCAGACAGGTGGGTCCCTGACCGTGGAGCCCCAGTCCCTACGATCCCGACGGTGACCAGGCTGGCTTCACAGTCGGCCTGTCCCTGATCACGGTGGGGAGAGGGCTTCTTCTTCCCGGTTGGTGGCAGATGAGGTCGGGTCACTCCAGCGAATCACACATAGCCGATAGCTGTCACTGGAGAAAGCGGGTTGGTCCTACTTCATGGGTGAGGACGCCGAGTGAAGGAGGAGACATGGCTTCTGGGCCAGGCTGGCTGGTGGTCAGGCTGAGTGCTCACTCCCGGGGGAAGGAGGGAGCCGCTGGGTGTCGGAGACGTAGCCGTAACTGCCCACATTCTCTCCACGCAGGAAACATCAACTTCGGAGCCCGCGCACCCCTCCCGGGAGCCCATCCGGCCGTAAGTTACGGGAGCGGGGCCCGCGGGGGAGCGGCTGGATGCTAGCGCCAGGAGAGGCGTGGGTTAGCCCGCGGGATTAGCCATGACTGTTCCTGCCACGCTTGATAATCTGGGGCTGGGGACGTCAGGTAGACTTGGCCGACTTCCAGTTCTGGGCCGGCCAGGTTCATTTCCTCGTAGGTTAGACTGGGACCCCGTGTTAAATCGGAAATATGCCTCCTGGCGCCTTTGGGAAACAAGGGGCACGATGCAGGAGACCGTGTACACGGTCTGCCGCCCAGGATGTCTCACGGAGCTTGTCCGCCCGGCTCTTTTGGTGAGACCATCGTTAGCAGAAGCCTCGACCTTTCCTGAGAACTGGTTTGGCAATAGCTTAGTGGAGGCTTGGGTGGGGACGGGGTGCTCAGCAGCATCAGCTGAGAGAACCCTCTAGAATGGCCAGAACGCACCTCTCGCTCCGCATCCGAAGGAGGTGAGTGTGACCGGTCCCCGAATCTCCACGTGGGCTTGCCCAACACATGCCCCTGCGGGGAGAATCCCGTCTCCCTGCCTGCTCCCGACTCTTCCAAGCTGACACGCAGGTTTATACCCAAGGAGGAATCGGGTCCTGCTCCTTCTCGGGGATCTCAGTGTGGACCTTCGGTGTCCTTAAATACCATCTCTAAACCATCTCTGATACCTTTAATACATCCCCTCCAGTGAGCTGTGTGCATCACGTCTCCCTTTTTGCCTGTTAATCCTTAAAAAAACCACCGGCAGAAAGCGGAACGTCCGTCCTGCCTACAGTGAGGATGGTTGACCCCCTCCCCCCCTGGGCCACACCTACATAGAGGCAGGGAGGCTCTCAGGGGCAGCCCCTGTCCCCAGACTGGCGGGGGGGGGGGGGCGTGGAATCTGCCAAAATACCAGACAACTTCAGCACCAACGCCTAAAATGGAGCCCCTGCGTGGAGCCGTGCATCCCCCCCAGTAGCTTCGAGAGGTAGATATCTTGGAAAATCTTTTATCGACTGCGTGTCAACGCAGACAGGAAAAATGCGCCTTCCATACGTGTCCAAATCAAGGAATTCCCACAAACCACGGGACCAGCCCCCGGGGAAGTAAAAACACAACTGGGCACTTCTGGTTTCTTTAGAACGATTTGTCTCGTTCGAGATTTAGTATCTATAGGAGACGGGGCTGCTGAACGGGACAGCCCTGATTCTAGAGCTTCCCATGGGAAATATGAACCAGGGTATTTTTCCAGATCCTTCTGCTCAGGGGCAGGCTTTCCCTGAAACCTCCCCCGTGAGCAGGTGCGTCGGGCAGCATCCCAGCGGGGCGGTGTGGACACAAAGCCAGACGGAATAGCATGTCATGTGTTTGCTTTCTGAAACATTGACTCTCCCCTCTTTGCCGTTATGGTTTCTAGACGTGGTCGGCGGGTGGAATAATTTCCAGAATCAAATCGTACTCCTTCCCCAAGCCCGGCCACAGAAAGGTGCTGACGTGTCCCCCGCTTGCTACCCGCCGACGTGGCGGGACGGAGCCGTGTGCTCCTTCCCCGCGGCCCTCCGTGTGCGCTGCGCCCCCGTCCCGCTGCTGTGCTCTCCCGCCTGCCGTGTGTGGGTCCCAGCCCCTGCCGCCCCGTGCGCCCCTGCAAGCATGCCCTCCCTGCTCCGTGTGCGCTTGAACGTCCTTCGGTCAGCATGGGAGGGGAAGCCTCGTGTCCAGAACCTGCTCCGAGCAAGCGGAGGGACCTGTCGCCGAAACCGCGAGCTGCAGAGCACGGTGGTCGATTGTGTCAAGTATGTGCTGATGGAACAAGGGGGGCCGGGGTTTGTGGGGGCAACAGGGAGCGTGTCGGGCTGTTTATGGCGTCGCTCCCCAGGGCCACGACCCCTGCATCGAGGCTGTAGAACACGTAGAAAGTTGAGCCTGAAATTCAAGGGTTAGAAGTGCCTGTTTCTTCACGAGGCAGCTCAGTTCGACCTGGGGTGCGTTTTGTGTTTGGTTGCGTGATTGAATTGCGAGGGAAAAAGCAAAGGTTGTTTTTTTTTAATGATTTTTATTTATAATGAATCATCTCCATATATGCGTGGGTGTATGACTTATTTTTGTTTCCTTTGTATTTTTTCACTGGTGGTAGAAAGTTGATTCTTTCGTTAATAATTCTTTCCATTTTCTTACCAGTTGGTAATCTAGTACTTGCTAGAAACAATGGAAATAAAAAAGCATAAAATCTGAGGTTTTGTTTAGGGAGAATTTTCCAGGTGGGCAGTCAGACTCCAGGTGCTCCCAGTCCTGCTGACGAGAGATCAGAGAAGAGAGTTGTGTGGGATGGTCGAGGAACAAGTTCTCTGATAAACGGAACGGAGTGGCTGTCTGTCTGAACGTCGCGTGGCCAGGCGCTGTGGACCAGCCCACGGAGCCTCAGCTACGATGTGGCAGTGTTTTGTGGGATCCACAGTCAGGGCTGCCTGTACCAGGGCGGGTGTGTTAGGAGATGGTGACCAGGTTGTCAAGGGGACACATTCTCTGTGTCTGGTGCCCCTTTGTCCCACCGCTTGGTGTTGGCCAGAAGCCACCAGACCCGGCGGGGGACTGAGGCTGTGGCGCAGAAGAGGTCAGCATCCGCCAGTGGAGGACCCTCCGTCCAGCTGCCCCTTTCCGGCCCGCGTGCCTGGGACCTGCCATGGGCACGCGTCCCTTCTCTTGGGAGAGGGCTCCGCGGGGACCATGGGGACGGCATCGCACAGGCTGTAGCCCAGCAGGAAATAGTCACAGCGATACAAAGCATCTTCTGATTCAGGGAGCTTTCCAATCCAGAGTCCTCTTTTTGAGGCCGTGATCGCAGACTGAGCTCCAGCTAGCGACCGCGCTGCCATGGTTTGGCGGCCAAACGCAGGATGCAGGAGCGTTTGGTCCAGCGCAGCATCGACAGCCCTTCACGGAACGGCTCGGGCAGGACGCGTGGCCTCCATGGTGCCTGGAACCCTCACTTGCCGGCTCCCGTGGCCTCTCCACGCCCAGGGCCTGCGGGCAACCGCGGAGGAAGCCCTGGGTTCATGGGCCACAGCGCCGGTTGCCACTGCTCCTTCATTCGTTATTCCCTTCATCATGTGCCAACACACAGCCCCCGCCCACGTGCGGGCCCAGAGATGGGCGGTCTCACTGTGCCCGGGCCACAGGCCGTGTGTGGCTTCGTTCTGTGGCTCTCAGTGCAGCGTTCCGGCATCCTTTGAGGAAGTGTGACCACTTAGAGATTCGTGTGTAAAACACACACATCTAAGTACGCGTATGCCGCACGTACATGTTTAGAAACACGCCTCTAATGCGTGCACCCACACACACGTACAGGTGTAGCACAAGGACTGCCTTACACAGTGAGAGGGGCTGACTAGGCAAATCCCGTATCTGCAGGGCAGACCATCAGGAAAAAGGGCTCTTGACTGATTAGGACAGGCCCACCCAGGGTAATGTCATGAACTTAAGTCAGCTAATTAGGGATTTCAGTTATAGCTACAGAATCCCTCCACAGCAGAAGCAAAATGACACTTTGATCTGATCACGGAGGACTGGAGCTCAGACTAGCCACACAGACCCATCCAAAAGCCAGGAAACAGTAACCCAGCCTGGTGAGGAGACGCGACTCGCAGCTAAGTAGGCTGAAGCCAGCTTGTTTCACTCGCCTCAACTAAGGAAGTGCCCGGAAAAGATGCAGTAGGTCTCAGCACCAGAGGAGAGCATGTTTCTGTATCTGACGCTACTGAAATGTCAGTAAGACCACCTGAAAATAAAGACCCGTCAGCAAAGGAAATAATAAACGGGATCCGTACGGGTCATGATGATACACAGGCAAGGTTAAGATCTGTAATATATAAAGAAATTCTGTAAGTCAGTAAAGGTTTGAGCTAGCCGGCACATGGCAAAGGGCGTCAGGAGGTACTTTGTAGTAAAGCTGATATATTACCTACTTAGGAAAACGTAAACGTAGGAAAAGCTGTTCTTTTTCATAGGAGAAATGCAAGTGAAAACTAGGTGCTCTGTTAAGTTCACCTGGGAAATGGACCCGGAAAAACCGACAGGATGTGCAGTGAAGGTGTGGTGAGTGAGCCCTCCCACACTTGGCTGGAGAAAGGCCAGATGATGAGGCCTTTGAAGAAGGCAAGTTCACAACATCCATCCAAAATAAAACCACATACGGCTTCTTAATTGCAATTTTGTTTCTAGGTATGTCTTATTCTTCCCTCTAGGTGTAACTATGTGTCCATGAAAGTGTTTATTCCAGCACAGTGTAACTGACAAAGTCTGGGAACAAACTGGGAGTCTGGCATTGGGAAATAAACCAGTCACAATAAAAGTCATATAGTGAGAGGCAGCTGAGGTCTAGAATTACTTCCAAAATCCAGTGTAAATTACAAACAAGGGATACGTGTTGATAGAATGTAAAATATTCTGGAAGAAATACAGAAACACAGCAGTGAGAGTAGTTACTGTGGGAGCACAAAACAGGGGTGTCAAGGAGACTCACGTTCCGCCGTAAACCCTGCTGTGCCTTTGTAAATTCATACCTCTCGAGTTTAATCAATTTTTTAAAAAGAGAATTAAATATTAGAAAGTAATGAATCTGATGAAGACTGAAAATACGTTTCTGGCAAAAAAAAAAAAAGCTGTTGCCTATTTAAATTTATAACAACTTGGAAATAGGCGTTGAATTTTCATAGATGCCAAAAATATCAATAAAGAAAGATTATGTAATTTACATTATGGATTAAATGTATTTTAATTGCTCATCAGAAATATTTCTAGAAGAGCTGGTGTTTATGTTTTCGCAAATAGAGGAGGAATTTTCTATTAATTAGGCGGTCATGGGAAAGGACTTACAGGAATTATGTCAGATATCCCATCTGTTTAGATAAGCTGCACATGACTTTCTTGAGTTTGGTAATTTGATCAGTATACGTAGTTTTTTTTTTTAATAATTCCTGCCCCAAAGGACGTGTCAGAACTTGAATTAATTCTAGCATGTGGATAGTTACTGAAAAGTGTGCTTTGACTTGAAGAGGACTGTTAATTAGATATTAGAGATTTCATAATAAAAACTTAAGAACAGGTCTAATTTAAATTTTTTCCTTAGAGACTGGGAATAATTTCGTCCTAAAAAATGCAAATGATGTTAAGTACATAGATATGATTCATCCTCCTCCCTGTCCTCCATAATAAAAACTCAAGGGACGGGTCTATTTTCAAGTTTCCTTCAATATTAGGGACACTTGGCCGTTAACAATATAAAGAATTCATAAATATGAATGAATGAAAATGAATGAAAAAAAATTCATAAATATGAAATTAACTGACGAGGGTCGGTATGACTGACCCTCTCCCCTCCCTGCCAGAAAGGCTGGACGTCCTTAAACCAATGAAGTCCTGCCCGCACCTAGAAACAAAGTATTTGTCTTGATCCTTTAGGCACAGAAGCCCGTGCTTTGTGACTGGCTGAGCGTGACAACTGCGTCCTCACGGGCGGCTTCCAGCTCCGAATTGGCGCGCTCTCCCCACAACGCGACGCAGCCGTCAGCTGTGGCTTGGAGGTGGAGCGTATTCAGACCCTTTGCTCATGCCTTATTCCAGCGCCGGCCCCGGTGACTGATCCCTGGAAGGCTTCCGTCTGAATACGCAGTTCGCTAGTGTTGAGTCAAACAGGGAAACGGCTGTGAAGTCCCCCGGCAGGCGGTCACGGCGAGGTGCCGGGACAGACCCTGGAGAAGACGTGTTGCCCTGAGGTTATCAGGGGCCACCGCACAGCCCTCCGCCCTGCGGTCGGGAGGATGGATGGTGGAGGTCAGGGGTTGGTGTGCGGGCACCGGAAGCAGACGTGGTCACACGGCCCGGGAGGGGCTGCCCTGGGCTGTGGGGTCTTGTTCCCCCTCGGGACCACGGCTGCTCCCGCAGAGACCGCAGCCGTGCCTGCCACCGCAGCCCGCATTCCGAAGCCTGCTGGCTTTCTTTGTCACCGCGGCTGGGACACGTCTGGGGTCCTCTTTCCTAATGCCGAGCCTGGTGGGGAGAGGTCTGCCCGGAAGCCGAAACGTGAAGGTCTAGGAATGGACGTTAGGTCACCGCGTGATGCTCCCAGCGCACCGCGTGCACTTCTGCGGCCCTCGTAGCAGGCCCCGGAGGATCGCGGGCCAACGCAGTTCGGTCTGCAGCTAAGCCTGGCCGCTAAGAGGTCAGGAATCATAACTTAAGACCTAATGGGTCCAATTTGTATTACTGTGGAGCAACCAGTTTTTGCCTCCATTTAGAACACATAGGTAGCTACTGCCACCTAGTGGTGGCCGGCAGGAGTGACACCGAGGTGACGGTATTGATTAGGGCAGAGCAGAATCACCGGATGTAAAGCAGAAGGAACGATGACCGACGATGGAATGGGCCAGCAACGTGTTTTTCACTAAGTTCTGATGCGAATCTGTGCGCTTATAATTTAGCATCGTTCTCTACAAAGTCTTTGAATTCTTTCCGGCCGAGCGTTCGATCCCAGAGGCTGTTGGGCGTCCTGCTCGGCGGCACACCCATCGGCCACTTCAGGAAAGACGCGGCTGTGTGCTGTGATTGACCTTCACCATCTCACACCGCCCCGTTAACTGACACGACAGAAAATGTCCCATTTCTTCCAGAGGACATTCTCCCGAGGGCCGTGCCAACCTCTGTCCCAGGGACGTGACCCAGGGGCCCAGGCAGGGGGCGGATGCGGTGACCGAGGGACTTGTAGGTCTCGGCCAGGCTGGGAAGCCTCGGAATGACCCGGGGCCTGCGTGACCTTCTGCCCTTGCCCCTCTGCGTTCGAATGTCCCCACAGGCTTGCGACGGCAGCTCAGTGCACTTTGGCCTGGTTTGTGACGTTGTGCTGTTCAGGAGAGCGTTAGCTCAGGACGGAGCGGCCCGCGGAGAGGCAGGTCTCGGGGTCAGGAGGAGGCGTCCCGGTGTCTCCTTGTCTGGGACAGCCGGTCCTGGCGTCCTGATGTCGTGTCTTTGGATCTCAGAGTTTCCTGCCTACAGGGAAGATCAGAGACGTTGAAAGGATCGTATACGTGAACCTAAAATAGACTTTTTTGTTGTTTTTAATTGAATAGTTTCCACGCTGGAGTCCGACGGCAGGTGAGCCCAGGGCTGATGGGAGGCCTGGGGTCTGCAGTCTCTCCGAGGACGGTTCTGTCGAGACAGGGGGGCTGTGGCCTAGACAAGAACTGGGCCCGCGGGATGCCCGTCGCCTGCAGTCTCAGGCTAGTTTCTTAACAGAGGCGGGTCGTCACCGGGTCGTCACCGGGTCGTCTCTGGGTCGTCCCTGGGATTATCCATGCCTGTTTCCCTCCGTTAGTGCAAAGGCTGGAGAGAGCTCCCGGTTCTAAGACACTATCTCCATTCACTCATTCACGATCATTCGTTCAGTCACTCGCCGGTGTGTGTTTGGCACGATTTCATGGCGGTCCAGCGGTGGACAAGGCAAAGTTCAGATGCAGGAGGGCGCAACTATGCCCCGGGCCTTACACGGTTTTTGCTCATGGTGCGTCCCAGCCCCTCGGACGGAGCGCGGGAGGAAGGCCGAGAGATGTGGAGAGCGCGGAGCAAGTGCACGCAGGAGAGCGGACGTCCCCTGGCCCCCGGGGTCGTCGTGCCGGGACCAGCAGCTCAGTGGTATTCCGCAGACGGGTGAAGGCCGAGGTCCAGGTTTTGGAGATGGTGGTGGCTATGGTGCCGTGTGACCCCATTATTGTCCTCTTGGTTCCCGGGCCTGGGACGGCAGGCAGGCAGACGAGGACCATGTGTGCCGCGAGAAAGGTCACGTGTGCGGCAAAGCTTGATGTCTCTGTGTCTTCACGTTCCTCCAAACCCTGGCGGTATCTCGTGGCTTCCTGGCCAGTGCTTGGGCCCTGCTACAGGAAACGGCTGGCCGACCGTCCGGTCAACTATACAAAACTAACAGACACACCGAAGGTTTGAGTTGTGATTCTTTTTCACAAACCGAGTGTAGTCGAACACCCCTGCTTTAAGCAGAGGGGGCGAAGGCAGGCCGGGAAGACTGGACAGAGACTTCCAAAAGGGAAAGGTTATAGGTTAGAGGGACGTGAGGAGGGCATCCTTCCCCCTCTCCGTCGCCTCGTCATGCAAATGGAGGGAAGTCAGATCAGTCAGCAGGAAGGCCGCTGCCCTCCGGCACCCCATCACGGAGCTAGATCTCCATGGAAGGTCAAGTTCAGGCGGAAACCAGGACCACACAGACGTTCTAGAGTCGGGATGGGGGAGCTGCACGTGGACACTCCATGTTTTTCTTACATAACCTCATACGACATTAGACTGGGCAGAGAGAGTTGACGGACACAGAATAAGCCCAGGGGGTCATCTGTAGGCAGAAATGGGGTTTGAAAGGGTCTGTGACCGGGGCCCCTCTGAGACCCTGCAGCCCCTTAAACCACAGGGCCCCGAGCTCTGTCTAGCCCCCACAGGGTCCAAGCAGTCGCCCGAAGAATGAGATAAGCCATGGTGGCTTTTTTTGTCTCTCTCCCTGACGCTTCCCTTTGTCTTTTCCGCGTACGTTGTTATGTGATTATTTGAAAACAAAAGTCATTGTGCAGATCAGCTCAGTGGTGTGTCCGCGAAGGCAAGTGACCTGCTTTCCTCTGTGCTTCAGGCCTCCTCGTCCGCAGGGAGCCGGCCCGAGAGCTCCGTGACCTTCAATCCTTATGAGCCAGACCGGGGGCCGTGGGCCACGGACAGAGGTGAGACACACGCGGTTCGGTCCCGGAACCCATTTGCCGCACAGCAGCGCCGCCTGGAGCGGGCTCGCTAACTCAGCCCCACACAGAGGCCTAGCAGGTGCATGGTGGGTGCCGCTGCTCCCGGGGACAACTGGCAGAGGTCCCCTGTGCATGTGCCACGGTGCCCTTGCGCCTGATGTGTTCTCTGAGGCCTCCATCTTCACCTCTAGCACGAAAGACCCCCTTTCTGGGCATATCCGTGCAAGAACGGGGGTGAGTCCCATGGGGATGGGGGCATTTTTGCTAACCCCCTAACAAACCAGGAGAGACTGTACCCTGAGTGCTCACCGGCATCACAGCCGTCAGGGAAGACCAAGGTCTGGAAAGACGAGGTGTGACCGTAGGAGGCAGGAGGCAGGAGAGGGAGATGCTGGGATTTTCAGCAGGGACCCAGCCCTGGGTCTCGGGTTTCTTGACTGCACTGCAGATGCCCAGAGAGAAGCCATGCCCATGGACACCGAGGTGTACGAGAGCCCCTACGCGGACCCCGAGGAGATCAGGCCCAAGGAGGTCTACCTGGACCGCAAGCTGCTGACCCTGGAGGACAGTGAGCTGGGCTCCGGCAACTTCGGGACCGTGAAGAAGGGCTACTACCAGATGAAAAAGTAAGTCACGGCTACGCCTCCGCACGGCTCGCCCTCCCACGAGCTGACGTTCTAGAAACCGCCACACTACACGCATCCCGGGCATTCGGCCCCAAACACAGCTCCTAACCCAGCAGGGCCGGATCCTCCTTCGTGAACGCTGTGTGCCTCTTCCTTCCTGGTGCGGCTACGGCGAAAGCATTCCTTGTGTCCGTTAACTCCGCGTATGCTGGTGATACACGGTCCGCTCGTGGGAGGTGTGCCTTTCAGAGCACCAGAGAGTGGGACCCGCGAAACGTAGTAAAATGAGAACTTCCCCTTGTTACCACCCGTAACTAACAGTACTGTCTTACTTACTTCAAGTCTTTTAGGCACACATACAGGCAGGAACTGTTCTGTTAGATTTTAGTGAACTTACTCAGTGACAACGCAGCATTTTTAGGTATTTTATTCATTTTTCAAATCATTTCTCTTACCCAGAAAATTCCTGATTACAGACATCATCAGTGCAATTATCTATCTGCTTTTTCCTGTAATTTCAGACAATAATCCATACCACACAATAGCTAGAATCCCCATGTCACTGAAATCTCTATCCCTCTTTTGCTCTGTCGAAGGCATCCCGAAGAGTGTCCAGTACAAGGTCAGACTGTATAGTCCCTTGAAACAGACCCTGTCTCTGAGTGCGTATGTTTGAATTCATACATTACCGATACGAATAGAGTTGGGTTTCGTTGTTCGATGTTATTTTGAGTTGTGACATTTTATGGATGTTTCATCTTGAGTGGGTGAATTTACTTGACTCAAGTGTCAAGAACGTAGGCAAAACACGCACAAAAACTCGTGCTTGCCGTCCCGTTTTTCTGGATGCGTGTAATTGATTGATAGGCTCGTTTGAAAATCTATGCAGGCACATTACAGTCTTTTGTGAAATGAATGTAAATTATTCTGTGTTAAAGCATGAATTTCTTCAACTAGTTCATGACACTTAAATTCCTCACTTAATTAAACACGTATATTAACAGAGACATAACTACGGAGACGTAATGTCAGCTGGAGGGTTTGGGGAGAGGAGAGATGTTTGTATTACTATTTACTCGTTTTCTTCTGCTAAGATGCCCTTACGGTTTTTCTCCTTTCTTGTGTTTATGTCGTGAAGGCCACTGACTCTTAGATGTTAAAGCCACTGTGATTTCCTGGGATAAACCCATCTTGCTCATGAATTAGAATTCATTTTTTCATAAATCACCGAACTGCATTTACTAATCCTTGTCTTAGAATATTTGCATTTATGTTCACGAGTGATACCAGTAAATGATTTTCTTGGAAGTTTCTTTGTCCGGTTTTGGCATCAGGGTATACCGCTGGCCTCAAAATAATTTGGGAGGTTTCCCTCCTCTTCTCTTCTCTGGAAGAGATGGCGGGTGTTTTTTCTTCCTTCACTACTGCGAAGGATCGCAAGGATTCTCTTGTTCATTTCGGCCCCTACCTCGCGCCATACACAGAGCAGTTCCGGGGGGACGGTAGACGGAGCTGTTGAAAGGCACCACGACGCCCTGACGAGAGAAGCACAGGGAAGCATTCCACGACAGCAGGAGGGGCAGGGAGGCTCCTGGGGGAGCTTGCATGGGACCTACAGCTTGCACGCCGTGTGGAAAACTTGTTAAACTCTACACCGACGTGGTCTGGGGTTTTGTGAACGGATATTAGACTTACTCCATTGTTTTCTTATTTTACCGTCTTATTGGACAATTCTGTTTTTATTCTCCCATTTCTGAGTTCAGCAAACAGATGTACTTCCTGGGGGGGGGGGGCGGATCCCATCCCAGAGAAATGCCCTTTTTCAGATCACGCAGAGTGAATGTCATTCGTTTGTTTACATCCCGCTCTATCCGGAAACTTTCAGGAGGTCAGAGGGGATCTACAGGGTGCTTTTATGAGCAAGTGAAAATCATTTTTTTTGCAAACTTGTTGCAGCTTGCTTAAAATTATCAATGCTCTGTTTTAAAAGATGTTTCGTAAACCACGAGCTTTAACAGTGTAGCCTTTTTAGTTCTGCGTCGGGAGATTCGCTTTGACTTGCATGGAAGGAACGTTCTACTCACCCACGTTACAGGCAGTCGGAGACGGACCCGCAGAGCGTGCAGGAGTCCGTGTGCGTCGCGGTTTCTGAGGTTTATTTGAAAGTTATTTGCGTGTCCTGTACTATCCAGGCTCTGCTCGGTCGGGCGCCTTCCAGCAGCCCCTCACGATCTGTCGCCAACGCGGGGTTGCCCTGTCTACAAGACGGGAGAACACGGCTGCGGACGTCTCGATTCCACGGTTTCCGGCGCAGCCGTTATGCTTCCCGGAAGGTGATTCCGTCGAACGTAGCCGCTCGGAGCAGTTTCTTAGGCGCTCTGGTTTCTTCCGCAGAGTCGTGAAGACGGTGGCTGTGAAGATTCTGAAGAACGAGGCTAACGACCCTGCTCTGAAAGACGAGTTGTTAGCAGAAGCGAACGTCATGCAGCAGCTGGACAACCCGTACATCGTGCGCATGATCGGGATATGTGAGGCCGAGTCCTGGATGCTGGTCATGGAGATGGCCGAGCTCGGTCCGCTCAACAAGTACTTGCAGCAGAACAGGTACCTCGAGGTCCCGGCGGCGACGCTGTGCTGGGCAGGGCCGCCTGCCCGGTGTACGTCACCGCCTGAGGGCTCTGCCGGCCCCACACGGGGACCTTGAGGGAGGAGGGAAGAGCTGTAGTCTCTGCACCCGGTGCTCCTGCAGCTCCTATGGTGCCCAGGAGGACTCCAGCCCAATGATTGGTCCTGGTTCTCCTTTCCTCTCTCTGTACGGCCCAGTGATAGAATCAGCCTGAGAACACCTTGGCAATCAGTCTCTCCTCACTCGGCAGAGCACACCCTACCTAGGGAGAGAAATATTAAAACAAACATTTTAAGAGAGGGTACCAGTGTTTGACGTCTTACACGTCCAGCCGAGCTCTACGTCCCCACGAGTAACGCTGAAAACTTCTGCTGCCGCTGAGGGTCACCGCCGCGGGTGGGGGACTCACACGGTGCTGGCCTGAAGCCGCTGCTGAGGTGGAGGGACACCCATGGAATAAGTCATAACCGGAGCCCCCGGTTACGTTGTCCCGTATGATAGGTTACGCCTGTGCTCTGCTTTGATTGTGTCTCTACTCAGCACAGGAGGAAGGTACCATTATCCCACTTTGCAGGTGACAAACAGAGTCATAGTTGGTTTTGTTCCCTGTCCAGTGCGGGGACGAGGATTCCAAGCAAAGCCTGGCCTGTCCACCCCAATCGCAGCGCACCTTGAACGTCCTGGCGGTGCAACACCAGGCTCACGGGGCTCGGTGGGGAGCGGCTGTTAGTGAACAAGGGCGTCTGCCGCCACCTGCTGCTCGTAGGGGCAGGCATGCACGCTCCGCCTACATGAAGAGGCCGGCTGGCCGGTCCCCGGTGCGCTGTTGTCCGCCGTCATAATGACCCGTGTGTGACTTTCAGGCACGTCAAGGACAAGAACATCATAGAGCTGGTTCACCAGGTTTCTATGGGGATGAAGTACCTGGAGGAGTGCAACTTCGTGCACCGGGATCTGGCGGCAAGAAACGTGCTGCTGGTGACGCAACATTATGCCAAGATCAGTGATTTCGGACTTTCCAAAGCACTCCGCGCTGACGAAAACTACTATAAGGTAGGAATGACTCCGCCCGTATGGTGAGAATCTGAAATGCAAGTGTCTGGTTTCTTTATTTGATTATGTGAGGGTTTCAGGAAGCAACTTGCCGATTTAAGAAATGTTCTTGTTAAGCTTTGATTGTTTTGTTTTAAAAAACGGAAATACTCATGTGCCACAACTTGACTTACTCCAAATCGTATCTTCCAAACTCTGTTCCTGAGAACAAAAAGGAATCAAGGTATTAACTGATAACTCATTAAAAAACAAAACAACATGGAATTGCTTCTTTAACTTACTTCGGAAAATGTGTTGGACAGGTTGATTCTTGTAGAGCTTCTCAGAGCCCATCCCTGACTCGCAGATGAACTGATAGCAACTCGAGGAAGGGAAACACACAAGAAACCCTCATGTGAACTCAGTCACACTGTGGATGTACAGTCTAGGCTGATCAACTGGAAAACATAATGGAAATGGAACCCAGATAGCAAAAGAGTGGCTAAAACCAGATCTTCAACTCTCCGGGTGCCCGGGGGTGTTCAGCATTCTCGGAAACAGACAGCACATCCTGGAGCTCGTACTTGCGATGGCACGGTGGGGGTCTCGGGGTTGCCCTGAGCTCCACACCCTGGAGCGCCTGGTCCCCCACCCACCCACCTACTCGCTTCTCTCTGGCACGGCCGCCCTGCAGGTGGCGGATGAGCATGGCGGGTCTTGGTCAGCTAGGGGTCGGCATAAAGGATAGGTAGCAGGAGCGAAGCTGCCCCGCAGAAGCTGGTGCCAGAGCAGAGCCCCTTCGGAGAAGAGTCACCGTTGGAAAAGCACCGAGTGAGCCCTTTACGGACACAGCTAGAAAGTGACACGGAGGAAGCGGCGGCCCAGAGGGACAGCCCCATGCACATGCCTTCGGAGGCACTTTGGAGCATAGTTTCGTTGTGATGATTAAAGAGAGAAGAAAATCGAGACTGAGACTCGGACTCAAGGAGGATGAGGGGAAGTTGAGATAACAAATCGCCCCCAAACTTAGTGCGTTAACACAATACCAAGTGTTAATTGACCCGCAGTTCCGCGATGCGGGTGGGCCGCGGGGGTTGGCGCGTCTCTGCTGCTCGCGGTGCCTCAGGGGCGGCCCCAGGCAGGTGGGAGGATCGGCTCCCACTCTGCTCACTCGCACGGCTAGAGCCTGATCTCCCGTGGGCTGGGGTCCGGGACCTCCGCTGGGGCGCACCCAGGCAACCTAGCTCCCCTGCACATGGCCTCTCCGTGTGGCCTTGGCTTGCTCACAGCATGGCAGCTGGGTCGTGAGGGCAGGTGACTCAGGAGGCAGGAAGAGAGGCAGCGGACCCATGAGCTGGCTCAGAGTCACACCCACCTCCTGCTATAGGACGGCATGAAGGACCCACTGCATGGCACCCCCCGAGAGACCAGCAAGGCTGGGACACCTAGAGACAGGAGGAACCAGGAGGAACGCCAGGGCTGCCACTGTCCGCCCCACAGTGGGAGCCACCATGGTTCCCAGTGACCTCCTGTACAGAGGCCCCCTGGCAGCCTTCACCGCTGAGGACCTATGGCTGTTGTGGACGCCCCCGGCTTCCGTCACCGAGGATCCTGCTAAGGACCCCCCATGGACAACATCACAGAGAACCCCAGAGGCGTTCAGTGCTGAGCAAACCACCAAAAGCACGGTCTTTGCAGACACCTTGCCGGTTGCATTTTGTAGGTTTTCACCACAGATGTTTCTGTGCTCACAAAGAGCAGAGGCCGGAGTCCCTCCCTGCTCCCCACCCCCCACTTCCTAGGACCCAGGACAGTAGCCAGCTGTGCAAAACACCCGCCCAGACACCCACAGCTGACCTCCACCCCCAGGCTCACCCTCGCTGCCCTCCCCGGCTGTGCCTGTGCTTGGAATGAGCCCGTACAGCTGCGGGAGTGCACACACACAGTCAGCTCGAAGACCATGAAGAATCAGGGAAACTCAAGACCATCAAGCAACACAGTAAACAGCCAGTAACTGACCCCAAAGAAATGGAGATGCATGAACTGACAAGAAATTCAAAAGAGTTCTTCTAAAAATGAGCAGAGAGCGGCACAGAACACAGATAAACAATTTTTTTAAAAAATCAGGAAAATGATACAAGAACAAAATGAGAAGTTCAATAAAGAGATGAAAACCATTAAAAAAGGAACCAAAAGAAATTTTTGAGTTAGAAAATACGATGATTGAACTGAAGACGACCATGGACAGTTTCGGTTGCAGACTAGACCAAGCACGAGGAAGCATCAGTCAACCCAAGACAGGTCATTTGAAATGATCCCGTCAGAGGAGCGCACAGAAAATGAAATGGGGAAAAAAAGCCTACAGGACCTATGGGACACCATTAAGAGAAAAAAGTCCCACATTATTGGATTCCCAGGAGGAGGAGAGAGGGAGAAAGGGGCAAAAACTTACATTTAAGAAACACTGGCTGAGAATTCCCAAATCTGGGGAGAGATTTGGACATCCAGGTTCATGAAGCTCATTGGTCCAAACAAATTAAGTTCAAATAGATCTTCTCTAAAGATTATGAAAAAACCTTACAGGCCAGGAGGGTGTGGGAGTATGTATTCCAAGTGCTGAAAAGAAAGAATTGGCAAAGATGACTGTTATGCATCAAAGTTGTCCTTTAGAAGTGAATAAAATAAAGACTTTTCTAGATAAACGAAGTGGAGGGAGTTCATCACCACTAGACCTCACTTAGAAGAAATACTGAAAGTTCTTCAGGCTGAAATGAAAGGATGCAAATTAGTAACATGAAAACATGCAACACACTGGCAGAAGTGAGTATGTGGTCAGATCCAGAGTGTCCCAATGCCACAACACAGTGTTGTGTTGGTCACTAACTAGTAGGAAGATTAAAGGACAGGAGTATTAAAGATCCCTATAGCTACAATAATTTGTAGTGGATACACAGTATAAAAAGATATGAATTGTGACATCGAAACCATAAAATATGTTGGGAAGAAATGAAAGGGCAGAATTTTCGTATACAAAGTGACGTTATCACCTTAAAACAAACTGTTATATTTACTAGATGTTTTATGTAAGCCTCAGGGAAATCAGAAAGCAAAAACCTATAGGAAATACACATAAGATGGAAGAGATTCTAAGCATACTGTTTTGGAAAACCATCAAATCACAAAGGAAGACAGCAACAGAGGAATAAAGGAACAAAGGAACTGTAAAACAGCCAGAAAACAGTAAGCAGGCATTTGTAAGTTTTTACCTATCAGTAATGAATTGCAAATGGATTAAATTCTCCAACCAAAAATATAGGGTGGCAGAAAAAAAAATTTTTTTAAATGACCCAAACTGCATGCTGCCTGCAAGAGACTCACTTTAGCTTTAAGAACACATATATTTTAAGATGAAGGGATAAAGATATTCCTTGAAAATTGAAACCAAATAGTAGCAGAAGTAGCTACATTTATGTCAGATGAAACAGACTTTAGGTCAAAATCTGTGATAAGAAACAAAGAACATCATTGGATCAATGATGGAGTCAATTCATTAAGAGGATTTAACAATTTTAAATATATACGTACCCAACGTTGGGGAACTTTCTGAATATAACTGAGTGAACAGATATTAACACATCTGAAGGGAGAACTAACAATTATACAATAGTACTAAGGGTTTTCAGTATCCCACTTTTAACTACGGATAAGTCATCCAGACAGAAAATGGATAAAGAAATATTGGACTTGAACTATACTTTAGGCCAAATGCACTTTAACAGAACTCGCAGGTGAATTCTACCATTTACAGGAGAAGTAACACCAGACCTTCTCAGGCTCTTCCAAAAAATGGAAGAAGAGGTAATATGCTCAAACACATTTTATAAAGCCAGCATTACTCTGATCCCAAGGCCAGACAAGGATAGTATCACAAAAGAAAACTATAGGCCAAAATCCCTGATGAACATATATGCAGAAATTCTCGATAATTAAGGAGGGCTTGTATTGCATGGAGCGCTGGGTGTGGTGCAAAAACAATGAATTCTCTTGCGCTGAAAAGAAATTTTAAAAAAAAGAAATTCTCGATAAAATGCTAGCAAACGAGAGGCACCTGGGTGGCTCAGTCATTAAGCATCTGCCTTTGGCTCAGGTCGTGATCCCAGCGTCCTGGGATTGAGCCCCGCCTTGAGCTCTCTGCTCTGCAAGAGGCCTGCTTCTCCCTCTCCATCTGCCCCTGCTCGTGCTCTCTCATGCTCTCTCTCTGTCAAATAAATAAAATCTTAAAATGAAAACACTAGCAAACTGAATTCAACAACACACTAAAAGGATCAGACACCACGATCAAGTGGGATTTACCCTGGCATGCAAGGATGGTTCGAGATCAGCAAAGCAATTAACACGGTGCGCTGCATTGATTGGATGAACGATAACAATCATATGGTCACCTCAGTGGATGCAGGAAAAGCATTTAACAAATTTCAGTATCCTTTCGTGATGCGTGCTTTCAACAGAGTGGGTATAGAAGGAACAGGCCTCAACACCACAAAGCCATGAGGACAAGCCCACTACTCCCACTGGACTCAATGGAGAAAGATTGAAAGCTCTCAGTCTAAGATCAAGAACAAGGGAAGGATGTCCCTCCTACAGCACGGAGGTTCCTCAGAAAGTTAGAGATGGAGCTACTCTATGACCCAGCATGTTGCATTACTGCGTGTTTATCCAAGAACACACACATAGTGATTCAGAGGGACACCTGCACCCCCATGTTTATAGCAGTGATGTCCATAGCATGTGGTTAATGAGAGACTAAAGTGCAAAGTGCAAAACATACGTCCCGAGCTTTTCTACCTCCCAAAAGGGATATATTATCCATCTGTACTCGGATGTAGAATTTTCTGCAAAGATTCGGGAAAAATGATCCAACGTGTCCATCTCTATGGAGGAAGATTTGAAGCTGGTGGAGAGAGACCTCACTTTTCGACGTATTTAGGATACGTCAAAGGGTTATCTTTGTATCACCTCGAAATTCAAATTCTAATGGAAATAACACCTGTAACTATATTGTTCCCAGCTTTGGAAATCAGAATTCCGTGACTGAGACAGAACTGTAATCAGAGCGTCATTTAGAGACACTCACGGTGCCTGTGGTCTCACAGCGATATCCCGGGCTGGCCCCCTACTGACCCACCGTAGGGCAGCCCATTTCTCTCCCTCCTCCCAAGGGTGCTTGCTAGGGTAACACCCCCCCACACCAGAACGCAGCAGAACACTTACTCATTGAACTCCAAGCCGCAGAGGAAGGGGTTTCCGCTGGGCACAATTTTGATCTCTTTAGTACCCACTTACTTTTTTTTTTTAATTAGAAAGTTGAAAACATTTTTGGAGCGCTTCGCTGTCTCAGTCCGTGGAGAGCATGATACTTGATCTCAGGGTTGTGAGTTCGAGCCTCGTGTTGGGTATAGAGATCGCTTAAAAGTAAAATCTTAAAAAAAAAAAAAAGAAACGTTTAAAACGTTTTTTGAGCGATACTGCAGTCTGTGACAAAATGATTAACATTGGCTTAAAGCCATAGCTAGGCACCTGGTAACTGTTAACTGTTCTTGGGAATAGCCCAGTATTTCTTGGAGCACAACCGCGAAGCTAAAAATTCAGGCTTGACTCTTGCATTGTTACAATAAGCTCCATGAAGCTGTGAGTAGAAAAAGACAAAAAGGTACAAGAAATACAGCCTGAATCTTAAAAATATGATTAAATCTTAAAAGTTTAAAATTTTTAAGATTTAAATACCTATTTTTTAAGATTTGGACCAAATAGTTACGCGCGCACACACGCACACACACACACACACAGCATTTTGTGAGTCATTTTATTCCTCCTTTTTTTTTTTTTTTACTTTGGCTCACACACATTAATTTTATTTGTGGACATAAATCTCACCGTCTGAACTATGTTAAGAACGTTCCCTGTGTTTTCAACCACCCTCCAGAATTCTCTGTAACTCTGTCCTCCTTACACAGCCTCTCCCCTGTCCCCTTCAAGCCCCCGGTCCCTGGCAGTCATCTCTGTGACATGGACCATCTCGGGCCTCAGGTGGGTGTGTTCATGCACTATCGCTACTGTAGGGACTTGGCCGGCTGAGTTCACGGAGCCTTCCTGTCTGACGCCCGATGACCCTCCATGGCGTGGACACGGACATATCCATGGACACTTGGGTGGTGGGCACCTTCTCCCGCTGGGCGCCCACAGTCCTGTTATGACCAAGAGTCTCTGCTTTGCTTTCAGGCGCAGACCCACGGGAAGTGGCCGGTGAAGTGGTACGCTCCCGAGTGCATCAACTACTACAAGTTCTCCAGCAAGAGCGACGTGTGGAGCTTCGGTGTGTTGATGTGGGAGGCGTTCTCCTACGGGCAGAAGCCCTACCGGGTGAGCCCCCGCCATTTCGGTTCTAGCTACGTGGCCCACGGAACAGACAAGCCCCGGATGATTGTCACAGGACGGTGAAAATCATGAACTCAAAAAGTCTGGGCTCCCTGTCGAGTGCCAGTGAGCCGCGGGGACGACCTCAGTTCACTCTCACCTGACACGTGACATTGACTGAGTAGCGTACTTAGTCTCGCTGGCATTACCCGTGCAAGTATGCATGAGACGCCCACGCCAGCACTGTAATTGGAGTGGAAATAGAGATCCTTAACCCTGGCTTCTTCTAGGGTTAAACTGACAGTTCGGTTAAATATTTTAGATTTTTTAAAGTCAAAATACGTATGCCAGGAAGGGCACATGTGCTAGAATACAGCTTACGAATTCTCACAAGTGGGAGTGTCCGTGAAGCGAGCCCGCAGGTGACGAAACACAAGGCCCCCGAGCTCCCCAAAGGCACAAGCTGTCCTCCAGTGGCAGCCCCGACGGACTTCTAGACCATGGGTTAGGGGCTCCCGCTTGTGTATTTCTTGTAGGTGAAATAGTATAACGTGTACTTTGCCTCTTTGGGCTGGGGTAGGACTAAACCTACTGTTGTGTTGTGTTGCTGTGTTTTGCCAAATCTGTCTTTAATAAGTCCGGTTATGTTTTGCATTTTAGGGCATGAAAGGAAGTGAAGTTTCAGCGATGCTGGAGAAAGGCGAGAGGATGGGGTGCCCTGCGGGGTGTCCGAGGGAGATGTACGAGCTAATGAAGCTGTGCTGGACATATGAGTGAGTACCCAGCATGCCCTGCAGTTTATGCAAAGGTCCTGGGGCACATGGGAAGGCCCTGGAAAGAAGCACCCCCTCTGCCTTTCCATGAACCAGGGCTGTGCTCCCTTCTAAGCGAAGAGCGGTGAGTGTCTTGCTTCCTGGGCCAGGCTCTCGTACTCTTTGGTCTAAAGAAGTAGTTGGACAATGAGCTCTAATCCAGGTGTCAGAATTTAAGGGTAGATGCTGTCGCCGGGGAGGGTGGCTGGCGTAGAGGATGTCAGTGGGGGTCCGGGCTGGCGCTGTGTCCCCCTTTTGGGCAGTACTGGACAGCAGAAGTACTCAGCAGGGCAGTGAATGTCATACGTGCCTGATTCCCGACCATCTTTCCTGGCAAGACCAGGGGCGTTGTCCAGGCCACAGGGAGCACTTCCCCAGAAGGGACTCAGACCCGGGACGGTGGCTCTCAGCGGACAGGCAGGGACGCGGCCTCTGACCGTGCCTGATCGGAGGCCTGTGAGCGGGCTGTGGGGAAACTCTGACCCGGGGGTGTGTCTGTGAGCCCTTGGAGCTCCGAGGTGCCGCGGGTCTGTGATCTGTGGGAGCTGTGTGCTTGCCCTACCACGGCTGTAACACTCGGGTCAGGTTTGCGGTCAGCAACGTGGACTGATGCAGCAGGACAATCAGGAGGGTGAGGAATATTCCAGGAGCTTATTCAGGTGCCCCTCGGGATGCTGTAACCCCCGGAGGACCATCGTCCGCCACAGCTGGGAGGGAAGAATGCCGTCATTATCTAGAAGGCCCACAGGGTCAGCCTCCAGGGGAGAGGGCAGACGTTCCCTGGCTGACGCCGTGGACACAACCCGGGGAAAGGCCTTTGGCAGGGGCCCGATGGAGCCGCTGGGAACAGCACAGGCTCGTCCCGGCCTCCGGCAGGCACCGCACAACCTGCTTGGCTCTGGAGACCCCGCAGGTGGTGAGGATTCACTGGGAGCTGAGCCCCGAGGTTGGAAATGGGCTCTCAGTGTCTTCCCTCCATGCACTTGGGTCCCGAGCTCTGGCCTCCGCAACCCCTTCCCAACAACACTGGGTCAGGTGACCCCAGCAGCAGGGCAAGGCCGTGGGTCAGACGCAGTCCTGGGAGGGCACTTACTAGAAGTAAGCAAGCTTCTAGAAGAAGGAAACTTCTCCTGGGGCAGGTTTCACTGCCTCGGGAAAGAATGCACTTGAAATCATTCTGAAACACATTTTAAAACCTGAAATTAAAACCAGCTCTCAGGGGGGTGGTTAAAATCAGTGTTTTTGTGTTTAACGCTAAGGCTGAGATGTTCATTTCTGACGACTGTCCTTTATGTTTGCCGATGGCAAGGGCAAGGATGGGCAGCAGGAGGCTCGGGGTGGGGGCAGGTGTGAGGGATGGACCCGCGGGCTGGGGCAGCCAGGATGTCCCCTCCCGCCACAGCTCCGGCTCAGGTGCCAAGACCCCAGCTCCGGGGATACCCGTGACTCAGGGCACTCGGTGCCAGCGATCTGCCTGCCTGTCCCCACGGGACACGCACGGCCCCTTACATGGTTATCGGTGGCATGGCCCACAAAGGGAGGATACGCAGGGGACACAGGTCTCCCGGGTCCTCACCAGACTTCGGAGCTCTCCGGGAGCTTTGTTCCCTGGGCCGTGTGTGCTCACAGAGGGGTTTCAGCTATAGCAGCATGAGGCCTGCAGGCAGAGGCGTCTTTCCCACCACTCCCAGCCCAAGCATGCGCTCTGACGAGTTCCATGTCGCTAACGGAACACCAGCCACGGACTGAAGTGTCAGCCGGGTTAAAGGACTGATGGCAGTCAGTGCCTAAGATGAGAAACGATGAGCCCTTCTCAGTCTTCGATTCGTTTTCCAGCAGAGCCGTATTTCTGAAGGTCCAGGCTCTTCTGGTAGTGACCTGAATCAGGTGGGGGACAGGACGGGGGTTCTGAGACTCGGTCTCAACGTAAGTAGTGAGACAATTGCCCTTGAAAGACAAAGCACCGTTTTCTTGGGCACGGCAACCAAAGAGCACTCAGATACCAGGAGACGGTCTGGCAGCCGGGTCCCCCCCCCCCCCCACTGGGGACCTCAGGACGACAGGCGGTCAAGGCGGTCAAGGTGCGATCACCCAGCCTTCCCTGCCGACCCACAGTGTGTCTCGGAGCAACGTTCCGGGGACTTTTCAGGATGGGGGCCAGAGCCCCGTGCCGGCAGTGGTACCCCCTGGACCTCTGGCCTTGCAGAGAGGAGAAGGCATTCCGAGCTCACCCGCCGAGGTCACACTGAGGCGGGGGCGGGGGGGGGGGGCGTGTCAGGGCCAGAAGGGAAGATGGTCCCTGAGGAAGATGGGGAGCTGGGGGCGGGGGCTTCAGTGTGTTTACAGAGTCAGTGCCTGGCCTGCAATTAGGGACGCCAGCGGGGAAAACACTTGAGAATTAGGAGAATTGGGGTCTCTGCACCCTAAAAACGGGCTTCTGCCTAATGGAGAAAGCCCAGGACACTGAGGATCCCTGAGGTCAGGGACGATCTAGAGGGAACTCAAAGTGCTTCTTAAAGATCATTAAATCTGAGCAACGGGGTGGCATTGCCTGGGCCATCTCGAGGTCCACCCCCGGCTCCCTGCTCTGCTCCCAGGTCTGCTCCCTCTGAGCGCCCCGTCCCGAGAGCCCCAGGATTCACGGGGCCCGCACTCACCACTAGGGTGCTGTGTGCAAGCCGCCATCCCATCCCCAGGGCAGGGATTGGCAAGCCTCTCAGAAGGCCCAGACCCTGCCCAGCTGGAGCCCGCGGGCCGGGGGAGGGGCGGACAGGCTATAAACAAGGTCGGGAACCCGCGTGCTCTCAGAAGGTGAGGAGTCGGATGGCATTTCAGTGCTGGCGACACGGCCCGGGGGGCTGTTGTCCGTGGGACTGGGGTCTTCGAATTCTTCCCGGGTGCCTGGCTGCCGGTGGACAGAGACTCGGGGGCACCAAGCATTTGGGTCCCCAGAGCTGGAGGAGAACGCTGGGTTTTGGGAAGACGAGGAGGTGTGCTCTTTGTAGAAGGAGGGAGGCCGTCCGTCGGTCTGTGTCACAGACGTTCGACCCACACTCCTGCACCGGGCTTGGCCCCCGGCTCTCCTTGACCACGGCTTGGCGGCCAGAGGCGTGGCTCGCACCACGACGCCTGAGGTGGCCCGTGTCCCCAGCCATGACCGCAGATGGCCGCTGAACTCCAGCAGTCCGTTACGGCTTCTCCTTGTCTTGAAGGCTGTAGGCGAAGCCATTTATTCGGATGCCGTTTGACAAAACCCGTGCGGGTTCTGTAGAAACCGCGCTCTCTGGTGGGGGTGAGTGATTCGGGGTCCCCCGGAGCCTGCCCCTGGCTGCCCTGCCAGACCCATAAGGAACGTCTCGAAATTCCAGTCTGAACGTGGACACTTCACCCAGGGTGACCTCAAGTTCTGGTTCACTTCCGGGGCAGGTTCCCACAGTTCTAAGAAAGCTTCCTTCCAGCTGATGCTGCCGCGTGGGGAGAGGGAGGTCTAGGACAGGCTTGGAGTTTAATGCAAGTCCCGGGCAGTCTGACTGCGGTGCGGGAGGGCTCCAGGGGTGTGGCCATGGGCACCTGTCGCGGGGCGGACGCGCGCGTGCGGGACAAACGGTAACGGGGTCTCCCTTTCGCAGGGTGGAGAAGAGGCCGAACTTCGAAAACGTGGAGCTGCGGCTGCGCAATTATTACTATGACGTGGTGAACTAAGGCCCCGGCCCTCTGCGGCCTCTGGGGCACTGGGGGGCCGACCCACGACGCCCTCCTAGCGCCTGGATCGGGACAGCGTCTGCCTCTCTCCGCCGTCGGGGGGGCCAGCCTCGTGCGGCCGTGCTGCGACTGTCCCCCGCGCCACTGTGACCCCAGAGCCCACCCCAGAACACGCCCGCCACAGAGCGCACCCTCCCGGCAGAGCCCGGGGAGAAGGACTGCAGGCTCGGGGGCCCGTGTTTCCCGTCTGCGCGGCGTGTGGGACGAGTCCCACCAACACCTGTGTCGGCCTCTGACCGCCCAGCAACCTGGAGGCGGCCCCGCCTGGGCTCGGCTGCCTCCAGAACCTGGCTCCCACAGGCCCCAAGACTGGGCCCTGCCCCGAAAAGCTTTCCCGGTGATGAGTGTGCTTCGAGGCTTTACAAAAGAAAGAAAGAAAAAAATCAAGCTGCACCAGTCCAGCTCCTAAGCTTGTAGCCTGTTAAGGGGGAAAAAAGTCTGGATGTTGTATTTGCTCTGTGCGCTCGGACACACGAGACCCAGATCCATGGGAAAGGCAGGGCTGTGCCATGAGCTGACCTGGCTGCCCTCGCCCCCGCCACGAACCTCTCCCCTGCACACCTTCCCGGGAGGCTGCTTGCAGGGAGATGGCGGGTGCCTGTCCCCTCGGGCCTGAGCGAGGACAGATGGCGGCGTGCAGGGTCTGTCCTCCCTGCAGGGACGTCCGAGCCCCCCCCCCCAGACAGTGCCCCCAGAAACCCCGACTTTCTCTGTGTTCATGGTGCGGGGGCGGGGTGGGGAAACGTGGGGCCAAGGCCATCTACACCCGAGTTTCCTAAGGTTGTGTTAATTCATAATAAAGCCAGACCCTGAGCCTTGCCACAAGCATGCCTGAGTGTGACCTTGGCTTGGGGACACGGGACAGGGAATCCTCTGCTAGCGCTCTAGTCCCCTCGAGTCACGTGCGAGCTTACGCAAGTCACTGGCCCATCTGTGCCCTTCGGAAGTCAGAGGAAATTAGCCGTCCTTAGGCCAGCTGAGACCCGTAAGATGTAAGACCCCGAGACATTTTAGAGTGTCCGTCTGGCATCTTGTCAGGAGGGTTGTCCCTTCCCGTGACTGGGGAGGAGGCCCGGGGGGACGCAGCAGTCGGCACGCTTGCTCAGCCGGAAGCAGGCAGGAGTCCCTCATCGAACGGGGAGGGAGATGCGTTTAGAACCCACCTGTTCTGTGTTTTTGTTTTGTTTTGGTTTTTGGACTTGTGCTCGCTGGTGGATTAACCATTTCTGTTAGAGAGAAGGTCTGGCGTGCTGAGCAGATACTCAGAACCGTGGCAACACACATCAGAGCCCCCGACGCCAACAAGCTGCGGGACACAACCGTGCGGTGCGGCCCCCCGTGGGTCTGGAGTCGCGCCTGGAAGACGGGACGGAGCGTGGGGACCTCCGAGCAGGAGGCTGTGTGTGGACGGCTCGTGATGCGGACGCGCGCCGTCTGGGAGCGGAGGGTCGTCACCGGGCCCCTGCCGGGGCTGGACCTCACGGCCGTGCCGCCCTCCACCCGGTTCTCCCTCCCTGGGCCTCGTGCCTTCCCTTCTGGTCCTTGTTCAGTGGGAACAAGGCAGCTTCATGAACACTGCTCAGGGCAGACCAGTCACTTCTGGTGCGACACGAACACCCGTGTCCCCACCGCGGGACTGGAGGTTTCCATAACACAACCATAGCCCAGTCCGTGGTGACGGGACCGCTTGTGGTTTTCATGCAAGCGTGTCCCCACGCGGGCTGTCGCCGGCCTTGGTTTTCCTACTGGAGGGCGGCCACGGTTCCCCCAGCCCCATGACGGCCGCCCTGCCTGGACGTCCACACGCACGGGTGATGGCGGGGTCCTCCTGCTGGGCACGCCCCACCCCAAAGAGCACACGCCGCCATTTCAGGAGAATGACCTTTAGTCACTGGACTTTTTTTCTTTAACTAACTTTTTAATAAAAATTTTAGAGTAGCTTTGTGATGATTCTCATGGAATACCGCAGGTTGTAATGTCAAATAAACAGTGTTAAGCAGCCTCGTGAAATGTGAAATGTGGTGTTTAAAAAAAAAAAAATGCTGAGTGCCCAGTTGAGTCCTAAGAAGACGGATGCACAGAGATACCTGGGAGGGGTCTGGGGGCTTCTCCTGGGCAAAGGCCTGCCGGGGAGTTTCTGGGGACAGGGGGTCTTCCCAAGGAGGGCCTGATAGCCCACCTCATACCCTCAGGGAAGGGGGTGATGATGCCCGAAACCCCCACAGCTCAGGTGTGCCAAGTGGCAACAGAGAGCAACAGTCAGCTGGTCCCCAGCGCCAGCCCTGGCCGGTTGCCCGCACCCGGGGATGCTTTCCCACCAGCCGGCACGGATGCCTGCGAGTGCAGGCTCCCAGGCTGGGGGCCCAGCTCTGAACATGTCAGGGGAGCCCCACCTCGTGAGGACCTGCGGGCTGGCTGTGCGGTGACTCAGGAAACCAGCGACCTTGACTCCAAGCCTTCAACTCCGGGGAGGGCACAGGAACCGCAGCGCCGAAGAGGTGGGGACCTGAGGCAGCTCTGTCGCCGAGTGAGCTCGGGCAGAGGGATTCGAGACCCAGGACCGTGGCTCCAGTTGCGGACAGACATCAGAACGAGTCAGTGAACACGTTCCGGGGGCAGGGAAGCTTCCTTCCTTCCTTCTCTTTTCCAAGAGCCGGAATGAGAGGCAGCTTTTCTGTAGGCTCTATTAGGGCAGGAGAGACGGGGCTGGTAGTTCCACATCATGCTACTTCTGGACACCTCTCCTGGCCTCGGGAACGGTGGCCAGGGACAGCGGGTCCTCCCGAGTCCCGGCGTCTTTCTCGGGGATGGGAGGCAGGCAAAGGCAGAGCCCAGCCCTGCTCCTGCTCCTTCCCCCTGCAGGCACGGGGAGAAGCCAAGACAGACCCTCTGGGGGTTTCTGCACCGTCGAGGCTGAGTCCCTGCTGGAGAGGCTCGGGCAGCTCGACTCGGCCCTGCCCCGGAAGGGCCCTGGTGCCTGGCAGCCTAGCCTACTCGCAGTTTGCGGAGCTCAACAACAGAGACCTTCCCACACGTTCGCGCCGGCTCAGCGCGTCCCCGACTTCTCTGACCCAGCCCCCCGTCGTGCTCAGGGCCTGTCAGCCACACGGAGCTGGCGTTCTGCACACAGGCCGGGAAACGGAGCTGATTCTGTCCCTGACATCAGCTGGGGAGCCTGTCTGCTGTGCGGCGACTGGCCTGTCCTGATCTCACACGTCGGTTCCTTACACACCCTGTTCTCGCGCGCACACCCAGGACACGTACAAGCAATCACTCCCTCCAAGAAAAGCGGCAATGGTAGCATCTCGCTACACCGGGGCAGCCCGGGGCGCATACGTTGCGTTTCGCCACCTAGAGCTCTTTCGAAGGCCACGTGGGGTGTTGGAGTTGTGCAGAATTAGCCTAGAGGGGAAGAGAGCACTTCCCCCGAGCCACCGCGGCCCCATCCACTGGTGACATCCGCCTGGTCGCCCGGCACACCCTGAGCCCATGGCACGCGTCTGCTTGTCGGCCGGCCGTCTGCCTGGTGGGGGGGCTGCCGGTCATGGCCCCCTCGAATGGGTTGCGCTCGGCCCATGCGCGCTCAGCAGGGACGGCTCCAGAAGCAACCTCGTTAGCGAGCTGTTATTCAATCAAAGCCATGAGTCACAAGGCATGGCCTCGCCGTCCCCAAGGTCTCGGAATGACTCAGTTTTCCATGTGCGTCATGACACTCTGGAACAGTGGGTGAGAACCATGTTGCTCGTAAACAGCTCTTCTTTGTTCGTGGAAGTTAAGCGCCCACGTCTGGGGCTGGGCATGGTCCATGGCTGGTAGCAGGTGCCGCCGTGAATTTCCCTGAGCCGCTGATGGTGCCGGAGTGCGGGGACATCGGGGCTGGGACCACTCCCCACTCAGGCCCGGCTGCTGGAGGCCCTCCCTCAGGACCGGGGGCGCCGCAGAGGCCGTGGCCCTACAAACAGGGACAGGAGGGCAACTGTTTTTGCTACGTGGGCCCTTGCCACGTGGCTGTGCCAGTCAGAGAGTGGTTTTCACAGAGGAGGGGAGCCGCCGGCCCCCAGGCCGTAAGTTTCCTGGCCTACGAGCTTGCGGGTCTGCACAGACAGGGGCCCGCATGTTCACCGCACGTGTTCCCCGAGCTGCTGCGTGCGCAGGCTCGCACAGCCACACACTGTCCCCGGCCACTGTCACAGCTGCGGGACGTGCACCACCGACCGCCCCCACCCACAGGAGGAGGAAACAAGGTACTTGCTGTTCATCTCTGTGTGTGTGCAACAGCGCACGCGGCGGGAGGGTACAAACAGAAAGGACGGAGCCCACACACGTGCACACACACGCACACGCACACACACAGGCTGTCAGCCGCCGTCATCCGGGACGACTCAGATGCCAGGCTGGCCTCCAGGACGGGCAGGATTTCGCCGGGGGGAGTCCTCCGGAGGGAGGTGTGGCCCAGCTCCAGACTGGCAGGGAGCACATACCGTTTTAGTTGACTTATTCCTGCCCTTAAAGCATGTAGACATTTGTTCACCCCGGGACGCTCTTCTGCTGAAAGTGAGTAAGATTCCCTCCCACGCTCTCACCCTACGGGCGGCCTCTGAGCACCGGCCAGTCCCTACAGCTGCACACCACTGTCGGCAAACCCCGGGCCCCAAGCTGGCCAGGGGCCCCCTGTCCTGCAGTGTGTGTGTGTCTGTGTGTGTGTGTGTGACCCTGTTAAACAGTATTTGTCTCTTTGTTCCTGAGCCTCGTGTCATCCTAATACTCCTTTCAACATGAAAATCACATTCTGTCGTTAACCCACTTGGTCACCGTTTTCCCAGGTCGACCCAGGGTGTGCGCACGGGGCTCCCATCCCCGGCCCCCAGAGTTAACCCTGCCCCCATGTCCCCCGCGGGGCTGGCCTGGGGCGCGCCTTCCTACCTCACTTCCCCAGGAGGGGTTCGTCTCTCCTGGGCCCCCCGGGGCTGCCCGCCCGCTCTGGTCCCAGGGAGGGTACCAGAAGCAGAGACCCAAGGTGGGGCCGTTCTCTGCACCTGCAGAGTGGGATTGCGGAACTGGATTTTCCTCCCGCCTTGAGAAACGAGCCTAACCGGCAGAGCAAGAATTACAACGAACGCTTCATCCCAGAGGCCACTCCCTGCACTGCAGAGCGAGGCCTCCCCGGCCTGGGCCCTGTGCCCTAGGCCACCGGCAGTCCTTGGAGGCCTGCAGGAGAGCAGGTCTGCAACACGTGACTGTGGCATGAGGCTCTGGGGTGTCTAGTCTTCCTGTCCCTGCTCTCAGCCTTGGGGAAAGCACCCAGCTGGGCCTCAGGGGTCGGATACACGGATGCCTACGTGATGCCGTCCAGCAGCATCGCCCCGCCCCGACCACGGGCAGACGGGCATGCAAGGGGCTGCATGCGGCAACCAGCGGACAAGGTGGGACGCCACGGCGCTGCCCACACGCGCAAACAGCGAGCTGCCCTTGCACGCCAGACCCCGGGACACGGCATTGAGGGCTCCTCTGCTGATCGCTCATGTGTACGTTTCATGGCTGGCAACGTGTTTTCAGGTATAAAACGCTGTTTTAAGTCCATTGTAAGTCTAAACACGAGCAACTTCTGAGACAGCTGTCATTATTAATGCCTCATTTTACAAACGAAAAGCCATGGTTCGGAACAGAGCAGCAGAAACGAAGCTGACCCACGTTTCTTCCCTCTCGCCCCTGGCTCTGGGGCCCGACTGCCCGTAGACTCCTTGGTGGTGCTTTCAGAATGCAGGTGCCCAGGCTGGATCCCCGGAGCACGGCCTCCTGGCCCGGAGGGCCCCGGGCATTCACAGTCTGTACAGGTGTGCCCGGAGGTAGGTTTGCGACTCTGCTCCTCAGGGCTCTGACCTGGGGTGGTACCTGGAGCCGCTGGGGATCTGGGACAGGAAGGCGAGAGTCGCGGCCAGACCTGAGTTCCGGCACCTTGGGCTTCTCTGTTGGAGGCCGAGTGGCGTCAACCCAGTGTTTTCACGATGGTCACTGAGTGGGGGCCCAGCTGTCCCTCGATGCCTCAGTGATGAGTTAGGTCCTGAGTTCTCTCGGCTGGGTGAAATCGGACTCACTAGTTTCCGCTGCTAAACCTCACTGCTCACTGTGATTTAGGTCCCAACATTTCATGGAAGGACAAAGAAACCTGTAGTATGGAAAGCTCAATGTTATGACCAGCCTGTCCGTGCTGGCTCAGCAGGTCAGGGAACAGACTGGAGACGGCTTGCGTCCTTCCATCTCATTCTGTCTGTGGCGTCTGACAAAGGGGGGTAAGTTCTCGGGGCGCTGAGGAGGCGTCGGGAGCCGTGCTCAGCCCAGGACGACAGAGAAGACACAGGCCTTGCTCGGGAGAAGAGTCTGGGAGACCCCAGCACCAAATGCCACAACCAGCCCCTGTGTCCCCAGATGGTGGGGGGATGCCCAGCAGGGAACAAGCCCGAGGTAATGGGTACCTGAAGCCATGCCTTACAAGCATCCCGGGAGACCTCCCTCAGCCAGACAGAGAAGCCTCGAACGAGGAACTGCGCAGAGCAGGGAGCTAAGTATCTTGGAGGCTTCCCTGGGGCAGAGTCGGCTTAGCCTGGAGCTCACACACACTGTGCAGCCCCTCCAGGAAAGCACACTTCCCTGGACCCGCCAGGACCCGCTCCGGGAAAGCACACTTCCCTGGACCCGCCAGGACCCGCTCCGGGTCCGCACGCGCTAAGGCTCGGCCCGCCCGCGGGGAGGTACGGAAGCACACACCTCCCCCGACGGATGGTTCCGGGCTGGGGATGGCTTCAGGTTTGGCCCACGGGAAAGGGAATGCTGGTCGACTCCACCCTAGGTGACGTCCGTGGAAAAAGTCAAGAGAGCAGGTGCACCTACGATTGTGTAACTTTTGTTGGGCCAAGGGCGGCGGGCAGGGGAGTCCCGCTTCCAGAGGAGAACCGTCCCTGCTCCCACCAGGAGCCGGCTGTCCTGGTCACGCTTCCAGCTCCGGAACCGGGCAGCCATGTTCCTCCTGCCCACCCACAAGGGGACACGCCACCTTCTGTCTGTCTGTCTCTCAACTCCTGCCACCTTCCCCTCTCAAGCCAGGTGCTCAGGAAAGCAGGCAGTGGCCGGGCTCGGGAGACACAGGACCGACCCAGGCGGTCCGTCCCCCGCAGCACGGCTTTCCTTTCCCGAATCATAGGAGGGCTGCTGCCCAGGGAATGCGGAGGGGAAGGAGGCAGCGGTCTTGAGAAATCGCAGGTACAATTTCTTCCTCTGGGAAACTGTATGTAAACGGCGCGGCTTGCATCACCGGGTCCACTCCCAGAACCTCGGAGGGGCCCACTCGGTCCCTGGGCACTGAGGACTACCATGTTAGCTTCTCGGTGAGTCGCCTGCCAACGGCCAGCAGGACAGCAAGAGCCTGAGTATTAAGACGGAGATGTGGACAGACCGACCAAGGAGCAGGAGGGGGGAGGAGGGCAGGAAGAGGGGACGGGGAAGAGGGGAAGCGTGGAATTGGCTGAAGGTGGTGTGGGCCAGGCAGATGGCAGAGGACAGGTCACCTGCGAGGGCCCCACGCTAGTGTGAATTCTGCCTGTACCCTGTCCACTCCGTCCGCTCGCTGGGGCTGACCCTGCTCAGTGCGTCATTGTCGGGGCCCCTCCAGCCACACACCATCCCCTGCCTTCTCTCTAGGCCCCGGCCTGTGCACCTTCCGGCTGTACGACGACCCACCGCTTGTCCTAAGTAGGGCCCCCGGGAGGAACTCTGGGGACTGAGCCCAACGCCTAAAGCCTGGGTCTCAGAGTCCCAGGGGCCCGGACTCGTCCCGGGCAGTTAGCTCAGGT
Source organism: Meles meles (assembly GCF_922984935.1). NCBI lineage: Eukaryota > Metazoa > Chordata > Mammalia > Carnivora > Mustelidae > Meles > Meles meles. The sequence continues at coordinate 97,355,351 of NC_060076.1, forward strand.
TGGGGCAGTCCCTCCCAGGCTGTGCCCCACAAGCCACAGTTCCCTGCGGTCATCACGGTCGCTGTGTGGCCGTGTCCCGCCAGGTCTGTGGGGGAACCGTCCCGGTCCAGTCAGCACACTCGGGCTTTGCCCTCTGACCCTGCAAGGGTTAGTCCTGATCCCACCTGGCAGGCCCCAGGGTTGCAGTCCCCGCTCGGCAGCCGGGCCCACCCACGTGACATGGCTCAAGGACAGTGGAGGTCAAAGGCAGGTGTTACCCCACACGCCTGTTGTCGTCCTTATTTGCAGGGTCAGGGTCACCCTGGGAAGGCTACCTGGCAGGTTGATCTCCGGGAATTTTCAATCCTGGCTCAGCCCTGTGTGTCTGCGTGTGTCTGTGTAAGAGACAGAGAGAGAGACAAAGAGCTACGGAAGAAAGAAGAAACACCAGCAGGAAGCTTCCAGAGCCCAGAGAAGTCCAATCTGAAGGAGCGTCCCAGACTGTACTCGGCTCTCAGCACCACCCTCCCACCGGCCTGTCCACCCAGGCGTGGATGGCGGCTCTGGGCAGTGGCCCCTCCGAGATGGCCCTCTCCGGCCCATGCCTTGTGTCCCTTGGGAGCCACCAAGTGACCACGTGCTTAGGCCATGGGCTGGGCCCCCAAGCACCCCATTGTACGGAACTGAAGCCCCAGGGCTGTCAGGACAGAAGCTCAGCCACAGAGGAGCCTGATTCCTGAACCCTGGGGGGAGGGGCTGCCTTCCAGGACGGAGTCCAGAGTCGGCCTCCCTCGGTGCCCCAGCGTGGCCTTGCCTGAGCGTGGGCCGCAGCCCTCTGCAGGGACAAAGCTTGCCCCCCCCACCCCGTGGGACTGGCCTCCCAGGGGGCTGCGTTCCCCGGTTGAGCCTCTCTCAGGAGGGGGAGGGGAGGGAAAGAGGGAAGGTGGGCGGGGCCTCGGCGGGAGTGGGCTGGCCTGGCCACCGGCGGCATCTCCCCCACCCCGTGAGTGCCCACTAGGGGGCAGCCGCCCCCCGGACAGGAGCTCCCAAGTCCTGGCCACGTGCCCACATCAGGCCTGTGTGCGCAGGGCCTGGAAGCCAGCGGCAGGCACCCCTGGAAATCCCGTTTCCACAGGTGTAGAAGGACGTCAGGGATGTGCACTCAAGTGAGCGGCCGCAGCCGGCGACTCCGCTCAGGGAAGCAACTTCAGTCTTTCCACTAGATCCTGGCCAGAGAGGGGACCTGAGAGGTTCCTTTGTCTCTTGTTAAGATCTGCCCGGCACGTGTTCCTTCTGCCAGCCTGACCTCGAAGCGTGCTCAGCGTGAGTGGGGGGCCGCACGGTTGAGCGGAGCTGGTGCCCTGCGAGCCCCGGGAACGGAAGGACACGTGAGGTGTCCCTGGAGACGGCCACCGGGACCGCAGCAACCCTGGGGCCCCTAAATGGGGCTGGAAGAGTCTGGCCTTTGAGGGAGGGACAGTCTGGAAGTCTACACCGGAGTCCACACCATTGGGAGGATCAGCCCTTTCTGAATGTGGGTCCGACACAAGCTGTTTCCCAGGGGCGGCAACTGAGACCTCAAATCCGCCGTGGCCTGACACAGTGTGGATGTCCACGTGGATGGACACAGTGCGCCCCAGCTGTCAGAGCTCTACCCTGCTGCCAGCCGGGCCCTCTGCCCCCCACCTGGCCAAGGCCAGCCCCTGCCTTCTCTGGGTTCCCAGACAGGAAGGAAAGCCAAGGCCGATCGACCCGCGAACCCCCAGGAAAACACCTGAGAAAGGTCAGGAAGAGTGACCGTGGGAGCGCTATGCAATTCTGCAGGACCTCTCGCCTCCTGGCAGCTAAGGGACAGCAGCTCGGGGGTCAGGGATGGAGACCCCAGACGTGTTTTGTCTCCAGCTCTTCCCACACTCGGGCACGTCGCCATGGAGAGTTCCAGGGCACACACCGGGGAGCTGAGTGACAGTCACGTCACTTCCCAGCCAAGTTCCCGGCCACGTGCAGGGAGACCGGGCTCAGAGCCCAAGGTGTGTTCCCCACGGCGAGGCCAGAGCTCCTGCCCCGGACAGAGGCACGCGGTGGGCGGGCTGGGCGGCGGCAGAGCTCCAGGCAGAGGCCAGACCTGCTCTAGCAGCTCCCAGGAGAGCAGAGCGGGCCTCACGGAGGGGGCGTCAGTCCGCGCTGGTTGCTGTCTCTGCATGACTGGACCTGGAGAGTTCAGGGCTGGCTCTTTCCCACCACGCAGAGAACGTCCACACGCCGCCCACTCAGCCCTCACTCACCTGCGGCCTCTGGCTCCAGCCTCGGGTCCAAGACACGCCCCCGCCCGTGGCCGACCAACAAAAGCTTCACCAGAGTCGTGCTTTGCCACGATCTTCGCCACGTGGGTGGTTCAAAGCGTTTTAAAGGTCGGCATCAAAGACCACCACGTGGCTTTCCATGTGGCACGCCGACGCGGACGCGTCAGTGGCCCGGCTGAATTAGAAAAGCACGATTGCCGGTACCGGGGTCAGGTTCCCTTTTCTCCTGGCAGACGCACCCCGCTCTGGCAGTTTCTCCAAGGGACCAACCGAGAGCTGTGAGCAAGAGGGCAAGGGACCTGCCCCTGCCCTGGGGTCCGGCTCCGGCTCTCTGGCCACACCGCCCGTGGCCCCGCAGGGTGCGTCAGCCATGTGTGTGCGGGAGCAGCAGGACGTCCCCTCTTCCGGCTGCCACCTGCCTCCTGACATCACCTCTGCCACTTGCTCGTAGCAGTATTTGCAGTGGGGCGCTGTGTTCTGACACGTCCTCCGGCTGGGCGCCCCGGCACCGCGGCCCTGCGGGACAGCCCAGCGGGGGCTCCGTCTCCGTCTCTATGCTGTGAGGGGATGCCCCGGAGGCCCCCAGTGCTCAGGGCTGGCAGCGACCGGGTACTTACTGGCTTGGGCAACACTTGCCGTGCTCACGCCCATTTCTTCAGATGGACTCCTCTCTCTCTCTCTGGAAACCTCAGAAATTCCTCTTCGCCTTTGACGTTCCAAACAAGTCTTTTTCTGTTATGAATCTGCCTTTTTCAACAGAGCCATGCGTCTCACTTGCAGGACTCAGTCACCGTGGGGCCTGGTTCAACCCAGGACAACCGTGAACTTGAAGCTTCCAAAGTCGGAGATGTCCCTTTCCCTTACAGACCTCCCTGGCCGCTCGCCGGGTGTTGGCCATGCGCAGCCACTCCGGGCGAAGACCGAAGTTCACCCTTCTCGTGCGCACGACCAGCTTCAGACGCAAAGACAAGTCGTTCCAAGTGCAGTTTGTGTTTCAGAGCTGGTTCACGCCCTCTTAGGACGACAGCCACGATGCAGCGAGAAGCTCTTGCCCGCTCACGTCCACCCTGAGTGGGCACGTTCTGCAGCCCTCTGCCTTCTGCCTGCCAGGGGAGAAGGACCCAAGGAGAAGGGGCAATGGGTCTCCCAGCCCTTCCCTCGCCCCCTGCGCCATTGGTTTCAGAGGACATGGTGGCTGATGCAGGGACATCCCAGGTGAGAAGGGGCAGGACAGGGTGTCTCCGAGAAGGCCACTGCCTTCTGTCTGCTCCTGGAGCCAGTCTGGGACAAGGAGAGAGTGCGGCTTCCCAGGCCTGCCAATGGCCCACCTGCTCAACCATCCGGGCCACACGGGTTCCGGCCCCTGCCCTGAGTCTCTCCGAGGGCCCCGCAGGCTGGGTCCCTGGGACACTGCATTTGCGGGGGGGTGTGACCCTGGGGGACACCAGTTCTCTGTGGGATCTCTGCTCATGTGCACGCCCAGGTCCTGGGATGATCACTTCGATCCAGCGACTAAGGAGTTCGAAATCCTCAGCGTGTTAAAGGCAGCGGGTCCCTTCTGCGGGTCGGACCCATGTGACTCCAGGGCCACACAGCCATGAGGCCAGCCCTGCCAAGAAGGCGGCATTCTCAGGAGCGGTCCTCTCTTCCTGAATTACATCCCCCCGGACTCTTCTCTCCTCCTGGAATCCTGGCAAATGCACGAGAAGACGCCCGGTGCTCGCCCGGCAACAACGCGTCTCTCTGACTTTCGTTCCTTCGTCCTCATGAGCCTGTGGCGGGAAGCCCTCCGCCACCCCAGGATGCCTCCTCCTGCCCCATCTTTGTGGCTCGTGAGCCTCGGAGGGAGGTGCGTCAACGGCTGTTTTATAAACCTCACGGGTCTTTGGTTCTTTTTCGTACCAACCTCTTCTTGGCTGTGGGTAGTTGGTATCCTCCAGCCCCTTGGACGGTCTACGTCTGACTCTGAGACTTCAGTCTGCTGTGTGGGCTTTCCCAGGGGGTAGCTGGCTGCGACGTTTTCATGGCGATGGTTCTCCAATGTCTGGCTATTCTGGGTGCTCCGCTCCCCTGCCTGTCTGGGGATCCGTGACCAGCACACACCCCCCAGTCGTCTCATCTGTAAAACACAGACATTAGGGAGGTCAGTGGTCCTCAACTCTTCCTAGCTCTGGTACATGTTGTTGGGGACGTATCTGTGGGAGCACAGTGAGGCAACGTGGGGGCAGGGCAGGGGCCAGCCGGGTCCCTCTGGCGGCCTCGCCTCTAGGCAGGCCGTGCCCCGTGGCTCCTGGGCCGGTGACCCTGTCCCCGTGCGGCCAGCAGACCCGATGCCCAGACGGCTGGTTCGGGCTCCAACACGGTGGGATTCCTTGTGGGGAATCCCCAGACCCGAACGTCTGTGCAATCCCCCGCTCCCTACTCATTCTGGCATGGCTCTAGAAAGGGACTCGCGCACCCTCGCACTCTGGATGGGAACAGAACCCCGTCCGTGGCTTCCAGATGAAGCCTTGGCACCGACGGCCACATGCGGCGGTGGTGATGCGTGTGGCCACGGGACACGTCATTCCCTTATTCTCCCTAAGTGGACGTCCTGACTTCAAAGGGACCTTTTCCAGAAAAGACCGGGCTAAGCTCCAGGCTTGGCCTCTGTGGATCATATCAGCGTTGAGGCTATAAATCAGTCCGTTCTTGGCATTTTATCACAAGAAGGACGAAACGGCCTTTTTCTGCCGGGCCCGCAGCTGCTTTTCCTCAGCTACTGTGCAGAGCAAACGGCAGGCGGGCGGGCGGCGCGGACCTGCCGCCCCGTTTCTGATCTAGAAATAAGTCAGAGCACAAAGATGTGCAAATACCTCGTGCTCTTAAAATAGTCCTGTGTGTCTTGGTGGTTTTTTCTTTCCTTAAGGGCACTTGAGCTTCTGCTGAAGGTTGAGGAAGTGAGAGTTTTGAATTGGTTTGTCCGCTTCTCTCGGGAGAGGATGGTTCTTTTTTTAAGGGTTTCTCAGAGGGAAACTGAGTTTCTTCCTCCCGAGGGGATCGGTTTTGCATGAACCCAACTCCCTCCGCCACCAACCACTCTTACTAGCACTGCTCTCCGGATACAGCCCCCGGAGGTCTGCAGCAGGAAACCCATTTCCCGGGCTCTGGGAGGTCCCCGGCTGTATCTCCCTCCAGCCTGGGACCAGGGCGGCCCTGCGCTGCTGTCTCTGTCCCGTTATAAATACTCCAGAAGGACCTGGATGTTCCATTTCAAGTGCCAAGACACACTTCGGGGCGGTCACTGTTCTGGACAATCTGGAGTCAAACTCCTGAAAACCGTCACAACAGGGATCAGCTTTTGGTCTCCCCTTGCCCACGTGGGAGGCACTCAGGGACGGCACCTCGGCCTGTGCTGGCCGTCCCCGTGTGTCCCCAGGGTGTCACTGAAGGCCCACAGGAAGAAAACGCAGCCCAGAGCATGGGCCCGAGAGCAGCACCGCCGGGCAGAGGAAGGTGGTGTGTGGGGAGGCCTTCCCCCAACCAGAGGCCCCGGGGTCTTCTGATCTGCTCGCCCCATGACGGAGACGGCCCTCGGTCTTCTTACTTTCCACCTGAGACTCACGTTTCCTAAGAGCTCGGCGGTGGCGTCTGGGGTCCTAGTACCTGCTGCTCATCCCAAGTGATCAGCCCCAGGATGAGATCGGACCCCAGCCGCACCACCCGGCCACAGGACCCCACGCAGGTCACCTCTGCCCCCGCCTCTAACCGCGAGGCTCGGTTTCCCTGGACATCGCGGCAGGGGACTCACGCAGCTTCTCCTCATCCCTCCAGTGGCCCGGGCCGGGATCGTGTCTGCGGCATTCCCCTGCGTGTGTGCCAGGCACTTAGAGGTCACCGTGTCCTCCCTATGCCTGGCGCCCTCCGTGGTGGGACGAGGCTGGGACACACCCGTGCATTCCTGCGCGGAGGGCACCTGCGGGTGCACGCCTCCTCCCTGGGGCGGCCGGCGAGCGGTGGCGCGGGGACAGCCACGTGCACACGGCTAACATTGTCTACAGAATTTAAGGAACAAACCAAACACAGCCACGCAGGTGACCGGGTGAATAAGTGCAGGAGGGGAACAGAGTCACGGGAACTCACAGCATCCGTGCCACGGGGGAGTTCGGGGCTCTGAGTGTCTGTGTTCTCCGGCTGCCGCTAAAATGCCGCCCGGCACGACTTGATGAATGCGCGTTCCCACAGGCCATCTTCTGGTCCCTGCAGGCTCCGGGCCCTTTTCCCCCCAAGAGAGGACCATCCTGTAAATTCATCCATCCAACACAAGAGTAAATGGATCTGTCCATCGAGGGAGGGAGTTTCCGTTCCAGGTTCATCTGACCTCCAGCTGGAAATCCGGTCGAATTTCAGGAACATGATTCACTCTGGGCCTCAAGGGCACTGCTCTCTCCGGGACCCTGGCAGGCCCTCCTCACTCCAGGACTGGGCCCGTTCTTGTGCGGGGGTCCCCGCAGTCCTCCTGGGGGCGTGAGGCGGGTCGCGCTCACCCGGGCCAGCGGCGGCACCAGAGACGCCCTCGGGGGGCGGGGGTCCTCGGCCAGGGCAGGCGGTGTGGGGCTGGCCAGCTGCCGGTGCCCTCGGCTCCAGGCCCACCTTGTCCAAGCCTCCTCACGTGCCCCACAGCCACCGCGTCCCGGGCCCTGCAGCACAGCCCCTTCCTCTCCGCTGACCCCAGCCGGAGTAGGACGCCACTGGCGGAGAGTTGTGTTTTCAGACCGAAAAATAACATGTTTTGATGATTTTTCTGATCTCCAGGCCAGTAATGACAGCTAAGGAAAGGCAGTGGTTCCACGGAAGGATGGAAAAGCCTCTTTCCTTCTAAACCCAGGGGACAGAGGCCCCAAGGAAAAGCGGGAGAAAGACGGCAGTGCAGTAGGAGCTGAGGAAGGGTCAGACCACCACCAGGTGGGAGCACAGGAGTCTGGGAAACCACTCAGGCTCGCGTCTGTACAAGCATTATTGGGGGGGGGGGAGTCACCGGGTGAGAGTCCAGACTAGGGGCCCGGGGCACAGCAGTAACTGCGCAGACGCTCGCTCCCGACGGCTCCAGCGGGACGAACACATCACTCAGATTTAAGTTTCTCTAACTAGGCACGGGGTCTGACCTTCATCAAAATATAAAATACAAGGGGAAAGAGGAGGGGCATAGGGCTGGCGGCCGGTTGGAAGAGCGCCATCCCCTTCCCGTGGGGTAGAAGCCTCCCAGCCCCCGCCTCCTGCAGGAAGAGACCCCCCCAGTGTTCATGCGCGTCCTTTGCTTCCCCCAGCCTCCCGTCCCTTCCTGCACGGGTCAGCCGGCTTCTCCAGGACGACGACTAGTGCAGAAGGAATTCATCAAAGAAGAAAGAGCCCTGTGCAGACGTGGACGTCCCCCGGGCAGCCCACCTGAGACGACAGCGTGCGATGTCAAAGCTTTCCTCCGCAAGAGAAGAGCATGGTGACCTCGAGCAGTAATCACTAGCAGGGCTTGACACCCCAGGACATGTGAAGGGATGTCACATTGCCCGTGAGTAAGAGACAGCAGGTACAGAACGGGCCACGTCCGGAGAGCAAGGCGGATCCCGGGGTTCTGGGCTCTGCAGCTGGAGGAGGCTGGGGTCCCCGTGGGATACAGATGGAGGGGCTGTGGCTTGCAGAAGCGGGGCCTGCCAGCCAGTGTCCCTGTCTCTCCCGGGAACCTGGAGCCCATGCTCTGTGAAGAGGAGTGACGTTCCCATGTTCTGGCTGCTGACCCACAGGCACACCTCGGCGGCCCTCCCAGCGCCTGTCCCCTGATTGAGGCTCGCAAGCATGCCCAAGGGCCACGTGCAGCTTTCTCCATAACCCTGCCTCCTCCAGAAGTTTCCAGAGCCCTGCCGGGACAGTGCTGGAGGCCCAGGCACCCCAAGATCGAGCCATGGAAGGAAAGAAAAGTCCTGGTGATGTTCATTTCACAAGTTGCCCACACGCGGGGCCCAGGGGAAACTGATGCCTGTTGGCGACGGTGCTTCCGGGAGAGCTTAGCATTTGCATTGGCGGCTCCGTAAAGCAGACTGCCCTGCCCCGGGGTCAGGAGGCACGTCTAATCCGAGAAGCTGGCGCTGAGGACGGGGAGGAGACCGTGTGGTCTGAGAGCGAGGCCCCACCTGCCGGCCCCTGCTCCTGAGGGACAGGCTTTATGCTTTCAGGGCAAGTTGAAGTTCTGTGTGTTCACGGGTGTGGTGGGTGGTTTGGAGGCGGAGCCCTCCAAGGACACGGGGCTGGACCTTCCGTTCACACAGACCAGGTGCTGGGAAGCCCGGTGGATCTGCCGGGAGCAGTTTCTTGCCAGCCAACCCGCAGAGAGGAGCAAGGGCCCGACCCTAGCCGGGGCCTCCGGCGGGTCCTGGTCCCAGAGCGCACAGCCCACCCAGGGCCCTGCTCCCTCTGCCGAAGTGGGAAGTCAGGGACCCAGCGCAGGTGCAGCCGCCTCCGCCTCTGAGAGCCGCCGCCGCCCCCAAGGGCATCGACCTCCGTTGCGATGAGCCTGAGCTGTTGCTTCAGGGAAGCTCACGCGGCCGGCCCGAGGGAGCAGAAGAGGCCCCCAGGCCTGCACTAGAGGCTACCAGAGTGGCGACTGCACCAAGCCCTGCTCCCCCCATCCGCGCCCCAGCTGCCCGGCCCTGCGGACATCGGGACGTCCGCTCAGGCTGCTGCAGAGAGCCCCCGGCCTCCCGACCACACCGCCGTGGAAAGTCGCAGACACAGCCCAGCGGATCCCCTTCTGCTCGAAATCACAGGCCTCATCACACTGCGACAAAATTATGCCCAGAATCCCCCTGCGAGGGAGTTCAGGGCCAGTGGTTGCTTCCCGGCCTGCGCACGTGGGGATGGTAGAAAGCACGCTGAGCTCCGTCCGCAGAGTCGGCGCCGTTGTGGGCACAGATGGCCCAACTTCCAAACCAGACCACATGGGTCCCACCCCTCCCGGGGTGCAGGGTCTCCTGTGTCTCCCCTCTTGGCCAGCGCGCTCGGTGGGCTCCGAGAAGGGGGGGATGGGGTTGGGGAATTAGCAGCCCCAGAATGGCTTCGGTGGGAGGTCCCCTGGGGTCAGTGTCCGTGGCTCTCCCTGGCGGATGACCTGCTGGATCGGCTGGAGCCGAGTCCAGGACGCTTGAGATTTGGCCATGGGCGGGGCTGCGGGAGCCGCCGTGAGCGCACCTGCTGCCGGTATTAGACTTCTGGGGAAGCAGACGGGAATGTGCCGCGGGTCCTGCAGACACACTGAGATCCCGTCTGCGTGCGGGCGTGCGTGTGCGTGGGGGGGCGGCGTCCAGGCCTTTGCACCAGGCGTGGCGGGCAGGCCGTGGCGGGCGTGGGGCTCCCCATGCTCGCGCTCCCCGCACTTGCCACACACGGTCCTCAGCTCCGCGTGAGGCCACTCGGCCCCGCGGCCCTGCCCCACAGCACAAGCACAGGGCCCGGCTGAGCTCAGGGCGGTCCCGCCAGAGACGGCTGCATGAGTCCAGAACTGGGAGCTGCAAACGGCCAGAAGCTGCGCGGAAGGCGTCCTAACCCGCGGCGGCTGTGTCTGTGGGGGCTCGGGCGAGGCGGCTGCGACCAGCGTCCCATGTCTCAGGGTGCCCGAGCCCGTCGGAGGGTGAGCCGGTGGCACCGCCCCGCAAGGACCGGCCGGGGCTCTGCCTCCTGCTCTCACCTCAGGACCCGCGTCGCGGTTGGAGGACAGGCGGCCCTGCGGGGTCTCGGCGCAGCAATGAAACCATCACCCGGCACTGACCCACACCCTCGCCTCCGCCCGGGCTGCTGAGTCGGCTCCCGACACAACCCAACCCGGCCACAAGGGCCAGGAACGTAAGTTCTCCCTGAGCCCCGAGCCCGGAAGACAGGGCAGGGGACCGCGGGGCGCGCAGCTCTGCTTGTCTCTGGAGGCCCGGCGGGGGCCCGTGTGTGGGGAAGAAGGCACGGGCCAGAGGGCTGGATCTATGCCAGATGGAGGTCAGGAGGGGCTGCTATCGGAAGAGACCCCCAAACGGACCCTGATTCGCGCAGAAGCCCTCGCTCTCGACTCTTGGGGGCGTCCCCTCCCGGCCGTGGCGGTTCCTGAGGTAGGTTCCGCCGGAGGCCTGCAGTGGCATGGGGGGGGGTCTGTGGGCAGCCACAGTGCGTGGAAGGCAAGAGCCAGGTCCCTGACAGGCCGGTCACTGCCATACACCGGGGCGCGGGATTCTGGAAATGCCAACGGGCAGAGCCTGGTATATACCGCTCGTCTCCTCCCTGAGACAAAACCACTGTCTGCGACAATCATGCAATGAAATCTAGGTCACGTCAGGGCCAAGGTCAGAACATGCCGAACACACGACGCCCCACCCTTCCGATGCCCGGCCCGTGCAGTGTGCGCCTCAGGCGCCAGCTGGGAGCGGGTCACCGGAGGGACTCGGTCCCATTTCACCACCTCTGTTGCTCCATGTCCTGGTGCTTTCCCGACCTGCTGAGGGGACCCAGAGACACGTGGCACCTCAGCGGTGGGGTCACCAGCCGTGCCCGCAGAGCTGGGACGAATGTTCTTCAACGGTTCCGAGTTGGCACGGGGCCTGTTAAGGGCTGGGGACTGAGCCACGCCCACCTGCAGCTTCCGTGCACGTCGTCACAGCTCCCCTGTGTAAGACCCCCTCGCCGTGACTCCTCCGCTGGGGGCTGCCCGGGGCCTCACGGGGGGCCAGTCCCAGGACCGTTCAAGCCAAGGCACAGCATCGACCGCACCAGTACCGCCGGCAGCAACGTCTGAGAACCAGCTGGAAATCAAGAACTCCCCGGCCCCCCGGAGCCCTCCCGAAGCAGAAACTCGGGGGGTGAGCCCAGAAATCTGGGCGTTCAGGAGTCTGCGGCGATTCCCACGACGGCTGAGACTTCACAGGCACCAGCCTTCGCATTCCCGAGATCCACGCGCGTCCATGTCTTCCTCGCACTCCACAGGCCCGTCACAGAGCCCGTCGGAAACCAGATCTCACCGGTGCCGTGGCTGCGCTGTCTCCGTGAGCCCCGTATCCCGCGAGTTCTTCTCCACGGTTACGGAAGCGGCGGTGGGCCGCATTCCGCAGGGTGTCACGGGCGGAAGTGTGTCCTCCGAAAATGTGCACGCTGAAGCCTTAACCCCCAGAGTTTCAGACTATCTGGAGACGGGCATTTCAAGGGGTCATTAGAATAAAAGGAGGTCATTTTATGGGACCTGATCCAGTAGGACTGGTGTCCTTTAAGAAGAGGAGGTGTGGACTCAGAGAGAGGCGTGTGAGGACACCGGGAGAAGACGCCCTCTGCAAGCCAGGGAGACAGCAGCTGCCTCAAAGCCTTCGCCCGGACCTCGGAAGACGCCGACCCTGCCAAGCCCCCCGTCTCGTGCTTCCGCCTCCAGAAGGGCCAGAGAATAGGTTTCTCCTGGCTAAGCTGTCCGCTCTGCTGCTTGGTCCCTGCAGCCCGGGCAAAATGCCACCCGGTGCAAACAGCTGGCTGCGAAACCGGGAACCCCCACGTACAAAACTCTCCGTGAGAGGTCGCTTCTTCCCCACTATTGGAAGAAAAGAGGGAGCGGGTGTCCCCGACCACCACCGGGAAAGACCACGGCTGCCCGCCGCGGGGAGCCTGCTGACCCCACAGCCACGGCACGGAAGCCCGTTTCCCGACCCCTGACACAGGGAGCCGTTCCACGACCACTTTCATGTAAGTGCGCCCGCTTCGGACCAGGAGTTCCACCGGTGATCACGCAAAGTAAGAAGGCACAGCCCCTGCGTCAGACGGCTGGTCCTCAGACCCCACGTGCTGGGAGCACGGGGCACGGTGAAGACGGCTCCAGACAGCCTCAGCCCAACTTCAACACAAGCCACGTCCAGCACAGCCGCTTCATTAGGAAACCCAGAGTGTCAGGGAGGCCGTGGGGCGGAAAGCTCCTGGGGCGGGGTGGGAGGGTGTTTGCCGAGGGCAGCTGATGCCCTGAAGCTTAGCTGTCCCCCAGAGCTCCGTTTCACTGAAACCGGCCCATTCTGGCATTGCTGACTGGGGGCAGGGATGCGTTTCCCCCACCGTGGCTCCCGCGGGCGAGCCCAGCTGTCTGCAAACAGCCTCCGCAGCAGAGCCCTGCCGATGAGCTGCCTTAGAGAGCCGTGCCCTGTGGCCAGGTCATCCGAGGACGCACCGGCGCGTCATGTTACCGTCTGTAGAACACAGAAGACCAGCAGCGTCAGTGGCCCCGAACTTCTGAAACGTAACAGTGAGTTTCAGAAACATGAACATAAACCAAGGTACGTAACTGACATCCAACTTGCAAACGCTCTTGGAACGTGGTGAGAACCAGAGGAGCGGCCTGGGAACGTATGCCGTGGCAGGGTGAGCGTCCCGAGTGCATTTTCAGGCAGATGCACCATCTACACGCCGGTCCAGATGGCTCACCAGGACACCACGTGGGCCACTGAACCGACGGTGGATGGTCGGCAAAGATGAGCCAAAAGGGACGCTCCCTCCGGGCTGGGCATCACTTCTAACACCAACACCGGGAGGGGAGCACGGGTGGGGGCCAGGTCACGGGTCTACGCCGGCCATGCTTTGCCCCCAGCAACGTGGTCTCCAGCGTGTCCTGACTTGAAGGATGTCAGGCGAGGCCGTCGTAATGCAAGTACGCTCTTGACCACCGCCCCAACACGTGCCAAGCCAATGAGAGACAGCCAGGAGGAGGGAGAGAAAAGCCTTTATGGAGCTTCAGAGCTGACCCTCATGTCGCATCCCGGGGAGCGGGAGCACATCCGCAGACAGGGAGCTGGACATGGGCGGCGTGTCTCCTCCAGCGAGAGGAAGCTGCCCGAGATGTGAGTGATCTTACACCCACCGGCAGACACCAGCGTCACTGGCTTTTCAGGGAAATGAGACTCCACTCATTTGGAGGGCCAATCTCCAAGACCCTCTCCTGTCCTCCCCTCCTCCCGCGCGGAATTGAGGCTTGGTGCATATGGTATGTGATGCCCGAGGCCACTCAGGAAAGACGCAGCAGCTTCCTCCTCGGTCTCTCGCATCTCCTGTTCCAGGGGAGGCTGGCCGCCATGTCACGAGGACTCTGGGGCAGCCGCGTGGAGAGGCCCACGGGGGAGGAGCTGGGGCACCGCTGCTTTAGGGGGGGAGCCTCTGGCCCCACCTGAGACTTCAGATGACGGCAGTCCCCACCACACCTGGCAGCAGTGACAAGACAGAGATTCGAGCCAGCCACGTGGCTCCCATGTTCCCGACCCGTGGATGCTGAAAGAGATCAGCAACGACTATTTGCCTTTTATTCTTTTTTTTTTAAGATTTTGTTTATTTATTGGAGAGAGCAAGAGAGAACACAGGCAGAGGCGGAAGCAGGCTCCCCACCGAGCAGAGAGCCCTATGCGGGGCTTGATTCCAGGACCCTGAGATCATGACCTGAGCCGAAGGCAGAGGCTTTAACCCACCGAGCCACCCAGGCGCCCCACTATTTGTATTTTACAGCACGACGTTGTGGGGCGATATTTTGCACAGCAGTAACACGCATCTCAACCTCTTTATTTCCAAATACGTGATGCGGTAATGTCAGGCACCGGTGACGTCCCGGCCACTGAAGGTTAGCGGTGAGCATACGGGACCGCCTACGTCAGCACCCCGTGTCCGAGGGGTGGGACCCTGCGGAGCGCAGCCGCTCCAAGCCTGTGGTGAGAAACACCAACCATGCGGCCCCCTCTCAGCCCTTCGCGACCCCCTTCCTGTGCCGCCCCCTCTAGATGCTCCGTGGCTCCGCTGTCCCTCCCCGGGCTTGTCCTCTCCACGGCCTTTCTGACACTTTTGTTCTATACTCTCCTTTCCTTCCCTCGCTGCCCCACCCGGGCCCAGGAGCCTCGGCACCTGAAACGGTGCCTGGCACGTGGTCGCTGGCCCGTAAGTACTGGCCGAGGGCATGAGGGAGACTAGAGGTCACCCAAGGTCCTTAGAAGAGAAAAACAAGCTCTTCTGCGTCGGAGCAGCGCGTGGAGGGTGTGAAGGGGCTGCCGTGCTGACTCGCGTCCTCCGCTCCGCGTCAGGACGGACGGAGACGTACGGGCTTGGTGAAGAGCTCTTCTCCGTGCGCTGCTGACGGCGCACAAAGCATTCTAACCGACGTGGCTCCCCGGACCTTCACGACTCTCCAGCTACAGCAAGACTAAGCCGGCTACTGGCGTGCGGCAAATGTCCCAGGCCCAGCGGGCTTCCGGCAGCATCTCCGGAGCTCCTGGTCCAGCTGGCCGCACCTGAGGCTGGGGGACTGGGCGGTGAGGGCAGCCTGGACCTCTGGAAAGCTGGGGGTCCCCAGGCAGTGTGCCGCTGGGACCCCCGAGAGCCGCTGGCTGGACGCCTCAGCTCTCCTCCTCACAGGCCGGCCCAGGCTCGCCCTCGGGCAACAACGGACAAGCAGGAGTGAAAGGGGGCACCAGACTCCGGGGGGCCCGGGGCCTGAACGGGCTCCCCATCACCGCTGCTGCACTATGGAGGCCAGAGGTAGTCACAAGGCCCTGTGGTGCACGGGGACAAGGGCTCGGCCACTCAGGGGCAGGGCCGGCAAGGGACACTGGAAAGGACTTGGTGCGGCGGAGGGAGGGGCACATGGGGCCCATGTCACAGTCGACCCCCCACATTCACACTTTACAGAGAAGGGAGGCTCGGAGAAGTGAACGCCTGAGGTCACAGGCTCAACCAGAGACTCGGACGTGAGTGTCCTGGCCCCGCTCTCACTGCTCCACTCCCCGCGCAGGCTTGTCCCCTTGCCCTGCTCGCCGGGGCAGCCGAGGGCGGAGTGTTTGCCCCCGGGCCTCTTCACGCTGCTTCTGGAGGCGACATGGGTCTGTTCCGACGTGGACCGACCCCAGGCCCAGCGAGGAGGAGGGTGTTTCTCGTTGAGCGAGAACATCCGGCTCTGCCTTTAGCGTGGACGCTGCCCAGCGCTGTGGCGCTTCTGGCTGGAACGTCATGGAATTCCGCACCGAGCTGGGGGTGCGGGCCTGTTGCTCCATGGCGGGGGTGCACGGGGGGCGTCCTCCGTGCACCTCAGCACCGTGGAGGAGCTCCGGCCCTCGGGGACGGGGAACCGCCAGGCCGCGCAGGCCCGAAGACAGCGGTGACAAACAGGAAGATCCGCATTCCCTTCGGGACTCACAGGAAGCGGAACAGAAAGAAGCACCGGGGTCGAGCCGCCTGCCGGGTCACTCCGTTGGAAGGTTCCGGGGCGGGCACGTAGGCAGGGCTGTCTGTGTAGGGGGAGGAGGATCCGAGGCTGCCTTTCCCCTTTGCTGGCCAACCAGAAAATGGCAATTAAATTAGATGGCGATCAAAAGTGCCATGAACGCATGTTTCTATCAGATAGTGAATCCGGACAAAAGAAGGATTTAGCACCATTTCCCCAGCTTCTGTCTCCCATGGAAAACAGCATCACCATCAGCTCAGCTGGGGGGCGGGTGAGCCACAGCCCAGGCAGACCGCGCTCTGTCTGCCGTGGTCCGTCAAGCTGTACGAGAACGCGTTCATTCGCAGCGCTCTGCGACCAGTTCCCAGGCTGTAACCACAGGGTTGAGGGTTCAGATGCAGAGTGTCCAACCTTCGACGCCGAGATGATTTTCTACCTGGTCCTTTAGGCCTGAGTCGGCTTGGCCCTGACCTGGGCCCTTGAGCCTGAAGCTGCGTGAGGTCCTGGGACGTAACGACCGGGAAGCCCGTGCTGCTCGGGAGGCACGACCAGCTGTAGCCCCCCGGCCTCCGGTGCCTGGCCAGCACTCGCTCGTGGAGGAGAGAGCATGGGCACCAAGCTTGTGCCCGGGGGAAGAGCATGGGCACCATGACCCCTGCTGGGCCGGCCGGCACCCCGAAGCGTCGGCACATCTGGAGATGGGCCCCCAGCTCCTAGGAAGCACAGCCGCGGCCTCTGTTCCCAGGGTGCTGGGGCGTCTCTGAATCCCAAGACCTGCCTGGACTGCAGGCTGCGGGATGGAGACCCCAGCAGCTTGGAAGGGTCCTACCTTACTGGAGGACCGAAGGACAAGCTGGTTCCTGCTTCAGAAGGTTTAGCTCGGCCGTGATGCTGTACCCAGGCACATCCATCCCTAGCTCGGGTGTGAATGGTTCCCTGGGTGCACAAAGAGCCATGCCGTTGCGCTTCCTGTCACCTCACGCAAAAGGGTGAGTCTGAAAAGGCTGAGTGGCGAGGAGCCCCTGAGGCTCGGTTTAGGCCAGAGCTCCAGCCAGTCTAGGTACCTGATGTTCCAGGGGTGAAAGCAGGCAGGGCTGGGGAGCCAGGCCAGGGACAGTTGGCCCGGGATGGAGCAACTCTGATGCCCCCCCACCCTTGGTTGGTAGCTGTCCTCAGCCTCCTGTCTCTTCCTCTGGCTTCCCTCCTCCATGTCTCCCCAACTTTCTTGTCCTTCCCTGCACCTGGGCCCCCCACCGCTGGCCTTGGGGCCTCTCCTTCTTCCCTGTCCCACCCAGCAGTGCTCAAACCCACTCTCCCTGTGCCCTTCCGAGGCTCCCACCTCCCAGAGGTCCCACTGTTGTGTGTGGGAGACTGGGGGGCACACCCCGGATCAGAGAATGAGTCTCAATCCAACCTTCCCGGGGACTGAATCGGGCATGGGGGTCTCTGCTGGTGGCCTCTGGGAAAGGGTGTCCTCACTGCAGAGAGACACGGAGACAGGGACGGTGCCTCCCCTTTTCCTGCCTGTGGACAAGTTGCAGGGCGCTAACGGACACGGGAAGATGGACAAAACCCACATTCTCGGTGGTACCAGGAGATGAGTTAATCAACTCTGGAATCACCCCGACTCCAGAATTTGCCCTACGTGAGAAAACACACTTCCTTGCCATCCAGGAAACACTGAATTCATTTGCACGTCACGTGCAGCTCATGTCACGGCAGCTCCAACCGGTGCGGTCGCCTGCCGCCTTGTGAACGCCCCCCACGGACACCCGCCTTCCTCCGTCCCTGGCCACCGCCTTCCCTCCGAGCCTCAGACCCTGCGGGGACCCTTACACCACCCCCAGTGTGAACGCACTCCCCGAAGCCCCGACGGGCACGTGCACACCCGAGAAGCCTCACGCCCCTAGGGCTGCGCGCCCACCTTCTCCTGCTGAGTCCAAAGGTGACCCTAATCTATTTAAAACCGCGCTGGACTTCTGCTTCTAGTAGGAATGAGCAGGGTCGCCAGAAACGGAACTCCCGCTGGGGTGGGAGAAAAGCTGGACAGAGATGTGGGTCCAGGGCGCCGGGGAAGTCACAGCACATTCGAGAATTGCCACACCAGATCCAGGGAAGACGTGGACGCCCTGGGTGAGCTCAGCTCAGCGGCTTTTTCCCAGGGGCACTTTCCCACTTCACGGACGGCACCTGACAGGTGGCGTATCCCATGCACCTGGAAGGAGTACCCGAAGCCAGGTCTGAATGGGATATGAAGCCACGGGAACATGGCCGGAGTGAAAGACCAGATTTTCCACAGATGTGGCTGGGTCTGTCGGAGAGCCGCGTGGAGCTATGGGAAAACCCAGAGCTGGCTCACGTCACGCACGCGCCCTGCAGATCCAAACGTCAAAGGCAAGACAAGACCACTCTTAGATGAAAATGTAAGGGGATATTTTCTTGGACACGGCACGGAGAAAGACGCACGCAACAGACTCAAAGAAGCACTACCCGCAAACGGGAAGTCTTGGCGACTTGCTCTATGACACTTGTCAGACCCTCTGGTCCCCAAGAGCGCTGGTAAGAAGGGAAGAGAAAATCAGCCAGAAGGAGGCAGGCGGCATCCACAGCGCACCGACCTTACCAAGGGCTCTGTCCTGGTGTGTAGAAGGGCGTCCTACCAACGAACAGAGCAACTGACAATCAAACAGAAAACTGAGCGAGAGCCCATACGCACACGGTAAACCCACGAGCAGGCGCTTCAAGGATCGCCAGGCAAGCAATGGCCAAAAGGAGAGAGTGCCAGGGCGCCGGTTGGACGCGTGGTGACAGAGCTCTCGGGGCTGCGGGAAGGCCAGCGACCGCTTTGGAAGGCAGCTCGGTGTTGTTTACTAAAGCCAAGGACACAGTCTGTGTGGGAACCGCCACGTTCACCAGCAGGCGTGTTCCCAACAGAGCTGCGCGGACCCACGCCGCAGGGGTCAGCACGGCAGCACTCATCCCTGCCGTGTTTGTGACAGCCCCGGCCTGAAAAGAGAAGTGCTGCAGGGGAGAGAGAGGTTCGTAAGGTGTGTAAGTAGACAGGAAAGGGAAGCAATGGTCTGCCGCTAAATCCAGCCAGCCCGAGCCCACAGAGTGCTCACCGCACGCGTGCATGCAGACAAGCATCAAGCCAACACAGCTCAACCACAGCATTCCATCGCTAAAGAAAGCAAGAAAGTGATTTCCATCAAAGGCAGGATAATTGTTACCTTTAGGGGCAGGGACACAAGCGGGGGAGGTCCCGGGGAGCGGCTGCGTGGTCCTTCTGGCCCCGGGGCCTGGCTACGCAGGTATTTACGTGCTGATACGTTATCTCGGCTCTGCACCATTTTCTGACTGTGTTTTATATTTCACAATAAATGCAAGATAAAAGGAAAATTACGGCCGGCCTGGCTTCTGACTGTCCACGCTCGGGATTCGCACACAGACACACAGCACGGAGCCCAGTCCCGCTTTTCCTTCCAGACACCTTGGATCTCCTCCCTGCTCACGTGTCCATGTTCGGTTCTGGTCCCCGGACCTTAGCACACCTGCCTCCTCTCGGGATACAGTCACAAGCCCTTCTGTGCGCGGGTCTTAACTATGTTATTTACTCCTAATCTTGGAATGAATCGGTGATTCATTCAACGCTTTCTTCTGACCTGTGTTTTGATGAGTAATTTTATCTTTTCTCATCTTAGAGCAGTGTTTGTAAATGGTACTGTCTCAATTATCCACCCCGTGCAGCCAGCGACGCGACCATCGAAGGGGTGCAGAGGCGATGACTGGCGCTCCTGACTCAGCTCTCAGGGCTGGGCGCCGCGATGCACTGGGGTTGGAGCCCGGGCTGCCCTCTTCACCCCGCTGGGGCTGCCTGTGTGTTCTCAGCACACCGTCCTCCCCGCACTGCAGCCGGACCTCTTCTCATGAGACTCGGGCTCCCAGAGACACTGTTCCAAAGTTGCCGTGCTGGCTAACGTCCTGCAGTCCAAAGCCAGGTGCCCAGTCAAGGTGATTCGGAGGGGACAACACAAGGGTGTGAATACCAGGGCTCAGTAGCGCCAATCACAGCAAATATGCAGGCATCATCATAATCCATGTATAAGAGTATAGTCAGTATATTAGAAATACAAATGCAGGGGACTATTCAGACACGCAGAATCAGGGATACTTACAGCAATGGAAAGACTTAGCAGGTTTGGATACATTTTTTCCTTCTTTGACACTTTGCCCAGTAATTCACCAAAGACAAAAGCTCTGTGGCTTGAGGACTCATTCACAGCATCACTGGTTACAAAGTTTCCCAAGAGTAGGTGTTTTCATGGACACTGTAACTCTCATCAACTTGAGAAGTGGCAGTATTAAGTGGGTGAGATTTCCAGCTCCAGGGATGTATCATGAAAGGATAAAGCCCCTCCAAAAAACATCCCGAGTGAGCTGAGCAATCAAGGTACTCATTGTTGTCCAAGGTCTAGGGGCTCTGGCCACCTTCCCTGAAGCCTGGCTCTGATTCAACACCTTTCTTGAGTTTCTCAGAGCATCCTTCCCTATCAAACCGTCCCACTGCTAGAAATCACTGTCCAAGTATTTGCAATTCCACTGTTAGAAATCCCTGAACGTGGAGGAACGACTAGGACATTCACTGGAACAAATTAGAACACGAGAGCCCAGCACTGAGGTTTCATCGTCAGACCTGGGCTCGGCGTAGTCTGGGTAGAAAGTACCAGCACTGCGCAAAACTGCGAATCGCTAGTCTGCGGTCACGAGGGGCTACTTCCTGGAAACGAGCAGGCCCCTCTCCTCCCTGCCTCCCCCACCAGCGGTGTGACTCCCACGCCGGTAAACCCCGCTAACGGGTGGGGAGCTGCAGGTTGCCTGCGGCCACTTCTGAACAGCTCTGGGCTGCTGGGTTCCTCCTCTTTGGGGGGAGTTTCGTGGAGCAGCCACCCGGTGTGTGCCTGCCCGCCTCTTTGAGATGGTGTGGTCACAACCCAGGACACCACCACCGGCATCCTATTTCGTGATCCATACAAGCAACTGCTTCCTGTATAATGCCGGCAGAAATGTTTAAATAAGAAAATAATGTGCTTTGAAAGTCCTTTCATTTGGCCAAATGGGTGAGGGCTTACTAGATGCCGAATGCTCTATTTATGACCTGACTTGACCCTCACAGTGTCTGGAAAGAAGCATCATGGTGCCCATTTTCACAGCTCTGCAAACCGAGGTCCAGAGAGGTGGGTCACGTGGGCAGGGCTACACAGCCAGCAGGACCAGGAAGCAGGACCAATTCAGCCCTTTGGCCAGAAGGCTAGTGCCCTCTCTCCATTTACTGCCTTTCCCAGCACGACACCCAGCCCAGAACACAGACGTTAGCCTGGGCTCGTGTCTATGGGAGTCCTGTCCCCTAGAAAGAGAATGCAAGTCACAAATGTGAGCCACTTGGTGAATTTTGAATTTCTTAGTAGCCACAATGCAAAACCAAAACAAAGTAAAATTAGTTTTAATAACATTTTATCTGAACCAATATAAGGAAATAGTATTTCCAACATGTAGTCAGTGAAAAACATTACTAGCCAGGTACGGCATTTTTTTTTCTTTTTTTAACCATCAGCCATCTGGGTCGGGACTAGACACATTTCAAACACCGCCGGCTGTGTGCGCCACCGGCCACACTACCGGACAGTGCAGATTCAGTCCTTTGAGATGTCAGGTTTCTCAAACTGTGCTCAAACCACTGTCAACTGTAGAGATGTCTTTGTTCTCCAAGCACATGGGTGTGAGTGAGTACAAGGAGGAAAGAAATCAGACGTGATAGAAATCAGTCAGCAGTAAAGCATGACCCCCACTACACGCTCACAACGTCCCCAGCGCTGTGTGGGCTGCAGGCAGGGTTGTCTCCAGGCACCAGGATTCCACTGACTCAAAAACAGAAGTCCTGGTACCTGTGGGAGAAACGTACGTGAGAATGCTGTTTCCAACAAATGTTCCAATCCACCTGAAAAACTGAATTTTTCTGAAAGGAAAAAAGGGGGGAAAGCCTGCTGCTCTGGAATCTAAGAAAGAATGTGTTTCTTGTTTTTGTTTGTTTGATTTGTTTTGTGCAGCTGGGAGCTGCTTAGGAAAAGAAAATCCATCTGCTATATGATAAGAACAATTCGTCCTCAGGTAGAGACACGACTGGGTTCACTAACACCAGCAGTAAGGCTGACGAGGCCGACTTCGATTCTGATTAGGGAAACTGTCATCGCAGGGACAGTGGTCAGGACACATGTCCCTGCTGTGTTTTCGGGGCTTTACTTCCGCGCTGCTTGGCAGGAGCACAAGAGTGAATGGAAATACCACAGCATCATTCATCGAGACTGAACGCTGGTTCCCGACAACGAGAAACGGCTCTGCCAGGAGAAGTCCTCTTCCAGCCTCCTCAGAGAGGTGGGGGATGAAAGTCGGGCTCGCATAAGAGACGTGCCGGGAGGGCAAAGCGCCCGCAAGGTCGCATCCCAGGGAGGACGGTCCTGTGGCTCCCACCACACACCGTCACCATGACGGACAGCGGATAGCTACAGTCATCCCCTGAGCGCTGCTTGGTGCTGGTTCCGTGTGCTCAGTCCCACTGTCCTGCTGCACCCGATCTGAACCTCGGGGACACGGAGCAGGGGTCCCAGGCATCTGCAGGGCTCTGTGTGGCGGACTTGGTGGTATTCGTTACACAGCGCCGGGGAACACACGCAGGGTCCACAGGGTCCTGGAAATGGGGCATCCGTGCCAGGCCCTTCCCGCCACACCCGCGTCTGCCCAGAGCTTCGGTGACAGGCACCTCGGGCTTCGCTCTGACGGCCCATCCACAATCAGTGGATAAACTCTCCACTGACTATTTCCCAAACCAACCACTGAGCAGGCTGGCGAAAGAGCCCTGCCCTCTGCCCCCACAGCAGGGCCACGATGACCCGCTCCAGGCCGGATCCTGCTGAGTCGTGTCACTTTTGAGCAAGCCGGATTTTCCAAGAACGCACTTGGAGACTCGAGAGCACCTCGAGGCTGAAGCGCTGCTTTGGGGGTGCTGTGCTGGGGAGGCAGGGAGCAGCTGTGGCCGGCCGTCCCCCGAGCCATCACACATGCACAGGGGGTGTCGGGTCGTGACTGGCACACCCACGGCCATCCCCAGCACAGCCAGGGGCAGGTGTGCGCTTGCCTGAGGGGCTGCCCGGTCTGCTTTCTCAGGGCCTGCCCCCACCTCGGGGTCCACAGGGGCCTGCGCATCCCTGGACTCTACCCTAAGACATTGACTCACCCAGTTCTGGGGGCCGGCAGGGTGGGCTGGCCGGCTGGAAATTCAGGTAGAGCTTGATTCTGCAGGGCTGGATCTGGAATATGCAGGGAAGAGCAGCCGACTGGAAATGCAGACAGGGCTTCTATGGGGTGGTCTAGAGGCAGAATTTCTTCCTTCCTCTGGGAACCTCTGTTGGCTTTGAAGGTCTTCAACTGATTGGACGAGGCCCACCCACCCACATAGCTCTGCTTTACTCAAAGTCCGCTGATGTGTTCATCACATCTAGAGAAATACCTTCCCGGTGACCTACACTTGTGTTTGGCCAAACAGCTGAGCACTGTAGCTAACCCAGGAGACAAAATTAACTTCCCAATCGTAAGACCATTAAAAGCGATATTACTGGCATAACAGCCTTAAATTTATGGCTCAGTACTTACTCCCTTGAAAGCGCAGGGCAGAGAAAGATACGGGAACAAAGTGTCACTCGAGGCCTGATTCACCTAGGAGCCACGTGGCTGTGCTGCTTGTCTGGAAAAATGGAAGGTATAAAGCAGAGCCAAATCCTGAGTCAGAAAAACAAAACCAAAACCAAACTCTGTAGTGCAGACCACAGCGCCGGCCGCCCAAGCCAGAGTGGGGCAGGCGGCAGTTACCGTGACTGTAAAATCGCAAAGACAGCTGGACGGTCCTCACGTCACAGGCTCGCGGTGCCGGCTGTTTTACGAGAGGCTCTAACATAAACACACAGCGTCGAGGTAACAGTGGTTGCTCATGTCGTATTCCGAGTCACTCGGGGAAATTCTGCTTGCTCCAAAGAGAGATCTGTTGCAGTAAATCTCACCCAATGTTAGTACAGAGAGAGTTTCGGTTTGCTTGTCAAATGTGATTTTTACCTCGGGTACGTGTTTTGAAAGTGGTCCCGGGAAACCGATCCCAATTTCTCCAATGGAGGACTTGCCCCCACATATTTGAATTTAAAATGAGGAGAAAAACCCGGAATTACAACTAAGAACATACAAAATGTGGGTAGCGGAGGCTCCCCCGAATCTTCAGCAGGTGAGAACCGGATCTGGGAAGCCCCACGGTAGATGGGCTCACCCGTGGGTTCTGGTGGGTCCTGGGGCCCAGCCGGGCTGGGGAGGGGGTTCTGAGCAGCAGCTGCAGAGGGGGTCTGCACGCATGGCCTCTGGCCTGTGCGGGACTGAGACCACCTGGTGGGCTGCATCCCACAGCTTTGGCCTCAGCGGCCTCCGGGGAAAGGCCCGTGGTCGACCCTCCCACGTGACCCCACACGGAGCACTTTGCCCGCTGGGCTGCCGCTCTGGGAGGCAGGAAGGGAGAACACGTGGGGGCCGCCCTGGGTGAGAACGAGTCTGTTTTAGGGGAAGATGCGGGAACACGTGGTTCCCAAACTCGTCACACCCTGTCCTGCTGGCAGAGTCCGTAGGACCCCTGCCCTCAGCCGGTCACGGTGCTGCCACCTTCTGTGGGTGCGGATCCGGCTCTCTGCAACCACCCACGGGGCCTGGCCGCACCGCTCCTCCATGACCTTCCCTCCAGACACCCGGGATCTACGTGTGGGACGGTGCTTCCGCCGCAATAGTTTCGGTAGGAAATTTCCAGATGACTAATATGTCAAGGTAGGTTTTTCCAGATGCGCTTTTCGTCTCACGGCACCACCGTCCCCTGCGGGTCGGCTGGTGCGTTCCCTTGCAGCGACTACTGCGGCCGAAGGAGCCGCCCCGACCTTGGGGCGTGAAGGAACAAGTCACGCGCACAGGGGCTGGGGGTCAGGGGTCAGCTCTGGGGGTGTCAGGGCTACAGCCCCCTCTCCTCCATGACCCCAGGCCGCCGCCGGGCACACTGCAGTGGCTGGAATCATCTAGAAGTCGTGCACTCTCCCGCGGCTGGGGCTTCCTGCCATAAGCGCGCAGGAGGAAGCTTCAGGAGGTCCGTCATCACTCGTGAACCATCTGTCGGTCCCCAGTGTCTGCGGCGGGCCCGATCCGAGGGAGGTGTGAGGACCCCCCAGTTCACGAGGAGAGAGGTGGCGGCAAGGCCATATGGCAGACGGACGTAGGGGAAAAAAGATGTCTCAGAAGGCATCTTTGGAAAATCCACGCTGCCCCCCAGTCTGAGGATGGTGTGGGGGGAGGGACACGGGGCCTCTCCGACGTTCCCCAAGCCCCGGGGCCCGAGTAGGAGCCGACCGGGCTACAGGCCGCCTCTGGTGCGGAGCTGCTCAGCCAGGCCCAGGCTCACCATTTACGTTTCCAAGAGAGGCCGCGCTGTGTTGGACCTTCCCGTGTCCCGTTGTGCCTTCCTGTTTCTCCCGGGTCAAATGATTGAAGCGCACTTACCATGCGTTCCCATTTTGTTCCAGAGGCACAGTTTCCGCGCGGCGGTTTAGGTAGGAGGGAGGAGTATAGGACGGGCTCTCCTCGATTCAGTGAGAGTCGAGCAGGTCCCTTGGTTGTCCACACAGTGGTCCTTGCCATGCCCTGGATTCCTTCCGGAGCCTCCTTAATCTCTTCCTTCTGGACTGGATTTCGTGAACTAAGAGCAGTGTGGAGAGGGGAGGAGCCAGCCCGACAACCAGCCAGAGAGGTGGACAGAAAGAGCCAGGGGAGGAAGTGGCGGGAAAGTCTAAGAAGGGTCCAGTGGAAGCCGACTTCAGCACTGGACAGTCAGACTAGAGGCAGCGCAGTTTCCACGGACACTGCCTGGGTCACCGTGTCAACTCATGGCTTCCGTGTCTGGGTCTGGGCAGCCGCCCCGACGGTCCTGTGTCCCGGCTGGCAAGGCAGCCGCCGACACCCACTTTCCCTCCCATCTCACCGTCAGAACTCGGTCCCATCCAGCAGCCGGGAGGAAGGGCCACGCAGCCCCCATCCACGCGCCCAGTTCATCCTCTGAGGGTTTCAAAAGGAAGAAAGCCCGAGTGGACACGGGGAGGGCCAGCGTCCCCGCCCTGCTCTCCTATATCCCTTTGCCGATTCCCCTGAAGAAGCAGAGCTGACTGGGCCGCCGGGGCACTGGACACAGGGGAGCAGGTGCCCCTGGCCGTGAGCCCTGGTTTCCATGGCAACCACGCCACCCGGCAGGGGCGGCCACAGTGTCATCTCTCTCTTCCACACCTTTGGTGTCCATGAGTTCTCTGCACCAGCAACTTTGCAAAAAAGAAACCCTGTGCACGGATGCCTGCCGTTTCTTGGTCATTGGTTCTTCCCGACCTCATCAGTCTCCTTCCTTCTTCTTTCTGGAAGGAATGTGATGTGCACGTGCGCAGCAGAAATGTGATTTCCTAATGTCTTTCTCTCCAGGTTTCTGGAGGGGAGCGGACACACACGTCTACAGCCGATCTTGGCAAGTCGCGTGTGTGTTGGAGGGTACGAGCTTGAGCGGGTGAAGCTTGTCTTCTGGACCCCGTCTCTTGCTTTGGGGTGGGGGTCCCACTTTTGTGTTCCCTTTTCAAATCCTTGCCCTGTCGTATTTACCCACACTCTTCCCACTCACAACACATGAGTGCCTTTGGCTGGCATCCGTGCTCTGCGGACAGCAGTCCCCAGACGCTGATGGGAATGCCAACATCGAAGTCAGTATGGTCACATAATTTATGCAAATCGCACCCTCTGTCCTGGACACGCACAACGTACTTGGCAAGACTAGAGACTCTCCATGAAAAAATCACCTGATAGATGTTTACACCATGTGTTTGTCAAATTTATTTGAGCTAAAAATGCAGGTCGGTGAGCACCTGTGGAAAATGCCCACTTACCCTGCACTGGGTGACGCACAGAGAGAGCCATGAGCTCCACAGCCCAACCCCAGCTCTGCCGTCGGCTCTGCCTGGGCCTCGGTTTCTCTAGTTCAGCACTGGGTGTCCTATCGCGTACTCTGAGGGCGAGTGTGAGCGTTGACGGAGGAACGTGCCTCAAGCACGGTGCCTGGCTCGTAAGGATAAAACGCAGCAGAGAGACCTCATTGTTTTTGCCGGACGGGACATCGTGTAGTAAGTCAGTGTGCCGGTCGGACGAGCGTTTGTGTCGGGCTGATGAAGGGGTCCTCCGGAGCCCTCTCCCAGCCCGAGTCCACTCGTATTTATTGGGTCTGTGTCTTAGCCGCTGACATGGCTTCTGGGAAGGGCTGATTCATTTCTGCCTGATTCTCTCCTGCCAGGTAAGCCCCAAAGACCATACGGACCCCGGCCGATCTCTGCCCCGCCTGGCTGGAAGCTGAGCTTCCTGAGAACAGGGCAGGTAGCCCGCGCCTGGCTTCGGCATGCAGTGATGCAGGGGACCAGCCAGGCATGCCCAGGGCTTGCGTCTCCAGGTGAGTCACGGGGAGGCATGGCACCGGGCCTGGGACCTGGGGGTCTTTGCCCTCAGCTCCATGCTGCCTGGTGTAGAGTCTGGGGGCCCCCGTTGGCTTCCCCGTCTTTGAGAGAGGCCTCAGCCAGTTACAGGGCATCTGCTCCGAAGCCTCCACAACAACCACGGGGAGTGAGTGACCAACAGGCCCGCCGCAGGGAGGTGCACCCTGCCGACTGGACGGAGTCGGTGAAACGGCCGGTCCTATCCGGTGCCCAGATCAAAGGGCGAGCTCACGGGTGGCTCTCACCAGCCTTTGTGCGTAGGTGCAAGCGAGTTTACTCCTGGCACGGGGGCAGCCCTGCTTGTAACGCACGACCTTCCCTCACGTCTGTCCGGGCCCGTAGATCCCCAGGAGGAGCTCCGCCATTCCCGTTTGGTAAGTGAGTAGCAGACAGGCTTGCCGGAAGTCGAGAGTTCTTATTTCTTGGGCTATTTCAACCGGAAGAGATGCTTACTGTCCACCTCCTGCTCCTAGTGGAGTAACAAGATGGGGGGAAGGAAGGAGACAGGGAGGGAGGGAGGGAGGGAACGGTGCTCACGTGTGTGGAGCTGGTACGGGCGGTCAAGTGTGCTCTTCACAGAAGCTGGCCACAATGACCCGCCCCACCCTGTGCGCAGAGTCGGAGACAAGAACGTGTGTTCCGTGTTGGCCACGGACGGCATCTCCCCGGGGACCATATCTCTAGCCCCCACTTAGACGGGTGACAGCTCGACCACGCCCCACGTGTTAACAAGGTGGAAGGATAAGGCCACGGGGCCACACCGGGCCCCGCACCAGCGTCCTGTCCCACTTCCCCCGCGACGCGCTCCTGTTCCCCGTGGATGGCGGCCAAGGCTCTGGAAACCGGCCTGTCTTCGGACCTTCAGAGCTACCAGATATTAGCGAGTAACACACCGTAAAAGTACGTGTGTGTGGTGTGGAGCAGAGAGCGTGTCCTCAAGTGAAGGCCAAGAATTTGCACCAAATGAAAATTGATGTTTTTGTTCCGTTCATTCTAAAGATAGACTGATAGACAGTGTGTCCTGATGGCTCATGGGCACCAAGGAAATCATTTTGGGGCACAACTATATTTAGTAAACATTTTTAAAGACTTTATTTATCTATTTGAGAGAGAGAGAGAGAGAGCGCACGAACAGGGGGAGCAGCAGGCAGAGGGAGAAGCAGACGCCCCGGTGAGCAGGGAGCCCAATGTGAGGCTTGATCCTAGGACCCGGGATCATGACCTGAGCCGAAGGCAGACGCCGAACTGACTGAGCCGCACAGGCGCCCCCGGTAAAACTTTATGGACTCAGAGACTCAGAGACTCTGGAAAGGCACTTGATCCGACCATGTCTGAAAACACAGCAAAGTTTCTAGAAGGGTTTAATCTTGCACGTTGGTTACTGACGACTGGTTTGCGAAGGAGTGACTCTGGTTTTTCCGCAGGTCCAGCTTTAACGGGCAGGCTCAGAGCTCGAAGCCCTCAGAAGACATCGGCGTGGAAGGCTGGTGGCCTAGAGCACGGAGGACGGAGTGGGAGGCAAGCCCCATCCCGCGGCATCTGAAGGAATGTCGGGCCAGGGGCTGGCTCTCCGACCGGCGCCTGCAGAGCCACAGGGAGCTGGGAAGCCCCGATGGCCAGGCCCCGCCGACACCCTCCCGGTCAGAAGCTGTGAGGTGACTGGCAATGGGCACCTGCATGGTTTTCCCTTTCCCCGGGGACAGCACTGACCAGCCAAGCCCAGAGACCCCTGCCCAGAGCAGCAGACCAGAGAACGTCCTGGCTGAGCCCTTCCTCGGGGGAAAGACCCTTCCACCAGAAAATAGAAAAGGAGTCATTTTGTAGCTTGGGGAAAAAAAAAAAAAAAAAAAAGCAGAAGTTCCATTACCAAGAATGCTTGTTTTCCTCTCATGGCAACTGAAACTGCCTCACCAGAGAGACCGGCAAACTGACGCCCGGGCGCCTTCTCCCTCTTCTGTTTCCATGACCTCGCAGGAGACTGCAGCCACGGGCTCTGCCCCGGGAGACAAGCAGGGTGCGGTCTGGGAGAAGCAGGGGTGTGGCGCAGCTTCCGAGGGGAGCCGAGGGGGCGCGGGGCTGAACCTGAGCTGCTGCCCACCTGAGCTCTCGTCTCGGGGCGGCCCCGGGCACCACCCGCTGTGTGGGCACAGAGGCAGGCAGGGCCGTGAAAGTCCTGGAAGCAAAGGGGCTCTCAGGGGCCAGGAACAGTGCGAGAATAACACCCCGCGGTGGACGCGGATGGGCAGGGGAAGCTGCCACCCGCCAACGGGCAGCACGCTGGGCCGGCACAGCACTTTCGCAAGGAGACACCGCCGAGTCCTGGCAGCATTTCCATCAGTGGTTCAGGGATCGGGGATTTTCTGGTTTTAGGAAAGATAAAATAGAATAAAAACGAGGACTTGCAGAGAAGCAAGAAATTTGTGTCCCGTGCATCTTCCCTGGTGGTCTATACCCGCGGAGACCCTTCTCGGCTCCCAGGGCAGCTCCGGGAGGAAGGGTGAATCTGGCCCGTGGCCTGGGGGTGTGCGTGGGGTTAGACTTCCTCCAACAGTGGACACCGGGTCTCGAGGAGGGAAATGACCGGGCTGCTCCAGCCAGCGCCCAGTCTGTTCACATAAGGCGGTGGGGACCGTGTCTGTCCAGGAGCTGAGTCCGCAGGCGGCTCGTGCATCCCCGGGTCATTGGCTGGCTCCGGTGCTCCTGGAAGGCCTTCTGGCCCCACGCCCCATGCCCTGCTCAACACAGATGACAGCCCAGCGGGGTCACTGACCGGCGTGCGGGCGTCAGACTCCCCGCTGTGTGGCAGCGGCCGCGGGCATCCTCTTTCATCTTCAGCAATAAGGATGCGCTTGGCCCCCTTAGCGAGAGGAGTTTCCTCCATGGATGACTGAGAAACAAAATCATCTCCTACAAACGTGGGTTTCTCGTCCCATTTCCCTTTACCGTTTGAGTCAGCGCATCTCAGCGTCTGGATGCAACGGTCCACCTCGTCTTTCAGTTGCGGGCCCCTAACGCCGTGACGCTCCTGATCCCAGCTCCCAACGTTCTTACCCCCGCGGCCGTGGGTCCCCCAAGAGTCTGGTGTGGAACCTGGGGGACAGGTCCACGGGCACAGACGAGGAGACGTGAATCCTTATCTTCACTCTCCTTTCATGGAAATCTAGAATCAGCCCCGGCCACAAACGTGGGTGACGAGCCCCAGCACGGTCTGGTCACCTCGGAAATCTCAGGTTGCTCATGACACAAAGTCACTGCAGAGAGACCCACGACCCATGGATTGTGTGCGGATTTGAAACATGCTGAGAAGGAGTGTAAAGGCTTCATGCTGCCGAAGGAGTCAGCCCAAAAAAATGGAAATTACTCAAGGGACAAACAGACCGGAGCAGAGCTCAGTGACGCAGTCGACGCAGCCATGCCCTTAGCAACGCCAGAGCACACGGTGGGACTCGCAGCCACCAAGGAGCCAAAGGGAAGAGGGACAGTTTTTGTCCCCGTGAGAGCTCCCCAGACACAGAGTGGCCGGGTGACACCCACGGTCGTGCAGCGGGTGAGCAGCAAAGGGAGTCTTGGTCTCTCTTGCCCCTGTCTTCTCCCCACACCTTCGGTCCCTCGCAGGTGGAGGTGTTCGGGCCTCTCGCAGTCTGCCCACTGGCTGACCGCTCCCGGGACGCCGGCCGTCTCAGAGCCTGGCACAGGCCGTCCCAGCACACACGCGGTTGTCCCCGCTGCTCCCTGCGCCACTCTGGGGGGTGCGGCTTCAACAGGGAGGACCTCAGCGGTCTCACCCCAGGGTACCAGTGAGCTCCTGCCCAAGGGGAGAAGGTGCCAGAGGCTCGTGGAATGGGCCGCCAGCAGGGGAGGAGGGAGACGGGGCAGCATGAGGTGGGGAGGGCCCATGGGAGGCAGGAAAGGCCTGAGCCAGGCCTGGAGGGAAGAAGCGGAGTACCAGGCCACCAGAATTCGTCCCACGCACCCTGCTCTTTCCCGGGCTCCTCCATGTGCTCTGCGACACAGAAACCGTCCGTCCGTCTGTGTGGAAGGCCTCTGGCTTTCTCCATCCTCAGAACAATTCTCTTCCTCTGAGGTCCTGACAGCGACCAGGGCGGCCCGGCTCCAATCCCAGCCTGCAGTCTCCAAACCGCAGCCGCTGAGCCCCAGCTTGCCCACCAGCAAGACCGCAGGCCCTCTGACGGCAAGGCTGTCGGGGGTGTGAGTCCAGAGGCCGCCGGCCTGCCCTGTGCAAACGCCCCGCACCTCCGGCACCAGCTCCCCGAGCTCCCAGAGCATTCTGCCCTCCCCACGGACCCTCACCTCCTCTCCCTTGTGCTTTTTCTGGGCATCCAGCACCATCGGCATAGTCTGGAGCCCCTGCTTGTCTGCCTCGTGCACGCATGCGCGTGCCTGGTCCTTGGCTGAGACAGGCCACGAGAGAGCACAGCCGTCAGCTGCCGGACCCCCGCCATGCCCCCACCCTGCACCCTGTGGCCGGGGTGGGGGTGCCCCTGTACCCCTGGCTCAGCAAGCAGTTGTGGGCTCAATAGCGAGCTATGGACCCCCACGTCTCTGGGGTCCCGCCCTTGGCACGCAGCTTGGCATGAGAAGGGAGATGGGGGCTGGGGGCTGTCTGCCACGGCGTGCCCCTTCCTCTGGGGGCCAGGCGCTGCGGAGGGTACCACAGGACAGGGGTCAGCAGAGAGGCTTCTCCTGGCAGCCCGGGGCCAGCTGTCCAGGAAAGAGGGACACTCTGGGCTGTGGGCACAGCACGGCCTGGATCTCCGCCCTCTCCTGGCCCAGCGTGACCGTCCTGTGGCTGGCAGGTCACGCTGAGCAGACCCGTTTTACGCAACCTGCTCTGTGGTGGGCTCTCCTGCGGGGATCTGGGACGTCTGCCGGAAATCAGGCACGGCTGTGGGGTTCCACAGCCGCCTCAGCAGGCCTCCTGCTGCCGTTGGCTGAAGCCACAGGGACCTGTACCTCGGGGAAGCGCTTGCAGAGGCGGTGAGGCTTGGGCTGTCAATCAAGGTGGCTGTTTCCATCCGAGGCGAATCTCAGGCAAAAATAAAATCAAAATCCCCCGGTTCCAAAATACCCTCGGAGGGAGGGCGGGAGGAGCCCTGCATGCGGCGGGCGAGGCCCGGGTGGCAGCATCTGGGGTTCCTAATTATAGGGTCCCGGGCCACCGGGCCATGTGCCGGCTGAGATGGGCCTGCCTGCCCGGCCCGCCAACTGTCGTCCTGGCCACCAGCTTCCTCCCAGCAGCAGGACAGAAATACAGACCTCCCTGTGCCCCAACGGGCTTCCCCACACCTGCGGGACCCGTTTTCACCTTTTCCCAGGAGGAGCAATTTTAGATTTCCGGTGAGAGGAGGCCCGCGTGCCTTGAAGGAAGGGCTCCTGGTCTAAGCCCCCCATGTGCGCACAACACAGGGTCACTAATGTCTCTGGGGAAGAGATGTTCCCTGGCAAGTTCTTGGGAAAGTACCATGTCCTTCCAGGACTCTCCCTTCCTGGAGAGGGAGAACTGGGGGGCTTCTGGACGAGAGCGGCAGGGCCAGGCACACCCCGGGCCATGGGCTGGGGGGCACCTGGAGGGGGAAGGGCCCTGGTGTGGGCTGGGGTCCCTGGGCAGAGGCAGAGAGGGGCTGGAAGCTAGTGGGGGCAAGAGGCACCCGCGGGGCACCAGGCCGGCGGGGGAAGAGCTCCAGAATGGAGCAAGACTGACACGAGGCCCACAGAAGGGACACAGAGGCCGGGCAGTACCACTGCCCCAAGAGGAAAGTTCTGCGGAGCTGTGATCAGTGAGGACAGTGGTGAACGTGTGTGGGGGACCCTGCACTGGAGGCGACGGGATGGGAGGTTATCTCTCAAGCCCTCCAAGGAAGCGACCGCTGAGACGCGTCTGACCGAGAGGGCAGACCATGCTCACTTGCGGGTCTGCAAAGAAAGGGCTGCTCACAGCATCAGTCTGTACAGGGCCGCAGGGAGTAAGAAACGGCCGTCAGGAAGCCAGAAGCAATAGGGATTCCTGCCAGGCAGAAGGAACGAGGGATCATGTTGGTACAGAAACAAGAACAGAGGCAGTGCCGGCCAGACCCACGGAGAGAGGGGCCAGGGCAAGCCCCCCGCCTGCCCATGACAGGGAGCCCGTGAGGTGGGTGCTCAGGACGAGGTCGGGCCCGAGCACTAGCTCCTCTGATGGCCAATCCCCAGCCCGTCCTGGGGGCCATGGGGTCAGAGCAGCAGGGCGCAGACCCAGCCTCAGACGTCCCTTCCCCGGCCCAGCGTCATCCGCATGGCCTCAGTTCTTGGCACCAGAACGTGCCTGGGGAGCACAGCAGGACGGATCCCACCAGGAGCGGGAAAGGCCTGACCCACGCGCACCACTGGGAGACGTGAACTCAGGGCAAGTGTGCCAGGGGGACACACACACAAGGAAACACCTCAGAACAGAATTCCCGGAGCAGAAAGGAAACCAGGTCAACATCCGCCTCACTGATACCCTTGGAGGGACACAGACAGGGGACAGCCCTCGGGCACAGGCCCATCCTCGCTGGGTGTCTGCTGCCGCACCCGCTGTCAGGTGAGCTCCTTACAGAGGGCCCCTCGGTCAGCCCGCAGGACGTCCAGCACGCCCCGTTGTTGACGCCCGCCTCCAGCTCGCCCCATTCCCCCAAGGCCCACTAGCAGGAAAACACCCTAAATATGAGTCCCGCCGTGCCCACTACCCTGTGCCCTTTTCCATTTCTGTGAACCCTCCCACGCTCCCTCCTCAGGAAGACACTGACCTCAGACTCAGCCCAGCCCTGGACACAGGGACTCACCTGTCCACGCTGGCTGGCCCCCATCCCTGCCCCCCAGCCTGGCTCCCAGACCCTAACCGTGGCACCCCCCAACACTGAGTGTCCTCCGGGGCTGTGGGATCATAGCTCATCTTTGTCAACTCTAAAATGCTGGCCTATCTCTGTCTGCCCTCCTGAGTTCCTCGTCACACTCACAGCCTCCAAATCTGACCTCCAGCCGCGTCTCCAAGCCCCAAACTCGAGCCTCTAGCTGGAGGTCAAGCGGGCAGCACAAAGGAGACTAGACCCGAATCCCGGTCTGCCCCCCTTGGCATAGCACCGGTCCCTCGGGCTGGAAACCCCGGACCCTCCCTCCTTCCCGCACCAACACCAACACCACCATCCCGGCGGGATCCTCCTGCTGGGATATCACAGCAGAAGTTGGGTCCCTCTTCACTCACGCAACCTGAAGGGACCCCCGGAGGCTCTCAGCGAGCGCACTGGACGGAGTCACCTGCTGGCGCTGACTCTGCAGGGCGTCCCTGCGGCCTCGGAGCCGTGGGGACGGAGGCCCGGAGACCCGACGTGGCACCAGCTGTCCGCCGGCGCTCCACCGTGCCTGCCCACGGAAACATTCAGGCGAGGAAAAGTTGAAGAAACTTCAGGCGAACCCCCACATACCCGCCACCTAGACGCCAGTACTAACGTTGCACCGTATTTGCTGTGCCGGGCAGACGAGCTCGCCTCTCCGCTCCTCCGCGCACACCGGCCCGTCCTTCTAACCTACGTCTCCCCTCAAGTACGTCCCGTGCTTACCATGCACGAGAGCGGATGCATTTCACAGGTTTTTCTGCAGGGAAAATTTGTATTACAATTTAATGCACAAACCTGAAGAGAACATTTCCTAAGGTTTGGGAGGACATACCTGTGTGTAGGGCAGCTGGTCTCGAGTCCGAAACGTTAACAGCTCCCCGAAGTTCCTTCCACGCACCAGCAGCCAATCCCCCCACTCACTTTGAAGCAGACTCCAGACCTTTTCCACCAGTTTGGTCTCTTCCAAACGCTTACACAAATGGAACCCTGCCGACGGGCTCGTTTGTGTCTAATCCTTCACTCGGCGTCATGGCTCTGCGGTTCAGCCAAGTGGTCATATAGTCCACAGTCCAATCCTTCTCTATTCCTGCCTCATGTTACACTGCACACGAACCACAGTGCGGCTGTCCGTTCGATGGCCGGAGAAAGCCTGGACAAAACCTCAACCAGCTTCTACGTGGGATGTGGCAAGCTAATTCTAAGACACACGCAAGAGGGGAAAGCAGTCAGGCCCCACTAGTATTCCACAGCTCTAACAGTGAGAGTAGATTTGGGCACCAAAAAGACAAGTAAGTCAACAGAATAGAATTTCAGAGTCAAGAAACAGACTGATGTGTATAAGAGAAATGTGTTTACAGGAAAGCAGGCATCGATCACCCCTGGATTAAGTACAGATTTGGAAAAAAAAAAAAAAAGGAAAATATAAAAAGAACAAAGAAGAGACTTTCCTAAGGAATGTGTAAAACCCCAAAGCCATAAATGGAAAAATGAACTAATTCCACCACAGAAAGTTTAAAACCAGCTTCACTATGAAAAACACAAAAATTAAAAACATCAGATACAGATTGGGAATAAAAAAAGGATAGTGTCCTTAGATAATTTCTTAAACGCTTGCAAAATAACAAGAATAAGAAAACTTCTAGAAAGCTCCGCTAATCAAAGCGAAGCTACCAGTGGAAAGGAGGGACGCAAACACAGAAGAAACACAGGCTTTCCCTAACTGCTCACTGTCACTCGTAAATAACGAACGACAAGTAAACCACCACGAGACAGAGCCTCTAAAAAACTGGAAATAAACGGTCTTGGCAAGACTCGGAGGCACTCATACATTTGGCTTGCGGGAAAATAAATCAGTAAATCCAGCGTTAGTAACGGGCAGATCCTTTGACCTACGATTTTATTTCTGGTTTCTAGTCTTGCGCATCCACAAAAACACGGGAGCGCCGACCCTGGAGTCTCGCAAGCTCAGAAGAACCGAAACGTTCACGAGGGGACAAAGGTTAGATGAAGTGCGGGGGACGCAAACCGCAAGCGGTGTTTTAGAAGAGAGTCATCGTGTGATGCAGGACTTCACATGTGTCCCGCGTCTGCCCACGCACGCGTCTGTCACGCAGAGGAAGACACTGGAAGGCGAAGGCTATGTTCATTGCCAAGAACTGATCTTTCCTCTTTCCTCCTTGTATCGCTTGGCTGTTGGCAGCGAGACCGTCTCTCGGGTCCGACAAAAGGCAAGCGTGTGTGTTTAGCAGGGAAATAGGCTGAGGAATGACTGGTCAATGACTCTTGATTCTTAGTAATTACCAATTACTTGCAACACTTGCGACTGAATTCTTGGCTCCGTTAAGTGCTTGGAAACTGGGCATGCAGGAGGAGTGAGCGGCATCATCCCACCCGGCTGGCAGTCGGGAGTCCCCACCCACCACGGCGGGCAGAGGAGGCGTATCAGACACCCCCGGCCCCGGAAAAGGAGCCGTCGTCCCCCTGGACAGATAATAAATCCATGGTTAGAGGGTGAGGCACCGCCCCCTAAGCCTCATGGTCATAGAGCAGGACTGTGGGGATCCCAGGTTTCTCTCCATTTCCTCTGACCCCGTCCCTGCCTCTGGGAAGCACAGCACAGCTGGGAGCCCCGCAAAGACCCTGGCAGCCCGGCCAGGCACACGAGAGACGCCCTCACAGCCGCGGCTGGGACCGCGTGTGTCCCACCGGAACTGGACCCGGGGTGTTCACCGGCCGGGATTCCCCTGGGGAGCGCAGCGTCAAGTCGACCCCGAGACCCCACCATCGTCACATCCCGTGTGAATCCACTGACACGCATGGTACACAAGCACCGTGCACCTGTGTTTGCGTTACGAGACTCTCCACCTCCCCGGGCACCAAAAGCAATTATGGGAGCCGAAACTGGGTCCCTGAAGCCTGGGACCTAATGATTTCTCCCCACCTCGGTTCATTGAGGGGACGGTGCCACTCGGTGTGCGGGGATGTGAGGGTCCGCTGGCCGAGCTGGACCCGGCGTCCTCCCAGAACACCCACCGCACCCTCGTGCGCAGGGGTCTTGCCAGAGCTCTGCTCTAGGCGTTTTGTAAACCTGCACAGTGGGCTCTGAGCTAGATTCCTCTTGCCTCTGGCCACCACTCTTCCTCCAGCCACTCTCCACGCTCTGCCCCCCGCCACTCTGCCTCGGGTAGTCCACAGGACGGGCTGGGGGCCCACGCTGCTCCCCACGGAACGGAGGCCTCCTTCAAGCTGTAAGGTGGCCCACACCTCCGTCCCTGCCCGCTACGTCTTACTCCTTCCGCTTGTCCTGGAGCCAACCCCACCGCCTCAGGAAGAACGTTTGTGCTTACACACTGGAGACAGAAAATGGCTTTGAGGGGTTCCTATCTTGCTCCTATCTCCTACCTTCAACAGACAAACCCAGGAAATTCAGGCATCGATGGAGGCCAACAAAATCCAGAAGGAAATATCTGGGGGCAAGTAAGGCTTTTGGTCCCAGACACCACCCATTCTCTCCTTTTCTATCTGCAATTGCTGCTCAGGGTTATAGGCTAAAATAAAAGTGCACAAAACACAATGTCATCAGAGCCCTCCCAAGCAGGGGCCCCCGGAGTCTCATGGCTTAAATGCAGAAACCCACACTCACCCATCCCCGAAAATGGCTGTTAGTAAACTTTCTTAGAGATTTCATTTTTGTGGGAATTCTAGAATCTATTTTGTTCGTAGCTGTCCTCTCTGAGCAGTGAACACATCTCAACCGGACACAGAAGTTCCTTCCTTCCATCACTGTCTACTCGCTCAGGCTCTTGGAGAACCTCCTTTGTTCCCTTCGATACGGCGCAGGTGCCAAAGCGTCGCCCAAGACGAAGAGGCCAAGAAAATGCTGTGGCCAGAGCTTCTCTGAGGGACGTGGAACCCATACAGCCATCTCGTCCCTCCTTAGCGAATAAGACCACTGACTCTTCCCTAAGTGGGGCTTCCTGGAAACACCGCAGACACACTAGTCTCGGCTGGCCATCTGACGGTCCCTTCCCAGCTCGGTTACATGCCCCTGCAGATTCTGGGACTTGGCAACACCTTTCCCCAGGCCGTGATTCACACTCGGACTGAGCAAATGACTTCCTCCCTCTGCCGTTTCACGGCGGACTCTACAGACACATGATTTCTGTCTGAGTGTGCAGAAAACAATGATCTCATCCGCTCACTGCTCCGGCTGCCCCGACCTGCCCGTACAAGTCCGAAGTCCAGCAGTGTTTTGGGGCAGTTACAACATGATTTCCAGAGCAATCGTTCTAATTTGCCTGGTGGTAAAGACGCCAAGAACCAACCATTTAATTTTTGTTTTACTTTGTTAAAAGGGATTTGTTTTTATGAAACTGTATCAGAAATGGAGAAGTGGAAGCTAAGAAGAGAAGCGGGATTATTGTCAATCATTTGGGCTGGACCCCAGACACACGCTTCCTTACTTCATGTACCCTCTTAACCCACTACCAACCTCTCACATCTCCTGTCTCCTTCATTTTTTTGTGTTTGAAAAAAAGTGTTTTTTTCCAAGGTCATTTTTCTTTGAGGATTTCCTATTTCTTAATATTCTTCTTGATACAGACCCAAATTTCTTCTGGACATATCCAATCATTCTGCATGAGTTTATTGACTCTCACCAAATTAGATTCATTTCTAAGCAAATTAGACCATTTTCCAAGTTAGGGTGCTCTGGACACACACACACACACACACACATACGCCCCTCCAGACATCTCCGGTAGACTCCTCTCTTCCTACAGACTACAGCGTGATGTTATTGGGGATAGGAATGCAGATATCCACTTAGACCCATTCATGAACCCAAATAAAAGTAAGGTGACCATTTTCTCCAATCTCAAAGCAGAAGCCACACCTGAAAGATATGGGCACACTTACAAAGAAAGCAGAAGGAGTTATTTTAAGTTGAGCTTAGCTGCAGAAATCCAGAGTGCACGGTAAACGCTGGCTTGGGGTCCTTCTCCTGGCACGGTTCCTACTGATGCTCCTTCGCCTCCTGCTATGACTTACTAAACACTCCGGGACACCTTGAGTTGGTTCTGGGAAAGCGTGCACGTGTCACGTTGTTCTGGGTGAGTTCCCCAGGAAACAGATTTGTGATCAAAACAAACGGTTGCTGGTGTTTTAAGCCGCTAAGTTTGGGATGCTTGTTACACAGCGGTAGCTCACCGGCGCAGGTCCTGTATGAGGCCGAGACATCCCTCTCAGCTCCCCGTCTTCCTAGTACAGTATGCTAATTCTTCTGTTCCAGCCTGTTCATTCCATGGACCATCAGACTTTATATGATCACAGAACACAGTAGAAGATGATCAATTTCGTATAGGCCAGAGGCTCCAGAATTTGGCCCCCAAATCCCTACTAATGTAAAAGGTGTAAGTAATCATGACATTATAGGACTACCGATTTCATTCCCACATTGAAACCACATCAAGTTGGAATTTAAAAAGATATCAAATATGTAAATGTGTGTTACTATATTATTCATCATTAACACATAAGATAACAACACTTCTCATGCAAACTGAGACGGCCGTGCTTTCTGAACCAAAGAGCCAGTCGCACAGTTCGACAATGATAAGTGTAAGGAGGCGGCCTACGAGCTGAGTATTTGAAGGCAGCCCTCTCCAGCCCTCTGCAGAAAATATGGGAAGGGTGGTAGTTGTGCCTAGTACCCATCTCGTCCTATGAATAAAACTTGGGCAACTTATACACCGCCTCCGGCCTCATTCTCATCACCCTTACGTGACTCGTAAAAATGCGACCCGTTCCGGGCGGCTTGGTGTAAAGCCAGCAGAGTGCTCGGCACACGGTGAAAGTGTCCCATCAATATCAACCAGTTATTACTTTAGTAGCTGCCATCTCTTTATGTCCCTGTCGCAGCGCCTTAAATACAGCAAATGTGTACGGCAGTTAGCCCTGC
Source organism: Meles meles (assembly GCF_922984935.1). NCBI lineage: Eukaryota > Metazoa > Chordata > Mammalia > Carnivora > Mustelidae > Meles > Meles meles. The sequence goes on from NC_060076.1 coordinate 97,395,334, forward strand.
TTCCTGAGACTGTGGGCAGAGGCGTTTTCTACTGCTCGGGAACAAGTAACTAGAACCCTAAACGCTTCAGGCGACACCCATGTGCCATTGCACCGTCCTGGAGGTCAGAAGTGCAGGTGCGCCCAGGGACCTCCTACTTAAGGGCTCACAAGGTTGAAATCAAGGGGTTGGTGGTCCCGGTTCTTGGTGGAGGTTCCAAGGAAGAGTCTGCTTCCGAGCTCACCCAGGTTGATGCCAAATTCAGTCCCTGACTTCCTCATGGTCCGCCAGCCTGGGGCCACCCTGGGTTGCCGTCTGTGCTCCCTGCCCCGTGACAGCCTCTGTCGCTGCAGCTAGCCGTGGCGCATCGCATCCAACACTTCCTGGTCAGAAGCTCTCCGATGCCCTCTGCTGCTGCTGATGGACGAAAACCCTACTTTTAAAGAACCTGTGTGCCTCAGGCTGTGATTTCAGGTCATGGGTTCGAGCCCCACATTGGGCTCCCTGCTGGGCATGGAAACAACTTAGTTAACAAACAAAGAGCCCGTGTGCTTGGGGAAAGCCCACCCGGTAGCATCCTGATCTTAACATCAGCTGATGAGTAACTCAGCAAACTGCTTGCAGTGAAACCTGGCGTAACCGCGGGGACAACACCAGGGACAGAGGGTGTGAGGGCCCCTTGCTGGTTTGTCCACCACAGCCCGACCTCCACCCCACCTTCACACCTCGCTCACCCGAACAACACATTCGCACCCCTCCCAGGGTCCCCAGCGGTTTCAGACCACGAGACCGTCTGCTCAAGTCAACTTCATAGACATCACGTCAGCTCAGAAGTTCAAAACTCAACGGCGACATCTTCTAGGTCAGGTGTGTGGCGGCAGCTCCCGAGTGCAGACCTTGGGGTGTAGCAACCCCGGCTGCCCGGGGAACCTGTCGAGCCAGAGACGAGGTACCTGCCCCCATATTCCCAACATCCAGCCTACACATCCCAGGCCAGAAAGGGGGACAATGGAAGGGAACCAGGAACCCTCTGTCCAAAGCAGTTTTCAGATCCAGTAGAACAAAGACAAAGTGCGGGACGCCACGTCTCTGCACTTTCTGCAGCCACGTGACAAGCATCTGTCCCCTCCAGCGTCCGCCAGTAACCTGTCCAGTGTGGCTCTGGCTTTGTAATACGCCCCGCCTTTGCCGGCGGAGTCTTCGGCGTCGTAGTTCAGCCGACCAGCCGAGCTGTGAGAGCCTGACCGAGCCCAGCAGGCCGGAGCGCTGCACGCGGGACGTCTTCGTAGAGAGCCTGGTCAGGAATGGCGGGCGGCTCCCGCCTCGGGCTGCTTCCCCCTGGCACCACGGAGGTTCCCACGCACGTTCCCCGGGTTTCGGTCAGCACGGCCTGCGGAAGGCACCCCTCCTTGCGGGTCACGCTGTGCCCCTCCCCCTCCGGTGCCTGCTGAGAGGAGTCCGTCGCAGGTCGAGAAGGAAAGGGGGGTGCTGGGACAGGTCCCGAGGACGCTCAGCAGTGCCGCTGAGCCCCCATCGCCGGGAGGCTGTCACCAGTCTTCCGGCAAAGAGGGGCTCACCCCAGCCAGGGAGCAGGGCCGCCGGGGCCCCTGAAGATGCTCCCATTCAACGCACAAGAATTAGCACCCGACTGAGCTCATGGTTCTGAGTTAGTCCCTCACAGGGATGTGAAGCAAAATCAATGGGAAAAGGTGGGCAGGCCAAGGTCCGGAGGAAGCCCGGCACGGCGTCCAAGACACCCCCCCAGTGAGGTCACGCAGCATGCACCCCATTCCTCGGGCAACGAGCTGTGCTGACCTGTGCACCGGGGTCTGCGGGGTTTTACGGGGGCAGGTCGTGCGACCGGCTTCTACCTAGCGCACAGCAAGAGTTCCGTCCCAGAAGGAAAACAGGTCTCCGTATAAACAACGTTGTTTGCACGAACAGGTTGGCCACATGGAGACACGTTTATCCTTTAGGGCATGGGGAGCCCTCCCAAAGTCCGAGTTCCCAGAGGTCAACCCAGGCTCTATCTCTCAAGCGGGCCTGTCAACGGTAACTCTTTCCTGCACAACTGTCCTAGAGGAGGTGGCATCTGGGGCCTGGAGGTCCCCGGCAGCCCTGCGTCTGCTCACATGTCCCCAGGCCGATACTCAGGAGCCCAGTCCCTGCAGGTCAGTGCTCTGGCTTTAACAGAAGAGACCCTATGAGGTCAAGAATTGATTTGCTTTGTGGCCCACTGTTACAGAGTAGGGCTCAGGGTCGTTGAATGGTCACTGTGATGGGGTGCTTCCGGCATTCGGTAGTGAAAAGACAGGGATGCCGGCCATCCCCCAAAATGACAACTTCCTCTCATTTCCCAGGAATTTCCGATGCCCCCCAGATCGCTGCAAAGGTCGACAAACCTCTTCGTAATTACCGAACCTACAATCTACTCCGCACGGAATTAAGCACAGGGACACTTTAACACAGGATGGTAACGTTTTGAAATTTCCAAGAAAGCATTTATCATGTAAATGAAGACACTTTCCTCTATTTTGTCTGGAACTTTACCAACCGTATCTCGTCGTCTCAGAAAATCACATTCCTAGTGACAAGCCACTTACAGTCCTTGAGTCACAAAAACAACACCTATGTCCCGAGTCTGCGTCTGTGGTTCTGTGTGTTCGTGTGTGAGTGTGTGTGAGTGTGTGTGTGATGAGTGGGGTGAGTGTGTCACTGTGTGTGTGAGGTTGTGTGAGGTTGTGTGTGGCGTGTGTGGCGTGTGTGTGTACAAAACAACAACGAAGGCCGCAGGCGGAACGTTCGCAGCTGTCCGGCTTCCGCGCTGTGACCCGCCGCGTCTGTGGTGGCAGCGTCGGGCCAGGAGCCCCTCAACCCCTGCTGCCCGCCCGGCGGCCTGGGCTGCGGGACGTGTGCGGGCGCACGGGTGACCCTCCCTCCCTGGGAGCCCCGCTCAGGCCCCACCGAGCCCCGCGGGAGCCGGGAGCCAGGTGTGCCGTCCGCCTGCGGCTCCGCAAGCACAGCCAACGCCCGCCACGTCTACTCCGCCACCACCGGCCTCTGTTTGAAAGCGCCTTCCAGAAACCCAGCACGAAGACGGGGGCGAGCCCTCACAGCGACGACCAGAGCTGCGAGGACGGGTCGTTCGTGACCAGCCTCACGGGCAGAGTGGGCTTGGCAGGCCCCGTCCGTCCTACGACCCCTCCGCAGCTCCTTCCGGGCGCACTTGCTGGTTCCAGGTCTCGCTCCGTTTCTCGGGGAAGGATCTTCACCGGGAAGCTCTGCGTACAGCAGATGTCCCGGAATCCACAGGGGACACGACGGCCATCCTGCCGCCGTCTCGCATAAACCGCTGCCGGTCAGGAAAGCCAGGAACCTTGCTCCCGTTTTCTCCTCTGTCTTAAAGGCCAGGTCTGGTCAGTGACCCGAAGGTGTCCCAGATGGCAGGAGTCTCTTCTGGGAGAGGTACGGACGCCCTTTCCAAGTCAGCGCAGGGTGCATTTCCGTGACGACGTCTCCCAACGTGTCGCCACTGGATAGTGCATTAGAAATGGATCCTGCGCTGGAGACCAGGGTCAGCCTGCCGTTTCTCCCTCCACAACTAGTCTTTATTTTCTTCCTTTCATGACGACCTTGGAGAAGTTTACTCTTTGTTCCCCTAAAGCTGTGAGGGGAGGATGGACGTCAGATGGCAAGATCACAGGAAAGAAAGAGAAGGGGGAGAAAAACAAGGAAACCTGGACTCTTGAACTTCAACCCACAGACTTTCTGCACAATGACGGGATGAGTGATCGTGCAGTTTCTGAGGGTTCTCTGTGCCTGACTCGGTGACTGAGCCGCGTGGGACGGGGGGGCAGGGACGGGGGGGACTGTCCTCTGGCTCAAGGATGGGAGTAGAGCAAGGCTGCGTTGGAGACTGCAGGCTGGCAGAGTCCCAGGACACTTTGGTCCTGGTATGTAGCCCAACCCGAGCCCCGCCCCGGTAGCTCAGAAGACAGAATTAGGTCATCTCGTAAAGAGGATGACTGCTGGCCTCTACCTCTGCCCGAAGCTGTGACGTTATCTCGTCTTAATTGACTTCCCGTTTGTCACCCTCAGCTCTTTTCTGGATGGAACAAGGCTTCCCTTTAGCCCAGCTATCTGCTAATTAACACCCCAAGCCTGACCATCAGAGGTGATCTAGTGAGGAAGCCAGGTTGCGTAACCCACACGTTCCCTGCTCGCCCACCTCCACTCTTGTGCAATAGCCGCGGAGACCGGACAGAGCTGACCCCAGAAAGCCGAGCAAGCTCTCCTCCGTGATCGCCATGGACCTGGGAACGTGGAAACTGACCCTGGTTCCGGCTGCCCAGCAAGCCACCCCCGGGGTTGTCCCCCCAACCAGCCTGCTAGCCTCGTAAGAGACTGTAAGCCTTCGCCTTTTAGTTTATTAAGTGGAAAGGGCCGTGCTGTCTTTGTCTCTGATTTGTGCGGCGAGCGCGTGCACCATGTTACAAACCATAAACGATCGATGTGTACATGGAGAAATGGATGGTCCGTTGGCCAATACCTGTTCACAGATCTGACCTACGCGGGGGTCAGAATCCAGCTGAGGACACCAAAAAAGTTGTTGGTGCCTGATCGGGAAAAAGTCTAATACTGGGAATTAAGGGTTTTAAAAGCCACCGAAGGAACACGTTTTAAGTTAGGACTCTTGGAATGACGTTTGGAACAGTAAGAACCAGCCCAGTGAGAGAATTACTGCTTCTGAGATCACTGCTGGAGCCACACCAGGCCAAGTTCAGAGCTGTTCGGGCTCGTGCCCCAACACATCCAAGGAGTGACATTTTTATGCTCCAAACGGAGTGTAGGAAAACGGGAGAGGGAGCGCTTGGAGGAGAAAGGAGCAAAGACGGAACACTTAGAGAGAGCACATGCCTCAACCCTGCCGTCCCAAACTTCTAGACCCCGGCTCAGCAAACGTTTCCCAGAAAGGGCTGGAAGGGAACTATTGTTGGCTCTGCGGGCCATAGCGTCTCTGTCACTATACTCCGCTAGACCGCTGTAGCGACAGCATGGCACGGATGACGGTCAGAGGACGAGTGTTCCGCGCTCCTGTTGAGACAACCAGAGGGCAAACCACATTTGGCCGAGCCTTGCTCTAGGGGATTGAAGCGGAATTGAGTTTATCTCCGGAACCCTAGTTGCAAGGGAGTCTGGAAAAAGCAGTTTTTCTTTCTGAATTAAGTGGCCCAAGACCGCGAAGGAGGGCGGCTTTCCTGCCCAAGGAAAGCGTGTGCTTCTGCGACTTCCTGTTTATTAAGATAAGGAACGAGCAGGAGCCAGAAGGAAAGGTGCGACCCTCGCGTCGAGGGCTGTGCTGGTTTTCCCTGGTGAAGAGACCACCTCGTGAAGGACAGTCGGACGCGGTGACGTTTATGACAAGTCACTCTTACTCCCCGAGAGCCGTCTGTCCGTGCACGGGTGGGTGGCGGAGAGGACCTCCGCACCTGCTTGCGCGTAGGACGGTCTCTGCCGCCCTCCCAGAGACGCCGCAATGGCTCTGGCTTCAGCTGGACGGCCGGTCCCGGGGCGCGCTCTCACCGTTTCTGGGCCAGCGCAAGGGCTTCATGTGAGCACGCGGCCCACGACAAGTACTTCTGTCTTAACTGCAGCTTCGGGAACCAGGAAAATCACCACAAGATGGGTTTCCAGAGCCGCTGGAGACTCGGGCCGAACTTCCACCCACCCCCAGCTAAGTCCTGACTCTGGGGTGGCTCTCTCACCTCAGGACCTGTGTCTGTCACTCCCGGAACATTGGGGTATCCTTTCCCCGTGCACAGCCTTCCTAGCTAACGGCGGCACGTCCGTTCAGGGAGGCTGGGGAAGCCCACAGCATGTTAGCGTGGCGGCAATCGAGGCTGTGAGCTCAAGGGGACCGGCCCACCCCTCCCCCGCCACGTGCTCCCTCGTGGAAGGCTCCAGAATGTTGGCTTCATGCTTTTCAGGCCCGGAGCTCAAGCAGGCTGTGCAGCTACCTTAGGAGCCCCACCGCCCGGACAACGTGAGCACAGCTTTGCCCTGCTGTCGGTCACGGTGGGGACCCTCTCGTCTCTCAGCGGCGTCCCCCGGCTCCCCCCTCCACCACAGGGAGGCCAAGGTGGCATTTCTCCCCGACCACCCTGAGAAAAGCTCCCAGTCAACGCATCATGATGGGAACGTAAGCTTTTGACTTTTTAGTGTTTTCAATAAAACAACGGTGATGAATTTAATGCAAACTTCATGCTTGATTTCTCTTCCCATTCCAACTGGACTCATATCTGTGGAAACCTGTGTTTTTTATTGTGCTTAAGCGCTCATGGCAAACTCAGAATTTGGAAATATTTGAGTTGGCACCGTTTGGAGTTTTGCCTCTTTGCTGCGGCTGCTGATAAAGCAGGTGTCCGCGGGGCTTCTGGGGGCATTTCCTGGAGCCAGAACTGGCGGAGCAGAGAGATTAAATACCTCGTGTGAATCAGAAAACTTATAACACTTAGCAGAAGCTGAAGGTGTCCTGCCCATCACCGTCGTGACTGCAAACTCTGATGTACTTTCTAAGTCCCACGATTTGGGGCCATTTGTCTGTGATTACAGATCCCACAAGGCTCGACTTAGAAGCTGAAGGAGGGAGGTGGTGGGAGCCGGGGGTCTCGTTCTTCTCCGGTGATGAGTGTGGAGCTCCCTCACCGCCCCCAGCAAGGTGTCCCCCCAACAGGACGGCTTCGTGCTCAGACCCGGGTAAGTCTAGCAGGAAAGCAGAGTCTCTGGAACCAAAGTGCCCAAGTCTGAATCCTACCTCCACCCAGAAAGCTTCTTCGTCCATAAAACGGGGATGGGAGAGCTCCGCACTGAGAGGACTGTTCCGGAGGTTAGAGAATTGAATTCACGTGAAGCGTAGCGAGCACGCCTGCACGCTGGGGCTCCACCCGTGGACACGTCATCAGCGTGGGGGGCACGGCGGCATGGGCTGGGGTCCTGAAGGTGAAGACTGACTCGCACAGGGCTTGCCCTGCTTCTCTGGGCTTCACCCACACTGTGCAGGGCTTGGAGGATTATGCTAAACCTGCCAACCCTTTCTTTCTTCTGTAAATGAGCTTCTCTCCCAAAAAGAACCCCCAGTGGAGGGGGCAGTGGCGAAGGCACACAGCTCAAGAGCAGACCTGCCTCTCAGGCAAGGAGCACACCCACACCCGGGAAACTTTCACCCTCCCTCCTGCCTGGGTGCTTCCGCCTGAGACATGGCTCCAGGCCCAGGAACCCGAACTCTGGCTGCTCTTCAGGTGGACGTGGGACGTCTCAGCCCTGGATCTGCGGGTGTTTCCCAGGATGGTGGTGGGAGAACAGCCCATCCCACTGACCCATGCGTCTCACCCCTTCCTCCTTCCCTCCCCTCCTCCCTCACTCCCTCCCACTCTGGATGTTTGCAGAGCTAAACTGAATCCCAACCAAAGTTCTGCACCACCTTTTAGAGACTCAGAAACACTTTTACCTCATGTCATGTCCCCTAAAAACATCCAAACAGCAGCCACCAAAAGAGATGTGATTTGTGGCAGGCGACATCACCACGGTGAGCCCACCCTTCATCAGTTCTCCGGGAAGAGTTCGGGGCTCTCAGTCGGGTCCACTGACCGACGGGAACAGTGTATGGGGCAAGTACTAGGAAGAGTTGGAACTCGGGTCTGATGTTATCTGCAGACGTTTCCTGTGAGCTCAGGGGGCTTCAGCCCAAGCACGATCAAGTGCGATCCACTCAGTCACCTGTGCCTGTTGGAGGGTGCATGGGCTGCGTGAAGAGACGTGAGCCATCCGAGGCCCTACAGCTGGGCCACCAAGGGCATCAACGGCCCTGAGGGCTACAAGAGCAGCCTCCTGGGCCTCCAGACAGCCTTAACAGGAGCCCGAGCAGCAGAGATGGTGAAGGCAAGGGAGAGACCCATTTAAGAAGGAGGAAGAGAGAAGACACAAGACAGATGGCTCTGGGGAGGCTGGCCAGTTAGCCCCATCCTCCCCCAGAACAGCTGGAATAGTGGGCAAACATCATTTAGAAAAACCATCTGCCTCGAGGCACCAGAGAGAAAACATCCAGCCAAGAATTATGGGGCAAGATCTGGGAACAAGAGGCATTACAGAAGGTGAGCCCACTTCTCCCAGAGATGTCTGGCAGTTCCAAAAGAAGCAGTCGAGAGTGGCAAGAGGAGTCCAGAGCACGTTCTCCGTTCCCTTCTTTTCCTTGACCTTCACCCGTCCGTCCGTCCTTCACACTCCCTGTTCTATGACTGTCCCTCCCTTCACTTTTGAATCTTTCCTGAGCACTTAGACTGGCACGGACCTCCGTGCCAGATCCGATGAGCCTGTAAGCCCCAAGCGGTACTGAACACACACGCGGCTGAGCGTAGGAGAAAGCTGCGGAAAATCAGTAACAAAGGGGAAGTCACAGAAGTATCCAAAGGAAAAAAATATAAACTATCTTCGGAGGAGCCATAATGACTCCGATATCTGATTCTCCAGTAGAAATATTAAGAGTCAGAAGACGGTTCCATGATATTGAATGTATTTCCTTTTACATTCCGGAAGAGAATTCTGCGTCTGGTGAGAACGCTCCTCAGGCCTGGGGGTGACACGGAGATGTTCTTAGATCAACACAAGCCAGAGAATTTCTCACGGAGAAAGCTCACCGAGAGAATGATCAAGGAGTGTGCTGCAAGGGGCACAGACGGGATGGCACAGACAAGCCTACAAACGCAGGAGGGAAAACAAAGGAAAGGGTAGAAACGTGGCAAACGCTCAGAGCCTACGACATCCTACGGTATTTAAGGCAGGAGCCAGTAAATAGAGTCCAAGTGCCCTGAGGTCCCTGAATTATTGGTAAATGGTAAAATACAGTAAAAATGTATGTGTAAATACACATACACACAAAAATACCAGTAAAAGTGTATGTGACGGGGCACGCGCACCTGTTGTATCTAAGACTGTGACAGTGAGATTCGTAAGAGATTATGTGACTTAGTGCATCGAGGCAGGAAATGGAATAAGACTGTGGAACAGTCAACCCTCAAGAGGGTGGGAAAAAGCAGATGTGGCAGTGAGCCCCAGATGGGAAGACTACAGATTTAAGTGCGATATCTCAGTAACTAAGTCCAATGTGAGTGACTGAAATGTTCCAATTAAAGGGTTGAAGGTGAAGAGATGGAGAGAGTTCTTTCTTTCTTTCTTAGAGAGAGACCATGAGCAGGAGGCGGGGCAGAGGGAGAGGCAGAGAATCCTTGAGCAGACTCCCCACTGAACATGGAGCCCCACGTGGGGCTCGATCTCAGGACCCTGAGACCACGACCTGAGCTGAAACCCAGAGCCAGCTGCTCAACTGACCGAGCCACCCGGCGCCCCTGGAGAGAGCTGTCTTGCAGAGAGTAACAGGGAGACGGGCGGGCGATGATGCTGCGTTAGCCTCAGACAACACAGACCACAAGGTCAGACCCGGTTTCTAGAAAACAGGGTAAAAGTCAACTCATCCGAAAATGGAACATTTTAATTTTTATGAACAGAAGAACCCTGCCTCCGCATGGATTAAGCAGAAGAAGAGACACAAGAGAACGACAGTCAGAGAGTTTTAAGTACCTCTCAGTTATTGCTAGAACCAACCTGACCCAAAAAATCAGTACGACTCAGCCAGGTTTGAGAAGACAAGAGAAACACCTGATCTAATCTATATACAGACGAAGAACATGCCCCTTTTCTAGAATACGTGCAACACAGACCCAAGTCCATCGGATGCCGGAGCACGGAGCAAGCCTCGGGAATTCAGAGGAGGTGAAGCATGGCGGGCACGTGGTCTGACGGCCGCTCGGTTCGTGAATTCCTCAGCCACTCTGCGGTCTGCGAAGACATCGTGATTCGCGATCATTGTGAACCGAATGATAATAAAATACGGACAGTTACGGGATATGGCGAGAGCGATGCTTAGGCGGAAATTTAAAAACATGAACGCACGTGTTAGAGAAGATGGACGGCGGCGGGTCAGTGGCCCCGCACACATCCCAGAACTGCAGAGCTCCAGAGCGACGAGGGGACAAAGTTGGAGGGAGGGAGTAAGAAGGAGAGACCAGAAAAGCAACCATAGGAAACCACATCGGGCCCGAAGGTTCCGGAGAGCTGGAAGCTCGTTCTTCGGAAGAACCGACTCTGCAGACGCCCAGGAGGTTGCAGGAAGAACGAGGAGGAGACGCGCATTACGGGGGTCCGGAGCGGCGGGGCTGCGCGGCGACCTGGGCACGGTGGCCTGACCGTGAGGTGGTGATCACACCACCGGGTAAATACAGTTTGGAGGAGTTTAAAAATTTTTATATCTTTGCACTTTTTTATGTATAAAGTGCACATGGAAACTTACTGGGACCTGATGGCACGTACTGTGAATGAGATACTCTTAGCCGCGATATCCTCATAATCCCAACGTTTTTCATATTATTTTTAAAATTTAATTTCATTTAAAATTTTAAGAGGCAAGCAGACAGATTTCTAGAAAACTCCACCCCACCAAAGTTGACCCCAGAAGAAATAGTAAACGCCGGCGATCCTATAAATAGTACAGGAATCCAAACTATAATTGAAAACTTTCCCATCAAGAAAAGTCCAGGCCCAAAGGCGCTACCCCAGTGAAAGGCCAATGTTAACTCACACAAAGTCTTCCAGCGACAGAAAACAGCAAAAACCCACCTGGTTTTATGCAGACTCAATGACCTTAATTTCAAAGCCAAAATAAGGACATTACGAGAAAACAAAGGCGCAGAGCAATTTCTCCCGTGCAGATCCGCGGACGAAGTCCACCAGCAGAACAGCAGGGGCCTTCTTGTCCCGCAGCGTTGCTTGGGAGGGCAGCTCTGGCTGCGCAGTCCATGGAGCTCGTGGAACCCCAAGCCCACACTACCCCCAAAGACATTCAGTTGTTCCCCAGTCTCCACCCTCCCCCGTGACCTGGCAGCTCAGAGCTCTGGACGGCCGGGGAGCCTGCCAGGGCACCTCTGCGGGGACGCTCTGTGGGTCATCCGGCCCCACACCTCCCGCCAGGCTCCCGGCCGCCCCCACAGCTGCCCGTGCCACACAGACCGGGCGCCATCCGTGGTCGGACCCCACCTGCACGTGCCAGGGACACCTTGCCACTAAGTTTTATTGTGGATACTGTCTACGCCCTGTCTTTTCCTCCCCTGCAGGGGGGAAGCTGGCACAGGAGGGCAGAGCGAAGAGAGGTTGGAGGGGGGCAGGCCCGAAGGCTGCAGCTTCCTGCCGCTGGGAAGTCCACGTTCTGCTGTAGACCGAGTCACCGTCTTCCTTTCTGCGCTAGACGTGTCTTCGTTAAAATCATTCCCGTTTATTGTATAGCTTTCATTTTTACCGAAAACAGGTAGCTTTCTATTTCATTTCTATTTATTGAAATTAGTTTTAAAGCTATTGATTTTTCTGTATTTATTTTATGTACAAAACTGTCTTTTTAATTCAAAAGTGTTGATTTTTTTTTCCAGTTTGGCCTGTTGTATTTTCCAAGCCTCCAACCCTATTGTTTACCAATAAGATAATGTTGATCCTTTTCTTAGAACGGGTGTGACTTATTTCCTTTTTATTTTATTGCATTAGCTAGACTCCCCAATAACGTCATTTAATACTGACGGCAGAGGGCATTGCTGTCGTGGTCCACATTCCAGCAGCTTCCCAGTTCCCAATCTAATCTCTAGATTTCTAATACGTTACCTTCATTATGTTTCAGCAGCTTATTCCGAGTCCTATCTTATTTATGGCTTATGTTACAAATAGCTAAAATTTACTCCGATGTTATTTTTAAATCTGTTGATCTAATTACACGGTTCTTTGAAGTGTTTATGTAATGAGTTTGTTCAACACGCTGACTCATTCTTACATTCCGGGCATAAGTCCTACTTGGTCAAACGAAATGTGTTTTCTAATTTACTGCTGAACGTGATTTGCTAGAGTTTTATAGGATTTTTGGTTTCTGTCGCCACACTCACAAATGGAATCGATCCATTGTTTTTCCTCTTCTTTTGTTCTCTCTAAAGTCAGATTTGGGTATTAAATTCATAGTGGGTAAAATATAAAGTAGATGAGAAATTTCCTTCTTTTTCTTACGATCTGCTGTATTTGTTTGCATGACAAGGAAAGGGCAGTCGCCTTACGGATTGAGATGTGTCCTGCGGGGTCACTGCTTCTCCATCGGCGGAAGGGGTGTGCTGCCTGGTGTGTGGGTACCACAGGAGCCTTCTTGCCCGAATAATCAGCTTTGAAGGCAGAGAGATAACCCAGGTGTATAAATCTTAACACGTAGGGAAAACATAAATTTAAGGAAAGCACTCCAACTCTTCTAAAGAATATAATGATAGTTCATGCCCAAATTATATTTCTGAATCAATATTATTCCCCATGAAAAATGTGTTATTAAATGGTATCATGGAGACAAATAAAAACACACTTTTGGAGCAATGGAAATTGTACTCTAAAAGGGTTCACGCAGCCCATCACAATGGCCAGGGCCACAGTAAAACTATTAAACTAAAATTGTATAGCTGAAATGTACAAGAATAGCTCAATTCACCAAGCCCAAGGAAATGGTCATTGGACACAAACAATTACTCATCCCTTTCCCACTTCACAAGGGCGGGTGAAGATGAAAAAGATTTCCATATGAAAGCTTCAGGGTGTTTCAAAGGAAGCTGCATTCTCTGTAAAATCACCATTATTGTCAAGACTGCTGACTTAAAAATGACCTGTCTCTGGGGTGACCAGAAGGTATGGCCATTTATGGTGTTTGCAAAGGCTCCAGCTATGAGAAATGATGATTATTCTTGGCTCAGCTATGAAATGGAATTATTCAATAGGTACCCTGTGCCAGAAACACCGTGGGCTTTTTCGAGAAGTCTCTCAAGTCTCTTCAATACTAGAAGATAGTCGCACAATCTCAGATCAATTATTAAAGGACAGATGATCATATCAGTAAGCTGTCCCAGCTGAGAAGAAATTATATAATTTTATGAGTAAGTTTCAAAGGCTCACATAGAATCACACGTTTTGTAGAACCTAGGCTGATTCTCAAGGTGACATGGTTTGGACAAGGTCTCATTTATTCTGCAGGTACACAGGATAGAGCACAAAAGGTTGAGGAAACAGTGGTGAGCGAACAGAATGGTCCTCGCCCTCCAAACATTCACCACTTACGGGAAGAACATAAAAATCAAATCATCGTGCGTGGTAACTAGGTGACGAGATAGTATGTTGATCAGCTGGACTGTCAGTAATCAGTCTCCCTCTTTGGCCATATAGCAAATCATCCTGCTGTACACTTTAAGTATGCATAATTTTTATGACCAAAATAGAATGAAGTTGGACCCTCCTGCCCTATATGAGAAGTAACTCAAGACAGATCATAAACCTAGATGTAAGAGCTGAGACTATCAAAAGAAAAGACCTATAGGAGAAAATCTAAATCTTCTAACCTTGGGTTAGAAAATGTTTTCCTGGGGCGCCTGGGTGGCTCAGTGGGTTAAAGCCTCTGCCTTTCGCTCAGGTCATGATCCCAGAGTCCTGGGATCGAGCCCCGCATCGGGCTCTCTGCTTGGCAGGGAGCCTGCTTCCTCCTCTCTCTCTCTGCCTGCCTCTCTCCCTACTTGTGATCTCTATCTGTCAAATAAATAAATAAAATCTTTAAAAAAAAAAAAAAAGAAAATGTTTTCCTATACAAAACATCAAAAATGCAAATGACAAAAGAAAAAAATGCATAAATTAGGTTTTGTGAAAATTTAAAGCTTTTTGTGCTTCAAAGGACACCATCAAGAAGGTGACAAGCCAACCCACAGGACAGGAGAATATACTTGCAAATCATGTATCTGATAAGGGGCTTGTATCTAGAACTTATGAAGAACTCATATGTCACCATCAAAAGACAACCAGATTTGAAAATGGGCAAAGCATCTGAACAGACAATTCTCCAATTCTCCAGACGGCTGGCCATCCGGAAGGAGACGCACAATGATAGCTATTGGCAAGGCTGCGGACAAACCAGAACTCTCCAACACAGCCGGGGCAGCCGTGAGATGGAGCGGCTACTTTGTTAAACAGGTTAGGTTTCCTCGAAGGAGTCAGACACAGCTTACCATGTGACCCCGCCATTCTATTCCAGCGGGCGTGTTTGCAAAGCATTGAAAACAGGCATCGAACGAGTGCTTGTACATGTATTTTCATTCCAGGACTATTCCCAAAGGCCGAAAGGTGGAAACAGCCCAGGTCCATCAACGGATGAATGAAGGAACACATTGTGTACATTGATACACACAATGGCCTATTTTTCAGCCGTGAAATGGAATGAAGGCTGATGCGTGCTACAAACATTATGCTAATGGGATGGGCTTCAGCAGCGGTATGCTGAGCTGAAGAAGCCAGTTGCAGAGGGTCAGAAGGATCGTACGATTCCGTCTATAGGCCGTGCTCAGAAGAGAGATATCCGCAAAGACAGGACGCAGGTTGTTGGCTGCTGGGAGCTGGGGGAAAGGGGGAACAGAGGGTGCCTGCCTAATGGGCACAGAGTTTCTTTGGGGTGATGAAGATGTTTGGGGACCAGACAGAGGTGGGGACTGCACGAGATGGTGAATGTACTAAATGCCACTGAGAAGCCCCTGTCCGTGTTCCAGTGCTTAATTTAATGTCCTGTGAAACTCAGCTCAATGAATTACTTTGAAAAAGCACATACTCATGTGATGAGCTGCTGTTGCTCGTGGTGGGAGGGCCCTGCCGTTCACATCTGCTGCTCACTTTCGAAAAGCTCATGTTTGATGAACTGAACACATCCGTGGGAAGGGGATGCCTAAACCCCCTGCACACTGGCCCCGATTAGCGGCCACTGGCTGGCCGCCAGGAACGTGGAGACAAGAGGAACAGAGCAGCAGACTCGGTCCCCAGGGAACTGGGTCAAAGATCAGAGCTCTCACCTCCCAGCTACGCACCCCTGGGGCAGGTCCCTCAAAACGGCCTTCACCCCGTGCTCTGTAAACCAGGGTCGTCACAACATCCTTGCCCACTGGCAAGACAGCAGGAGGCAATGAGAAGAATGGTGTAAAATCTCTGGTAAACCAGGGAGCATCGTGTGGATGTGAATTTTGTATTCAGTTGAACCACATACAGTCGCCAAGAGTCGGCCATTTGTACTAACGGCCGCCATTTGTGACCTGCAGTTGCTGTCTTTGTAAGTCAAGCTAGTGTTTAGCCTATTATGTAGCCACAACCCCTTGGATTAAAAACATGCTACCCTTCCTGATAAATTAGTTCTATGATTCTGCAGGCAGCATCTTTCCTATCCCATGACTGACACCTTAGACAACCGCAGCCTACAGAGGGTGAAAGGTTGAAGAGCGCGTTAGAAACGGGGGCAGTGGGTGAAGAGCCAGATGCTGGAACCCCACTGCCCCGTTTCTAATCCTGGATTTCTATTATTCCCTGTGTGACCTTGGACAAGGTGCTCAAGCTCTCTGGGCCTCCGTTCCCTCACCTGTAAGATAAGATTGATAGTAACACCTACGTCTCGGAGCTCCTGTGAAGGGGCGCGTGTCAGTGAGTATAGAGCAAATAGGAAAGCACTGGACACCCGCTAGAGTAGCTGATCTTTCCATGGTAACATTACTGACTCTCACATTTTGCCCGAGGTCATTTTGGACTTAATTTCACAAAAAAATACTTCAGAAACATAAGGCAACTTTTAGTGTTCTGTGGATTTCTGTGTGTCTTTAGGTCTATCTAGGTTTACAGGGAGTAAAAGGCATTTAATTTTATAGAGGTCCTACTATCATCTCACCCTGAAACTCCGACAGAAATAATGCCAGAGCCCCATACAGTTGGAAGTCTGGGAGTCTCTTTCTTTCTCTCACTTCCTTTTTTTTTTTTTTAATATTCATTTATCTTAGAGAAAGAGAGAGAGAGAGACTGAGAGCAGGGGGAGGAGCAGAGGGGGAGGGGGCGAGCCTACGGGCACTGAGCAATGAACCAGACCATGGCTCGACACCAAGCTGGACGTGGGGCTCAGCATAGGGCTGTATTTCACAGCCTCCGCCAAAACCAAGAGTGGGTGCTTAACTGACTGGTCACCCAGGTACCCCTCTGAGCGTTTCTTTCTGTGCGTCCAAAGAAAGCCCTGGTATTTTGAGCCTGCCAGCCACAAAATCTAACGTTCTGACCAAAGTTTAATAAGAAACAACATAGGAATTCACACGCAGTATTCGTAGAGATAAAAAGAACGGTGGAATGCAAATTTTGCCAGCAAAGGAAGAATAAGAGAATTTAGAAAATTCTAGCATTTTTCCTAATGTGAAAAGCCTACTTTCATTCTTCACTTGTCTCAATGTATGATTTTTTTTCTATTAAATTGTGAAAAAAAGGGACGCCTGAATGGCTCAGTCAGTTAAGCGTCTGCCTTCTGCTCAGGTCACGATCCCAGGGTCCGGGGATCCTTGCATCTGGCGACTGGCTCAGTGGGGAGCCTGCTTCCTCCTCTGCCTGCTGCTCCCCCGATGTGCACTCTCTCTGACAAATGAGTAGGTAAAATCTTTTTAAAAGTTGTGGGAAAAAAATGGGAATACCGATTGCTAGTGATTGGGCTGTAAAGTGGGCATTTTGCATTTCTTAAGTCCTAGACATGTTTTCTGAGGTGTCCTAAGGAACAATTACATCAGAATCACCTGGAATATAAAAAAACAAAAAACCACATACCAGATTCCTGGATCCAACAGGTTTTGAAATGTATGGAAATTTAATGTAAGATAACTATGTTATTAAGTAATTTTTTAAAAGAAGCCTGAAAATATGATCCGGAGACAGGACACTACAAGTAACATCTCACAGCTTTTAAAAAAAATGAAAAAGAATTTCTAGAAATGAAAAACACTTCATTCAAATGAAACACAGTGGACAAGTGAGCATCAGATGACACCCAGCTGGAGAGAGAACCAGGAGAGGAGCAGGAAATAGAAATCAGGAAATCATCCAGAACACAGTCCAGAAAGATAGAGAAACGGAAGGTGGTAAGAGAGATGGAAGTGTGGGTGAGAAGGTCTAATATATGCCTCATTGGAGTTAGAAAAAAAAATAACGAAGGATGAAACATCTTAAATGTTTTTAAGAGGTGGTTGCTGAGAATTTTCCAAAATGGCTGAGACACCAATGCTCAGATCCAGAAAGCTCAGTGAACTTCCAGGATAAATTTGAAAAAAGAAAAAAAATGTTCCCACACATGTAGATATCATAGTGACACCATGGGACCCCGGAGGAGAAAAAGAACACTTTAAAGCATCATGAGGAATAGAACAGATCATTTACAGAACAGCCATCTACAGAAGATGGCAGCAGTGGGATCCGGCGGGCAGACGGAGGAAGGCTCTAAGTTGGGCATATTGTCAAAAGGCGTTTCAATATCTTTGTGTACTTGCCCGGTTGGCAAAAAATATAAAATCCAGTAGCACCAAGTGTTGAAGAGAACATGAATCAGTGGTGACTCTTGGTAACTCTGTCCGTGGAGTTGCAAGTTTGCATAACCAGCAAGGCAAAGTTTGGTGTCACTGGGTGAGGCTTGCCCCACGTCCCATCCTGGCTGTTCCCAGGGCAATGTTTGCGAACCTGCTCCAGAAGACATATACAAGAATGTATACAGCAGAAGTGCTGAAAATTGGAAAGAAAGAAAGAAAAGAACCAAAACATCCACCAGTAACACTCTGGACAATAAAGTCTGGTGTCATCATACAATAAAACTCTACGAGGATGAAATGATCCGTGGCTGCACGCGTCAACGTGAAAGAATCTCAACAACACGATGTGAGCCACAGACATAGAAGATACACAGGATGACTGCATCGCTCTACAGTCCGAGAACCAGGCAACAGCTTAAGGAATACAACGTGCTAACTGTCTGTGTGTGTGCGGTAAAGGCACAAAAGCGTGAGTACACAGCGTTTACATCGCACTTGGTCGCAGCCAAAAGGCAGAGAAGCGATGCACCATCATGTTCAGATTAAAGTTTACTTTTTAGGAGGAAGAGGAGAGAATCAGGGAGGTATAAGATGAGGACCCTCACTGTATCTTTCCTTCTTTTAAGATTTTACTTATTTATTTGAGAGAGAGTGAGAGAGAGCATGAGCGAGGAGAAGGTCAGAGAAAGAAGCAGACTCCCGTGAAGCTGGGAGCCTGATAAGGGACCCAATCCTTGGACTCCAGGATCATGACCCGAGCTGAAGGCAGTTGCTTAACCAACTGAGCCACCCAGGGGCCCAGCTCCCACTGTATCCTATCTATAACATTTTATTTTAAAAAATAAAATCATAAGCAAACATAGAACATGTTATTTTGTGTTAAATATGGGGGACAGGCTTATAAGATTTTGGTATTATTATTTATATTTATATCTGTGGTTATCTTCATATTTGAAGTATTCCTTAATGTTAGAAAGAGAGTAGACTAGTATGCATAATATATAAAGAACACACAAAAATATTAGTAATAAAATAATCACAAAAAAACATGTAAAAGATTTGAACAGATACCTCACTGAAGAAGATATATGAATGGCAAATAAGTAGAAGAAATCTTCCTCATCAGCAGAGGTTAAGAAAAAGAAAAGTGAAAGTACAGTGAGATACCACAGCACACCCACCAGCAGGGCAGATGCCATGTAGAAGACGACGTCAAGTACAGTCACGGAAGGGGCGACGGGACACGTCTTACCTTGCTGCTGCAAATGTACAACGAGACCATCTTTTTGGACGTCACTTTGGCAGTTTCTTACCGATTAAGCAGATGACCTATACACACAGACTTCGCATAACCCCCCCATTCCGTTCTGAAGCGTCTCACAGGACAAAAGAAGCCATCGGTCCGTAGAAAGACCAACGCAGATGACCGCAGCAGCTTTACTGGAAAGAGCTAGAAAAGTGGAAGCTGCCCAAATGTCCATGAACAGCGAAGTGGACAAATGCGGATAAACCCATAGCACAGAACGGTGTTTGGCAACAGGAAAGCATGCATTATGGACCATAACGAAAACCGTCTTCGGAACAATGACACTGAGGGAAGGGGCCAGACGAGAAAGCGTTTGTGCTGTAGGTATGGCTCCGTCTACCTTAGGAAGCCTAAGCTGATGCGGAGAAACAGAAAGCCGCTCTCTCTTGGCGATTGCCAGGGACAGGGTGGGGTGGGGGGCAGAGGGGGCGCAGAGGAGAGGCAGGGAGAGAAGGGAGGGACTCGCAGCGGGCAGGAGGAAGCTTCCAGGGTGACTCATCCATCCCGATCTGGATGGCGGGGATGGATTTACGAGTGTGTGCAGGGCCAGAACCATCAGGCTGCACGCTTCCAAAACGGGCGTCCGGTGTGTCAACTACCTCAGTAAAGCTGCTTAAAAAATAAACAAGGCGAGTGGGGAAGTAGTCGGTGACCAGCAGGGCAGACAAAGCCACAAGCCACAAACGTGCAGAAAATCCTGCCCAAGTGTCCCACAAGACGGGAAGTTCGGGAACTGGCTGCCCAGGGGCGCGGGTCACCTGTCGCCACGTCCCCACTCCCTGGACAGATGCAGAGCCTCCCCACCCCACGCCCCGCTGTGGCTGTGCTCCCACTTCCCCCGACTGTTCGGGCGAGCGGGGCGGTCAGGCTTGTCCCCTCTGGGGCGCTCCCGGCTGGCGGGGAAGAGCGGGGAGGCTTCCCACCAGGGAGCACGCATGCTGGCATCCGTGCCACGGCTCCGCACAGCGCGGCCCCGAGACAGACTGGTCTGGTTCGCTAACCCTCACCTGAACAGACAGGGACTCCCCAGCGTTTAAGACCTTCCAGTGTGGACGAGCGTCAAAGGACAGAGAGAGCTGGGGACGGGGGAGGAATGGTGCCGTTGGCCAGAGAGCAGGTCTGCCGCAAGGAGCAGGTCCTCAGGCGAGGGGCTTCTTTATTGTCCACAGAGCCACACCGTGGACAGACAGGTGGCCCGGGCATCAGCAAGGGCAGCCATGGGTCCCCAGAGGCACAATGGCCTGTATGCCTGCGCCTCCACCGAGAGGCAGCTCAGACCCTGGATGTCACCCAGCGGGGACCCACACAGGCCGGTGCGACAGTGCTAGTCTCACGGAGGGGGTGCCACTGGCTGCGCCCCAGATGCGGTAGCCGGGCGCTCTGCTCCGGAAAGGCCCCGAGCTCCCGTCTCCCAGCCCCTGCCCAGAGCCAGGAGCCTCGAGGTCTCACCCACAGCCCCTGCCAGTGAGCCCTGCAGTCTTCTTCCGCAGAAGGACACTTGGGGGCAGTCATTCGACGTCGCACACGCTCTCCTCCGGGCGCTCCCTCTCGCCGCGAGATTGGAGCCGGTCCTGGGGGCTCCAGGACGCTCTGTCGCCAAGGAGCCTCCTCTGCACACGAGACCACACCTAGGCTGGCGCATGGTCCTGTGGTCGGCCGGGCTGCGTTCACTCGCAGCCCATCCCCGCGCAGGACTCAGAAATCACGTCCGTCCCCAGCGCCCGGTCCGTGGCAGGAAAGGACAAGGCCAGAGAGGCGCCCTTGTCAGGAGAGCTGGAGAAGGACGCACATGGCAGTAGCGTGAGGGCTTTAGGACCAAAGGCTAACAAGGAAACAATTTTCGGACAAAATGGCACAAAATGCTGCAGGCGGCCAGGGGGAGGGGGTTAATAAATGGGCAGAAGTGCGAAGGAAGCCGAGCGATGGGAGATGGGGCGGGCCGTGGCTCACGGCAGAACATCAGAACGGACTTTGCGAACAGGTGCCTGGCAGCAGCCGCCCATAAAGTCTCGGGGACTCCCAGCAGAGGGGGACGGCACGGAGCGGGGGCCCAGGGCATGGCTGTGGGCAAGACCCCGTGTCCGCTCCTTCCCACGTGACGCTGCCCTTCACGCCGGCCTGGCAGCTGCCCCGGAGGTCATCGGTCACGAGGGGACGCAACCCCACACGACTCCGGCCACACCCCTCTGGGGGCAGAGCCAGCTGGGTGACAGGGACACAGCCCGACTGAAGCCGGACAGGGGTTCCTTGCGAGAACGTTCTCAGATCCATGCCCAGTCGAGAGCCCGAGGGGAAGAAGGTGTGTGACTGTGCCCCGAGGCCACACACACACTCAGGGCAGCGGACACACATCCGCAGTCTCCAGAGCGTGGCTGAAACCGTCTTTCCCCGAGCGTCGGGTCCGGCTGGGTGACTCCTTAGGGAAGCAGCGTGTGCGGCGGGAGTGCGCGTGAGGCTGCTCCGGGTCCGGCGGGGGGAGTCTGAAAACAGAGCCGGCGAGCCAGTGCGCTCAGGGGCGCCGGAGGAGCCCGAGCGGCTCCCCACTTCCTGGCGCGTCTGCCGGGAGGTGCCTCGCTCTCCTGCTCAGGGGCAGCCCTTCCTTCCCTGGCCTCCCACAGGCCTCTGGTTTCCACACTTCTCCACGCTAACCCTGCAGGGACACGGAGAGCCACAGGACGGGCACCCTGCAGGCCCAGACAGAAGGGTCCTTCCCGGCACAGGGTGGTCCTGTGCCTGTCCCCGTGGGGCGTCATTGCTGACACACACACTCACATGGGCACACACTCACCCCGTTGTACACATATGTGTACCTGCACACGCTCCCGGGTTCATGCTCACACACACCTCACACGCGTGCTCAGACACACAATCTCCCATGTGCACACTCACACACTTACACGCACCCACGTATAGTCACACCTACACACTGACACACACCGGGCCCCAGGGAGACCACCCCAGCTGCCCACCACCTCCTGCCACGAAGCTGGCCGCCTGAGAGGGGCATGTACCAGTGACCCCGAGGCCCCCACCTCAGAGCCCTGTTTTCTGGTACTGCGCCGGCCCAGTGGCAGGTGGAGGGCAGGCAAGGGAGGCCATCGCCTTGGGAACAAAATGTAACAGCAAAGCCTCCGTCATCAGACAAATAATGTTAAATAATGTTAACAAACTATTAACAAATACTTTAATAGTGCAACACTGAAAAAACCGGAACGGATGCAAACGGCGCACGGTCATGCCAGACGGTCGCAGCGCCGTGCTGAGCAGCACCAGAGCCGGGAGCAAAAGCAGCGGCCGGTAAATCGCACCCTCCGCGCCCCACGGGCCGCCTGAGCAGGGAGAACACCGGGAAACCGCGCCCCCAAGGGACAAGACACACTCGGGAGCCGGCACTGGGAGGGGTCCAAAGGGGTGACTGCGGTACCCGACGGGGCCCGGGGAGAGGCCAGGGCACCCCAGGGGGCAGGGCTGGAACTGGGGTCAGCTGACACTGTTTTACCAAAGTCCGTTCTTGGCTGGGACGGTTGCCCGCCCCACCCCCCCTCCGGTGAGGGCTGCAGAGACGCTGACAGCGTCCCCCCGTGACCTCACGAGTTTTCTTCAAGCCTCAGAAGTTTCCAGACTTAAAAGTTAAAAATATCAATGAATGAGCTGACCTGTCAGAGAGAGAGAGACAGAGAGAGAAAGCACCAGCCTCCCTCTTGCCCCAGCCTGCGCTCAGTAGGGCCCATTTCCGGCCGCGGAACCGGCCGCAGGTGAGATGAGGTGGAGGTTAGGGTCTGGCCCGCGAGGCTGCTGGGGGCACCTGGAGGGGGTGGGCTCGGGGCAGAGGGAGGCCCAGGGGCGGGGGCGGTCAGTGATGGCCCTGGACGCCCAGTTGCAGGGGTGGGGTCGGAGAGCTTGCTCGGGACGAGGACGTGTGATGAGGGCCACCGGCACCGGCTCAGTCGAACGATGGGCTGAGGGGCACGGGACGCGGGCCGTGTTTGCTGAGGCGGGCTGGTTTCCCGGGAACCGCAGACTGGCGGTGATGCCCTCTTGCTCTGCCCGCCAGCCTGCGGGGACCGGGTTTGACTTCGAGGGGTTGCGTACGCACAGATGCAACTGGCCGGCCTGGGCTCGAGGGTCTGGGCAGCGATTGTGCTGGGACCCGCCAGCACTTGCTCCCTGGCCCCTGCCCCCTGCGCTGGGGGAACTTAGCACGAGGCTCCTCGTGGCTGAGGTGGGGGGTGCGGGGACGCGGATACTCCAGGGGGACCCTGCCTCCATCACTGCCAACAAGGGAGTGACGGGCGGTCGGCAGGCTGGACCCCAGGAACTGCCCACGGCGCGTTCCAGGCCTCTCCTGGTCCTGAGGACACACCCACAGCCGAGAAACCACCCGCACGCCGTGACGCGGGGCAGGCAGCCATGGTGCAGCGCTCCCGCTCGGGAGACGTGGGCTGTGCGGGCCTGGGCAGCTGGAGCCTCCCCAGGGCGCTGCAGCGCGGGAGCCGGGGTCAGCTGCTGCATGGCCGGCCCGAGACGGCGGAAACGGGGTTGGAGGCCCCCATCATCCATCAGGTGGGAGATCGGGGCCCCGGGTCCGCACCCACCTCGGACAGTCAAGTCATGGCAGGGTGGTGTGCGGCAAGGATGGCCTCTCCCAGGGCCCCGTGGACATGTGTTCATGCTGGTGTGAACGCGTGTGGGTGTGTGTTCGCTAGTGTGCGGCGGTGTGAGCATGTGTGCGTCTGTGAGCGTGGGAACGCACGTGAGGGCGTGTGTGTGTGTGTGTGTGTGTGTGTGAGTCCCCCTCCTCCCTCCCTGCTCCCTTCCCTCCCCTCCTGCCTCCCCGCCTCACCCCTTCTCCTGACCTCCTCTCACCAACACGGCTCTGCACAAGTCACCCGAATGTGCCTATGAACAAACCCAAGAGGGGAGCGATGGTTAGTGCCCTCCAGTCCTCGCAACACCCCCATGGCGCTGGCGTCCCTTCCCGTGCACTGTGGACAATGACAACAAACAGCAGCGGCTGAGGCCGGGGATTAGACTCTCCCCTGACCACGAGGTCCTTGCTCCTGCCACCACAGAGCCCTGGGGTGACTCTCAGGGCCATGCTCCTGGGAAAACACTGTCTGGCCTTCCCAGGGAAAAGGGACATGTGGCACAGGGCGTCGGCCACATGGACCAAGTGGCCCGTGTCTCTCCAGAGAGCGGCCTGTGGGGCTGGGGCCTCGGTCTCAGGGTGTCCAAGGGCCTGTGGGATCGGGATTTTCTCAGTCTGCCCCAAGGACCCTCCTGCCATTCCCTCTTCTGCGTGGGGCGCCTGGGATTCCCAGTTTGCTTTTCTGGGCGAACAGCTTCCTCGCCGGTTCGTGACCTCTCGGCTCCCCGTGAGCTGCGCAGACAGGCCCAGCCAGGACTCCGGGGGCAGCCTCCAGCAACACCCATGGTCATGGGACGAACGCCCCTCGTTCCAGTTCCCATCCCAAACCCGTGGTCCCTGCTGGGGCGGGATCCAGCCCACCCACCCGAGGGACGGCCGGGGCGGGGGGTCAGCGCACAGGCAAGAGCAGGTGCGTGGACACGGCAAAGAGGGACGTAGCCACTGCCCGTGGGGTGCGCCCCCAAGCACTGCCCCGTCCGCAAGCACGTTTCGGCGGGTTTCTGACCTCCGGGCAGGGAGTCCTGAGCGGAATCGCGAACGGATTTGAAACGTCAGAAGCTGCAGGTAGCCCCTGCCACTTAGCACAGTGGCTTGGGACATACTAGAAATCCATGCTCCGCACGTTTTTTCTTTTTAATGAAAATCGCCACATAACCTAGTTGGAAACGTCTCCATCCCAGAGGACTCTTTCCCTCTGACGCCTGTAAGTGCTCGGTACAGTCACAAAGCGGAGGCGACCTTCAGTGTGAGAGGAGTGTGGGGCCCACGGGGCACGAGGACAGCCCGAGGCAGGAGGAGGGAGTGTCTGTGTGTTCCGCCGCACCCAGATGTCGCCTCAAAGGGCAATATTATAAAAGGTCTCACTCACCCCCGCAGGAACAACAAACCTGGAGTCTCGGTGAGCGGCTGCACATCACCGGGCGTGAGCGTGGAAGGTCGCCTCTCTGTGGGGGCTCCTTGGGACGGGCCCTGTCCCGCACCCAACACCTTGGTCCTCACCGCCACAGTCAGCCCTCCAGAGGCTCGTCACCCGCCCCCCCACGCGAGGGTTTGTGCCCAGCACCAGCCACAGGGGCATCCCGCGCACTGCCCGCCCCGACACGGTGCTCACTGACCCCCACACCCCGTGGGCTGGAGGAGTCTTCAGAAGAAACGAACCGAGTAGGTTTCCTTCGTTTCCAAGTCCAAGTGGAACGCCTCCTGGGAAGGAAACACCACACCGGCCTTCATTTCTCTTTCTTCAACCAGACCTCAATTTCAGTTCGAGCCCCTTTAAAAACTTCACCCAAGTCCCTCGTGCATATCAGCGATTGTTAACTGTCTCGCTGAGCGGAGCACGTCGTCCTGCCGCCAGAGAACATCAGCAGCTTGTCACAAACCAGACACACAGACTCACAGCCCGAGCACGTCCCTCTCCCCGGCGGGCCGTCAGGAGACGGGGCAACGGCGGGTTTCTGGCAGTGCCCGGGGTCCGCCCCGCGGCACAAGTCCGCCCGCCTTCTGTTCCCACCTTGGGAGGAAGAGCGAGTGCGTGTGTTTCCAGTGTCCCTGTGCGGTGTCTCTCCAAGCGACCTCTAACCGCCCGCCCCTCTTCCCCTCACACCTTTCCAGCACGAGGGGTCCCTGGTGTGACAAACTGGCCCTAGGACCATGCAAGTCTAGGTCGGAGCCGTGACACCTCTTCCTGGCTAGAGCCGTACCCCTCCGAGCCACGGGCTCCCGTCTCTACGCAGAAGCAGTGATAACCCGCCAGTTCCTGAACGCCAGGGGCATTCCTCACCCGCCTGGGGACACACTGGCTGCGCACAGTTACGCAGAGAAACGAACTCCAGGGGAAGTAACGGAGGCCAGGGAGGGAGCGGGTCAGGAGGGGGATTCGCGGTCCGGTGCTAGGAAGGAACTTTGCACAGGTGCGGTAGACCCACGGCCAAATGGATTTTCACAAGAGGTGACAGGTTACCTCTCCCGGAGGTGTTAAGGTCGAGTCCTGATGGGCACCTGCTGGGGGATTTGTAGGGAGAACCCGCAGAACAGGCAAAGGGTTCATCCGAATGACCTTCTTAGAATGGTACCCAAGGCATCCCAATGCCCTCGCCCCGAGAGGCCCTCTCTCCTGTCCTTTTGGGGTGAGTGTTTTCAAGTTAGGTAATGGTGCACAACTCTGCGACTGTATGAAAAACCACCGATTCATACGCATCCGAAGAGTAAATTTGGCGGTACGTTAATCACAGCTCAAGAAAACTCTGAAATGTTTTTAAAACGTCAAAGGGAATATTTATTTTGAGGGAGATGAAGTTTCGAAGATAGTGTTTGTGGTCTTAGATTTTGTTTTAAAATGATAATAAGGGGTGACAAAGATTTCTCTCTTTACTGATGATTTTATCTCACACTATATTTGAAAAATGTTCAAAAGGGGTTCTTTTTTATAAATTATTACTTTGAAATACTTGAAGCATACAGAAAATGACAGAAAATAACAAAAAAAAAAATCCATGGATCACCTTCCTAACTTTGTAGGATCCCAATATTTTATCATATCTCAGGTGGGTCTTTTATTACATAAGAAATAAAATTTTACATCATAGCTAAAACCCCTGAATACCAGGTCCCCAATCACATCCCTGCTACTCTTTCCCCCAGAGTAACTGCTGTCCTAATTGTGGAGCTTGTAAGTCCCACACATATTTTTATGTTTGTCCTCTTTATTGTGTATCCACGAACAATGTACAGCATGTTCTGGCTTTATAAAATTATTTATAAATGTTATCACGTTGTAAATACCCCCTGGAAATCATTTGCTTTAGTCAACATTATTATGTTTTTGAGATTTATCGATGTTAATTCATTCATTTTACTAAATAGAAAAGCACACAATCTACATTATATGGTTTTTACCGAAGTTTATTGATCCATTCCTCTGGATATGTACATTAAAACCACTGACGTGTTTACTATCAGGAATCGCACTGCCACCAGGACTCCTTGGGCTTCTGTATGAGCTTCTCTGAGGAGTCACCAGCAGCAGAACTGCCAGACCACAAGGGATGCACATCTTCTAGATGCCGCCATGCTTCCCTTCACCAAAGTCCGCTCCTTGTACTCCTCCATCAAAGAGTTCCCGCCCCCACACCCACCTTCAAAGAGTGCTACCGGCTGTTACTCTCCGATGCCTGCTGCTATGACTTTCAGCTTCTGATTACTAGTGAGATTGTGCATATTTTCATGTTTGTTGGTCTTCGAGGATATGTCACATGTGGGTTGCCTGTCTGTATCTTTTGTCCGTTATTCCGTTGATTGTTTGCTTATTCTCAGAAACTGAAAGAGTTCTTTATATATACTGCATACTAATCCTTGTCTGCTGCGTGTTTGCAAACAGACAATCTCCTAGACTGCAAACTGGTGTTCACTCCACCACACTGCCTTCTATGCTTTTTTCTAACTTTAATGTAGCCCAAGGGATTGAGGTTCTGTTTTATGGTTTTGCCTTTTGTCTTTTGAGAAATCCATGACAATTTTAAGATCATAAATACCTCCTGTGTATACCATCAAAAATTTTTTGTAACTTCGCTTTTCACATTTAGGTCTTTAATCAACCTGGAGTTATGTCTGACTGTGGCGTGAGATGGAGATTTAATTTTATGTCTTCTGACACTTGTGCCCGCTGCATTGATTGAACTCTTCATCATGTCGCTGATCTACACAGCCGCCGCCCTCATATACAAATCCCACTCAGAAGCAGGGCTCTGCTTCCGAGCTTCCTCTGTTTCCTCTGATCTATTTGTTATTATAGCTTTATAAAAAAATCTAATAAGCAAATTCTCCCACCGTTATTCCTTCTGCTCATATTATGCTACTTCTTCTTCCAGGTCAGTTTTTGGTCAGCTTGTTAAATTTCCCCAAAATATTTGTTGGACATCAATAATTCTTGCGTTGGGGCGCCTGGGTGGATCAGTGGGTTAAAGCCTTTGTCTTCAGCTCGGGCCATGGTCTCAGGGTCCTGGGATGGAGCCCCACATCGGGCTCTCTGCTCAGCAGGGAACCTGTTTCCCCCTCTCCCTCTGCCTGCCTCTCTGCCTACTTGTGACCTCTCTCTCTGTCAAATAAATAAATAAAACCTTTTTTAAAAAATTCTTGGGTTAATTGGGGAAAATGGGCATCTTTATGCTGTTGAGTTTTCCCATCCATCAAGATCTTATATTAGTCTATTTCTTTTACGTACTTCAGTGACACCTTGAAGTGTCCTCCATAAAGACCTTTAACAACTTTTGTTAGATTTCTGCATAGTTACTACATATTTTGGGGGCTTCTATAAATGGCCTATTTCTTAAATTGCATTGTTATGAATGACACATTGATTTTACACACCTATCCTGTGTCCAGAAAAACAGCTAAACACTCTCCCTGATTTTTTTGTTTTTTATCTGTAGATTCCCCTCGATTTTTTTATGCACACCATCTTCTCATCTCTAGGAAATTTCAGCTTTCCTTGACTCATGGGAATGCTGGCATTTGTCATTTTCTGCCAATATTTTATGATAATAGGTAACTCAAGTAAAATACTGGGTAAAGAGTGACGACTGGCATTCTCAGCTTGTCTCAGACCTCAAACATACTCATGCTGAGGTTTCCCTGGTGGAACCTGCTTGCTATATGTATTTTGTAGTGATTTTTTTGTCTATGAAGTTAAGAGACTTCTTTCGATTCCCAATTTCCTATGATGGTGTGCTGTGAATGTACGTAGAATTTTAAACTGTTATTGTGGTGAATTATGCAAATAGCTTTTCAAATGTAATCTTACATTCCTTTAAAAGGCCAGAATCATCAGGATCAATTCGTTTTCCTGTATTGCTGAACTCCGTCGGCTAATCTCCATCAGGATTTTCACGCCCGCCAACAGATCTCCTTTTCATGTTGTCCTTGTCTGCTTTGGCAGAAAAAAAATAAACTCACCTCAGAACATGAGTCAGAGATCAGCGCCTTCCTATTCTCTGGAACATTCTGTGCAACTCTGGGATACCTGTTGCGCGACCGTTGGGCAGAGTCCTCCTGTAAAGCCGCCTGGTCCTGGCATCTTGTGTAGAGGACGAGGCGGTGTAGACTTCCAAACCTCCGGCCACGTCTCTTGATGGTTATAGGTCTACTCACATTCTTTGCTTTTGAATGTTGCTGAATTGCATTTTTAGAGATAATTTTCCAGAGAGGTTTTTGTTTCGTCTTGTTTGTTTTTTCCTAGTATACTCTTATTTTCATCTCTATCTGTAATGACCTGCCTTCTTTCATTCCTAGTGTTGCAGATTTATGTCTTCTGGCTGTTTTTCTTCTCCCTCTGTGGGGGGACGTGATCCGTGCCCGCTCGCAGCAGGCGGGCTGGGCTCCTACCTCGCCAGGCCCCGGGACTGGCTCAGGCTCAGGGCCTTGAGCAGAAATGATCTCTTCACATGCCCTAAGCCCAGAAGGGCATGAGAGCTCCCCACACGCTCTGGGCTCCCCCAAAGAAAGCTTTGGAGGAGTTGGATTCACAGCCTGCACCACAGCATGCTATGTGGGGCCGAGCTCCCGCGGCTGGACTTGGAAGTGACCAGAGATGGCCCTCTGCTGGGTTAAGCCACTGAGATTCACGGTTGTTTATTATCGGCTCGAGCCCAGACGGTCCTGACAAATACTCAAAGATTTATACCCAGTGAGAGTCACAGGAGCATTACTGACAATAGCATAATTTTAACAACAGCATTAAATGTCGGAAAACGGGAGCTGGACAAATAAATTAGGCTAAGGGTATCATCCCGGAATACATACTTTACAACAAATACGACTTACGTGTTGAAGACCTCTAGAAGCACAGCGAGTGTTCTCACAATAAACTGTTGAGAGAGAAAGGCAGAATAACAAAGAATTCACACAGCATAATCACGTTTTTATTTGAAACTGTTGCTATTAACTCAGGGAAAAATAAATCGGCCCCACAGCGCTAGCCGTGGGGGCGGCCGTAAAAGACACAGGATTAAGGACCCACAGATGGCCGTCCGGGAGTTTGTAAGACAGATTAAAGAGGAGCAGGACGACGTTATTTCGCAGACACGGCAAAGGTAAGTGGGGGCTGGCGTCTGAGGCCTCAAGAGCAGGGAGTGGAATGAGTCGCGGCGGGTCAAGGGGAGGGTTCCATCCAGCACGCTGACCGGTACTCGCAAAATCATTTTATGGGCCCAATGCCACGTCATGCCTTATCCCCGATTTTTGCGGACAGTCACCGGAATCTCGGGCCCCACGCTGGTTGGTCATGGTCAGGGCGAGGAAGAGGGGCCAGGGGCCTCTTTGCGCCCGCAGGTCTGACCAGAAGTCAGGCCGCGGCGTAAGAACTGGGCGTGCGGCGAACCAGTGCGGACGGCCTGGTCTTGTCCTCCCGGAGGTCTGAAAACCATCGTACACTTGGACTGTCCAGGAACACGATGGGCTTAGGAAGGGCGCTGGCTGGCGGAAACAGCAGAACGCCCTGAAATCGGCAGGGCCCACTGCAGGGCGGGCAGGAGCCCTGTGTTTCCAGACACGGCCATCGGGCCCATCAGAGAAGGCTCGAGTGTCTCAACAAGGAGTTAGGAGTTTCAGCCGTCCCAACTGGTTCCCTTGCTGGGGACGTCCCTTGGGCTACGGATGTCCCTCGCATCGTTGGGGGTTTTCGCAGAGGTGACACAGAGGAAGTACGCTTCTTAGCACAGCTGGAGTGACTCCTACAGAGATGCTCATCGCGCCTTCCCGGAGCCCACGGCTGCTGCCCTGGGACGCCCCGGCCCGAGGGACACCGACGGCACCCGGGTCACTGCTCTTCTCTCCCCTCGCTGGACTGACAGCGGATACACTCGCTGTCGGTGCAGAGGGACTTCTCGACGCAATGGTAACGTTGCTTTAGAGGACACGCTCCACGCGTGTCTGACGGGAGTGAGCACAAGGAATTAACAAAGGCGCCAAATTGGGTGGATTGTTAGCAGGCTCAGGGGGGCGCGAATTAATAATTCGGAGTATCTGCCGTGAGTTACTCATTGGGTCGGTTTTTATTTAATGCTTACTATGTCCCAGGCATTGCTCTGGCTCCTGGGGACAAGTGAGAGTCCTGCAGCCATAAAGTTGTCTGCCGTTGAGCAGACGTACAGACATTCACGACGGATGAGCATGAAGCGAGTGGGAGAAAGGAAGGGCTGGTCAGAGACGCAATCTGGAGCCTCCCGGGCAAGCAAGAGCTACGGATACTCAGGAAGTCCTCCTAGGCTGTGGCCTGGAGCAGAGTCTGTCTCTGGCTTCTGGGATGAGCTGATGGGTTGCAAACAGGTTCCTGGAAAAAGGGGGGTAAGCACTGAATTGTCCCCGGGATGGGGAACCTTCCAGAGCCTTACAACAGAATCTCAGATTTCCTGCACCGTGGAGGGTCTTGCGGAAGCCTGGATCAGTCTGGCTCAACCTGAGGTTTGTTGAGCCAGACTTCCAAGTCTTCCAAGAGCAATTTAGAGGTTGGTCCCATCAAGTGTGTCCACGAGGTCCTTCGGGACAGAGCCGTATGTGCGAAAGAGTCCTCGGGAGTCACGCTTGTGAGATGAAGGGGAGAGGGAGATGGGGCGGGGGGAGCCCCCGGCTGCAGGGGTGTCTGGGGAAGGCCCCTCAGCAGCAGGCAGGAAGCACCCCACAAAGACAGACGCAGAGAGCTGTGCATATTGGGCGCAAAGGCCAGACCCCGCTGCCCCGTCGTCTCCTGCTGTTGCTTCAGGCCCGAGGAGAACACGGCCTCAGCCTGAACGCTGCAGCTCGAGGTTGTGCGCTGACTGCACCCCTCATCCTCCCTGAAAGGACAGCCACGCCGCAGGCTTCCGTGGCTGCACACAGGGCCGCGTGGCTTGTTAGCAGAGAGAACAGCCCGTCACGGGCAAAGCCGGGGAAGAGTTAATTCGGGAAGAAAAAGCTCAACTAAATAATTTACTCTATGGTCCTTTGGGAGACAGTTCTCCGGAGTTTCTGGCGGCTTGGCAAGAACCAGGAGAGAGAAGCCGACTGGCCTTTGCCACAGACCTTCTGTGCAAAGATTAGTGGACGAGAGGAAAGGTGTGCCCCTCTGGACCCCACAGCGGGCATGCTGACTGCTCCAGACCATAAAGATAAGGTCTCCCTGCGGAACGAAAGGCAGGTGCGTGTACAGAAAAGCCAAGTTCCCTAAGCGTGGGCTGCTGCTTCTGCAATGAACCCCCGCCCCCGGCTGTGCGCAGATACCGCCTGACCCTGGGGATCCGGGGAACTGGGAATTCCAGCTGCGGCTCAGGGCGCCAGCATGAAAATGCCGATCCTCTGGCTGCTGTTCGCTGGGGTAGCAAACTGTCCTTTGTCTCTGACCTGGGAGTCTCCTGTCTTCCGCCAAGGAGAGGAAACGGAGCGGGTTGACTTGTTGCTTTGCAGGAAGAGCAAAGCTTGGACCCTTTGCGTTTCTTGTCACGGTGGACGTACTGGGAGAGAAACCATCACATCCGGGGAGGAATGTGAAGGCCGAGAGCTTCGGCGGGCTTCTCAGGAAGGCAGCCAGGACGCAGAAGGCACGGTTCCAGGGAGGGGAGGCAGCCTGTGGGACCCCTGGCCACCGTCCGGCTTGCTTCAAAGGTCCTGTTTCTCAGGGAAGATTGAGGGAAATGAGTCTTTGGAGAGCAATGGCCACGCTGGCTATAAATAACCAATATTTGTTTTAAATAATCACCGTGAAAGGCTGTCACAGGACCGCATTTCTGGAGTTATTTATAGGCTTCATACGACAGCCTAAGGAGCTGGGTCACATTTTGACGCTGCAAAGCTTTTGGTCATAGTTTATCATAAGGTCACCACTTCCCCGGAGGGAGCCGCCACCGCAGGAGCCTCGGAGGGCGGGTGGGACTCAGCAGGCACTTCGGGGTCAAGCTCAAGGCCCTGGCCCGGCCCGGGGCTGTCTTGAACAGTTTCAGTGTCTGCAGGTGCCCGCGATCTCCCCAACGCCGGGTGTGGGGAGCCTCAGAGTTCAGCGCCACAAACCCTCAAAGCATGGCCTCGGCTGGTCTGGGGACACCTGCACACTTGGGCTTTATGCACTAGTGTGCCAAGAAGTCCACTACAGGGTCCCAGCGAGGGAGACCGGTCTCTCTCCGCCCAGAGGCACGCAGCTCCTTGCCGCTCCTCCCTCGGCTGCTGGGGACAGAGCTCCGCGGCACTCAGCTGCCCAGCATGCACTTCCCTGTGTTCTCCCCAGCTCGCCCTTCTGTGCCCTAAAATGGGCAGGAGGGCGGGTGGAGTTGGGTCTGGGTTTGAAAGATTTCTTCTCGTGGGCGTGAGGGAGGGACGACCCTCAGGAGAGAACCAAGTCTGGGAATCTCCGTGGCCGGTGCCTGGCCAGCAACGACAGGGAAGTGACAATGTTTGCCCAAATCTTCCCAGTTTACGCGTTCTCCCAGTCTGATTCGTAAATAGACGCCATATATGGAATATAGTTGTAATTGTTATCTTTTAGGTAATTGAAGTTGTGCACGCGGGTCCTCTTAGGCGGTCTGTCCGCCGGCACCCTCTCACCAACTAGCACACCATCGAGTCAGGACACTGACATTAACGCAGCCCGTTCATGGCCCTCGGGCCGCCTCGTTTTCGATGCACCCCGCGTGCGTGTTTCGCTCTGCACGATGCTATCAGACGCGCACAGGTCAAGGTCCTCAGCATTTCCACATCCCTGGGGGCCTCCTGTGGAGCTTTTATGACCTCATCCGCAGTCCCCTCCCTCCAGTAACTTAGTAACTTTCATTTTAAACGTAAATTGTACCGGAGCACAGGCGCTCTGGGAACGACGAGGCCGTTTCTCACACAACGAAACGCGCAAGTTCCACACAGCCCGGAAGCCCGGCCGGGAGCGCGCATCCCAGACACAGAAGACTCACGTCCGCACGCGGACTTGCCCGTGGGTGGGCCAGAGGCTCCATTTGTCCGAGTCAAACACGGGAACAACCCGGGGGTCCCTCAGCGGGTGAGCAGCTCCACAGGCCGGGGAGTCCTGCGGAAGGAACGATTCATTAGTACATAAACCAGCTGGCGTGACCCTCCAGGGAATGATTCTGAGTGGAGAAGTAGCTGTCCCCGTGGGCACGCACCATGGGGCTCCGTGTCGGGGCTCTCCACAGGGACAGGGCGCGACACGCACCTGTTTCCCACCTGTTCTCAGCGTGGCCCCGGGACGGGCTGTGCCTCTGCACAGGGACCAACCGGCAGCCCTGAAGTGAAGGCGGGTCCACGGCAGCACACGATCGGTCCCCTCCCTCGGCCCCGTCCTCCCATTCGGGAAGTGTGTGCTCGGCACCCAACAAGGGCAGACACAGGGACAGCGCGAGATGCAACCAAGGCACTACGTCATGCGATTAACCCAGATGAATCGCGGTCCTGCTCGGAGTATGCTTCCTGGAACCCCCTCCCGTGGAACCCTCTTCCCATGGAGCCCCAGCCCGCGGAGCCCTCCTCCTGCCGTGGAACCCCAGCCCGTGCTACAGAGTTGGCCCCAGGGGTTCTCACACGGCAGACAAGCGGCGCTCGGGCAGCAGACAGGAGGGGCCAGACGCATCAGCCGCCCAGCAGGACCGCATGGGTGTCCACAGTCCTCCCTTCCCCGAGACCCTCAGCCAGCAAAGCCCACCCAGTCCCCCTCCCTCACACCTCACCCGGCCCTTGAGGAATAAGAGAAACTCTTCCGTCTGATTAGTGCTTACAGTGTCTGTTCCTGAGGGGAGTCAACAGGGACAGGTTCCAGCAACGTCCACCTCCCTGGGGAGTGGGGGGAGGGGAGCGGGGGCTGACGCGCCGCTGAGAGCCATTCCGAGTTCTCTGATTTCCCGTTGGCAGGTGTTCGGACAGAACTTGCTGCTAAAACGTGCGAACGTGGGGACAGACAGGCTGGCGCACTGTGCTCAGAAACCTTCCCTACGGCCCTGGCGCCGTGACGTCCAGGGGACTCTGGGCCGGGCCGCACGGAAGCCGCTTTGTCGCGGAGTCCGGCCGGCTGGACGCAGGCGAGCAGCCGCTGTGGAGGGAGGAGAGCCGTGCACGGAGATGCCTGGCGGCAGGGGACCCCACCTCCCCCACCCTGCCTCCTTGCCCTGGACCACGCGAGCACGGCCGGTCTGGAGCCTCTGACCGGGACCCCAGCGCGGGAGGCTCCTACCACACACTGGAAAGAAGTTCGAAGGAAATGCGGAGATAAAGCCCCGTTTCCAGCCCGGAGAATCCGCCACGGCGCAGAGGGCGGTTTAGCATGGTGACACCATGCTCTCGACACCAGGGACAGGGACGGGGCTGAGCGGCCGACTGCAGAGAGGACCCGGGTCCTCAGGGAGGAAGACTCGGCAGGGCCTAGCTCCACCGGCCCCGGAAAGCCACCGCGATGCTCCAGCCCTATTTTTAGAACTCAGCATTTAAAAGGTCAAGAGCCCTCCGCAGTGTTCATCTTTCGCTCCGGGGCGGCTGCTCTGGTTGCGGTGGCAGGCCTCCCGCGCTCCCCGCCCCCATCCCAGACACGCTTCCTCTTCCCCCGAAATGCCAAGGAAGCGTGACATTCACCACGCTCGGGGTTTGGCTGCTCTGGAAAGCACATGCACGCGACCTGACCCCGTCCCCCAGGATGTGCCCCTCCACCTTCTCAGAGATGCCCTCCGCCCACACCATCACCGGCCCCTCTAGGCCGCTCACTCCAAGAGCGAGAAGACACGGCAAGGTACGGCCGTCTCCGGAAAGGCAGGAGCGCGGGCTGGGACACTCAGCAGGCCACACTGCACAATCGCCATCCAGGACAGCGCGGGGCACTGACGGAGTCAGAATCCTCTGGCCCGTCGGCCACACGTTCATGCTCACTTTCCAAAGTAGCGGGTCGGTAGATGATACCTAAAACCCCGGAGTCAAGAAAGAGCAGTATCCAAAATATGCAGGAATATGGAGGTTGTTAAACTCAGACGCTAATGGGGACCAGCCTTGAGGCAGACACACCCTCGGAAGCCCTGAGCAGACAGAACCGGTGTAGTCACACAAACAGAGCTTCATTTAGCTGATTTTGCAAGACTCACTGGACACGGGTCATCCCTGGCTTGTGCCTCTGGAAATCACAAGCGAAACCTGAACTGCTTCCCAAGGCTGATATGGCGTAACCAGTGACCAGTTCCATAGAACTTGAGAACATTCTAGCATCATGACCATCCCTGGGAAGAATACACAGTCACGACTTCTCTCCATTTGGGCTGCTTTCTGGCCATACCTCTGCCCTCACTCCATGCTCTGGTTTGAGGGCTCCTGGTTTTCAAACTGCCTTTTCGGGTGTGCACAACGAGCTTTTACTAACTGCTACCGCGGCGAGTCACTGGTTTGACTTCCGTGATTTCCGAATTTTCAACAGGGGTCAGTAGACAGTAGGGACAGTGGAAAGAACTGCGAGAGGGTTGGCTCCGGGGAGGGAGACTCAGGGATTGGGATGAGATAGGAAAGGGCTTTTGAACCTGGTGACTCTCCTAAACTCAATGAGCTTAATGAAGACATGAGTCAGGGCAGTAGGAGAGAGCCCGGGGCACGGACCTGTGGAGGGAGCCAGGGAGCGAAAGCGCAGGCGGACGGAAAGGGCCAAGGAAGTTGCATGTGGACCATATGCACCTGTTACAAATTTGTCCTGTCCCGAAAGGTTTTCATCTCATCAGTTTAGAACAGTGGTTCCCAGACGGAGAGGGGAGACATGGGGTCCCAGGGCTTGCCGAAGGCATTCTGAGAAGCCAGGCGAGCTATGGGCTCTGAGCCAGCTTGGTGGTCACGGTAGGAAATGACGGGTTACATTCGCCATTTCCAGATGCCCATCCGGACCTTAAAGTCTGCCCCAAGCCAAGAATGCGGTGGCTGCCAACCACAGGGAGGGGAGGATTCCATACCGTTTTGGAAAATAATATTTCATTTCTACTAAGGACTCTTCAGATCTACAAACATGCAAGTTAGCCATTTAATGCTAATACTTTCTTATAAACTGAGATGCTGTCGTCTGTAATAATGTCATTCCTGTTAAGCTTTGACCGTCATCGGCCGCGGACCCTTATTCAGCTCGTAGTTTGTTTTTTTTTAAAGATTTTATTTATTTATTTGACAGACAGAGATCACAAGGAGGCAGAGAGGCAGGCAGAGAGAGAGGGGGAAGCAGGCTCCCCGCTGAGCAGAGAGCCCGATGCGGGGCTCGATCCCAGGACCCTGAGATCATGACCTGAGCTGAAGGCAGAGGCCTTAACCCACTGAGCCACCAAGGTGCCCTGTAGTTTTGTTTTTAATACATACTTAGTTCTGGAGTGGCTTCATCTTTACAAAAGAGTCACAAAGGCAGTGTACCCCTCCCCGGCCTTCCCCCACTGGCATCGTCTCACGTAACCACAGGGCACCTGTCAACACTGACAGGGCAACATTACTACGAACTAAACGCCAGCCCCTACTCTGAGTTCACCAGTCTTTCTACTACTGTTCTTTTCTGCTCCAGGATCCCCACACTGCATTTGTCATCCTGCTTTTTTTTTTTTTTAAGTTTTCATCACAAAGCATGAAATACTTGGCTCCATCTTCAATCTTAGCAAGACCTAGTAAACCAGTCGTGTGGCAAAAGTAAGGCAAGAGGTAAAGTGGACGTTCTTTATATATCGGAAAATAAATGTTACCCATGAGGTTCTGTCTGTACCTTCTTCTCCAAGACCCTGTGGCAGTGGGAAGAAGCCATCTGTTGCCTCTCCTTTGTCTAAGCTTCAACTGTTGGGGTCCTCCAGAGAAGCAGAACCACAGGGTGTGTGCACAAGGGGAGGGAGGTTTTGGATAGACAGGCTCATGCAATTCCAGAGGCTGCCAAATCTGGAGGGTGGCCAGCAGGCAGAGACCTATGGGGGATGTGATGTTGCAGTCCGAGTCCTGAGGCCATCTGCTGGTGGGCTTCCCTCTTCCTTTGAGGAGTTCAGTTTCTTGTTCAATCCGGTCCTTCAACGAATTAGATGAGGCCCACCACTTCAAAGAGGGCAATCTGCTTTCCTCCAAGTCCACCATTTTCAATGTTAACCTCCTCCCAAAACATTCAGAAGAATGTTGGACTGCCGGTCTTGGCACTGTGGCCCACGCAGTTTGACACATAAAATTAACACATGTCACAAACTCTTCTTCTCTTTTTCCACCGTGGCGTCCCACAAAAGACTTCAGAAAGGTGGGAGGAAAGCAAACACTGGCCTGCAAGAACGGCCGATGAAAACGCTCTGGTGTGCACTGGAATAAAGGGGGGGATGTGAAAGTGAGATTCTGTCATGTCACGAAAGAGGCACAAGACGTGGCTCTGGTTCTGACCCTGGGGCACCCGACATGCACAAAGGGCTTTCCTGGAAAGGCTGGTCCATCTCCAAAGTCAAGAACAGTGAACCAAAAAGCAGCCACCATCCCATCTCAGATCCCTGGTGATCCTGGGTATCAGGAAGAAATGCAAGGGCAACCTGGCTGTGTGGGTCAAACCACAGGCTCTGCTGGAAGCAACCCGCAAGGCCCACTGGCTACCACCTGCTGAAGCAGGGAGAGTGCGCACGGAGGCATGGGGGGACACGTCCGACGCCGCCTGCATGCAGAGACGTCCTCCAGACTCCAGTGGAGGAAGGGACAGCAGCACAGGTGAGCACAGGGTGCCGCACCCCGACTCTGCGCCGGTGCTCTTAGAGCGTCCTGGACCTTGATTTCTAGACCCGGAAGGAAATCGAGGCTCCTGCCAAAGGAGCTCTTAACTTGCCTTTATTTCCAGTAAATTCCACCCCAAACCAGAGGTTACCCTTTGGACTTTGAGATACAGACACTCAGGAGGCGTAAAGGAGGAACACTGCAGGTAGAAAATCTGTAGACGCCACATCCTCCAGCACGTAGGGCGGATCCTACGGAAGATTTAGGTTCCCTGATAGACACGTCCTCTCAGGTGGGCAAATGCAGATTTTTCAAATACGCCACAGAGCGCTTGAGGTCAGGCATGACTCACACGTGGATCCACGGGACTGGAGAGAGGTCGCCGCACTGCCCACCTCCACGGGCTGCTGACCACAAGTGTGAGGCAAGTGATGTCTGGGAAGGCCCTGCCCCACGAGGCCTGGCACCACGTCAGAGCCTGGTCGTGCCCGGGTCCCTTCCGGTTGCTCATTCAGTGCCCCCCAGGGACACGCCGAGCGGCATGGCGGGGCCCCGAGGCGAGGACCTGCCCGTGAAGCCCTTCTCTGCGGTGCTGCGGGGCGGGTCCACAGCATCGCTCACAGGTCGGCACGGCGCAGACGAGCCCAGTGTGAGTGACGGACTTGAGTCAATGCCGGTGCGTCGGCGCCGGCTTATTAATTCCAACAGATCGGACACGAGCGCGGCGCGTTGGTGACAGAAGGCCCTGGGCCTGCGGGACCCGATCAACTACCTGCTCCGCTATTCCCTCAACCTGTTCTTAGAAGGTTTTATTCATTGATCTGAGGGAGAGAGAGGGAGAGAGGGAGAGAGAGCAAGAGAGGGGAGAAGGTCAGAGGGAGAAGCAGACTCCCTGTGCAGCTGGACACCCGACGCAGGACTCGATCCCGGGACCCCGGGATCATGACCTGAGCCGAAGGCAGTCACTCAGCCGACTGAGCCACCCAGGCGCCCCTTACTCTATAAATCTAAAACCCTACTGAGAAGACCGTCAGAATCTGCCGACGGCAAGAAGGTTGGGGGAGCGGGACACGTACAGACCAACAGAACCCGTATGCACGGGAAGTTTCCGGGGAGGTTTCTGTGTGGCTGAGGGCAGCGCTGGGAAAGAATTATCTACCTTTTCATGCCCTTTGACCTGTGTATCGCGTGTATTACCTACTCAACAGTAAATAGAATGCAAAATCCGGTAACACGAGAATAAAGCCGCTGAAATAAAACTAGTCCCTAACTTCAGTAGGAGCAGAGTCCAGGGGAGAAGCAGAAGCAGACAAACCTGACGGATGCGCCCGACCCGCAGATGCGCTCGCGCCCGACCCGCAGATGCGCCCGCGCCCGACCCGTAGATGCGCTCGGCTGGTTTCTGGTTTTATCTTGGCCCAAATAACACCCAAATATTGGCGAAGTCCAAACGGCAGCCCAGATGTCTGACTTCTAAGCCACAGCACGGTGGTCTCATAGCAACCCCTGGCCCCCACGGGACACCCTGCCTGGAGCCGA
Organism: Meles meles; assembly: GCF_922984935.1. Classification (NCBI taxonomy): domain Eukaryota; kingdom Metazoa; phylum Chordata; class Mammalia; order Carnivora; family Mustelidae; genus Meles; species Meles meles. Next base: position 97,435,514 of record NC_060076.1, read on the forward strand.
GGACACAGCCGTGGTCTCTCCATTTCCTCGAACCGAGTCTGTCCTCTCGCTCACAGACGATTCCCCCCGTGGACGTGGCTGGCTCTTCCGCTCAGTCAACGCCTCCCTTTTGGTGGGGACGTGCTCGCTCCGGTTGGAGACCTCTGGCCGTGAGACGGGGACTCCTCGTGAGAGACGCCCAACAGAGGCGGAGATGCCCAACTGTCCCCACGACTGCCCCAACCCTCAGATTTCTGAACTGAACACAGTCCGACAAGGCTGTACACAAGATCTTGCCGGTTAATTATCGGACCAGGGTTGCAGTGCGAGGGCGGGAAGAGTGGAGAGATGGTTTTCGTGTTGGTGTTCGTGTTTTCTGATTTAATGAGGAAAAAATCCCAAACGGATCACGTTATTTTACGGCGACAAGGCGACAAGGGGCCAGCTCTTTCTCCCTGGCAGTTTTTAAAATGTGGTCGAACACGTCACTTTGCGGGTTAAGCTATTCCTTCCCTTCGTCAGACTGAATGCTGTAAAGACTTCAGCAGCATTCTAAGTTTCTGGCAAGGAGCTCCAGGACCAAGAACCACTAATGTCCTCTGTTCAGAGCCTCCTTGAACTATCAAGTGGCTCTCGTGGCTTCGTGGAAGTGGCCGAGAAATAACGCTTTAAGTTGAGGATGTAATTCGCTCCCAGGAGAGGGAAGGGGCCAGGCGGGCGCTCCCGCGGCTCGAATGTCCCTGCCAAGCTCTTTCTCGGGCTGGCTCCCTCTGTTTCTCTCTCTTCGGCAGGTGCGCAGACAGTCAGCTTCTGACTTTATTAGTGGGACTGAACTCATTGCAACGACAGCCGAGACGCTAACAGCCGCTGCGCACGGTGGGATGCTCCGATGGTCCCACTCGAGTCAGGGTGCAGGGTACGGAGTCAAGCCCGGCGACGTGTGGCTGCCCGGCGAGGCAGCAGGCTGAGGCCCTGCATGGGTGAGGACTTCCCGGGGCGTTAGGTGAGCGGCAGCTGCCCTGCTAGGTCTGCTAAGTCCAGTGTTTGCGGGTGGGAACCGGGAACGTGCCGCGATTCCAGGCATGCCCAGCAGCAGCTACGGTCCGGGACACAAGCGTGGCTGAGGATGGGAATGACCTGTCCCTGTAGTCCCTATCGAAGGACTGGTGGGTCCTCTGGAGTAGTCGCTGGAGAGCGGGGCAAGGAAGGGTCCTACATCTCTGTTCCCCCAACGGCTCTGGAATCTACCTGCCCCTTTACTGCAGCCTGGCAAGGGAAGTTTCAAAAAGTCGGGATACAGGACCTCACAGGACACTTGGCCATCTTTCTCCACCAGTTCCTCTCTGGTTCCAGGGGAGGAGCGCAGCAGGGAGGATGTGCGGGTTTCAGACAGCAGCAGCGCTGGCCGGAGGACTGGGCGCGGGGGGAACTGGGAACTGCCCAGAATCGGAGGGCAGAGGAGACTGGGAGCAAGCGGAGGCTCAACCCTGGGCAAAGAAGGGACAGAAAGGAGAAAGAGCCTCCAGCGCGGGTAAGAACGGGGACTGGGCAGGCAGCCCTGGGGCCAGTGTCCTTGCCCCCTCCCCCACAGCCAGCTTCACCCACAACATTGAGAAAATGAGATCACAAGCCTTGTGACCCTGTCTTGTGGCAAGAAATGACACCAGCTAGGGCAAGTAAATATGTGCCCGAGGCTCCTCCCACGCACACCTAGGAACGACACGTGGGAAGAGCCAGGATGCAGCAAGAGATCCCAGACCGCGGGAGAGGTGAAAAGGCATCATCTACTAATTCGGAAAATGGAAAGGGAGGAGGGTTCTCAGAAGTGCCCTCTGCTCCGTGGAGCCGCTCAGCGGCTCTCCTCAGCCGAAATAAAAGCTCTTTGAAAAGGCAATGGTTTGCTTAGAAAACATTCGTTTAGAATGTCTCGCAATTATCGACACTCTCATTAGATCTTGGCAGAGCTGGGTCCCCCTTGCCTCCCGTGTGTGCCGCCGCGGGCAGAGTCTCGTTGGTGAGGACGGGAAATAAAATGACAGTCCGAGGACCCTGGGTGTGAAACGCACGTGATGGGAAGCAGATGGCCCCGGGACTGAGGAAGCTCGGAGCTGTATCGTTGTCTGCCTCACTGGCCCGCATCCCCCCGCCCATCTCTCTATCTCTCTGTGTGTGTGTGTGTGTGTGTGTGTGTGTGTGTGTCTGTCTCTCTCTCTCTCTCCTCCCCCTCCCCACCCCTCATACACTTGAGCTCAGCTGGGCAGCCGTCCAAATGACTCATATTAAATTCTAGCTATATTCAGCACAAAAGTCATCCAGCATCAGAGGATCAAAGTTACATCAACCAACAAGCACTGGGGAATTGATAAGCAGCTAAAATTAGGTCATCGCATAGCAGCGGCTTTTGATGGATGAAGTGAAATTGAGCCGCAGGTTTGCTGTATAAAGATGGGTTACAGATCTCTTCCTGCAGCCGCAATGAACTCGCAACAAGGTATCAGGCCTCTGATGAAACGTTTAATCATCTGTGTTTCCCGAAGGACTGTGGCACGGATCTACAGGTTCCTTAAAAGAAGGTGCAGCTCTCGGCCTGAGCAGCGTAAACAAGGCATTTTAATTCCCATGTCCAGAGCCTAACAGAGGCTATCTACCCCCTCCTCCAGGCTGCAACGTGATTTTAATCACTTTTAAAAGCTTTCTGTCAAAAGCTTCAGCCTGCGAAGGCTGACCCGGCTCCGTGTTTCAAAATTCTTCATCTACTTAGAGCAAGCACGAAGCTCGATTGCCGGGCCTCCCTCCATCTGCCCTAGTGACCTCGTTTCTTCTCCCTGCCCCCTTATTTTTATTTATTTATTTTTTTTGTCAAGATGGAACCTTTAACAAATTTATTATTATTGTTATTAGTTTCAGGGGTAGAATTTAGTGATTCATCAGTTGTGTGTAACACCCAGTGCTCACTACATCGCGTGCCCCCCCATGCCCATCCCCCAGGCACTCCATCCCCCACCCTCGCTCCTCCAGCAGCCCTCAGTTTGTTCCCTAGAGTTAAGAATCTCTTAGGGCTCCCCCCCCCGTTTCCTCTTATTTTATTTTTCCTTCCCTTCCCCTATACTCATCTGTTTTGTTTCTCAAATTCCACTTATGAGTGAAAGCATATGATAGTTGTCTTTCTCTAACTGACCTATTTCACTTAGCATAATACCCTCTAGTCCCACCCACGTCGTCACAAATGGCAAGACTTCATTCTCCCTGATGGCTGAGTAACGTTCCTTTGTACACATACACCACGTCTTCTTTATCCACTCGTCTGTCCATGGACTCCTGGGCTCTTTTTATAGTTCGGCTATTGTGGACATCGCTGCTATAAACATTGGGGTGCAGGTGCCCTTTCATATGATTACATTTGTATCCTTTGCATAAATACCCAGTAGTGTAATTGCTGGGTCATAGGGTAGTTCTATTTTCAACATTTTGAGGAGCCTCCATGCTGTTTTCCAGAGTGGCTGCACCAGCTTGCATTCCCACGAACAGTGTAGGAGGTTCCCCTTTCTCCGCATCCTCGCCAGCATCTGTCATCTCCTGACTTGTTAATTTTAGCCATTCTGACCGATGTGGGCACTATTTCATTGTGGTTTTGATTTGTATTGCCCTGATACCAAGGGATGCTGAGCATTTTTTTTATGTGTCTGTTGGCCATTTGTATGTTTTTGGAGAATGTCTGTTCATGTCTTCTTTCCATTTCTTAACCGGATTATTTGTCCTTTGGGTGTGGAATTTGATAACTTTTTTATAGATTTTGGATGCTAGCCCTTTATCTCGTCCGTCGTCCGCAAATGTCTTCTCCCACTCTGTCAGTTGTCTTTTGCTTTTGTCGACTGTTTCTTTTGCTGTGCGGAAGCTTCTCATCCTGATGAACTTCCAGTCGCTCGTTTTTGCTTTTGCTTCCCTTGCCTTTGCAGATGTGTTCAGCAAGAAGTCGTTGCGGCCAAGGCCAAAGAGGTTGCTGCCTGTGTTCTCCTCTAGGATTTGGATGGATTCCTGTCTCACACTGAGGTCTTTCATCCATTCTGAGTCTATTTTTGTGTGTGGTGTAAGGAAGTGGCCCAGTTTCATTCTTTGGCACGTGGCTGTCCAGTTTTCCCAACACCATTTGTTGTTGTTTTTTTTTTAAAGATTTTATTTATTTATTTGACAGACAGAGATCACAAGTAGGCAGAGAGGCAGGCAGAGAGAGAGGAGGAAGCAGGCTCCCTGCGGAGCAGAGAGCCCGATGCAGGGCTCGATTCCAGGACCCTGGGATCATGACCTGAGCCGAAGGCAGAGGCTTTAACCCACTGAGCCACCCAGGCGCCCCCCCACCCCGCCAACACCATTTGTTGAAGAGACTTTTTTTTTCTATTAGACATTCTTTCCTGCTTTGTCAAAGATGAGTTGACCATCGAGTTGAGGGTCCATTTCTGAGTTCTCTGTTGATCTGTGTGTCCGTGTTTGTGCCAGGGCCGGACTGTCTTGAGGGCGACGGCTGTGCAACAGAGCCTGAGGTCCGGAATTGTGATGCCTCCGGTTTTGTTTTTCTTTTTCAACACCCCCTTGGCTAATTGGGGTCTTTTCTGGTTCCATACAGATTCCAGCACTGTTTGATCCAGCTCCATGACAAATGCTGGTGGAATTTCGATCGGGATTGCACTGAATGTGCGGCTTGCTCTGGGCAGCACAGACACTTGAACATTTTTTCTTCTAATCCAGGAGCATGGAACGTTTTTCCATTTTTTGGTGTCTTCCTCGATTTCTTTCATGAGTGTTCTATAATTTTCAGAGTACAGGTCCTTCCCCTCTTTGGTTAGGTTTATTCCCAGGTATCTTATGGTTTTCAGTGCAACTGTAAACGAGATTCCTTGATTTCTCCTTCTTTTGCTTCCTTGTCGGTGTGTAGTCATGCACCTGACTACTGTGTGTTGGTTTTACATCCTGTGACTTTGCTGAATTCCTGTATCAGTTCTAACAATGTTTGGATGGAGTCTTTCGGGTTTTCTGCACGGAGTATCACGTCGTCTGTGAAGAGTTAGCTTTTGACTTCTTCTTTGCTGATTTGGATGCCTTTTATCTCTTTTTGTTGTCTGATTTCCCTGTCACTTTAGAACCACACATCCCCTTGCAGAATGGGGCAGTTTCCTCTCTTCGTTGGTTGGTTTCCAAGAATTCGAGCTGGAGACCGTGTTGCATGGGGTCTGGTTGCCTGTGGCTGCACCTCAGCCTGCCTGGGTCTGGATCCTGCCCCGGGGGCCGAGTTGGTGCTGCAGGAACCCACAAGGTCTGGGTCAGAGGTCGGTCCCAGCTCCCAGAGGCGGCCACAGCGGCAGGCACGCCCAGCACCACCAGCCGTGCCCAGGGACTGCTGAGCCTCTGAAGGTAAAGACTGCAGAGGCACAGGCAGGAAAGGGTGCGGGGGTGAAGTGCTTCCATGGGCTCAGCCGATCACAGGGAGGCAAACGGGCCTTGAACTTCAGAAAGGCTAAGGACAGAGCCCCCTCATGAAGGAGACAGATTCCAGCCAGGCGTGGTGGGCCCTGGTGCTGCCCCTCCCTCATTCCAGGGAAGGGGATCCTCCTCTTCTGGGCCCCAGGAGAGCCGGGTGTGGGTAAGGCTTGGGAGACGAGGGCCCTGTGTTAGGGCCGCGCCCCACGTCCGCCACCAGGGTTTGTACAGCCTGGACTCCCCAGCATGCCAGACGGGTCTGCCTTGCCACGTGCCAGGGTGGGCTGAAAGATGGTCCCAGGGAGCCGGCAGGGGACAGCAGAGGTCAAGGAGGGACCCTCTGGACCTGCCCAGTCACCCCTTCCCACCCCTTCCCTGCTGACTAGTCACCCAAGGCCATGATTACGGCGTTATCCCAGGAGCACCACCAGGCCTGGCATTGCTTTTCATATGCGAATTTCACACCACTTGCTTCCCATTCTAGCCAAACACCTGTACTGGCCTTGCTGGGCTGAGAACCCTCTGAGGGCGGCCGGCTGCCATTCCATTAACCTGGCGCTGTACATGGCGCGGCTTCTGAAGCCTGACAGCTGTTCACGGCGAGCCCCCGGGGCGGGGACCCTCCATGGCGTCTGGTGAGGCGGCCCGGGTTGGGGGCAGCGGGAGCGCTCGTCGGGGAGCCCGGCTGACGCGGGAGCCGGCCGTTCGCAACAGGAACCGCTGGACATGTGCCTCACAGTGCTGGTTCTTGGCTCTGTTTCTGGGCCTGACTTGGTTTGGGCTCCCCGAGAAGCCACCCTTGGATCACATTCCTGTACTTGAAGCATAGTAGGAGGGTTGTTCCCGGAGCTGGAGCAGGGCGCAAGGGTGAGACAGGGACAGGAGACGGGTCGGGGAAGGCAGGAAGAAAGCCTGTTGTCACAGCTGTGGCCAGGGGGACTCCGCGGAATCGGGACCCCCGGCGCCAGGGAGGGACGGGGAGTGAAGTCGCGGTGCGTGTGTAAGCGGCTCCGGGCCCCTGGTGGAAGACTGCCGGGCGGGGGTGGGGGCATGACCCGCAGTTGACCCGGCCCCACCGGAGCTGCTGGGGCCGGAGGGGGCGGTGGCCGGCCCGCGCTGCCGGGAGAGGGGGTGTGGGGGCTCGCTGGCAGCCGCTCCAAGAGTTGGTCCTCAGAAGGGCTGTTCCAAAGCTCTGCTCGGAGCCCCAGGTCAGGAGGGGGGGCATTTCTGTTTGTGTTCATGCCCGTCGCGTGCATCTTTCCACACAGCAGGTGCTGAGGTCATGCCATGGGGTCGGCGTGCCCGTGTGTGGGCCCCTCCACCAGAAGCCTATTCCCCGCGGCCTGGAAATCACAGCAGGTGTCATTCGTAGTCACCTCCGTCTACTGCGCAGACGGTACCACGACGGCAGTGTGAGCCTGGGTGCGGACTCCGTCTTCCACAGCGGCCACTCGCGTGGGCGTAGGCTGTGCCACCAGCGCTCCTTACGGTGCGACTCCAGCTTCCCCGTGAGAGCTGGTGTCTACACTCTGTCGCGGGGTGGACGGTTGAAGCCCGACTCCCAGGACCTCAGCCGGTCACTGTGTTTGGACTCGGGGTTTTTGAAGTAATTACATTTAAATGAGGTTGTTGCCGAGTGGGGGGCAGTCAAGGTGACTGGTGTCCTTACAGGGGAAGGAAATCGGGACGGAGGTGCAGGGGGAGGAGAGCCCGTGTGAGGACACAGGGCGCAGACAGCCGCGGGCGTGCGGACAGAAGGCTCAGGCAAAGCGAGCCCGGCTCACGCCTCGTCCCCGGACTTGGGGGCTCCAGGCCGCGCGGCGGGGAACGTCTCCGTCCAAGCTGCGGTCTGTGGCACTTTGATCTGGCATCGCCAGCAAACGCCTCCCTAGCCGGGGCACACTTGGTCCCTGCCTTACCAACAGAAGGCTGTGCCGGCGACACTGTGTGACTGCGGGTCTAGGTCGGCTTCCTGTCTCCCCAGGACGCACCCGGCCACCATGCTGTGTGGGCCACAGCTCGCCAACACGGGGAGACCCCAGCCGAGGGCTGGCAGCAATCACCACACACTGGGGGACTGAGGCCACTGGGCACGCCAGGCCCGAGACTCAGGATCCTTCGGTTGAGGTCCTGGGCACGGTGGAGCAGAAACGAACGGCCCTCTGTGCCTTTCTGAATTCCCAGTCTACCCTGCCCATGGGCATAGTAGCGAGCAGCTCCATGAAGCAGCCTCGGTTTACCAACGAGAAAACCAGGGAAGAGAAAGTCGGTGGCGGACGTGGGCAAGCGCCTCCCTGTGATGAGCAGTCATCAAGGGAGTATTACAGGGATGGAAACTCGCCCAGCCGTCGGTCCGGGGGAGGCCCCTCGCATGTGCATGCAGGGTGTCCGCCCGCCAAAGGACGCTCCCCCCCCCAAACTGTGTAAGCAAATCTTTTGGACGAATTCCGAGCAGTGGCGTATTTATTGAAAACATTCCTCCCCAAGAGACGGCCAGAACTGATACTCAGCCGACAGCGTCGGACCCCTGTGCCAGCCCCATCTTGGCAGCATGATGGTGTTTCTGATCACTGGCAACGCTTTTAGTCCTTCCACAATTATCTCTGCAACCTGATATAATACACTTAAATCAGCAGACGCGGAATTATAACTCTGAAGCTTTATCTGGTGTCCTCATGCTGCGAGAGCCCAGGAAAGCAGCATAATTATACCAGTTTCCTTTTTCTTGCTCTCTCTGCATCTCCAAATTCTTGCTAATTATATAATTATCTCTAAATTGTCATGCTGGAGCGTTTGCGTCCTGCTCCCTATCTGGAGTTTCCATGCGCGCCGCCTGTGTGTCTATATTTGGGCAGACGCGGTGCCCGCTGCCAGGTCTCTGGTCACAGCCCTCGAGCGGGGCGGCTGGCGCGGGACCCACCAGCAGCTGCTTGTCGGCGGGGCTCCCGGGGCCCCGAGTCCCTGTTTGTTTGCTGTTTTCTTGTCCCCGACTAGTTGGCAGCCTTTTGGGCACCACACCTCGCCTTCGGGTGTTTCCCACAAAGGACACGTCTTTTCCTTAGCTTTGGCTTTCATGGAGATGCACGGGCTGGATAGTTCCTTTGGCTTTTAGCCATTTTGAGTGCGTGCTGTTCACCTGTCCTGGGTTTACGAGCCCAGGGCCTGCGCAGGGTCTCTGCTGATTACGAACAGCGGCTATGCAGGTTCTGCTGGAGGTGACCAGATGCAGCTGAGGGACGGTGCTGGGAAGGGATGGGCAGGGGAGCAGGGACACCTGACGCCCAGCTTCCTCCTGTCACCGCCAGGTACCGTGCCCTGGGGCCTCTTTACCCGGATGGCTGGGGTCGCCAGTGTACCGTGAAGCCTGAGCTGTGCACCGTGCAGGCTGTCCTGGCCTGTCTGCCTCTCCCCGTCCCGCAGTCCGACAACAAAGGATGGCTGCCGCTGACCAGTCCACTGCAGGTCCAGGGACCCCTTCTTCCAGAGGGCCCTGGAGGAGACCGCGAGCACCCCCACCCGCCACAGTCTCCCGAGTCTCCTGCTGCTTCTGGTCCTGCTGCTAGAATGGCTTTGCAGGGAGCTCTCCCGGGAAGGTCACGTCCTTGTTTCCGTCCTGCCAGCTACCCACGTAAGGGCCCTGTTTGTTTCCTGCAGCAGCTTCGCTAATTGAAAGCGATTCACCTTGGATAGAAACACAGCCTGAATGCGTGCAGATTATATGAAACAGTGACCGCACAGTGGGACTGAGGACAGCCTAAGGGTCTTAAGTCCTGGGAACAGCTGTGCCTTCAAGGCGGCCCCCAGGGCTGTTCCACCGGGACGAGGCTGCTGATGTCCTGGTCCCCAGGGACCCGTACCGATCACAGCGAGACCGCGGGGTTGGATTACTGCTGTAAGCTTCCCCAGCTCCCAGGGAACTTCGGGGAGGGGCTGCAGTCTAGAGTCCTGATCTGCACTGAGTGTGCGGCCTTTGGTTGGTGACCGCGCCTGCCTTCTTCCGAAGTAAGTGGGAAAGCGAATTCACGTCAAGTCAAACACGTGTCGCCGGGGCCACAGGCGCCTGCAAGAAGCTTCAAACCAGAGGCAGCATCTTCAGAGGCAGTGGGAGACAGAGTCCCACGCAGACGTCCCCGTGGTGCGGAGCCCACCGTGGGGCTCATCTCACGCTCCTGAGATCTGACCTGAGCTGAAATCCAGAGTCGGTCCCTAACCTCCGGAGCCCCCAGGCGCCCCTGCTCTAACTGTTCTGAAGGGCACAATTCAGGGGCCTTTCCTGTATTTACACTGTTGGGCAACCACTACCACCATCTAACTTCAGACTATTTTCATTCCTCCAAAAGGAGGCCCTGTGCCCTGTGAGCCTCCTTCCGACCTGCGGTCGGCTCTCGCCCTCACCCGCTGACCTCAGGGGCCACACACAACCCCAGGGTGCGTACGCCTGCTGCTCCCCACCGCCCGGCCTCCGTCTCCAGCAAACCCTGGTTCCCAGGCAACCCCAGAAACCCTTTTAAGAAGGAAAGGCGAAGGGGCTGCCTGGATGGCCCAGCTGGTCATGCACTGACTCTAGATTCCAGTTCAGGTCGTGATCTCAGGCCGCGGGATGGAGCCCTGCGTCGGGCTTTGTGCTCGGGGGGAGTCGGCTCCGAGAGCCTCGCTGCTTCTGCCTCTATCCCCCACCCCCTCTCTCAAATAAATAAGTAAGTAAATCTTTAAAGAAAAAAAAGAGAGAGAGAGAGAGAAGGAAAGGAAAGGTTTAATATGGCTTATAAATATTTGTTCCTAAAATCCTCAATTTTTGAAGGCAGTTTAATGCTCCCTGGCACCTTACTGCATGTGCACTGACCCGAGCAGATGTACGTGTAGACGTCGCTATGTGTCCACAGCTTTCCGCAGCACAAATACATGGTTCGAGAGTTGCTTTTTAAGAATGTTATTTATCAGATATTAAGTTCTGCTGAGTTCTGTCTTCCCTGGACAGTCAGGACCGAGCCGGACCTTGCGTCCCTGTGCGAGCAGGTGGGTCGGTTCCCACGTACTCGCAGGGGTGCTGGAGTCTGAACCCGGGGACAAGGGGGACCAAAGCACACGCTTGGTCCCCACACACAGACTGACACGGAAGCGCACAGACCGGGGCTCTGACAGGGCAGGGGTCGGGAACAAGCGGCGCCCCCTGCCCTCTACTGACAGGACCTCAAGGCTGCCAAGAGAAACGCAAGCATTCGTGTTGCTCTTGTGTCTGGGGTTCCGTTAAGGTTTCCTTGCTTTTCTTTCTGGGGAGGCTGCATCTCACCTGCCCGTGGGCAGTTCTTCCACTAACCTTCCTGGTATTGAGTTTTCTAAGCTCAATCAAACTATGCCGTCTTCCCACGAGAGCCTTCGGTGGGAGCACGAATGGACGGGCTCCCAGCGTCGGGTTGCCAAGCCTCACGCTGCCCCCAGTTCTCAGGACATCTGCGTTCTTCCTGCGTTTCGAGGGGTCATGGGGCCAAGAGCTCAGGACGTCCAGCCGGGCTGGGCAGCTGCTGCAGCCCTTTGCAGACGTGACAGGTCCGCACGTCACCCCAAGGGCCGGTCAAGGGGTGTGCCCGTGCCGCCGAGCGCAGGACGGACCGACAACGATAGCTCGGAGACTCTGCACCTCCAAGACCGGGTAAGAGCCGCACCGAGCATGAGGCGGAGCGCTGTCCAGAGCCACGAGGCCAGGGTCGCAGCACGAACGTGGCTTCCGTGTTCCCTCGTCTTCATGTGTACTTCTCTACGAATGGGAGTTTTTGTGGCCAGTGACTGTTCACCTCCCAAAACGAAACGCGCATCAGAAACTGGTGGCCAGAGCCCAGAGAAGCGGGTGAAGAAGCCCTCACTCGGATGCGCACCAGCCCGGGCGCCCGATGGCGTGTCCCACACATCCACAAGCACCTGCGGCCTGTGCACGGGTCGCTCACGCGCGGGAAGTCGGAGATCTGAGCAGGAAGTGTTTGTGAGTGGCAAAGACTGAAGCCTGTGAGACGGATGGACGGACGGATGGACGGATGGTGCATGGTGGATTGTGCATAGATGGGTGGATAGAGGGAGGGTGGTGGATGGTGGTGGAGGGACGGACGGAAGGACTGACGTGTGATGAAGCAGACGTAGCGAGTGTTAGCTGCGCCGTCTGGGTGATGAGGATATCGGGTCCCTCACAGAGTCCTTCCAGCTTTTCTCTACGTTTGAAATTGTTCATAATCGGTGTCAGAGAGAAAGCCTGCGGCCGAGTGTCCCTCACAGTTTTACCTTCACAAACCCAAGGAGCTTGTTAGAAACAAACTCCTGCCCCCAACAGGTCCCCACGCGAGTTTCTGGGAGCGAAGACAGAGCCACCGTTGGCTCACCCCGGCCGCACTTCTTGGGGATCTGGGGTTTTAAGGACACGGTACCGAAGTGCCCAGGGCGCGCTCACCCCCATATACCAGGCGCAGCCCTGCCTCTCAGCACATGAACCCACAGCGGCTGTGCCCAAAGATCCGCTGCAGGCCAGACAGCTGGCCGCGGTGCCGGGGAGCAGACCGCCAGCCTCCAGCCTCGGGGGCGGCAGAAGCTCTCACCTCGAATGTCGGACGGGGGAGGTGCCCCTCAGCCACACGAGCGAATGAGCACCATGAGCCGGCCCCAGAAAACCGCCGGACAGCGCTGAGGTCCCCCAACCAGACCCTGGGGCCGACCCTGCAGAAAAGATGCACAAAGAGAGAAAATGCCAGCGTGGGTCCATCTCAGGAATGTCACGCTGCGTGACCCCAAGGGTCAGCGGTCTCATTTGCAGGGCCAGGAGCCAAATGGAAATATGGGGCCTGATTCAAAAATTGTTAAGAATTTCCGAATGGGGACGGCGGAGCAGGGAAGCCAGCCCCGCCTGCCTCCAGGCGTGGGGCCCCGAAGCCGGGCCCGGGAGGCGTGTTCCTGGGGCTACAGCCACGGAGTCAGCGACACAGGGCACTTGAACGTTTGTGCTTTTGAAATCCATCATCTGGTCCGAAATAACACACATCCCCGCCACAACCCCAGGAACAGCCCGTTTTTCCTAATTAAGCCAGCGTCTCTGCACGAAGTGTGCTGTTCTCCTGAAGTCTGGTGAGCGGGTGCTTTGTGCTCCGAGCCCGTGTCTCCCGGGCACCCAGGAGGCCTCCAGGTTCTAGAGCAACAGCGAGAAGAGGCAGAGTCTCCACGTGGAAGTCGACAGAGAAGGAAAGATGTGATAACCACACGTCACCGCGCGTGTGGGGACGAGGGGGCCAGGCACGAGGGGCCCCCACTGGAACCTTCCAACCATTTCGTGATTCCAGAGCTCTCGTTTTACTCTGAAGAGGTGAATCGTGCAGGCCGCGTGCGTCCCTGGGCTGTAGGGTGAGGACGGTTGAGCCAGTGGTCGCCCACGGACCTTCCCCGCCCCTGAGCCCCCCAGGCTACACGTCCTGGTGCCGTCTGCCGTGCGGAAGGACAGCCCTGCGGTGCCCGTTCTCCGCCGGCTTCGAGGCCCCGAGGGCAGCGGCTCCAGACGCCCACAGTGTGAGGCAGGTTTGTACTAAGAACACTTCTGATTGGCTGACATGAGGCTAGGGACGGGCTCCCTGGCCTTTTTCGCGGAAGAACCCAGATTCCCTGAGGACCAAGGACGAGGCAAGCAGGGGGCCTCCGTGTCGGTCACTCAGGCCCTGGCAGCGTCCCCGCCTCTCCCCTGCACATGTCCCGGCTCAGGGCCCCAGACAATGAGCCCGAACTGTCGAGACAGCACCTCCCCGGAGCCCTCAGCGCCGCAAGTGGGACACAGGTCACTCCTGTCACACCTACAACCTGCGGTCGCAACGCAGCAGAGACGTCTGCCCGGGGCTCTGCACATGCACGCGCCACCCCGAGCCGCCGCGCCTTCCCTGGACTGCTTTCCGGGGGGGGGGGGGGGGCGCTGCTCGCACTGGCGGGGACGGGTTTCCGGATCGTTTTCGAGGGCCCCTGTGTGACCCCCCCCAACTAATGCTGCCGTTTCCCCCTCCCGCTCTCGGCCTAGGGAACCCCTGGGTTCACACCGCACGAAGGTCTCCTTCACCCACTCACCGGGAGCGCTACGGCACAGAAACACCCCAGGGCCCCCCCGGCGCGCTCAGACACTTGAATGGAAGCCGCGTGGCCGGTGGCGAAAATGCTCACGGGGCAGGAGCATGGTTGGCACGGAGAGGTCTGCACACACAAAACACGCCGTGGGGGCCTGAGACACACACGCAGGCCCCAGGACACACACGGGAGTGCGCACGGGCACCCGCTCGAACACGCCAGCCGACGGTACCCGCGGGATTTGCGCCATTGCTGCTGGAACCTCAAAGCGGGACTGCGGCTGGCTCCGGGGACACGGGCCGGGGCCGGGCTGGCTGCGTGGAGGCGGCCGGGGGCGTCAGGAAGGACCTCGCGCCCCTGCAGGTGACTCGCGTTCTCTCCACCGCTCCCGGGAGCTGCGGTCAGAACGACTCGGTAAGCGGCTTGGGTAGACCAAACAGGCCACGGGACCGACCCAAGGTCGGCGGCAGGTCCGGTGTCTGGGCCAGTGACGTCCAGGTCCGGTTCACCGCCCCCACACTCCGGAAATAAAGAAGGAAATAACATGTTCCTTTGTGTTCTCGGCCACTAGTCACTGGCCACGCGCTGAAGGAGACACCCCGCCGGGTCCTGATGGAAAGTGTTCGCCGTGGAGCCGTCCGTGGTCTTCTCAGAAGGGAGAGTGAGCCACAGAAGGCTCCGGGCTGCCCCACACAGGCACGGAGCCCTCTGGCCTCCTCTCCTCCTAGAACCAACGACCTGTCTGCTCCAGAGGAAAGCTGCTCACTCTGGACAGCAGAAGGCTTGAGTCGCAGGGACCGGGTTTGGCCGAGCACGTGGCCCACGGTTCCTGCGGAGAACAAGGCTCCAAATCACGCAGCGAGGACATTAAACATCGTAGTAAAGACCTTGGCCATGAGTGACATTGGTGCAAGGGTCTCTCTCGGTCAAGCCCCTGGCTGCGCCCCTTCCGGTGTCTGAACCTGCACGGTGCGGGTGACCTTTGCGCCTGTGTTAAGCTGAGGAAATTAGGGTGGAGGGATTTTCAGATGGAGTGCACCCCGCCCCCGAGCCGCTCAACTCAAGACTGTGTGCCCGCCGCGGAGGGGAAGGGGCAGGGGGTCCCCATACGACGCAGATCTCACGGCGGCATCATCGTGAACGCACAGCCCCTGACCTGCTCAGTGCCTGTCCGGGCACCTTCCCGCGCCAGCCTCCAGCAGTGCTCCCAAGCCCAGGCCCGTGGCGCGGGCAGGGAGGACCGCAGCTCTCCCGGGCACCCTGCGGAAGGACAGGTCCTCCAAGCCCCGGCCCTTGCCCCCTCCCGAAGACTGACAGTCGCCTCCGGGGTGGTGGAGGCCGGGGCGGGGACTCTGAACAGCAGCGGCAGGAGATGCCCGGCTCCGGGGGAGGGGAGCCGGCCGGCCCACCGTAGCGCTTGTGCAGCATCTGTGCGGTGAAAGACAGCACTCAGCCCAGCAAGCTTGCAGACCTAACTAGCGTTGCCGCACGACAATGCGTGACCCAGACAGCGTCCCATCCGGCAAGCCGGCGATGGTGCAAGGATGTGCAGGAAACAAAGGTTTTTACAGGCAGGAGGCTGGGGCAAGAGAAGCCGGGTCTGAGGCCAGGACGGCTTTGGGGGTGGGAGCTGCGGGCCGTGACGCTTGTACCGTTGGGATGACCTCACCAGCGCCGCGCAGGAAATGTCGGATTGTGAAAAGGTCACATTCCTGGGAGAGGTCGAAACTGTAATTAAGCCTGGGTTTGCTGTCACAGGAAGCAAATGACTCCATTTGCGCGTGTTGTTTCTTAACATGTGTGAGTCAAGAGGAGCTCCTGCCCAGGAGAGGAGGCCGTGTCCACGGGCTTGGAGGACAGAGCTGAGTGGAGGACAGGCTTTGGTCTGGGCAGGAAAGGCGCACACGGGCCCTGGGAGCAGGTGTAGGGGGCATAGGGGGTTCGGAGACCCTGAGCCCGTGGGGATTCCCTCCAGCACGCACCCCAAGGCTGGACTTCCAGCTGGGAAGGGACCCGGGCCGTCTCTGCTCCGCGTGGGGCAGCCTTTGAGATCCTTTAGGACCGCGTGCAGGTGCTCCCGAGGGAACCGAGGGGTGAAGGACAGCGCGGGCCGGGACGGCCGGCCCTGCTGGCAGGACAGTCGGCAGCGCAGCTCAGCCACAGCAGAGAGTGTGTGACGTGTCCAGTTGGCTCCGGCCCTGCATCCTGCGCCGTCTTTCTGTGCATCCCCCCCGTTCCGGGGTCTCCTCTCAGAAAACAGAGGGGGAGGAAGAGCGGGGAGGCCCGGCGAGCTCGGGGTTCGCACGGAGTTGGCCAGCCCCTTCCAAAGCTTGTAGGGAAACGGGCCAGAGTGCGCAGTGAGGCCGTGAGCGCGCAGGAGGGTGGTGCTGTGCAGGGAAGCTCTTACCCGGAGCTCCACAGGCCCCAGACCGGACACAGGTGCAGGGGAAGCGGAGGCCGGGCTCGCCCAGGGCGGGAGCGCGGGGTCGGCAGGGGCCACCTTCCAGAGGATGCCTTCCCGCAGGCCCCCCGGGTTGGGGCCTTTCCCTGCCGCTCGCCACGGGGGGACACCAGCCACGCGCACGGATCGAGTTCAGTATTCCCCTCCCAGCGGCAAAGGGGGCCTTCTTCTGTAGTGTGACCCACCTCGGATTCCTCTATGAGCTCGGTTCACAGTGAGACACCGCAGACCCAAGACGGGAACACAAACCAGCCAACCCGATTTCCCCACCCCGTGTCCCCTTTCCTCTCACTCGGTGGCTGAGCCAGCGCGCTGAGTGACGGTGAGGGACCCGGGATCCTTCTCCGTCCTCTCAAGGCAGGGGTACGCTAACGCCAGCCGCACCGCTGGACACCGGCCTCCCTTTCCAACAGGCCGGACTGAGCCCCGCACCGGAGGGCACCTCCCGCACTGCCGAGCTGTGTAGGCAACCAGGACCGTCCTGGGGAGGAGGCAGGGCCCCCTCTGCCCCCGAAGCTGGCGGCTGGTGCAGGGGTTGTTGTTTCTAATTTAAATTCTCATTTCTTATTCTATTTTGAGATTCTCCCGGGGTTTCGGGAATGTCCAGACGTGCCGGTTGCGAAACGCAGAGTACAGAGCGGTCACGCCGGCCGGAGGCAGCGGGGGGGAGGATGGAAACCAGCCCCTCGGCAGGCCCGGCCTCCAGGGCTTGGCCTTGGCGCTGCAAGGTCTGGAAGAGAGCACGGCAGCTGGTCCTGCAGACGGCCGCGGAGGGCTGGCCGGGAGGAGGCTTTGGGGACTCCGGTGCTGACGAGGCAGTAGCCTCCAGACGGGGCCCAGCTCCCGGCATGGACGGAAGATAGGCCAGGCGGCTCTGCGGCTGGAAATGCAGCGTGTCTGTGTGGCCGTCAAGCCACCAAACGCAGCCTAGCTCGGACAAGCGGGTCCGTCCGGGAAGGCTGCTGAAGAGGTCCCTGACTCAGAAAGGCAGGGCCGTGGGGCTGACAGATGAGGCGGCCGGGGGAGCTGAAGGCCGCCCCGAGTTCTCATGGACGCGGTGCCAATCCGAGCTCCTGCAGCAGCGCGGCAGCCTCAGTAGGACTGTCTGGACCCCGTGTACCCTTACCTGGAAGGATTCTCACACATTTAAAGACGTTTCTCTACCCTCCTCCCTCCGTGAGGCTCTGGAGTGCGTCTCTGGTTCTTCTCTAACGTCTTAGCTGTAGAAAGGGCATTTCTGTCTCTAGGGACCCACTGGCATTCCTCTGGCATTAGACCGATCGGGGTGGAGTGCATTATTGGATTAAAATGGACGGAGCACCGAGGAAAAGGGCTTTCGGGGTTTTCTTGGCCCAAAGACAAACCGTGGAGTCTGCCTTGATGCGGCCGACAACGTTCCCGGTGCCCTGGCCAGACCCCGACCGGAGAGCGGTGTCGCTCGGAGTCAGTCCCACCCAGGTTCCGCTGCCCCGAGGGCCACTCAGGGCTGGCCTGGCCTCGGGGTCCAGCTCACCTGGTCCCCCCCATCCCCAGGGCTGCAGCCCTCACTGCGGCCGGGGCTCCCACAGGGCAAGGAGTCGAGAGGGTCCCTCTTCCAACACTTCGTGTGCTGAGGAGACAATGAGTCAGGAAGCGACGGGTTTCAACGGCCTGAGGAGGAACTACTAGAGGTTTTCAGACTGGAGTCCGGCGCGCTGTGAAGTCACCGGCTTGTGTCTACTCGGAGCATGAATTTCCATCTTACTAGAGTTTCTTTTTTCTTGAGAAAGTGCTAAATATTTAAAGGCTTAAAGCGTCCAGGAAATTCATAAGCTTACATTCAAAAATAATCCCATTCCGTTCTAAAATTAGAGGTGGGGAAAGTCCAGAGGATCAAAACACCTCGTTACAGCGAGGATTAATGTTGGATCAAGTCTCCGCGTTGGATCCTTTCTGGTTCGTTTTATTGATTCCCAACAAGCCCTCGCCTCCCACCAGAGCACGGGTCACAAAGGGGGTCCCAGAGGCGGGACGGCGTTCCCAGAATACTTCTCGCCGCGTGGGGAGGGGTCTGGGCCTCGGAGCCTCCTGCCGAGTCGGGATGCACAGTGCCACTCCGGAATGTCACCTGCGGCGCGGCGGGTAATTTCACGCTTTTGCCGTCGAAGATGCATTCAGGAAACGGGCCTCAGCCATATCTAGTTCATTGAAACACTGAGAACGTCCCGTCCGTGGTTTGGCCCCTCCTCGGCACCGGCCACTTACTATGGCATTGCCCTTTTCTGTGCGGTCAGGATGCTAACGCGAGCTGAAGAGCTCGTGGGAATGCGTCAGAAAGAAGCCTCTGCATTTAGTGTGGAACAGCTCTCCACAGGACCAGCAAAAGCACAGTATTGTCCATTTTATCGGAGGCACTGAAGGGCACTTGGAAAAGAACCATTAACAGACCCTCACGCCCAAGACTCAGGTAAAGTACTAGCGTCCTGAGCAAATCTGGAAAGCTGTGATCCCAGCCCACCGCTGGCCTCGGGGCCACCGTTCATCGCGGGCCTCTGCCATACTGCGCTGGGCCGGCCACTGGCGGGTGTAGACACATGGACTCCACAGGCAATGTTCTCACGCTCTCTTCGCCATGTTTCTTGGAGCTCGCCACAGGAGTGCACTGACGTGATTCCTTATGTGAATGAAATATAATTGACTTCACAAGTGTCTCCTCTTGACAAACACTTGGGTTGTTTCTAATCCAATGGCCCCAAATCCCCACCGCTCGTTTGAAAGTGCAGTTCCTGGGGCGCCTGGGTGGCTCAGTGGATTAAGCCGCTGCCTTCGGCTCAGGTCATGATCTCGGGGTCCTGGGATCGAGCCCCACATCGGGCTCTCTGCTCCGTGGGGAGTCTGCTTCCTCCTCTCTCTCTGCCTGCCTCTCTGCCTACTTGTGATCTCTCTCTGTCAAATAAATAAATAAAATCTTAAAAAAAAAAGAAAGTGCAGTTCCTGAGACGTGGGCGTCTTCATACGTGTTTATCGCCCGCCTGTGTGTTCCGCTGTCTGTGAATCACTTACCTCGCCCCCCCCCCCCCTTTTTTTCCTTTCACTCCTCGCAGGGTTCTGATCATTTCGTAGGCACTCTTTATATATTCTGGATATTATTCCTTTGGTTGCTAAGTATTTTCTCCCTACCTGGTCCTTGTCTTCTCCAAATGTTTCAGAACGTTTCTTTCGTACCTTAAATTTCATATAGACGTGGTCTTCCGCTTGCCAACTCAAAAAATAAAAAAATCTTGTTTGGCTTCTGACTGAACAGATTTGGGTGATTTGGGAAGAACTGGAATATTTAGGATACTAAGATGTCCCTCCAGAAGAATGTGTCTCAGGATTTATTCAAACTGTTTATGTTTTTCTTTAAGGCTGACAGGTAGATTTCTGATAGGTGGCCTCTGCCAAGTTAAGGAAATCTTTTCTGTTAATTCAACTGCTCACTTATTTAGGAGAGAGTATTGAATATTTTTTTAAATGTATGTCTTTATCTGAGAGAGGGAGCCCGCACGCGTGCTTGGTGGGGAGGGGCAGAGGGAGAGAGAGTCTCAGGCAGACGCCACACTGAGCACGGAGCCTGGTTCCGGGCTTGATCTCGGACCCTGAGATCACAGCCTGAGCTGAAACCAAGAGTCAGAAGCTCAACGGACTGTGCCACCAGGTGCCCTGAGAGTGTTGGATATTTTTAAATATTTTCCATATCCATTGAGAGAATATATGGTTTTTCTCCACTAAGGGAGTAAATTATATCAGTAGATTTTCTCAGATTGGAATATCCTGACTTTCCAGGTATAAAACCTAATTGTTCATGATATTTTACTTCTTTATGACACAATTAGAAGCATTTTATTTACGATTTTCACATTTAGGTTCACAAGTGAAATGAATCTGTGACTTTTCCCTTGTCCTGTCTCTATCTGGTTTTGGATAACGATTATAGCAGCTAGCTACGGTCGGGATGCGCGTCTCATTCTCTGGTTACTGGACATACATAAGTGGGGAGTATTTATTCCTTGCAAGGTTGGTAAAACCTATACGTGCCATCTATGCTTTCGTGTCTTGGTCCACGTGGGGAGCTGTGTGGCTTATGAACAACAGAAATTCACTGCTCGCAGTTCCGAGAGCTGGAGATGGGAGCCCAGTGTCTGGCACCGCTGGGTGAGTCCTCTCCTGGCTTCCAGACGTCTCGTCTCCTCACATGGAGGGAGGGGGAGAGCGTCCTGCAGCTCTCTCCTGCGGACACAGACCCTCACGGGGCTCCACCTTGTGCCCTGATCGCCTCCCGAGGCCCCATCTCCGCATCCCATCACAGTGGAGCATGGGGTTCCCACGTGTGAATTCTGTGTCCCCGCAGCAGCAGGGGCGCTCCTGAGAGCACGGTCCCCACCACGCGTCGGGGCTCTAGCAGCCTACTGACTCGCCAGCTTTCTCCTGCTCCGTGGACTCCAAGTAAAGTTGTGCTGTTAGGAGGACCAGCCCGGAGGGGAAATGAGAGAATGGTCAGATTTCTTTATTTTTCTAAACTGGAATTCACCCAGCCCACACAGAGAATACCGTCCGTTCTAGGTGTGGGGTCAAGAGATTCATCGGCTGCTACAGCACCCGGGGCCCCTCCCATCGCGCGCCCTCCCTGCTGCCCTTCCCCCAGTCACCCACCCCCGGGGCCACCCCGGTTCCCGGCCTTCAGTCTGTTTCCCAGAGCCGAGTGTCTCGTGGCTGGTCTCCCTCTCTGGTTGCTTCCCGGTCAGCTTCCCCCCTTCCCCTACGATGCTCTGCACCCCTGGAGCGCATCATGCGAGTGGAAGAAGTCAGTCAGGGGAAGACAGTTGTCCTGCGGATTCGCCAGCACGTGGAACGTAAGAAATGGTTTAGAGGCAGCTGTGCTCGCACACTGGGGGGTGACGGGTGGTGCCGAAATCACACGGTCAAACCCTCCCCACTGAGAATGTGGTCCACGGACCAGCCACACCCGCCTCACCTGCAAACCCATCACAAATGCCGAGTCTCAGGCCCGCTCAGACCCACTGAGTCACACCCTGCATTTGAACAAGAGCCTCAGCGGACGCTCGGGCACTTGACAGTCTGGGGAGCTCGGAGGGAGGAGCTTCCGCCATCAGATTACGTGAGCCGAGAACATTTTCACTCTGTACTTTAAAAGTCGAAACTGGAAGTTGCCCGCGGAATGACAGGTGTGGTTCACGTGAGAAAGGTGTTGTAGGTAACCGCGCAACAGACCCGCTTTCAAAGAAAAGGCTCTGACCTATGCTGAAAGTCAGTGAGTGAATCTGCGTTTTTGATTAAGGTAAGATGTTTGAGGTCTGTAATGACAGTTTTTGATGAGTCCTAGCTTTGACACTCCTCACCAAACCACCGCCTACAATCAAGAGGGATTCTACGATGATTCCTGTTTTCCCAGGTGACCGTTGTATTTCACCTAGAGTCACAAGCATGTTGACACAGGGCGGCATCCAGTTATCATCTTTTTCAAACCTGCAGCGATGGACATTTCTTACTTCTGATGTTTTCATTTTTCCTTGCGTATTGTTTTTGCTGTTTTGTTTTTGTTCTGCTTTGCTTGCTTATTCAGAATAGTCAGAGCCTTCCTTAAATTATTTTTTCATTTTCAAAGCACTCTCTTATATTTGTTTTTATTTTTCACTAATACTTAGTTTTGTTCTCATTATTTTCTTACTTCCACTATCTTTGGGCTTTTTATTCTTGTTCTGTCTCTCCTGTTTTCTAACACTGGCATGGAGAGTGACAGTTTCCCCGACAATTGTTTGATGCGGTATCTCCCACGGACGACCGTTCTGAAATCCATTAACTTTTACATTTAGTTTTTATTTTCTTTTTATTTTAAGGGGTGTTTTTAAATCCCCAAAGAACCATTTTACCAGACTTTCAAAGCTAATTCTCATTTCAACCCATTCAGAGGAGGTGGCCTATATACTTTCTGCATTTTGGAATTTATTACTCTATTCTCTGTGTTCTACTTTAGCGATAATTTTTGTGAATGTTCCATGCGTGTTTGAAAAGAAGCTGTGGTCTCTGTTGGCCTAAAAGAAATGTGTCTGAATGCACAGATTTATATACGTATGTAATCAAGCTGTTAATTACACCACTCCGATCCTCTCTGCCCTTCTTTATTTTTGTCTGCCCAGGCACAAACAGGCTCACCCAGCCCTTCCCTTCCACTTACACTAGTCCACACACCCTGAGCTCTTTAGGAGTAGCAATATGGCCAGGCTGGCAGACGAGTCACGATTAAATTTGACCAGCACTGGTCAACAGACGCTTTACAGATGTCTTTGCTTCTGCTTGGG
This sequence comes from Meles meles, assembly GCF_922984935.1. NCBI lineage: Eukaryota > Metazoa > Chordata > Mammalia > Carnivora > Mustelidae > Meles > Meles meles. Next base: position 97,457,843 of record NC_060076.1, read on the forward strand.
ATGTTGGTGTGAGAGCAGACCTAGAGCCATGGCAACCATCTTATGACCATTAGGCATCTTTATTCATTTTATTGTTTGTTTTCTCACAACACTTTGAGTCGTCTTTACGGTGCTCTTGTGTTTATTTCTATTTTGCTGGTGTGTCGTTCTTTTTTAAAGAATCCCTCATAGTTGGTCCGGGATGGGACATTGAGTGCATCCCTGCTACCCACGCAACGTCTGCTTTTGCCACACTGTTTCACGCTGGCCTGGGGCCTGAGCCCCCCAGCCCACCTGCCTTCACAGCAACTTTTGCACGTATTTTGCCCCAATTTTGTTGTTCCACATTCTGTCTCTACAAATTGTTCAAAAGCTCTTTTATGCTGGTGGCATTCTTGCTTTCCTATGTCACCAAGGACGAGATCTTTTCAAAATTCCTTTTGTTGTCATTTCGTGGGAATTAAGGCTGAAGAAGTAGATGCGTGAGCTCAGTCATCATTATTCGACACCAAACCTTTAACGAGGACGTCACTAGTTCATTCTCTACAGATCTGTAGGAAGTGCTGGTCTTCGAATGACTCCGTTTGGGCTACGGCACGTCCTGACTGCAGTTCTGTGTTCTTCCCCCTGGCCGCCTGTCACATTCTGTGCGCTGCGGAATGCCTGTGCCCCTTACGGTGCCTGCTTCAGTCGCAGCAGACGGCCAGCCTGAGCAAAGGCGGGAGGCTCGACCGCACGTCACAGCAGGCAGCAGAGCGCACCTGGCCTCGGAAGCTGTGGATTTGACCGCAGCTCACTGTACGCTTGTCTCGGCTCTCAGGCAATACTTTCCCGAAGCAGAACTGTGGTCTCACAGGGACGCCCAGGCAGCTCTGGTTCCCAGTGGCCAACGTGAGGGAAGCAAATGGCAGAGCCATGGAGTCCCACACCCACGGCTCCAGCCCTACCGGGGCTCGACAGCAGACCGCCCCAGACCCCAAGCGTCAGGGCTCTGGAGAAGCCTCGCTGAGAGCGTCCGGGGCTTGAGTCTGCCCTCCCGGTGTCGGCCAGAGCCTGCTCTGGGCCTCTCCAAGCCTCGTGTCCTTCAGCAGTGAGGAGACCCCTTCACGGAGCCACCGCGAGCCCGTCACGCACAGTGTCAGAGCTCTGGCCACGCTCGTGACCAGCCACACGGGCCACACGAAGCCCTACAAGCTTCCGGGTCAGCCCTCACAAGCCCACCACCTGATGCCCACGGAACAGCGGTCTGGAAAGCGTCTACAGACACACAGAGTACAGGCAAACGCTTGGTAAACTACACAGTGGTGCCTGTGTGTGTCTGTGTCTGCACGTGTGTGCTCGCGTGTGTGTGCTCACGTGTGTGCGCTCACGTGTGTGCATGTTCATCTTCTGTGTTTATGTGCTCGGTGCCTGTGTGTGTGCCCGGTGTGTGTGCACGGAGTGTGTGTACCTGCTGTATGTGTGTACTCGGGTGTGTGCATGGTGTGTGTACCCGGTGTGTGTACCCGGTGTGTGTGTGTACCCGGGTGTGTGTGTACCTGGTGTGTGTGTACCCGGGTGTGTGTACCCGGGTGTGTGCACCTGGTGTGTGTGCACGGTGTGTGTACCCGGGTGTGTGTGCACGGTGTGTGGAAGGGCGTCTGCCTGAGCACATGAGTGCATGTGAGTGTGTGCATGCGTGTGTTTATGCGTGTTTGGGGAACGGTGCACGGACAGCAGGGAGCATCTCCTTCCGCAGCCCAACCTCAGCTGCGCAGTGTCTCGGCTTCCAGCAATCTCTAACCCCTGCGTCAAGCGCAGCTTTGCTGGTGCTCGCCCCGTGTCCAGAGGGACGCCCCGGCGGTCCCTGCAGGGTTGGCGTTTGCATAGATTCCGCATTAGCGGGACCGGCTGGAGTGAGCTTGTCTCTCAAGAGACACTGCAACACGCTCTCGAGACACTTGGGTCAGAACACGTGTACCACATTTGCATAAAGCCTGGACAACCCCGGCATGCGGCCCACCACGGGGGATGGGAGGCACGATTAACATTTCTTCTTAAGTAATAAATTTATTCCTAAAATATTCATGGATCGGTGTCCTAAATCGCTTTAGCGTCCAGAGAGGAAGCTGTCCCTTGGCCGTCTCCCACAGCATCAGGGTCCTTCTGAGGCCACACCAACCTTGTTCCCATCCACCTTGCATCAGTTTTGCAAGCTGCCGTGGGCCACGGGCTGTCCCCTCAGATCTCTCTCCTGAAACTACTGGAAGATTGAATTATGATCCATACTCAGGGCTTTCTGTAATTGGAGAAGCTGCCCCAGGAGTCGGACAAAAATCCGACGATGGTGTTTATCATGAACTTAGTGGGACAGACTCGCCCGCCCGGGCAGACACGTCGGTGCTGCGGGTACAACCCGGAGCCCCGCACAAAGCAGGCTTAGCTGCGATGCCGCTGCCGCGACTGCATCTTAATGAAACTGTGTGCCCGGTCCACGGACCTCCACACCCACCGAAGGTTCCAGCTTGTCATTCGGGGCTGTTACAACGAGGTGCCTCAGGCTGGGGGTTTTCTTCCCTCCCCATCCTGGAAGCTGCAGGTCCAGGGTCAGAGGGAAGCGAACACCCTTCTGGAGGGCACGTCCCATCATGGGTCCCCACCCCCGTGGCCTCATCTCACCTGATTGCCTCCCAAGGCCCCCACTCCGCCGCGACCGTGTCTCTGTGGAGGTAGGGTTCGGCACATGAAATCTGGGGACACAAACTTTCAGCCCATGAGAGGCTCCAAGCCAGTGGTGGTGTCTGGTCCGGGAGACAGACGCAGACTTCCCTCGAGCCCCCTCCGCAGGCACGGCCGTAAGGCAGGGCACTAACCAGCTTTCCCCAAGCAAGCTAGCTCGGCCAGCGGTCAGGAGCTGCTGCCCACCCCCGCCTCCCACGGCCGCACCGGGAGCACGCGGGGTTCTCTGGAGGCCCCGGCCACAGCTCCAGGGAGCGCCGCGCAAGCCGTCCGCAGTGGCAGGACCCACACGCTCTGCCCCTGAGCCCGCGACGCCAGTGCTACGCCAGGCACCTGTGCCCACGCAGCCATGACGACTGAACGCTTCTCTGCAGGCCGGCCACCGCGGCGAGGGAGCCCCGGGCCCAGGGGCGGGCACCTCGGCAGTGTGGGGCTCCGCCTCCCGGCCTCTGCCCTCGGGGAGCAGGGGGACGCGAGGGGCTGCGCACAGACCTGGGCCCGCGCTGGGAGCTACACAGAGGGGCCGCCCAGCAGCAGAGCAGCCCATCCCACGTGCGCCACTGAGACCTCGGGAGGCAGCGCTCCGGCCGGGAACCTGCGCCCAGGGCGGTGCGGCCACCGAGAGCCCCACGGCTACGTGCACCCGAACGGACGAGCTCCACCTGTGCACCCGGAGCCCGCGCGCACTAGCGCCGGTCGGACCTTCTCCGTGGGGCAGGAGGGGCTAAGTAGCTGTGGTCTCGCTGACACAGCGAGGAGGGACCAGCGACAGGCTGGAGGCAATGGGTGCACTCCCGCAGAGGAAGGAGGTGCTAACCCGGGACGCCACACACAGGAGCCCCGAGGACAGGCCCCCAGTAGATAAGCCTGTCACCAGAGGACCCTGTGAGTCCTCTTGGCAGAGGGGCCCGAGTCCCCGGCCTCAGAGGCAGACGGCAGGACGCAGGTGAGCAGTCACAGTGCGGAGACCGCGACTCGTCCTTCAGGAGGGACAGAGTCCGCTTTGGGAAGACGGAAAGTTCTGGGGGCGGACGGTGGTGCTGGCACAGCGGTGGGAAAGCACTTGAGGCCCCTAAACTCCACACTTAAAATGGCTCAAGTGGTCAATTTTAAGTTCTGTGTCTTTTGCCACAAGAAAATTTTTTAAGTCAACTTCACCTGTTCCTTTATTTACCTGAATATTTTTCCTACGAGAATATTTCCACTTTTAAGTTCATTTGAGATGTTGTAGATTTTCCAGGAGCACGTTTGCAGCGACTGATGTGGCCGCCTGGGTCGTTGGGACGGCTCGGGCCGGAGGGAGCCCGTGGTGTGTGTTGACGAGTGCTCAGTGGCCCGTCACAGTGACCGCTCCGGCGTCCTGAAACATGCACACGGGGCACCGTCAGAGCCACGCCCCAAGGGCCGCCGGCCGGACAGGAGAGGCCCGCGCGTGTGGGCTCGTGCACGCGTGTCGAATGGACACAGGCAGATCGCAGTTCACGAAACAGAGCCCCACCAGCGGGGGCCGCCTGTCATGTGAGAGGGGACACCGCCTCCGGCCCCAGGCCCCATGTTTATTGGCCTGTGACCTCGAGTAGATGCCCTCAGACAGGATGGGTGCTCTACACAATGGACCCTATTTTAGGGTAATTTTAAAGCTGTTCCTGTCCTCTTTAAAGCAAGCTCCGTATTCTCGTCACGGGACACGTTACTACCCCTCCTGTCTTACGCTGTCTCTCTCACGGGACACAGCTCTGGAAGCCTCGTTTCCCCGTCGTAAGATGTCTGCGTGGCACAGGACAAAATCCCGACACCTGAGTGTGTACTAACTGTAGTAACAGTACAGTACAGAAGTCCACCGGGAGAAGAGGTCGGTCACCAACGGAGGAGATCCACGAATGTAGACAGAAGAGCGAGGGCAGTTCACAATCCTTATCAAACACCACGGTAATCGCCGTTGCAGGCAAGATCTGCCGGATGTTTGTGGAGAGCGAGGGTGTTTGCAGGGTCGCAAAGGATCTCCCCCAAGGTCTTGATTAATTACAAAGGCAAAAAGAGTAATTATACTGTTTCTTATTTGTTTTTACCTTATAACTTCTAATATTTCTTATAAATATTTGCTTACCTTATAACAATTTATAACACCCCCTTTTTTTCTAGGAAATCCGGCAACACTGCCTTAGCCAAATGCTCACGGTCAGCACCACCAGTCATCATATGTACTGACATCATGTGCCCCTGCCGCATGGCCCGACGACACCTGTCACCTCCGGATCTCATCATCGCAGCGGGCAGACCCAGACTCCAGGACATTCTGCAAACTCCCAGACCAGGGCTCCTCCGAGTGCCATGTTCCGAAGGACAAGGAAGGATGGAGGGATTCTCGCAGCTTCCAGGGAATTAAGGAGGAAAAGCAAAATGCCACGTGGCAAAGTGGGGAGACCAGAAGGGAAGTTCATGGTGCCAGTGTTCGTTCTTACTCTGGACAGATGCGTGTGCTCTGTGAGAGGCTGCCATCGGGGGACTGTGAAGGTCGTCCAGCGACCCTCGTCTATTTTTGCAGCATTTCTGCAAGTCTCAAATTACATCAAAACTTAAAAGTTGAGTTTATTCCCAGGTACCTGGTTTGGGTGCACTTGTAAATGGGATGGATTCCTTAATTCCTCTTCCTTCTGGCTCTTCGTGAGTGTCTAGAAATGCAAGGGATGTCTGTGCGTTGATTTTTACACCCAGCCGCTTTGCTGAATTCCTGCATGAGAAAGGGGAAACTTCTCCACTGTTGGTGGGAATGCAAGCTGGTGCAGCCACTTGGAAAACAGCATGGAGGTTCCTCAAAAAGTTGAAAGTAGAGCTACCCTATGACCCAGCAATTGCACTACTGGGTATTTACCCTAAGGATACAAATGTAGTGATCCGAAGGGGCACGTGTACCCGAATGTTTATAGCAGCAATGTCCACAATAGCCAAACTATGGAGAGAACCTAGATGTCCATCAACAGATGAATGGATAAAGAAGATGTGGTATATATACACAATGGAATACTATGCAGCCATCAAAAGAAATGAAATCTTGCCATTTGCGACGACGTGGATGGAACTAGAGGGGATCATGCTTAGTGAAATAAGTCAATCAGAGAAAGACAACTATCATATGATCTCCCTGATATGAGGAATTTGAGAAACAAGACAGAGGATCATAGGGGAAGGGAGGGGCAAAATGAAACAAGACGAAACCGAGAGGGAGACAAACCACGAGAGACTCTCCACCATAGGAAACAAATGGAAGGCTGCCGGAGGGGGGCTGGGGGCTGGGGTGTCCGGGTGAGGGGATGACGGAGGCCGCCATGCGATGAGCACTGAGCATTCCACGAGACTGATGGGTCACTGAGCTCTCCCTCTGGACCTAATGACACACCGTATGTTAATTAATTGAATTTAAGTGAATTACAAAGGACATAAACAGTTTTAGTTTATATCCTCCGACAGCTCTCTGCAGTGGCTTTAGAACCCTCACCCCCAGCAGGCGCGGATGGAGACCCTGTGTCTCACCCCCCATGCCTCATTCACTCAGCAGGTGTCACACCAAGGCCAGTAGGACCCACTCCAGCAAATCCTTTCTTTTGTTATATGCTAAGTTCCCATAGAGAGAGAGAGAGACATAGTTCCCATTTATATATATTATATATATAGAGAGAGAGACATGTATATTTATACATCTATACGGATATATATATTTGGGTCTATTTCTGGTCTACCGACTTGTTTCATTTCCCCCCCGGCTCTTCTACTCTGTTTGGGTCCCAGTGGCTTTCCACAAAGCTCTGTGCGTAGGGAGAGCAAGTGTCCTTCTTCCTGAAGTTCTCCTGGCACGTGTTCCGGAACTTGAAAATAGCCTCTGCTAATTCACACGAAACTCACTGGGATTCCATCCGGAGCTGCGTCGCTTCTGTAACTAAACACACCGACTGCATTACTGTTTGCAATAGACTGCGAACCTGTAAATTAGGTGCACGCACAGACTCCAGCTTTGTATCAAAATATAGAGATGCACACACACATTTGTTGAGATTTGTACTTTTAAGATTTAGACATTCCTCCCCAAAAACATGTGCTGCACGTTTCCCTTTATCTGAGAATGAATTTACATTTTACAAAAAGATTTTGTAGTTTTCTACAAGTATGCCGTGAACCCTTTTTTTTTTTTAAATAAAACATTTTTTCCCAAGGATTTTATGTTTTGGGCAATGATTTATCTTACTCCCGGTAGAAAACCAGTCACTACTTAAAAAGACGAGATTTTGTTGATCTTTGTAAGTTAATTTTGCTTCCAGCCACCTCTTTAAATATTCTACCGTTTAGCAAAAGCCTTTAGGTTTTCTGAATGTATAATCTCATCATCTGTAATTAAAGATTCACATTTCCTGTGGGCATTTCTTTTTTACATTTATTTCACTAGATACAAGCTCCGTAGGGGCAGGAATTTGTGTTTTTGCGTCTTTATTATATCCCAAGCTTGGCACGCAATGAACCCTTGATTAGTGTTATTCCCAAGGATGGACGGGAGCGGGGAGGAACAGAGAGGAAAGGGGCTGAGCGTTCCACGGCCACACGTGATGCTCGCTGTTCAGGTGAAAAGCTGTCTTATCGGGATACTTTATCATTGAGCCATCTCTGGCGTGGGACCTGTGGCTTGTCCCCTGGGTGAGAGAGCCACATGCATGACACCTCTGTCCCCTGGGGCTGATTCCTCTAACAGAATGCGCTTCTGGCCCCAGACTCCCAGGCTGCAGCTGGGAGCCCCCGTCTGTGCTGGGCGCCGCGCTGGGCCAGCTTCCCCGGCCGGCCGCTCCAGGCGCCGACGGACCAGTAGGTCCGCCCACGTTCACCTTATCGCGTATTTCTCACTCCGCCTCCGGTGACCGTCTTCGCTGGAATTAGCGTCCCTGCAGAGCAGACGTCGCTCACTTCCCTGGGAAGCCCACACGCTAGAGAAATCTCACGCCTCGGTTTTGTTCCACAAATCACGGCCTCCAGGCGGGCCTTCGTTTTGTTCACCGGATGTGCCTTCAAATGGTGGTTTTATTGTTTCAAAAAGACAAAAATCCCTCTCAAGATGACAACAAGTTTCTCTTCTCGAGCACAGTCTCAACAAACTATTGTCCGCTCTGGGAGTATTTTCAAAGGAAGCGTGTCAGAACTGGACGTTCCCTCAAATATCACGCAGGGCATTACCGTCCGGTGCAGCAGTCCGCCTGCGGGCCCACGCCCAGAGAACTGCAAGCCGCGACTTGAGCCCACGTGCACAACAGCATTATCCGCAGCAGCCCGGAGGGGAGGCCCCGGCACCCGTCCTCGGACGAACGGACAAGCGAAACGGGGTCTAGCCAGGCAGTGGGTATCACTCAGCCCCGACGAGGGAGGAAATGCTGCTCACCCGCTACCAGGATGAGCCCCGAGGACAGTCTTCTCGATGAAGTAAGCCAGAAACGGAACAAATACTTTACGACTCGACCCTGTGAGCCGCCAGGGTCGTCAAGTTCCCGGACACAGAAGTTGGCCGGAACGGTGAGAGGGAGAGCGGGGAGTCGGTGTGGGACGGTTTCAGTTTGGGAAGACGAAAAGTTCACGATGGGTGGTGGCGGCTGCATGGCGAGACCCAGGAGCCAGCACGGAGAGCACGGAGAACGTAGGATCGTGGACGCCGGAGGGCCAGGCGCTGCGGTGCTGGCCCGGGGGGGGGAGGGGCTGGGAAGTCCCCTGGAGACCAGCATTTGAATGGGTCCCAGCCAGCAAGCCGAGAAGCGGGACCGAGGGGCGGCACGGAGCCCCGCACTGAAGCAGCTCCTGCGCTGCCCGGCTCCCGGCCCACGGGCAGTGCTTGCCACGGGCCTGGGGCTGGAGGCGCGACAGAGGGACCAGCGAAGTCACAGACGCGAGCGCGGGAGGAAGGGGTGCGGCCCGGGAAGGCGGGGGCGGCTGGGGCTGCGCAGCTCCACGTCCACGCTGCCCTCCAGGGTGCTCCGCAGGCCGCCCCCGGTCAGGAGCGAGACCCCTTTTCGATTGGCCTCCAGAGAAACAGAAGCAACGGGAGAGACGTGGGTAAGACATAAAGACAGAGGGACAAAGAGGCGAAGAGCTTTGCGTCAAGGAACGGGCCCCCGTGCGAGTGAGGCGGGCTGGGAGCTCGGGCGGCGGATAACACTGTGTCTCGGGACAGAATTTCTTCCCCAGGAGACCTCAGTGTCCTTGTTCTGAACCGTCAGCGGCCTGATGCCACCGTCGCTGTCAGGAGGAGTGCCCTGTCCTCAGGGGCCGCCGGGGGCAGAGGCGAGCCACGTCTGCTCTGTACGTCCCCGCAGCACCCGGGCCGGCGTGCGGTTCGGTGCTGTGACTCCAGCCGAGGCGACACGGCAGACTCCCCGTCACGGCCTCCAGACCACCGCTCCCGCCTCCTCCCTCAGACCCCAGCTCCTGGGGTGCTCAGGCCTTCCCTCCTGAAGCCCCTTCTTCCTCCCGTCCTTGCCGTCTGTCTGTCATGAGTGACTCCCTCCCCCGTTTGTGGAAAGACTTCGCTCCCAGCCTTCCCCGCTCCCTCTCCATCCCGGCTCCTGCCAGCGTCCTCGGATGGGCCACAGCGGTGCCAGCTGAGTCGGCTTCCAGTCCTTCGTCCCCTGTGGCCTGGCTCTGTCCCCACCACGAGGGAGACTGTGGAACAGCCTCACCTTCCTGCTCCTGGTCCTTCCGCTGGACACTTGTCATCAGATAGTCGTCGGGGCACATGCATGGCCCTCGGGTACGGAGCTAAGACATCCCGGATCTCTAGCTCGATCATCCCCACAAGCCAAACCTCTCACGCTTCGGAAGCAAACGTTCTGAGGCTAAAGCCACAATAATCCCGAACGTAATGACTTCCCTAAAGGGAAACTCTTGAGATACGCCTGAGCTCAGGCCATTATGAAATGGTATCTGAGCAAGATAATTATCTCTAGCAAATGAGGAGATTTTCGGGTAAACATGTAGAGGGCTGAGACGTAAGTCTGTAGGTAAGATCCGGTCTCGTTTTATGGAAACTAACATATCCAGGATTAATACACGCAGATGTGTGTCTACGTCTACATATACCCCCCTCCAGCCGTCCGTCCGTGTGTCCATCACCATCCGTCCTTCCGTCTGTCTGTCATTATCCCTCCGTGCACTCGCCCGTGCCTCTGTCCATGCATCCGTCCATCTCCGTCCGTCCATCCATGCATCCGTCTGTCCGTCCATCCGTCCATCCGTCCATCCATGCATCCATGCATCCGTCTGTCCGTCCATCCATGCATCCGTCCATCCGTCGACCCATGCACTCACCCGTCCGTCTCCGTCCGTCCATCCGTGCATCCGTCCGTCTCCGTCCGTCCATCCGTGCATCCGTCTATCCGTCCATCCATGCACTCACCCGTCCGTCTCCGTCCGTCCATCCATGCATCCGTCCGTCTCCGTCCGTCCATCCGTGCATCCGTCTATCCGTCCATCCATGCACTCACCCGTCCGTCTCCGTCCGTCCATCCATGCATCCGTCCGTCTCCGTCCGTCCATCCGTGCATCCGTCTATCCGTCCATCCATGCACTCACCCGTCCGTCTCCGTCCGTCCATCCATGCACGCACGCATCCACGCGTCCGTCCATCCGTCCATCATCACTCATCTTTCGCTCCACCTTTCCACCACCAGCCATGCGCTCACCCGTCTTTCCATCCCTCCGTCCACCCACCGCGCACTCCCCATTCCCTACCCACGCATCTGCCCGGCACCCGTCCACCGACCGGTCTGTGCACAACCACGTCCTCACGCCGCAGTATCGTCTTCCTTGCTTGCCAGTAAGAACGAGACCTCAATGTCCTACTTCGTTTACATGGCAGAGAAACCGAACTGCCTTCTACTCTGCGGTGCAAAGGAAAGCCCCCCGTTGCACCAAGCCTCCCTCTGACTTAGGAGGGCCAGAGGCATCAGAAGCCCCGGCGTTCCCTCCGGTGCGGACCTGTTCTGACCCACTCAAAGGAAGACGGGGCCCAGGGCCGCTTCCCGGAGACACGCAGCAGCTCCACAGCTCTGGCCGCTCCCGGCTCTCACCGCCGGCCCTGCTTCTCGGAGCACCAGGTGGGCCGGTGCTCGGTGACGTGTCCCCCGGTCCACAGCAAAGTGCACCATGGCCAAGGTCAGCCAGCAGCAGTCAGCGGCGTGGTTACGGGGGCCCGTCAGGCCAGGGGAAGGCCCAAGGACTTACTCTGAGGCCTAGGCGCAGCCGGTTTTATATTTTATTTTCCCTGTAACTTTTTATCGCTACAAAATTTCAGACCGACAGGAAAGTTGGAAACACAGCAAGTGCCTGACGACCACGAGCGGCCCACTCAGCGGCTGCCTGCACTTCCCGCGCCTCCGTGCCTGGCACGCCTGCTCCGCGCCGTCCGGAAGCAGCAGACTCAGACCCTCTCCCAGGGTCACCCCATGGAACAAAACGGACGCTAACCCCCTGCTAACGTGCTGGGCCCGAACCATTTCCAAATGTCCCCAGCTGTCCCCAGAACGTCCGTCAGAGTCGGTGGAGAGGGCTCGCAGGTCACCACCTCAGCTGCCCACGGCAGGTGGGTCCCTGCGTCCCGCGGCACCTGGAGCCGCGCTGTCCTCCCGCCGCGCTGGCGTCCTGAAGGGTCCCGGCCCTCGGGAGGCTGACGAATGCCCACGTCTGTCCCACAGGCTGGTCCGTTTGCTTTGGCACCGTTTGGTTCAATTCCTTCTTCCCCACGTTCCTATGGACGGAAAGGCAACCTGGGGCCCCCGCGACATTCAGGTCACACGTTTCTGGCGAGACCACTTCACAGACGGGCTTCGGGTCTCACGAACCTGGTGCAGCTCTCGGGGGTGCTAGCGGACCGGGGGGACAAGGGGGGTCCTGGGGCCCTTGCCCCAGAGCAGGCTGCACCCTAGCACGCGACAAGAAGGCTGGTTGCGACGCTGGGCCCCGGCGCCCGTGGGGCCACGTCCCTGTCACGAGCGGCCCGAGCACTGACGGTCAGCTCTGCGTGAGGAGGACGAGCGTTCTGCCACGTGGCAGGCTGGGACACGGGCGGCAAGGGGCCGGGGTGGCAGCCCCCGGGGTCGTCCACCTGACGCGGGACGCTGGTCCGAACCAGGGCGGGGCTGGGCCAGAGGGAAGAGGGACAGCACGAAGGCAGAAATGACAGGGTCTGGAAGGGTTTTGTGGAAAGGAGGAGTCGAGGTTTGGGCAGGGGCGAGCTGAAGGGCAGTGCGGGGCTCTCCCTGCGGAGCTGGAGCACGAGGGAGGGAAGCGGGAGGGAAGCGGCAGGGCTTCCCCGTCGGGGGCTCCCTGGGGCGTGTGCGGGCAGCTGTGCATGGGGGGTGTGGCCGGGGGCCAGGATCGGCAGAGCCAGGAATGGGGAGAGGCTCCAGAAGGCACCGGGGAGCCCGCGGGGGAGCGGTAAGATCTCCAGACACGCCGGTTCCAGGGCCCGGGAAGGGGGACACCCGAGACAGGGCGAGACATCAGAGGAAGGGAGAGGAAAGAGCCCATCAGGTCCCCGCAGCGCCGAGACCAAGTCCCTTCTTGGTGCTGCGTGACAGGTCTGGAGACAGAGCAAGTGGAGACATTTTCGGACAAAAAGAGGATTTTTAAAAAATTCTTTTATGTACGTTTTTATTCTGCTTCATTTTCTTCTTCCAAACTGCGATGTAATTGACGTGCATCATCGTATGTTCTGGGGTCACAGCTTCACGCCCGTGGACCACACAGTGGTCGTCCCAGGAAGGGTGGGGAATGGCCACTACCCACAGACACAGCAAAAAGGCAAAAACGAAAAATGGGAAGAGTCTCCCTTGGTGATGACGACACTCGGGATCTCCTCTCCCGCGGCGGTGTTCCCCGCTTCCCATCCGGAACCTCCTCGCTCTGGTTCCCGTCACAACGGCAGGTCCGTGCCTCTGACCACCAGGGTCCCCTCTCCCCACCGCTGCTCCTGGGAACCTCAAGTCCCATCTCTTTTCTGAGTTTGGTGGTTTTTGGTTTAGGGTTTCTGTTTTGGTTTGGGGGTCCATGCGTAAGTGGTCACACGGTGTCTTTCTCTGACTGACTTCACTTAGCACCGCATCCTCGAGGCCCGTCCGCGGCGTTGCAAATGCCAGAAACGTGCCGCTTCCCCACGGCTGATGAGCCTCCGCAACACCAACCCGCTGCGGCCTCTTAGCCCCGCATGCACTCACGGGCGATCTCGTGTCCACGTCTTGGCCACTGGAAATAATGGCTACAAACACAGGAGGCTGGGGATCTCTTTGAAATCCTCTTTTCGTTCCTCGGAGCGACGATCCCGGGCCGGGGACAGCTCTACCCTGAACCTCCGTCCCGCTCCCCGCCGAGGCTGCCCAGCCTGCGTTCCCACCGCAGCGCACGAGGGCTCTGTCCCCCCACGTCCTCGCCGAGAGCTGCGGTCCCTCTGGTGACGCGGTTCTAACAGGAGGGGAGAGCTCACTGCGGCTTTGAGCTGCACTTCCCCAGTGACTGGTGACGGCGAGCATCTTTCCGTGCTCCCGTTGGCCACTCACGTGAGTCTTCTCCGGAAAGACGTCTGCTTGCATCTTCCGCGCCAGTGAAGCCTGCCCCGCCCGAAGGGCTGCTATGAGCTCTGTCCTCCCACAGGCAAGGCTGTGGAAACGGGCGGGCGGTCTGGCTGGGTCTGGTGTGTGTGGGGCGGGGCTGGGAGGACGGCCCGGAGAGGGTCTGGGCGTTGGGATGAGCCCCTGGCCCGGGGACCCCTTGGTGCTGTACGACGTCACACTCACTGGTGTGACCCAGGTGACCCCAGCCCCTTGCCGCAGTCGCTGAGCGAGCCTGTCCTCCACACCCTGCACCGCGGGGACCCGGGACCCACCCACTGGCTGGACCCAACTCCCTTCTCCTGCCTCAGCCCGGCTCAGGGCAGAAGGGACAGCAGTTTACCCAAACTCCCTTAAGTAAAAATAAAACGAAACAAGAATGGGAGCCTGCGTTCTCCATGACCCAGGCCGAGGGGCCTTTCCTAGCAGTCCCCGAGGCAGAGCTGTCTGTCTGCAGAACGAGGAACATCCAGCCGCCCCAAGACAGAGCTGTCCCCTCTGTGGGACAAGGAACATCCAGCCGCCTCAGATTCTTCGTCTTTGTTTTTGGTTTCAAGCTCCACATGGGTCCGCAGACGGTTTTGGGGAAACGGAAGGGCGGCCTGGGACCCCGATGCTGGCCTGGTCGCTCACGCACGTCCCCCCGTCCCACACCCTACCTGGAAACGCCAGCAAGCGGCTTGGGAACCACTTCAGAAACTCTCCTGTCAGGCACAGAATTGCTCACCAGGCCAGAGATGAATCACGAAGGATGGGAAACGTCAGATTTTCAGTTAACCCGTCCTGCGCTCTGCGGACGCAAGAGTGTCCCAGTGGGTCTGCACGGGAGTGCACTCGGCTCAGTGAAGTCCCTGGTATTACCCCCCCCCCCCCCCCCCCCGTCCATCCCTCCTTTCCCCGGCCCTCCCGCTCCCTTGTTCTTTCAGGAAGGAGCATTTGTTTTTTTGTTGCTGTGATTATTTACGATTTTATTTACTTGAGGGAGAGAGAGAGCATGAGTAGGCAGGCAGAGGGAGAGGGACACGGCCCGCCAAGCAGGGAGCCCGACGCGGAGCTGGATCCCCGGACCTGGGATCATAACCTGAGCCGAAGGCAGAGGCTTTAACCCACGGGGCCCGCCAGGTGCCCCCAGGAAGGAGCCCTGGACGCATTCAGAGGAGCGAGGAAGAAGGTCGCGGAACAAGTAGCGCTTAGGTCGGGACGCGGAATCCCCTTCAACGGGGAGCATCTCTGGCTCAGAGCAAATGGCAAGGCCACAGGGTGGCTCCGTGGGGGACGGAGAAGGGCCCGGGTCACGGTGGTGTGCAAGGGGGGCGGGAAGGCGGGTGACGCCAGGACACAGGGCACCGGGCCCGGGAGCAGCGGCTGCCTGAGGCAGCGGGGGGCGGCCGGGGCTCGTCCCAAGGGAGCTCGTGTGCGGGAAAACCCTCACACAGACAGAGCCACGGGGCAGGGACAGCTGGAGGCAGGACGGGGTGGCTGGCAACATTCTGTGGGCAAGTTAGGGACGGAGTCCCCCGGGGACGTGTCTGCGGACCCTCAGGCCTCTAGGAGACAGGGACACCCCTCGTCCATGGGACAGCCCGGGGCCCTGAGAAACAGGTGCCGGGTCAGAGCAGAACACCGGGCAGGGGCCTTCTGGACGCCAGCATGGACGCCAGCAAAACGCAATGCTACAGCGGCCATGGGGCCCACTCCCTCCGCGAGTCATGGTCACAGCGTGCTTCTCCGTCCCGTATCCGAGTGCAACGTCCCACGAGAGGAGGCGGGCAGAGGAGACCGCGTCTTCACCACCCAGTCGTGTGAGCGCAGGTCCTTTCGCTCGTCTCAGGGGCGTCGCACGACCAGGCCTGGACATTTCACCCAGGAACTCGCGGCAAGGTACACAGCGGCGGGCCGAGGGCAGAGTTCCAGGCCTTCTTTCACTACGAGGGTTGTACACCCTACCATCTCCTTAAAATCCGTCAGCAAGGTGGACCCCGCGTCTCCCTCCCCAACCCCACCCCCCTGGAGGACCGTTACCCCCAGAGATGCCCAGGATCCCTGCCCCCAGCTGCCCTGTGCAGCCACCGTATCCCATCGGGGCTGGCCCTGTGACCCACTAGAGAGGCCGGGCTATGTCGGCTCCAGGACCAAGACTTGGAAGCAGAGTCTGTGTTTGTGCTTTTAGGAGTCCTGGGTGACCGTGTCAGACGGAACGACAGCCATCGGACAAATCCGGCCCCAACGCCTGTTTTTGTCAATAACGTTGTATCGTAGCACGGTCGGGCCTAGTCCCCTACGCATGCCTGTGGCTGCTTCTGCGTCACAGCCGGAGGCTGCGGGACAGAGGCCGTGTTCACAAAGGGAAAGATACAGAACAGCTTTGCAAACCCTGGTTTAAGGAGTCCACCCACCACACCTGAGGCCACAGACAGAAAGAGGGCCCCGCCGTTCCTCGGAGCAGCCACGGTGCCCGGGGACTGGTGGCTTAACCGCCGGGTCAGCGGCCCAAGGAGGACGGGCTGAAGAAGTGCCCTGTGGGCCGCGGCAGCCCGCCGTGCAGGGGTCAGCTGACACACAGGGACACCCAGACCTTCTCCTCCTCCCGTCGCCCCACAGCAATGGGGCTGTGGCCCGGGCGCCACCGGAGAGGAGACATGCGACCGTGGCCACGGCCATTCCCGACATGGCCGATAGCAAGAGGGAACCGCGGGCAGAGCTTTTCTGGAGAAGCAGCGTAACTCATCGTGAAACCAGCGACCCAACCACACACTTCTGTTTCCTTCTCCTCCTACGTCACCCTACTCTCGGCAACAGTTTGACCGCATTCTAGTTTGTGGGTTTTTGCCTTTTCAATGACTCTGATCGTTATGAAGGCACGGAGTACCTGGAGGGTCCCCCGGGACGGGAACTACCCCCCCCCCCACACTTGTGGATTCTTGCAGAGGCCCTGAGTCCTAGAACGCCGCTTAAAGAAATGGGCCCTCGAGCTTCAGAGAGACGAGGAGGGCTGTGTCCCAGCCACGGTGCTCACGGTCGGCTGGTGGCCCGTCTGCTCCCTCCGTTCGGGGCTGGAGTGACTATCAGCACATACCCCTGTGTCCCAGGGGCTCCAGCGTACCTGGCGGAAGCCTCGGGGCCCCTTCCCTCTTGGAGTGCAGGGTGCTACCCTCAGAAGACAACAGCAGGGTCATGGTGGCCGGCTCGGGGGATGCCAGGGGTATTGCTCGCCTGGGGAGCAGGTCCCTTCCCCAGATGACAGGTCAGGCGGGAGGCCCCACAGGCCCCCTGTTGCACGGCCAAAGGGACTCCGCAGACGGGCCCAAGGTGATAGATTTTTAAATACAGACTGTCCTGGCCTGACTGTGGGGCAGGGGGTCCTGTCCAGTCTCATGCACCCTCAGGACTAGAAAACCCCTTCCAGCTGGAGGCACAAAGACAGGATGTGGCTTTGGAAGTCCCAGGCATGAGAGGGCCGGGGTTTGGAGTGTCCGGGACGGGTAAGGCGGTGGAAGGCCCCCAGCGCCCAGGCAGGCCCCGCGGACAAGCAGCCCCTGGGCAGCGGGGGCTCCGGGAGCACCGTCCCCCGAGCACGGCCTGCTCAGCCCCTCTGCTGGGAAGCGCAGTCTCCCGGCCCCCGGGTCACACTGAAAACTCCGCTGCTTGTCACGGGCTCGTCTCCTCCCGAGGAAGTCCGGCAGGTCATCCGACTCTGCGAGACAGGTGCTCCGGTCACGACGCTGGCCCCAAGGATGGAGTTAGCTCTTTTCAGGGGAAAAAGAAAGGGCCAGTCCCCCTGCACACCCAGCCACGGTAGCCTTGCCTGTCCGCGTTCACCTGCTCACCAAGGTGCCCTCTCCGCTAGTTTCCGTCCTCCACCGAGTGTGAAATTCCAGCGCTTACTCAGTGGGGTCAAGGCCGCCGCTCCCGGAAGGCATGGGCCCTTCTCCGTGGCCCCGGGGGTGCGGTTGTCCCGGTAAGCGGGAACTCCGCGGTATAAAGCCCAGGAAGGGGTTGCTGACTCCCTTCGGGGGAAACCGAGGCAGGAGGGAAGTGGGGACACAGGACGGTTAGCACTGGATTTTACCATTTTAGAAGCCCTTCTGATTTTACTCAATACTCCACGCTCAAGGAAAAGACCCAATGTGCGCAGTAACGTACCTGCAGGAGAGAACCACGACCCCCTCAGACCGGAGCCCCTCCGGGCACAGGCAGGCCCATCTGAAACCGAGGGCTCAGACTGGTTCCAGCGTGGTTTGTCTCAAAATCCCTACGCGCTGCTGAGTCCTGCTTCCTGGCTCCAGGGGCGGCGTCTGCCAGCCAAGGGGAGCGGGTGGTGGGAGGGCCGGAGCGTCCCACCCCCGCGGCCCAGGCCCGGGGGCTGTCCTGAGCCTCGGGCCTCTGTGGATGCCTGGGTTCCCTCTGGGATGCACTGCGTGCTCTCGAGGACTGTTGGGCCCCATGCGGCGGTCACAGAAGGTGTCTGGCGGGTGCCCATAGGGCTGTGTTCCTACAGCTGAACCTCCGCTCTCTGCCTGCCCCAACCCCTCCGCCAGGTCAGGGCACCCTGCCCGGCCCGGCCTGGCCCTGCCCGCTGCAGGAGCGTGGGAAGGGCCGGCGGAAGCTGACACAGGCAGGGAGGGGCTCTCAGTGGGACTGTGGGTGGGACAGAGGCCTGGACCCCCGAAGGGCCTCTGAACGCCCTGAGCGAGGATGTTATTGTCTGAATGGGAGCCGGTAGAGAACAGAGCCGGGATCTGTCCCAACGCGGAGGGCCACAGCCGGACAGGCCTTGAATGACGCTGGTTATGTGTTGAGGCCCCCCTGCCCCACCCCCCGTGCCCATCGAGGCCCATCATCAGGCCAGGTTGGGTCTGCAAACAGCTCCAGACTCAGGGACTGGCCCATTGCCACCACCCAGGGACTGCAAGGGACCAAGGGCTCCTTCTAGCACGGCTGTCTGCGCTGGAGGGAAGCGTGGGGGGACGTCAGAGGGGCCAGCAGGAGCCCGTGGGAAGCCCAGGACTTGCCCTCCTGTCACTGGGGAGGTCAGCCAGCTTTCTCACACCTCTCGGAAGCTCCGCGGCGTGCAGGACCCCGGAGAGAACCCTGTAGGGCCGGGGAACACACAGTGGGCTCCAGGCAGCGTGAGCCCCGAGCCCCGAGCTGAGGGCTGAGTCCTCGCTGGCCCTATCGGGTTTAGCATGCTAAATGAATAAATAAAGAATGGCTGCGAAATTCGGAGCGAACATCGGCCGAGGTCCTTGTCCTCCTCTGCACACTCGCGTCGCACGGGGAACCCCCAAACCCTCCACTGCTCGGCCGTACCCAGAGCTCTGGGGTCGGCGCCGGGCTTCACAGTCTTAAAAACTGCCCCGGGGGAGGGGGCGTTCAAGAGGCACGGGGCAGAGGAGCACCTGCCCAGGGACGGCTTCAGACCCCAGTGCCCCCTGGGGTGCAGGAGCCGCAGACCGGGCACAGGCCGTCGGGGGAGGGTGCGCCGCGCGCCCGCAGTTCCAACTGGCTCCAGGTCCCCACGCCCCACTCCGGGTGGGAGACACACAGCCGTGCCCAGGCTTTATTTACTTCTGTTTGACTCCAGCCCCCCACTGCTTCACATAAAAATCATGCGTCTTCCCTCCATGAGGCCTGGGAACCGTACCAGGAAATTAATAATGACTCTTTGAAAGCAAGTGTCGGGCACAGGGACAAGGCCCTGCCCAGCTTTCACAGCAGCAGCGGGACGCCTGCACCAGCGCCCGGGCTGGGAGGACAGGTCCCTGCCCCCCGCTCCGGCACTCGGCCCAGCAGCCCACGCCGCTCGGGGGGCTCCGAACCCCATCACCAAGCAAGAGGGCAGCCAGGTGACCTCCAAGGGCCTGTGCGATGCGCCGGGACTTTTGATCGTAAATCAGCTTTGAGTTTTCTTTGTCGCATAAGCAGATGGTCTCCAACCGTCGCTGTGACTTTCAGGAATGACGTACTTTGCACCCGGGGCACCTAGGCCAGGTGCCTGTTCTGAGAAGGGTGGGGCGGGCAGGCCAGCCCAGAGACCATGCCCCGGAATTCCAGAAGGATCCACGGCTCGGGCCAGAGTCAGGAAGTCTACTGCACAGGGCCCGATGCTGTTTCAGGCCGTCCGGGCCTCAAGCTGTGCTCCCAAGGTTCAGCTCTGCAGGGAAGCACCGACTAGGGTGACACACGGGTGTGGCTGTGTCCCAATAAAACTTTATTCACAAAAGACGCGGAGGGCCCTGGCCCACAGGTGGTAGTTTGCCAGCCCTTGGCACCCCCAGAGCAGCCACAGCGGAGAAGCTCCCGGGACGGGCGGCTCAGCAGGATCCCACCCTCTGGGGATGGCGGGCGGGGGTGGGGCAGTCGGGGCTCATCTGGCTTTATTACCCGCCGGGGCCTGCACTCGTCGGCCCCTAGCTCGGCTGCCAGGAGCCGGCGGCTTGCTCACCGCCGCGGAGGTTGCTCTCAGGGGTGCCAGCGCCCACAGCAGCACTGTGTCCCTTCAGGGAACGCCGGCGTCTCACTGTCAGACATCTCGTGACCTCCGCGGAGAGGAATAAAATCTCTCCCCCGCAGGCGGCTTCACAGAAAATGGCAGAGGCGTGCGGCGACGTCGCCCAGACGTGCCCGGCTCTCCTTCCGCACGGGGCCGAAGCAGGCGGGAAAGCCACTGTCTTCCCAGGGCTCGGAGGGCCCGGCTGTGCCCGCAGGTGGCTGGCACTGGGCCCAATATCCTGCACCCGGGTTCTGCCGGGAGTCCGTCACGGGCCTCACCCCCTAAGTATGTTCCCTGTGTTCCTGCTTTGGGGTCTCCACCTGCCCCATGTGATGCTGGACTGTGGGTCTCAGCTTGCCCGTGGGGACCAGGGAGCGGTAGGGGACAGGCCGAGGCCTCCTGCCCGCTGCCAGTGCCTGCAACCACTGGGCATTTAACAACGTGGAGGGGACGTTCTGCGTCCGGGGACCGCAGCTCCGGGGGGACATGTGCTGCGGGCCTAGCGCTGCTGCTGCGGCCGCTGCAGAACCAGACGGGGACACGGGCTGGGGTGCCCGAACTCCCCCGCGCCCACTGCCCGCCCACCCCGAATCCGGTCTTCTGCAGGACTCCTGGAGTACAGCCCCGCGGGCTGCCCAGGCTCACCACAGCCCGGGAGTCGGCTGCTGTTCCTTCTAGAGCTTCCTCCCCTCCCGCCTTCCCGCTGTGTGAGCAGAAGCAACCCTGTGATCCCATCCCTGCCTCCTTCTCGTTTGCCCATCTTGCCCTCGGCCTGCCCGGCCTGTCTCTCTCTACAAGGGTGACAAGGACGGGGGCTTCGCCGGCCACTTCCTGGAGCTCGGGCTCGCTCCCCGGGGCCCTTCTGAAGCCGCGTCACGGGAGGGTAGACGTTGCCCTTCTGCCTGGATCGGCTCCAAGCCCTTCCTTTGGCCGCAGAGCCCTGGCCGTGTGAGTCCGGCCTGGGTGAGCGTCGAGCACAGCAGCCCGTGAGAGGAGGAGGACGCAGCAGGCAGGCCATGCCCGGCAGACTTGCTGCCCAGCCCTCCGCCCTGGCAAGACCTCCCGCGGCTCCGGCGACCACCCACCTCCCCCGGGGTATGGGGACCACAGAAGAGGGTGTGCAGCCCGACATGCCAGCCTGAGAAGGGGGGCACAACCCATGCTCGCAGACCGCAGCCCTGTTCTAGGAGCTGGCGGTATATTTAGCGGAGCAGGATATCCTGTGGTGAAGCAACATTGCGCCGTAAATAAAACTCGAGCTGAGGACTGCAGAAACCTCTCGCCTGCAACGTTGACAAGAGAGCTGCTTTCCTGAAACCAGCTCGGTATGACCCTTGTCTCAAAGATGCCCTTCTTGCTGAGGGTTCGGGTGCCTCCGCGGTAGGGGTGCCGTCAGGGGCCGGGGCCAGAGCCTGAGGAGCATGGAGAAGCGTCTCCCTGGGCAGACCAGCAAGCTGAGCCTGTTCCTCCTCACGCCTGCGTTCTGTGGCCCCGGTGGCCCATCTGGACCCCGGCACCCGGGCTGAAGCCTTTCCGTAACAGGCTGCCTCTCGGTACAGGCCCATGGATGGGCTCACAGTTCTTTAAATCGAGGGCTCCAGGGGCCTGCTGGCCCCACACTGGGACCGACCAGGGAACGACTCTGCATGAACTTCAAGCCACCTCCCACACACCCGCACACCACACGGTGATCACACGGTGAGACAGGGCTACTCTGTCTCCAGTCCCGCCTTGCCCCGACTTGGGAAATGGAATTTTGGCTCATCACATCTGTGCCTGGTGGAGAATCACGGTGCGGAGGACGTGGGGCCACGTGTGAGGGAGGAAACCTCAAGGTCCTTGTGGCGGCTCCTCCCTGGGATCTGAGCGGACCGGCTCGGCCTGTGTGACCAGCAGAAACACAGGCTCAGTGGCTTATGGGAGCTCGGCGCTGGGTGGCGGCAAGCTCTGACGCCCCTGCTTCGTCTCTGAGAACTCCTGCCCCCACCCTCCCGGCCCACGAGGGAGCTCCAGCCGTGGAGAGAGGCCAGGGGGAGGCACCCTAGCCGGAGCCCTCCAGAGCTTCCAGCCGCCAGGGCCGGGAGCACGTGGCCGCCTTCTTGGACGGCTGCCCAGCCAGGCCTCTGGGTGACTGCGCCTGCGGAGCAGAGCCCGAGGGCAAGCGCCCCACCAGCCCCACACTCCTGACCTGTGGCATCGGGAGTAAAGCCAAATGGTTGCTTCAAGCCCCGGCATCCAGAGTGGTTCGGGCTTCAACGGATAGACAGAGTGCTGAGGCTGTGACTCTCAGGGACACTGCGCCGGGCGTCCTGGTAGAACATTCTGGAAAGACTTCCTGGAAGAAGGAGTGTCTTGGGGTGAGGGGAGGACAAGGGGCTGCGATCTCTCAGAGAGAAAATAGCCCAAGTGGAGGGCCGGCGGGGAGAGAGATTTCCCTTCTCTTGGGGATATGCAGTCTGCAGGAGGAGAGAGGAAAGACGGGGACGATGTAGGCAGAGATGCTCTGGAGTCCCCGCTGGGCTGACCGCGGAGGAGAAGGCGCACCCGGCCATCATCCCGGGCCTCTGCAGGGAGCGCGGCAGCTCTGCTGTGTGTCTGACCGGCGGAGATGACGTGTCTACAGCAGCAGCTGGCGACCGGGGCACGTGCCACTCTCCCCAAGGCGCTCCTGACATGCTCACGGCCGCGAGCCGGTGACCCTGAGCTCCCCAAGAGGGAGCGGTGAGGGCAGCCGCCGCACACAGGTCCACTCCAGCGGAGACCGGGCCTCTCAAGGCACAGGTGGTGCCCGGGGCCACGTCTGAGGCACGAGTGCTGGGCGGTTCACAGGCCACGGGGAGAGCGAACTGGGACGGAAGTTCCGCGTCCGAGACCAGAGGACCAGACGCTGCGGCAGGAGCCGTGGCACAACGGAGGGCCCAGGTCTAGACGCCACCCGTGAGGTGTCCCGTTCACAACCTGTACGAGCCACGCTCCTGGGCAAGGCGGGCCACCGCTGCGGACACTTCAGTGCCTGGGGGCTACCTGAACTGAGCCTCTGTGTCAGGGGGCCCGAGCGGGGTCCGGGATTGTGAGTCCCTCCCAAGCTCCGGGGTGCGTGGATGCTGGCGTGGGCCCAGGGGCTATACACGGGGCAGCCAGGATTCGGACAATGTCTCCAAGAAGACGGGCCCGCAACAGCTCAGAAACCAAAGGCTTGTCCTATCAAAAAAAGGGTGAAAAACCCAAATAGAATGATACCCGTTGTTCCAGGACACAGGAAACAGGGACAGACCAAAAGGCTCACTGCCACGATCGCAGGATGGCCGCTGTGCGTTCGCCTTCTGCTCACGACAGCCAGGGATGCCACGCCCCCAGTCACCGGTTCACAGACGCTCGGCTCTGCAGGCCACAGGCCGGGCGGGCTGGTGCTCTGCTCAGTGCCCCAGGGGGTGACGTCAAGGCTCCCATCGGGAGGCATCGGGAGAACCGTCTCCAGGCGCATCCCCGCCTTGCAGCTCAGGCTGTACTCCCCGTTTCCATGCCGGCTGTCGGAGATAGAGAGGGGACGGGTCCTTGCCCCAAAGCCAACAACACACGCCTCCCTCAGGTCACACCTCTAACGTCCCCTTCTGTGACCAGCCAGGGAACAAGCCCTCTGCTCTGAAAAAAGACGGTGGTGGCTTGAGCCCCGCCCAGATAATCTCCCCGTTTTCAGGTCAACCGATGCAAACCCCTTTGCTGTGCAAGGTGACAGGTGACACAGCCCTGGGAGTTAGCGCTGGGGGGGGTGATTTTATTCATTTCTGAGAGAGAGAGTGAGAGAGAGCACAAGCGGGGGAGAGGCAGGCAGAGGGAGAAGCAGACTCCCTGCTGGGGCTCCAGCCCAGGACCCCAGGATCATGACCTGAGCCGAAGGCAGACGCTGAACCGACAGAGTCTCCCAGGGACACGCCCAACCCCATAGATTTCTGCACCACAAGCTGGAAATGGCACCTGAGGCAACAACAGACAAATCGCAAAGACTTTCTTCTAGGAGTTTTATGTCTATGATCATTTCGAGTTAACTTTGTGCATAGAACAGGGGCAGGATTGACAGGTTTTTCCCCCATGCAGATATTCAATTGTTTGAAAACCTTTCATTTCCCTATTGAAATGACTGGGCACCTTCGTTGAAAATCAGCTGACGACCACTGTGTGGTTCTCAGTCCACTTGACCCTACACCCACACTACCTGATTACCGTGGCTTTGGAGGATTTCTGGAACGCAAGGGATGTCTACCCTCCAACTTCTCAAAAATCACTTGGGCTATTCTAGGTCCTTTGTACAGCTGACCTTCAAACAATGTGGGGTTAGGGGTGCCAAACCCCTGATCAGAAATCCACACAGAACTTCTGACCACCCCAAAACGTAACTACAAATCGCCAACTACCGATCAGAAGGCTTACCAGTAACATGAACAGTTGGCTAACACAGTGTTTCGTGTTATGTGCATCATGTACCGTACTCTTACAGTCGAGTCAGCTAAAGAAAGAAAATGTTATTAAGGAAATCATAGGGAGAGAAAACACACTTACAGGACCGTCCTCTACCTATTGGAAAATTATCTGCATCGAAGTGGACACAGTCCAAGCCTGTCTTGTTCAAGTCTTGGCTCTATTTTCAAAGTATATTTTAGAATTAGCTTCTCAATTCCTGCACACAGCCCTGCTGGCATCTTGACTGGGACTGCACTGAACCTCGAGATGAATTTGCAGAGAGCGGGCATCTCGGTGACACTGAGTCTCTCTGTCCAGTAACGCGGCGCATCTGTCCACGTACTCACGTCTGTTAGAGTCTGTCAACAACGTCTTGCAGTTTCTCTGTGAACAGGTGTGTGCATCTTCAGTTAAATGTGTTGTTAACTATTTCATTTGGCGTTAGAAATGGAATTTTTTTTTTAAATGTCATCTTTCAATTGTTTGCTACGGGTACATACATGTACAGTTAATTTTTGCATATTAACCTTGTATCCTGCACTCATACTAGTGGCTTCACACTAGAGATGCCGGGAGACCGTCCATGCAATCGCACCATGTTTAAACACAGACAATTTTACTTCTCCCCGACCAATGTATGTCTTTTACTTTTTTTTTGTTTTATAACATGGGTTCTCAGTAAGATGATGACAAGTGATAAGACTGAGCATACTTCCTTATCAGGTTCCTGATCTTAGAGAGAAAGTATTCAATATTTCAACAGTAGGTACAGTATTGTGTTAACTCTAGGTTTTTCACAGACGCCCTTTATCAGATGAAAGGAGTCTGGTTTTTTGCTTAGTTTTTTAGAGAAAAAAAACAATTGCACAATCATAGTAAGAGATGTTAACTTGCCTCTCTCAGCAATTTAGCAATCAGTTAGAAAAAATTATCAGCACACACATAGAGGAGCCAAACGTTACCATTCACTTTAACCTAACTGTTACCAATACATCATTACATATTCTTTTCAAGTACAGGAAAAAATGACACATACCACAAGTCTCAAAAAGTGGAAGCGACCTGAAAATATATGATGCAGATTCACTGACTGCGACAGAATTAAGTTAGGAATCAATAGCCAAATGATATCCAGGAAAAACTCCAATATTTGGAAACTAAATGACGCACTTCTAAATAACATATGTTTCAAAAAGGAAGTTGCAAACTATTTAGAATGTATTTCAAACCTTAGTGGGAGTGCGGATACATCATATCCAAATGTGTGGGATGCAGCCAAGGCAGTGGCTCGAGGGTCAGCTATAGCTATCCACGCCTGTGTTAGAAAAGAGGAACGGGCTGAGGTCGGTGCTCAAATAAGAGTTGATCTCAAGAGTCCACAAAAGAAAGTAAGCACAGGAAGCACAAAGGAAGTAGAAGGAAGGAAATAATCAAGAGCATAAATCAGCAGCATAGAAAACAAACACCACCAAGAAATTACAAAGTGAAATCCTAGTATTTTCAAAGCAACAAAACAGGTAAACTGATACCCAGGCCAGTCATGAAAAAGATCACTACCAGAAAATGAACCATCAATACCGAGCATGAAAGACTGGTTTTCACTGGGGATATGACAGATTGTAAAAGGACAACAAGCCAGTTTTGTGAATGACTTTATGCCAGTCAGCTTGGTAACTTCATGAACTGGACAAATTCCATGAAAAATGTAACTTACCAAAATTTGGACATGCTTAAAGAGAAAATGGGAGGAGCCCTGTATTCATTAAAGACCTTGGCTTTGTTATCATAAACCCTCCCACCGGGGAAAGTCCAGGCCCACCGAGCGCCCTCTGTGAACTCCGTCAAATATTCACAGAAGTAGTAACACCGATTGCATATGCAAACCCTTTCAGGAAACAGAGACGGGGGCATCGCAGTGTATTCCTGAGACAAGCATAACGTTGAGAGCAAAACAGTACAGAACAGTACGGAAAGAGGGAGAGGGCTTATTCTTAAAGTACTAAAGTCAGGAAGGTAGCGCTTGTGGGAGACTCAGAGTCGGCGGCTCCATGGAACAGAAACGACTAACGTAAGGCAACAAGCATGGACTTCAACTCCCAACATTGTCACATTAAACTTCATGCCACAACGTCTCTTCAGAGCTTGCCACATTGGGTAATAAATCATTCTTTTAAGAGAAAAAAAAGAAACACCAAGAAACCCTTAGTCTGAGCAAAGAAACACAGAAAACCACATTATTGGCTTAGCAGAAGTCCAAATACAGTACGTAGGACCCAGAAAAACTGTGTCGGGAAGGGAACTGCAGGAGAAACACACAGGAAAGTTCAAGAGGGAAATGGGTTCCGGGCTCCTTGTTGCTGGCGTGGAGCGTGGAATGTTCTCGGGGTGCAGAGGTGAGCACTTTGAACAGAGGTGAACACTTGCAACTTGGACTTTGACATTGTTCTCGCTGTGGCTTCTCCTGAGCCAAGGGACCTTCTGGCAGGGCACATCGCAGGAGAACTTCCTTAAGTAACTGTTCGGGGCCTGCGTGCTACCTGGAAGCCGGCGCCCGGTTCCGCCCGCGACTCCCCCGGTGAGCACCCTTGGGGGCCGCAGGAGGCCGCACCTCCCCGGAACCACGCCCTCGGCCATAAGCCCCCAGACACAGGGACAGCCAACAGCTGCGAAAACCCAGAAGCAGCCACTTTTGATGGGAAGTTTGGGGTCCTGGTTCGGACAAAGGACTCCGTGGCCGGCAGTCTGACAGCCCCAGGGTCTGGAAGCACCTGGTCGAGCTGGATCACGGTGGCAAGAGGAACATCTCGCAGAAGCTGGCGTGGGGCAGCGCCCGCCGTCACCGCAGAGTCTGGGGTCCGAGGCCCCGGGCGCCAGCTGCTCATCCCACTGCTGGACGAGACCCCCGAGAGCAGCGACCAGGGTTTGGAACTCTCATGGCATTCCACAGCCCTGCGGCCACCAGGTGTGGGCACGCGGCTCAGGAATTCGAGTTATGATACTTTGCACAAGCACCAGTACAAAGAAGCGGGTTCCTCGGCACGGAGCGAGGGTGACGCTCTGCTGTGGGACGGCAGCTCCCTAGTGGGGTTTTCTGGCCACGGGTTCCGGGGGGAGTACCAGGGGATGGGGTGCCGGCGAAGGGAGCACCTGATGACATGGCGGGTGCTTAAAACAGACCCAAGGGCAGGCACAGTCTCCCCAGGCTTTCCTGCAAGTTCTGGGAGGACACAGAGGGGCTGTAGCCCCCATCCAGGTGCACGTCCAGGTGCACCTATGCGGGGGACCGCCGTCACATCATCCCTGCAGCGAGGACAAGGCAGCACAAGGCTTCTGCTGGCGACCAGGGGCAGGGCAGTGCCCATGGCCCCCGGGCTGGGCGTCGTGTGTGGGGCTGAAGGCCGCTCACTGGCCAGTACTGGGCAGTCACGCCAGGCTGTGGCATCCTTGGCGGGAGGCGGGAGCACAGAGGCCCAGCTCACCTTGAATCTTGCAAGAGTGCCTGAAACGAGTCTGTTTCTCTGAGTTGGCCCCGAGCTTCACTCACACGCGGGGACTCGCACACGCAGCTGGAAACACCGCGGCTCTCTCCCGGGGCCGCCTCCAGCAGTGAGCACATGCAGAACCCTGGCCCGGGGGTCCCAGACCCGCTGCCCAGCGCTTCAACTTTCCACGTCGCCGAGGTTCTCTTCTACAACATGAACAGAATGCGACCTCCTGCCTCGGCTCTGAAACATGCCGACCCCTCCTCCTTCTCATTTCCCAGGACAACCAAACACCCAGTGAGCTTCACCATGGCCTCTGATCTCCTGGTAGACGCACCGGGGGCTTGCCCAGGAAGCAGGCTGCGCATCATTCCTGCGGTTTGGCAGGGAAATTTCCAAGCGGGGTGGGTTTGGGAAGCAGAGAAGCAAAGTCAGGCGGGGAGAAGGTCTGGCTAAGTAAAAAAGGTCACTGGTGGGCGGTCCTGGGCTGGGATAGGCCACTGGGTCCTGGCCAGGAAAGGCCGTGGGCCCAACCCACATGGCTCCTTGGCCACGGCCCCAGCTGCAGGGCTGTGCCCTCGGCCTCCTACTCCCATCAGCCCTGGTTAAACACCTCCAAAGGCAGGGAGAAGCGGGCTCTTCAGGGTGCAACGTGAGCAGAACAGGACCGGACGGCGGTGACATTGGCCTGTGTCCGTGAGGACCTGCACCTGCATCGTGCCCCACCTGACACTTGCCCTCCAACCCTTCCTCCCCTGAAAGGCCTCTCAGACCTGCCGGCCAGGGATGTGCAGGAAGCCCAGGGACATGCTGTGCTGGCCCTCTCCGTGCCAGGGTGTGTGGGGTGGGGACAGACGGCAGGTCAGTCCAGCAGTCAGTGGGGCTACCGACACAGCGCCCCTCGCTCCCTCCGAGGCCTGCCCGGCCCTGCAAGCTCGGCATCTCCCCCAGGACCCCTGCACCTGATGCAGCCCCAACAGCACGGGCTCGAGACAGTACTGGGCCTCGCCTCACCTAGGAGTTGGTGGCCCAAAGGCTTGCCACCTGCCACCATTGTGGCCACCTGTGCCTTGCTTCCATGTTCGGGGCTGCTCTGAGGATGGGGGGGCACCGTGTCCTTTCCCCAAACACACTGTGCAGCGACAGCTCTATGGCTCGACATGCCCCGGCCAGTGACCAGCTGGCCCAGTGACAAGGGCCACCCTCCTGGCCACAGCTGCTTGGGACAGAGGTATGCGACTTGGCCAAGGGCGAGCCACCACGGTCTTCGCCAGGGGGAGCCGAGAGCCCGGGGCCAGCCCTGGACAACTTGCCGACTCAGGACCTTACGTCGGGGGCAGGTGCAGGGGTTGAGCCCCGTCCCCCCGAGGTCTGACTGCTCTTCCAGCCTCCCCAGACGCAGCAAGCCCAAGCCCAAGGATGGTGCAGGCGCGGGTACAAATCTGAGCAAGCATGTGATGAACAGGTGTCCAGCCAGGCAGACCTCATGCCTTGGAGCTTCCCTCAGAGCAAGGCGGGGAGGGTGGGTGTGTCCCAGGGGCCGGGCAGCCGCTTTGGGCTTCATTTTCCCACCTGCGTGGACAAGAGCTCAGATGCCTTGAGACAACACCAGCCCATCCTGCCCTGCAGCCCTGGGGGCATCGGGAGGCCAGGTCCTTGGCCGGGTCTGTGCCCCAGCCCCGCGTGCCTCCATGCCGGCCCCCGGTGAGGGGCACGGGAGGCTGGCCGGCGGCCGACCCAAGGGGCCCACCCAGGTCTCTGGCCCAGAGCAGCCACCTTCCGCCCCACGGCCCCGATCTCAGCGCCCACGTGATTCAGGAAAGATCACAAGAGCCGCAGCACAGACTCCTGATGTAAGCAGGGGCTGAAACATGGGTCCTCCTCTGATGGGTCCTCCGGAACCACGCTGGCTCAACGACTTTGCCCTCGGTTCGCTGCAGAGCGAGCACTTCACAGGTACTGCTGCCCGCAATAACACGACCTTCCAGTTCAGACCTCTTCCTTCCCTGAATGTGCTCCTTTGGCAAATTACCGGTTTGACCAGGTTGTCGATCATCTGTGCGTGGGTTTTCTGGTGCTTGTCTGTTTGTTTATAAAAAGGGGGACCGGTGAGGGCCACCACACGAATGCTGATTGCAGAAATGCAACAAAACCACGACAGCCGTTTCTCAAGGACTGGGCCGGCCGCGTGCTGGGGCCGTGGCCCCTCCTGTTGGGGGTGGAGACGTCGACCCCCACGGCCAGGGGGAGACAGACTGGCAGGAATCAGTGTGAGAGATGGGGCAGTATCTGGGAAAATTAAAACGGTGCCTCCTCAACCCAGGGCCAGCCCTGCAGCTGCGAAGCTTCAGAGCAGCCACAAGGTCCAGCAGGAGAGCAGCAGCTACGAGGAAAAGCAGCCCTGTAAGGAAGGCTATGTTGCTGACTGGGGAAAATGTTCATGATTATTCCGAGGTTCAGGAGAGCCGGCCACGGGCCTGTCTGGAGAGGATGAAGCCATTGCTTCTGGAGAAAAATGTACGTGTGTGTTTACAGGTGTGCATGAGTGTCCGTGCGTGCCCGCTCTGGGAAGCGGTCAGGAATGATGAGGTCGAGGACACAGGTATGAGGACAGTGCTGTTGGACGTGCTGAGCTGTGCCCCGGCCGGGCACGGTCCTGAGCACTACATCAACGCATGCGCTCCGCCCCAGGCTCACTACTGCCTTCTCCACTTCACAGATCAGGAAACTGAGGCAGCGAGTAGCCAAGTGACACCCCCGCCCCCAGGTCCCTCAGCCAGCGCGCAGCAAATCCAAATGCAGGAGACCCGCTTCCAAATCCCGGACGGCCATCACTCCGGCTGTGAGCGGTGAGGACTGTCCTACACTTGAGGCGCTGCTTGGTTTTTACTTTCTTTTCTTTGAACTTTTTGTCTTTTTAAATTTTTTTACTTTTTGTCTTAGTTCTTTTTACTTTTTGTCTTTTCAGAAAGAAAAGTACTTGGCATTTCCAGTTACTACTTCACAGCTGAGCACAGGGGCGCTGCGGGATGTCCCCTGGCCTCTGCCCCCATTGGGGTGACCTAAGCCAGCCCCGCGGAGACGCAGCGGGAAGGGCTCGGAGTTACACAGCCGGGCGTTGTGTCACCCGAGTGACGGCGGTGCTGGAGACGCTGATGAAATCCTCGGGCGGGGACCCGTCAAACGCAGCTTCGGAAACAGAAGGAATAGGCCTGCCCACACCGTGACCGTGGGGCCCATGATTAGCGGGGGGACCGGGAGACCCGTCCGGTCTCGCGACCTCGGCCGCCCACCCGGATGGGCTTCTCTCCAGTGGCCTCTCCTGCGCCTCTCTTCCTGCTCCTACTTTCAGGGTTTTCTGACTCCTGTTCTCGGTGCTGCTACCAAAGGGGCGGGCGGGTGGATTCTGCGTGATCCGTCGGCTGCACGAGCGTCCAAGCGGCACCACCGCGTCACGGCCGCGGACGCAAGCTCGGGCGTGGAGACGGCACCCAGCCTCCCGGCCCAGCCAGCCGGCGGGGTCTCAAGCTCAGCCCGGCCACCTGCCTCCCCCGGCCCCGGCCTCCACTCCTGCTTACGCCATCCACCCAAGAGGGCGCGCGGGGTCCTCGCGTGTCTGAATACATGTGGACCGTGCGTCCTCGGGGAGCGGCCCCCGGATGCCGTCTGGCAGCGCTGGTTCCGGGGCAAACAGCTCCTGCACTACCAGCAGCTGCCAGAGACACCGGGAGATGGGCTGGCGCTAACCGGCAGGGCCCCGGAGGCACCCCCAGAAGCGGAGGGCTGTGTGGGGGATGGGGTGGTCTCCCGACAACGAGCAGAAAGACAACCTGCCGGGACAAAGAGAACAGACGCTCGGTCCCCTGCGGGGAGCTCTGGTGGCCGTGAGGCCTTGTGGCCTTTAAGGTCCCGAGTCTGTGGAGCAGGTCCACAGACCCACAGTCTAAGACATCACCCACCGCTCTGGCCACTCCGATGCCAGGATGGTGCCCCCCAAGCCGCAGCAGGCCAGGGACGTGGCACGAGTGGGAGCCCCGCAGCTACAGGGACAGGCAGACCCGCGTCGGCCCAGAGGCGCACACCTGAGCCAGGCCACCAATGCACACGTGCAGGGAGCGGGGCAGGGCGGTCCCCACAGCGGAACCAAGATGGTTCCGGACAAACCAAACCACTCTGGGGGCGTCAGGGGCCCTGAACCACAACCTGGGGATCCGCAGAGCTGAGCAGCAGGGTCACCTTCTTCAGAGTGTGGGGTGTGGCATGTAGGTCGTTGTTTCTAGGTTTCGAGGGGCCGGGGGGCGTTCCAGGAGTCTGGCCTTGCTCCTCGCACACACAGAGGGTCCTGTCTCTGCATCTGTCAGCGTCCCACGTGCAAGCTTCCTGGGCAGGTACACGTTAAGTTGGGGGGGGGGCTCCAGGGATACCGGCAGAGGACCGAAGGGGGTCCCAGCGACGGACACAGTCACTGAGGGGAATACTGAGTGTCGGCAGACGTCGTCCAGAAGTGGTCTCGTTGAAGCCCTGGGCTGGCTCACAAGCCTCCTGCCTTCCTCTGCGCTTGAAGCCGCGCAGGCCGGGCTACCGCTTTGAGAATAGACTGTGGAAGTGTCCTTCCGAGACTCTCATGCCGGGTCCTTACGAGGGTCCGGGCATCCTGCTTCCCCGGTGCCACCCGCGGGACGCGTGAAGATCAGAGGCCCCGTGGTGAGGCCCTGGGGGCGGGGAAAGCCCAGCTGCCCTGCAGAGCACTGTCCAAGTTCTGCAGGACAGCAAGGAAAAAAAGGTGACGTGGTCTCGAGCACAACATCTGGGGATGGCTTGTTACGGCAAGACCCGAACCACACGCAGGCTCCTCTGTACCACCCGCTCTGTCGAGGACTCGGGAACGGAAAGCCACGGCATGAAATGAAGGAGAATGAGTGAATCACTGTGCGTTTAGCGCTACCGCCGAGAACCGGATAGCGGGATGCAGAACTGAAGGAGTCGGTAAAGCCAGAGGGAAAACGAACACGGAGCACCCGGAGCGCTCCGGTTTTCCCTTCTCGGCTGACGGCCGTCAAGCACACGCATCTGGTCCTGAGCAGAACACTGGCCCTTGGAAGACGTCCGTGTCCTCATCCTGGAACCTGTACATATGCCAGGTTTCTGACCCCAGGGGATTAGGGCAGCAGAGGAAGGTAATTAGGAGGAAAGGAAGGTTGTTAATCAGCTTTAAAACTGAGAGAGGACTCCGGAGAACCTGGGCAGGCACAGTGTGGCCACAGGCCCCAGCCGGGGCCAAGGGCAGAAGAGAGGGTGGGCAGAAACGCAGAACCGGGGTAGCTGCTCGGTAGGTGGCCCTGGAGACGCGGTTCCGGGGACACGAGAATGTGGGGATACAGGGGACACGGGGACACGGGGATACAGGGAATGCTGGGACGCGGGATGCGGAAATGCGGGTCTGGGGACATAGGAGGCGCAGGAATATGGGAACACGGTGACAGAGGGGACACTGGGATGTGGGAACACAGGGACAGAGGGGATGTGGGGTTGCAGGAGCAGCTGGAAAGGCAGCTCAGGGATCCTCCCCCGAGGTCCCTGAAGGAAACGGGCCTGCTGAGACCCAGACCTCAGCCCCGGGACACCCGGGTCACCTCCAGGCCTCCGGAACCGGGAGACGGCAGGTGTGAGTTGTGGGGGGCCGTGGGGTTGCGGGTGTTTGCTGCTGCTGC
This sequence comes from Meles meles, assembly GCF_922984935.1. Classification (NCBI taxonomy): domain Eukaryota; kingdom Metazoa; phylum Chordata; class Mammalia; order Carnivora; family Mustelidae; genus Meles; species Meles meles. Next base: position 97,491,312 of record NC_060076.1, read on the forward strand.
TGCACAGATCGGACGCCGCTCTGGGGAAATCAGGAACGGCAGAGATGTTGCCGGCACGTCACAGGCCGGCAGGGTCAGCTTGTACCTCTGAGCGGCTCCTGCTGTTCCAAGCGTGCAGGGACCGTGTCCCCGCGGTTGCACATGCTACGGCAGTATTCCCGGCTGCCGGGGCGGGGCTCCAGCCGAGCGCAGACCACCACGCAGGGCTCCTGGAGTCCACCTCCGGACGGAGGCCGTGGTCTGTCCTGGAGAAGGGCGGTCCACGGTACGAACTGGGTCAGCATCTCGGGGTGAACCCCTACGACTGAAGGAGCGCGGCCGAAGGACAGAAGCTTCCTTTCCCCGCAGGCGGTTTCGATCTCTACCACCGCAGCCGTGCAAGCCGTCCGCGGCCCTGGACCCTCACCGACACAGGGTGTCATCACGCCCGCCGAGGGGCTCGGGGAGACGGTTTCTTCTGAGAGGTCCCCTTCCCCCGAGTCTTCTGTCCTCAGCGCCGGACACAGTCACGGGGGTCGTGTCACGGGGGCACAGCTGGGTGAGCTGGGCTGTGGGGCCCTGTGTGTGTCCGTGTCAGTGTGTGGTGTGGTGTGCGTGGGGAGTATGTGTGGGGGTGTGCAGGTGTGTGTGCACGTGTGGGAGTGTGCGTGTGGGGGTGTGCGTGTGTGTGTCTGTGTGGCGCGGGCTCTTGCACACCGACCCAGAGCTATCTCCATTACTCCAGAAGGCGTATGCAGGTCAGGCACAGTGGGACCCAAGCAGGCTCAGTTTCTGAGCAGAACCGAGCCCCGTGGTTGAGCAGCCAGAGTTTGGGGTGCTGTGCTTGATAACCAGTTGGCCGCTCTGGGAGGCCCTTTCTGTGGGCCGCCTGGAGCCCGTCCCGCTCAGCGCCGGTGCCTGGCAGGGACCCTGCATGCGCTCGGGGCTTAGCTGGTCGTGGTCCGACACGGAGTCTCCAGGGGGCTCCAAGGGCCGAGCGCGGGGATTGCCTGGGGATGTACCATCCCCCTGGGCAACAAGTCCAGCCACCCATGACCAGTCCAGGGTCCACCTGCCGTTGGCTTGTGGGTCATTTCCCAGATGTCCTGATGGCACCAGGTACCTTGGGAAGGAGGCCATGTGCTCCCCAAAGCCCAGCCCAGGTCACAACAGGTGTCAGTGTCGGGGAGCCCCAGAGCCAGACTCCCTCCTCCCCCCGTGGAGCCTTATCTTCCCAGGAGGGCCCACTGCCCACTGCCCCTGGGCCCTGGTGGCCGCCCTCCACCCCCCACACACCCCCACACCCCTAGCTGACCAGCCTTGGCACTGAGGTTCTAGAACAACAGACGGGGATGTGTTGACACGGAGAGATTTAAGGGGACTCGGTTACAGCCGGACTGAAAAAGCTCTCTCTAAAATAAGAAAGCACACAGATTCCTCAACTCCCAGAAACTGCTGACAGCTTTGTTCTCAGCCCAGCAGGAGTAAAAAGAAGCTGACGACTTATTTTTGCAGGTTATGCTCATTCAAGTCTATTTTTAGGTCCTTTCCTAAGTCAGTGCTCTAGAATAGCACTCGGCTTGAGAACCACCATCTGTTCCAAGCAGCGAGCCCGGGAGCAGGTCCGGGCCAGGCGCGCTCGGCTGCTCCCGGCTGTCCCCATGGACCAGAACAAAGGGGCAGCGTGCGCCCTGGGGAGGGGGTGCTCCATCCCACCGTCACAGGCCCTGAGCCCGGGAGTGTCCACAAAACACCAGTTATGAGACATTTTCTTTATAAACTCAGCACCACCCAAAAAATGCTCTTGGCTTTTACAAAGGGAGCTCAAATATTCCCTTGTATTTAAATAGATTTCTTATAAAAAGGCCATCCAGCCTTATCTCGGTTGTTGAGATAAAAATTAACCTATGGAAACAGCCACACAGAACACTCTGAGGGGCCCCCTTCCCCTGCTTTCCGGTGTCTGACAGCCGCTCCCTCCCTCCGCAGCCTGTTCCTTCTCGAAGCTCAGAGAGAGCCCCCCCTCTGCTGGTGACTCACACTCTTCTATGGAAATGCAGTTGGTGCGTGACGTACCTCAGCAGAGAGGGGATCTGACATATGAGTAATGAGCTGCCCGGCACCTTCTGGAACCAGCACTTGCATGTGGTGCCCTGGGAGGCCCGGGGCGCTGGGCCACGGCTCTGAGCCCACAGGCCAGCCCCGCCCCGGGGCTCTGCTATTTTTAGCCTCCCCTCAACTTAGCTCACTCCACCCTCTCCAGTAACCAGGATATAAATACGTTTTTCTCCTCTGGGTCCCAAGGAATTTCGCAAGGGAAACCGGAGACCCAGGTGGTCAGTGACGGGCGTTTAAGATGCTACAACCAAGACAAGCTTGTCCCAGGGGGGGTCCCTCGGCTCGGGGAACCACCAGGCAGGATTCAGGGACGGTGGCCGCCAGGCACTGGCCCAAAGGGCCCATTTCGGGGTGGTGTCCGACTACGGACACCATGCGACCCATGGCAAGGGAGGCCCCCGATGGTCACTATTTCTGGCCTCTCTGAAGGTTTTCTGAAATAATTCCCAAAAGGAAATCATGCTGGCTCACACATACACACACACCTCCAGTCTCCCCTCCGCAAACACACAGTCCTTCTTGGGGAGATGAGCAGGAACAGAAGCTCAAGGGAAGCTGGGCCACCCGGCTTTGTGACTCGTGGTGGAGATCCTCTGAGGTCGGGAGCCAACACACCACCTCTTACCAGGGCACCCTCCCAGGAGGGGCCCCGCTCTTGGTCCCGGCCCTTTCCAGCCAGCCCAGGGACCGGCTTCCTGGGCCTCTGCAGGGACTCTGGAGCAACTTCAAAGTCAGTGTTTACCCACCGCCCTGGAACTTCAGGGAAGCCAGAGTGTGGGAGGTGAGCGGGGACAGGAGTCCAAACGCCGAGCCCTCAGCAGGGAAGCCAGGACGAGAATGGTCCCATGAGAGCACGGCGGCCGCCTGCATCTCACCCAGCCGAAAGCACGGTCACAGAGAGCAAGCTCAAGCACCACGGGGCCAGGCCCCTAACACAGAGAGCCCCACTTCCCCTCTTCTCCTCTCTCCTGCTGCTCACGGCCACGCGGGGCAGCGCCGTAGCCTTGCTGAGCTTCCCCGTGTACGTCGTTCAGAAAAAAGAAAAGCAAGCACCCTCCTTCAGAGGTGTTGTTGAGGGAATGGGATGTGTTATTGAGGAAAAGTCCGCTGGTGCTACCTGGCCAATTAGCAGTAGAAGATTCTAGAACTGACCCCATGTGAGACACAGGGGCTCCTGCGCTTCTCAGCTAACACCAGCTGTTCTGAGCGGCTGGCCCCACGTGGAAGGAAATGGACACGTCTTACCCTCCGGGAAGGAAACAACTGTAAGTAACAAACGTGGCTTAGGTGGCCGGTGAAGGGACCAGCACGACGAGACGCCGCTCTCATGGGGCCAGGAAAGTGCGTCCACGCACTGGCAGCTGCGTCAGTGGCAACGTGAACTCGAAGCAGCCGGCGATCACCAAGCGGTCTCCTCGGAGTTCTAGCCGTGGGGCGAGGGCAGAGATGAGTGAGAAAATGCACGAGTAGCAGAGACGCGGGCGGAGACCTGCCCGGGGTCCTCCACACGGCCGTCGGTCATCCTCGCAAACCCAGGGTGGCGGATGTGACCTGCTTCATCTCCCGCACGGGGTGTCCTTACCTCCGGCCACAGGGCCCGAGTCCTCCCCCACACAGGTCTGCATGGAGCAGAGGCCAGCCGGCCAGCTGCCTGGGGCAAGGCTGGAAGACGGCAAGCTGGCGGGGAGAGGGGAGCTGGGAGAATATGGGGCCACGGACCTCGCTGTCCCAGGAGCCGGCGGCTCAGAGCATTCCCCTCTCTGGTCTAGCTCACTGCAAGTCGGGTGTGTGTTACTCCCACATAACAAGATCCTACGCAGGCCTGGGAGTCTCTCTCTGCCCACGCCCCTGCGTCGGCGGACCCCGTCCCTGCCGGCGGGCTGCATTCCATACCCTGCCCAGCCCTCCATGCCCGGCTGCTTGAAGGCAGACCCCACGAAGCGGAGGTCCAAGGAGAGCCCAATCGCAAAGCACGACGCTAAGACGCCAAGCCCTCTGCCGCCTCCCAGGCCAGATCCGGTTTGGTAAGAATTTGGTAAGAATCACATTACAGGGTTGACAAGCTCTGCACTAACCCCAGGAAAAGCCAAATGCGGCTGTGAGGGGCTCCTTCGCCCAAGACAAGGTCCAGGACCGTCTGCAGCAGCACCAACAAAAGTGAACTAAGGAGGTGCAGAAAGACCCCACCACCACCACCAAGGAATTCTCTCCAGGGGACCCCCTGGGGGGAAAACCCAGGAGCAGGAGCCTGCGGGCCAGACCGGCTAAGGAGAGTGGGTCTGCCACGGACGTCCTCCTCTGTCTCACAGCACGCTGGAGCCGGAGAGCTCCTGCACTTCAGGCCCGGGTGCCGACAGGTCCCTTCCCTTGTGGGAACAGTGAGCTGAGACGGCTGAGCGGCTCAGAGGCCAAGCCCGTCTGACTCTGGAGAGCAACAGAGACCCCTCCTATCAGGGGGGGAGCCCTCGAGAGCTGGGCTCAGAGCCCGGCTCAGTTGCTGGGCAGAATCCTGCTGTGGCTTGGAGCCTGCATCCGTGGACGTGTAGGCACAGACGCCGCAGGGCAGGTGGGGGCCATCTGAGGTGAGGATAGCTGTCTGGGTCAAGGTTGGCCACTGTGGCTGCCATGATTTCGACGGCCGGAACAGCAGCCCTCTCCCCCATTGGAACAGCCGCCTTCCCATCACAGAGCCTGCTCCCACAGCCACGGAGAGCGCATGTGATCGACTTCAGCCCAGCTGAGCTCTCTCCGGGGCACGCTTTGAGCTGGAGGTGAGGGAAAAGGATCACCCCCTCCCCAGTGGGGAGCCGGGCAGCGGGAGATGCCACCAGGGAAGCCAGTTGGCAAGACCAGTCCCCGAGGACGAGGCTGCATGCCCGAGAACACGTGACGAAGACACGGAGTGTGTCCCTGAGGCCGAGTCCGAGAACACCGCTCCCCTGTCCCTCCCGCAGGCCATGCTGGGGGTCCCAGAGCTCGCTCTCACCTGAGCTACCCTGGCTGATTTCCTGCCGCTCATGGCCAAAGTCCTAGGACACCATGCATTTCCAACCGCACTCAACTGGGAAGATTTGAAAGCGTTTAACAGGAGGCAGAACTGTGTTTGACCTTTTCAGTCACATGAAATCAGCAACAGCTGTCACACTCCTGTCCGCCCCGCACGGGCATGGGAGAGTCCCATCTCGGTGGCCCAAACAAGGTTTCATGGGAGCAACATTCTCGTCAGTGTCTCCGTCACGCGACAGAGAACACTGTAAAATCGATGCCCATTTTTCACAGCAAATTAGAGTACGTAAAGGTAAAATTAAAATATGGTAGAGAGTGTTCACGCACGAGCCAATCTCATGAGACTCCTCCTCCTGGGAAAAAAACAAACAACCAAAAAACCCAAAAAAACTAAAACCTCTCCCATAGGCTTCTCCGTTTCGCTCCGTGGCTTTCAAACAGTTGCTAATCGCATTCAGGTTAAGACACTGCAACACATTTGGTTATTTCTGAAGCACATTATTTTGAAGCTCTGTTTGAATCTTTGTGTGTTGAGAGTTATGTCACGAAGGTAATTGTTCCCAGGACGTGCGCATCTGGGGTAACGAGAACCTTCTTGTGCAAGCGGCCGTGAATCAGCGAGTGCAACATTGCGTAATGGGCTCCGGGGCACGCGTCAGGGGATCTGATCCTGGCGGTCCTGCCTCCTGCTGACCTTTCCCGAGGAAGAACTGAAAACACGGGATGGGAGCTTCCTGCCAACGGGCACTCGTTGCCAATAACTAAGTTGGTTAATGTGGAGAAATAGAAGTAGGGATTTCAGTTCCTTCAGAGTCCTAAAGAGAACCGTCTTTGAAGTCCCTGGTTCCCGGCCCAGTGCTGGGGCTGACTGGACAGTGTTACTCTTGATCATTATGAAAACCACCCATTAAAGTGAAAACAAAATATTCCACTAAGTGGTTCCTGGCATTTGTGTTAGAAACAATAGCCATAGCCCCACAATAAGATTACTTTATACGTAAGAAAAGAAAAGCAAAAAAAATCAAAAGCGCCAGGAGCCAAAGCTCTATGCGTAATCCATCAAATCTGGGCCCACCGCGTTTGATGTGCTTGAGCAATACTGTTAGCAAGAAACTATTACTTAATCTTGCCAGTATTATCCAAAGAGAACACTTGCGAAATCCTCAAGACAAATATGCTGTAATTATTACATGAATAGAGAGCCTGTGTGGCAGAAACGGCCTTTGGAACAGGCACACGGGCCCGAGAGCAGCAGAGCGGTAATGAGCCACGGCGACAACAATGCCCGCTGTGTCTGAGAACAGCGCCCTGGGAGTACGCAGCACCAACCTGCTGCTGTCAGTGACAGCTTGACCAGAAAGTTCTTCGGACACCTAACCAACAGCTCCCTGTACAGTCTAGTTAGAGTACAGCTGTCAGAGTGTGGCTGTTAGAGTGTGGCTGTTAGAGGACGGCTGTTAGAGGACGGCTGTTAGAGTGTGGCTGTTAGAGGACAGCTGTTAGAGGACGGCTGTTAGAGGACGGCTGTTAGAGTGTGGCTGTTAGAGGACAGCTGTTAGAGTGTGGCTGTTAGAGGACGGCTGTTAGAGGACGGCTGTTAGAGTGTGGCTGTTAGAGGACGGCTGTTAGAGGACGGCTGTTAGAGGATGGCTGTTAGAGGACGGCTGTTAGAGGACGGCTGTTAGAGGACGGCTGTTAGAGGACGGCTGTTAGAGTGTGGCTGTTAGAGGACGGCTGTTAGAGGACGGCTGTTAGAGTGTGGCTGTTAGAGGACGGCTGTTAGAGGACGGCTGTTAGAGGACGGCTGTTAGAGTACGGCTGTTAGAGGACGGCTGTTAGAGGACGGCTGTTAGAGTGTGGCTGTTAGAGGACGGCTGTTAGAGGATGGCTGTCCCCTGGCATGTATTAGAAATCACATGTCATCAAACTGCACCTTGGTTATTTTCATTTTACTCTTTGTTTTGTTTTAGAAAAGGACTCTTTTTTCAAAAAGAAAAAGAAAAGAACAGGACTCTTTCTTGGATTCCATCACCAGCGAACTCCTACTGTACTTGAAATCCTGTCCAAGGTCTGACAAGTTCAAGTTAGCACACGGTTTAGTCACCACAGTTTTAATGTCCAGCAGTGGAACATGAACTGAGGAGCGTGGAAGGGAAGTTCATACTCCTCCTGAAACACAGAACACACAAGTGCCAGATTCCAACGATTAACTCTTGATTTTTGCTACTTGAATTCTGCCTCTATGCACTGGTTTGCTTTGCTTGACGCCGTCAGCCTCACCACTGCTGGTGGACAGAGCATAAATGTGCCACTGACTAAGCCAACCTCCTGGCCTGGCAGGGGCCGCTGCAGCTGGAACAGCAAATTCTTGTTTCCCAGGCCGAAATGCAGACAACCCAGCAGTGAATCCTGCATTTTTTGACTGCAAATACACTTAACATTTGGGGTGTAAGGTATATTTAATATTAAGGGCTATACCAACAAGACAAGAATAAATATTATAATACTATTGATACATTATTAGTATTAATGATAACACACTATTACCATTATTATTATTCAACAAACATCAGTTTTGATGTTCCGGAGGTCAGATGGCTACACGCCTTATTCACCAACATCTGGGATACACGTGGTTACGTTAGAATCGTCCCGCAGGCAGGCGCAGTGAGAATCTCCAAAGACCAGCTTCTCCATATAAGCAGTTAATTTCCAAGATCAACGTTTACAAAACCCCAAACGAACCAAAAGCTTGCGAGGATCTGCTGAACGTTTATGCCGGGAATGGAGCCGCGTCGTTAAGAACAGCAAGCTCTACGGCACTTCGCACTCTCCCAGCTCCTGAAAAACCAACACCCTCAAAGTCAGGGTGGCCATGACCTGACCGCCGTCGTGTCGTAGCCCACCAAAGCTCTTTCCTTAGAACTGTGTCATTATCTGACCTGTCAGGCAGCAACCTGGAGGATCGAGGACTGAGGAAAACCCTTCCTCACGGGCCTGGTCTTTCTGAGACCTGACTTGGAGCCCCTCACTGTGAACAGCTTTGTCTACGGGGTGTCTGCAGAAAACAATCAGCAGCAACTGTTTAGCATCAAAGTGACCTAAGGCAGTGACAGTCGCTGGTACAAAGAAGAAACAGGCCAAAAAACTTAAAAGGAGAAACTGGAGAGGGAGACGCCTGTACAGGTCTGTAAAAAGCTCTTGACATGTTTCTGGGAATCTGGAAGGCAGTGTGCATGTACAGGGCTGTCTGCACACTCAGGGAAGACTTAGAAGGCCCCAATTCTCATCTCTGGCCGACCCCAAGGCTCTGCACAGAAAGGAAGTGAAGGCTAAGGCAAGGCTGCCAACTGCCCCACAAAGCACTGAAGGAAGGCATGGCCCCAACATGCACACGGCGCCCTCTGCAAGACTGGGGCCCTTCCTGCCTCAAGGGTTTACAGGAATCCCGGTCCAATCATTAGCCAATCACTACACCAACCGGGTAGAGACTTCAGGGACCGCAAACAGCAAAGAACACAGAATTATGTCAGACAAGTCAAGGCATACATGCTTCAAACCTAACAAACAGCAACCACAAACCTGGGGGAGGGGAGTAAGGACCTGGTTTCCAGCAATGCCATATTAGATTATTTAATTTATTTTTTTGCCATATTATGTTATTTCAAATACCCATTATTCAACAACATATTGCAAGACATGCAAAGAAGAAAGTGTCACCCTATACAAAGAAAAGAGGCAACTGACAGAAACTGTTAATGAAAAAAGCAAGACATGGAATGTACTAGAAATCATTTTAAATCAGTTAAATATCTTCAAAGAACCAAAGAAAAGAATAAGAACAATGTCTCATCAAACACAGACTATTAGTTAAAAAAAATGCAAAAAAGAACCAAAGACCAATTCTAAAATCAAAATATGCCTAGAACAAAAAAAATTCACTAGTAGCCTCAAGAACAGATTTGACATAGCAGAGGAATCAATAAATGTGAACACATATCCGTAGAAATCATTGAATCTGAAGAGTAGAGAGAAAAAAGTTCAAGGGAAAATGAAGACCACCTCAAAGGCCTGTGGGATACTATCAAGTGTACTAACATATGCATAATGGGAGTTCCGGAGGGAGAAGAGAGAAAGGGGCAGGAAGGGTATCTAAAGAGATTATGGCCAAAGACTTCACAAATTTGAAAAAAGACATGATCTATACACCCTGAACCTCTGTGAAATCTAAGCAGGATGAACTCAAAAAGATCCACAAAATGACACATAATAAACCACCAAAAGCCAAAGCATCTTGCAAGCAGCAAGAAAGAAATGACTTGTCTTTCACAAAGGGCCTCCCAAAAAATGAAGAGCCTATTTCTCATCAGAAACCACAAAGACCGGAAGGCAGTGAAATGACATATTCACAGTGCTGAAGTAAAAAGACTGTCAACCCAGAAGTAGATATCTAACAAAAATTCCCTTCAAAAATTAAGAAAAAATTAAGACATTTCAAGATAAACAAAAACAGAGAATTTGTCACTAGCAGAACTTCCCTACAATAAATTCTACAGAGGGAGTCTTTTGGGTTGAAATGAAGGGACACTAGCTAGAGAATAATTCAAATCCACTGAAAAAAATTAAGTGTACTGGGAAAGGAAACAACACTAAAAAAAAAAAAAACAACCCAGTATAAATGCTTTTCATCTTTAGCTTTTTTGGCTCCAATCAGAATTAAAACACAAGTGTGTAAAACAATAGTTATAAAGCTGTTCTCACAGACTTATCATGCACACAGATTTAACTTCTATGACAGAAACAGCACAGAGGAAGCAGAAGGGTTCAAACCAACATAGGAGCAAAGCCTTTGTATACCACTGGAATTGGTTGGTATTGATCCAAAATAGATTTTATAAGTAAAAATTGTAATTGTAATTCCCAAGAAAAAAAGTAAAAAAATTATAGCAAATGAAATAAGGAAATTAAAAATGGTACACTAGAAAATACCTATCAAACATAGAAAACCAGTAGTGCAGGAAGAGAGGGAGAAAAAGATACGCCAAAAAGCAAACTGGCAGATGTAAATCTTCCCTTATCAATACTTACACTAAATGTAAACGATCAAACACTCTAATCAAAAGGCAGCATGGGCAGAACTAGTTAAAAAATACGATCCAACTTTATGCTATCTATAAGAAATACACTTTCTTTTTTTTTTTTTTTTAAAGATTTTATTTATTTGTCTGACGGAGAGAAAACAAGAAAGGGAACACAAGCAGGGGGAGTGGGAGAGAGAGAAGCAGGCCTCCCACTGAGTAGGATGCCCAATGTGGGGCTCGATCCCAGAACCCCGGGATCACGACTGGAGTCGAAGGCAGAGGCTTAACGACTGAGCCACCAAGGCACCCCAAGAAATACACTTTAGATTCAAAAACGTAAACAGGCTGAAAGCAATAGGGTAGACAAAACATACGGTGAAAATCAAGTGAGAGAACTGGAACGGCCATCCTAACATCAGACAAAGCAGACTGTAAGAGGGTAACAGCTACTATGGAGAAAGAAGCACATTTTATAATGATGAAGGATAAATCCATCAAGAAGACGTAATGATAACGAATATATACATGTAATAACAGATTCCCAAAATACATAAAGCCAAACAGGACAGAACTGAGGGGAGAGACAATTCAACGACAGTGCCTGCACACTTCACTGTCTCTCTTCAAATAACACGCAGAACAAGGAGAAGACCCACAAGGAAATAGAAGAAGGAAATAAAGGGCGCCTGGGTGACTCAGTCAGTTAAGTGTCTGCCTTGGCTCAGGTCATGGCCCAGAGTCCCAGGATCACACCCCACACCAGGCTTCTGCTCAGTGGGGAGTCTGCTCTCCCTCTGTTCTTCCCCTACCCCGTGCTTGTGCGCTCTCTCTCTCTGTCTCTCTCATTCTCTCTCCCTCAAATGGATAAATAAAAATATTTAAAAAATAAAAAAGAATGAGGGAGCCCTGAGTGGCAGTCAGTTAAGTGTCTGCCTTTGGCTTAGGTCACGATCCTAGGACCCTGGGATAGAGCCCTGCGTTGGGCTCACTGCTAGGTGGGAAGCCTGTTTCTTCCTCTCCTTCCTCTGCTGCTCCCCCAATTGTTCTCTCTCTGTTAAATAAATAAAATCTTCAAAAAAAAAAAAAAAAAGAAAAAGAAAAAGAAACAAGACCACAAATGAGCCGGACCTGATAGAACGCTCCATCCAGCAACAGAGGAGTACATGTTCCTCTCGTACACACATGAGATTTCTCCAGGATAGATATTTTAGGCCACAAACCTCATTAAAATTTGCCAAGGACTGAAATGATACAATGATGAGACTGAAGTACATTTGTCAACCACAATGTAATTAAATTGGAAATCAATAACATAAGGAAAGTTGGGATATTCACAAGTTATGTAAATTAAGGAATACAGTCCTAAGAGACCAAAGGAACAAGGAAAAAACATGAGAGAAATTTAAAAATACTTGGAGGCGCATGAAAACAAAACCGCCTTCAGGTTTGGTAACTCAGTAGGAAGACTCCCAGCACCCAGCATACAGTGTACTCGTGGCCAGACGTATTATATAATCAAAAGGGTACCAAACAAAAGCAGCAAAGGAAAAGGCGTAGGGGTAAATATCAGGGGAGACCCGTTGCAAGCTTCTGAAGGTCCTCTCCCAGTGGAGTCACACAGGACGAGTTCGATTCCTCCAGCAACGAAGTATAACCAGATGTGTGAAGCGTTGCCAACCTCACTGGAGACTTGGAGCCGAGGGTTTCTGGGGGGCAGACATGCAGGCATACTCTGCTTGACAGACATCCCAATGCCATATCCCAGAAAGGAAAGCATAAACCATTTTGTTTGTGCAGCACAGGCATAATTCCTATCAGTTCGGGAAGTGGTGGGAAATCCCCCAGAGCTAGGTTTCCAAATGCAGGCCGGGGCTGATCTCACAGCCAGCCCTTCCCAAGGATAGAAGTTCAGACCTGTTAACTCTTCTCCACAAACATATCAAAACTTATGGGATGCAAATAAAGCATGATTAGAGAGACATGTAGAGTTGTGAGAAGATCACAGATCAAATAACCTAAGAGTCTACCTTGAGAAATTACAAAAATAAGAGCGAACTATAGCTAAAGTAAATAGAGGGGAAGAAATAATAAAGATTAGAATAGAAATTAATGAAAAAGAGGACAGAAAAATATTAGAGAAAAGACAAAACAGAAGTTGACTCTGAAAGGTAACAAACAGGCAAACCAGCTGCATGGGCAATGAAACAAACAGGGAAGCCCGAAATCCTAAAATCACGAATGGAAGAGGGAAAACCACTACCCACTTAGAGAAAGAAGAACTGTGAACACCTGCACGTGAATTTGCATGACCCAGATGAAATTACAATTCCTAAAAAGAAACAAAGTATTGAAATTGACTCAAGAAGAAACAGAAGATCCGTATAGAGGTAAAATAAGAGGGGAATGACCAATCAAAGCATTTCCAACATAGAAAAGCCAAGGTCTAGATGCTTTCACTGATAAACTTTATATGATTGTAGTAGAATTGGCACCAATCCTACACAAACTTTTTTTTAAAAAAAAGGAAATACTTCGTAAATCATTCTATGAAACCAGTATTATCCTGATTCCCCAAACAAAAACACCACAAGAAAGAAAACTGAACATTAATATTCCTTCTAAACATAAACTCATAAATCCTGAACATAATATTAGCAAGCTACATCCAGCAAAAAGGAGTACACACCATGATCAACCGAGCAATTTATCTCAGGAATGCAAGGTTGGTCTAATATCTGAAAATCAATTAAGGTAACAGCATATCGGTAGAATAAAAAATAACCACTGCATCCTCACATCAACAGATGCTGGCATGCCGTAGAACAGTTTAGAAATTAACCATTTTGACAAGGTTATCAAGAAAATACAATAGGAGAAAAACAGTCTTTTCAATAAACAGTGCTGGGACAACTGGCTATCAATATGCAGGAAAAAAAAATTGGATCCTACCTCACACCATATACAAGAATGAACCAAAATAGATAAAAAATCTAAATGTAAAAGCTAAAACTGTAAAATACTTAGACAAAACCACATCTTCATCACTTTGGGTTAGGCAATGGTTTTTAGATACCACCAAATGCACAATGAAGAAAGGAAAAAATGAACTTCATTTCATCAAAATCTAAAATTTAGTGTTTCAAAGGACACCATCAAAGATGTGAAAAGACAACCCATGCAAGCAAAGATTTATAAATCACATATCCAATAAGAATCACATATCCAATAAGATACTCATATCCAAAGTGACTTGTACCCAGAAGATATGAGGAACAGTTACAACTCAGTAATAAAATGGCAACCCAATTAAAAATGGGCAAAGGGTTTACACCGGTATTCTCCCCAAAAAAGACATACAAATGACAAGCACAGGTGAAGATTCCCAACAGCATCAGTCATTAGGGAAATGCAAATCGGAAGCACAATGAGGTGCCATTCCACACCCACTGGATGGCCACAACCAAAGTAAAAGTCACCGGCAAGCGCTGGTGGGCACGCTGAGAAATTAGCACCTTCGTATGTTGCTGATGGGACCGTAATCTGGTGCAGGCACTTTGGAAACCAGTTTTGGAGTTCCTTGAAAAGTTAAACATAAAGTGGTCGCACGACCCAGTGAAACTCCACTTCTGGGTGAGCGCCTGCGACAAACGGTAACATCGATCCACGGGATCCAAGCGGCACCCGCTGTTTGCAGCAGCATCGTTGGGGACAGCACCAAAGTGGACACACCTGAGTTCGCCAGCTGATGAATGGATGGACACAACACGGCGTGTGCGTGCAATGGGAACCTCCAGCCGTAAAAAGGATGAAGTATGGGTGGATATTACACATGGATGAACCCTAAAAACACTACAGCGAATTAAAAAAGCCAGAGAGGCTACTATCATATAAAATTTATAAAATGTCTAAAATAGGCAAATCCAGAAACAGAAAAGTAGATTAGTGGTCACTGGAAGTTGGCGGGAAGGGCAATCAGGAGACTGCTAATGAGCATGGGGCTTCTTGGGGGGCCAACGGAAATATTCTACCATCACATAGTGGCCGGGGCTGTACAGCTCTGAACACAGTAAGATCACTGAACTGTACAGCTCAAAGGGTGACTTCTATAGTATGTAAATGTATAGTATGTATTTTAAAATATAAATGGAAAAATCCACAAAAGTCACAAAAGTGTGTTTTTCTTCAATTCTGATGCTGGGCCTCTAAACCCAGAATCAATATGAAATAGACCCCCCACAATGCATCATTTCTTAAATTTTTTTAAGAGTTTATTTATTTATTTTTGACAAAGAGAGAGACAGGGTGAGCATGAGTGGGAAGGGGAGGGGGAGAGGGAGAAGCAGGGTCCCCACTGAGCCGGGAGCCCAATGCGGGGCTTCTTCCCAGGACCCCGGGATCATGACCTGAGCCGAAAGCGAGGCTTAACGACTGAGCTGCCCAGGCGTCCCCCACAATGCACCCTAAACATGACTTCTCCAGGTGCCAGCAGCCTTGGGGAACTCTGTTCTCATGTGTGACAGACAAGACGAAATCTTTTTCTTACAGATGTGGCCTTTGTTCTGCGTCTGCTGGAGGTCATGGGGCAAGCAAGCGAGGACCCGTTCGGGGCCAAGACTCAGCTCCTTTCTCTGGCTCCCTTCACGACAACATTCCTCCTCATGCTCACTTTCCAAGACTACCTCATCCCTGAGGGACACTGGATACAATGAAAACTGTCAGTTCTGCTGAGTTTTATGGAAATTCAACACAAATTTTCCTACCTACACATGCAAACGGGTTCAGATGCACACCGAGCGCACGGGAGGTCACACGCTCTCCCTGAACTCGGGAGTACAGCCCAGGGGACAGGCCGGGAAAACACTGTTGGTCTCTGGAGGAGAGCAGGCGGATGGTCGCATGCCACATACACACTCCCACCAGGACCAGAGGGAGAGAAAGGGCCCTTTCCCGCTGTGTGCCAGCAGCCACGGAAGCCACCGCCACCACTGCTCCGCCAGGCGCCACCACGGCTCCCCAGGCATCCGAGTCAGCTGGGGGCTGTCGCTTCCTGGCGGGAACGGCACATCACCTTTTCTTCTATCTTTAAAGCGCTCAAGTTAGGGCCACTTGTGAGCAAGTTCTAAGCCTCACAAAAAGTGTGTGCTTCCAGAAAGTGCTAACAGACAACTCAGAACTGTGACTCAACCCACGAGGGGCTGTGAGGAGTCAACTTCTCGGGCGAACCCGCGCTTCACTTTCTGTAAAGGGCACAGAGGTTTCACTCAGCCGGCTGGGAGGCTGGAAGTGAAAGTGATGGGACTGTTTTTGAGAAGGTCAGAAGAGGGCACTTGCCCATCTTCAAATTCCTCTGAACCCTCTGCCTGGAGTCATCACGGCGACGGGAGTGCAGCCCCGAGCGGTGATGCCCCGGTTTCCCTCGCCGGTGGCAGCGTTCCATCCCACTCTGTGGAACGGGTTCACCACGTCTGATGAACCTGCACGGGGCGGACTTCGGGGCTGCACGCCACGGCCACGCCTCGGCAGTGAGGTGGGGGCCTTGGCTGTGTGGGAAGCCTGCCCTGCTCCGGGGCTGGGCACACGTGCCCGCGGCGGCGGCCAGAGCACCTTGGCAGCGGCCAGAGCCCCTGGGCATGTCCCCTATGGCAGCCGCGGGAGAGCCAGCAGAACACAAGAGGGGGACTGCCCTTCTCAGACCTGTCCCTCCCCAGCCCTCCAAGCTGGCCCTGTGAGCAGGGCATCCGGCCTGCTGCTCAGGGCCAGGGTAGGGCCCATTAGGCAGACACGGTTCTCTGTGCCTCCTCTGACCCAGCCCAGCAGTGAGCAGCCCCGGCAGCCGTGCGTCTCACATCTCAGCCCACGCCAGAGCGGAAGGACCCCATCTGGGGGGACTTTGGGGACAGAGCATGGCGCAGTTAGCTGTCCTTTGCCCCACCGTGCCTGCCGACAGCTCTGCCCCGACTGCTCGCTGTCCACTTCAGCCCCTGCGGCCAGACCTGGGAGGGCCTCGGCAGCTTCTCCTCCTGTCGATGGTCCTTGGGTCCGTGAGTGACAGCACAGAGTGGCCCGTGCAAGTGTCCCTGGGGCCAGGGGCAGGCGTGGCTGCTCTGGTCCGTGGCGGCCTGGAAGGGCCTAGTACCACGCTGCACTTCTAACCCATAGACAGCCAGCGACCAGCTCTCCCCACTGCTCTTTCCCTGGGCGAAAGACGGGCTTCTGAATGCACCCCTGTCCCAGCCCGTCTCTTGTGAAAACCCGCAGACAGAACACTACATCTGTGGTTACGGTGCTCCTGGCCACAGAGCCCTCGGGCACAGACTCGCCCCATCTGGCTTTGACACCCATCAAGAGCAGTCAGCAGGCCCAGGGGCTGGAGATGCTGAGCTTGGGCTCAGCACCGATTTCAGACAAGACCTGGTCAAAGAGCTCCCGTGCGCTTTCCAGAAAAGCAGAGTAAACCTCTGACTCAGCCAGACCTGAACGCGAGGCCCCGCGTAAGTCTGGCCGGTTCGGGAGACAGCAAGACGCTCGCGACACTGCCCAGAAGCACAGGGTGACCTGGGCCCCACGGGCTTCCTCTCGTGCCGAGTACCACTGCAGACCTCAGCTCGCACCCCGGGAGCTGGGTGGGGGAGACACACCGCTCACGGCTGCCGAGGCTGGCCCCGGGCACCCCAGGGCACTGTGACGAAGCCTCGGGGCTCCGAGCAGCAACCCAGCCCTCCGGTGTCTTAACCTGCCGGTTGACAGAGCCGTCCAAGTCCCCGCGTGCCGGCTACGGACGCACACAGAGAGGGCGGGCGGTCTGCGGCCCTCGGACCGTCTGACACGCACACTTCCAGGAGCTCCCAAGTCGCAGGGCAGAGGCGCGCGCGCACGCACACACACGCACACGCACACACACACACACACACACACACACACACACACACACACACACACCTGTCTCCCGGCTGACCAAGGCGGCCCAGTCACTGGCCCCAGGGGTGGCTCCCAGCCCCACGGCCCTCCTGCCACCACTCTGCGCCCCAGATGCCGCTCCCGGAGCTGCCACAGCCTCTCCCCTCGGGCTGCTCCCGAGACGACAGCACGGCAGCATGTGGGACAGCTGGAGAGGGTCGGGGTTCACCGCCGGTGCCATTCCCCGACGACCAGCCCGAGCTCTCTCTGCGATCTTGTCCACGTTCCCGTGAACCCAAACAAGCCACAGAATACAGTGTTTTCTGTCCTTTCCAGAGGGACTGACGCCCTGCTGGCTCTGAGCTCACTCTGTTGCCCCTGGGAACAGTGAGCTCACTGAGGACGGCCCTCCCCCTACCTCGCCTCCCGAGGCTTGCGCTGCGTGGACGGGCACCATGAGGGCCGGCCCCAGCCACTTGAGGTGCATGTCTGAGGCTGTCCTCGGCGTCCTCTGTCGTCCCTGTCAGGCACCCCGCTCTCACGCTGCCTTGAGAATTCACCTGAAAAACAAAGGCCGCACACCAAGGGCTTGAGGACGGGGAGCCTTCCCTCTACGGGGCAGCCGGACGCCGGAGGCTTCTGAAAAGAAAGGACTCCGCAGTATGGGAGACAGTGGGTTTCTGGCATCTGAGACCCACAGGTGTTTTGAGCTGAGGGTTCCATCCCTGACGCCCGACACCCCCAAACACAATCGGGAGCCCGTGTCACGTATGCAGGAAAGTGACTCTCATTTTGCCAAAAGATTCCCCAGTAACTGTAAAATGCTGTCTTTTTTCTTCTGCGACAAAGGTACGCTTATTCTTTAAAATAAGAAAGCAATTTCACTGCTGTTTTGATGAAGCCTCATAGTGCTGAGGGACACAGAAGTTAATATCCAACTCGGCGGTGCAGGAAGACACAGCGGTATGATTAGTTATTAGAGAGCGTCTGCCTGCCGGGATGTTTGGACCCAGATCAGAGCGATGCAGGACCTATCACCAGAAGGGACAGCTGTGGTCCAGCGAGGGAAAGGGTCAATGGCCAGGCTAGCCAAGGTCAAGCCTGCACCAAACACAAGCATCTGCCTGCCACTGAGCACGTGGCAGCCACTGTTCTGGCCCCTGCAGAGCTCCCTTCCAGGTGCGGCCAGGAAGTTGAGCTCAGTGACAAGCCCGGCTTCTGACAGCGAGAAGAGAGGGGGGAAGAAAGGACTAAGGAAAACCATCTATTTTTTATTGAACAAAATGAGCCAAGTTTTCAAGTTTTATTGAACTTGAAATAATCTTTTAAATCACAGAAATGAGTACAGAAAATCTGAGTCTTCTATGGGCCCCCATCACAGCCCTTTTGGTCCCAGAGCATCTGCGGCGTGGGGGCCTCTGGTTCTTTGAGAGAGAAGTGACGAGTGAGCCGGCAGCCGTCCTGCAGACCGGAGACGACAGAAGTGCTTTTCCCGGGAACCGGAGCTGTGCTTGGTTACGCGTCCTCCCTCCCCATCTTCTTACACGTCGCTGGGAGGCATGGGGGTCGCCACTGCGTCGCCGGCATGCGTCCGCTGGACGTGGCTTCGGTGTAAGGACGCGCGAATGCGCAGCATGCTGGAGGCCCAGGCAAGCATGAGCTTGGCCCCGGCTGCGGCCTCTCCCGGAGCCGTCCGGGACCAGCGCCGGCGTCAGGACCACGCCCTGCAAGGCTGCTTGGCTGCAGACGAGACCCCAAGAAAGGCCAATGTCTACACACTTGCCCAGCGCCCTACCACGGCAGTCCACGCTCTCTGAAGCCCCAGGAGGAAGATGTCTCTGCTTCCGGACACACTCCAGTGACTTCCTCAGAACCCGGCAGGGCGTCCGGCGGCGCTCTGTCCGCCACAGACCAGGCGTCCGTGAGGACGGACAAGCCGTCCAGCGCCCAACGAACATGCCCCACGAACATAATTATTCCCGCACGGTGAGAACGGAGCGACATTCGGATGTGTCGCAGACGGGACGGAGCGGCCCTGAGATCTTTAAAGGACGATGAGAACAAGGGCCAGCCCTGCACCTGCGAGTCACCCCATGTGACATGAATGGCACGAGGTGATCGGAAGATGAAGGGTGCACCTGCCCCGTGGAAGCAGCAGCACCCAACGCTTCACTGAGCCCCTTCCCCAGGGGGCCACCCCGCTGGCCCCAGCCCGCATGGGGGCACCAGCCGACGGTGACTCCATGCTGGCCTCCTTCAAGGTATTTCAAATGGAGACTGAGCGCTCAACTTCCCCCAGGTGAAAAACAAGTTTCGGTGATTTTTAAAAGGTCAGAGTCCATGTGCTTTGCAAGGAAGCTGCGGTGCTGAGTGTGGGAACGTGCGAACAGGCAGTCACCCACACGCCGAATGTCACCTCCCTGCGACAAAGCACAGCCGTGCTGCTCAGAGGGCAGCGGGCAACCCCCCAGTCCACAAGTGAGGAGCAGGTCCCAGAAAAGCAGGGCTTCCCCAGTACCTCCGGACTCGGCCCTGGACGCAGCCTCAGAGGGCAGGATAACATACCCCTACAGCTAGCTCAAACCTCCCAGGAGAGCCGCGAAGGTCTCCCCACGCTGCACTCAAATCCACAGCTCTGGCCACGCACGTACACTCTGTTCCCTCCCCAGGCGAGGCCAGCAACGCAGATGTGCCCCCAAGCCCCTCCATTTCTAGTCACTTTGCCTGGCCAGAGGTTAGACGAGGGAGACGGGCTGCAGGGGGCTGTGTTCACCTTTCCTTCCTGAAACCAGGTGCCAGCGCTGGGGCTAGGAAACAGAGCAGGCTGGGCTTCTCTTCAAATCCTTGACCCCAACCCCAGGCGACACCACGTTCTTGGGGAGTTAGACCAACGGCCAGGCCGCATGCTGGGCGATCTTAGGAGAACACCGACTCCAGGCTTCCTGTTGACCTCCCAAGGCCGTGGGCCCCGTCTGAGCGGGCTCGTTTCCCATCGTCATACTGATTCTAAGATGACAGAGGTCACCCGGCAGAATCGGCATGGAAAGACGGCTTCTTCTAAAACCCAATGTGCAATGACTCACTTGGTTCAAAGAAAAGAGGGGAAGAGAAAAATTTCCAAGTTTTCTTTTCACCAATTTTATTTTTATTTGGTAATTTTCACTCAGAGAATCTACCAATTCCTTTTCCAGTCTGAGATGTATGTGTGGACGTATTGTATAATCCCTTAGAAACTTTATTTGGTATAACTTCACATTTTTGGTATATAGAAATAATTTTATTTCGTATTGCAGCACGGGAGACATACAACCGATATTATTTCCTAGAATGTGCGATATATAAATTATTCACATTAAAAAATTAAGAACAGAAAGCCTCATATGCAGGAAATACTCAAAAATGTGTACCTAGTTTTGACTGTGTTTGACGGTATGCACTACTAGCTTTATAACCCTGAATGAACACAAGACGCACACATGAACGACGTACACAGACGGGTGTGCCCCAGATGCTGGACTCACTCTGCAGAGAACCTGCTGCTCACTTTGGCCACTGGACTCCCGTGCGGAGGCGTGTGTGGGTCTGAGAGATCCCTCCAGAGCAGCGCTCGTCACACTGGCACCGCGAACGTTTCTGTGTCTTCTACTCTCCTTTGTAGCGCGGGGGCCTTTTCTCCTTAAAAGCAAGAAGGCCTTCAAGCCTGTCTTTTGTTGGAATAGTCTAGAGAAACAAAACATTGTGTTACCTACCAAAAAGAAGAAACTACGAAAGTCTAACAAGCTTTAAGTAAAAGAAAAGCAACTAGAAGGCGATGGAAAATTTTGAAATCTACCCATCATTTGAACAATTCTAATTATGTGACCACACTTACATTCTAATTCCAAACACACTTTCCATCCGATTTCAACTGTACTTTAAAAAACCAACATACTTTATTTTTCAGACAACTTTGGGTTTACAAACTATGGGACAGACTTCGGAGCTGCCCCCGGGCTTGCCTCCTTTACTGACATCTTGCGTCAATGCAGAGCATCTGTTACAACGGATGAACCAGGATCCGCACGTTCTTGTTAAGCAAAGTCTGGATGTCGCATACATCATGGGTTTTGACAAAGGCACGATGATACGTTTCCACCCCTACAGCAGCCCATGGAACAGCTTCCCCGCCCTAAGCATTCTTTATGTTCGATCGACTCATCCCTGCCCCGTGCTGCCTTTCCAGGTCAGACAGTTGGAATCCTAGAGTACCTACAATTTTTAGACGGAAACCCGTCACTTAACAGTGCGCATCTGAGGTTCTTCCGTGTCTCGTCACTGAATAGTATGCCACTGCACGAATGTGCCTTAGTTTACCCATTCACCCACACATCGCAGCTGCTTCAAAGTCTGGCAGTTACGAACTGAGCTGCTGAAACGCCACGTGCAGGCTTTCGTGCAGACCTAAGTTTTCAACACAGTTGCGTGAACACCTAGAGCCACCGCTGCCGAATCACAAGCTAACACTATGCTTAGCTTTGTAGGAGACGGGCAAATCGGATCTTGTTTGTACTTGCATTTCTTAATGCCGTACGACGCGGAGCAACGTTTCTGTGCTCACTCGCCATCAGTGTGTCTGCTCTGGGAGGCGTCTGTTCAGCACTTCCACCCACTTTTCAACGGGCTGTTTTCTTACTGCTGAGTTTCACAAGCCCCTTATCTGTTTTAGATACAAGTCCTTTACAGATGTGTACTGCAAAGACCCCTTCCCTTCCTGGGGCTTCTCTTTTCATCCTCTGCACAATGTCGTTCACAGAGTGGAAGCTGTTAATTTCGATGAAGTGAAACACCAGTTTTTTCTTTAATAGATTATACTTTTGGTGTTAATTTTAAAGAAGTCACTGCCAAACCCAAGGGTGCCTACATTTTCTATGTGATATTTAAGAAGTTTCATAGTTTTCATTTTACACTAGGTCTATGGCCCAATCTGAGTTAGTTTCTGTGAAGGGTGCAATGTCAGTGTCTAAATTCATTTTTTTGTCACCGAAGGCCCAGACGCTTCAGTACTACTTGTTTTGAAGACTGCTTTCTCCACCCAACGGCCTCTGCTCCTTTGTCAAAAGTCATTTCATTTTCTGTGAGTCTACGTCTACGACTTGCATAGGAATTACTGTTCCACTGATCCAACGGTCTGCTCTTCCGTCAAGCCACACTGCCTTGATGACCGTAGCCTGACTGTAAGTCGTGGAGGTGGGCAGCGTCAGCCCCCGACTCTGCTCTTCTGCCCACTGGACTGCCGAATCGAAGTCTTCGGACTTTCCATGTGAACTTCCGAACTGGTCTGTCGATACAGATCAAGTAACACGGCTGAGGTTTTTACTGGGATTGCACTGACTGACTCTCTAAATAAAATCTAGAAGAAACGACTTCTTCGTAGGACTGAGTCTTCCTGTCCATGAACGAGGTTTTTCTGTCCATTTACTTATGTCTCGATCTCTTTCACCAGTTTTGTAGTTTTCCTCCTATAAATCTTGTACTTTTCTTTTAGATTTATACGTAAGCATTTGGTATTTTTTATACTAACGAAGATCACGTTATGCTTTTAATTTCAAACCCCAGTTCTTCACTGCTGGTATACAGGGAAGCGATGACTTTTGTTTATTAGCCCTGTGTCATGCAACCTGGCTCTACTGCTTCTTAGTGGGTTTTTTGCTGTTGATTCTTTGAGATTTTCTACATGGACAATCACATCTTCTACGAAGTTTTATTTCTTCCTCCCCAATCTGAGTACCTTTTACCTTTTTCTCTTGTCTCATCATATTAGCAAAGATTTCTAGTAGATGTGGACAAGCAGAAGTGAGGAGGATGTCCCTGCCCTATCCTTGGCCATTAAGTATGATGCTGGCTCCAAGGTCTTTTACAGAGATTCTTATCAGGTAAGGAACCTCCCATTATAGTTTGCCGAGTTTTTATTATGAATGGGTGTTGGATTTTGTCAAATGCTTTTTCTAGATCTACTGATATGATCATCCAACCTTCCTGTTTAACCTGTTGCTGTGATGGTTTGTAATGCTTTCTGACTGTCAAACCTGGCTTGCCTATCTACCAAAAAAATCTATTTGGTTCTTTTTATACATTGTATCCATGTATTTTATACAAATAAGACAATCTGAAATTGTTTTTAAACATCTTTTTATACATTGTCGGATTTGACTTGCTAATATTTGGCTGAGAACTTTTACATCTATATTTGTAACAGATAATGGTCTGTGGTTTTCCTTTTTTGTAATGTTGGGTTTTGGTATCAGGAGAATACTGACCCAGAATGAGTTAGGAAGGGTTCCTTCTGCTTCCATTTTCTGGAAAAAAATCACTAAAAATTGATATAACTTCATCCTTAAATATTTGGTAGAATTCACCAGAGAAACCATCTGGGCCAGGACCTTCCTATTTTAGCAGTTTATTAATTATTATTTAATTTCTTTAACAAACATAGGGTTATTCAGATTATCTATTTGTCCTTGTATGAGTTTTGGTATGTTGTGTCTTCCAAGGAATTGGTCCACTTTATCTAAGTCATCAAATCTGTAAGCAGAGTTGTTCAAAGTATCCCTTTATCATTCTCTCAGTGTCCATGGGCTCATCAGAGATGGCCTTTCCTGCATTTCTGATATTAGTGATTATCTTCTCTTTTCCATGGTTAGTCTGCCTCAACGTCTGTCAAATTCATAGGTCTTTACAGAGAGCCTGTTTTTTCTTGTTGTGGTTTTTTATTTTTGTTTTTCTATTTCTGATTTCATTGATTTTTGTTCTAAAGCTCATTTTTCCTTTTCTTCTGCTGACTTTGAGTTCTCTTTGCCCTCCTTTTTCTACTTTCCCGAAGTGGAAACTTACTACGATCCTAGATCTTCCTTCTCTCATACATGCGTTCCATGCTAAAATGCTGTTCTCTCTAAGCAGTGTTCAGTAACGTTTCCTCTGACACGTGTGTTACTTAAAAGTCCGCTGTTCAACCATTACCAGGTGGGATTTCCCAGCTATCTTTCTGTTATGATTTCTAGTTTAATTCCACTGTGGTCTGACAAAATGCTTATGATTCCTATTCCTTCACATTTAGTAAGGTGGGATTTATGGCCAAACATACTTGTAAATTTTTCTTTGGACTCTAAAGCTGTCCATTTGTAAGAAGTGTGTAGTTTGCTTCACTCATGGCATGTGCTCGTCAATGAAAGGCTGAAGTTTATACGCGCAGACCAGGTACAGGGGACACTCTAGCTGTTCCTCCTAACTCAGGACACCGCCACGCTTAAATGGGAGCTCAAGTGAGTTTCTGATTCTCACAAAAGGTGGAACAAAATTCTTTTGCTACTTTAGATGCCCTAAATGAAGTTACATCTTTTAGAAAACAAGGAAAGAAAGAAAAAAAGGAGATTTATTCCTCTAGACAAAGTCCTGCTAATTTGTGTGCAAAACAGAAAACTGTATACACTGAACCCGGGAACTTTCAGTGGGCAGGAGGGAAGGCTCAGAACGATGAGTCTCTTACGCTGGTGTCCCAGCAGGTCCACATCCACACCACTGCCCTCCTCCCATCTGTCTACATGGGAGTGCGGGTTCATACCGACACCCACAAAACACAGCAGGAGCCCGAGAGACCGCGAGAGCGTACATGGTACGAGCTTGATGGAGTTTTCTACATTAGGTAGACAAGAGACATTAGCGTATGGAAGAGAATCAGTGATTAAGGGCTGGTAAGAGTCGAAGAGCATGGACACCGACTTTCAGCTCATCTATACGATTTTAGAAGAGGTATGGGTGTCGTCTTGCTGAGACGCACCGTTCATCTGACTCACACAGAAGGGTGACATGATTTCTACGAGGCAGCCTCGCTGGATCTGTACGTGCACTACATACCTGAGCGTAACAAGCTTCTTCGATGGCTAGTCCTGTTACTAAATCAACCTGAGGATGAAAACATAATCAACTTCAGCAGGAATTACTTTTCAAAACATGGAGCACTCGACATCGATTCGAACTCATGACACTTCTCCGAGAGCACAGAACCCTTCGGTGACACGCAGCAGACTGGCCATGCGAGTAGCACGCGCAGTCCGGAGCTGACGCCCGCGCTCAAGTTCTGCCTCCGCCACGTGGCGCTGTGTGACCTTGGCTGAGTCGGTGACGCTCCCGGTGCCTCAGAGAGGCACATCCGAACGAGGGCTAACTGTACTGTCTGCCGCGCGGGGCGACCTAGCCTTGATACAGCACGGATACACGGCCTGCCATGCACAACGGGCCACGGGGCATTTGCTGTTAGTGTTGTTACAATTACGCAAGAATTTTTAAAACCATTCTACCTTGTACTTCTTTAAAACTGTGTTTATTGCTAACAAATTCAACCTCTTTTTATTGCTAGGAGGCCCCGGAAGATATGGCAGCCTCTGAGTCTGTAAGATAAAGTATCTTTCTTCAAAATTCCGATATTTAACCAAAACCCAACTGGGGTAATGAAAGCCCAATGTATACGGGTGCCTGCAACGCTCCCCAAGCCTGAGGCCTGCGCTCCTGAGAAGTCGCCTCCCGGGGTAACCCCAGGACACCCTGCACACCTGCCTCGTCGGTGCGGGTCCCTGCACAAAGCGCACGGGGGACGTAAAGGCGGAGAGAGCTCGCTTTGGCTCTGAGCCTGGAAGTGTGCCTCAGAATGTTTTTACAATGAACTGGTGTTGAGAATACACAGAGTGACCTTTTGTTTTGGTGTTCTGGGAGCCACCAGCCAATAAATCTCTTAGCTGAAGGCAAAGACAGGGAGCGTGTCATAAGCTGCGGGACATCCGTGAAATTCCCGAGTCCCGTGACTAAGAGACCGAGTCAGGAAGAGCTGAGCAGAATGAAATCAATAACGGAGCTGAAAACAAAAAAACAACCTGGCTTGCAGTAACAGCGGCACTGAAACGCCGGCTTTGGGAACAGGACGTAGAACAAATTGAACTGAACGAAACGCCCGCGAATCCGCCGACACAAACTCGGGTATCACGGCACTCACCTCCATGCCTTGGTTAATTGCCAATTTTGCCACTCGCACTGCAACGGGTCCCTAAAGTTCAATTAAAGAAATAAGGTATTAATTACTATATGCACATTATATTGTATATCCCAGTAAAATTCAGAAATTCCCACTGCTGGCACCGTGGCAAAGAAACAGCAGAAGCTGTAAGACAGTTAATGGGAAACCCCTCCCGGCCACGCAAGGTCTGAACAGCACTTGGAGCAGCTCCCGTCGGCCACGCTGCCCGCCTACAGGTTGGCAGGGGATGTGCCCAGGAGGGGCTGACCGCTCTCCAGCAGGTCTCCCTAGAAGGGAAGCAGGCAAAGAAAAGGAGGTGTCGTGCTTGACACGGTACCACACCCACGAATGGCCCGACAGGAGCCCGGGCTGGCGGTGAGGCCGACACTATTGTCGAAGACTGTCCTACACACTGGCCCTGCCCTTGTCCTCTGTGTACTCCTGTCCTCCACGGGCCCCTGTCCTCCGCGGGCCCCTGTGCTCGGTGGACCCCTGTCCTCCGCGGGCCCCTGTGCTCTGTGGGCCCCTGTCCTCCGCGGGCCCCTGTCCTCCGTGGGCCCCTGTCCTCCGCAGGCTCCTGTGCTCGGTGGACCCCTGTCCTCCGCGGGCCCCTGTGCTCTGTGGGCCCCTGTCCTCCGCGGGCCCCTGTGCTCTGTGGGCTTTTGGCACTAAGCACAATGCTGATGTACAGGTAAGGCTGTGCCCTCCAGCCAGTGCTTCTGCACCACACAAAAGCTTACAGCGCTGATGCGTCCTTTGGGGTGTGTGAGGGTCACAGAAGGGAGAACTGGGTGTCCTCTGGGAGGAGAGCATGACTTCTGTCATCTTTGAAAACGACAGTGCCCCAGATGCAATTTAGCTGTCTGATCACATTTTAAATTCCTAAGCACAGGTCTCGGGTCAGGAGTTAGACCTCAGCGGCATCCTTCCAAGTGTCTCTTGGGTTAAAGCGCAGAGCAGGCTCTAAACGAGAGGAGCCGCGGAGGGTCCGACGAACGAGTGCAAACGCCCAACGGCGCGGAGTGTCAGTTCTCCCGCCGGGCTCCGTCATCAACTTTAACCCAGCTAAGTTCTCTCCCTAATTCGGACACTTACTAAGTATCTTTTTCAGAGGCCACAGGTCTTCGAGGCTCAGACAAGTATCTTTGTTAGAGCCCCCGGAATGCCGTCTGTGGGTGTGGGGCTCACACGAGAACCATGTCTTTGGGATCATCAAGTCTTTTCTGAAGAGAGCGCTCCTCTCAGCGACAGCCTTCGCTGTGCCCTTGTATCCTCCAGATGACCCAGACAAGATGCTCGTGCGGCTCCCGCGCATGCACGCACCCCAGCCCCTGGTGAGAAGGCAGCGGGTCTGGGGCCCACTCCTGAGGATGCCTGGCTTGCAGCGGGCAGCAAGGCTTACAAAACCAGAAAAACAGGAAACTGGAAACGCTGGCAGACGCGATGCTTCTTTAATGGGACTCTTTCAAAACACAGAACCAACAGCTCTTCTTCTGGACCAACAGTTTTTCTCGAACAGGACAATGGAAGTAAATCCAAATACAGAAATCAGATGGAAATGCTAATTTTATAGAGACTTTCTAGTAATCAGTGACAAAAACTAGAACAAAGACCCCGGCTCCTCAAATTTTGTTCTGTAACTCTGGCGTGCTGTACAGGCACACATCTCCCGAGCCACTCAGCGTCTCCCTTGCCCTGGACAGAAAGCTTAGGGGTTAATGTTCTCAGAGACAGGTCCTCCAGACGAAAGGGATGGGCCGTAGGGACCCCTGGCTTGGCCTGCGGTGCAGTGCTGCTGGCTGGCGGGTGGCAGGCGGGAAGGCATGGCCACAGAGGGCACAGGAGAGAGAGCGACGAGGCCCTGCGGTGCCCAGGGGCGCAGCTCGCGGCAGGGAGCTGAGCACTGCCGTCCAAAGACCAGGAGAGGCCGCGGTGCTCAGAACGGGAAGGATGCCACAACTCTCCTTAAACACACCCGTTTCACTGCAGACCTGCACCGGTCCTCGAGCTGTAAGCCAGAGGAAGCCACGAAGCCGTATTTCGTCAGACCCCTCCTCCTCCTGACACCTGTGCTTCAACTGCTCTTCAGGCAGACACTACTCTAATCGTTTGGGGGAAATATTAATACCAAAGTTTCAGTGACAGCCTGTTTTTCCTTAAAACACTAAAAATCTTGTCCGCTTGCTCTCTCCATCAGCTCAGAGTGCAGGGCTGTGTGTTACGTACACGGGGAACAAATCCCGTAAGAGCGGAGTCCTGGGAGAGCACGCCGCGAGCTGAGTGAGAAGGACCTCGGCATCCGCACCGAGCAGTGTGCTTCCAGGAACCCACCGCGCAGGGAGGCCCTGCCTGTTGGCCATCGGGGACAAGTAAGTCCCGGCAGACCGGGGCCCCTGTCTGGCCACCGGAAACTCTAACAGCACCTTCTGAGAAGGGATGCAGAGCTCCGAACAAGGGTGGAGAGCGTATGCGTTTTCCTAGGGAAAGTGTCATGAGATTCCCAGAAGGCTCTGGAGCCCCACAGCAGGCTACGAGTCCCATTTGCATCAAATGGTGGAGCTGGAGAGGAAGCCACTCTGATTCCAGGACAGGTCGGGGAGTGATAAAACCTGAAACCCCACTAGGGATAAAGACAAATCACTAATTACATGCACAGCAAAAGTCCTCTAATCTGTGATTTCAGAAGAAAGGAGCATCTGGAAAATACACTGAAAAGAGAGAACCAAGACGCTGCCGGAACAGGCCCCGTGATGCGCCCCCACTAACACTGCCGTAATGTCACGCTGCTCCAAGGAATGGTCGTCTGCGAGGAGATGCGGTGCGTCCCCGACGCCAGAGCTTCAGTGCGGGGAGACCGCTGCAAACAGTGCCTACGTCCCATAAAGACGAACACAAGGAGGGATGTCTGGGGGGCTCAGTCGGTGAAGCGTCATGATCTCAGGGTCCTGGGGTCGAGCTCCGCGTGGGGCTCCCTGCTCAGCGTAGGATCTGCTTCTCACTTTCTCTCTCTCCCTCCCTCCTATAATGACGGAGGAGGACACACAGGGCTGCTGTACAGGGAGGTCACCTCAAACCCAGCTGTGGCAAGGACAGCCCATGCTGCTAATCGGCTCCGGTCTCCCCAGCATGCGCTTCTCAGTGGGTTTCAGCTTAAGGGTGACTCAGGGTGACAGCCCATCCATGGCTGTTTCTCTCCACGTGCACAGCTCAGGTCAGAGGGGTCAGATGGTGAATGAGGTCAGTTCCTGGGAAGCTCTGTCCCAGGTGCCGATGTGCACGTCCTGTATTGCCGAGCCCGGCCACAGCGGGGGCCCGGATCACCCTCCATCCTCCAGGCTCAGAGCTGAAGGCCCTGCGCGTGGGTCTGGTTTGCTGTCCCTGCTGTTAGGGCTACTGCGCACTTCTCTGCTGGGAAAGCAGGACACGCACATCCCCCGCACGGGAGATGACTGTTTTGTCCATTTGCTATAAAGATCTTTAAACAGAAAAAAAAAAAAAAAAAAGGCAACGGAATTAGCAATACCTGAGGTAAAAACTCTCGTGCTAGGTCCAGGGCCTTGCGGTAGGCGGCGTCCCCCTCTGGGTTCTGTTCCAGCACGTGGCTGATCAGGCCCACGGCTTTGGCTTCTTGGCCATCGAGCACACGCGCAGAGAAAATGAGCTCCTTGGCCAGGGACACCCCGATAGCACGTGGCAGGCGCTGCGTCCCCCCTGCAGGGAGAACGGGGAGAATGCAAGCAGTGATTTCGGACCGTTCAGTCTCAAATCTCAATGTTTCGCTCCTCGGTTTATAAAATAAACCAGGGCCACAAGTTTATATGTCAAGATTAGGAAGCGGAGAACCACTTCAAAGCAGAATCCAATTAGTTTATCAAATTAATCCCACCCAAAATAGAAGGTGAGCATCTTCTGTAACTGTTAAGCGATTCTGGCACAATTTAGTCCTTGCGACACACGGCTGCTGTGTTGCCGAATCGCACCCACAACTGTGACCACGTCAGGGGTCCCCCCACTCCACGATGCCCAGTGGGGGGCAAGCAGCTCCGTCCCTCAGCCCATTCACCAGCGGGGTGACGGGTCCTTCAGCTCAGACTAAGCTCGTCAGAGCCCGAGATCTCCAACTCACTGTGTGCTCTGTGCGGCAGTGCTGACGGTAGACGAACCACACACTAACGTTGCTCTAACAAAGAGAGACCAGGCGGTCACTGCGCAGACGGCCCTGTCCTGGGGGCCCCGGAGCTTTCAGCATGAGCACGAGGCACACCTCCCTGCCACCCATTACATTCTAGCCACGAGGCTGGGTCTCGTGAAAAAGAAAGCTAGACAAAAGCTAATACTCTTATACTAATATTCTTATCTGGAAGCCTCAGTTTCTACCAGTAAGAGTACGGAAGCGACTGCGATGTTAGGACTCATTACACCTCCTCCTCACGACGGCTGCGGGGCTGCCTGAGGCCGAGGAGCAGAGGTGGGCGGGCTTCAGGGAGAGCACAGCCATGCTTTCTCTGGCCCACAAAGTTCAGATTTTTTTTTTTTTTTTAATATGAGTTACCAACACTTAAAAGTGGGTGGGTGATACTGACAAACACCAGTGTCCCCCTGGAAGCCGACCGCCCCTGCAGGGCTTGAGAAGGACAAGCTCTGTTTTCGGTTAAACAACCTGAAAAGGAAAGCAACATCTTTTTTTCTTCACGTCTCAAACCAAAGCAGCACAGTGAAAAATGAAGATCACGAGTTCCAGAAAGCACACTCCCTCCGCACGCACCCCCGTCCGGCGCAGCAAGCACGCCCACGCCGGGAGAACACAGCCTCCGGCGCTGGGGTGCAGCCACGGCACGAAGAGCCACGAGCAGTGATTTAGGAAACACGGGTGACTCAGAAACACACACACACACACACACACCCAGCGAACGGGAAAGGACTTACTTTCAACAGGGCCAGGGTTTGGACATCAGTGATGACTGCGTCTGTAAAGTACAGCGTAAGCGTGTACACTGCCCGAGCCCTGAGAGATAGTGAGTCTGTAGGTCTTATACTCGATACGGCAGAAATGGGTTTGAAAAAAATGAAGCATTGACAAATTTACATGAAACCATAGTAATGTTGCTCCGGGTACTGAAGACAGGTCCGAGAACTGACAGGACACGATGCAGGGAAAAGACAAGGTACTCAGGGTGCTCCCGATGGCAGCTGATTAGAAGACAGATAAAATACAACTCAGCTCCACTTCCTCAGGCCGCTGATGAGAATTTTCCTAAGACGGAAGAACTTGTGGAGACAGTATTCCTGCTGAGCGCAAATTGGGAAACGACTCCCTCTTGTTGCTGGGAGAAGCTGGATGTCAATCACTCAGAATTAGCGAACGCGACCTGCAATGGTCCTTGGTAGCCAGAACCGCGGAGTCCTGCAGGCCCGTAACGTCACACGTCGTGCTCAGCCGGAACCGCGGGGTCCTGCAGGCCCGTAACGTCACACGTCGTGCTCAGCCGGAACCGCAGGGTCCTGCAGGTCTGTAAAGCTCACGCCCTTTCACCCCATCACCTCGTCCACAGTGTCCTCCCCCACAAATGAGGACTTTGCAGAAATTCAAGGAAGGAACACTGACGAAACAAAGCCCATGGGACACACGCACTCCCTAAGCTGAACAGCACATGCGTCAGCCTCCGCCTGGTGAACGGCGCAGAGCGGCTGGCTGGAGGACGTGACCACAGCGCGGGCTGAAAGCCATGATGCTGCCGAGAGCCTTCTGGGTCTGCTGGAAACAGTGCACCAGAGGATCTAGGAGAAGTCTCGCCTTGGCTCACCAGCTAACACTGAAGCCTCGGCCTGTGGGCTGACATCACAAGCCATCCAGCCTAGGGACCCCGTGTACGTGGGCCATGCGGTACTCGTCCTTCTGTGTCTGGCTTACTGCACTAAGCATCTTGCCCCCCAGGTTCATCTTAGTGCTCCTTCCTTCGGAAGGCTGGATAAGATTCCACCGGATGAAGACCAAGTTTCATGTACTCACTGACCCAGGGACGGTCACTCGAGTGGCTTCCACCTCTCGGCTATTAGGAATAATGCCACCATACACGTGTGCACCTGCTTCCTGTCCTTTGCGTAGATACCCAGAGGCGGAGCTGTTAGGTCATACAGAAAATCTCTTTTTTTTTAAATAGCCATACTTTGTCCTATTAGCTGCACCACTAGGGCACAAGGATTCCAATTTCTCTACATTCTCACTAACATGCACTCTTCTCAGGGGTGTTTTATTTTTGGGGGGCATGGGAAGGTTTGATGGCAACCATCCTAACGGGTGTGAAGTGGGGTGTCACTGTGGTTTCTGACTTCCCTAACAACAGTCTTGCTGAGTTTCTTCTCATGTGCTTACTGGTCATCTGTGTGTCTTCCTCAGAGAAACATCTACTTGCGTCCTTTGCCGATTTGTTAGCCGGGCTGCTCTCTGGCACTGAGTCGTAGGGATTCTGTCTACATTCTAGACAGCAATCACTTACCGGGTACAGAGTTGCAAATATTTCCTCCCATTCTGGGGATTGCCTTTCCTCTCTGTTGACTGTCCTTTGAAGCAGGAAAGCTTTTCATTTTGATGAAATCCATTTTTTTCTTGTTGCTTGTGATTTTGTTGTCATATCCAAGAAATCACTGCCAAATCCAATGTCAAGTTTTCCCACCGTTTTCTTCAAAGTTTTTGTAGCTTCAAATCTTCCGTGACGGTCTTTGATCCACTTCGGGCTAATTTTTACATACGGTGTAAGGGAGGTCCCATTCTTCTGCATGTGGGAATCAGTTTTCCCAACACCGTGTGAAGGGGCACTCTTAAATAGTCCACATACATGTCATTCAATTCACTCATTCCTACTGAAGTCTAATCTTCAGGAAACTTGTCCGGTGAGAAGTGATCTGGCCCCTTTTCCTCTGCTGCAGTCAGCTGGCAGGAATCAAAGACTTACGGCAGAACTACGGTACGTGCATCCTACTCCCCGGCACATTGACTTTGTCATTTCCAGCTTCAGGAACAGGCTGTGTCCGGTACAGTTTGCCTCGCTCGGTTAACACAGACAGCATGCGCCGTACGGACAGAAGTTACTAACCCACGGGGCCGTAGGATCCAAAAGCTGCACACGATCGACGAGCAGCCTCGGGTCCCCACATCCCGCCAACAGTCCCCCTAAAGAGGAACAGCTTATGTCCACATTCTCCTGCAGCTGGAAAGTGCTTCTGTGAACAACTGTTCTCTATCATAAGATTAAATGAACACGAGTGCCCGTGAGGGAGTCCAGGCTGCGTGCAGCACGGCGCCCATGACCAGAGACAAAAGATGCATGGCCGACACCTGCCGCGGGGGAAAAGGCACCAGATTTTCTGTCCCACGTGCAAAGAGAAGTACTAGAGACGATGTACTTTGATTCACCTTTCATTAATTTCTAAATGTTAGATGCCAATACCAGCGTAGGCATTAGCGTTAGGTCAAAACAGAGACACCGTGTCGCATCTGACAGCTGCTTTTCCTGCCCCAGGCTCAGCCACGAGATCACACAACCGGCTAACGTCCCGCAGGATTTGAGTTTAGGACCATAAAATGCCACCTCCAGACAGAGTCTCGGGGACTGACCAAACACAGCACAGGACACCACCGAGTCTGTCCCCGGTGCAAGGAGAATCGTTCCACCCTGGCCGCAGCCGTGACACAGTCAAGGTCACCGAGCGCCTCGAGCCTCTGCGCAGAAGGTCCGGCACTGTCCATCCCACACGCAGCCGTGACTCGTGATGACGCCCCGCTCTGGGCTCGGAGAGCTGCCATCATTCAAAGTCCGCTGGCGGAGACAGGATTCAGACGTACTCTGCCGACGGTTATCTACCATGTGTAAGAAAGCACACAGGCAGATGAGGAGATGCACCGACGGCTTGTTTTAGAAATAAAAGGTGTGTGTCTGCTACGGACTGTATGTAATCACATATGGCAGACACATATCAAACGTGCCCGGAAAGTTGTCTCTGTGAGTCAGAGAGCATCTGTTTTTCCCTCACTTTTCATTCGTACAGGCTTGCTGTATTTCCAAAACGTCGTGCAGTGTACAGGAAGTATGACCGCACAGTGTGATCTCCAAGATGACAACACGTGTTCACTCACTCGACAAGGACAGAGGGCAGCTTCCTGCCCTGGGTGCATACATACAGCCCTGAACGAACAAAGCGCCCACCTCCTGGACCCCACACTCTCACTGGGGAGCCGACAACAAGAAAACAAGTGCCTACCGCCAGAGAGCAGAACGGGAGAGTGCCGGGGTGCGGCGTGCACACGGCTCAGACAGGATGGCCAGGGACGGTCCTCGGGGGGGACACCGGAGCCAAGACCAGGAGAAGGTGGGGCGTGAACCAGGGCGCCAGTCCTGGGGAGGCCTTGTCTGACTCACAGAGTGCAGGGAGACGGGAGAGGCTCGAGCCCAGAGTAGGGACACGCGAGTGGCAGCAAACACGGCCCAGGAGGAGCAGGGCCAGATCTGGTGGCTCCGGCAGGCCCCAGGGAGTACTCGGGGGGTGACAGGAAGCCAGTGAGCATCTGAGAGCATCCCCTGAGAAGAGGGGCATGGGAACATGCTTCCATAGTGAAGATCCGGGTTTGAGGACAAGCTACGGTCGTGATGAGCCAAGACGAGGGACGTAGGTATGTTCCCACTACTTGTAGTAGGGTTCCAACAGGCTTGGAAAGAACCTTCAGAACAAGGTCCCGAATGCTTTCAGGATCTGTCTTGTTTTGGCTGCCCCCATTCAAATCCTGGTTTTGCTTTTGGAGACCCCCTAATGGTATGCAGCCTGGGACAGTAGAAAATCCCCCTAATGGAGGCCAAGGGGGCCAGATCCTCCTTCTATCTGGTCCACAAGATGTGATTTCTTGGCGCCGGGCGTCCTGAACGGGCGGCCTTAGAGGGCTTCCGGGCACTGCAGGGGTAGTAATGTGCAGACCCGATGACCCTGTGCTTCTACGGACCCTGCCGCTCCACCATCGCTGTGGGCTGTCTGATACCAGGTCTCTTACCTTCCGGCTTGTGTGCTAAGCCTTGTTCTCTACTGACTTGGGCTGCCTGACAGTAAATGTCTTTTTCTTTTAGGATGGCCAGAGTCAGTTTCTATCCTGTTTCCCAAGTCATGAAGGACACAGTAATTTAACTAGTAGTTTTGTTTTCCTCTTTCTCAAAAACAGATGACGCCAAATGGGAGTTTATCTGTTGTATTTCTTTGCAAATAAGATGCATTTGTTCAATCTCAAATTTATTGGTTTAGTAACCTACTATGTGCCAGATGCTGTCCCAGGTGCTGAACAAACAGCGGTGAACAGGCAGACTCCCGATCTTAAAAAGCTTCCGTCTCAGAGGCAGAGAGGGAAGGAAAGGGGCAGTAAAGCAGCGCAGGGACAAGACAGAGCAAGTGTCGGGGGAGAATTTATTAAAGGCAGGGGAGAACCACAGATGTCTCACTTAGACTGAGTGGCTGGGGCGGGCCCGTTGGACACAAGCGAAGGCCGTGTCTGCACTGCGGCGAGGCGGCACACGAGGTCACGGACAACACCCAGTGACGGCACCAGCCGCGTGAAGCCCCTCGAGCAAAGCCAGGCCCAGCACATTCGAGGACGAGGTAGGAGGCCACTGCAGGCCACAAGGGGAGGGACGTGAGAGGCGTGGAAGGAATGGGCTGGGCAGGCAGGCTTCGGATCACACAGACACAGGACGGGTTTATGTCTTACTCTGTGGGTGATGTGGAGAGCCTAGAGGGTTCTGAGCAGAAGGTGACATAATTCAATTTGCATTTTAAGAGATGCTTTTTAAGCTTGCCAGAAAACAGATCACAGGTGCATGACGAAAGCAGGTACCCAGCAGGAGGCTATGGTGTCCTCCAAGTGCCACATGACAGCAGTTCGGATGGAACAAGAGCGGGGCAGGGGGTGGGGGAGGGGAATTTGGTGAGTGTCCAAAATGGGTGAAAAACACATGGGGAGACAGGAACCCACTCTGCAAGCTGGCTTTCTGACTGGAGCACAGAGGAAGGGGCACGACTCACTGACACCGGGAAGGCAGGAGGCAGCGGGGCACGCTCGGCCCACGTGACGCGGGCATCTTGTACACACAGAAGCAGAGCGGTCAAGAACGGGACGGGACGTGCTGTCACTGCTTAGCAAGGATCCCCGTCCCGCAGATGGCATCCCGAGCCAGGGCCCGCATGAGATCGCTCGGGAGACGGGTCACAGTGGAACGGAGCGGGGGGCATGGGCAAACCCCCGGGAGGTGCCCGGCGCAGTGAGGGAGGCAGCAGAAACGCAGCAGGAAGGTCGCACTCAGCCGCAGCCGACCACTTCTGGACGCCCATGCCCACGACTCCACTTCCACCTCCCTGACCGGGGACTGGGTCACATGCAGTGGCGGGGAGGGGGGGGCAGGAAAGGTCACCTTCTTGCTCAAGTGTTTTGCCACTGAATAGGGAATAACACTGGGCTCATATTATTAAGAGAAAATGAAAACAGGTAATCCATTAGCAGTTGCCACCCCACGTGGCAGAACTATATTAATCATATAACAGAACGTTCTCACGTTTACATGTGATTTGTGTAGAATGAAAATATATTTGAAATGTCATAGTCCTCTTCAAAATTTCCTACCATTTAACATCTATTATTTTAAGAAGGCATCAAGAATCTTTCCCCGGCATAATCTCTCCTGGGATTCTCTGCTTGTAAAGCAGCAACCTCTAGCTAAGCCACGGCTTAAACCCAGCAAGCTTGTTTTTGCAGCAAAGGCAAGAGGTGAGCGTTTCCATGTTCCTACGATCCGCCCACTGCTCTGAATTCCGGGCGGCCCCGTGGGCCTGCTGGCCTCCAATGCCACGGGGAGATGCGGGCCCCAACCCTGTGCTCCCAAACCCGAGTCCTACACGGAACGTCTAAAATAAACCAAACACGGACGCCACCTTCCTGCTGTTCCCCTGACATCGTGTGAACAGCGAAAGCAAGCTTCACCTGACATTTCACAATCATACTGCCATAGCTTCCGGTTTACACGGCAGAAGATGTTTCTGCTCTTTACGTTTCCATTTCAGCCTTTCTCTTCTCCTTCCTCCTACAACTTCACGAGAAAGCAGCCACAGTAATACCGGGGGCACTTCCAACAGACCGGGCCAGTTGGAAACGAGCTCCCACATTAAGGGTACCGGCTGCTACAGCGAGAAGGATCTCGGCTTCTAGATGTGCCACTTCTGAATTATGTCTCAGTCCCCTCGCACAAACAGAAAGCCATTAAGGTTACCTTGTCCTTGAATTGTGGAAGAAATACGGCAGGAAAATGTGAGTTTGGGATTAGAATGCCTATTGCAACTGACCACTCCGAAACTCTGTCAGGGGGCTTCAGGCAAGGGCTTTCTTGACATATCTGGCCTGGATGTTTACAAAACCGACTTCCTCTTGCTTTTATACCGAAACATCAAGGTCAAAGAGGAATGTGCTATGTGAACAAACACGGAACATTTACTGGTCTCATGACAGATCATGTCACAATCATGTAAAACCCATAAAAATATTTATCCTTCAATTTGTGACCAATGGTTGAGGTGTTGTAATGCCTCCTGTTCCCTGAGGGTTTTAGCATGCTGCAAAGGAGAGCACACACACACACACACACTCTGAGAGAAACAGCGCAGGGGCAAGTGGGAAGAAAACCCTGGCTACCCCAGCAGAACCCAACAGAAATGCACCTGTCTGAGCTCTGCGTTTTATCCTAAAGGAGCACTGTTAGCAAAAGCTGAGAACTTTTCAGAACTGGGGCAAAGGGAAAAGGCTGGATATCAAAAATATTTTTCCAGAGCAAGTTAAGCTGACGGGCAACAAATTAGCACCTCTGTGATACGGTTTCTATGAATACGCATGCCGGAAACCCTTCTCGACTATCCTCCCATTCACTGTAAAGAGAGACAGACATGGAAAGGTTTTATTCATATTAAGAAAAAAAATGTACTTCTTTTAAATGTTTGTGTAATTTTTACAAAAATATCTAAAGCAATTATATTTAACTTTTGAAAAGAGATGCACACCAGATGAAAGATAAAATCTTACTTTTTACAACCATTCTGAAGACTGCCATGGTGGACCTCTGCCCATTTTGGACCACCCCGGGTCCACCACCACTCTGCGCCCTGCTGCCCTCTGCTACTCTCTGCGGCTGCGGGGGCTCCGAGCTCCGGTGCTCACCCTGAGGCCAGGGGCGGCTCCGAGGTGCTGCCGGCGGCTCCCACCGGACCCCGCCTCCCAGGCCGGCACAGACGAGCGGCTGCGAACGGTCTCCTCACAGCCAGAACCATGCGTGGAGCACGAGGACGATGGAGGAGGCGGCCGGGCTCACCCACCCCAGCAGATTCTGGGCACGCCCGGCCACCGTGACGCTGCCAGGCAGAACTTTCTGTGAAGGCGGTGACCGTGTGTGTCTGGGCCGTGCGAAAGGAGCAGTTTCCGGCCGAGCTCGTCTCTGTCCACCGCACGGACCGCGCAGCGCGGAGTCGCCGGCCCCTTCAGCCCCCCGTGAGCTCCTTTCTGGTCGCAACGTTTGTCTCTGCTGCAAACCCAGAGAGTCTGGTAAGATCTAGAGTTCATTCGGACACGGAGAGCCCCTCAGTGGTAACGCCGCCGAGCCGCCAGGTCCGCGTGACCCGCCCACAGCTCAGCTGTCTCGCAGGAGGACAGGCTCCAACACAAGGGAGAGAGGAGGCAGCACCCGCCTGGCAACAGAAGTGGTCCCCCGGGCTCGCGGCCTCTGGCCAGGAGAACGGCGCAGCCGAAGCCACGGGAACCGCCTGCTCTCCCACCAGAGCTGGGCCACACACAGAAGACGGGGTGTCCGTAACTGGGACACTGACATCACGAAGACCTTCCTCGCAGCCTGCAGCACGGGCCTCTCCCGGTCTGCTTGCGCACAGACACGGTACCTGCTCCGAGGACACGGAGCTCGTGGAGAGAAGGGCCCCACGGGCTCTCTGTATCCTGAGGCCCGTCTCGCTGGGTACGTCTACCAAGCAAATCACTACTGCTGGGATAGCAGAAATCTCCCTCCAGCAAAAACGGAGGGCCACGAAGCGCCGCGACAGCTGCTGCGCGCACGTTCCATCCTCTCCCTTCGGACCCGGGTTAACTGTGCAGATAACATACTTGAACATTTGACAAATATGACTGGCTTAATGCCACAGTCGTGTCTGCAAGCACATCACAAGGACTTCGATTCGACGGAGTCCTCCTTCCTGTTCGGACGGTACGTGTATGTAATTACGGTGTCGGCTGCGATGGGACACATACGTATAAACACGACAGGCTTAGAGAAAATTCTTAATTAATTTTCTTTAATACGTGATATTTACTGTATTACGTTTCCTGTTTGCCCCCGGTAAGTCATATGATTCCTGAAGTCAAACACCAAATTTAACAGCTTGATATCTACAGACATCAATAAACTCCACCCCTTTTGGAGATGCA
This sequence comes from Meles meles, assembly GCF_922984935.1. Classification (NCBI taxonomy): domain Eukaryota; kingdom Metazoa; phylum Chordata; class Mammalia; order Carnivora; family Mustelidae; genus Meles; species Meles meles. Next base: position 97,530,943 of record NC_060076.1, read on the forward strand.
TTTACCATTCTATACTGAAAAAAGAGCTCACAAACACTGGAAACAATTGGGCAATAATACTCCCCAAGTCCTCGGCCTGGCGAACATGGCCAAGCAGCAGCCGGCGGTCTGTGCTTCAGGAGGAGGCGTCTGCAGGAGTCCGCGTGGGGCAAGTCACCTCAAAACTCAGCGGCGCAAAACAGTTCCTCCTCCACAGTTTCTGGAGGGCAGGAATCCAGGCCACACGTGGAGGCCCCGGCCCTGGGTGTGCAGACCGCCTCTCAACACCTCACCCCTGCAGCCCCTGCCACACCAGCCACTCCACAGGGCCGCACGCGGACCCGGCAAGCAGCCGCCCACGATGAGCCGATCAAGACACAAATGCACAAGACGGACGGGGAGGCGATCTCCCACTTCCCCGCCACATTCTCCAGGCGGTCTCTCCACGCCTAGGCCTCACGAGGGAAGGGCCCCCGTGGTGGGGCATTTGGGCGCTGCCAGGCACAAGCACGAGGTCTCAGTAGACAGCCCGTGCTGTAAGGCCACCGCTTCTCCTGCCCATCTGTCCTTTACCAAGAGCCTTCGTCCAGGGCGCATTCACACAGTATTTGCAAGCCGCACAATCACCCTCCCGTCTCGCAAAATGAAGGGGGAGGCTAACAGAACATGCTGACCGTTATCTTTAGAAAGGAACGGGGGGAAGGTGCGGAGAGTACAATGCGGACGGCGTTCGTTCTGCAAAGCTCATCCCGTAACACAGCTCTGTCAACGATGATCCGAAGCAGAGTGAGGGATGCCCGCACCTCAGTGTGGCACCAGCCTGCCCTTCCTACAACGCACTCCCTGCACCAACAAGGAGGGAACCCTCTGCCTGGTGCTTCCCAGAAGCTGGGCCTGACCCCTTGGTGAAAGGAGGGTGCGAGAGAGGGCTGAAGACGTGGCTGGAGCACCTCGGTGTGCACGTTTTCGCTCTGGGTGTCGCAGAAGCCCTGGGCAGGCACAGCCGGTGACGGGCACAGCCGCCGAGCAAACACCAAAAGCACCCGACAAATTGCCTCCACGACGCCGTGGACACAACCTCAACGCTCAGTTTCTCCTTAAAGCACGTCCCACGATAACAACCTGAAGACTCGGGCACAGCAGAACCATTATTAATAGATAAATAACAACCATTTATTGAGAACTTATTTTGTACTATGTCATTAAACACCTTATTTCCTTTAATTTTTTAAGAATCCCATGGGGCCGCTATTCTCACTAACCACCATTTAACACGAACCGGCGATCGAAGGCTCAGAGAGGTCGCCGGTGCCCACCAGGGCAATCAGCGCCGTCGGAGCCCGCAGCCCACCTGCTTCTGCGGACGGCAGGCCACCTCCCTCCCGAAGCCGGGACAGGCTCCTCCCACAGTCACCCTCTGACAGAGCAGGCTCAGGTGGAGTCAGCACAGGGACGTCACTGGACAACTGGAACCAAGGAAAAGTGACTTACTGGTGCTGGGGCCGTGGGCAACGGCAAAGCACTTCGGCACAAGGGCGCAGGCGTCAGTTCCCGCCGGCAACGCGCTGCTGCCGGGAAACGCACGTCGACGTGAGCTCTGCCGACGGGAGGCCTGCGTGCCCGCCGCCCGCGCTGCCGCACACCTTCCCCCTCAGTGCCCGCTGGCCCCGGCGGGCCCGCCTCTGCCGCACCCCGGGGGCTCAGGGCTCTGACTGCAGGGAAAGCCCAGAGGCACAGACAGACGCGGTGGAGCTGAGCCTTGACGCGAGTCCCACCAGGAGGGGGCACGGCCGGTGTGGCCGGCTCTGCGCTCTGGCACTTTCTGGGTCTTCTGTGTGGAACAGCCGCTTTTTATTATGTAAGTTGTGAACAGAAAACAAACAGCAAAATAAAGCAGGTGTGGTATTTCACAGTGGCTGAAACGACAGAGGTGAACTACTCCGTGTCATTCCTTACTGGGAGAGGGGCCAGGCAGCCTGCAAAACGACGGTAGGAGACTCTGCTGCTTAGGGCACAGTCAGCAGCTGCTTCACAGTGACGGGAAAAGGAGCCATTCTTCAGAGCGCGTCCAAGCGAGGCGAAACAAGTTCTTCCTGCGAGATCTATCCAACACCCAGTTCAGGGTTTCTCCTGCTGCGAGACAAAACCTGTGGAACCTTCTCCCTTCTCCCTACACCCAAAACAGGATGAAGGAAACACGACTGGGCGTCACCTAAATCCCCTCCGGCACCAGCAACCTGCAGAGCTCCTCGCAGGGACACGCGCGTGTTCTCCCACAGCTCTTGCGCTCTCGTGTTCCGCTAATTCGAAATAACGGTCTGGCACGCAGGTTTCAGATGTTCACTGTGCAGCAGTAACAGAACAGGACCGAAAATGACAACGCAGCACAGCAAAACGCTGGGGACCCCAAACCCTGCACCTGTAGACTTTCAGTTACTCAGCTTGCTCATGAACGCAGAGGAACTTCAGGTGCAGGCTTAAAGATGGGTTTACTTGGTTTGTTTTTTAAGATTTTATTTATTTGAGAGAGCAAGAGAGAATGACAGCAAGAGCCAGGGGGCGGGGCCCAGAAGGAGCAGCAGGGTCCCCGCTCAGCCCGATGCAGGACTCGATCCCAGGACCCTGAGATCATGACCTGAGCCGAAGATAGAGGCTTCCCTGACTGAGCCACCCAGGCGCCCCTAAAGATGGTTTTATGTACTTATTAGAGTTTCATACTGCAAACTACGTTAAGGCACAGACAGATATCGAATACATGTGAATTAACTTGGCTAAGTGCTGATGTCTTTCCCTTTCTCCCCAGATCTCACAGCTAGCTTCTGCTGTGTGCCGCTGAGACGTGGGCAAAGGCCCCGGAGCAGACAGGCCGCCACTCCCCTCCCCCTCCCCAGTCCTGCTGACCACACGCCACGCATGGGAGGCTCAGAGAGACAATCCCTGTGTTCTCCCTGCGCTAGGAGAGCATCTGAGAGGCGCTTCAGACACGACAGCTATCAATTACCGCCATGCTAGCAAAAACAGTGACAGTTGTTTTACCGTTGTCAACAATGGACTGGCAAAGATGTTCCTTTGAAAAATCAAGTTTGAGATGCAAATATTAAAATTAAGCCACCCTGTCAGATTTGAAATGGCAAACTCTTTAAAAACACTGGAAACACAACCCGCATTGATCACAGATTGAAAATGGATGCGGCAGATTTTTGTAGGACAGAAATTCAGCGAGCTCGTGACTAATTCTTAGACTCTTCCTTTAAAAAGGCAACAAAAATTAGCTGAAAACTCGATGTGGGGGGAAGAAATAAAAGGCGAGAAGAGCCACAACCCCAGGGCATAATCGCTGAAAAGCAGGTAAGGAACACACACAACGGACATCCAGGCCGGGTCACATGGGGCAAAGCCAGGGCGGGCAAGGCCTGCGCGGTGCGGCCACAGCCCGTCTCCCGGGTGAGGACAGAGGGGGCGAAGGCATCCCGTGACAGACCTCGAGATCGAAACCCCCTTTGAGAGACAGGCCTCTCCTTACTGGTGTCCCACAGAATGGTTAGAGGCCATTTCGGCTTCTACCTGGGGAGAGCAAATCTGGACCAAGAAGGCAGAACGATCGTGGTCCCCACCCAGCAATGACCTTCAGCGGTCAGCTGGGATTTAGCGGGAGGGAAGGCAAGGCGTAGGGAAACGAGATGGGAGGGTCAGGATACCGAGGGGAGAGGCGCCCAAGGGTGCGGCCGCAGGAGCACAGCAAATCGACCCCATGCAACTCACCGGCGGGAGCCCAGCGACGCCTCCAGCCTGCTGACACAGCAGGACCGTCGGTGGCCCTCACGTAGACAGGCAGGCAGAGGCCACGAGCAGGGCCGGGGAGGCAGGGGGCAGCACGCTCACCGGGCTGCCTGCTCATCCTGCTGCCCTCTCCCTCCACCTGGGTCCCAGCCCTGCTAACCTCACCCCCCACCGCCATGGGCACACCTGGATTTCCCTGAGCGGTTCTCTCACATGCTGCCGTGTGCAAGTGAGACGGGGACAGGCACAGAGCCCCGCTGTCCTCGGAGGCCTGGTGCGGTCTCTGGCTGGGGAGCACCGTGATAAACAGTGGGGAACAGGTGCATCTCACGGGAAACAGGTACGGCCCGATTGGGCGGAGAAAGCCTGGAGAAGGGCCCCGCACACCTGCACAGCCGTCTGCCCCTGGTGCCAGGGGCAGGGGGACTCCTGCTCCCCGCCCCCCTCCTCCCATGCTCTCAGCCCAAGTCCCCCACCATGCAGCCGAACAAGCCCGATCACGGCTCGTGTTCAAAAGCTCGTGGTGAGGAGAAAGACCTGGCGCGGGAGCTCCCGCAGCTCCACCAGCCTCCCTGCCCCCCAGGCCGCCAGAGCTGCCCCCGCAGCGGACGGCAAAGGCACACGCGCCGCACACAGCGCTCCTCACGGAAGCAAAGCCCGGCGGGATGCACGGGAGCCCCTAAGTGAGACACGTGAAATCAGTCCACCGCACGCAAAGCAGTGAGAGGCCAGAACTGAAACATGAAGACGCCTGCAGAGCTAGGAAACCGCCCAGGAGCGAAAGGACATTGGCACAGAGCCGGCCGATGGAGCAGAGCCAGCGCCTCACCAGAGAAGGACGGCTCGTCTTGCTATGAATGTGCTCTTGGAACTGCTTTTGCTGCATCCCAGAGATTCTGGAACATCGTGTTTTCCTCATTTGTGTGAAGGTATTTTTTTTTAGGTCCTCTCTGATTTGTGATTTAATGTCATTTAGCCTTAATGGACTTATTTGGCCATTAAGTCCATGTGGTACAATGTGCTGTTCAAAGCCGCTCTTCTCTTACGTTCTGCCCGGATGACTGACCCACTGACATTTAAGGGGGCCACAAAAGACTCTTACTATTACTGTATCGCTGTCATTTTCTCCCTTGAAGTCTGAAACATTTGCTCTGTGTATTCAGGTGGTCCTGTGCCGGATACACAGATACGTACAAAACTGTAATATCCACCTGTTAGATGGGTCCCTTTAGCTCTATGCAAAGCTCTTGTCTCTTGTTATAGTTTTTGTTATAAAATATAGTTTTCTGTATTTTGTCTGATATACATAGCTTTTCTTTTCATTTCCATTTGCAAGGAGTATCTTTTTCTAACCCCTCACTTCGTCTCTTTTTAGGTCTGAAGTGAGTACCTTGCAGGCAACATACTGATGGGTCTTATTTTTTTAATCCATTCAGCCACTTTTTTTTTTTTTTCTGCCCTGTATCTTTTTTTTTTTAATTTTTATTTATTTTTTCAGCGTAGCAGTATTCATTGTTTTTGCACAACACCCAGTGCTCCATGCAATACGTGCCCTCCCTATTACCCACCACCTGGTTCCCCCAACCTCCCACCCCCGCCCCTTCAAAACCCTTAGGTTGTTTTTCAGAGTCCGTAGTCTCTCATGGTTCATCTCCCCTTCCAGTTTCCCTCAACTCCCTCTCCTCTCCATCTCCCCATGTCCTCCATGTTCTTTGTTATGCTCCACAAATAAGTGAGACCATATGATACTTGACTCTCTCTGCTTGACTTATTTCACTCAGCACAATCACCTCCAGTCCCGTCCATGTTGCTACAAAAGTTGGGTATTCATCCTTTCTTTTTTTTTTTATAAACATATAATGTATTTTTATCCCCAGGGGTACAGGTCTGTGAATCGCCAGGTTTACACACTTCACAGCACTCACCATAGCACATACCCTCCCCAATGTCCATAACCCCACCCCCTCTCCCAACCCCACCTCCCCCCAGCAACCCCCAGTTTGTTTTGTCAGATTAAGAGTCATTTATGGTTTGTCTCCCTCCCAATCCCATCTTGTTTCATTTATTCTTCTCCTATCCCCCTAACCCCCCATGTGGCATCTCCACTTCCTCGTATCAGGGAGATCATATGATAGTTGTCTTTCTCTGATTGACTTATTTCACTAAGCATGATACCCTCTAGTTCCATCCACATCGTCGCAAATGGCAAGATTTCATTTCTTTTGATGGCTGCATAGTATTCCATTGTGTATATATACCACTTCTTCTTTATCCATTCATCTGTTGATGGACATCTAGGTTCTTTCCATAGTTTGGCTATTGTGGACGTTGCTGCTATAAACATTCGGGTACACGTGCCCCTTCGGATCACTGCGTTTGTATCTTTAGGGTAAATACCCAGTAGTGCAATGGCTGGGTCATAGGGTAGTTCTATTTTCAACATTTTGAGGAACCTCCATGCTGTTTTCCAGAGGGGTTGCACCAGCTTGCATTCCCACCAACAGTGTAGGAGGGCTCCCCTTTCTCCGCATCCTCGCCAGCATCTGTCATTTCCTGACTTGTTAATTTTAGCCATTCTGACTGGTGTGAGGTGATAACTCATTGTGGTTTTGATTTGTATTTCCCTGATGCCGAGTGATGTGGAGCACTTTTTCATGTGTGTGTTGGCCATCTGGATGTCTTCTTTGCAGAAATGTCTGTTCATGTCTTCTGCCCATTTTTGATTGGATTATTCATTTTTCTGACATTGAGTTTTGTAAGTTCTTTATATATTTCGGATACTAACCCTTTATCAGGTGTGTCATCTGCAAATACCTTGTCCCATTCCACAGGCTGCCTTAGTTTTACGGACTGTCTCCTTCCCTGTGCAGAAGCGGTTTATTCTGAAGTCGTTCCAACGGTCCGTGTCTGCTGGGGCTTCCCTCGCGTAGGAAGCGTGTGTCGAAGGAGCTGTACAGCCCACGTCAGAGGTTACTGCCTCTGTTCTCCTCTAGGATTTTTGTGGTTTCAGGCCAGAGAAAGACAAATACCATAGGATTTCCCTCATATGTGCGATTTAAGGAACAAAACAAATAAGCAAAGAGGAAAAGAGAAAGAGAAGCAAGCCGGAAGCAGACTCAGCCACAGCGAGCACACTGACGGTCGCCAGCGGGGAAGTGGGCGGGGGGTGGGCGCACACGTGCTGGGGGTTGGGGGCACCTACGCGGTGAGCGCAAGGACTGTGTGGCGCACTGAATCCCTACACTGTGCGCCTGTAACTAGTGTTATACACTCTGTGTTAACTGGCTGAAATTTGAATTAAAACATTAAAAAAAAAAAGGAAAAAATGATTTAAATCGATACAAGTGGGATAAAAGTTTCTAGGGTGACTTTTCAGCACGTCGTTTCCAAAGTCTTTTGGTTACTTGAAGCCTTAAAGTTTCCGTATGTTAAATGATGAATTAAGTGAAAGTCATTGACTATCTAGGTCATCCCCAAATAGAAAAAAATACTGAAACATACAAAACTAGGTTTATCCATTTCCGGCTTTCCTTACAGATAAATTAAAGACATTCTGGTCTAACAGTAAACCTGTTTCGTGTCACACTGGAAAATCTGCTATGAGGAAAATTTATGTTTAGGAAATTATGAAATGCATTCATAAATTTGCCAGTCACAGGCTATTCATAATCATTTAAAGCTATCAGAAATAATAAAGGAAACATCGCTGTAGGTAAGCAAAGTAGGATGTGTTTCCGTAAGTGAAGGTATGAAGAAAGGAGATACATTTTCTACTGAGGGAAAAGACGTCATTTTGTTGTAAAAGGATGCTAGTTATTTCCGTGGGAAAAAGGAAAAACACAGCATGCGATCGGAATTCAAAGAAACAGTGGCAGATCTGCAGAAAGGAATCTTGAGAAAAAAACTATCTGTGATCAAAGCGGCCACGTCTGAAATGGATCTGATTCAGTTAAAAACGAACTTTATTTTCAAGACCCCACCAGTATAAAATTATAATTGGTCCTTTCTGTCAAAAGGACCAACTTTTCTTAGATGACCGGTCGGCTCCTGATAAGAAACTGTGCAAGGCTTTACCCTCTAGCGTAATCTTTCTAGGAAACAAAAGTCTGTGTTTCATCGGTTTCTTACACTTCATGTTGTCATGATCATTCCTTGGATTAGTTTTAAAAAGCTGAGTCTTAATTAAAAGATTTATTTTCCATGACGCTTATTTTTTTCTGAGGTTTGTTTTTTTTTCCCCCACAACGATTTAACTTTCCACGTTTACTTATAACATCTGTAGTTGTCAGTTTCACAGGCTGCCTGGAACCCTATCTGACCACATATGTTAAAGCCTTTAGATATTTTTGACAAACTTCCCCAAATCAAGTTATCAAGTCTTTTTGACCTCGAACTGGCTTTGGGACTTTCCAAAGGGCCAAAGAGCTCAAGAACTTTGTTCTCTCTCCTTATAAGAACAGAGATGTTGAACGAGTCAGGCTTGCGTACCACGAGGAATGGCATGGGAACCACTACTGAACAAGAAGCGATGCGGAGCCCTCTCTACGTCCTGTTGTCTTACACTGGTGTACTTACAGAAAGAACCACATCTGCTCACTGGAGAAACTCTGCTGGGTCTCTGACAATGGGCATTTTCAGTGTCTGTCACTGAGAGATTACTCGGATGCTTTCGTAAGCACAAACGCGCTTCATCTTCAGGGAGAGCCACAGCAACGACTTTGACAACGACAGCTTTCTGGTAACTTTAAGGTAACGCAACTACGGGGTAAGAATTTCTAGAACTAATGGGAAAACTGCATTCAAGAAAACAAGGATTAACTACATACAACCGCATAAACTTACCAGGAGGAGGATTATAATTCTTTTTTCAATGCAGCAATTTCATCAAGTGTATCTTTGTAAACAAAGATGAAACGTACTTTTTCTCCCTCTCTAATCCACCCAAACACCCAGGAATTCTTGAGTTTTCTATTCATGGCAACAGATCTGGTTATCTGCTTCAGTTCTACAGTAACCTGTTCTCCTCGGAACAGGACACACTTGGGACCCCTGGCTATCAGCATCGCAGCTTCGGCTGGAATGATACCTGCAGGAAAACCCTGACAGAAAACCCTTGGCATGGCTTGCTGGCCTCAGGGGCTCTGAAAGGTTCCATCTGAGATTCCTTACAAAAGGTTTCAGGAAAGCAGTTTCTAAAAAAGAGCTACAAGGTCAAAATCTATTATTGCACTTAAGTAAATAGTCTGGCCAAGTTGAATGCAAATAAATTCAGTCTCACTGTGACTATCTTTAGTAGAAAGTGGGGGTCATCATAGAAAGAAAAATTAGGTTCGTACCTTTGTCAAGATCAGATTCTAGTCCTGTTAACTGTCTTTGAGGTTTTGTTATGTAACTTTAAACTGGACTGGATCTGGAATTCTGCTGATTTCCTCAAATATCTGGGTATGACTTTCCAAATGAGTATTTCCTATGTTCTTTGGAAGGACTAAGAATGGAGACTGATCTTGAACCTCCTTGTAAGGCGCTATACCAGGTCCTCCTTGCTACGCAGGTGGCAGGCAAACGTCAGCGGCTTGAGCCTGGGTCCCCATCTCACAGCTGAACAAGGACCCCCCTGACATTGGTCCTATGTGCATGCTGGAGACCCCAAGTAGAACTGACTAGGAAGAGAAGTAGCTGACATGGAGGCAGACCGCTTTCTCCCAAGACACCAGATCAAGTCATCATACTTTAAGCATGGGGCACTTTCTTACTACTTCTGCTGCCCCGTTCCTTTCTCCGGCACGTGGCCTGTGAAGACCACAGCACCCGCCGTATGTCCCAAGCCATGGCTAAAGGAAATAACCTTTCAGACTCCTGGATTTGGAGTCAAAGTCTCTCATCTAACCATGCTGCTCTGCCGCATTAGCAGGGCCACCGTGGCGGCACGGTGTGAGCCCTGACACGATCTACCCTTGTCTGTGGCAGTCCTCATTCCCTCGGGCCTGTGAAAGCCTAGCAGGCTGGCATCTAACTGGGCAATGCCTCTCCTCAACTGCACCCCTGACCACGGACAGACACCTGACCGGTCCGCGCTCCAGGATTTACAACATCACGTTCAAAAGAGCTCCCAGCCCCTTCCCTAATCCCCGGCAGGCCCCTACTTCTGCAGTGAGGAGTGCGTGTAAAAAAGTCTACACTCGGGAACCTCTCCCAAACCCTCGGAAGCACTGCAAAATCCACTGCTAAGACAGCTGCGCCCCGGAAACCCTGAGACGCACCAGGCAAGGTCGTTCTTGGCAGGGGAGCCTGGATTTTCTTTCAGCCCAGCAAGGAGGGTCTGTGCTGTGGCCAACACCACCTCCTGTACCTGTATGAACAGTTCTGGGGAAGCTGAAACTCAACTACGTAAGACCACTGAGCCATGTGGCTTAAGAAAATGACTCCTTCAAAGGGTTCTTTCTTGGACTTACTTGATTTTGAGTAGTTTTGGTCTTAGGGACCTGTGTCTGGTATTTTTACCAGAAGTTTCTTTGCTGTAGACATCTTTGCCACAAACATTTCTGCCACATGACTAATGACTGTAAAGCCATTTGCCATAAAGATAAAATAACATAAAAGAAGGGCATTCACTAAAAAGGACACAATGAAGCATGACAAATAACAAAATTAGGGATTCCTGGGTGGCTCAATTGGTTAAGCCACTGCCTTCAGCTCAGGTCATGATCTCAGGGTCCTGGGATCGAGTCCCGCCTCGGGCTCTCTGCTCAGCGGGGGCCTGCTTCCCTCTCTCTCTCTGCCTGCTGGCATGCTTGTGCTCTTTCTCTCTATATGACAAATAAATAAATAAAAATTAAAAAAAAAAGAAAAATAACAAAATTAAAAAGATTTTATCATGAAATACAAAATATTTATTACATTTAAAATGTGTGCAGGTTAATGGCAAGACTGCACAAACGACTAATTTTGTTTTGTGGACTGTACCTAAGTACTCGTCTTTGAGTTCCTTTGTTCACAGTCACACACACACACACACACACACACACACACACGAGACACGTCCGCAGCCATTAACCACCAAGCAAACGATCTCCTGAAGGCTAGAACACCAGGAGAGGAACGAAAAAAATAACCACCTAAGAAGTTGTGACCCTGAAGTTGGACCTGTGAATACCACAGAGAGTCAGAAAGAAAGGAAACAAACCCCAACAGCCGTCATGACCTGGGACTGCCACACAGAGGAGCACTGGAAGCCGTGAGGACAGAGCGGTCCCCAGTCGACAGCCGCACTAGAGCCTGACACTCTGACCGTGTCCTTCAGCTCGGCTGAGAATCTAATCAGAAGGAGGAACGGTTCAGAAAAGAAACAACTGGCCCCAAATGAGAGTCCAGTGTGCCAAGCCCCACGTCAGCCAACCAAGACTTCCTACCCGACCCGACTGCAGCTTCGGCCTCTCCCAAACAAGTCACCTTTACCCAATCAGCCTGGCATCGCCCGGTCGGCACTAGTGAAGCCATCTGCCCGACGGACCCCTTCTTCCCCCAAAGGGATGTGACTTTGCCCAAAACAACCAACTCTTTGCCAGAATCTTCCTTTGTATGTCCCCTTCTGCCTACAGACCCTGCCATGTGGTACAGCTCCTGGAGCTCCGTTCTATGTGCTAAAACGGGATGCCGTCTGATTCATGAATCATTAAGGAAAGCCAATCAAATCTTCAAATGTACTCAGCTGGATTTTCTTTTTTCAACAGCGTCTACACCAAATGAACATGTTCTTCAAGAATGAAGGCAAAAAAAGTGAGAAAGATAAAATCATTTCTCATAGCACATACCAGGTTAAAATTCCAAACTGAGGTCTAAAAGTAAAAAAAACAAAGCTATTCAAAAACGAACACCACAAACATTACAAAAACAGAAGAATTTTTAATCACCTGGGCTTATATCTCAAAATCTTTAAGTAGTAAAAAAGATCAATGCATTTTTTAAAAAGCTCACAAACAGAGCAAGTGTGTGCTAAGCAAACTTCAAAGATAAATTAGTAAAGAGGAAATCTGGTAAAGAAAGAATGGGCCGGTGGGGGAAAAAGGCACAAGGAACTAACTGTTAATGTATAGCAAACTACTAAAACTTAAGACTGAGAAAGCAATTTAATAATAATGGAGAAAGCCAAAGTTACGAACAGACAATGGAAAATTCAAACAGTGCGCAGGAGACCAGAACATACGGCTCCAAAAACATGCCACTTTAGCACGAGGACTATTTTGAGTTGAAGGCAATGTTGAAGCAGCTGACATAGGAAAAGCTGCAAAACTGAGCCTACATTTTCCTTTTGTAAAAGGTACATTTATATAGGAAATTCCCATTTGTAAAGGTGTCTCCCTCTCTAGCATCAGAAAGAGGAGGACAAGTCCTAGCAATTCCCATCAGTGGAGAAAGGCAGGAACTTAAATCTGCGTTACGAACCTTACTGAACGGGACCCGCTTGCCAGTTTTCCACACCCACCTCCCAACAGAAATCCAAACCCCTTTCTCGGGTTCAGCCTAAGAGGGCACATAAGGTCTGGAATTCCAAGGGCCTCCTGGAGTTACTCACCACTGAGTTTTCTCCCAGGTAAAGGGTCGCTGTGCGTTTCAATACAATACAATACAGTTTTTCTCGCTAATCTGTCCTTTGTCAGTGTGACTTTCAGGGCCCAGGCAGATGCAGGCCCATGGAGGGCTGAGGAAAAACGTTTTACCTCCCGTACAGGCCCTTGAAAATACAAAAACTACTAACTTTGCTTAAAAAGAAAAATGAAAGTTCTATGAACTCGAAAATGCCCTTCCTCACCGGCCACACTGGAAATGTCCCACCAACTGGTCGCTGTGTTAGCGGGGGCATGGGTGGATGCGCTCAGCACCCCCGTTCAGGAAGGTAAGCGGCACCCGGGGAGAGCACGCCGAGCCTCGGCCACCTCACTTCTCGGGACTCTCCTCAAGACACAGCAGTACGGTCAGGTCATGAAAACAGGCACAAGGTTCTTCCCGTGATTTCGCCATTACAGGAGAACAAAACGAGTCTATCAGTGGCGACAGGCCGAGTGGACTAGAGCACAGCTACACGACAGGACGGAAGCAGGAAAGACGTCTTTGCGGCGGTGACGGCAGGTGTGTTCAACGTGTCTTCCCAGTGCTGACCATATGGGTCACATGGCAGGCGTAAGCTTAACTTTTTAAAAAACGCCACAATGTTTTCTAAAACTGGTTGTACTATTTTACATGCCCGTGCGCAGCGTACACAAGTTCCAGATGCCACATCCCTGCCGGCATTTGGGTCAGTCTATCTTCTTAATTTTAGCTACGCTCACCACGTGGGGTTTTGCAGTGTGGGCTAAGTATGAATTTTCATACTGTGGGTTGAGTATGAATTTTCATACTGTGGGTTGAGTATGAATTTCCCTTGTGATGCTGGACATCTTTGCATGAACCTATTTTCTAGTCATCCATCCTTGGTGAAACGTCTTCTCCAATCCGTTGATGAGTTTTTAATTAGGGCGGGTTTTCCCCTCTTACTACTGAGTGTGGACAGTTCTTGCGCGTGGAAAGAATGCAGCTCCTCCTTCAGACCCACAGTCTGTACGCACTTCCCCACTCACCACCCCGGTCTGGGACTCTCTCTGTCCTCTCTCAACTGCGTCTTCTGACTAGAAATGTGTTCGTTTTGATCAAGTCCAACATTTACATTTCCTTCTCATATAGATTGTGTTTTTGATATCTAAGAAATCTTAACTTTCTACCTGAATAGCAAAAAGATTTTAATTTTTATATTTTTAGGCAACATGTTTATGTCTATGATCCATTTTGAGTTCATTTCTATATATGGCGAGAGATACAGATCAAAGTTCATTTCTCTGGACAACCAACGTTGAAAAGACTATTCTTTCTCCCAATTTTCTGCCTTTACACCAAGCTTTATTTTTAAATGTTTACATTTGTATTACTCATTACTTTAATCTGTAAGGGGCCTACTGAGGAAGTCTCAAAATATAGTCCTTCTTCCTAAAAATGTCTAGAAGTACGGACGCCTGGGTGGCTCAGTCGCTTGAGCATCTGACTCCTGATTGCGGCTCAGGTCGTGAACTCAGGGTCCTGGGATCAAGCCCTCCATCGGGCTCTGCACTCAGCACAGACTCTCCTTGTCCTACCTCTGCTCTTCCCCTGCTCTCTCCCAAACAAATAAAATCTTTTTTCAAATGTCTAGAAACATCAGGAATATAGTAAAGAAATACTAAAGGCGGGGCACCCGGGTGGCTCAGTGGGTTAAGCCTCTGCCTTCCACTCAGGTCATGATCTCAGGGTCCTGGGATCGAGCCCTGCGCTGGGCTCTCTGCTCAGCGGGGAGCCGGCTTCTCTCTCTGCCCACCTCTCTGCCTACTTGTGACCTCCCTGACAAATAAATAAATAAAATCTTTTAAAAAAATACTAAAGGCATAAATTCTTAACAACATTGGATTTTGACGAAGCAGGCCATAGCCTGAAGGCTGTAAGAAAGCCCGAGGGAGGGGACAGCGGCTCCAGCAGAAGCAGACACATGGGCTAGGACACTGCCAGGACTATGCGTTGGGACACAGAAATTTCAAGAGTTGGCAGGTGAACCGTACGGTTATACCATCTCTCACTTAGACGGTACCAATGTCTGCCCTTACTGTTTCCCACTAAAATGGAGCTACACGCATGCACACGCACACAGGCACGCACACCGTGGAGCGCGGCTACAATTAGCAGGCCAGCCTAACGGCATCTTGCGCTCATGGTCCACGGTGGAACAGAGCATCTATGTCCGAGGGGAGAGCTCCGTGGAAATGACAGATGAGAGAAACAGAGAAATGAGGAAAGACAGCAGCATTTCTGAACAAGGGCCGAGGGTTCTGTAAACGCTCGGGCGGCTCCGGGAACATGAAGGCCCCAGGCTGTGATGCACTAAGGAAACGTATGTCACAAACCACTGCGGCAGCCCCCTTTTCCTGCTGCCGTCCCCCTGCAGCTGCTCTAGCCAGTCACACAGAAGTTGCTCGTGTCGCAGTAACGTAAAATCAACACTCACACACACTCCGTGATCAAATACGTCTTATACCTTTGCTCGTAATCATGAATGTGACAGACAAAAGTACAAAGACCATGTTCAAAACATGCTTATCAACCACTCTTTCCTTAATTTTAAATTTAAAATGTTTAAATTTTAAAACTCAGGGTTCCTTGGAAAGTGCAGTCTCTACTGACATCCTGTTCTGGGAATGGAAAAGAGCTGGAGAAATGAAGAACGGTCTCCAAGTCCAGTGTGAAGGGCGAGGAGCTTTAAGGGGACGCGTGTGCACCTGAGCAGACCGGTGGTCCCAGGGCACCCGGCGTGGGGGAGGGTCACCTCGCTGCCGCCACCTCCGCGCTGGCCCCTTGGCCCCAGGCTCCTCAGGCCTTGCCCAGCCCAGCTTGTCCTGTCGTCCAGGCCTTGCTCACGCCCCTGGAAAGTCACCTTCATGCCACAGTCATGTCGCACCATTCTGTGAAGGGCCATCGAGGTCACTGTGTCCCTCAGCAAACATTTAGTACATCTTCAAGTTCTCGTTCTCGGCCAGGTCTGGCATAAGGCTCAGGAATCACAAGAACAGGCCTCCCGCACCCCAGGGGACAGCCAGACAAGGGACGACCGCCTGGCTGAAGTCACATGTTTAGCGAGTATCTGGTTCTAAACCAGTAATTAAAAACCTGACACTAACCGCGGAGGGCATATCCATGTTTCCTCTCTGCGGAGAACAGTACCCACGGTCTGAATCTCACGACACACGAGACAATGCCAGTCTGCCTCCTCCTGCGGCCGCCTCCCGCCCAGCCTCCTATCGGACTGTGCGCGGCCGAGATGTGCCGGCTCGCTCCCCGGGAGCTCTGCGTGCTCCAGCTCAGAAAGGAATCCCCATTTCCTGGGTCATTTGTCAGACACCCTGCTGGGACTTGTGATGACACACAAGGGCCTGATGACCACAAGAAATCACTTGCGCCAAACTGGCAACTTCCCTCCGTGCACAGAGGACCATGAGCCCGTGTGCCATCTCGGCTGTGGCCTCAGAGGAAGGGTGCTGCCCCAGGAGTCTGGGGACCTGGGGCTGCAGGGTCACCGCAGGGGTGACACTTCACCTTTGTGAACCGATCTCAACATCTTTGAGGGGGAGGAAGACGGATGACCTTGCCGCTGTCACTCTTCGGTCAAGCACACCAGCTCCCGGCCGGCCCCTCTGAGAGCGGCAGCGAGGGGCCCCTGAAGTTGGGGTGACCAAGGCATGTCCATCTAAGTGCTGGGCCGGCAGCTGAGACGTGGCGCGAGCTCTTCCCTCCACTCCGGCCCGTACAGAAGTCCCCTGCCGGGTCGGTCCGCAGTGCCGGTGGCCGAGTGTGCAGTGTGGGCACTCACGCTCACTCCCGCTGCGTCTCTACTACTCAGAGTAGCCGGGCTTCTGGGAGGGTCACTGAGCAGCGGGAAACACAAGTCGGTCGCCGGCCGAGCGTGTACTCACCACAAAAGCCGGAAGCTGTGCTTTCCACGGCTACCCGTGCCCCATGAGCCGTGAGAGAAAACGGAAAAGGGACCCGAGCGTGGCCACGGGCCGGCCGGAGGGGTGTCCCTAGCCTGCTCCACACGGCTCCTCCCCGCAGAGGCCTGCATCCCGCCGGCTGGCAGCTCGGCAGGCATGAAGCACACCGCCCGGCCGGCCGGCCCGCGGCGAGGGCTCACATCCACACCGGAAGCTTCCCCCTCCCCCAGGTCCCCACGGCCCTTCCACGGCTCTGTGTCCAGCTGAGCTCCGAAGCTGTTGAGGACATCGAGCAACCGACCAGCCTGCTGTCTTTCTTTTCTCTCTCTCTGTGTTCTTGAGGGCGGGCATGGGGAGAGGAGCGGCGGCCAGTTTTGAAAACTCTCGCGCAGGAGCAAGAACAGCTACATGACGACAGACGTGCCTTGTAAAACCCACACAGGGGCGTCCACCTCGTGCTTATCGTGGCCAGGCCCTGCTCTAAGTGCTTGATCGACTCATTTCCCCCTCACCCCAGCTCTGTGCGGTGTTGCCTGCACCCCTACTTTAGGCCCTAGAGGTGACCATGAGCAGTGCTGGGGTTCGTACACGAGCATCGATACTTCGTAAGGCTGTGTGGTTGACCTCACGGAAACCCAAACTCCCCACAGGCTGCAGGAGCATGAAGGGCAGGGACACCTGGGCTAGCAAGAGGGGGTCACACGTAAGAAATAAAAAGCAAAAGAACCTGAAGTCAACACTACTGGGGTAAGAGACCAGTGGCTGTGGACATCACACATGTCTGAGTTACACTGGAACAAAATTACTGCTGAACTTTCCAACCTCAGACTACACGTACACGACTTCTCATGCAAGAGAAATTAGTTCTGTGGCCACTGTTCCCACGTCTGCTAGAACGCACCGACGAGGGTCCCCTGTGCATAATGTGACAGGAAGGGCTGAGCTCGCGGGGTCCAGCACACACTCTGGCTTCAGACAACGGATCATGACATATCCTGGAAACCGAGCCTGAGCACACCGGCTTCCTCCCAGTTATGCTAAGTTCACACTCGCATTCCACAGACCGGGTGTGGAAGCCTGTGAGCTAAGATTCGAGAGGCACATGTGGGAACTGCCAACGGGATCAGAGGTGGCCCTGCGTGCCTCGTCGCCCACAACAGCCACCTCGCAGCTCCCGTGGAGTGAGAGGCCTGGCAAGTGCAGCGAGGCTGGGCCCCCTCCGGGATTCCACACCACGGGGTCTGTGGAGCCGCAGGACGCTGGGCAGTCACGGCCCTGCAGGCCGCTCCTGGAAGTGGTTTCCTCATCCCCACGAGCCTCCTTGTGAACGAACACTCCAGAACCTCTCTCCAGACCAGAGTCCGTCCAGGGCATCTGACCCTGTCTCGTTGCGGTATGTGATCTCTGTACTCCTGTACACGTTAAGTCAAGTAACTCTCCTGCATATAAACCGCATTTTAATGGTACTAAATACAGCACGAGTCAAGGAAACAAACTAAAATGAGTAAGAAATTAGCGTAACAAAGTTGCGTAAAATAAGAGTGAAAAGAATTACACTTCAAACTAATTAAAATGGGAAGAAAACTACTGTCCATGTTGGCAAACTTAAAGATTTAAGATCCACGGCCTGTCTCGAATGTACAGGCTCATTTCAGAACAGGCAGAAGAAAAACTGGGCAAGTGTCAGGAGAGTAATTTCTGGATGGCACGCACACACTCACTGCGTGAGCCTCAACTTCCTGATTTTGTGATATGGCGCTGCAAGGGCAAGGTGCTCCAGTGATGTAAGCAAGTGCCCCGGCTGGGACCTGGGAGAGGCTGCCGGGAGGGGCGCGGGGCTGTGGGGAGATGGGAAGGGAAGGCAGTGGTCCTCCACCTGCAGCTTGGCTCCAGCCCTGCGGTAAGAGGGAAGGTCTCCGAAGGTGGTGATGGGGCATGGACACTGCGGTGCGAAGGGCAGCCCTAGGAGGCAAGACTTAAGTCTCCAACGCCAGGAGAGTTTATGCTTTCTTCGGCGAGCAGCGTAAGCTCTGCAAGGATCGGAGTGAGATTGACTCGGCAGTCATCATACGGGACATAAATGCACCAGCAGAGGAGAGAATCCCTAAGCCCAGAGCTGCATGAGCTCACGCGGCTGGTAACAGAAGTCCGGAGAACAGAGCGGAAGAAACAAGAATGAGCTATAACGTAAGGGACGGCTAATCTAGAGCAGCAACCGACCGAGCCCATCCTCAGTTGGTATGAAAAGTAAGCAGCTTGCGACGTCGGCAGCGGCATCTGGGCAGTCAGTGCGGAGGGTGTGCCAGTGAGGGTCAGTGCCCTGATGCAGAGCACTGCTCACCACCAACAGTCGGAGTGGCAGAGGGGGCAGTGCGAACCGCAGGACCTGACACCGTCAGCGGCCTCGGGGCCCTGGCGGAGGTCCGGCCTCCGCTCCCACAGGGGCGCTCCTACGCGGTCTAGCTCTGTGGCTTCACGGAGGAGCCGAGACGAGGGGCGACGACCACCACCGCACCTCGCTCCAGAACGGACTCAAACGCCAGCCGAGTCGCTTCACGTCCCGGAATGGACGACGTTTCAGCCTGACACGGGACAGTGGCGATGAGATGGACGTTTAGGGTTATGTAACAGTTCATACATTCCGTAAGTTCCCATCTGGGTCACAGGTTTGGGATTCTGGACTTCCGACAGTCTTACACGTCCACTGAACGTGCGCGCCAGCATCTGCACGTTTCCCAGCATCGGAGCGGACGAGTCAGGAGCTGCGCTGCTCTCGGTCCTCGGGATATAAGTCCAGCCACGGCTGACCTCAGCACGGGAAGTTTTGGACTCAAAAACCCAAGCACGATAATCCACACGACGGATGACTTGTGTTATGGTTGAAAAAAGTTTTAACATTTCCACTTTAAATAGCTCCTACAGAATGGTTTTTCCACAAAGGTATCATGAAATACAACAACATCACGTACTTTGTCTAGTTTCACTGTTTACTTGCCTTTATCCGCTGCCCAAACGTGGAAGGTGGGACCGCAGCGCGACAAAAGGAGGCCGCCCTGAAAAGAAGCAGCTTTGAACAGTTGCTCGTGATAAAACCACCAAAGCTCGCAGCAAGGACTGATTAGATAACTATAGTCACACATGCACAAGTCTGAAACAGACTGAGAAACTGTCAGAGGACACTTCCGTGACTGTACTGACAAGTCATTTAATAATTAAATGTGCCTATGCACGTACACGCATGGTCTCACAAAAAAGCTGTTTTTGATGCCTCCTTGTGAGTTCAGAGTCACAAAATGGCATATGTTAAGCTCTCAAACACGAACCTGGTGCACAGTCATCGTTCACCGGTGACGTTTATTATTTAAAGTCAAAAGCATAACAGGAATTAACTTAGAAAAGGTCTTCCCTTAATTTTTCAAAGCGACCTCTTTGCTCACGACGTGAGGCACTGTAAGTCGCGTAGCTCTATCTTACACACAGATAAAGTACAAGTTCCAAGTTCTAGCGTGTTACCCACTACTTACAGGGATAAAATACAGTTAAATTTAAATAATGTCATAAGGACATTTTCTTTCAGTTCCACCTGACTTTAGAGACAGCAGAGACTGATGGCATGTGATGTCTGGGAGGATTCGAAATTGCTTTTGGCTAGTCTGTGAAAATCCGTTAGTGAGGCTGAGCTGTAAAACAAACCCAGACTGCACCAAGTGAGCTTACACTTCAGTTGGCAGCAGAATATAACACTTCGTAGAACTTATGCTAAAATAACCCTTGCCCTGCGACCGAGATTACGTGAAATTCTGACACTTCCCGCGAGGAGACCAGAGGGACTTCCTTTGCCGGCCACGCCCTGGCCCTCCGTGCGGGCGGCTATCCCGGGCTCTGTTCTCACACCAGCATCGGGATGCCTCGCTCGGGGGTCCCTACCTTTATACGAAGTCTTGCAATCAGGCTGTGTAAGTCAGCCAACTTTGCTCTTTGAACCGCCATATAAATTTTACAATCACTTTCCCACTTCATGCTAAGAAGGCTGCTAGGACTTTAACTAAGCTTGCACAGAATCTATTCATCAACTGGGGAGAACAGACAACCCAGCATTTCATCTTCTGATACACGAGCAAGTTCTGTGTCTCCATTTGTTTTAGTCTTCTTCCGTTTCTCTCTGCCATGTCTGATCGTTTTCAGTGCACAGATTTTGCACATATTAACAAAATATTTCATATTTTTAACACTATTATATGAATAACATTTAAAATTTCATCTTGCAATTGTCCCTTCTAGTATACAGAAGTACAATTGGTTTTTATGTATGATCTTGTACCCGGAGACTCTGCTGGATTCACTGACTAATTCTAACAGTTTTTGGTGAGAGTCCTCTGAAGACGATCATGGCACCCGTGGACACAAGTCTAACTCTTCCTTCCAATCCACGCCTTCCATTTCTTCTTCTTGCCTTACTGCACTGGCTAGAGCCTACAGTTGCAGTGTTCGGCAGAAGGGATCACAGTGGACATTCTTGCCCTGTTTCCATTATTAGGGGAAAGGATTTAGCTTTTCATTATCGAGTACGTTAGCTGGAGGTATTTTATAAAGGCATTTGGTCAGACTGAGGAAGTACTCTGCCAGTCTAATTTACTTTAAATCATGCATCATTGTTAATTCTGTCAAACGTTTTATCTACAAACATTGATTGGCATGATCGTACAATTTTTCTTGTCTTCTGCTAATACGATAATTATACCAACTGATTTATAAATGAGATGAAACCCACTTAGTTGTGACGTACTATCTTTCTTTAAATTCCTTTTTATTTTCTATAGACGTTTATTGATTGATTGTTGACTGACTGGGGACTGGATCCAAGGCATCTAGAACAGCACCTGTCACACAATTTACTCAGGGTGGGTAAATGATGGAGCTCGAGTTCACTGAGCAAGAAAGTGGCAGAGCAGGACAGACGCAAGGTCTTCAAGCTCCCTGCACGTAGCCCTGCATCAGCCCTGCATCAGCCCTGCCCCAGAGTCAGAGTCCTAACCCCCACTTGTCACCTCCATCCCCAGCCTCTCGGCAAAAGACAGGAGGAGAAATACAGCCACGGAGTTCTGACTCAGAGAAGCAAAAAGCTCAATCCCAGTGTACCCCTTTCCAGCATCCACAACAGGTTCACGAACAGGGGAGCAGCTACTGGGGCTTCAGTTTACCACACCCAACTTTCCTTTCCACGTATTATTGGGTTTGATGCCCTGAATTGTTAAGAATCATTACATCTCTTTTCAGGAGGGACACTAGGTTTCCTTCCTTTTAATAATTTGATCTGGCAGCAAAGTTGAGAACATCATAAAAGAAGTCAGGACATATTCTCGCCTCCTGTGCTTTCTGAAAGGACTTGGGTAAGACTGTTAGTATTTCTTCCTTGAAAGGTTGATAGATTCTACCAGTGAAGCTATATATGCCCATAGTTTTGTTTGAGAAAAAAAAATAATAATTACAAATTCAACCTCTTAAACAAAATACACGAGTATTCAGATTTTCTATTTCTTCTAGCATCAGTTTTGGTTCTCATGGGTCTTTCCAGCTGGTGAATTTTCTGGCATAACATTATACATAGTATTCTCTGATTATCCTGTAATAGCTATAGGATTTGTAGTGACGGCATGCGGAGTCCTTCTTCACTAATTCCCTGCTCTTAAAAGTAGAGGTTTAGTTCACTAATCCCAGATCTTTCTTTTTTTCTGATGTTAAGCTTTTAAAACCTCAATTTCTAAGCACTGCTTTAACTATATCCCACAACATTTAATGCTGTTTTCATTTTCACAAAGTTCAAATATTTCCTATTTCTTCACTAACCCCCGGGTGCACTTTGAAGTGTATTCTTTTCTCTCCAAGAATCTGGAAACTTTCATGTATTTTTCAGTTACTCATCTTTAATTCAATTCTGTTGGGGTCAGAGAATATAGTCTGTATTATTTCAATCCTTTAAATTTATGAACATTGATTGAGATTTATTTTATGTATTTAAGTCCCATCTTTCCATTCTGATGAATACTCCATGTACGACTTCAAAAGAATGTGCATTCCATCATTGTTGGGTAGAGTTCTCTGAATAGATCAATTAGGTTATAGTCATTTCAGAGTGAAGTTCAAGCTTTCCATATCCCCATTGACTTTCTTTCCATTTGCTCCATCAACTTATGTAATTCCTGCCGAAACAGTTGAATTCTTTATTTTCCTTTTATTTCTGAGAAATTTCTGCTTCTCGTATTTTGCAGTTCTGTTCTTAGACTTGCCGGCATGCTTGGGACTCTCACCTTGCTGGTGAACGTGCTCTTGGGTTACTATGAAATGTCTCCGTGACCAGGCAGGCTCCTTGTCCTGAAACCCAGTTTTCTGGCACTAGTGTGGCTATTAGCTCTCTCGCCTCTTGCTAGCGCGGCATATCTTCCACCCAGACGGTTTTAAACGAGCTGCATATAACTGAGTCCTACTTTTCCAACCAGTCTGTCTGCTGTGCAGTTAATGCACCTTACAGAAAAACTCACATTAAATATCATTATCAAGATGGTTAGTTTTAACTTTGCCATCTAGATTTCTGTTTTCCGTTTTTTTTCATCTGACTTGTATTACTTCTTCTTTTCTTGCCTTCAGGACTGATGATTTTTGAACGTTCCAGCTTACCTTCACTATTGCCTTCTTACCCTCATCTGAAAACTTTTCAGTGGGTCGCCTGAAGGAAAGCAGACCTTCTGGAACAGTCTTGTGGAAACAAAGCTAACAGGAAATGATATGAATGAGTGTTTGTGCATCTCCAGTGACACAAAGACAGTGTGTAGTTCCCACGCCCTTTAGCCCGCACCAAATCTGAACACTTCAGCTATTACTTTTTCAAGAATTTCCTCTTTCCCCGCCTCTACTGCTAGCACGGAGACCCCACGTACCACATGTTAGACCACTTGATACTGCCCCACAGGTCACTGAGGCTCTATTCATTTTTTAAAACTTTTAAAAAGTTTTATTTATTTTAGTAATTTCTACACCAAATGTGGGGCTCAAACTCAAAACCCCGAGATCTACTTACTGAGGTTCTACCTATACTGAGTCAGCAGGGCGTCCTTGAACTTTCTCTATCCGTTGTGTGCTTTTGTTTTGATTTTCTACCTCTGTGTCTTCAAATTCACTAAACTTTTCTTCTGCAATATCTAGTTTGTTAATTCCACCGTTTTGATTTTTTCACTTCAGAAACTGTAATTCTTAGCTTTTAAAGTTCTGCATGGTTCTCTGCATGGTTGCACTTCTCTCATTATGCTCATTTCCTTTTAAATCCTTGAGCACAAATATGAACAACTATTCTGAGTCTCTTCTGCAAATCGCATCATCTTTGTTGTATCTGTTTCTTCCTGTTCACTGCGGCACATTTTTGTTTCATCGTGTCTACTAATTTTTGACTGGTTGCCAGACATTATGTGACCCTGTCTCGTGCTACCTTTCGTTGTTTTCCTCTAAAGCACACTGGGCTTTGTACCACAGGCAATTAAGTTCTTGGCAGAGCAGGTGGTCCCCTTGTGAGGTTTGTTTCTAAGCTTTGTCAGGGCAGGATTAGAGAACGTGTTATTTTAAGGCTTGCGCAGCTCTCCTACAGATAACCCTTCCGGTATATACTCAACTCACAGTGTGTCCTACAGAGCCTCTCCGCTCGGAATATGGAACTCTTCCAGCCTCTCTCTGTGGACGTCTGGGAGTTATTCTTCTTACAGTTACCAGGTCATTCTCTGACTGGACAATGCGAGCACACTGCAGCATGCGGCAACAAACTCAAGGTCGCCCCTGTGCAAGCTTCTGGAATGCTTCTTTGGTATAACTACTTCCTCTCCTATACTCCTATTCTGTTTCCCACATATTTAATCCATTTCAACTTCCCATGAGACCATCTCAAACAGCTTGGTTCTACTTTCTTGCCCTGGA
The DNA here is from genome assembly GCF_922984935.1 of Meles meles. Lineage (NCBI taxonomy): Eukaryota > Metazoa > Chordata > Mammalia > Carnivora > Mustelidae > Meles > Meles meles. The sequence continues at coordinate 97,555,203 of NC_060076.1, forward strand.
GTCTAGAAAATGACTCCAGGAAGAAAGCTGTGCTAATTGCAGGCCTTCCCTTGACTGACTGTCTTGTCTTAGGATTAAGGATCTCCACTATCCGTACCCAGTTGTTTCGTATATTTGCCCAATTTTTTGGTATTTAAGGTAGAAGGGTAAATCTGGTCTCGGTTATTTAAGGTAGAAGGGTAAATCTGGTCTCGGTTACTCCAATATGGCTAGAAACAGAACAAGGTTACACGTCTGAATTAGACGTAAGACTGAAGCTTTGAACTGGCGTAAACAGAAGAGTGTTTCTCTCATAAGTAACAAAAAGTGACTAAAAAGTTACTGAATCAATGAAGAATTCACTGATGGATGGAAAAGAACATTTTAAAAAGTTCAGCTGAAGACACGTAAAGAAAAATAAAAGCACCCCAAGTTTCTATTCCACTTAGTTCACACTTTTCAACAAACTACTCAGTTCTCTAAATACATATTTTTTGCAAAATGTTATCAAAACACAACTTTAAAGGGTGGTTTGTATATTTATTGTCTGCCAGCCTTAAATTTACATTAGTTATATTCCTATAAAATTTAGTATAACCTCAAACAATCTGGGTTGAATCTATTTTCCAACAGCAACATTTTTTTTAAAGATGAGTTATTTATTTATTTATTTATTTATTTATTTATTTATTTATTTACTTGACAGAGAGCGATCACAAGTAGGCAGAGAGCCGATGCAGAACTCGATCCCAAGACCCTGAGATCAGGACCTGAGCCGAAGGCAGAGGCTTAAACCACTGAGCCACCCAGGTGTCCCATCATCAACACTTTAATGTAGCATTATATTCCCAATCACAGAGAGATTACTTGAGGATAGGAGGATCATTTATACGAGGTAGCAAAGACCTAGACCAGTTGCCATGGTCTCTGTTCTCCCCTCAAATACAGCTAATTAGACAGGATTATTTCCAGGGAACATAAACATGGCCTCTCAGACTCTCACCACGGTAAGTCAGAACATTAAAGTAAATTTAATAGCCACTTGTACCCTATTTCAAACCGTAGCTAAACTTGAAAAGCAGCTGCATGGCCTAGGGACTGTTCTCAACTACCTAACATACGTTACCTCATTTAACTCTCACAAAACAATGTGGACGGGTCCTTCCATCACCTTCAGCTAAAGCTGAGAAAACAGAGTAACTCAGTCAGTGGGCAAGCTCAGATTCAGATCTAGGTAGTTGGCTGGCTCGAGTCCGGAGTCCCAACTACAGCCTTTGGACCAGCTGCCTATTTTGAAAAGAAGAAGTTGCTTCTGCCAGGATGAGGGAATACAACTTTTGGAAACGGCGACAAACTAAAAAGGCCCCATGAGAATCTGCCTGGGGAAGGATCACTGGGAGTCATCAATCCCACTGCAAAGGCACACCAGAGGCGAACGACCCCGGCAACGGGCGTCCCTGTCGGAGGCCTGGGTGTGCTGACAGTGCCGCCCAGTGCAGCTGCGGCTGGGTTTGAAGGGACCCACGTGTCCTTTCTCCTTAACTCTACGTACCTTAGTCTTCAGGAAAGAAAACGAAGAGCGCCAGGCCTGCAAACAGATCCTACTGTCCAGTCAACCTGGACACACTGCGTGCATTGCTACATATGCTGCGAAGTGTCCTGTGACCCATCCTCACACCAGTAGCACGGTCTACTGCCCGGGATGTTATCTGGGTCACCCACGCACTTACTACTCTCCCAGATTCAGGGCTGGAATTCAAATCGATTACAGTAAAAGTGAGCTGAACTCGCTTACTCTACCCATACGCCTGACAGTCCAGAAGCACAAATGTTTTCAGTGGCGGTGGGGGGAGGGAGCTGTTCGGTTTAGTAAGGGGAAGGAGAGTTACTCCTTCAATTTATGATTGCTATTGCTGTCCAAAGTGATGACTCGTAAAAACCCAAGAGCAAAGAGAAAGTTCTCATATTACCTTATTTCCTAAGGTCATTATCACACTAATTCAGGTAATGACTTAAATCGTTAACTCTCTTTGGTAAAACTTTATTATTGGGCTGGATTAGTGAAACACTAAATAAGGAAATATTTGTAAATGCTTCATTTTCTCAAAATACGCATATGTAGAACAAATCTAATACAGAAGGGTTCATGTGTTCCCACCCTTCCTGCCCACCTTGAGTCCCATTCTCCAGAAAAAAATTCCTGACTGTTGTTTTCTGTTCCTCTGGTAACTACCTCTATGCCCAAGATAGTAAACACATTGAGGTCTCCAGATTTAATAACCTTACATAATGTCTACAGGTTTTCCCAGATTTAAAAGTCAGAACTGAGCTCATCAGTCTCCAGCTCACTCTCTCAATGTTTAGTGCATCTACTAACTGTGAATTTTAAGAATACGGAGTGCAGCGGAGCTCCCGGTGCCACGGAGGCGGCACCGCGTCTCACCTCCTCACTGGCACTGAGTCTTGACAGACTTCTACTGTGCTTCCACAGGACACCTTGGGCCTGCCACACTTTTCCTGGAGCAACGTCAGGACTGCGACCGCTCACAAAATGAAGTGAACAGCAGCGAAGCCTTCTTTATTACAGTCCTGTTCTACGTGCTGACCATCAACTAGCATCTACAGTACGGTATATGAATGCTCTTTAACGCCAAGCCAAGAGGCATGCTAAAAGTTACATTTAATTCTTTACGAATCCAATGCCATGATCTCCTGGCCACTCCAAGAAAAAAAAAAAATACTAGTTTTAAGATTGAAGGACCCCACTCTTCCCGCTGATTACTTAAAAGTAAGGCCTCTCCTCTTACATTTAGGCCACAACAGGGATTTTTCCAAAGATTTCTAATTGTTTCTTTCAGGGACTGTAGGGTCAAAGGGGGACAGAGGTCATTCCCCAACTGTCCATCCTTGTGCTCTGGCTCCAGTCTGGAAGGGCTGCTGCCTGGACCTGTCTCACAGCCCGTCTTCCCGCGTTCACTGTGGCTGCCCAGTTAGGTCACCTACTCCGTTTCCTGGGCCAAGTCTGTCTTCTTGGTATTCTCCTGCTTTGCTGGTGTACACACTCAACTACATTCTTGATAACGGCACTTGGGAAGCTGCCTTTTCTAGTCCTCAGCATCTCGATGTCTTTTTTCTGCTGTTGTAACTGAATTCTAAGTAAAAAAAAAGTATGTTTATCTTTGGAGTTTATTGGCAATATATATAACATCCACTATTACTGATACAAACTTTGACACCAGTTTGACATGGAGGATTTTTCTTCTTCTCTGAAAATTTCTGCAATCTTGTCTTCATCCCTAAAGCACTGACGTTGCACAAGCGCATACCCACGGATGACTCGTCTCCATGAGCTGTGCTGGATCTCCATGTGTCCTTTTGATACAAAAGACGGCTCTTTCCTGGCTCTGGAAATTATCTTCCTTTGTTTTTCTGATCATGGCCTCGCCTCCCTTTCCTTTCCTAACCTCTATTAAAGCCAAGTATCAATCCTCACAGCTTGTATTCCTTTGGTCTTGGATTTCCATTTTGGAAGATTACTATACTTTACCCTATTTTTATTTACATCTCATTTCAGCCATCCTCTCCCAAAATAACCTACCAGCCCTTCTATGTGCTATCCCTGCTTCTGCATTAGCTTCCTTCCTCAAGGCCCTTTTTTCTCTTCCACGCTTCCAGCTGTCGTCCACCCAATGACCCGCAGCCCCGAGCATGGGAGCTGGTCTCCTGTGCTCTTGGGTCAGCTGGTATTTTAGGCAGGCCTCTTCTCTGAGAGGAAATTCTGAGCTCTATGCACGAACAAGACAGGCAGGCTTCACCTGACGTAAACAGAAAAGAACCTGACTGGTGAGCAGCAGACCCTGAACAATGAGGAGGGCTTTACTCTGGAACCAAAATCCACATGGAAAAGTCCCATTTTTCCCAAGTTCATTTCGTGTGTACAGAAGAATCAGTTTTTGCCTGTTCTGGCTGATAACACGCCCCACTGCCTCTGCTTTGAGTGTGCGCACGTGCGCTGGGACGCTGGGGTGCGGGGCCCTGGTGAGTCTGACAATTTTAAACGTAGCTCCTCAACTGGACCCTGTTTGGGGAATCCTCAGCTCTAAGTTATTACCACTAAAACAGCTATTGGCTCTGAGCCCCTCCAGGATTCCTCTGCAGACAATAACACCTTCCCCATCTTCACAGGCCCAATGGCAATACACAGGCTAGAGCTGTCTCATCTCCTATATTCCTTTTTCTTTTTAAAGATTGTATTTATTACTTATTTGACAGAGAGATCATAAGTAGGCAGAGAGAGAGGGATGCAGACTCCCTGCTGAGCAGAGCCCAATGCGGGGCTCGATCCCAGGACCCTGAGATCAAGACCTGAGCTAAAGGCAGAGGCTTTAACCCACTGTCATCTCCTATATTCCAAACAAATTTGCTGATATCTCATTTGTTGATGAATTCTCTCCCCTTGGTTTGCTATTTATTGGCGAATGGTTATGCCTCCCCCCACCAATATTCTGTGCTATCATTTTGATGAGGTTTTAAAATAGGCAGGTGGCAAGTAACAGTGCTCAGTGTCTATCCTCTTGACCGGAAGACTTACGGTTCATAAGCTTATAGAGGCAAGTTACGACACACAAGAACAGAGAGAACAGCCTAATAAAACGTCTTTTACTGATGAATAACACTCACAAATATTTTAAGCAAATAAAATGTGATAATTTTGGGCCTCGACAATAATAAACTCTATGGAGCAAAGTCCCCCATAACCAACCTAGATGGATAAGAATTACACAATATCTAGAAACCACTTTGTAAGAATGAGCGTGTTGTATAATTTGATTTTGTAATCAGGTCAAGAGTTCCTTGCAATGTGTACTCCGTGTGCTTTCACAGAACAGCTGCCCAGAAGGGGACACAGGACACAGTCAATCCTCTTCTTTACCACGTAAGAGCAGCCCAGGAATTGGGGGTGTGCGCTCCTAGGTCTAGGAGCACATGACGTCACCAGCTGGGGCACCCCCGTCCTGTCCACCAGTACAGAACAGACGGGGCCCCTTCCCTCTTTTTAACATCTTGTTCACGGGTAACTGAAAAGGTAAACGTAACTTAATATAAATATTGTTTAGGCTAGACGGCAAACTGCACACACGCCGTGAAACTAAATGTGGTATCAGAAAAGCCACGAGCACGTGAGGACGGCCTGCGCAGCCTATGTGCCCGAGCTCTGCATTACAGGTGCTTTGGAGGGAAGTGTGAGAAGCACAGTGCCAGTGCGGAGCAAAGCTCAATTTTCCAGCACACGATGTGGGTGTCTTCACTGTCGGTCCCAACAGCAGAAAGTGTCAGCGGAGCCCCCGACCCACCACCAACACCTAGATTTAGCAGCGCGCGCACTGGAAAGGTCCGCCGCCGGCAGGCGTGAACTCCCTAGAAAAAGTAGCACTTGCATGGCGTCATACAGTTTACGGAGCAGTTTTTAAAAGGCGGCACTCGGGCTTTGCCACAACTCAGCAATACAGATACTCCCGTCACTGTCACTTTACAGAGAAAGAGAAGCTCACGACCCAAGGAAGCGGCCCTGATCAGGATCCACCACGTAGTCAACGACTTAACCCCAAACCTGCACCACGCAGGATGCAGCCTGTCCTTCCCCTTGACCACTCGGCGCCTCCCGCCACACGGGTCCGCGCGCATGTGACAGCTGTGCCCACCAAGCAGAAGAGCCCACGGCCTTCAGCCGCCTGCTTTCGCCGCGTCCTCCCAATGCCTCCTCCTCACCCCTGCGGTCCTCGGGCCGCCGTGGGCACAGACGGGAAGCGACTACTGGGACCGCGCACCTTCCCTCCTTGGCCGCCACTGCAGCTGAAGAGACGAGCACATTCGACTGCCCAGTCCGTCCTCGCTGGCGGTGGCTCAAGCTGGTGTCTCCCATGGGTGACACTCCACGCCCTCTTCACCGGAAACCACCCCACGCCCTGCTCCCTTCTCCCTGCTCTGTGCGACTGTCCTTCTCCGGAGGCTGCTGCTGCCGGTTCCACACGGTGGACAGAAGAGCCACAGCACGGTCCCGCCGGCTCCAGTCCAGAAGCCCGAGTCCCGGCCTCCCAGGTGGGTCGCGGTGTCCCCAGCTTCAACCTCACGGTCCTGGTCTGCCAACAGTGGCTCCGGACGACCGCGAGGACACCCAGCAGGCTGGCGCGATGGCGAGCAGACTGTATGGCCAGGAGGCCACCGAGAGCCCACCGGCCTGGCGTGCTCTACTGTACGGGGGCGCGGGAAGCACTGGGCCCGGAGTGTGAGTAGGTCACACTACCGCACCGGCCCGCCGCACAGCGCAACACTTCTGCGATGACAACGTCCCCTGGGACGCCGCAGCGGGCAAGAGCCTGCCGTCGGCACCCCACCGCCCCTGAGAGACGACTCAGGGCAGTAAAAGAATAAACACCTTCTGTTGCGGCTCTACCTAGAATTTCGGTTCGGCTCAGCCTGTGACCCAAAGGAACCAAGCAGCAGTCTGGGACAGATTCCGGCTGGCCGACCTGGTGCCGTATGCAGTCACCGTCACCCACAAAATAAACCTCTGCGCAATCCAAGTAAGTCTGCAAACCGACATTCGTCATCTGATATACAGAACAGGTTTGTCTCAATGCTTTTCAAAGGATCTAAATTTTATGAAGATTAAACATGATTGTACAAAACTCAATCCTTCCAACTGGAAGGGATGAAAGAGAAAGTAAAAGTAAGCGTCTAATATGATCAAACTACCTTATTAAAAGATATTAATATATAAATTAGAATTTATATATTTAGAAAAAGTTAAATATTAATAGTTCAAAAAAGATTTATATATTTAAAAATCTTTATTAGAAAGATATTTCAAATATTTCTAAAATAATAGCATTTCTAAGTTCCCTGCCTCCAAACACTCAGTATCACAAAATTCGGAAACACCACTTACACGAGGTCCTTAGGATTTAACTGAAAGGACTCTGGTTTGCCGGCCACGCTGCAGAAAGCACACGTGCACTCAGAGCAGCACCGGCCAAACCCCATCACGAAACACTCTACGCGCAACTGAGCAGCAAAGAGCTTCCGAGTGGTGCTGCGGCCCCTGCCTCTGCAGAGATGAGCGAGCGCGCAGCTGGTGGAACCTTCGCGGCGTCTCCATCAAAGCCTGACAGCTGCCACTTCTGTTTCACACGGGGTAATTACAGCAAATGGCAGTGAGGCTTAATGTTCTGCTCTTTCTTTTCTCTCTGGAATGGAATCAACAAGATATGAAGATGGCTTCTGCTTAGCTTTCCCTTAGTCTTTGCACCGACAAAAATACATATTCGATCACCAGGCACGAGTGGGCAGTGCAGGTGAGGAAAGAAGGCCCGGCGGCTGAGAGGGTCATCCCTCGACCGCCAGCCCAATGATCCAGGCCTTCACAGCTTCTGCAAATAGCATCTCTCGTCCTTTCACAGCGAAACACAGACTCTTCACTGGGCCCCGCATTCTCCACAGCCCCCGACTTTAGACAAAGATCGTGCCAGCAGGTGGGGTCAGCATGGGATGCTTTGCGTGCTCAGTAAGGAGAGCCCGGGCTTTCTGCTCCTGGAGAACCTGGTGCTCCCACGCAGACTGCGTGTGGTGGGGTGGCCAAGGACAACAGCAAGGTCGTGGGCATGGGGTGCACACTGAACAGGCCATGCGCTTCGACTCCTCAGCTATGCAAACTGTAACTGCCACACCCTCGGGTAAAATGCGCCGATGCGCCCGTCTTGACTCTCCTCACACCTGTACTTGCTGAAGGGGACGGAGGCCGCTCTGGTCATCTGTGGCCCCGACACACCAGCTGTCACCTTCCCGGGGCACCCAGCACATCTCCGGAAACCAGGATCCGGAAGCCGGAGCGCTCCGGGGAGCGGACTCCTTCCCAGGCCTCCAGACTGCCCACACTGTGTCGTAAGGCTGTCGCAGCTGTCCCACGGGGTCATCCCTCACAGTTGACTCTGACGGCCTGTGGCTTGGCACCCCACCTCCTGGGCGCCACTCGTTCTTTCGGTACGTTTATCACCATCAACTGCAACTCCGCGTTTTCCTCATCTGTCCATCTGCCTCCTCGAACGCATACTCCATGAAGGCAGGGGGTTGGTCTCCTGTTTACTGCTGCACTTTCCCAGCCACTACAAGCACCTGATACACAATAAGGACTCAGTCAAATACTTGCAAAACAGGTGAATACATCTCAGACTTATAAACCTAAAAGAATGCCTTCTCAGACTTATAAACCTAAAAGAATGCCTTATGGCAAAACGAGGCCAGACATCCCAGGCACAGAAAACGCTCTCAAGCAGAAGGAGAACAAGATGGGGCGTGTGTGCCGTTTGCACGTGAGCATTAACTGACTGTGCTTCACCGACGTGGAGGGGACGGACGGAGTGCGTGGTTGGCTGCACAGGCTCTGTGGCTGTTGGCAATGGAAATCAACTTTGGTGGATTTACAGACACAGAGAAATTCACAAGGAGGTTTCTGGGTGCCTGCACATAACCAGGAACGCTAAAGAACTATGCTGAGAAAACAGGGAGGATCCAAGACTCCCCCTGAATCAGGATGACAGCCCCGCACATCAGCGAGGCCACCTCTAGTAAGAACCCTGCTACCCAGGGTATGGACAAAGCCCCCAGTGCCAGAAGGAACCCTCCACCCACTGTCCCTACTTCTGAGGTCACGTTTCGACACAAAACCCTGAGCAGAAACCTCAGCTAGCAGTCACCCAGTCAGCCCTATAGAGCAGGGACCCACAGCCTTGGGAGAAGAGGCTCAGATGCTGGGCAAGACCACGCACAGAGGTCCATCGGGACAGGTAAAATACTTCCCTCAGTGCACACAGCAAAGAGCCCTTCCTGGAACGCAGACACCCCTAATATCTGCATTACCAAGGACGCTACTGTCGTTCGCTAGTGACACATTAGTGAATCGGCTGCTCATTAGCACTGTGTGTGAGAGCAGTTTAAAACGAATATGCTAAGCTTCACGTATCTGAGGAGCGATTCAGATCTCTGCAGTATCAACTGGCATAGAAAATGTCACACAGGCGCCTGGGGGGCTCAGGCCGCTGAGTGTCTGTCGGACTCTCAGCTCAGGGCATGATCTCAGGGTCCTGAGACGGAGCGCCGCCTTCAGGCTCCAGCTGGGCTGGGAGCCTGCGTCAGATTCTCGCTCTCCCTCTCTAAAAGGAAGGAAGAAACGGATGGACGGAGGATGGAAACTTCCGTCCAACTTAAGTTTTCAAAATAAGGGTACCATTAAAATAATTTAAACTGTCTGCCTTTATAACTGACCAGAAATGATTTTCAGGGCATCTGAAATAACAGGAATATGTGTACATTCATGAAGCAAATCAGCGAAAACCTAATTACACAGTGACCCAAATAACAGGGACCGGGTTGGTGGGGAGGGCACTGCTCTGGCTGCAGAGCAATCGGACTCCTGACAATTCAGTTGCATCTAAAAGGAGCCTGGGCTCTCTGACCGATGCTCTTTTGGCAGCTTTAACTTCATGCAGCCACAGAATACACGTAACTCCTGAATCTAAATCTATTTCTCCCTTCTCAAAAGTGTGCAAGGACCGGCCAGTTACGCTTGCGTTTGAGAGAAATAATCTGTTCCCTTCTTCCTTAGGCTCAAATGATGTGCACAAAAAGCTCTCCCCAGGTCCACCAAAGGCAGAGCAGGGAAACAGCTTGTACTGTTCCCTGGAATCTCAAGAATGTGTCCCCAAGGGCATTGAGATATGCCTAGTTAAAAACAAACTATATCAAGGAAAGCAACAGAAACAGAACACAAATGTACTAAAACCAATCCAAAGAGCACATAAAGGAAATTTCAAGGTATGCCACCTAGAACTCCGCGGAGCTACAACATTCAAAAAAACAAACGAAACAAAACGACAGGCTTCACGACGGGCTTCACTCAAGGAACACTTACTCAATACCTACCAGTTAACAAACCCGGGACTGCACGCTGCCATGACCCAACCCAAGGGACCAGATCCACCCCGGCCGCACATGGCTGCTTCTGTTTTCTGTTTCAGATCTTTTTTTTTTAAAAGCAAACTGTACCCCCAACGTAGGGCTTTAACCATGACCCCAAGATCAAGAGTCTCATGCTCCACCAACTGAGACAACCAGGAGCCCCCAGAACTCTTTCAGAGGGGCACCACTGACTCGCTCTAGCGTCACAAGGCCGGCGCCAAATTCTCGTGACTGTCACCGCGCTTCACAGGTGAGGAGACAGAAGCATGGGGAAGCAAGTCACTTTCCCACGGCCACAGAGCAAGGATTCGGTCCACTCCAGGGCCACACTTGGCAAGGTCAGTGGTTTTACAATGGGTCATATCTTCTCTGCCTCTTTCAGAAACCCTGAGTTAATATATGGCTGACTTCAAAGGAGCTCGTTTCAAGTGTCAGGTATTGTAGTGCCCACCAATCATTAGCTTTAGAGGAGTGCTAGAGTTATTCCCTGTTTTTCCAAGTACTTGCTTCTGGCTGTGAATCAACAGGGAACTTCCCCAGGCGTCTGTAAAGTTGGCCACAGCAAGACAGAATTCAAATATATATATATATATATATTCTCAACAACGTGAGCCAGTGGATCCCATCGTGGCATCAGGCAAAAGTTTGCTTGGTAAATAGCTCCTTGGTTTTCATAAGATATCAACTATCCCAACAGGCCAACCTCCAAGCTTAACAAAACCCCACGAGGTAACATCCAACAGGGTAACCAACGATGACCATCTCCAGACGCTGCTTCTGCCTCCGAGATGCTCATGACCAAGTGTAATTATTAACAGGTCAAAGAATGAATTAATTCCAGGGCACTGGAAATTATGTTCATGAAATGAAAAGTGGCTTTGCTGACACTGCATCACTATTTCTAGACAGTGCACTTGAACATCAAATAAATCTCCCATCATGGAGATGTGCCAAAAGCTAGTGACCTAGTTTCATTAGGGTGGGAAAGGCATAGCAATCCGTCCTTTGAGAATAGCACCAAAATAGCTTCCTGAAGCACAGCTTCATGTTTCTAAAAAGTTTTAAATAATTTTTCCATGCAAGAGCAAAAATAATATCCAGAGTCAGTTTCAAATATGAATTTCCTCCACGTAACCCCGTAAGTTAATGCTAGCTCTCAGAACGTTATCTCTATTTTCAAATTTTGGGAAAAGTGAAGGATGAGTAGAATTAAGTAAGAAAGTATTTCCGACATCTACCAATTGCCATACCAGCAGACGAAGATTACTTTTGAGAAACTCCATAAAGAGAATTAGCTAACTTAGCTAACTTCGAAAATTCCAAAGAAAAACGCAAGTATGAAACAACTTTTAACTATATGACACGCACATAAAACTATCGCGAACAGCTGAACCTGAGACAGCACCGCAGAAACAAAGCCGGGCACAACCAGCAGGGCCCAGAGCAGTTACAGAAGCCGGCCTGAAGACCCCGGGCCATGGAAGATTAACTACGAGGTCTACTTCCTGAACAAAGGACGTGAAACGTGGGATAAAATTACCTCTAAGAATTCATTTTATAACGTCTGCAAACTGTATAATGTCTGCATGACACACACGTGTAACAAAGTAACTCAAAGGCGGAAGACAGAAGGCTGGGTAAGACACATCTGGAGAGTGACGCTCAAACGAAGGGTTCATAACCCTCCCAGGTGGGTAAGAGAGCTGTCCAGGTAAAGACACTTCCTGGGAAAACAGCGGCGGTCACACTGACCGAGCGGCATAAACCCAAATGAAGACATGTGCCATGTCTAGAGGGCGCCTGTGTGGCTCAGTCAGTGAAGCGTCTGCCTTCAGCTCAGGGCATGATCCCAGAGGGGTCCTGGGATCAAGTCCCACATGGGGCTCCCTGCTCAGCGTGGAGTCTGCTTCTCGCTCTCCCTCTGCCTCTGCCACTCCCCCGACCCCCATTCATGCACACACTCCCTCTCTCTCAAATAAATAAACATCTTTTTTAAAAAAGAGCAATGCAAGCACTGGGGCAAAGAAAAGGTAAAATTAATGATCAAAACGCAGGAAGTCATAAATTAGAAAAGAGAAAAAGAGTCAAAGAAAACAGAAACCATAAATCTAAGAGTTGGTTCTGTGAAACAGGAAATCGGGAGAAAAGGGAAGGAAATAAAAACACAAAGAATGAAGAGAAACACCCAAATGACAGAAAATTAAAACAATGACAAGAAAACACAATATAAAAGTCTACATTCATACACCTCAAAATCTGGGTAACTTTCTCTAGTAAAGCCATTTATTAAAAGGGAATTTTAAAATGTCAAAATATAGCAGGATACACAAGTAAAATGAGCACAAAATTTCAAAGACGTGTTAATGCCATTATTTCAAGGATTCCAGAAACCAGATAAATAATAAGGCTTCTAAATAATTTTTTAAGATGTTAAACTAGTACCAAAATCTCACAAGACAACATATGAAACAAAACTCCAAACTAATCTCATCTACAAAAACGGATACCAAAAAGGACCATTCTCATCCCGGCACCTCGAATCCAGAATCCAGAAGTATCATTAAGAACGAAAGAAGAACACGCCCTGTCAGAGCGGTTCACTCGAAGACAGCCGGAATCTTTCGCTGACAGAAAACCTACCTAAATACTGCCAAGTACCAAAATAATTCAAGATTATTCATATATCATAATACATCCCCCATGAGATTATACAAAAGACAGGAGAATGCTTTATGGTGAAACACTGAAGTGCTTCTCCTAGAGTTGTGAGACAGACAAGCAGAGCAGCTAAAATACCATTAAGTCAAAAGCAGCGCGTCCCGGAAGGGAAGGTACAGTATGATCGCACGTGCAGAGCAAACAAACCTATGTGCGCCTGTACTGACGCACTGGCAGACGCACTTTAGAATCCGGGAGGACAGGCTGCAAGCCACATGGGGATGACTACTGACTGAAACAAAATCAAGTGACGGCAGACAACAGAAGCAACCGCTTTTAAGAAATTCAATTACTAGAAGATTAATTCTGAAATTCCCCAAAACTGTCACCCATTATTATTTTGTATTCCTAATTAGACATTATTAGTGTTTATGTTTCCCTTTAAAAAGCCCCCGCAGTATTACATTTGTAGGCAAGGGCTCTGGGACTCTCAAGGAACACTACCACCTTCTCCCTCAGTGAGGGTACCGAAGCCCCGCGGCAGACCCCCAGGAAGCCAGGCTGTGGGCGCACCGTTCCCGGCTCCTGCTGGAAGACGGCGGGTGGGGAAAGCAGGGACTGTTCTCGGGAGAGAAACCACAGAAGGCAGAAGGTAAGGGGGGACGTGCAGGAAGAGCGCACACAGGGCCACACACACGCTGCCACAAAAGGCTGCTGTGACTGCTGGTGCACAGGGGTCCGGCAGACACTCAGAGTGTCACGTTCAAAAGAAAACACACACAGTGAAAGGTGAGATGCCTTTCTGTGATGTGCAAAATCACATTCTGGCTTATGGCGTCACCCTATTTACACCAAAAATCTAGTAAAAGCCCATTTTACACACACAGAAAAGAAATCTGAATATTAACCCAACGTGTTTTAGTTCGACCACAACCAGGCCACATGTTACGCACCTGACAAGCCACCGTAACAACTGTCCGCTGCCACGGAACCCCTTCCCAAGGAAACACACCTTTGAAAACATTGCATACCAAACAGCTTTTAAGATCAGCGCTCTTAAGATTTCAGCATTGCAGAAAACAGACCCTGGCAGTACCCTGGCAAGATCTCAGTGAGTGGGAAAACTACAATCAGTCAGGATGCATACATTGCGAGACCTTTTCTGATTAATGATCAGTAGTTGAATAAAAATAATGCGGTGGGATTCCAGGTTAAGAGAGTGGAATACCAGGACCCTGAGCCCACCTCCTCCTGTGAGCACATCAAATCTAGAGCTAAATACAGAACAATTTCCTATAAAACACCAAAAAGCTGGCTGAGAAGTTCTTACAGTGGGTGATTGAGAAAAAACCCACAGGGAAACAGGACAGACTGAGGGAGCATCTCGCCATAACGGCCCCCCCGCATGGCAACACACAACCACGAGTGAACTCACAAGCGCACGACTGTCCCTGAGGAGCAAAGGGCTTGAACGTCACAGTGGGCAGCACCCCACATTTTCAGCCCTGCGCCCTGACAGACGAAAACACAAAATGTCTAGTTTTGAAAGTCATCAGAATTCATGCCAAAAAACCCACAGGGTTAGTGACCCGAGGAAGAGACTTCAATTGGCTGCCCCAGGGCCCGCCAACAGCCGCAGAACACTGAGAAACACCCAGTGTTCCTGTGAAAGAGGCCTATTTTGTACACTCCGTCACTTCGTGCTGAGGGTCGGCATCTCACACAGCGCACGTCCAGGGCCTACAGAAATAATCTTCAGAGATTACAAAGGCTGGTGGGCACCATCTGTGTGCTTCCCTTGGTTCACTGCAGGTCACCAGTGTCTTCCAGAAATGAGCCTGCGCACGGGGATGGCACCCTAATTGTCGTGGCGACAGCCCTCGATCGCCTGGCTCCGGGGGCAAGGCTTCCACGTCGTGGCCATTATGTGGAACCCAGGGCACACAACGGCAAGCGAAGTGTCACGGGGCCCACACAACTGAAAGTGGAGATGCAGCCGCTGAGAAGGCCCAGGATTCCAGTGACAGCACCGACCCACTTATCTTCACAGCTGTGGCCCAGGGGCCACACATCAGGGAGCCCACCGCAATCCCCACTAGAGACAGAGAAACCGGCAGGTGCCCCTGTGAGCGCTCCATCCGCCCTGCTCAGGTCGCCAAGGAAGAACCCTGGGCACATCCGGCAGCCCAGCATCCGTGGCTGCCGCCCAGAAAGCCTGGATCTCGTGGCCAGTGGGCCGTGCTAGCAGGCACAAGAGGACAGCGGCAAACGAAGTCACAGTCCCTAACTGGCTGTGCGTCAGGGTTCAGAATATACAGGAAGCGGACAGAAACACCCACTGCCAGGTGCCCCCCAGGGGTGTGTGTGCAGACTTTAAAAGCTACTGCCTCACGGTGGGCCAGGGTTTTGAGAAACAGCTAAGAGCTGCGGCAGAGGTGAATGACAAGGCTCACTTCCACGACCTGGAGAGGCGACTGTTCCACCTAATGCAAAAAAAGCCAACACAGACTCAAAGAAAAGGAAAAACCCAGAGGATACATCTCAAGGAAAAAACCAAAATGATGCCTCACAAAAAGGCCTTAATGAAACGGCTATCAAAATGAGGACCCTAAAAACGCTGACCCAAGACGGGAGAAGCATCTGTGAACAGAGTGGCAGTTTCAACACAGAGCAAATAAAAGGTGGCAGCCAGAAGTCAGCCTTGGAACACAGGACGGCCACTGTAACATACCACAGGGGGGTCAAGACAGACTCAACAGAGCAGAAGGAAGGAACAGGGACCTCAGAGACCAGCAGAGTGGGGGTGCCCATGGGAGGAGGGTAAGAAGGACAGAAGTTTAAGAGGCTCATCAGACACCACGAAGAAAGCTGGCACCCACATTATAGAGGCCCCAGGAGGAGAAAAGAGAAAAGGGCAGAACACTTCTTGAGGAAATAATGGCTGAAAATGTCCCCAACCTGGGGGATTAAGGACATAAGATTTCAGGAAGTCCAGAGAGTTCCACACAAGAAAAACCCAAAGAAACCCACATCGAGACATATAAACCAAAGTGCCAAAAGTGAAAGGTAAGGCGAGACTCTCAAAAGCAGCCAAATACAACGTGTTATAAACAAGGGGTCTTCCCCAAGACCATGGGCAGATTTTTCCACAGAAACTCCAGGCCAGGACAGAAGGGCACGGAATGGTCAAAGCGCTCAAACAGTGAGACTTCCAGCTGAGAATGCCGGGCAAACTGTCCTTCCAAATTGGAGAGTTTCCTCAAATCACCGCTGGACTGGCCTTCCAGAAAAATATTAAAGAAGTGGCTTTAAGCTGAAATGAAAGGCTGCTAATTACAAACAGGAAAACCTATGAGAGAGTACGAATCTCCTGGCAAAAATAAACATAAAGTCCAGAGGAACTTAATGTTGTGAAGGTGGCGGGTTCATCACTTACACAGCTAACGTGAGGTGACAAGGAACAAGCAGGCAAAGTGACCGTCACCCCAATTTGTTCGCGCAGCAGGAAGGATGTAAATAAAATGTGTCATCAGAAGCAGCAAACATGGAGGGGGAATGACATGCAGAAGGCGCTCCAGCACCACCCGACGCTGGCGAATCCAAGTTCTGCAGCGTGGGCGTCACGGCAACCGCACGCGCAAACCGACAGCAGGCCCGCTGAAGATGAAGGGCGAGGGGTGCGCTCCCCACACAGAAAGCCATCAAGCCACAGAGGAAGACAGCCAGAGGAGGAAGAAAAGGAATGACAGAACAGCAAGAAAACCCCAGCGAAGTGGCAGTAAAGGTATATTACCAACAATAACTCGAAGTGGAAAACCACGAGATGTCCAGTCAAATGACACAGGACAGCTGGATGAATCAGAACAAAATAAAAGCTGCCTAAGAAAGACGAACTCGAGATCAAAGGACAAGCGCAAACTCAAAGTCAAGAGGTGGGAAAGGTCTTCCACACAAATGGAGCCCATCGACGGGACAGCTACATTGGTATTGGACGCAGTAAGCTTTAGGACAGATGGCTCTGTTGGTTAAGTGTCTGCCTTTGACTCTGGTCATGTTCCCAGGGTCCTGGGATCGAGCCCCACGTCAGGCTCTCTGCTCAGCAGCAAGCACGCTTCTCCCTCTCCCTCTGCTGCTCCCCTGCTCACTCTCCCTCTCTCTAATAAAATCTTAAAAAAAAAAAAAAAAAAAGACAAAGAAGGCTGTTATGCAACGATAGTAGTCAATCCAAGAGAACAGCACATTTACAAACACTGATGCATAAAAGCACCTAAATAAATAAAGCAGACATTAACAAAAAGGGGAAACTAGACACCAGCACAGCAGTAATGGGGGACTTTAACACCCAACCACACCCCAAAGCACAGACAGTGAAGATAAGGAACCGATAACAAAACACTGTTCTAAAGGACACATTCGACTGGACGGACGTAACAATCGTTTACAGAATGCTCTATCCTAAAGCAAGAACTTTCCTCTCAAGTGCACGTGAAATACGCTCCACGATAAATCACAGGTCAGGCACAAAAAAGGTCATTAAACTGAAGGACACTGAAATCAGACCAAGCATCTTTCCAACCACAATGGTATAGTCAGCAATCAGTTAAAGAAGAAACCTGGAAAATTCCTAAGTATGTGGCGTTAAACAATGCACCACTGAACAACCAATGGATCAAAGAAGAACTCACGAAAAATAAGAAGTTATCCTGAGACACAGAGGGGTAAGATAGAGCAGGCGGGTCCTGAGCTCACCTCTGGCCATGGACACACCAAGATAGCAACTACATATAAAGCAATCTGCTCTTAGAACATTCTGAAGGTCAGCACAACAGATCACTCACGACCGAAGACATTTAAAAAAAAGGAAAGACACAGAAGCCACATCCAGAAGGGTAGGAAGGACATACACGGAATCAGGAACCAAACCTCCAGCACGATGACCACAAGCAGGAGGGATGTCATGGGCATGGAGAGCACCACTAAGGAGCAAGGGGATGGAGCCCCCCACGGGGCACCCCCAGCCCCGTGAATTTGCAGCGAGAAGAATCTAGCTCTAAAATCAGCAGGGCTCCACTCCAGGAAACCAGCGCTGTTCTCAAAGGGCCACCGTGCTTTACCATTTGGTCTCAGACCCAGCCCAGAAGCAGCAGCTTGAAAACAGCCTGAGCTATATATGAAGGAGATTTACTGAGTAATGTCAGGGCATGTGCCACTCGGGCCGGGATGTATAGGTGGTCTGTGAGGAACAGAAGAGTTGGTGGTGCCGTGTTTCCATGCCCTCGTCCGGTCTACCTCACTAGATGCTGTGGGAGCCACTTCTGAGACTTCCAATCTACTCTCTCAGCACCGCTCGCCCCCCCCACCCCGGGCATTCCCCTGAGAACACACCTGCGCCAGGCAGGCCCCCACCAAAGCAGCTGCACCTCACCAGCACACACAGTGGGCAACCGTGATCAGGACCACCATTCACCCAGAGTGATCGGCACTCTGCCATGAGGATGGGAAGGGGTCATCCAGCTGCCTGAGCCTGGGTAGGACCCATACACCACAGCAACTCCTGCCCTGGGAAGCGAGCTCCCTCACCAGTGTGCACACAGCAGTTGTTACTGGGGCCTGCCAGCCAGCTGTGCCAAGAGCTAGCCCCACCCAGCAGCAAGCCTTCTGTAGCTACGGTCAGGCAAGCCGACCGGGGGGACCTACCCTTCTCACCAGTGTGTCCACAGTGGACAAGGCCAGTCACTGCAACAAGCTGGCTGAGAGCCAGCCCTGCCCAACAGCAGACACAACCCGGGGTTCTCAGCCACCCCCAGGGGCCAGCCCCACTCACCAGCACGCCAGCAGCAGTCACTGCCCAGTTGCAAGATGGCCCATGCACCTCAGTCAGGGAACATCCACAGGGCACCGGGATCTGGTGGCCAGGAGGGATTGTGCTACTCAGACCCAAAGAAAGCTTGCTGCATGAGGCCATTACAGTGAAGAACAAGAGACCTAGCCAACCTACCTGATGCACAGAAGAAAAGAGACCCCCAGACACAGTAAGACAGAGGAACATGATCCAGATGAAAGAACGAGATGAAACTTCAGAAAGATAACTAATCAAAACGGAAATAATAAATCTACCTGATAAAGGATTCAAAGAAACGGGTTTGAGAGAAAAGTTGATGAACTGAGTGAATACTTCCAAAAAGATAAAGAAAATGTAAAGAAGAAACTATCAAAGCTAAAGAATCCAATAACTGAAATGAAAACCACACGGGAGGGAGTAAACAGCAGAGCAGATGATGCAGAACAAAGCAGCAATCCGGGAGACAGGGCAGCGGGAAGCAACTAAACTGAATGATAAAAAGAAAAAAGAGTTTTAAACATGAGGACTGGTTAAGGGACCTATGAGACAGAAATCAAACACACTAAATTCACATTATAAGGTCCCAGAATGAAAAGGGAGAAAGAAGCACAACATTTATTTGAAGAAATAGTAGCTGAAAACTTCCCAAATCTGTGAGAGATCCCTGTCTGGAAAATACAAAGAGCCCCAAACAAGATGAACCCCTGTAGACCCACACTGAGACATATGATAATTAAAATCACAAAAATTAAAGACAGAGAATCTTAAAAGCAGCAAGAGGAAAGCAAATCGTTATGTATAAGGGAAAACCCATAAGGTTATGAGCTGATTTTTTTGGCAGAACCACTGCCAGTCTTAAGGGACTGCCATGACACATATTCACACAGCAGGAAGGAAAAATCCTACGACTAAGATGAGCTTCATCTGGCGAAGTGCTTCAGAACTGAAGAAGAGCTAGAAGAGCTTCCCATACAAACAAAACAGAGTTTATCATCACGAAACTGGCTTTACAAGTAATATTAAAGGGACTTCTTTAAGAAGGTGGTGGGGGGGGCAGGGAGAGGCCATCCATAACTAGAAATAAGAAAATTATGATAGGAAAAAATTTCATTGATAAAAGTAAAGCAAACATATAGTAAAGGTAGTAAATCAATCCCTTTACGGATAGTATAAAGGTTAAATGATAAAAATAGTAAAAGTAATTGTATCTACAAAAACTAATTAAGGGATAAAAAAGATTTTAAAAAGTTTAAACTATGACTTGTACACATATAATGTAGTGCTTCTGGAATGTGTTCCAACATACGTGAACAACAACTTAATAGAAACTGCTATGTGCACGGAAGATGTCACTTATGAATCCCAGGGTAACCACAGAAATCAAAGGGGAGATCAAGAAATATCTGAGTAAAAATGAAAATGGAAACATGACAGTTCAAGATCTTTGGGACACAGCAAAAGCAGTTCGAAGAGGGAATGTTTATAGCAATGTAGGCCTACCCATACAACAAAAAAGAAAATTTCAAATAAGGAATCTAACGTTATACCTAAAGGAAACGGGCAAAGAAGAACAAAGTCCAAGGTTAACAGAAGGAAGGAAAAAATAGAAATCTGAGTGGAAAAAAATTAATTAAGAACTATAAAGTAAAAAATAGAAAAGATGAATGAATCCAATAACTGATTCTTTGAAAAGGTAAACAGAACTGATAAACCATTAACCGGACGAAATCAAGAAAAAAAAAGGATTCAAATAAATAAAATCAGAAATGAAATAAAAATTAAAACCAATACCACAAAATACAAAGAATTATAAGAGACTACTAGGGAAAACTTGTGTCAACAAATCAAGGAACTTAGAAAAAAAAATGGGTAAACACCTAGAGGCACACACTTCCAAGACTGAATCAGAAAGAAATGGAAAATCTGACAAGACCAAGTCCTGAAACTGAATCAATTAAAAAAAAAAAAAAAAAAACCCAGCAACAAACAAAATCCATGACCAGAGGGCTTTTCAGATGAATTATACCAAATCTGTAAAGAGGTATTAGCTATCTTTCATGAAACACTGAAAATTTTTCAGAAACAAGACATGGACATCAACTCTTGCTATACAGTACTGGAAGTCCCAACCAGAGCAACTAGGCAAGAAAAATAAAATCTATAAAATCGAATAGAAAAAAAAAGGAGTGAAACCTGTCACTATCTGCATATGACATACTGCATACAAAATATCCTAAATAATCCAGCACAGAAATGTTAGAACTTATGTATGAATTCAGCAAGATTGCAGGGCATAAAATCAATATACAAAAATCAGTTGCATTTCTACACAATAATAATGAACTATCAAAAAGAGAAATTAAGAAAATAATCCCATTTATAATTATGTTAAAAAGAATAAAATACTTAGGAATACCTTTAGCTGAAGAGATGAAAGACGTGTACCCTGTGCCCTTAAAAAGTACAGGATATTCGTAGAAGAGACTGAAGACTGAGCAAACACAAAAATAGTCCTTGCTCATGGGCTGAAAGCGGTCATACTGTTAAGCTATTCATACTACCAAAAGCAATCTGAAGATTTAATACAATCCCTATCAAAATTCCAATGGCATTTTATTTAAGATTTTTATTTATTTATTTGAGAGAGAGATCACAAGCAGGCAGAGAGGCAGGCAGAGAGAGAGGGAAGCAGGTTCCCTGCTGAGCAGAGAGCCCGACGCGGGGCTTGATCCCAGGACCCTGAGATCATGACCTGAGCCGAAGGCAGAGGCTTAACCCACTGAGCCACCCAGGCACCCCTCCAATGGCATTTTTCACAGAACTAGTACAAAGACTCCTAAAATGTGATGAAACCACTAAAGACCACCAAACAGCCCAACTAATGCTGAGAAAGAACAAAAAAGCTGGAGGTATCAGGCTTCCTGATTTCACACTTTTTACAAAGCTTCCGTAATCAAAACAGTATGGTTTGGACATAAGAACAGACACATGTGCCCGTAGAACATAACAGAAAGCCCAGCACTAAGCCCAGGCACATACGGTCAACCAACATGACAGAGGAGCGACGAACATACAACAGGGAACGGGGAGTCTTCAACAAGTGGTGCTGGGAAAGCTGCTGAACAGTCGTACGCAACAGAACGAAACTATACCATCCACAAAATCAAGTCAAAATGGATTAAAGACTTGAGGAAAATACCTATAAACATGAATCCAAAGGAAAATGTGGACAGAACCAAGATGCCCTTCAACGGACGAATGGATAAGGAAGATGTGGTCCATATACACAATGGAGTATTATGCCTCCATCAGAAAGGATGAATACCCAACTTTTGTAGCAACATGGACGGGACTGGAAGAGATTATGCTGAGCGAAATAAGTCAAGCAGAGAGAGTCAAGTATCACATGGTCTCACTTATTTGTGGAGCATAACAAATAACATGGAGGACATGGGGAGATGGAGAGAAGGGAGTTGGGGGAAATTGGAAGGGGAGGCGAACCATGAGAAACTATGGACTCTGAAAAACAACCTAAGGGTTTTGAAGGGGCGGGAGGTGGGAGGTTGGGGGAACCAGGTGGTGGGTAATAGGGAGGGCACGTACTGCATGGAGCACTGGGTGTGGTGCAAAAACAATGAATACTGCTACGCTGAAAAGAAATTTAAAAAAAACAAAACAAAACATAGGCAATAAGCTCCTTCACACTCGTCTCGGTGACATAGGTTTTTGGATTAAACACTAAATGCAATGGCACCAAAAGCAAAACTAAACAGTGGAAGTACATCAAACTAAATCTTCTGCTCAGCAAAGGAAACCATCAATAAAGTGAAAAGGTTACCTACAGAATAGAGGAAAATACGTGAAAATCACACATATGATAAGGGACCAATATCCCAAAAATAGATAAAGAATCCATACTACTCAACACCAAAAATACAAACAGATTTACAAAATGGGCAAAGGATCTGAACAGACATTTTGCCAAGGGAGACATAGAGATAGCAAACAGGTCACAAAAAGGTGCTCAACATCACGAAACCTGAGGGGAATGCAGATGAAAACCAAAATGAGGCATCACCTTACCGCTGTGAGAATGGCTATTACCAAAAAGACAACGGCTAACTAGTGCTGATGAAGATGTAGTGAACAGTGAACCCTTGCACACTGTGGGGGAGAGTGTAAATCAGTACAGCCTCTAGGGCAAACAGTATGGGGGTTCCCCAAAAAGGTAAAAATAGAAATACCATATGACCTAGCAACTCCACTCTGGGTAGTTCTCTGAAGGATACGAAGACACCAACTCAAAAAGAAAAACGCATTCCCATGTCCACTGCAGCACTAATTACAACAGCCGAGATATGGCAGCGACCTAAGTGTCCGCTGACAGATGAATGGATAACGCAGCCGTGGTGTCCATTCTACAGTGGAATATTATTTAGTCACAAAAAGCAGGAAATGCTATCATTTGTCCACAACCTGGATGGACTTTGAGGGCATTATGCTAAATAAGTAAAATATGTTAGACAAAGGCAAATAGTAGCTGTTCTCACTTATATGCAGAACCTTAAAAAAAGAAAAACACCACCACAAAATCATAAGAAAGAAAACAGATTGGCAGTTGTGAGAGGTGGGGGCTAGGCACGATGGTGAAGACAGTCTAAAGGTGCAAATTTCCAGTCACACAGTAAACCAGCCCTGAGGTTGTAGTGAGCACCCTGGCCACTGCAGTTAGTAACACTGTGCTGCCTAATAAAAAGTGGCTAAAAGTAAATCACGAAGTTCCCATCAGAAGAAACAACACTTTGTAACTCCGTGTGGTAATGGATGCTAACTAGATTTAGTGCGGAGATTTTCTACAACATATACACATAGACAATCATCGTATCGTACACCGGAAACGAACATAACGTCACATGTCAACTGCAGCTCAATACAAAATTAGATAAATAATAAACAATGCAATTAATGGATGTGTGCACAAGTATTCACTTAAAAACTCAGAGCTCTTCCTCTTCCAGCCACGATACGGTAGCAAAGACTTGATTTACCATCTGCCTGACACAGCCAAAATTCAGTTTTCATGACAGTGGACACCAGGCAACATGGGACGGTGGTGACAGGAAAAACAAGCAAGGTGAGCACTACTTCTGCACAAGTTTATCATCCAGAAAGAGCTGCCAGGACACAGTACAGAGAGGCAGAAGGAGGCCAAACCCAGTGCACCTTCAGTGAAAGATGAGCTGTGACCCTGAGGGCCATGGGTAACAGTGTGTGAGACCGAGGTGCGGCTCCAGAAATCTGAAGAGACTCCCTCCTGAGTGTTCATCAGAGTCCTGAGCATTACACATGTGAAGAAATCCCTCAAGGCCCAGGAAAGAACCACGTAAAGGGAGCAGAGTCAAGAACCGCAAAAAATACCAAGCAGAGGACAAGGAAGAAAACTATACCACGGCACAACATAATTCAGCTGCTCACAGCCAGTGATACGGAGGCAATCATGAAGCAGCTCTAGAAAAAACATGCCGCCCTGAAAGAACAAAGGTGAGGATGACAGCAGGGTCCTCACAAGGCAAAACCATTCAGCTCAGATAATGGTGTCATAACATCTTTAACGTACTAAAAGATCAATGATGCCAACCCAGAATGCTATACCCAGCAAATATGTTTTCAACGCAGAGTTAAAGATATCCCAAAGGCCAAAGGAACCCATCAGCAGTGAACATGTTACAGGAAGACGGATATTGGTAACAACTGCAAGTATGTTTCTACACAACAAAATAAACGAAGTGGAAACAACTACAGAAATAAATATATGACATTTTCCTAATTACTTACATCTCTTAAGAATAATAGATTTTGGAGGGTGTCAGATGGCTCAGTCGATCAAGCATCTGACTCTTGAACTCAGCTAAGATCTTGATCTCAAGGTTATGAGTTCAAGCCCTGCACTGGACTCCACACTGGGCATGAAACCTACTTAAATTTTTTTAAAACAGAATAATAGATTTTTTTAAACAAAATTAATCACGAAGCATGAGCTTAAAGCATACATAGAAGTTTAAAGTGCATAACAATGGTAGCACTTACACAAAAGTACTCACTATAACATTCCTGTACATGAAATGTTTTATTCACGTGACGGTAGTCTGTCATAATGAAAGATGTACAGTTCCTGCCCTAAAGCAATCAATAAAATAAAGAATAATAGTGAATAAGTCAACCAAGGACATAAAACAGAATCATAAAAAGAATATTCAATTATGCCATACAACGGCAGAAAAAAGGGGAACAGAAACAGAGAATAAATATAAAAATGAGAGATTTTTAAATATCAATAATCATATTAGTGGTAAATAGTCTGAATATTCCAATGGAAGGCAGCCACCCTGAGACAGGATGAAAAAGCAAGACCCAACAATATGCTGCCTACTAGCAACATGTTTTAAATAAAAGACACAAATAGCTTAAGAATAAAAAGGCAGCAAAGAACAAAAAAGGCTAATACCACCCAAAGTAAACTGGAGTCGTCACATAAATACCAGGCACAGCAGAATTCATAGCAAAGAATATTACCAGGGATAAAAAGATTATTTTAAGATACAGAGAGAAACCCATCATAAGACATGACAAAACTAAGTATTTCTATACTTAACAGGGCCTCAAAATACTTGAAGAAAATACTAACAGAACTGAAAAGAAAAACAGAAAATTTACAATTTTAGTTAGTTCACATTTACAGAATGTTCTGCCAAACAATACAACATAAAATTTGATCAGGAAAAATTAACGACCAGGGAGCGCCTGGGTGGCTCAGTAGGTTGAGCGTCTACCTTTGGTTCAGGTCATGATCTCAGGGTCCTGGGATCAAGTCCTGTATCAGGCTCTCTGCTCAGTGAGGAGCCTGCTTCTCCCTCTCACTCTCCTTCCCTGTTCTCTCTTTCTCTCAAATAAATAATACCTTAAAGGAAAAAAAAAAGAAAAGAAAAAAGAAAAATTAACGACCTAACAAAATAGAGTTACACGGTGTTCATGGGTCTCTGAATACAGTTGCAAACTCCCAGGAGGATTTTCTGTAGAAATTAACATGTTGATTCATACGGCAATGTAAAGAATATAGATTAGACAAAACAACTTTGACAAACACATTAGAAGGCTAATAAAACCTATTTTCAAGATTTGTTTTAATGCTACAGTAATCAAGACCATGCGGTTTGGGTATCAAGACAGACAAAGATTAATGGAACAGAAAAGAGTCCAGATAGACTCCTACACATACATGGACACCACATTTTTGACAAAGGTGCAAAAGTAAGTAAGAACAGAACATTCTTTTCAATACACGGTGCTGGAACAATCAGCTGTCTATATGCAAACATTTATCAGTCCATATGGTACACTATACACAAAAATGGACTCAAAATGGATCATAGATCTAAGTGTAAACCAAAACTACAGAAGTTCTAGAACAAAACATGGGAGAAAACCACTTATGACTGTGGTTTAGGGGAAGATTCCGTACACACAACACCAACATCACAATCCATGAAAGAGTAAGCTGATAAACTGACCTTCACCAAAATTAAGATTTTGTTCTTTCAATGAACTGCTGAGAATAAAAAGTCAACTCACAGATGGAAAGAAAGTCTTTGCAAAGCATATACCAGAAAAAGGACTTGTTTCTATAATAAGAAGAAGAAAACACATCAAGAATTTAAAACTCAGTAATAAAACAATCTTATTAAAAATGGGAAAAAGAGGGTTGCCTGGGTGGCTCAGTCAGTTAGGCGTCCGACTCTTGATTTTGGCTCAGATCATGATCTCAGGGTCCTGAGATCAAACCTTGCTGCAGGCTCCACACTCACTGCAGAGTCTGCTTCTCCCTCTCGCTCCCCACGATTGCTGCTCTTTCTCTCTCTCTCTCTCTCTCAAATAAATAAAAACACTTTTTAAAAATGGGTAAAAGATCTGAGGAGAAACATCATGAAAGAACCAGAGATGTCAAGGAAGCAGATGAGAAGATGCTCAACATCATCAGACATTAAGGAACCGCAAATCACATCCATAAGAAGATTGAGCCAAGCTCAGCGAGGATGCAAAAGAAAAGGGAATTCTCATTCCTTCTGCTGGGAACTCTCACACATGCTGGTCCAGCCAAGTGGGACAATCAGTTTGGCAATTTATTAAGAACATAAATACATATTAACCATATGAAGCCATTCCCATCCTAAGCATTTACCCAAGGTAACTGAAAATGTCTGTCCACACAAAGGCTGGAGTGTACAGCCAATGTGTACAATATATACAAATATTTATAGCAGCTTCACTCGTAAGACCCCCAGACCTGGCAATAAGCCAAGTATCTATCCAAAAGTGATCAAGCTGTGGTATACCGATACAATGCAGCGTCATTCAGCCATAAAAAGGAATTAAGTATTGAAATTCACTATAAAATACATGAGTATCAAAATGATTTTGCTGAATAAAAAGGCCAGGCAAAGATTACAGAGACTATTACATTTACGTATTCTAGAAAATGAAAACTAATCTATAGTGACAGAGAGTGGTTCAGTTGTGGCGTGAAAAAGCTTTGGGGGTGATATATTTATTATCTTAGCTGTTAACGGTTTCATGGGTATACAAATGTCAAAACTCACAAATATCTTTGCTAAAAATACATGCAGTTTCTTGCGCATCAATTATAAAGAAGAGCTGTTAAAGGTATCTTAAAAATAAGAAAAATTACAGCAAACCACCACTCAGGAACAACACAGGTCCAAACTGAGTGTCGGTACCGCCAACATGCCGCCTAGCGTCATGTGGACACACCTTCAAGTTCACGCTCTCTTTCTTCTGTCATCTCTCTACCGTATTCAGTCCATCCACCTGCTTCTTATTTTGGCTAATGTATTTTTCAGCCCTAAAGTAGGATACTCTGTATCTTTTATTTCTTTTCTGAAGCTTGCTGTATTTCCACCTGTTTGTGTTGTGTAAGGCCTAAAATTAAGGCCCAACAGCACGTGCTTCCTAACATCTAGGGACACCAGATGAACCACCAGTGGCCTGAGCACAAGCTCCCCTCCGCTCTCTGCTCCCATGGTAAGTGCCCTAGACAAACAACCCTCCTCACCAAAGAGACCAGCCGGTTCCTACTGATCTCTGGGCAGTGGTTCCAGTGACCACAGAATCATTCAAACAAGCCCGTCAGGGCACCTGGCAGGCACAATCTGGAGCATGCGACTCTTGCTCTCAGGTTCCTGAGTTCAAAAAAAAAAAATTAACAAGGAAAAAACAAAAGCAAAAACAAACAAAAAACCAAGCCTACCACATCCTCCTGTGGGACCCATGGGGCAGTCCACCCTCCCCTTACTATGAAGCCGGCTTCTCACAGCCATGCTGGATCCTCTCCTCCAGATCACACCCTCTTTGTTACCCCGTGGGGTGTCCGCAGTGTCCTCCTCCTTGGGAATGGGAACCTACGTGACTGAGAAACTGCTGTCGATCACATCTCGTCATTCCCAGAACCCTAGCACGGGAAGCCCCGCGCTGACAAGGTGAAGAGCAGGAACCTGAAAGGTTCACCCTCACTTCTCGGAGCATTTTTACGGTAAGTGCTTTAAAATCTTTCTCATAACTCTAACACCTACCATCTTAGATGGCATCTGTTCGTCTTCTCCCATGCAAGTTGAGATTTTCGGGTTCTTCACATGCTGAGTAATTCCGGCCTGGACCTTTCTGTTTCCGCGTTCAGTCAATGCTAGATGGACTCAGGCCACACGTCCCAGCCAGCCTTCTGCGGACCGTGGCTTCAGCACTGCTCTGTTTGGGAGGACTTCGGCCAGTTTCGGATCTGGCCAGCGGCCCATCTCTCAGTTCAAGTCCTCAGTGTCTGATCTCTGTGCAGAATCACACACACGCATGCACAGCCCAGGAGTGAGTCAGGAGTTCACAAGCGACGTGAAGGGATCTCCTTCCCACGTTCCCTCCAGAGACGGTGTGACCGGTGAACCGGCCGGAGCCCAAGGGTCCGCGTTCACTGCAGTCGGACTCGGCTCAGCAAAGAGTAGGTCCCGCGAAGGGCGCCCAGCGGCAGCGGCTCCCGTCCTCACGGGAACCCGAGGATGTCCACGAGGCTGCCGACACGGCCCTCCGCACGATAGCGGCGTCCGGACAAGCGGCAGCTCCCGACACTGCGCGGCCCGGCTCAAACGGCCCTGGCCACGGCCCAGACACCGGCGGCCGGACCGGGACCCCAGCCCCGTGCCGGGACAGCCGTTCTCCGTTCCCTTCCTCCCGCTCTCAGTCCGGGGAAGGGTCAGGGCCAGTAAGAGTGATAACGATGGTTTTCCTGGGAGCTTTCCAAAAGCAGAGAGTGAAAGTTAGCCCCCGTCACCGCGTGAAGAAGGGATCCGCAGCACCGTCACCCAACGCGGAACAACCTACAGCAAGAGCCGCGGTGCAGAGCGAAAAGGAGACCCGGCGCGGCCCACCGAGCACTCGGGCTCACATGCTCGCCTGCCTCCCAACGTGAGGAAACGCCTCAGTCACTCAGAATGAGTAAACCCCGGTGAGGTGACTTGTCTGAACGCTCTAAGAAAAGTGCTGTAAGAAACAGGGGCGCCTGGGTGGCTCAGTGGGTTAAGCCGCTGCCTTCGGCTCAGGTCATGATCTCAGGGTCCTGGGATCGAGTCCCGCATCGGGCTCTCTGCTCAGCGGAGAGCCTGCTTCCCTTCCTCTCTCTCTGCCTGCCTCTCTTGTGATTTCTCTCTGTCAAATAAATAAATCTTTAAAAAAAAAAAAAAAAAAAAAAAAGAAACAAACGCCTGGAAGACCGGTCTAGATCTAAGAAACCAAACAGAAACCGCACAGATCTAACCAAACACAACCGAACTGACGCGAACCCGAATTGAAAAAGCAAAGCCAAAACGCACCACACACGATGAGCCCGTGGGGAGCTGCGATGAGAGCTCAGCTGGCGCGGGGGGCCGCAGCTGGGTGTTCTGTGCGGGTTTGTCCTCCGAGGAGAGGCGCGCTGCCACAACCAAGGGTCCGCCTGCTCATTCCCAACGGCTCCGCAGGAACAAACGGGGTGCAGATGAGCCCAGGAGGGGGCCGCCAGAGGAGGTGTGTGGGGACGGGCAGAGCTTGGCGAGGCATATAAAGAGAACCACTTTTCTGCCTTTCAAATGTTCCGAAGTGTGGATATTTCCCAAACAACAAGCTGGAGGAAATCTGAGAGAACCATGGACGCGTCCCCGTCCTGGTGGTGCGTGCATGCCCAAGCCTGGGGCCTGGACGCGCTCCGAGCGGCAGGGAGGGTTCTTGGCACCAACCCCAAGTCCTCCGGTCGAAGCAGCAAGAAGCAAAGAGCAGGGCATGAGGCCGCCTGCCACCGCTTTCTGCACACACTTACAAGAAATTCCCTCAACTGCCACAAGAACTCTAACGCTCTGGACTTGGTTCTGCTTGGTTCTTACAAACGCAGTATAGGGCAGGAAGAGCTGTTTCGGAAAGGGAACCTTCGTTCCCACTGCTGGAACGTTCTCGCCGCTGGGAAGAGCGAGGAGCCGCAGCTGCCTTCGGTAAGGAGAAGACCCGGAGGCCAGAGCAGAGCTGTTAGCCGCACGCAGACCCCCAGTGTAACTCAGGATGCTTTGGGAAGGTCCTTGGGAACAATCTTCATGATTTTCAAATTGGCTAGTGCTTTCAATCATTGACATTGTGTATTTTGGATTTTATAGCATGTGTCTATAATAAAACATATATATTACAAGTAAAAACACGGGGTAGAGTATATGATACTCAGTTACATTTAACTTTTCCAATTACATCTGCTATAACGCTATTTAAAGAAGTTCAATTCAGATTAGTATGTTCTGCACTCCTTTCCATTAACTACTTCCAATAGTCATCACGGAACAATCTCTCGCTTCCTAGACACTAAAATTTAGAATACTCATCTAAGAATGACACTATCGGTGACGGTCCTCTAGTACTCATGTTCACTAGGAACATTACTCTCCCCAAAACAACTGTTTTTCATTTAACTTGTTTTCAGAAAATTTATAAAATATATCTTAAAAAGAACCATATTATCACTTGGGCTCAAGCTCAAGTGGAAAAGGAAGAAAGAAAGAAAGGAAACCTTTAGAAAGCTAAATGCTAGGCTTTGTCAACTGTTTCCCTGTGAGCTGTCATCACAAAAAGGAAGAAGTGATGCCAACAGGACGGCCAGGGCCGCCCAACGGGGAGTGCAGCCTGTCCGAGCAGAGGGGCCCAACTCTACCAGACCGGTAGCACCACGGTTTCCAGTGTACACGCAGCTCAGACCCTGCACCCTGAGGAACTGGCCGCAGTCTTCATAGGACTAGGAAAGCAAAGCGTTTGCTGTTTCCACAATACTGTCGCTCCCGCCCCGATCCCTACCCCAGGGTGGGTCCACAGCTGGTCCCGCGTGAAGCGGATGACCAGCGGAGCTGTGGACGCTGACAAGGGCTCAGGGACAAGGGCCACGCTGCATCTACAACAGGAAGCAAGTTCAGCCTCTGCTTTTAGCTAAGAGGTCCACCAGCGAGGGAGGAAGAAACTAAGTCTACACTGTCTATTCTAAGAAGCTCTTACAGCAGTTCCCTGCCCAAAAGACGACATCTCAGGGATCACAGGAGCCAAGGCAAGTCCGTCAATTTAAAACCAACTTTATGAAAGGGGGGGGGAGTGGTATTTTCATCTACAAGAAAGGGAAGGGGAGAAAGGGATATGATGGAAGTATCTGTGGGCAAAACGCCCACCAGAGGATTTCTCTCCACAGAGATTTCAGAAGCCCCCCTTCAGACAGTACACTAAAGAGACCTTAGAG